>NC_086321.1:13877391-15206141 GCF_036172605.1 Pelobates fuscus | reverse complement strand
AAAAACATTCGCTTAAAAACACATTTTAAAGTAAAACAGAATAAAGAAAAAATAGTGATAAACAGTGACTCTTCGAAAGAAGCCTGGCGTCTAGTGATGCGTTCCCATAACAGGATACCTAATGGTGCTAAGGCTAATATACTATGTGGTGAGCAGACTAGCGCTTAGGCTTGCTTAGCCGATGCCTAATGGTGGCGGGCTGCCAGACCCAGGCATCGTAAGTCCACCTGTCAGAGTACGGTGTCGCCACCATTTTTGCTTGGCTGCATGCTCCTACGGGAGGGGTCAGTTGGACTTGTGAAGTGTGAGTAAACATGAGATTACAAAAATGCAGGTTACAAGCCATGTAAAAGATAACTTCAGGGGGCGGGGCCTGACTGCTGAGGGGAGCAGACGCATGTCGCTGCTGCTCCCGCTAATCAACTCGCCTGAAGCCAATTATCGATCACCGGAGGCAGTAAACTGGAGTCCCGGTGCTCCCAAACGATAGGGGACATCGAGACCAACATGATGACACCACGCAAGTGGTTCTGTGTTCCGGACCCGACCCGCGCAAGTTTGCGGCCTACAAGCATGGTAGCGGTGGGAGAGACGGCCGCTCCCCCACTGCAGACACACACGGCGAGGCAAAACTGGAAACCCCGTTCCCCCCCCTATGGACCGGCGGGGGATATCCCGGTCCCCACCGAAGCGACACACAGGGCTATGCGGAAGGCACCTGCCCACTCGGGCCTGGGCTCCGGACGCACCGGGCCTAGCAGCTCTGCCGAAGTCCCTAGCCTGATAATTCCTGAAACCGCACAAGCCACAAGCCTGGATTTAATATTCCAACAATTCATGGAAAAGCTGGACAGAATCTTTGCAGCACCCCAAGTACACAACGTAGGTACAGAATGTGGGTCGGGGAAACGGAGACGGAAAGGGCCTCCTACGGGCACCATATACCCTTCAGCGCCAATATTTAGTACCGACCGCCCTCCCGGGCCGGGGGTCACCAGGAGGCTAACTCCACGGCACCAACCACATCGCCGGAAGCCTAACCGCCGCTGGCGGCGACGAACCACCGGGGCTATCCGAAGCGCCCTCACAGGGAAGAACTCGGCCTCTTGTGGCACCCGAGTTCGTGGAACCAGGATGCAGACCCCACACGGAGCCTGGGGCCAAGGGGAGACCCGACCGCCCCTACACCCCCCCCGCACTCAACGCACACAGCCCCTCACAGGCAGCAGACAAGGATGGCCGTTCTCGTCAGGAATTGCCGGAGAGGGCGACTCACCAAGGCATCATCCCGACCACGATACCTGGCCCGTCCAGCCAGCACTCAGAGCCGGCATAGGCTGAGCATACCGAACTGTATGTACGATACTCCTGCTGACCTCACAGGGGAGGCAAGACTGGACTCTGTCGGACAATATATCATTTAACGACTTATTAGCAGTATAGTGCTTAAGCATGCAGTGTTTACCTTCTTTTGAATATTACTAACAGATACTCACTGCTCACAATACTAATGAGTCTTAAGCTCCCGTTTACCAGTATATAATACCTAGACTAGACCTCCAGCTAAGACTAACTAAATTTGTATACCAATAATACTTCTAGTATATAGTCTGTTCCATCTGTTAAATGACGCATGCAACCAAAACAGTTTTAGGTCACCTTTTCTATTTGTTCAGCTTGATTGTCTAGGCCTCTCCTTCTACTCTGTTGATGTACATAAACTTGTGTAGCAGTGTTCCATGCCTGATCAGCCTGACACCAGCTCAGAATACCTGTTTAGCCAGGTCATGGGCCCCATAGCCTGTTTATCTCTGTTGTTTCCTTGCCATACTACGCATAGATTGTATACCGTATGTTACTCATCAGTTATACGCTTGTTCCCTTTACTTTATCGCTGACGGTATCACCGTAAAGTCCTAAGCTACCTTTCTCGTTACTATTTTACGCCGGATCTTAACTATTTGGAAAGCGTACTTAATAAAAAATAATGAGGCTCCCAATCGTAGGAGATGTACTACTGTGTTACAATGATCCCACTATGTACTTTTACTATGCATCCCCTCCTCTTCATTCTGTACCCCATTTAACCCTTGCCTCAATAAAAGAAAGATTGACAAAAAAAAAAAAAAAAAAGATAACTTCACATCTGTAACAGTGCTCGTGAGAGGAGACCACAGAATGTGCCGCCGGACAGCATGGTCTCGCCTCCCGGGGTATGGTTAAAACATAAGGGAACAAACTAGTATTATTAAACAAAAAGATAAAGTCATGCATTAGTGTAGGAGAAGGAGGTAATGTGGCTTCTGCCTGAGTAGGTGACTTCACTGTGTGAGCTTTGGGCTCGATGCCAGGCTTGACCTATACTAGTAGTTGTCATGAGCAAGGTGCCGCCACGTAAACAGGCAGAGCTGGCGCGTGGCCAGGCTAAACATGTATGTCTAGGTTACCGTGCGAATGGCACGTAGGGGTATCGGCTTGGGAACAATAATAAAGCTATAGCAGTAAACACCGCCACCAACAGTTAACAGAATGCTAGTCTTAGGAAGTGGCCTAGTAGACCATGCATTAAACATATATTGGCGGTATCAGCAACTTTCATTGCCAATGGCGTTCTCGTTTGGGATAGCAAAGCTGAGTAACCCTTAACAGTCCATCAGTGTATTGTCCCAATTGGGGGTATATTGTTTCATACCACTCCTGATGGCGTAGTCCCTATGGCCCAGTGGCCCCGGAGCAGCGTTCGCGAGGTGAGTGCGGCTGGGTCTAGTCTCTAAGTGTCCCAAAGTCTCTATGTTGTAACAGTTGCATAGGCCTCTGGAGTGGAGCTCTGGGGTATAAACGGGGCGCTCCGGTCTGGATCCCAGGTATGGGTGCGGTCGGGAGAGCTGGCGTCGCCCTTGTTGGCCGGGTCCACCGGCATTAGCAGATCTTGGGATAGGTTCAGGAGCCGGAGGAAGGCCGGGGCGTCCCGCATATCCTGGATGTTGTGTGTGATCGTCCCTCTTGTGACCGAAAGAGTCCTGGGAGGTCTCCACCTGTAGTCTATTTTGTGGGTTCAGAGGAGTAAGGTGAGAGGTCTGAGCGATCAGCGCCACGCCAAGGTGCTGCTGGATAGATCCGGGAACAGGGAGAGTTCCATGTTTTCAAATTTGAGGGGAGTCTTGCCTCGGAAGGCTGCGAGAACCTCTGCTCTGTGTCCGCTGGTACGGAGGCTCAAAATGAAATCCCTTGTAGCAGTGTTTGGAGCGTTTGGAGGTTTGGGGATTCTGAAGACCCCAACTGGGGTGATCGTGGCCTGCCGTCCCTGTGGCAGGGTTGTGAGTAGCATGCGGTCAATTAGTTTTGGTAGTTCAGCTTCGGCGATTTCGTCAGGAACTCCCCTGATTTTTATGTTTGATGCGCGCTTGGCGTCCTCCAAAGTCGCGAGTCGTTGTTCGTATTGCCGGTTCTGGTGTTCCAGACTTTGCACCGTGTGGTGTAGCCCAGCGATTTCCTGGGCTTGGGATAGCGACGAGCTTTCTAGCGCGGTGATGCGGCCTGTCAGGCCTTGCAGGTCTGCGCGAAGCGCTGAGACCTCCTCACGAAAGCTGTTTTTCAGGTCCGCCATCATCTCTCTCATGACCGCCACGGTGAGCGGTTCTGATTCTGCTCTGTTACCACGGTGTTTTGTCTGCCGCGGTGGGTCTGGGGGTTGCAGATATCCCTCTTCCTCCTCCTCGGATAAGTACTCAGAGAAGTCCGAGCACCCTCCGTGTTGGGCCGCCATGTTGGCCTCAGTGGCTCCGCGTGCGTGCATCCACATTTCCCCGATCGTCAGCCCCGGGGTGGGCTTGTGTGGTACCGTTTTTTTCCCCTTTTTCCCCATCAGGGTTCGTGGTGTGTGCCTGTGAGTTGGGGGTAAAAGGAGGGGGTATTTCAGGCGTTTTTCGCTATTTGGGGCTTGGAGCTCCGTTTACATGCGTCTGTTTGCTTCAGCGTTCAAGCCCCGCCCAAATCACTCATTTTAATTACATTTTACCTTATTGTGGAGTTTTACAAAATACAGATTATTTAGGTACATTTACATTCAGAATTAGTTTTGGCATGAACGTCCTCCAGTTGTTTACATGGCTTGATAAAATACACCTCCTTGAAATGATTGTTACACATTTAAGGAACTATTATCCTGAACCAGATAGCATTACCCCTTTCGAAAGAAATCTAACTGCAGTTAGCTGAGGCTTCTCTACAGGTTCAACAAGTTCGTGAGAAAAACAAAAACTATTGTAAACTGGCCACTAAGCAACAAGCGTATCCCTAATGAAAGATAAATAGTTTAAAGCATGTTTCGTGATCCGACCCACTGTCTGCTACTAGTCATTGGGCCTGACGATGAACCATGTATAAACACAATGTGACTAATGCTTAAAGATCAGTTGTGACACAAAGATGTAAAAAGTAATCACCATGGAAACCAGTGGCATGCATCTTTTGATTATTCACTTTTACTGTGCCCAGAATAGCTCTTAGGAATGCCACCTGATACATATTTTAATACGAAATCAAAATAAGATGACGGAGACTATGGAGAAGTTTACACTGGGGAAATGTAAACTTAATTCTCCGTGGAAGTTTTATTTCTGTATAAACTGGTTATTTACACCTGCAGGGTCTCTTACTTTCCGCATCCTGTCTTTGTTAATTTTCGACCTGGCATTTTGTTCTAAGCCACAGTTAAATTATTCTGTAGGAGGTGGGAACATCTGTCTATAATGCATTTCTCTAATTTGTGAGCGTCGATCCGGGCATCAAAGGATTTGTAGTTAAAAAGAATGTGGGATGTAAAGCTATGATATTTTTTAGTTTAAAACGCTAAACACCACAAACAATTTAGCTTATTGTACAGATTATGACGTAGGGACCCTTTTCCATGTTTTGACAAAGCTGGGGCTGTCCCATCATCAAAGCCATTCTGCTGCTAAGGTAATGAGGAACTGTAAACTTATATTATACAGACAAAACTGTCCTAATTTTTAGGGTACTGATAAGCTGTGAGCACTGATGGACCACACCATCACAACTACAATAAGCTGCAGTGCTAACATTTTTGTTCATACAAATTCTGCATTTTATTGGACTTTTCTCAAGATACTGTTTTTTTTTTGTTTTTTTTAAATTCTTTATTTTTGCGAGTATTGGCACACAATATAACAGAATTCGTGATCAGCAGGTAAAACATTTTCACAGTACATGGATTCCTTTGCCACCTAGCTTAGTCTACTCAATTTTTAGTATATGCGGGTTTACCCAGGTTTCCCTGTCGGTGGTCCTCGAGCTTATGATTGGGTAGGGCGGTAAACTTGGGCTCTATGTGCCTTGTGGCCAGTGTAGAGTACGCCCTGATAATGATGCTATAGTGAGGCACGTATTGTTGGGTATGGGTGCCCTCGAAGCCGGGTTTCAGTTCCCGTTTTGTTATGCTGTGACTGAGGGCGGGGGTTATGCTTTGGGCACCCAGAGGGCTGCTATTTTGGCGTTGGCGTGTCGCTTCATAGCGCTTGGGGGGGTGCTTTGGTACTGAGCTAGAACTATGGCTTACGCGTCGGCAACTTAACATAATAAAAGTAGAATACAATATAGAAACATGGTTAACTTTCATTCCCTTTTAAATAAAATAAAAAGGAAAAAGGCAACGGTTATAGGGTTTGTGTGCATGCCTATGGCAGTGCACAAGCAAAACTCAGTCCCAAAGTTCAGGGTGGCTGCGCCGCTGTCGTGGGTGCGCTTCCTCTTGGCACGAACGGGGTGATGTCTGCTACATTCCAGGCTGTGTGGGCTGTAATCTGTGGTTGTGGTTGTGCTGTCGGTAGGCCGAGGGCTTGCAGGAAGGTTGAGGCTTCAGCAGGGTGTGAGATAGCGTGTGTTTTCCCTGCCTTATTGGCGAGTAGTCTGCTGGGGCCCCACCTGTAGGTAATGGACTGCTCCTGAAGCACTTGGGTTATGGGCTTAAGAGAGCGCCGCCGGCGCCAGGACTGGGTATGTCTGGAAAAGTCTCGGTAAAATGCGAGCTGATCACCTTCAAAGGGCACCAAGATGCTGTTTTTAATTAGCTCGTATTAAAAAGCAAACTACATAATAATCTAGTTCAGTCAAGGCAGAGCAAACAATGCCCATAATGGTGAGAAGTGTTGTGTCTCCTCTTCTCTATGATAACTGCCAGGTGCAAAGGACCTTGAACCAATTGAATCAATGTATCTCTATGGAGAAAGGCTGTCACTTCCTCCCAGCTGGCCAACATCACAAGCGCCCGGTCGCGGCCTTAAAGGACCGCGACACCCGGCCGGGCCCTGATCAGTAGTAATGTTTCCCCAGTGCTATAATCATAGCACTGGGGTAACATTCCGCGGCACCCCTGTGTGCACACAGTTTGGGAACCGCTGCTCTAAGAGCTGCTATGTGTTGACTAGCATACACATGCCTCGTTTCCCAGGTTTAATTATCACTAAGCCTCAAGTACCCCCGTCACATTTACAAAGGATATTGTAAACATTCTTTTGATATACCATAATTGCCATCTTTCTGTTATTCTGTGCTTTGCAAGCTGAGCACATGAAGAGCTGCACTTAAACGAAGTCCAATAAATGTCCCGTTTGTGGAATGGTGATCCCTACGGAGATTGTGTCGTCATATTATGTATTTATTTGAGAAAGGCGAAACAACACACAGAAGCACCAGACCGATGAAGGTCATGCATTTTAAATGTGTTTTGTACGCAAATAAAAAATCCTGTGCGTTAGTAAGTGTCACCACAGATGTAGGAAACACTCAACTGACGACGACCTTTGTCTGAATGGCACTGAGATGTGAGCACAGTATTCGGAGATGAATGAAAGTCCCTTTCTATAGAAGAATTGCTCTATACTCGCAGTGCGGCAATTAAGAAATGCTCAATACTGTTTACGTCATTGAGTAAAATAAATGAATTTTGAGGGTTACAACAAACATTACTGAAGCAAAACGTTGAAATATTGACCCCCCTGATAAGTGGTTGGAAACCCACCCTATATGATATATAGTAAACAATCGGAAACTTTTAATCAAAACACAAACATATATTATTTTAATTCATAAAGTATAATTGCTAAAAAAGATTATATTCAAAAATCAATTATCAAAACTTCCATAATACTAAAAATAATTGCTACAGTGTATAATATTATTCTTTATCTTGAAGTATTCAAATTTTCTGGAGGACTATAGCATGCTTTGGTAGGAATATTCTCATTGAATTATCAATGTTTTAACATTAATTAGTCCTTATTAACTCCTAATTAATTCACGAGTTTTAGCACTGGGACATGTAACATTAATCTTTTATATTAGTTATTAGTTAAACCTGGAATTGGGAACAATTGACAATGTGTAATGCCTCGTTAGTGCTTTAGAACATTCATTTTAGTAAATATATAAAACGTAATTCAAGTAAAATGTTTGGAGAAACCAACGTAAATAAAGTGTACATTAGCTTCTCCCCACTTATTAATTATGCATGACATATGCATAGTAACCTTTCCAGCATGTGCGTAACAAACCCAAAGAACCCCCACAAATACTCGGACACCTTTATTTGGGAAAATGTTCACAGCTTTAATAATATATAAATAAAGTTAAAATAATTTAAGGTCATTGTCACATATTAACATAACATATCCTCCACCAACTCCTTTAACAATACTACCCCAGACAATGACCCACAACACAATAAGTAAAACCACATTATAACATATAATTAACATATAACGTAACCATTTCCACCGCGAGTATGCCATAACCATTTCCACCGCGAGTATGACATAATCATTGCCACCGCGAGTATGACATAACCATTTCCACCGCGAGTATGACATAACCATTGCCACCGCGAGTATGACATAATCATTGCCACCGCGGGTATGACATAACCATTTCCACCGTGGGTATGACATAACCATTGCCACCGCGAGTATGACATAATCATTGCCACCGCGGGTATGACATAACCATTGCCACCGCGGGTATGACATAACCATTGCCACCGCGAGTATGACATAATCATTGCCACCGCGGGTATGACATAACCATTGCCACCACGAGTATGACATAACCATTTCCACCGTGGGTATGACATAACCATTGCCACCGCGAGTATGACATAATCATTTCCACCGCGAGTATGACATAACCATTGCCACCGTGGGTATGACATAATCATTTCCACCGCGAGTATGACATAACCATTTCCACCGCGAGTATGACATAACCATTTCCACCGCGAGTATGACATAACCATTTCCACCGCGAGTATGACATAATCATTGCCACCGCGAGTATGACATAACCATTTCCACCGCGAGTATGACATAACCATTGCCACCGCGAGTATGACATAATCATTGCCACCGCGGGTATGACATAACCATTTCCACCGTGGGTATGACATAACCATTGCCACCACGAGTATGACATAACCATTGCCACCGCGGGTATGACATAACCATTGCCACCGCGGGTATGACATAACCATTGCCACCGCGAGTATGACATAACCATTGCCACCACGAGTATGACATAACCATTTCCACCGCGGGTATGACATAACCATTGCCACCGCGAGTATGACATAATCATTGCCACCGTGGGTATGACATAACCATTTCCACCGCGAGTATGACATAATCATTGCCACCGCGAGTATGACATAACCATTTCCACCGCGAGTATGACATAACCATTTCCACCGCGAGTATGACATAACCATTGCCACCGCGAGTATGACATAATCATTGCCACCGCGAGTATGACATAATCATTGCCACCGGGAGTATGACATAACCATTTCCACCGCGAGTATGACATAACCATTTCCACCGCGAGTATGACATAACCATTGCCACCGCGAGTATGACATAATCATTGCCACCGCGAGTATGACATAATCATTGCCACCGGGAGTATGACATAACCATTTCCACCGCGAGTATGACATAACCATTTCCACCGCGAGTATGACATAACCATTGCCACCGCGAGTATGACATAACCATTTCCACCGCGAGTATGACATAATCATTGCCACCGGGAGTATGACATAACCATTGCCACCGCGGGTATGACATAACCATTTCCACCGTGGGTATGACATAACCATTGCCACCGCGAGTATGACATAATCATTGCCACCGCGGGTATGACATAACCATTTCCACCGTGGGTATGACATAACCATTGCCACCGCGGGTATGACATAATCATTGCCACCGCGGGTATGACATAACCATTGCCACCGCGAGTATGACATAATCATTGCCACCGCGGGTATGACATAACCATTACCACCGCAAGTATGACATAATCATGGCCACCGTGGGTATGACATAACCATTTCCACCGTGGGTATGTCATAACCATTGCCACCGCGAGTATGACATAATCATTGCCACCGCGGGTATGACATAACCATTTCCACCGCGAGTATGACATAACCATTTCCACCGCGGGTATGACATAACCATTTCCACCGTGGGTATGACATAACCATTTCCACCGTGGGTATGAAATAACCATTGCCACCGCGAGTATGACATAACCATTTCCACCGCGGGTATGACATAACCATTTTCACCGCGTGTATGACATAACCATTTTCACCGTGTGTATGACATAACCATTTTCACCGTGTGTATGACATAACCATTTCCACCGTGGGTATGACATAACCATTTCCACCGAGGGTATGACATAATCATTGCCACCGCGAGTATGACATAATCATTGCCACCGCGGGTATGACATAACCATTTCCACCGTGGGTATGACATAACCATTGCCACTGCGAGTATGACATAATCATTGCCACCGCGAGTATGACATAACCATTTCCACCGTGGGTATGACATAACCATTTCCACCGCGAGTATGACATAACCATTTCCACCGCGAGTATGACATAACCATTGCCACCGCGGGTATGACATAACCATTGCCACCGCGGGTATGACATAACCATTGCCACCGCGAGTATGACATAACCATTGCCACCGCGAGTATGACATAACCATTTCCACCGCGGGTATGACATAACCATTTCCACCGCGGGTATGACATAACCATTGCCACCGAGGGCATTATTTTCAGCTTTTTTCCATGTAGGGGCATACCGAGATAAACCCTACACACACCAGGTTCAGAGCTACTGACGCGCTCGAACCTACAAATACTCTTCCAAACTTAACTGTTCTTAGCAAACCAAACTATTATACATCAGGACAAACAATCTACACCCCAACTTCTCTATCCATCCCCCGCCATAGCTTAGAGCTCGACACCTTGAGCCACCTGAGCGCCCCCACCAAAAACAACGCTGTTTGCAAACCTTCCTGAAACCCTAATAACAAGAAAGAAATCCATTCCCACCTCTGACAGATGCACCCCATGTTGCCTGTAATAACCCGCCAACTGAGCTTCCAACTCCCTATGCATCTCCGACCATATGATCACCACGTAAGGAACCAACTGCCTCAACCTATCCACCTCCTCCTTCATCCCGGTGAGCAAAGCCCTCTGTGACACCAGACCTAAGTAATTCCCCCCTGCATGCAACAAAACAATGTTAGGCACTTTACCCTCACTAATCCTCTTGAATAACTCTAAGCACAACCCTTGCTAACTAAAACCCCTAAAACCAAACCACTCAACCTGCACCATCAAGAGTGGAAAGCCCACCTGTATGCCTTGACGACGAACTGCAGCTCTCCGTTGTGCCCAGTACACATACAAGTGTCCCATCACCCACGCAATCCAACTTGCGGAAGAAAAACACGTTACCAACACAGAACAAATGTCAACCAGACATAAACTAAATGGTTTGACCTCACATAAGACCTAAATCTCACGATTCCCACCTCCAGATCTTCTTCACCAGTTCATCCCCCAAACCCAACTGCGCTGCCTCTGTTGCAGCCCCAATCCTGAACGAATGTGTCCCGAACTGTAACGGCCCCAAGTAAATACTGCCCCAAGGCCAACCGAAAAACCCTAGGGAACTGAAATTTGGACAACGACGAACCATCAGCATGCAACAAAAACGAACCTCCTATCCCGGAACGAACTGCCCGGAAAGCCACTGTGCATGCCACTGGACATGTCACCATACCTAGCACCGAAAAAAGTGCTACCGCGGCACCCTTCTCGAATATGTCAGTTTTGGAATGGTGGAGATGTAGCACCCCCTGATTCTGCCACAGTTCCATGTCCGAACACTGTAACCCACCTCCGCCCAAGCTGTTGCTGCTCACCTACTCACTTATCCTAAACGCTACGGAAAACCGCAAAACCTTGTACTCCGAAAAGAAAAAACCTCTGGAAGCACACCGAGTAAACCCTATCGCAGATGGAGATGCCTCCAAAGCAATTTACCTGCAAATGAACCATAACAATGTGTCGAACCAAGCCACAGCCGAGTCCTGACCTCTCGCACACACCATTGCTGCATCCCATTCTTGCCAAACCTTGATGTAGTTTGCCCATGTGGACGGCGCCAGCGACCCCCTTATGAGTTAGCCAAGCAAGAGGTCCCGAGCTGCCACACTGCCACCGAACAAGGCACTCCCTCCTTCTGAGAGCCCAGAGCCACTGCCAAAAACCGTTCCCACTGAAAACGAGAGAGTGAATCGGCCACCACATTCAACAACCCAGGCACGTGACATGCCCTAAGCACAACATGAAATTGCATGCAAGAGAGAAGAAAGTGGCGAAGGAGCCGAATAACAGGGATAGAAGAATCAGATAAACCATTAACAGCCTCAACCACATGTTATCAGTAAAGAAGATAACCTTCTTGTCCCTCAACTGCCCCCACAATGCCAGTGCCACTACTAAAAGAAAGAATTGCAGAAACGCCAAGTTGCGAATGAGTGGGCTGGCCTTCCACTCATCTGGCCATGGTTCGACACACCAATGCCCCTTGAAATAAGACCCAAACCTGATGCTCCCCAGCGTGTCCGTTAATAATTCCAAGTCTGGAGAAGATGCCGTGGGTTCCTGGAAATATACCTGCCCATTAAAGTCCCTTAGAAAGACCTTCCACACATCTAGATCAGCTTTCATGGATGCCGACACCGAATGAAGTGATGCAGTGATGCTACCCTGCTTGTTGCCCTGGAGAGGAACCTGTTGAATACCCTCCCTACCGGGATCACCCGGCACGCAAAGTTAGCTGGCCCACCAATGACTGAAGCGCCCACAAAGTAACCTTCTTAGCTTCCCGAATCTCCGTCACTGCCTGCCGCAGTGCCCTCAACTTGTCTTCCAGCAACCGAAATTCTCTCCGGACCTAATCTATCTCCAAGCCGAGGAAGGACAAGCAAGTAGTTGGACCCACTGTCATGTCACCTGCCAGTGGTATTCCGAAGACATTTGCGACTCATTCCAAAGTTCTTAACCCCATGTGGCATACCTCCGAACCAGCCAGCTCGACACAAAGGAAATCATCTAGTTAATGGACCATGAATCTAGTGCCCGCCTTGTATTTGACCACCCACTCCAGAAAGGTACTGAACTTTTCGAAGGAACAACCCATCGGCAAACACAGATCAAATAATTACTGCCCCTCGAAAAAACACCCAGTAAATGATGACAGTCAGGGTGGATGGGCAATAATCGAAAAGCCGCTTCCACATCTGCCTTGGCCATCAATGCCCCCTTGTCCGCACGCTGAACCAACTCGACCGCTTAGTTGAATGATGCATACGACACTGAGCAGATGGCCTTATCAATATCTTCATTCACCGAAGCTCCATGTGGATACGATAAATGATGGTACTTACCGGGCTCCTTTTCCGGCATGTCCCCCAATGGTGAAACCCGCAAATCACTCAACAGGGGCTCAATGAACAGCCCCGCCATCCTCCCTAAGTGCACCTCCTATATAGCTTCTTCTGCACCACATCTGGGAAGTCCCCCACTGACTTCATATTCCGCAGATTCCGCAGATTTGATCCCAAATTACTCTCCTGGGTAGACACCCTGGGGGACCCCCAGCCGTGGTGTCCTGCCTGATCATTATGGCCATAGTGTGATCTATAGTGTGACCCCTGTTGCCCAGCACCCCCTGGGGGGCCTGACGTGATAGTCCTGAGTGTGGCGCTCCATGCTCACCCGTGACGGGGGTGTGGAAACCTGCGTACCCCACCTTGGGCTCTCTCCTTAGGCCATCTCTACCCACGCTATGCAATCTGGATGCCGATCTGAACAAACTCTGATCCCGTGACCTGCCGTTGTCTGGCGCCCGCCTTCACACCACCTTCCTGTCACGACCAACAGCACTCCCAGTACCTCCATTGCCTGCTGCAGAGCCTGCCGTGGCTATCCCTGCCCTTCTCCTTCCAGCCATTTGCCGCAGATTTCCGACCTTCCTGTTCATGGCCCGAACGTTAGTAAGACGTTACATGCGCCTGTTTCCGGCCCAAACGTTTGCCCGACGCCTGTTCAGGGCCTGAACGTTCGCTTGTTCCGTTACCTGCCTGTTCGCATCCCAAATGTACCCCAACCTCTGTGTTCACCTGTTTGCAGCCCTAATGTGCAGCCTCGTTCCCAGGGATACACACAGACTGTGCAGCTGCACAGTGATGTGGGCCACGACCTCCCAAACTCCGCTCTCTGCAGCCTCCGGCCTCGGTTCCAGTGACTGGCTCACCCTCTTCCTCCCAGTTGAGCCAGCGCTGGGGCTCAAGCGTTGCGCGGTTGGGTTCTCAGAGTGGGAAGACAAGGCAGCCCCCCATTCGTTCCTGTGGACCCAGAAGCATAAGGCCTAGACACTCACGGAGCCAGGAAACACCTCTTTGCTGTACAGCAGCACAGACACCAGCCAGCCATTCCTACATTCTTCAACAGCAGCACCTGCAAGATACAAGACAGAGACACCACACAGCCTGCACAAAACAGGTAAGTGAGGATTAATTAAAATGGCCACTATATATACTCCTCTAACCCAAAACCCCACCTCCAGTTATTCTTGCCAGTCCCCTTACATTACACCCCTCCTATGCCTGTCTTCTAGCAATGTCTCAACATGACTTTCTTGAACTCTTACTGTCCCAATATCTGTAAAATCAGCACTCGCCTTCCACGTTACATAGTTGAAGCCATTTTCACACCTCCATTTTAGGTCATAATGCCCACTCATGTCCCTAGTTAAGGATGTCATGGAATACCCCTCCTGCGGCGTAATCTGATTGCTTGATTCATCTTGTAGTTTGAGAATTCTTCTTTCTGGTATCTATGCAATTTACGTGTTGGTGGATATTTCTGTAACCCTCCTAGAGAGTTATTCAGTTAAAGGGACATTTTATCTATTTTTTTCAGTTTTTTATTTTATTTTCAGAAGTAATGTCACAGATCGTCACAAAGGTGATGCAATTTTAAATTTGATACAAAGTGTTTAGTATTTGTTTCAAAATCCTTTGATTTTTATTTGAGAATCTGGGAATCTTTTTACCCAAACTTTAAAGGTACACTGTAGGCACCCAGACCACTTCAGCCCATTGAAGTGGTCCGGGTTCCAACCGCCATCACCCTTAACCCAGCAAGTGTAATTATTGCAGTTTTTATAAGGGTTAAGTCCTCATCTAGTGACTGTCTACCAGACAGCCACTAAAGGGACTTCCGGGTTCTTAGATGACTTTTGGTCATCTAAACTACGCTGGACGTCCTCACGTTCTGCACGAGGACCTGAAGCATCACCAGAAAACCCATAGAAAAGCATTGAATAATGCTTTCCTATGGGGAAATCCTAATGAGAGCGTGGCCATTGCTGCGCATGTGCATTAGGTCTCCCCTGCCGGCGGACATCGGTGGAGGGGAGTGTGGGCAGAGCCTGACCAGGCACCATCGGCGCTGCATTCAGGTAAGTAACTGAAGCAGTTTTAAGCCCTTCAGCGATGTCCGATGGAGGATGGAAGGGAGGGGGGCACTCCAGGATTCTACGGTGCCAGGAAAACGGGTTTGTTTTCCTGGCACTAGAGAATCGCTTTAAATTAACAAGAAATCATGCAAAAAATAAAAAATGGTGAAAGAAAGGTTAGATGGGAATGGGAGGGATAGTAAATAGGGCAAAGGTGATTCTTTCAGAGGCACCCCATCCCACCCCATCCCATTTGCTCCCCGGTCAAGAGAATTGTCTCTCTGGCTGGGAATGATTTCATGGAGTGTCTAACCGTACCTTTTGATTTTGTGTAGGAGTCTTCTCTCCCCTCCAATGTTGGGCATGGGCTTGTTTTCCTGCCAGTGTTAGTTTGTTGAATAAATTGTGAGTATGTGTAAGCATACCTTCTACTGCCTTGGAGAGCAGGAAAGACCAGGGTTAAAATTCTAGTGGTTGCTGAAGAACTTGTTCCCATACTCGTATCATACTGGGGTAGGTGCACCACGTATATTGATATGACCCCTTTTATCCCCAATCCCTCCAGCACAGGTCATAAGCAGATCTGCCCATATGAAACAACCTACTCAGTGTGGTGTTCCACCTAAACATTGTTTGTTGCCATTAGGTTGATAGATGAAAGTAAGAGATTATCGTAGGGTATGTGTAATCTTACAAAGGTGTCCTGTGACTTTACATCAAGCACCATCTTCACCAGATACACAATACTTGGGAGGTATGAGTGTTTTTTGTTGATAAAATTCTACAATTAGGCCCATCGTAATTGTCAGCACCAGGCCCAATAGGCTCTTAATGCGGCTGTGCCCTCTGATTGTCCCCTTATGCTGAGTTTGTTCTGCCTAGTCTATCCTTCCAGTGAGCAAGTTATAGTGTGCTAAGGCACTGTTATGGGCAACAGGGCAAATGTTGTTTGTAATAAAGTAAATGTGTATCATTATTTTCCAACATACCCTATAAAATGCATGTCATTAAGTGAATAGAAGTCTTCTATTCATTGTAAATTAAATTTCAATTTACATAACAAGGATGGTAAGGAGAAACGTGTTTACTAAATCTTATGTAAATCCTGCCCTTTGCCTGCATTGTCTTATTAAGCTAAATTTTAATTGCACTGTCATATATTAATAATATGATTTGCAAAATGACATATAAATGCCAATCGAGATAACTGCTGTGTTACTGAAGAAGAGGATGATAGGGGTATGTTTAACTCAACAGAACAACCCAAGAGTTGGATTGTAGTTGGGGCAAAATGAACTATTTCAGCAAACCTTGGGGCAGGGATATTTTAGTTTCATAATAGGTAATCTTCTAGAGGAACACAATGTTATTTTTCTTAATACACAAATGATACGTACAATTTAATTCCCCAAATAATGTTATGCCACTAATTCGTTAGTGACAATCAGTTGGTAAAACTGGACCTTGGCAGAAAGTTGAACCATATAACAGGGTAATCTTGATCATTTATGGAGTAATTGTATATTTATTCCTGGACTACTACTGAATTACCAATTGGGGTTCTTTTCCTAACTTGGCAAAATGGGGTTCATCTTGTGCAAAAAACAAGGCAGACCTGGGAGCAGGGTTGGCAACCCCAAAACACAATGGAGAGGTAGGTTTATAATATGTGGTTATGCTTTTTAATTATTTAATATTTTTGGATAAACTTTTAAAAAGATGTTTTGAAACTTTTACTTTTTTGCAGGCCCCGTCTGAATCCACCTATGGGGCTGAGATCATCAGTTATGATGATCTCAGACAATCCAATGCTTTCTCTTAGGAAAGCTTTGGAAGGCGATTGTATACGCGTGGCAAAACACGTCTCCATGCAGTGTAGAGAAGCTGAACATAGGTGCTGCACACTGTGCAGCACTGGACTAGGAAGCATCTCTAGTGACCGTCTGAGTGACTGCCACTCAAGTATTCAGAGATATAACTTTCTCTGAAAGGCAGTGTTTACATTAACAAGCCTGCAGGGACAGGCTACAGACACTAAAACCACTACATTAAGCTGTAGTGGTTCTGGTGTCTATAGTGTCCCTTTAAATCTAGGCCATAACGAGATGCAGAACTTTGTGACTGGGACAAGCCAAACGAATTGCCAAGGATGTTTTTTGTTGTTGTTTTTTTTTTTTGTAGGAGTGTTGTGCATTTTGTTTCTCTTGTACTGTGTATCTGAGCTTGACAGCAGGTCATGCTGTTTATTGTTTCATGATAATCTTTAGAAAAAATGTTCTGTAAAGAAAACAAATACCATTTTCTTTCAGCAGATCTCTACGCAGGAACTGTGGTTGGGACCGATGAGATTGATGCAGGATCCTATTCAGGTACAGGCACTTGGATTTATAAAACTGCTAATTCATGCTGAGAAAATAGGATGAGAATGTTTGTGGATCATTTGAAAGAAACTAAGGTACTTTTGGAATTACAATTGTTTATTGTCAAGTCAATTAAATAGCTTGATTTTTTTTTCCAAATTGATTTTCTCTAGGGAAAAATACAGAATCACAACTGAATACATTACATCAATGGTTTCTGGGGCTCTCCCATATATTAGAGGGGGTCTGGGGACTGTTACACATCTGAAATGCATACCGTTGAATAAAACATAAAAAATAATTTGTGTTCATATTTTCTTTTTTTAGGAGAT
The DNA here is from genome assembly GCF_036172605.1 of Pelobates fuscus. Classification (NCBI taxonomy): domain Eukaryota; kingdom Metazoa; phylum Chordata; class Amphibia; order Anura; family Pelobatidae; genus Pelobates; species Pelobates fuscus. Next base: position 15,188,532 of record NC_086321.1, on the reverse strand, counting down.
TCAATGTTTTCTTGTAAATCTGTATTAAAGATTTAGCAAATTCCACTGTAATCCAGTTCAGACAAGGCACACATTGCAAATGAAGAGGAGAGATAGATACATTGTTTCATTTCTCCTCTTCTCTCTATGCTGACTGCCAGGCACAAAAACAGAACTCATAACAATGATTGACCGGGAGGTACAGATCTCCACATTGAATTTTATTTTTTCATACCATACATATACATATTTACTAGACTTTTTGTTTCAGTTGGATTCACCTGTGAAGTCGTAATCGATAAATATTATTACGGATCGATTTAAATCGGTTGTGGATAAAAAGGAACTTGATTCTGACAAACGAGACAAAACGAATATTTTCTAGATATAGAAAGTGACGGTTACCCTTTCATTTTATAAATCGTATATATGAAGTAAAAAAACTGGCAGTTATACATTTGTAGCAAAAAGATGGGGAGGGGAGGTTGCGCCAAAACCGTATGAATCTTATGCAGGAAAGGCAACATAGGAAACTGATAAAACAGAATGGGGTAAAAAATGTAACACAGTGTAAGGTAAATTTATATTAAAAAAACAATGAATATTAGCAAGAAAATGTCAAATATAAATTCCAATAGGAACTTGACAGAAGGAACAATAGCAGTCTTTTCAGGAAGTTTCTTCCCTGGGGTGCAAAATCAGAAGAATTCTTGGGATCCATATGTAAAAACAAAGAAAAACCAACAGTGCAATCTATCCCAGCAAAGTGACGCTAGATAAAAGGTCTATATGGTCCTACTCACATTTTCAAGAGCTTTAATCCAGCTCTGGTATGGATAGTATAGAATGGTATAATCCCCACTTATAGGATACGTGTTGAGTTGGTACTTGTCTCAGTGATTTGAAGACCATAAAATAGAGTAAAAGGAACAACAATGTTACCGCAGAGGGGGCCCAGGCAGCACACTGCTTCTCCTCTGCTAAGAACTCTCGCGAGACCCAGTTGCCATGGCAACGCTCCGTAGGTCTCGCGAGAGTTATTGGAGGAGAGAAGAAGCAGTGTGCTGCCTGGGCCCCCTGCGGTAACAGGGAGCCGGGGGGCCACCCACCGGACCACCAGGGATGGAATCTCCCCCCTCCCTGGACAAAGGTAAGCAGGGATGGGGGAGAAACAATTTAATTACATTTTTTTTTTTTTATTATGTAAAAATGCCCCTTCCTCCCTCTCCCCCCCAGATTGCACATTTACACCCACACACTCTACATACACTGACACAACACACACACACTCTACATACACTGACACAACACACACACACACTACATACACTAACACAACACACACACACACACTACATACACTAACACAACACACACACTACATACACTGACACAACACACACACACTGCATACACTGACACAACACACACACACACACACTGCATACACTGACACAACACACACTACATACACTGACACAACACACACTCTGCATACACTGACACAACACACACACTGCATACACTGACACAACACACACACTGCATACACTAATACAACACACACTGCATACACTAATACAACACACACTACATACACTAACACAACACACACACACACACACACTACATACACTAACACAACACACACACTACATACACTGACACAACACACACACACTGCATACACTGACACCACACACACACACACACACTGCATACACTGACACAACACACACACACACACTGCATACACTGACACAACACACACTCTGCATACACTGACACAACACACACACACTGCATACACTGACACAACACACACTGCATACACTGACACAACACACACTGCATACACTAATACAACACACACTGCATACACTAATACAACACACACTGCATACACTAACACACACTGCATACACTAATACACACACACTGCATACACTAACACAACACACACACTACATACACTAACACAACACACACACACACACTACATACACTAACACAACACACGCACTACATACACTGACACAACACACACACACACTGCATACACTAACACAACACACACACTGCATACACTGACACAACACACACACACACTGCATACACTAACACAACACACACACACACACTGCATACACTAACACAACACACACACACACACTGCATACACTAACACAACACACACACACACTACATACACTAACACAACACACACACACACACACTACATACACTAACACAACACACGCACTACATACACTGACACAACACACACACACTACATACACTAACACAACACACACACTGCATACACTGACACAACACACACACACTGCATACACTGACACAACACACACACACACACACTGCATACACTGACACAACACACACACACACACACACACTGCATACACTGACACAACACACACACTACATACACTGACACAACACACACTCTGCATACACTAACACAACACACACTCTGCATACACTGACACAACACACACTCTGCATACACTGACACAACACACACACTGCATACACTGACACAACACACACACTGCATACACTAATACAACACACACTGCATACACTAATACAACACACACTACATACACTAACACAACACACACACACACACTACATACACTAACACAACACACACACTACATACACTGACACAACACACACACACTGCATACACTGACACCACACACACACACACACTGCATACACTGACACAACACACACACACACTGCATACACTGACACAACACACACTCTGCATACACTGACACAACACACACACACTGCATACACTGACACAACACACACTGCATACACTAATACAACACACACTGCATACACTAATACAACACACACTGCATACACTAACACACACTGCATACACTAATACACACACACTGCATACACTAATACACACACACTGCATACACTAACACAACACACACACACACACTACATACACTAACACAACACACACACACACACTACATACACTAACACAACACACGCACTACATACACTGACACAACACACACACACACTGCATACACTAACACAACACACACACTGCATACACTGACACAACACACACACACACTGCATACACTAACACAACACACACACACACACTGCATACACTGACACAACACACACACACACTGCATACACTAACACAACACACACACACACACTGCATACACTAACACAACACACACACACACACTGCATACACTAACACAACACACGCACTACATACACTGACACAACACACACACACACTACATACACTAACACAACACACACACTGCATACACTGACACAACACACACACACACACACACTGCATACACTGACACAACACACACACACACACACTGCATACACTGACACAACACACACACTACATACACTGACACAACACACACTCTGCATACACTAACACAACACACACTCTGCATACACTGACACAACACACACACTGCATACACTAATACAACACACACTGCATACACTAATACAACACACACTGCATACACTAATACAACACACACTGCATACACTAACACACACACTGCATACACTAATACACACACACACACTGCATACACTAATACACACACACACTGCATACACTGACGCAACACACACTGCATACACTAACACACACTGCATACACTAATACACACACACTGCATACACTAATACACACACACTGCATACACTAACACAACACACACACACACTGCATACACTGACGCAACACACACACACTGCATACACTAATACAACACACACTGCATACACTAACACAACACACACACTGCATACACTAATACAACACACACACACTGCATACACTGACGCAACACACTGCATACACTAATACAACACACACTGCATACACTAACGCAACACACACTGTATACACTAATTCAACACACACACTGCTACATTAACACACACTGCATACACTAATACAACACACACACTGCATACACTAACACAACACACACTGCATACACTAACGCAACACACACTGTATACACTAATTCAACACACACACTGCTACATTAACACACACTGCATACACTAATACAACACACACACTGCATACACTAATACAACACACACACTGCATACACTAACACAACACACACACTGCATACACTAATACAACACACACACTGCATACACTAACGCAACACACACTGCATACACTAACGCAACACACACTGCATACACTAACACAACACACACTGCATACACTAACGCAACACACACTGCATACACTAATACAACACACATACTGCATACACTAATACGACACACTGCATACACTAATACAATACACACACTGCATTCACTTATACAACATGCACTCTGCATACACTACACACTAACACACTCACTGCATCCACTATACTGACACACACACTGCATTTGCTACACATTAACACACTCTGCATTCACTACACTAACACACACTCTGCATCCGCTACACACTAACACACTCTCTGCATTCACTATACTGACACACACTCTGCATTCACTACACTAACACACACTCTGCATTCACTACACATTAACACACTCTGCATTCACTACACTAACACACACTCTGCATCCACTACACACTAACACACTCTCTGCATTCACTACACATTAACACACTCTCTGCATTCACTACACTAACACACTCTCTGCATTCACTACACATTAACACACACTCTGCATTCACTACAAATTTACACACACACTACATTCATTACACTGACACACTCTGCATTCACTACACCCTAACACACACTCTGCAGTTATTACACACTGACACACACTCTGCATTCACTACACTAACATACACTCTGCATCAACTGTACACACAGCATCCACTACACAAACATTCTGTATTCACAGTACACACACTATATCCACCACACACTGTATACACTAATACAACACACACACTGCATACACTAACACAACACACACTGCATACACTAACACAACACACACTGCATACACTAACACAACACACACACTGCATACACTAATACAACACACTGCATAAACTAACACACACACTGCATAAACTAACACACACACTGCATACACTAACACACACACTGCATACACTAATGCAACACACACTGCATACACTAACGCAACACACACTGCATACACTAATACAACACACACTGCATACACTAATACAACACACACTGCATACACTAATACACACACTGCATACACTAATACACACACTGCATACACTAATGCAACACACATACTGCATACACTAATACAACACACTGCATACACTAACACACTGCATACACTAATACAATACACACACTGCATTCACTTATACAACATGCACTCTGCATACACTACACACTAACACACTCACTGCATCCACTATACTGACACACACACTGCATTTGCTACACATTAACACACTCTGCATTCACTACACTAACACGCACTCTGCATCCGCTACACACTAACACACTCTCTGCATTCACTATACTGACACACACTCTGCATTCACTACACATTAACACACTCTGCATTCACTACACTAACACACACTCTGCATCCACTACACACTAACACACTCTCTGCATTCACTACACATTAACACACTCTCTGCATTCACTACACATTAACACACTCTCTGCATTCACTACACATTAACACACTCTCTGCATTCCCTACACTAACACACTCTCTGCACTCACTATACATTAACACACACTCTGCACTCACTACACATTAACACACTTTCTGCACTCACTACACATTAACACACACTCTGCATTCACTACAAATTTACACACACACTACATTCATTACACTGACACACTCTGCATTCACTACACCCTAACACACACTCTGCATTTATTACACACTAACACACACTCTGCATTCACTAAACTATGCACACACCCTGGATTCACTATACTGACACACACTCTACATTCACTACACTAACATACACTCTGCATCAACTGTACACACAGCATCCACTACACAAACATTCTGTATTCACAGTACACACACTATATCCACCACAAATTGAAACACTCTGCATTCACTATACACAGACACTGCGTCTAATGCACACACTACATCCACTACAGACACTGCATCCACTAAACACATTTCATCTAGTACATACAAACACTACATCCACTACACAAACACACACTACATCACTGTACACACACTACATCCACTACTCAAACACTCTCTGCATTCACTACACATTAACACTCTGCATTCACTACACTAACACACACTCTGCGTCCACTACACACTAATACACCCTCTGAATTCGCTACACATTAACACACTGCATTCGCTACACACTAACACACTCTCTGCATTCACTACACATTAACACACACACTCTGCATTCACTACACATTTACACATACTCTGCATTCACTACACATTTACACACACTCTGCATTAACTGTACACACAGCATCCGCGACACAAACATTGCACAGCCAGCTACTGCAATCACCAATCTCCCAACTGCAAACACATGAATTCACCAATCTCCCGAACTGCAAACACATGAATTCACCAATCTCCCGAACTGCAAAAACATGAATTCACCAATCTCCCGAACTGGAACCAGGGGAATGCTCCAAACTCCCGAACAGGAAACACACGAATGCTGTTAACAGCCAAACAGGAAAAACCATACGAACAGTTTACACTCCTGGCAGTCGTACTGTAACAACATACAATCCAATTTCCCCCAAGAACGAGACGACACTTTGTTTGAGGGTCAAGCAGAACTGATTTACTGGGGCTACCTGCATGGCTTTTATGCAGGTTTCCCACCTGGTGGACACTCCCCTAGGGGACCAGATGGAAGACTGTGAAACATATTGGACATTGACCAATCACAAGCTTACAATCCCACAATGCTTTACAATCCCTCCTCTCTGTCCTGGAGATAATTGGGAAGTAATCCAATTATCTCCAAGGACAGAGGCAAAACTCCATTAACCACATGGCAGACAAAGGACAATAAAAGGCATAAAATTACATACTGTTACATTTATCACATAGAACATACACATTCTACATATCCCCAGATAGCTTAGATCTGAGCGCACATTATTACCGGATGGCGCTCAGATCACATACATACAGTTCAATCGCCATGGAGCAAAGTCTTTCACACAGTCTTTCAGTATACAGCTGGGCTCCATGGCATAACTATCTGGGGTAGCATGGTTTAAACAGTAAAGTACCGAATGGACCGGTGTTCGGATAATTGACTGCAGGTAGGAGAAGGGAGGTAGGTGGCTCAGCGGTGTTCGTGACTTTAACAGTCCGCAGAAAGGCACGAACCAGCCTTTCTGCATGGAAAAAGAACAGTGTTAAACATGGGGCCATAGTCCAGTGGCAGGAGGCGGGCGACCAGGCTCCTCCAGTGGCCAGTGGCGAGGTTGGTTCCGCCACATTTGTCCCCATTTCTCCCCTTTCTCCCCTTTACCAATCAGACTAACAGGGTATCTGACCTCCTGCCTGTCCCACACCAGCACCACTGGAAGGCCACAAAAATCTTGATCCTGGCAGTCCAGATGAATAAAGTCGCAGAAGTGGTATCCCCACATTCGGCAGGGGGGCCCACTCTTAGGTAAGTACTCAATTGTGACTAGATCAACAATTTGATTAGAGTTTTCTAGCGCAATCCCCGTGCGAAATACAGGTAGTCTTTCAACATGCGTCCACTCTGTTTGGCAGTCAGACAATCTACATTTTAGAGCAGTTCCAATGTAATAGGAGATTGTAAAGTAATTCAATTATAAAATTGAATAGCAAACTTAATAATGCCATCTAAGACGTCACTGACCTCGTCTGAGTTAATGACACACAATAACAGACAAATCTAAAATTACAAAATGTTTATAAAACTCAATTTAATATTTTGGGATAAACATTTCAAATAATTTAAAATATTTGTATAAACGTTGGAATTTTTTTTTTCAAATTATACAAATATCAAAAATTATAAATGAATAAACAAAATATAATCAAGACCTAAAACTTAGTTTGGATCTGGATAAATCATTCTGGACCCAAAGAGCAGTTTACATTTCTTCTCTGGATCAATTTGTAAGTATTATATAACTAATATTCATTGATTAATATATTTTACATATTCCATTTTTCTAACAAAGCTCGTTGTGATCATGAGACATGATTTTTCCTTTCATGCCAGTATTGCAAAAAAAAAAAAAAAAGATGATTAACTTTATAGAAAGTGAGCTCCCATTCTCTGTTTTTGAAGTAGAATGTTAGAGCATTCTCTCTCCTAACCGCAGCTTGCAGCCAGCAGAGGCTCACGTAATGCAGTAATGCAGAGTGAAAGAGGACTGTAAGGGTCGCCGCAGGTTACAGGTGGTAATTTAATTTCGTTAATCAGCTATAGATGATGAATAAAAAAATGGAGCATGTGTTTCCTATTCTTCATTCTGAAAATGCTGTTGCACATTGATAAAAGCCGCACTACGTTACCCTGGCTAATAAGGAGGGCTTTAATGGGTTCACCGAGTCCATTGCCTCTCAGGGGGATCTATTGATTGTGTCACAAACCAATGTTACCATAGTAATAAACTTTTGGAAACCTGGGGCGGCTGAGCAGTGGCATGTTTATTTGAACAGAGAAAAATCATTTAACCTTTTCTAAGGCTGCATATTGCCATCATGGCATTTCGCCAGTTACACAATTACTCTGTTACTCTCGTTTACATTCCATTTTTGTTTCTGTACGTATGCTGTAAAGCAGGGATGCCAAAAGGGTGAATCCCCATATGTATAAACAAATCAACATATATTTATAATCTCTTCAGGTCTAATGCTGTTGATCTTGTGACAATCACAAAAACATGGCTGTCTCTCTCTGTGACTGTTACTTCTGTATCACTTTCTTATGGTGGCCTTCAGCATTCTTCCACCCCCACTATGTACCTCTCCACCGCCTATCCCATCTAGCCTTTCTCGGGCTTTCTCCTCTTTTGAAGTCAACATTCCATTCTGTCTGTCTGTCTGTCTGTCTGTCTGTCTGTCTGTCTGTCTGTCTGTCTGTCTGTCTGTCTGTCTAACTATCTTTCTGTGTTGGGTAAATTTCATTGGGGTATAAATATAGCTTAATGTTGGGTGAGGAACACCACCATTCTAGTATTGTTGTTGTGATGGTCTATCCACAAGTCCCCTTTCCCCCTTTATTTATTAGCTCTTGCTTGATGATATCCCATCCCCAATCACTAGTTGAGGCTTATTGTCAGAGTGAAACAAGAATGCTTTATTGTCCAAATCTCACTCCTTTTATACATGGGTCCCCAATGGGGGGTCCCCAGGGAAACAATAGGCATTGAGCAATACCTGGGGCCTAGGTGTCTGTACCTGGACAGACAATTTTATTAGCAGCCAGACACCAAGTTCTCACATTCCCAAACCCATTCCACACCTGGATAGCGCTTCTGTGAACACCCATGCTGTCCTAAAAAGCGATCAGATCAGTGCCCAGCCCGGATAGTATGGATGTTAAAAAGACACTATAGTCACCAGAACAACTACAGCTCATCGTAGTTGTTCTAGTGAGTAGAATCTTTCCCTTCAGGTATTTGCATTACATCTAATCCTCTGTCAGACACATTTTATCTAAAGTAAACAAGTGCAATTTTCTAGTTTGTCTTCATAAAATCTTCCATCACACAAATTAATTTCCTAGTGGTTCATGATATAATAATATAATAATCCTTAATTAAACTCACATAAAACAGCATAAAAATGGCACAGCATAAAAACAATAATGAATGAAAGTAACACACATTCATTGGGTGCGGGTCATTAAGGAGTATGCCTTTCTGTATGGCCAGCTATTCATTGGGTGCGGGTCATTAAGGAGTATGCCTTTCTGTATGGCCAGATATTCATTGAGTGCAGGTCATTAAGGAGTATGCCTTTCTGTATGGCCAGCCATTCATTGGGTGCGGGTCATTAAGGAGTATGCCTTTCTGTATGGCCAGCCATTCATTGGGTGCGGGTCATTAAGGAGTATGCCTTTCTGTATGGCCAGCTATTCATTGGGTGCGGGTCATTAAGGAGTATGCCTTTCTGTATGGCCAGCTATTCATTGGGTGCGGGTCATTAAGGAGTATGCCTTTCTGTATGGCCAGCTATTCATTGGGTGCGGGTCATTAAGGAGTATGCCTTTCTGTATGGCCAGCCATTCATTGGGTGCGGGTCATTAAGGAGTATGCCTTTCTGTATGGCCAGCTATTCATTGTGTGCGGGTCATTAAGGAGTATGCCTTTCTGTATGGCCAGCCATTCATTGGGTGCAGGTCATTAAGGAGTATGCCTTTCTGTATGGCCAGCCATTCATTGGGTGCGGGTCATTAAGGAGTATGTCTTTCTGTATGGCCAGCCATTCATTGGGTGCAGGTCATTAAGGAGTATGCCTTTCTGTATAGCCAGCTATTCATTGGGTGGAGGTCATTAAGGAGTATGCCTTTCTGTATGGCCAGCTATTCATTGGGTGCAGGTCATTAAGGAGTATGCCTTTCTGTATGGCCAGATATTCATTGGGTGCAGGTCATTAAGGAGTATGTCTTTCTGTATGGCCAGCTATTCATTGGGTGCGGGTCATTAAGGAGTATGCCTTTCTGAATGGCCAGCTATTCATTGGGTGCAGGTCATTAAGGAGTATGCCTTTCTGTATGGCCAGCTATTCATTGGGTGCAGGTCATTAAGGAGTATGTTTTTCTGTATGGCCAGCTATTCATTGGGTGCGGGTCATTAAGGAGTATGCCTTTCTGTATGGCCAGCTCTTCATTGGGTGCAGGTCATTAAGGAGTATGCCTTTCTGTATGGCCAGCTATTCATTGGGTGCGGGTCATTAAGGAGTATGCCTTTCTGTATGGCCAGATATTCATTGGGTGCAGGTCATTAAGGAGTATGCCTTTCTGTATGGCCAGCCATTCATTGGGTGCAGGTCATTAAGGAGTATGGCTTTCTGTATGGCCAGCTATTCATTGGGTGCAGGTCATTAAGGAGTATGCCTTTCTGTATGGCCAGCTATTCATTGGGTGCGGGTCATTAAGGAGTATGCCTTTCTGTATGGCCAGATATTCATTGGGTGCAGGTCATTAAGGAGTATGCCTTTCTGTATGGCCAGCTATTCATTGGGTGCGGGTCATTAACCCCTTAATGACACATGACATGTGTGACATGTCACGATTCCCTTTTATTCCAGAAGTTTGGTCCTTAAGGGGTTAAAGGGACACTCCAGGCACCCAGACCACTTCTGCTCATTGGAGTGGTCTGGGTGCCAACTCCCACTACCCTTAACCCTGCAAGTGTAATTATTGCAGTTTTTCATAAACTGCAATATTTACATTGCAGGGTTAACTCCACCTCTAGTGGCTGTCTATTAGACAGCCACTAGAGGTCACTTCCTGGGTTCTAGCACAGGTTTCCTGTGCTAGAGCGTCGCTGGACGTCCTCGCGCTGTGTGAGGACCTCCAGCGTCGCTCAAAACCCCATAGGAAAGCATTGAAATGATTTTTCAATGCTTTCCTATGGGGAGACGTAATGCGCATGCGCAGAATTTCCGCGCATGCGAATTAGGTCTCCTCGGCCGGTGAGCGAGATTAGTCTCGCCCACCAGCCGACGTAATCACTAGGAGGAGCGTCGCGGAGGCGGAGACAGCGGCGAGGGACATCGCCGCTGTCCCAGGTAAGTCACTGAAGGGGTTTTCACCCCTTCAGTAACCGGGGATTGGTGGGTGGGAGGGAGAGGGACCCTCCAGTGCCAGAAAAACGAATCGTTTTTCTGGCACTGGAGTTTCCCTTTAAGGAGTATGCCTTTCTGTATGGCCAGCTATTCATTGGGTGCGGGTCATTAAGGAGTATGCCTTTCTGTATGGCCAGCTATTCATTGGGTGCAGGTCATTAAGGAGTATGCCTTTCTGTATGGCCAGCTATTCATTGGGTGCGGGTCATTAAGGAGTATGGCTTTCTGTATGGCCAGCTATTCATTGGGTGCAGGTCATTAAGGAGTATGCCTTTCTGTATGGCCAGCCATTCATTGGGTGCAGGTCATTAAGGAGTATGGCGTTCTGTATGGCCAGCCATTCATTGGGTGCAGGTCATTAAGGAGTATGGCGTTCTGTATGGCCAGCTATTCATTGGGTGCAGGTCATTAAGGAGTATGCCTTTCTGTATGGCCAGCTATTCATTGGGTGCGGGTCATTAAGTAGTATGCCTTTCTGTATGGCCAGCTATTCATTGGGTGCGGGTCATTAAGGAGTATGCCTTTCTGTATGGCCAGCTATTCATTGGGTGCAGGTCATTAAGGAGTATGCCTTTCTGTATGGCCAGCTATTCATTGGGTGCGGGTCATTAAGGAGTATGCCTTTCTGTATGGCCAGCTATTCATTGGGTGCGGGTCATTAAGTAGTATGCCTTTCTGTATGGCCAGCTATTCATTGGGTGCGGGTCATTAAGGAGTATGCCTTTCTGTATGGCCAGCTATTCATTGGGTGCAGGTCATTAAGGAGTATGCCTTTCTGTATGGCCAGCTATTCATTGGGTGCGGGTCATTAAGGAGTACATCTTTCTGTATGGCCAGCTATTCATTGGGTGCAGGTCATTAAGGAGTATGCCTTTCTGTATGGCCAGATATTCATTGGGTGCGGGTCATTAAGGAGTATGCCTTTCTGTATGGCCAGATATTCATTGGGTGCGGGTCATTAAGGAGTATGCCTTTCTGTATGGCCAGCTATTCATTGGGTGCGGGTCATTAAGGAGTATGCCTTTCTGTATGGCCAGCTATTCATTGGGTGTAGGTCATTAAGGAGTATGCCTTTCTCTATGGCCAGCTATTCATTGGGTGCAGGTCATTAAGGAGTATGCCTTTCTGTATGGCCAGATATTCATTGGGTGCGGGTCATTAAGGAGTATGCCTTTCTGTATGGCCAGCTATTCATTGGGTGCAGGTCATTAAGGAGTATGCCTTTCTGTATGGCCAGCCATTCATTGGGTGCAGGTCATTAAGGAGTATGCCTTTCTGTATGGCCAGCTATTCATTGGGTGCAGGTCATTAAGGAGTATGCCTTTCTGTATGGCCAGCTATTCATTGGGTGCAGGTCATTAAGGAGTATGCCTTTCTGTATGGCCAGCTATTCATTGGGTGCGGGTCATTAAGGAGTATGCCTTTCTGTATGGCCAGCCATTCATTGGGTGCAGGTCATTAAGGAGTATGGCTTTCTGTATGGCCAGCCATTCATTGGGTGCAGGTCATTAAGGAGTATGGCGTTCTGTATGGCCAGCTATTCATTGGGTGCAGGTCATTAAGGGGTATGTCTTTCTGTATGGCCAGCTATTCATTGGGTGCGGGTCATTAAGTAGTATGCCTTTCTGTATGGCCAGCTATTCATTGGGTGCGGGTCATTAAGGAGTATGCCTTTCTGTATGGCCAGCTATTCATTGGGTGCAGGTCATTAAGGAGTTTGCCTTTCTGTATGGCCAGCTATTCATTGGGTGCGGGTCATTAAGGAGTATGCCTTTCTGTATGGCCAGCTATTCATTGGGTGCGGGTCATTAAGGAGTATGCCTTTCTGTATGGCCAGATATTCATTGGGTGCGGGTCATTAAGGAGTATGCCTTTCTGTATGGCCAGCTATTCATTGGGTGCGGGTCATTAAGGAGTATGCCTTTCTGTATGGCCAGCTATTCATTGGGTGCGGGTCATTAAGGAGTATGCCTTTCTGTATGGCCAGCCATTCATTGGGTGCAGGTCATTAAGGAGTATGGCTTTCTTTATGGCCAGCCATTCATTGGGTGCAGGTCATTAAGGAGTATGGCGTTCTGTATGGCCAGCTATTCATTGGGTGCAGGTCATTAAGGGGTATGTCTTTCTGTATGGCCAGCTATTCATTGGGTGCGGGTCATTAAGTAGTATGCCTTTCTGTATGGCCAGCTATTCATTGGGTGCGGGTCATTAAGGAGTATGCCTTTCTGTATGGCCAGCTATTCATTGGGTGCAGGTCATTAAGGAGTTTGCCTTTCTGTATGGCCAGCTATTCATTGGGTGCGGGTCATTAAGGAGTATGCCTTTCTGTATGGCCAGCTATTCATTGGGTGCGGGTTATTAAGGAGTATGCCTTTCTGTATGGCCAGCTATTCATTGGGTGCGGGTCATTAAGGAGTATGCCTTTCTGTATGGCCAGCTATTCATTGGGTGCGGGTCATTAAGGAGTATGCCTTTCTCTATGGCCAGCTATTCATTGGTTGCGGGTCATTAAGGAGTATGCCTTTCTGTATGGCCAGCCATTCATTGGGTGCGGGTCATTAAGGAGTATGTCTTTCTGTATTACCAGATATTCATTGGGTGCGGGTCATTAAGGAGTATGCCTTTCTGTATGGCCAGCTATTCATTGGGTGCGGGTCATTAAGGAGTATGCCTTTCTGTATGGCCAGATATTCATTGGGTGCGGGTCATTAAGGAGTATGCCTTTCTGTATGGCCAGCTATTCATTGGGTGCGGGTCATTAAGGAGTATGCCTTTCTGTATGGCCAGCTATTCATTGGGTGCAGGTCATTAAGGAGTATGCCTTTCTGTATGGCCAGCTATTCATTGTGTGCGGGTCATTAAGTAGTATGCCTTTCTGTATGGCCAGCTATTCATTGGGTGCGGGTCATTAAGGAGTATGCCTTTCTGTATGGCCAGCTATTCATTGGGTGCAGGTCATTAAGGAGTATGCCTTTCTGTATGGCCAGCTATTCATTGGGTGCGGGTCATTAAGGAGTACATCTTTCTGTATGGCCAGCTATTCATTGGGTGCAGGTCATTAAGGAGTATGCCTTTCTGTATGGCCAGATATTCATTGGGTGCGGGTCATTAAGGAGTATGCCTTTCTGTATGGCCAGATATTCATTGGGTGCGGGTCATTAAGGAGTATGCCTTTCTGTATGGCCAGCTATTCATTGGGTGCGGGTCATTAAGGAGTATGCCTTTCTGTATGGCCAGCTATTCATTGGGTGCAGGTCATTAAGGAGTATGCCTTTCTGTATGGCCAGCTATTCATTGGGTGCGGGTCATTAAGGAGTATGCCTTTCTGTATGGCCAGCTATTCATTGGGTGCGGGTCATTAAGGAGTATGCCTTTCTGTATGGCCAGCTATTCATTGGGTGTAGGTCATTAAGGAGTATGCCTTTCTCTATGGCCAGCTATTCATTGGGTGCAGGTCATTAAGGAGTATGCCTTTCTGTATGGCCAGATATTCATTGGGTGCGGGTCATTAAGGAGTATGCCTTTCTGTATGGCCAGCTATTCATTGGGTGCAGGTCATTAAGGAGTATGCCTTTCTGTATGGCCAGCCATTCATTGGGTGCAGGTCATTAAGGAGTATGCCTTTCTGTATGGCCAGCTATTCATTGGGTGCAGGTCATTAAGGAGTATGCCTTTCTGTATGGCCAGCTATTCATTGGGTGCAGGTCATTAAGGAGTATGCCTTTCTGTATGGCCAGCTATTCATTGGGTGCGGGTCATTAAGGAGTATGCCTTTCTGTATGGCCAGCCATTCATTGGGTGCAGGTCATTAAGGAGTATGGCTTTCTGTATGGCCAGCCATTCATTGGGTGCAGGTCATTAAGGAGTATGGCGTTCTGTATGGCCAGCTATTCATTGGGTGCAGGTCATTAAGGGGTATGTCTTTCTGTATGGCCAGCTATTCATTGGGTGCGGGTCATTAAGTAGTATGCCTTTCTGTATGGCCAGCTATTCATTGGGTGCGGGTCATTAAGGAGTATGCCTTTCTGTATGGCCAGCTATTCATTGGGTGCAGGTCATTAAGGAGTTTGCCTTTCTGTATGGCCAGCTATTCATTGGGTGCGGGTCATTAAGGAGTATGCCTTTCTGTATGGCCAGCTATTCATTGGGTGCGGGTCATTAAGGAGTATGCCTTTCTGTATGGCCAGATATTCATTGGGTGCGGGTCATTAAGGAGTATGCCTTTCTGTATGGCCAGCTATTCATTGGGTGCGGGTCATTAAGGAGTATGCCTTTCTGTATGGCCAGCTATTCATTGGGTGCAGGTCATTAAGGAGTATGCCTTTCTGTATGGCCAGCTATTCATTGGGTGCGGGTCATTAAGGAGTATGCCTTTCTGTATGGCCAGCCATTCATTGGGTGCAGGTCATTAAGGAGTATGGCTTTCTGTATGGCCAGCCATTCATTGGGTGCAGGTCATTAAGGAGTATGGCGTTCTGTATGGCCAGCTATTCATTGGGTGCAGGTCATTAAGGGGTATGTCTTTCTGTATGGCCAGCTATTCATTGGGTGCGGGTCATTAAGTAGTATGCCTTTCTGTATGGCCAGCTATTCATTGGGTGCGGGTCATTAAGGAGTATGCCTTTCTGTATGGCCAGCTATTCATTGGGTGCAGGTCATTAAGGAGTTTGCCTTTCTGTATGGCCAGCTATTCATTGGGTGCGGGTCATTAAGGAGTATGCCTTTCTGTATGGCCAGCTATTCATTGGGTGCGGGTTATTAAGGAGTATGCCTTTCTGTATGGCCAGCTATTCATTGGGTGCGGGTCATTAAGGAGTATGCCTTTCTGTATGGCCAGCTATTCATTGGGTGCGGGTCATTAAGGAGTATGCCTTTCTCTATGGCCAGCTATTCATTGGGTGCGGGTCATTAAGGAGTATGCCTTTCTGTATGGCCAGCCATTCATTGGGTGCGGGTCATTAAGGAGTATGTCTTTCTGTATTGCCAGCTATTCATTGGGTGCAGGTCATTAAGGAGTATGCCTTTCTGTATGGCCAGCTATTCATTGGGTGCAGGTCATTAAGGAGTATGCCTTTCTGTATTGCCAGATATTCATTGGGTGCGGGTCATTAAGGAGTATGCCTTTCTGTATGGCCAGCTATTCATTGGGTGCGGGTCATTAAGGAGTATGCCTTTCTGTATGGCCAGCCATTCATTGGGTGCGGGTCATTAAGGAGTATGCCTTTCTGTATGGCCAGCTATTCATTTGGTGCGGGTCATTAAGGAGTATGCCTTTCTTTATGGCCAGCTATTCATTGGGTGCGGGTCATTAAGGAGTATGCCTTTCTGTATGGCCAGCCATTCATTGGGTGCGGGTCATTAAGGAGTATGCCTGTCTGTATGGCAAGCCATTCATTGGGTGCGGGTCATTAAGGAGTATGCCTTTCTGTATGGCCAGCTATATTATTTGTTGGCACATGATCACACATTCACGTTAATCTGTGGCCAGCTGATATTTGATTTGTTTTTCATTTTGCCGAACAGAATATTATATTTCTCTGCTGTTTATGCATTAAACCATGAACTATTGTGGAAAAGGAACCCCAAAATGTGTGCTAAAATAGCCGTACTGTGTCTGTAGGTATATACTTAAAATCAGGCCCAAATTGCCGAATTAAAAAACAAAGCAAAAAATATTTTTACAGATCATCTATTGTGGCCTAAATGTTGCAGTTTGCTTTTAGGAACACTATTCATTGTTTGATGTATCTATGTTACTATATTTGATACAGTTGTCAATAAATTCTAAGATCATGATCCCTTTGGTATTTGCAAGTGCTACTGTATTCAAGTTTCAATTAGTTTTGGTCTCGATCAAGACAAAACACACAGAATGAGATGTTCTGTCTGGTTTTGCTGGTCTTAAGTATTATACATATTATATCTCCTATTTTTTTATGTTTTTACACATTTGAGGTTTATTCTTGCTGTTAATACATTTGTAATCAGTGCTACCCTATATCTGTGTGTATACTGTATATATTTTTGGTCTTCCTGGCCATTAATAATTAGACAAAGCTGCAATATAAACAGTTTGTGCCAGCCTGGGCCTGATACATAGATTTGTGATGTGGTACTCTCAATGAAAATCTAAAGAATTACTTTAAATAACAGCAGAGCCAGAAGTTTGTGTCAATATGTTTTTTTTTTCCTCTTTCTTTTTCATGTGCCAATTTATCTATTATTTTGTTGGTTATTTTGTGTTTCGATGTTTAATTTGTGTGAAATATACCGTGAAGTTTTCTAATGAAGGTTATTGCCTTTACTCCCAGGTGTTGCTCATATTTGCTAAGGAGGACAGTCAGAGTGATGGCTTCTGGTGGGCCTGTGATCGAGCCGGGTACCGATGTAACATCGCTCGGACGCCGGAATCCGCCCTTGAATGCTTTTTGGATAAACACCATGAGATAATTGTCATAGATCACAGGAATTCAAGATACCTTGATGCAGAAGCTATGTGCAGGTGTGTATATGACCAGTGCCAAATCCAGGTCCAAATTGATTCATTAATAAGAGGTCTTACAGTGTTACAAGCTTGTAACCAAAGGCACCGTGCCAACTTGCACCCATCTATAGCAATCATTAGTATAGAAAGGAGTCGGTTCTAAAGTTTGAAGCAACAGAAAATGATGCCTTCTAAAATACTGTGTCAGTAATTGGATGTATGTTACTATGAGTCAGGCTAAACTAAACAATCTGTTACTATTAGAGCATGATGGAGCTATATGCAGATCAGGGTAAGCCAGGGTCCAGACCTCAGATATCAGAATAAATGCCAATAATAATAATTATAAGTAATCATCACCCATTGTACAGCGCTACGGAATCTAATGGCGCTATATAAATAATAAAATAATAACAAATATAACCAATAGTCCGTTAATTAATGTACATGTCCGGTAATGTAAGTTCCTATGAGGCACCACATCATTTTTGTCCTCTAGATGGCGCTAACATTTCCAACTGCTTCAATAACAGCCGTAAATAGTCGGCATCTGACGATATCATAGCATTCACAGAGCAAGCAACCCACGGACAAGCTGCCACCTGATCCTTAAATATTAAACATTCCCTCGATATCATATGTCCAATGTTAAAGCTCTATAAATATTGTGTTCACTGCAGCAGATATGTGAGCTATATATGTAAGGCTTGATTCACCATCAGAAGTCAAAACGAGCGGTATTTATAAAATACGGTATACTAGTAAGACAGAAAACTGTTATAATAAATTGTGTTATTCGCAGTCTGATATTTTTGAGTTATTTTACCACTTACACAGTATGTGTGTCTTCCTGCTGAGCTTACCAGTTCTCTTGCTTTTACATCACAGCGGGGGTGGGTCATTTATACAGAAAAAAAAGGACTTGGGGTCAGGTTGAATATCCTCTTCCTCCATCCGATATACGTCATGTGGAGGTAAGTAAATAAGGCACCTACCCTATCTTCCTCCCCACGCGTAGGTAGGGGCCAGCAAATCATTAAGTCTCAAGATAGGAAGTTCAGATTAGGCTTTGCCAGAAAACATATAAAAAATCCTGCTCAGTTCTGGAACAATATTCTTTGGAACACACACCTTGATTGCTTTGTTTGAAATCCATGGAGAACTAAAATTATGAAAGTTGTGTCATCGTCAAAATACAGGACTCACTAAAGTCTCTGTTTACTGCAGGTCAATACGAGCAACAAAGCCAGCCGAACACACTACAATCCTTGCTGTAGTTCCACGCGTGTAAGTTATTTGCTGTCCTCGATTGATCTTTTATTTATTTTTTGTATCTGTTTGTTAAGTTAAGAAAGTCTTAATTCCCTGTTCTCCACCTTTTAATAATTTAAATAATAATCTGTGAAGAAAGACTGGGAACAGTCCGCCACGCACCTTCTCACATTCTAAAGCATTTTTGTTAGGTCAAAATGCATGGCTGAATTCTACACTAGAGGATGCTTAGTATAGTACAGATGTTTAGTGTAACAGTACTTGCTGTACGAGGGCATTATACCCACTTACGGATATCACTTTAAGGTTTTGGTGGAATTTCTAGGAAACTGCATTCCCAGAAATGCTGTCTGCTTATGTCAGCTTAAACATAGCGATAAGCAGGGTGTTTGTCCAGTTTTATTTATTTGTTGTATATAAATATATCACGGTTTATTTCATACAATGTGTACATTTCTAGTATTTGGAATTTCATTGATAAAATCCTCTAAAATTGATTGAGGAAAAAAAATATTGGTTTTATCCCATGTTTTAGCTATATACTCCACTATTTCAAACAACATTTCATTTATTTTTTTTAAATCCCCTTTTGATTTTTTTTTTCTAAAAGGTATCCTTCACTGACAAGAACTGTGGTTCTTAGATGTTTAGAAAGTTTGGTTGGGCATAAAACATGTCTCTCATGTATGACTCCTTATTTGATATTGATATTATTTGTCCTAAAAACGTGCAACATTTTATTACCGGGTCACAGTTTATGTTTGTGCCATGACTTTTGTTACTCAGTCCTCGGTTTTAAAATCAGCTTAGTGCCCTTTTCTTCAACTGTAACATAATAAATAAGTACATTCATAAAACTGCTTCATTAGATTTCTCCCAGTGCCAGAGTAGTCTTCGCTGTACTCAGGAAGGCTGCGTGGTTACAATAAACAATTAAACAATTGTGGATTAATGTGGTCTGATCTTCCTGTGATCACGATGTGCTTCTTCCAACCTCTGAGGAGCCAGTGAAATAGCACGATGACCTAAATATTTGTTATGATCCAGTGGTCGGTGGTTAAGGCCACTCGTCGGGTGTGTGAAGCAAACTTCAAATGTCTCATGAATCACAGGACATTTAAGTCTGGCACTCAGTGTTTCAGGTGGTTCCACTGATTACTAACTGTAACTATATCCTCTTAAACATTGCATCTGATGTGACACACATTAAATGTATTAATTACACTAACATTAGACAGAAGTGAAAACTTTCAAACTTGCCGAACTTGGAAACTAGTTTAGTTGGGAAATGTTTAAACATGAAACGTCTTTACAGTTCTTCACAATTCCTGGTTGAGTAAAAATACCTTTATTTTTACTTTGTCCTTAATGTGACACAAGCCTGTGTTTTATTGGTGTGTGTAAATAATTACAGGATTTTGTTTTTTACGCAGCAACTCTGATCAAGAAGAGATGTCTGTCCTTCCTCTCCTGCGAACAGGATTCAGCAGGGTAAGAGACATTTAACACTTCCTTCGTGTTAGATGAACGGCAATCTTTGTAATATCAGGCAATCTTAGCAATATCTGAGAATAAACATGTGTAAAATCCACTGGGAAGACTGAACATCTTATAAAACAAACCTATCCGTTTTAGTCATTTTTACATGTAGTATCTAGTATGAAAAAGTGAATTTCAAAATTTAGGACAAATCAGCCAAACATAAATACATAGTCCAATTTTTCAATATTGTACTAATATTTGAAATTCACTTTAAAAGCCCATACCAGACCCATTGGTGCCAACAGTCCTAGATTTGTCGGGACAGTCTCACATTTCTGAGTACTGTTACAGCTATTATAAGTCGCTGGCATAGGACTGAGCATTAAGAGATTGCATGGTCTGCCGGAGGGGGGCAGGCTGTCGGTCAGCTTCGCCAATCTCTTTTGGAACGGGTCCACACCGTTTGATAAGCAACACGTGCCTCCTCCTGTACGTCTGCTCTCTTTTATGCCCACCTCTGTCAATTGGCAGGTATGCAGACTCATAAAACGTTTTTCAGCGCTTTAAGGGTTATCTATATGTTACCCTTGCCCAATTCATAAACCTGTCGATTGCAAGAGAAACCTGCACTTTTATGATAAATAGCATTTCTGCTAGGGATTCCATTTGATGTTTGTATGTATTTATTTTTTTTTTTTAAATTCTTTATTTTTGTTGTGCAAGGCATAACAATAGGCTTACTCAGCCACGATAGCAGTCGTAAGCAGTATCATACAATGAACAAAACATGGCATAAGGAATATACGGCACAATTTTTTAAGTTTTGTTTAGATATAACGTAGACAGTAGATTGACATAACGGTTAACCTAGGGGCTTTCCTGACTGACATGTACAAATTTAAAAAAGGTAGTATAACAAGTATTGACCGATGCTAGAATTTAGTTAGGTAGGCACGAGCTAGGGAGGCTATACCTATTAAGCTTTGATATAGCACTATTCAGTAGCACGGTTGCGAGCGTAAACATGCCAAGAGTAAAATAGTAAAATAAAAATAAATTGAGACGGTGTAGCATAAACTTAGTGGTTGTGTAGATGCAAATGCCAGGGAACCCTCTGTCGGTTAGCATAGCGAGAGGATAGCTAGTTAACATTAGTATGAGAAAACATCTGTTAGTAAAAATGATTCCACTAAATAAACTAAACTGCGTGAGTTCTATCTCGTTACACTTACTAGGCTTCCTTCATACCAAGAAATAGAGTGTGGGTATGAGTAGTATATGGATAGTTCAGACCTAGAGTGTGGGCCCATGAGTAAGTGTCACTAAGACTGGTAGTGTCTGGCTGTTAGTGCGCAAGCATATGTGGACAGTGTTAGGGGTTCACGATTCACAAAGGCCTACCCAGTTAAAGCCGTCTGCATATACATAGGCAATTATGGGCAAGTATAAAAAGAAATAAACATAGGTTAAATAGAACTATAAACAAACTTAAATGCTGAACAAATGCGATTAACCTATGAAAAGGAAAAGCAATGCAATGGTATTAGTGGCCAGTGGGGCCTAGCAGTCCCTCGGGAGCTCTCAGGTGGTGGCTACAGTCTGTGCAGCGCTGGCGGGTTCTCCCGGAACGAAGGGCTTAGAGGTAGCCGGATTCCATCTGTGTGGCTTGTAAGATGTAAGGTGTCGCTTCATGGCGTCTGCCGGTAAGCCCAAGGCAGGGAGGTGGGTCTCTGCCTCCTGTAGGTCTGCAATGAGGTATGTGGCGTCTCCGTGGCACACTTGCAGTTTGTGCGGTGAGCGCCATCTGTATCTGACATCACGTTCGCGGAGCAAGGCGGTAAAAGGCCTCAGAGCCGAGTGCCAGGCCATAGTCCCCTTAGAGAAGTCTGAATAAAATGATAATGACATGTCCTTGAAGCTAAACGGTGCGGTACCTCTGCTGGCGGCCATGACTGTGTCCTTGTCTTGTCTCTTCTGGAATCTTATTATCAGATCTCTGGTTGCTGCTGATGGGGCCGTCGGTGGTTTAGGGAGCCTAAACACTCCGTCAAGGCCTACTCCTTTGGCCTGTTTTGGCGGCAGTATCGTATTTAACAAGCGCCGCACAAGGTGAGGAAGCTCAGAGTCCGGGACTGAGTCAGCGATGCCCCTAACCTTAAGGTTCTGGGCGCGTCGTGTGTCCTCCATAGCAGCCATAGCTTGCTCCATTTTCGCGTGTTTCTGCTGTAAAAGTTTCATCTCCTGTTGGAGTCCGGCCATTTGCCCAGTGTGCATGTTGGAGGTTTGTTCCGCGGTTTCCATGCGGTCTGTGAGGCCTTTTATGTCTCTCCGCATGCCTGCCACGTCCTCCTGGATATTCTGGCGAAGCTCCGCCAGCAACTCCCTCATTTCGGCCTTTGTGACCGGGGCCGTGTCAAGTGGCCTGGCAGGCTTCGGGTTGGGCTTCTCCGATGCCCGTGTCATGGGCTGAAATAGCTCCTCTGACTCAGAGAGCAGTTCATCTGAGTCCTCGATGCCCTCCATGTAAGCGGCCATGTCAGTTTCGTGTGCGCCATGCGCTCGCCGCCATAGGTCTCCTATACTGGCGCCCGGCCGGGGCGGGTCGGGCTTGGGCTTCTTGCTTTTCCTGCCCATATCTGCCTCCTACGTGGGTAGTTGTCGTGCTTTTTTTTGGGGGTGATTGTTCAATATTTCAGGACTTTAAGGCTGATTTCGCCGGGAGCCCTCTGAGGATGCGACCTGTCGGTTCAGCAGCTGGCTCCGCCCCGTTTGTATGTATTTAGACAGCATTTGAGCATCACAAAGAGATTGTCTCTTCTTTTAATTACAAGCTGTAAAACCTTTTACGCACACCGGCACCCAGTATTTCTGCACTGTAAGAACAATTGAATAAATACAATCTAAATTGTGTAACCTGCCATAAATTGGAATTTTTAGTTATCCCTGAATAGCAATGTTAACATAAATGTCTGATTTTAGGTCTATATGCTAGCTATGCATCTCAGTTTTCAAATAAATGAAACGCAGGAATAACCTGCCTGTGAGGTTAATGCATCATTTTTTTAGCTTTAAAATAATATAGACCACAAGCTTGCCTTGTTTTTCATATTTATTGATTGAATATTACAATGTTTCCATGGTGATTTAGTCCGCAGTCTTGTAATGCTGTTAATTTGCATTTCATACGTTTGTTTGTATTTTATCTTTTATTTGATAGAGATTCGTAGAGAATAGCAGTATGATTGCGTGTTACAATGAGCTGATTCAGATTGAACACGGGGAGGTGCGATCGCAATTCAAACTGCGGTACGTAAAAAGAATACTGATTTTTAACAATCAATGCTATATCTAGGAAGCTGTATATCGCTGCTACATTTCAAAGAAACGTAAAATAAATAAATAAATAAAAACATGCTTTAAACAGCAAATAGGTTTTGTCCATTTATTTTGTTACTGAAAGTCTTAAATATTGAGTACTAAATAATAGCCATTAAAGAAACACTATAGTCACCGGAACAACTACAGTTTAATATAGTTGTTTTGGTGTCTATAGCCTGTCCCTGCAGGCATTTTCATGTAAACACTGGCTTTTCAGAGAAAAGGCAGTGTTTACATTGCTCCCGAGCAACACTTCCAGTGACAGTCACTCAGACGGCCACTAGAGATGCTTCCTGGGTTAGTGCTGCACAACATGCAGTGTCGACACACCCTGCATGGAGAAGTTGAACTTTCCTCATAGAGATGCATTGATTCAAAGCATCTCTATAAAGAGATGCTGATTGGCCAGCTCAGCAGTTGGCTCCACCCCCACCCCTCCTCCTTGGCTGAAATAATCAGAGTTGACAATTTCAGCCAATCATATGCTTTTTCATACGAAAGCATTGGATTGGCTGAGATAATCAATTCTGATGATCTCAGCTAAGGAGGTGAATCAGGGGCAGAGCGAGCCCCAGTGGACCTGTGTGGCCCTGGAATAAAGGTGAGTTTTATACTCTATTTAGGAGGGGTAAGAGAGGTACGGCCCCTTGAACAATAATTTAAATAGTGATTTTAACACTATAGGGTCAGGAATACATATTTGTATTCCTGACCCTATAGTGTTCCTTTAAGCTGAAATTCATTCATGTAAATTAAACAATCTTTTCACATATAACAAGACAAAATTAATTAATGTGATTCTATTTTAAAAGGACACTATAGTCACCAGAACAATTACAGCTTATTTTATTAGTTCTGGTCAGTATAATCATTCCCTTCAGGCTTTTTGCAGTACACACTGTCAGAGAAAATGCAGTGTTCACATTACAGCCTAGTGATAACTCCACTGGCCACTCCTCAGATGGTGCTTCCTGGGGCAGTGCTGCACAGTGTGACTGACAATCAGTGTCTCCAACAAAAATGATTCTATCTAACCATCTATCTTGGCTGCCAGTGTCAATTTTGCCTTAATTGTGTTTTTTTTCACCTTCCTGTAGAGATAGCCGAGCCACAGACATTGACATTTCGGGTTTTATTGATAATTTTATTAACAAATATAAAAAAATTATATCTAGTATCCTTTTTATGACAACAAATCGTCCTTAGGAAGGGTTTACTGGACTCTGTCTCCGTATTGCCCTCAGTGTTACTTATGGAATATGTACATACAATATATTTGAATTAAATATATGGATTCCCCAGCAATATGCATTAACCCATTTGCCTTCTAGCCAGCTGAGCAGCCAGTGAGAGATAATTTGACTCTGACTGAAGACAGGGGGTGAGTGGAGTCTATGTTTATATGAATTCTGTCAATTTACAGATGATTCTGTGTCGTTACAGGTCCTGTAATTCCATATTTACAGCGTTAGATCAGTGTCAGGAAGCCATAGAAATTACAAGTGAAGACCATGTCATACAGGTACACAGAACATATCTTTCTTTCCACGATACCCTCTGAATTATCTGACTGTTATTTATGGTATATACGGGCTACTTACTAAACCGAGAATTTAAAGTGAATTCAAAATGAATTTCAAAATGAAGACCAGACTAGCCAAACCTAAAGCAATTTTTCCATTTAGACTGTTTTGACCTGAAATGTTAAATATTCTTTGAATTCACGTTTAATTCTCAGTTCAGTAAATTGTCCTGTTATTAGAGCTGTGATTCATTAATATCAAAATGTAAAAGTTTGTTTTAGTTTTATATCCTGATGTGTCGCTGTCATCAGAAACCGTCTGTGCATATTTAATCATATATTAAAAACTGAACAATGTTAGGTGTGAGCTTAGATTAGCACAGAGGGAGTGAACAATAAATAAATATATCCTAAAAGGCAGCAGTCCTCAGTAGGTCAACTGTAAACCTACTCCAGGGTGTTAAAACAAGGATATATAGCTCGAAGTTGTGCAATAGGAAAAATAATAGAGTAAGGGAAAAACCTATAATAAATCCAGCTTGTATAAATAAATCATAAAAACTATTCTTATTCAAAAACTGTTTGTGCCTCATACGGGTGAACTTCCCAGCTAAACTTTGACATATTGGTAATTTAGTTCCATCAGAGAGTCTGAAGAACACTTTCCTGCATATTGGAAAAGTTGGGAGCTACTTGGGAAATCACAG
Organism: Pelobates fuscus; assembly: GCF_036172605.1. NCBI lineage: Eukaryota > Metazoa > Chordata > Amphibia > Anura > Pelobatidae > Pelobates > Pelobates fuscus. Next base: position 15,161,846 of record NC_086321.1, on the reverse strand, counting down.
ACTCTGATTGGCTGCTGACACATGATCTCTGGAGCATTTCATTCCAAGATGGTAACCTCCATGCTAAAACAATGACAGAATTTCAAGCAGTAATTTCAGCTAAACTGACTATAGGTCGCTTCCATGAAAATAGTAGGAATCTATTTGTATCCATTTTCTCCCAAGACATTTTCTGGTGATAGCGCCACTTTAACATATGTTCTAGAAGTAATTAATACAAACTGAGTAAACCTTCTAAACCAGGATTGTAATAGCGTTCACGTCTGTTTTTCTATATTTATTACGTACAAGCTTTCTAAGTACTTGTAACTTGTCAGTATATTAATCCAGCGTTTGAACGGATGATGGGCTACAACCGAGAGGAACTCATTGGGAAAGAGCTCACCGAATTGCCAAAGAGTGACAAAAACCGGGCAGACCTTCTGGATACAATCAACACATGCATCAAAAAGGGAAAGGTAACGAGACACAGTAACATATATGTAAACCTGGAAATCACCACAAAAATCAACACAAGTATATTTCTACACTTTTCCTTGCGCCTATGGGTATATTTGACTAGATAGGTTGCGTCCTTCAATGTGGTTGAGCACCATTGTCTGATATGCTGTGTATACTTTATTATATGCTTCCAGTGTGCCCTCCTTGATTGGTTTATGGTTCCAGGAGTCATCTGGTGCATCCCACTGTTAAAGAGATACTACTACTTTAGCTTGATGAAGCAGTGGTGGTTTATATATCATGCCCCTGCAGTCTCAATGCTCAATTCTCTGCCATTTAGGAGTTAAATCACTTTATTTCTGTTTATGCCACACCTCCCCTCGATGTGACTGACACAGCCTGCATGAAAGCAAAATGGTTTAATTTTCAATCAGATGTTAACTTTAGAAGTTTTTATCTTCTGCTATGTAAATTCAACTTTAATCACACACAGGAGTCTCTTGAAGTCACTAGAAGGCTATTAACAGAGCAGGAGATAAGAAATCCTAAATTAAACAGACTGTGCCATAAAGGGACTATCTAGGTTCCTTTTAAGGAAGTGTTTAGGAAGGCTGTGTAAGTCACATGCAGGGAGGTGTGACTAGGGCTGTATAAACAAAGGGATTTAACTCCTAAATGGCAGAGATTTGAACAGTGAGACTGCAGGGGCATGCCCTATACACCAAAACTGCTTAATTAAGCTAAAGTTGTTTTGGTGATTATAGTGTCCCTTTAATGATCAAGCTGTTTTCAAATGTTTTGACGCTTACTGTGTCCCTTGGGCATCCACTACCCGGTGTCTTTTCACAGATATTAGTAAAGCAAAAGTTCCTTCAGCGTTAGTATGTTAATTCCATCTCTCCCAGACAATGGATAAAGTCCTAGAAGGGACAACGTTTATATATTTATTGGGGAAAGGGGAACGTCTGCTGCAGCAATACTCGTAAAGTTGAGCCAGGTAGTGGCCACTTAAGGGGCTAAGGTCCATTAATATCTCTATAACACCAATGTCTTTAATACTTTTTTCGTTTACCGTATTATTTAATTTGCCAAGTTTAGATAACCTAGGCAGTTAAAGAAAACGACCCATTTTTAAAAAAAATAAAGCCATGCCTTTGGAGAACTTGGCTGCAAACCGTAAATAGAAAAGAATATTTAAAAAAAAAAAAAAACGTAGAATTGCTATTTTTTCATTTCCTGCAAAGTGTCAGAATATGCCTGTTTCTGGAGCAAGCATGTACCAAAACAGGAAATGATTTGGCTAACTTAAAGTAAGCCTGCTATAGTGCTTATGGTGCCAAGAGTGCCCTGCCCCGGTTCCCACAACAAAAGTGAATATTGCTTTATTAACGGTAGTAATGAAACCACACGCTATACAATATATTTAGGACTGTGGAGACTACTGAGGGTAGTGGTGTTGTGGAGACAGGCTCAGGTACTGAGGGTAGTGGTGTTGTGGAGACAGGCTCAGGTACTGAGGGTAGTGGTGTTGTGGAGACAGGCTCAGGAACTGAGGGTAGTGGTGTTGTGGAGACAGGCTCAGGTACTGAGGGTAGTGGTGTTGTGGAGACAGGCTCAGGCCCTGAGGGTAGTGGTGTTGTGGAGACAGGCTCAGGCACTGAGGGTAGTCGTGTTGTGGAGACAGGCTCAGGCACTGAGGGTAGTGGTGTTGTGGAGACAGGCTCAGGCACTGAGGGTAGTGGTGTTGTGGAGACAGGCTCAGGCACTGAGGGTAGTGGTGTTGTGGAGACAGGCTCAGGCACTGAGGGTAGTCGTGTTGTGGAGACAGGCTCAGGCACTGAGGGTAGTCGTGTTGTGGAGACAGGCTCAGGCACTGAAGGTAGTCGTGTTGTGGAGACAGGCTCAGGCACTGAAGGTAGTGGTGTTGTGGAGACAGGCTCAGGCACTGAGGGTAGTGGTGTTATGGAGACAGGCTCAGGCACTGAGGGTAGTGGTGTTGTGGAGACAGGCTCAGGCACTGAGGGTAGTGGTGTTGTGGAGACAGGCTCAGGCACTGAGGGTAGTGGTGTTGTGGAGACAGCCTCAGGCACTGAGGGTAGTCGTGTTGTGGAGACAGGCTCAGGCACTGAGGGTAGTCGTGTTGTGGAGACAGGCTCAGGCACTGAAGGTAGTCGTGTTGTGGAGACAGGCTCAGGCACTGAAGGTAGTGGTGTTGTGGAGACAGGCTCAGGCACTGAGGGTAGTGGTGTTATGGAGACAGGCTCAGGCACTGAGGGTAGTGGTGTTGTGGAGACAGGCTCAGGCACTGAGGGTAGTGGTGTTTTGGAGACTGGCTCAGGCACTGAGGGTAGTGTTGTTGTGGAGAGAGGCTCAGGCACTGAGGGTAGTGGTTTTGTGGAGACAGGCTCAGGCACTGAGGGTAGTGGTTTTGTGGAGACAGGCTCAGGCACTGAGGGTAGTGGTGTTTTGGAGACAGGCTCAGGCACTGAGGGTACTGGTGTTGTGGAGACAGGCTCAGGCACTGAGGGTACTGGTGTTGTGGAGAGAGGCTCAGGCACTGAGGGTAGTGGTGTTGTGGAGACAGGATCAGGCACTGAGGGTAGTGGTGTTGTGGAGACAGGCTCAGGCACTGAGGGTAGTGGTGTTTTGGAGACAGGCTCAGGTACTGAGGGTAGTGGTGTTGTGGAGACAGGCTCAGGCTCTGAGGGTAGTGGTGTTGTGGAGACAGGCTCAGGCACTGAGGGTAGTGATGTTGTGGAGACAGGCTCAGGCACTGAGGGTAGTGGTGTTGGGGAGACAGGCTCAGGCACTGAGGGTAGTGGTGTTGGGGAGACAGGCTCAGGCACTGAGGGTAGTGGTGTTGGGGAGACAGGCTCAGGCACTGAGGGTAGTGGTGTTGGGGAGACAGGCTCAGGCACTGAGGGTAGTGGTGTTTTGGAGAGAGGCTTGGAGACTATGGTGAGGCCTAATAGAAAGCAGTTGTTGTTGGGCGATTCCATCATAAGAGTTGTGGAGATGGACAATACTGGTCTTGTGAGATGCCTTCCTGGAGCTACTGCTCAAAGAGACAGGAGACATATTTGTAATATTGTTAAGCGAGCAAAGCAGTAAGGGAAATTGGATGTACTTGTCCATCTAGGGACAAATGACATGGCTTGCAATGAGGTTTCAGAAGTTAAGGAAGTTTTTGGTGTTTTTGCCAATGATATACGGCAGATTGCTTCCACACTGTCATTCTCTGAAGTTCTGCCTGTGCATAACACTCAGAACGACAGGCGGATGCGTATTAGGGACTTTAACTTGTGGCTTGGTGAATGGTGTTGGGAGTAAGGATTTGGCTTTATTTCTCATGGTAGCTCTGTTTGGAATGGAAATAAACTTGACCGGTGTATAGTCGCCATATGGGCAGTCGGATACCAGGACAACCCTCCCACATACCTTCCCCAATAATGCACTGACACTAGTGTATATGGGAAAAATTGTCCACAGCTTTATTAAACAATCTTGAATAATTATAATAACCATATTACTTATAACTTAATAATAATAACAATAATAATTATAATAACAATAATAATCACAGTAATAATAACTTAACAAATAAACCTGGGTCATTGCCCCCATGCTCCGTCCTCGCATCCGAATCCTTCTGTTAATATAACAAAGGCAATGACCCCCATATAATAACACATATATAACATATACCAACATAATTCCAACATACCAACTTAAAGTGCCAAACACAATTTAACCATGGCAGGGGTATACCCGGATACCCCTACCCCACCAGGTTCTGAGCCACCGACAGGACTCGAAACCTACCAACCACCAAGGACCACAGTTTTACGTCTCCATGACGTTCATCCTAGGGAGCCTATTCCTTCTCCTTCAGCTCCCTATCCCGCCGCTGTGAAAAAACGGGATAACCCCCACCAGGAACAACCTAAAGGGAGGGTGGGTGGGACAAACTCGGTCAGGTAGGAGATTAAAAGTGAATTAACACAAAATGGCTGCCTATTTAAATATCCCATCCCCTTTACCCATAACCCTATACTTCCTTTCCTCCTCCTATGCCCGCCTCCTAACTCCTGTCAAGGCCCTTGTCCGCTTAGCTGCGCTTTGGCTACCTGGGGCTACATGACCGGTGTATAGTCGCCATATGGGCAGTCGGATACCAGGACAACCCTCCCACATACCTTCCCCAATAATGCACTGACACTAGTGTATATGGGAAAAATTGTCCACAGCTTTATTAAACAATCTTGAATAATTATAATAACCATATTACTTATAACTTAATAATAATAACAATAATAATTATAATAACAATAATAATCACAGTAATAATAACTTAACAAATAAACCTGGGTCATTGCCCCCATGCCCCGTCCTCGCATCCGAATCCTTCTGTTAATATAACAAAGGCAATGACCCCCATATAATAACACATATATAACATATACCAACATAATTCCAACATACCAACTTAAAGTGCCAAACACAATTTAACCATGGCAGGGGTATACCCGGATACCCCTACCCCACCAGGTTCTGAGCCACCGACAGGACTCGAAACCTACCAACCACCAAGGACCACAGTTTTACGTCTCCATGACGTTCATCCTAGGGAGCCTATTCCTTCTCCTTCAGCTCCCTATCCCGCCACAAGCTCAGACCTTGACCCCTTAAGCTGTCTGAGCTCCGCCACCCCGAAGAAATAGTGCCTTGTGTATTCCGTCCTGCCACCCGAGGTTCAGCAGGTCCCATCCTACTGCTGAAAGATGAACACCGTCCGAGCGGTAGTACCCTGGCAGCGCACCCTCCAACTCACTGTGTCGCACTACCACACCCCCCAGCTTCCTCACAAAGCTTGCCATCAAGCTATTCACTTTTTTCCTGCACCTCTCGATGGCCACCGCGTCCCTAGCGTACCTCCAACGCTGTCTCGGGATAATTTCCGACCATACAAACATCACCCCCGGAAGCAGGTCCCCCAGTTTGTTGAGGTCCTGCTTCATCCACTTTACCAAGCGCCGTTGCGGCGTGAGGCCCAAATCATTGCCCCCCGCGTGGAGGACGAGCAGGTCGGGCCTATGCCCACCCGCCACCAACCGGGATAGTTTTCCGCAGACTTCCCCCCAGCGAAAACCCCTGTACCCAAACCATTTCACCGCCAACTGGTCCGCTGCGAAGCCCAGCTGCTGGCCTCGAGCTCGAGCTGCGGTCCTCCTTTCGGCCCAGAAGACAAATGAATGGCCCACGATCCATGCCACACGGCCTGGGGAAGAAAGAGAAAAAACAGCATTTGAAAAAACCCCCCCCACAATAGTCCCTTCAGGAACCCCGAAGCGACCTGCCCTAACCTTCCAACAAACCCAGCCGCACATATGACCGGAACCTCTTAGTCCCGCGGCCCATCTCCCAATCCGCATTACCGTGTCATCCCCCAGCCCCAACCGAGCAGCCTCCGTGGCCGCCCCAATGCGAAAGGAGTGTGTACCAAATCTATCCGCCCGGAGCCCCAACCGTTTCAGGCCGGACCGAAAGACCCTAGTGAACTGAAAACGGGAAAGGGATGACCCGTCAGCGTGCACCAGCAGTGATCCCCCAACCACCGGCCTCTTGGCCAAGTACTCCACCACCGACGCCACCGGGCACAGAGGGGAGCCCGGCAAGGCCCGCAGCGTCACATCGCGGCCCACCCCCAGGACGTCCGTCTTGGATTTGGCCAGATGAACCACCAAGTGTCCGTTCAGAATCCGGACCCCCGAAGCCTGTAAGCCTCCGGACGACGCCCGATTGGCGCTTACCAGCTCGCCAATCCTGAACGCCCCGAAGAAGGCCAGCAAAAACGCCGCCCGGAACAGGGACAACTCAAACCCGTCGAAGCAAATGTCCGGCAGCCCCCCCAACAGGTCGCCCAACACCCGCACCGACACCGGGCGCCTCGCGTCCGGGACCCTACGCCCCCTCCGATATCCCTTAAGTGCCTGCCGCACGACAAAGCATTTAGTAAGGTCCTCCTTCCCGTGCAGCTTGAACCAGAAGGCCAGCGCCGCCATGGACCTGTCAACCAGCGACGGGGAAGCCCCTTGCGCCAGCAATTGGCAGGTGTACCACAGGAACGCGTCCCGGAGCGCCTCCCCCTCCGGCACGCCGGCCAGTCCAGCCCACGACCGCTCCCACAAACCCCAAACATTACTGTAAGCAGCCCACGTGGCCGGTGCCAGGGAATCCTTCACAAGTCCCCCAAGCAGGACGCTCCCAGTTGCCAAATCTCGTCCGGGCACTCCTGCCCCACTTCCAACGCCTCCGGTGCCACCGTCCGGAACCGAGGCCACTGTAAACAAGAGAGAGCGTCAGCCACTTCAATCAAGTACCCGGGCACATGGCGCGCGCGAAAGACTACATTCAGGGACATGCACGTTAAGACAAAGCGACGCAGTAGCCTGACCATCGGTTTAGACGCCGCCGACTGATTATTCACCGCGTGCACTACCGCCATGTTATCTGAGAAGAAGACCGCGGCCCACCCCCAGGACGTCCGTCTTGGATTTGGCCAGATGAACCACCAAGTGTCCGTTCAGAATCCGGACCCCCGAAGCCTGTAAGCCTCCGGACGACGCCCGATTGGCGCTTACCAGCTCGCCAATCCTGAACGCCCCGAAGAAGGCCAGCAAAAACGCCGCCCGGAACAGGGACAACTCAAACCCGTCGGGGAAGCCCCTTGCGCCAGCAATTGGCAGGTGTACCACAGGAACGCGTCCCGGAGCGCCTCCCCCTCCGGCACGCCGGCCAGTCCAGCCCACGACCGCTCCCACAAACCCCAAACCTTACTGTAAGCGGCCCACGTGGCCGGTGCCAGGGAATCCTTCACAAGTCCTCCAAGCAGGACGCTCCCAGTTGCCAAATCTCGTCCGGGCACTCCTGCCCCACTTCCAACGCCTCCGGTGCCACCGTCCGGAACCGAGGCCACTGTAAACGAGAGAGAGCGTCAGCCACTTCGTTCAAGTACCCGGGCACATGGCGTGCGCGAAAGACTACATTCAGGGACATGCACGTTAAGACAAAGCGCTGCAGTAGCCTGACCACCGGTTTAGACGCCGCCGACTGATTATTCACCGCGTGCACTACCGCCATGTTATCCGAGAAGAAGACCACCTTTCGATTCCACAGGTCCTCACCCCACAGAGCTAACGCAACCACTAGCGGAAACAGTTCCAGGAAAGCCAGGTTCCGCATGAGGGCGCTCGACCCCCATGCCTCCGGCCATCTTTCCGCGCACCATCTCCCACCAAAGTAGGCCCCGAAGCCCACACTACCCGACGCGTCAGTGAACAGCTCCAGCTCGTCCGCCGACACCCCTTCCTGCCTGAAGAACACTGTACCATTGAAATCCCGCAAAAAGGTATCCCATACGGCCAGGTCGGCCCTCATAGAGGACGACACCCGGATGAAATGGTGTGGGGAGCGCACCCCCGCCGTAGCCGCCGACAGGCTGCGGCTAAAGACCCTCCCCATGGGGATCACCCGGCAAGCAAAATTGAGCATCCCGATCAGGGACTGCAGTTGCCGTAGGGTAACTTTGCGTACCCGAGCCACTGCTGCCACCGCCCCTTTCAGACCCTGCAACTTCGCCGGCGGCAGCCGACACTCACCCTTCACCGAGTCTATCTCCAGTCCCAGGAAACTAAGGCACACCGCTGGGCCCTCAGTTTTATCCGCCGCCAGCGGGACCCCAAAGTGGCCCGCCACCCATTCGACAGTTCTCAGTAGGTGCAGGCAGGCCGGGGAGGCCGCCGGCCCTACGCAAAAGAAGTCGTCCAGGTAGTGCACCACCGCACCGTTCCCAGCCTCTGTCCGTACCACCCATTCAAGAAAAGTACTGAACTTCTCGAAGTACGAGCAGGAGATGGAACAGCCCATCAGGAGGCATAAGTCCACAAAGTACTCCCCTTCGAAGAAGCACCCCAGCAGGTGATGACAAGCCGGATGGACCGGAAGCAGCCGAAAGGCTGCCTCGATATCCACTTTAGCCATCAATGCCCCCCGTCCGGCCCTTTTCACCAGCTCGACCGCCCGGTCGAACGATGCGTACGACACCGAGCACAACTCCCTGTCGATGCCATCATTCACCGACGTCCCCTTGGGGTAGGAGAGGTGGTGAATGAGCCTAAACTTCCCCGGTTCCTTCTTTGGGACCACCCCGAGAGGGGAAACCCTAAGACCTTCCAATGGCGGAGCTGAGAACGGGCCCGCCATCCTACCCAACGAGACCTCCTTCCCTAACTTTTCCCGAACCACCCCAGGGAACTCCGCAACCGACTTAAGGTTGCGCCGCCCCTGCGACCCCCCTTCATCCCGGAAGGGGATAAAGAACCCCTGCCCAAAGCCCGCCCGAAGTACCGCGGCGTCCGCCCTGTTACCGTAGCGGCTTAGTCAAGGTTCCATCGCGTCTAGCCTCACCGGGGTTAAGCCCCTGGGCAGGGGAAGCCCCTCCCCCCCTCCGCTCGCGGCTGCGGTCCCCCACTTGCACTGGCCCTCGTTAAAGAGCCAGCAGAAGCCCTTTGCTGTGGCGGCCGACGAGGCGGACTGCCCCTTTGCGCCGGCCGTGTGCTGAAAGGGCTGTGCTTTCTGTGCCATCATCAATTTCATCCAGAGAGGTAGGTCCATCTGGTCCCACCTCATTCCCGGATTGGCCGCCAGGCGTTGGCGGAATTGCTCGTCATACCGCCACCACGCCAGTCCCCCGTAGGTGCGGTACGCCTCCCAAATACCGTCCAAGTAACAGAACAGGGAGGAGCATAGGCCAGGAGATTTCTCCCCCAAGACGCTGGCCAGCACACAGAACGCCCGCAGCCAGTTGCCGAAAGACTTCGGTATCTTACGATACCGTTTCTTTTTCTCCTCCTCCTCCTTTTTCTCATCCTTCTTATCTTCCTCCTTGAGGTCAATAAATTCCTCTAACGGGAGGAGGGAAAAGATTTCACAGAAGTCGCCCTTCCATATCTTTTCCTTCACCTCTTGTTTGAGGTGTACCCCTAGGGGGCCCGCAAAGGACACATAGGCGTGCTGCCTGGCCGCCTCCGGGACCCCCCCCCCCAGCCAACTCCACCCGCTCGCTTGTCACGTCCGCTAGGCTGGTACCAGTGCTGGTACCGCTGGACCCTGAACTGGACCTCCCCCGCCTACCACTGCACCCCGGCAACCGCTCCCTAGAGCGAACCACCTTCTCCCCGCCCCCAGTACCGCCCCCCACACCTGCTGAGCAAAGCCTAGCCCGACCCCCTTTCCTGACCCCCACCTGAGGAACAGACCCACCCGCCCTCAAGGACTCTGACTGCCCCATAGGCCCAGACCTAACCCCCCTTCCGGCCGAGGACCCCCTATTGCCCCCAGCTACCCCCAGGGACCCCTCCGGAGACCCCAACCCCTCTCTCCTAGCTGCGCGCCCCCCTCTTGTAGCCCCTGCGCTAGCCTGAGCCCCCCCAGTAATCACCTCCCCCCCCCCCTGCCCTTCCTCATGCTCCGGCCTGCGCCCTCCACCCCCATTAGCCCCACTACCACTGGGCAAAGAACATCCCTCCCCATACACGCCAAGGGGGCCCTTGGCAGAGCCCCCTGCACTTGCCTGGTGATCCAGCAGCCTCCGCGTGGGCCCCACGTCTCCGGCCTTGGCAGCAGCAGTCCTGGACGGAGGGGGCGCCCTCCTGGGCCGCGACCCCACGCCGACCGTCACTCCAGAGGGCCCGGCCGACGCCGCAACCCCCGATCCGGGTGCGGCCCCCCTCGACCCGAGGGCCGGACCGTCACGGTCCCGGGCAGCCGCCCGTCGCTCCGCACGTCCCCGCGGCCCAGGCAGCACGGCGGGAGGCGGGGCCTCGACCGCATGGCCACCGGGCCCGTTGCGTCCTCCTGCCGCCGACTCGCCAGCAGCACCATCTTCACCAGGCCCCACGCCTGGGCTCAGCCTCCGTGGCGGCCTCCTGGCACGAACCGGACGGTCCCGTTCGCCCTCCTGGGCCGTCATCCCCGCCAGGGCCGGACCGAGTTGGGCCCGCAGCCATCCAGCTCCACGACCCTGCGCCGCCGACCGGATCACCTCCAGCATCTTCTCCACCTCATCCATGGCCCTGCAGAAGGAGAAAAAGGAGACCCCACCAGACCAAATAGGTGCCCACAGAAGTGCACACAAACTCGGTCAGGTAGGAGATTAAAAGTGAATTAACACAAAATGGCTGCCTATTTAAATATCCCATCCCCTTTACCCATAACCCTATACTTCCTTTCCTCCTCCTATGCCCGCCTCCTAACTCCTGTCAAGGCCCTTGTCCGCTTAGCTGCGCTTTGGCTACCTGGGGCTACAGTACAAAAAAGATGGTTTGCATCTTTCTCAAAAGGGAACAAATGTTCTCAGTGAGCAGTTCAGAGGTTTTGCTAGGATGTATTTAAACTAGGAGGGGGTGTTAAAAAATGATAAGCTTAGAGTCATGTCTACAAATGCTCGCAGTTTAGGGAATAAGATCCATGAACTTGTGACAATAATGGCAACTGGTTACTGAGACATGGTATAATTAAAAAAATGACTGGGACATAGCAAAACCAGGGTACTTTTTATATAAAAAAGACAGGGAAGGCAAGAAAGGGATGGCCCTGTATGTGAAGGATAGCATAAAATCTAGCCTAATAAAAGTTAGTGAGGCGAACATAGAGTTTGTTTGGGTTACGTTAGAATTTGGTAATCACACAGTAACTTGTGTAGGTGTGATTTATAGGCCCCCAGGACAAATAGAAGAGTTAGATAATCTACTAGTTGAGGAAATAGCTAAAATGACAATGAAGGGGGAAGTTATCATCATGGGTGACTTTAATCTTCCTGATGTGAATTGGAAAACCAAAATAGCTGCTTGTGCCAGGAGCACACAAATTCTAAACTCCCTATTGGGATTGTCTCTAAAACAAGTCGTTGAGGAGCCAACTCGTAAAGAGGCCATGCTAGATTTAGTGTTAACAAATGGAGATTTGGTATTAGATATTACTGTAGATGAAAGTTTAGGATCCAGTGATAATCAGTCAGTGTGGTTTAATATAAGAACAGTGACTGAGTCACACCACACAAAACTAAAGTTTTACACTTTCAAAAAACAGACTTTTCTAAAATTAGAATATGAGTAAAGGAGTCATTATCGGACTGGAGCAATTTAAATGGAGTCCAAGAGAAATTGGATTATTTAAAAGTTGCACTGCTGAAGGCAACAGACAATTGCATTAGGCTTGTCAGTAAAAGCAAAAAATTCAAGAAACCACTGTGGTACTCCGCAGATGTGGCCAAAATAGTAAAAAACAAAAAGTTAGCATTTAGTAATTATAAAAAAAAAAACAGAGTGAGGAAGACATAATGATATATAAGATTAGGCAGAAAGAGGCTAAGCCAGTTATAAGAGCTTCTAAATCACACACAGAAGAGAAAATAGCACAGTCAGTAAAAAAGGGCACAAAACATTTTTTAGATACATAACTGAGAAAAGGAAAGTAAAACAAGGATTAGTTAGATTAAAAACAAAAGAAGGAAGGTATGTAGAAGAGGATAAAGGTCTAGCTGACTGCCTCAATGAATATTGTTGTTCAGTATTTACAGATGAAAATGAAGGAAAGGGACCTCAGTTAGGAAAAAGGACAAATTAGTCATTTATTACACGTGAGTTTACAGAGGAAGAGGTTCTATTTCAACTGTCAAAAGTAAAGACAAATAAGTCAATGGGACCTGATGGAATACACCCAAAGCTATTAAAAGAGCTTAGTGGTGTACTAGCAAAACCATTAACAGATTTATTTAACCAATCATTGTTAACAGGAGTAGTCCCAGAAGATTTGAAGTTAGCGAATGTTGTGCCCATTCACAAGAAAGGTAGTAGGGAGGAGTCGGGCAACTATAGGCCAGTAAACCTTACTTCAGTAGTGGGGAAAGTAATGGAAACCATGTTAAAGGATAGGATTGTTGAACATCTAAAAACACATGGATTTCAAGATCAGAGACAACATGGGTTTACTTCAGGTAGATCATGCCAAACTAATCTTATTGATTTTTTTGATTGGGTAACTAAACTAATAGATCAGGGTGATGCAGTAGACATTGCTTACCTAGATTTCAGTAAGGCTTTTGACACTGTTGCACATATCTTTAAGTTTGGATTCCAATATTGTTGGATGCGTAAGGCAGTGGCTGAGTGACAGGCAACAGAGGGTTGTAGTCAATGGAGTATATTCGAAGCTTGGGCTTTTCACCAGTGGGGTACCTCAGGGATCTGTACTTGGACCCATTCTCTTTAATATTTGTATTAGTGATATTGCAGAAGGTCTTGATGGTAAGGTATGTCTTTTTGCTGATGATACCAAGATGTGTAACAGGGTTGATGTTCCAGGAGGAATAAGCCAAATGGCAAATGATTTAGGTAAACTAGAAAAATGGTCAGAGTTGTGGCAACTGACATTTAATGTGGATAAGTGCAAGATAATGCATCTTGGACGTAAAAACCCAAGGGCAGAGTACAGAATATTTGATAGAGTCCTAACCTCAACATCTGAGGAAAGGGAATTAGGGGTGATTATTTCGGATGACTTAAAGGTAGGCAGACAATGTAATAGAGCAGCAGGAAATGCTAGCAGAATGCTTGGTTGTATAGGGAGAGGTATTAGCAGTAGAAAGAGGGAAGTGCTCATGCCATTGTACAGAACACTGGTGAGACCTCACTTGGAGTATTGTACGCAGTACTGGAGACGGTATCTTCAGAAGGATATTGATACCTTTGAGAGAGTTCAGATAAGGGCTACTAAACTGGTTCATGGATTGCAGGATAAAACTTACCAGGAAAGGTTAAAGTATCTTAACATGTATAGCTTGGAGGAAAGACGAGACAGGGGGGATATGATAGAAACATTTAAATACATAAAGGGAATCAACACAGTAAAGGAGGAGACTATATTTAAAAGAAGAAAAACTACCACAACAAGAGGACATAGTCTTAAATTAGAGGGGCAAAGGTTTAAAAATAATATCAGGAAGTATTACTTTGCTGAGAGGGTAGTGGATGCATGGAATAGCCTTCCAGCTGAAGTGGTAGAGGTTAACACAGTAAAGGAGTTTAAGCATGCGTGGGATAGGATAAGGCTATCCTAACTATAAGATAAGGCCAGGGACTAATGAAAGTATTTAGAAAATTGGGCAGACTAGATGGGCCGATTGGTTCTTATCTGCCGTCACATTCTATGTTTGTAGGAACAGGTATGCACTTATAGAAATGTTTTCATTTTTACTGATGGTTCACTGGGCTGAGAAGGGGCTTTCTGAGATTTGTGTGTAACTATGTTTTATTTTACTTTTGCCCCAGGACTGGCAAGGGATTTATTATGCAAGGCGGAAATCAGGGGACAGTATCCAGCAACACGTGAAAGTTTCCCCGGTAATTGGCCAAGGAGGGTAAGTAGGAGACATCCTATCCTGAAATTATTTTATCAGTTAGGTTTACGTAGATTTATTCACAATGGATTATATGGTTATACAGTTACATAATAATATAGACTGAAAAAATCCATCAATTCAGCCTTCCAAACAGCTCTGTTTCTGATGTGAATCCAAAAGAAGGCAACGAAAAACTATCTGAAGCTATTTCCAAATCTGCCACAATATGCCAAAAATAAATTCCTTTTGGACTCCAAACTGACAGTCACATGTTTCCTTGGATTAACAAGCTGGACCCCTATTATATCCTCTCAAAAAATGTTCTACGTCGATCCCGACACAATTTAAAGAGTACAATATCTGATAAAACTGCATTTAGAAAGACAATTCCATATTGTAAAAATCATTTATCTGCTGTTGGCAAAATCTCTTTTCTTCAAGTCTAAATGGATGACTCCTTGTCTTTTGTACAGTCCTGTTATTTACCAGGTTATACAAATCGAAATCTAGTTGCTAAACCATCCATCCAATAAAAGAGTGTTGGAAAGAAAAGAGACGTGTATGTCTTTAAGTCTATGAGTAAGTGCCATGTTAGGCGACTCTCCTGTTTTTGTACGTTTGAGTTTTGTGCTTTCCTTTTTTTTGTGCCATATGTATATTTTTTTTACTATTTGTACTCTCTTTCCACATTCTACAGAGTGTTTCTTTTCTTTCCACCCTCGTTTTTGGGTGGTTATAATGACTGGATTGCTATTTGTATTGCTGCAGTGTAGAAAGAGCATCTTTTTTTACTCCGCGGATGTCCAGATTGAGATTCAGAGGTAGGGGTTATGTTTACGCAGCATTTAATACAGCACCTTGATTGGGTTTGGGTTATGGTTAAGGAGGTTTATAAATAGTGTCGAAGTCTGACGCTGGTCAGTATGGTGCAAAATACAAATTAAGCACCTTGATATGTATGCCTCTGCGCAGGCAACCATATGTTCTTTTCCATAAATTTGCAATATGTATGCCTTTACTTTACCATCAAAAGAAAAAAACACAAAATACAAATTAAGGAACAGCGCACACAAAAATACAATTTACATTTTTTCAAGGCAGCTTAAGATCACCTATCTCTGCAAACAAATACGGGGACTCAGTTCCACAATATGGCCATATCCTGTTAAGCCCACCACAACGTCACAGTACCCCAATATCAGTGGGTCCTACACTAATTTTAACATGGGAGACAGAGTGAATAGTGCTAATTAAGCAAAAGTGTATTTAATTAATCTGTAAGAGCACTGTGAATATATATCATGCAAAATCAATGTGAATTAATTCTCTGTTACATTTATTTTGCATGAGAGATATTCAATGCTCTTACAATAGATTAATTAAATACACTTTAGTTCATTTTACACTAGCACTACTTAATTTGTCTCCTGAGTTGGAATTAGTTCAGGACCTTGATTGGGTTTGGGTTATGGGACAAAGGTTTAAAAATAATATCAGGAAGTATTACTTTACTGAGAGGGTAGTGGATGCATGGAATAGCCTTCCAGCAGAAGTGGTAGAGGTTAACACAGTAAAGGAGTTTAAGCATGCCTGGAATAGGCATAAGGCTATCCTAACTATAAGATAAGGCCAGGGACTAATGAAAGTATTTAGAAAACTGGGCAGACTAGATGGGCCGAATGGTTCTTATCTGCCGTCACATTCTATGTTTCTATGTTTCTATGTATGGCAGAAATTTTTGTGTTGTATGTGTTGCTATTGTGAGGTATAGATCAGATATTTTCCTGGTAGGGGCTGCCACCCAGTCTCTTTCAAAGCTAGTAAGGTGGGCTTAACCTGCCTGTTGAATGCTAGGTAAGGCTGTGAAGCTACGGATTTGCATGTATCTAAAATAATCAAATGTAGAGAGAGATGCGGAGTCTGGGATGTCTGTGTAGTTAATTTGATCGTTGAGGAACAGGTTACCAAGTCTCGTGATTTCTCTCCTCTCGAAAGGGGTCTTAGTTTTTGGCTGCGAACCCCGATGGGAATAGTCTGTTTCGAAAGATGGAGGTAATTGGAGACAGGTATATGTAGTTTGTCCCACAGATCGAGGGAATGAGTGATTGTAGGTGCTGTTGGAGGGGGTAAGGGACGTTGTTGCCATGGAAGCCACATATATAGTGAAAGGTGGTCCCACCCAAAGATTTAATGTTTAATGTCCACCCATCTTTTCTTGAAAGGTGATAGGTGCCACATCTGTATTTGAGCTAAATGGCCTGCATATAAACAGTGTAAAAGGTTGGGGAGGCCCAGACCTCCTGATTTCCTAGGGACGTAAAGTGTTTCCCGGCGGACTTTGAGCTTAGAACCATTCCATACGAATTTATTTATCGTAGATTGTAGAGAGATAAGGTCCGATTTACGGAACGGGACAGGGAGGGCCTGGAAGACATATAAGAATCTGGGTAGGACATTCATCTTGATGGAGGCGACACGGCTCATCCAACAAGATCCGCAGTTTTTCCCATGTTTTAAGATCTGTGTATGCTTTTTCCAGCATAGGAGCCCCCAGATGGCTCATAACAGTGCCCGAACCCACAAGACGGTTTGCTATTCCCTTCCCCCGTGTTCACCGTAGGTTAGGGGTCATTCATCCACCAGTTAAAACGATTGGTACCAATATCGCCAACGATGGTGTCACTTATAATCACACCCGACACACCAACCCGAGAATAAGACATGCTATACGCACAGGTTGGTCTGCTGTTATAGCAGACGACACAGCCCACATACGTGGTACCTACACCTAACTAGAACAACAATCCCCAATCATACTGCACAACCACAACTGACACACACAGGAAAAAAAAGTAAAAGAGGCATGCTGATGTTGAATGCTCACAATTGTTAAGGTTATACTTCTATGTTCCATCTCAACTTACAGTGTGAATTATATATGTTTGTAAACTTGCCTCAATAAAACAAAGATTGACCAAAAAAAATGAAACAAAATGTTGAAGGTATTTTGAGAGTAAAGAAAACTGAAAACACCATTTTAGTTTTATTTGTGTTATTCGCTTGTGTACTTTTCCCCCTTTCACTAGGATTATAATTCTCTAAACAGGAAATTGAGGTGGACTGAAATCAAAATTTGTAAAATACTTTTTTGTATCGATTATGAGCCTAGAGTTTGCAGACTCGATTTTCAGTTCACCGCAGATCTTCCGTAAATAGATTGTCGAGATTCGCCTTGACTTTGCAGCCAGGAGACTTTGTGAAACAATATCCACATTAAAAGTAATTTCAAAGCACAGTAAAACGGTTATTTTCTGTATGTTCTGTGTTGCTTACTGGTTTAGGATTTTAGAAATTATATATTTTTACAACACTTTGTGGTCAAGCATTAATGTGATTAAGTTTAATGTCTTAGGCTTTTATTGCACGTAAGGACATAATAGGACAAAATGATTTCACATTGTAATGACCTAAATGTTATTTAGCAATTTACACAATATTCTGTCTATCTTAGCTTTGGTTCATGCAAATTTCATTTATCAGAGAATCGATTGAGCAAATTCACAGCGGGAGAGACCATAATGTAATTAAAACTGCGAATAGCTGTATTGCATTTGCTATAAAAGACAAGTCCGCTGGCGCCATCCCCTATGTTTGTATTAAACTGTTCCCGCATTTCTACAGCCTGGCTAACGCAGAAGCAGACTTTCTCAGTAGCCCATTCAACTTTTAGGACAATGATAGGATGAAAGCATCTGTCTATTACAGCCTATCAGTGCTATCCACGGTTGGGGACGGCTAATGTGAAAATGAATTTCTGTATTAGCCACGCCACGGCATAGTGGCCGACCAGTAACTGCCAGGAGAGTCGTAGATTTTCAGTTTAACTGGGAGTGTGGCACCTATGGAATCTTGCACCATAACCACAGCTTTGTGCTACGGTGGTCATGGTGCTTTGACTACCCATAGACAATTGTATTATTTGTAGAGGTGATTACTCTCACATTAGTCTCATACCTACCTGTCTTATCCTGCTTTCTCACTTCATTGTAAAAACAATAAATTAAAGTGTGTGCATTGTATATGTTACCCAGTAGTTTGAGCGCTTTCAGATGACTAATGGACTGCGTATTTATGTTACTAGGAAAATTAGACATTTTGTGTCTATCAAGAAGCTGTGCAGTGCCAGTGACAACAATAAACAGGTACAAAGCTCACTCCATGTATTGCTTGCATTTCCAGATGGACATTATGTTTGACCTTGACATTACTTTACATGAACCTCACCATTTGGAACTTCCCACGGTCTGCTCCTCTCTCAATGAATTCTATAAAACTATCTTGTTATCTCTAAAAAAAAATCTTTATTCCGGCAAATGTCTCTTTCCACACTAGAAAAAAACTAGAATATGGTTTTACGGTGTTTCCTAATCGCATGATTTTCATAACCTTTTTTAAAAACAGAATATTTTTCTCCTGGGTACATGAGTTCTAATTGTGTTTACTTTTGTTCTGCGAGTTGAGACCTAAAATATATAATTGAAAAAACTTTTTATCCCCCATTGTTTAAAGTGTGGTACAACTCTTTTAAAAATCAGTTTGCACAATAGTTTGATTTGTAAGTTTTCTCAAATGGAGCAAATTCATATTGAGGTGGGGGCCAACATTAAATAACAGAATAGATAATAACATTACTTAACCCCTTAAGGACCAAACTTCTGGAATAAAATGGAATCATGACGTGTCACACACGTCATGTGTCCTTAAGGGGTTAAAGCGACACTATAGTCACCAAAACAACTTTAGCTCAATGAAGCAGTTTTGGTGTATAGAACATGCCCCTGCAGTCTCGCTGCTCAATCCTCTGCCATTTAGGAGTTAATTCACT
Source organism: Pelobates fuscus (assembly GCF_036172605.1). NCBI lineage: Eukaryota > Metazoa > Chordata > Amphibia > Anura > Pelobatidae > Pelobates > Pelobates fuscus. Next base: position 15,143,061 of record NC_086321.1, on the reverse strand, counting down.
TTGTTTATGCACCCCTAGGCAAACCTCCCTGCATGTGACGTACATAGCCTTCCTAAACACTTCCTGTAAAGAGAGATCTAATGTTTACACTTCCTTTATTGCAAATTCTTATCTCCTGCTCTGTTAATAACTTGTCTCCTGTATGCAATTAAAGCTCAATTTATTTAAAAGATACAAATTTAAGTAAGTTACATCTGATTGAAAATGAAACAATTTTTTTCATGCAGGCTGTGTCAGTCACAACAAGGAGGAGACATGACTAGGACTGCATAAACAGAAACACAATGATTTAACTCCTAAATGGCAGAGCATTGAGCAGAGACTATATACACCAAAACTGCTTAATTGAGCTAACGTTTTTTGGGTGACTATAGTGTCCCTTGAATTCATGTAAATATACACATATGATATTGTCAGGGTTGATTACTAAAGTGAGAATTCAAAGTGCATTTCACAATTTAGACCAGAGTAGCCAAACTGACTGCGTAGCTGACTTAGAGGATTTTTCCACTTTGACTACTTGGACTTTGAAATTGAAATTCACTTTGAATGAATGACCCTGTGTATGATTTTCAGAATGCTAGAAGCGTAACGTGGTGAGTTGTCTAGAGGCCTGCTATGTACATGACAGTTGTTATCGGCAAGTCCTCAACAAAAGTCTGGTATCTGACATAGAACGTCACATATCAAAGTCTCCTAGCTGCAAAAATGGCAAATGTACGCTGTTTGTTTCTTCGTATAATTAGTGCTCCATTTTATCCCAGGCTGTACTCCTAAATTACAATAATAAATCGATATGTGTTTATAGCAGTGTGTACCTGGCATCCTTTCTTTTCAGAGAAGTTATCAAGTTTAATCACAATATTTTGACTGTGTCCCTGTTTTAATATCCTCCATTTACCTCTTTTGTTTTACCTTTCGATTACATACCTCCCACCATTGGAAAAGGGGCCGACCCGCACACGGAATTGGGGGACCTGCTATTTATTTACCGAACTCCATAGCTCACTTCATTTTCCTTCCTTGTTATTTTAATTCAGGGGTGCCCAAAAGGTACCTGCCCAGATGGTTTAAAACTCAAGCTTCCATAATTCTTTGCCATTCTAAAGGCATCATAAAGGCACGTAAGCATCACGGGAGTGGTAGTTCTAGAACATCTGGAGATCTACCTTTTGGTCAGCCCTGCTTTAATTCAATTTCACTTTGCTTGAATTTTTATTTACCGTAATCTGCTACCTCCTTTTTCTTCTGAATTGTTGCACATTTCCCCCACTGAATTTGTGAGTTGAGTCCCTGGCAACATTTCAAATGGACAAAGAGGGTCACTTTTTAAGTTTAGGTGTGTGAGTGGGGGTGTGACCAAGATCAGGGCTGCTCTAAGAAATTTTAGGTGACTTACTAATAACAATTTATAGAACTACAATGTAATTTAGAAGAAGAACGATGTACGATGTATCTTATTTACACAGACTGATTTCTAAACACATGTATTGTAGTGTAAAGATACATTACTGGGAGTATTATTGCTGTGGAGCTCTGTTATACACTCAGACACATTACTGGGAGTATTATTGCTGTGGAGCTCTGTTATACACTCAGACACATTACTGGGAGTATTATTGCCGTGGAGCTCTGTTATACACTCAGACACATTACTGGGAGTATTATTGCTGTGGAGCTCTGTTATACACTCAGCCACATTACTGGGAGTATTATTGCTGTGGAGCTCTGTTATACATTCAGACACATTACTGGGAGTATTATTGCTGTGGAGCTCTGTTATACACACAGCCACATTACTGGGACTATTATTGCTGTGGGGCTCTGTTATACACTCAGACACATTACTAGGAGTATTATTGCTGTGGAGCTATGTTATACACCCAGACACATTACTGGGAGTATTATTGCTGTGGAGCAGTATTATTGCTGTGGAGCTCTGTTATACACTCAGACACATTACTGGGAGTATTATTGCTGTGGAGCTATGTTATACACCCAGACACATTACTGGGAGTATTATTGCTGTGGGGCTCTGTTATACACTCAGATACATTACTGGGAGTATTATTGCTGTGGAGCTCTGTTATACACTCAGACAAATTACTGGGAGTATTATTGCTGTGGAGCTCTGTTATACACTCAGACACACCAACAATACAGAGCTCCTACAAAGGAGGAACATTAGGAGAGAAAGGAGAGAGAGGAATTTGGGCCCAAAATAGAGACTCTCCCTCCAAAATAGGGACACTTGGAAGATATGGGTTTGCAGTAATAGACAGAACGGTCGTAAGCGAGAGAATGATGCTAACACCTGGTATATAACCTAATGTGTTTGGTGTGATTGACAGTAGAATGAATAGTCATGATGTTATGTCCTAGAACCAAGGAAAGGGATTAGCAGAACATGGGGTTTGAATACTTCACAGTCAGTCCTGATTTATACCATCATTGATAAATATAAATCTGAAAAACACAAGGAATCTATGCCTGTGTTTACTCAATGTTTACTATGTGAAATACTCATGTGGCTGCAGATGTGATTACACTCAGTGCCCAAAGTATCCAACAATGTGGAATATGAGACAAAGAGCACATGTAACTGTTACACAGGGTGTAGGTTGTGTAACGAGAAATCTGGTAGATGTTCAGCTTGAAATAAATTAAACAAAAAAAAACACAAATGTGTACTAAGATGTACAAAGGTAGATCTACATAAATATAAAACAAGATACCAAATAGTGTAAAACGTTCATAAACCTTAAAATAAAACTTAAATTAAAATAGATTCAAGGTTAAACTCACAAATCCAAATATGGAAAAAGGCTCATAAAATAATAATGGTGTCCTTCGGACTGTACTGTTGGACTGTGTCTTCATGCATGCATAAAAAGGAGATAAAAAATAGCCATAGTGCCACACTGTAATTAAGATAAATTCACTGCTTTATTAAGTTAAACTTACAAGATGTAAGTAGTTAAAAAGCCCATCTTGGAAAAAGTGCACCGTGCAACTCTGTCACGTCCTGTTACATTCTGCAGATATTTCTGGTCATGGCTTCTGAAATCCAGTACTCTTTATACAACTCTTGTTTAGTTTTTCTTGTTTTTTCTGTATTCAAATGCTCTAGAAAACAAACTTTTGCCTGTCTTCCCGTTCTTCCCACATACTGTGGTCGAGAACGAAACAAAAATACATCCGGAAAAGGAACGTAAGCGGAAGAATTATCAGTTGAATGCAGGAGCGTTCCATGAGACGGAATACGTCCCGAGAAGGGACGCATCATACAAGTTGGGAACCAGGCATAGGAAGTAATGTCTGTGGAACGCAGGTGCATTCCATGGGAGAATCTGAGATCTGGACAGAATTATGGCGCGAAATTTAAATCTGGCAGCTAGATATCGGAATCCAGGATTGGAAGGAATAGGGCACATGATGGACTTTATGGACTTTGTAAGGGTTTGTGTTGTGATTTACTATTGTGTGCTGCATGTCTTTGGATGCCCCTGAGGAAGTCTTACTTTTAAGGCTTCACTTTTTCTGCTGTAATATTATTGTGTATTTTATCCCCAAACTTATCACACTTGGGCGAGTTTGTTTGTAGCTGCACAGGGCACTTTTTCCAAAATCAACAAGTGATGATGATGGGCTTTTTAACTACTTACCTCTTATAAGTTTAACTTAAAGGGACACTATAGTCACCCAGACCACTTCAGCTCAATAAGGTGGTCTGGGTGCCAGGTCCCTCAGGTTTTAACCCTGCAGATGCAAACATAGCAGTTTCAGAGAAACTGCTATGTTTACATTTGGGGTTAAGCCAGCCTCTAGTGGCTGTCTTCCAGACAGCCACTAGAGGCGCATATGCGACGCTGGAGGCATATTGAAAAGGAAAAATGCTTTCCTATTGACCGCTTGAATACGCGCGGCACTTGCCGCGAATGCACGTTCGGCTCCGCTGACATCGGCGGGGGAGGAGAGGTCACCAGCGCTGGAATAAGTTAAGTGGCTGAAGGGGTTTTAATCACTTAAGTGCCACGGGAGGGGGACCCTGAGGGTGGAGGCACCCTCAGGCACTATAGTGTCAGGAAAACCCACTATAGTGATCCTTTAATAAAGCAGTGAATTTATCTTAATTACAGTGTTGCACTATGGCTATTTTTTATCTCCTTTTTATGCATGCATGAAGACACAGTTCAACAGCACAGACAAAGAGCCTTTTTCCATATTTGGATTTGTGAGTTTAACCTTGAATCTGTTTTAATTCAAGTTTTATGAATGTATTACACTATTTGGTCTCTTGTTTTATATTTATGTAGATCTACCTCTGTACATTTTATAATGAGGATTTTGAGGAACCTTGTATTTCTACAACTATTAGTGAAAACAAAATGTACCTATTTTTTCACGTTAATCTGTGTTTTACTAGCACTGGGGAGGTGTTGATCTATGTATTCTTTGTGTACTAAGATGTGTTATAGTTTTCCGAGAGAAAGAAAAGAATGAGGACAACTGAGTGTGGTTGAGGCTATTTTTGGACAATATTATGTAGTATATTATGTTATTTTATAATGCATACTGTACGTGTTCTTTATTATTATGTTTGTTTGTGGAAGTAGAGGGAGTTATTGGCGTACTATTCGGCTCAAGTCTACAATCCTACACTATGCATTGCTTCTATGGAACAGAAATCGTGAAAAAAAGTTAGCAATTTTAATGTTAGATGGTAAACCTGCTGTTTTTTATGCATCCGTTACTTTCATTCATTAATTAACAATCGGGTTAATTTTCATATAATACTTTATGAGATACAAAAAATGTAACATATTGTATCCATCATTTGTAGAGAACGCTGTAAAACAATGCAGGGTCCATTTCAAGTCCAGTCACTCAGTAATTTCTTATGTTGTACAAAGCTAACATTCTTACTGTGTGGTGTCAAGTGGTACACACAGTTAGTCTTGTGATTGACCACAGTGCATTTACTGTCCCACAGTTTATCCACATTCTGATTCCATCACTAGAACACTGACATCATCAGCATGTTTTCAGAGTTACCCAGTGATTCCTCACCCCTAGGTTACTGACCCAGACCTGCGAGCCATTCTGGTTTCAGTGGGCCGCCATCATTTGTAAGAGACGCCATATGAATTGATAAGCATTTTACTACGTTTGTGTCCTTTAACTGAAATTATAATCGTTTTTATTTTCCTGTTGTTTTTCTCTTAATTATATCTATAGATCTACAAGCTAACCCGAGATGAAAAGTACCCTGGAGAGAATGCACTAACAGGTCTTTTTACATATGTTTGTCTTTATAAAGGAAAAAAGATTAGTATTTTTTAGCTGTTATAATGCATTTAATCTGAGTTATAATGATGACATTGTCAGTTCTTTTTATAATCATTTTCAAATGTCCACCAACATTTTGTGATTCGATTTAACTTTATTAATTAAAAGCATGCTATTGTTTTGGGAATATACAAACATATATTCCTAATGCTATTTGTTCTAGTACCTATTTAGATAATCTGTGCACACCATAAATTAAATGAAAAAAATAGTCCTGATGCCCAGTCCTTGCAGCCACACACTCTGCCCCTAGTGTTGTTATTATTATCATTGCCATTTATATAGCGCCAACAGATTCCGTAGCGCTTTACAATATAAGTGTTGTGTTCTTGCTGGCTGAGTCCTCTTCATCTTCTTGTCCAATCAAAGGCTTTACATGGAGAAGCATTGTGCATGAGAAACACATGTTCGTCAAGTGCTGCACTCCTCCAATCCAATGCTTCCCTATAAAAAGCATCATATGATCATCATTCAATGCATAAAGGAATCGACTTTAACTCGTCTGTGGGTGCAGAAGCACCATCTAGTGGTTGTCAGTAATACAGTCGCTAAAGGTGTAATTTGCCTCACAATGTAAACATTGCCGTATCTCCAAAACTGCAATGTTTTATATTGCAGGACCAAAACAGGGCCACTGCACATAGATCACTTAATCAAGGTGAGATGAAATGCCTATAGTGTCCTTTTATGGACTGGCTGACCATTTATGTAATTTAATCTCATTCAGTGTTATAAGTCTTGAACAAATACACACCAGTCTTATATAAAACAACTCAAGCAACTCTTTAACACAACTTACAAAAAATACAACATAACTCATCCAATGTATCACAGCTCACCTAGTCTACCACAACCAGAAAAAAATATAATGCAACTCACACAATCTAACGCCCAATCTAAGGCTCACTCATTGCAAGGAAACCTACCTAATCTAACACACCTCAACTAATATTACAGAACCAAATGAAAAAGTTGGCACTTGGCTTAAGCTCCACCACAAAACCATTGTTTAGTGATATAATTAAAATTAAATTTATGCTCATTTCCTGATGTAATTTGCGATTAGAATCATAGGTTATGTGGTGTTCCATGAAAATTACCATTTATTGTTCATCAGTATCAGACTCCGGGCAAATACAGTAATAATTACTGTTCGGGGACTACCAAGGCCCCCTGTGACCAGGAATGACTGAAAGTGGGGATTTCCACAAGATTCTGCTAGATGAGGTGCTAACAATCAGATTGCCCTCTCTTTTCCATCATTAACTGGTACATTTGGAGAATGGGTAAAATTAGACTGGTGGACCAGGGGGTCCACAGGACTTCTGGACACATATTATTGGTCAAACCACCAAATGTTTGGGCACCATATCAGTCAGTACTTCAGAAATCAGAATCTCCAAACACTTTGCCTCCTGAAAGCCTTTCTCTTTTTGCTTTAGGATAGTTCCCCATCTTTCCATACAGAGTCCTTCTAGTTCAGAAATATCCTTAGTTTGACCCAGAGATCTCAAATAATATTCAGTTTGAGGACTGTGAATGCAATTTCAAAACCTTCATCGTTGGTTTGTTGAAGATATTTCTGAATGACATTGAGATGTACTTAAGGAGCTAAGTGGGGAAATAAGTGAACCTCTGTATTTAATTTTTCAAGATTCTTTTGTTTCAGGTATTGTACCGGAGGATTGGAGGAAGGCAGATGTTGTTCCTATATTTAAAAAGGGTTCAAAATCCTTGCCTGGAAATTAGAGACCTGTGAGCTTAACTTCTGTGACTGGGAAATTATTTGAACGGCTATTAAGGGATAATATTCAGGAATTCATGTGGAAGAACATGGTTATCAGCAAAAATCAGCATGGTTTTATGAAACATAGGTCATGTCAAACTAACCTAATTGCATTCTACGAAGAAGTAAGTAGAAATATAGATCAGGGTGTTGCAGTGGATGTGATCTACTTGGATTTTGCCAAGGCATTTGATACGGTTCCTCACAATAGGTTAGTCTTCAAACTAAAAGAAATTGGTCTAGATGAATATTCTTGTTCTTGGGTAGAACATTGGCTTAAGGATAGAGTACAACGAGTTGTCATAAATGGTACATTTTCAAGCTGGACAAAAGTGGTAAGTGGTGTCCCTCAGGGTTCTGTTTTGGGACCGCTTCTATTTAACATATGGTAGTGAACTAGGGATAACCACACACGAGAAGGATTTGGGAATTGTTATAAACAACAAATTAGGTAGCAATATGCAATGTCAATCTGCCGTTGCTAAGGCCAGTAAGGTTTTGTCATGTATAAATAGGGGCATAAATTCTCGAGATGAAAATGTAATTTTGCCTCTTTATAAATCGCTGGTAAGACCACACCTTGAATATGCTGTACAATTTTGGGCGCCTGTTCTAAAGAAAGATGTTATGGCACTAGAAAAAGTGCAGAGACGAGCTACAAAATTGATAAAAAGGAATGGAGCATTTTAGTTATGAAGAAAGGTTAAAAAATTAAAATCTCTTCAGTTTGGAAAAACGGCGACTGAGAGGGTATATGATAACATTATACAAATATATTCGGGGCCAGTACAAACCATTATCTGGAAATCTATTCATAAACAGGGCTATACATAGGACACGAGGTCACATATTTAGGCTTGAAGAAAGGAGATTTCATCTAAGGCAAAGAAAAGGTTTTTATACAGTAAGAGCAATATGGAATTCATTACCTGAAGAGGTGGTTTTGTCAGATGTTTAAACTGCAGTTGGATAAATACTTGCAAAAACATAACATACGGGGATATAATTTCTAATTAGTGGGGTAATAGCTGCTTGATCCAAGGAGACATCTGACTGCTATTTTGGGGTCAAGAAGGAATTTTTTCCTAGTTTGTTGCAAAATTGGAAGCGCTTCAGACTGGGTTTTTTGCCTTCTTTTGGATCAACTTGATGGACGCAAGTCTCTTTTCAGCTATGTAACTATGTAACTATGTATTTTAGAGCTATGATTTTTCCTTTTAGTTTTGGAATATCTATCTTCTTCTCCCTTTCACTTTCTCTCAGGATCTCTTTTTTTTTTTTTTTTTTTAATTTCTTTATTTTTCATCTTGACAAAAATGGCATTATGACAGTGGTAATATGGCTTGTGCAAAAGCCCATAAGATCGCAAAAACAATATACATTGTTACATATATAATACGTCTAAACATTACATCTCCTATCCTCTGGGTTGGCCCGTATCGCCATTTGTCAAGGGTTTTTTATTTTTTGGTGAAGAATAACTACAATGGTATTGTCAGTTCCGTTTGTCCTAACAGTTGCAATTGTGCGAGGCACTATAGGGGAGCAAAAAACAGTAGGGGTCTTTGCATATCAAATCAATCTCGTTCCCCTATGTCCCAGTTTAATAGGACCGGTGCTTGTCTCAACAAAACAAATCGCGTATGGTCGGTAGCGTACACTCTATCTGAATCTAACGGTACTAAACATACATCATTCTATCTGAAATCGCTCATAGTGTAGTAAGGTAGTGTTTGTGTCGTGAGGGAACTCTGTCTTCCGTCCCTTGTGGTTTGTCCCTGGGCCGGCCAGGGGTTCTCCCTATTGCTATTAAACTAGGTTTGGGACTCGGTTCCCCCACGATATTGTGAACCAAGGAGAAAAAACGAAGAGATAGAAAAGTAGAGAGGAGGAGGGAGGGGGCAGGGGAGGGTTGCACGTCAGGTCGGAGCGGTGTGAAGTTCTGTGGGCGACATCCATGTTTTGTAGACCCTCTTCTGGGGTCGTCACTAACTAAGGGGGTCGGCAATGAATCGCATCATCTGCGAGGGTGCTGCTCTGCCATGGTTCCCACAATTTTTCAAATCTGGACATTGACCCCCTTACCCGTGCGGTTAAACTGTCCATTAAGTACACTTCTTTAATGTTGGAGAGTACCCTTCGTATGGGTGGCGTGTCTGTTTGTAGCCAGGTCAACGCTACTGATCTCCTAGCGGCTAGTGTGATCTTATGGATCAGATTCTGTTCTAACTTCGTCCAGTTGTCTAAAGATCTGTTAAGTAGATACGTCCAAGGGTCTAGTTTGGGCGCTCTGTGGAAAATCCCGTTGATTAGGTCTCGTATTTTCGTCCAGTAGGTCTGCATGTGCGGGCATTCCCACCACATGTGGATATAAGTGCCTTTTAGGCCGCATCCCCTCCAACAAGTGTCTGTCTGTGTCAGTTTCATGCGGTGTAATTTGGCCGGGGTGGTGTACCACCTGAACATTGTTTTTAGGGACTGTTCTTGGAGGGAGACACAGATGGATACTGCATTGTTTGCTTCCCAAATTTCCCTCCACTCTATCCCCTCCAGGGTCTCCCCCAAGTCCTTCTCCCAGGCATCTGCATAGGCTAGGGTTCCCCATTCCTTTGTTTCTGAGCATATGTGTGAGTATATCGTGGTTATTAAACCCCGCTGTGTGTTTTCGTTAAGGCACTTCCTTTCTAAGAAAGTTCGTGGCCCCCTGGCGGCCTGCTGCACCTGTGGGTGTTGTACATAGTCCCTAATCTGCAAGTACCGAAAGAAATCTGCGGGGGTGAGGTGTGACAGCTGTTTTAGGTGGTCGAAGGTGACCAACTGGCCGTGCTCAAACATCTGGCATATCCTCTGAATTCCCACTTTCTCTAGGTTCGTGAAATCTCTCGCTACCATTCCAGGGGGGAAAGCTCTGTTTCTCAGGATGGGGGTCAGTGGTGATGGGGAGGATGTTAATTTATATTTGTGAGCAGAGGCGTCCCAGATTCTCAGGGAATTAAGTATGGCCGGGCATGTAGTCCGTAGGATAGGCCTATCTACCTTGGGTACCCAAATGTGGTACTGAGGAAGGTCCGCACCTGTCAGGAAGGATTCCAGGTCCACCCATCTCCTAGTGTCCAAGGGCGCGTGCCACATGGTCACTTGCGCGAGTTGCGCGGCTAAGTAATAATAGTATAAGTGTGGAAGGCCCAGCCCTCCCCTCTGTTTCTGTCTGTACATGACATTTCTGGAGATCCTATGCCGACGGTTATGCCATATGAAGTCACTTATTGCTTTTTGTAAGTGAGCTAAGTCGGATTTTAAAAGTTTTGTGGGCAGTGCCTGGAAGAGGAATAAAATGCGGGGCAGGATATTCATTTTAACTGCGTGTATGCGCCCTATCCAGGAGATGGGTCTGTCTTGCCACTTTTCCATGTCCTGTATTAGGGCTCGTATGAGCGGGACGTAGTTAAGTTGATGGATTTTATTAGGGTCACCTGGCAGTTGTACTCCCAAGTACTTTAGCTGGTCTTTGACTATGGGGATGTTGTATGAGTTACCCAGTGCCGCCGTGTCCTCCGCAGACAGGCCCAGCGGGAGGGCGCTAGATTTTTCTAGGTTTGCCTTGTAGCCGGAAAAAGCGCTGAATTGCGTGAGGACTTCTTGCAGAGCTTCCAAGGAGTCCCTGGGCTTCGTAAGGGTCAGCAGAACGTCATCCGCGTATGCGGAAATGAGGAACTCTTGGCCTCCGACTGCGATCCCTGTTATTCGTGGGTGTTTTTGCATGGCCTGTAGGAGTGGTTCCAGCGTCAGCACGAACAGTAGCGGGGATAGGGGGCATCCCTGCCGTGTCCCGTTTCCCAATCTGAAGGGTTTTGGCCCAGTTCCGGCTATCTTAACCTGTGCGGATGCGTGTTCGTACATTGCTCTGATTGCCATCACGTAGCGTTCAGGGAATCCTAAGTGTTCCAAAAGATGGAACAGGTAAGGCCATTCAACCCTGTCGAAGGCCTTCTCAGCGTCTATGGAGACCAATAGTGTCGGTTCGTCGATGGTCTTTTGTCTCCAGATGAGATCGATGTTTCTTCTGGTGTTCTCAAATAGTTGCCTGTCGGGTATGAATCCCACTTGGTCCGGGTGTATCATTGTTGTCAGCGTGGGGTTGAGGCGATTTGCTAGGATTTTTGCCAGGATCTTGATGTCGTGGTTAATCAGGGATATAGGCCTATAATTTTCGGGTAGTAGAGGGTCCTTGCCTGGTTTTTGAAGAAGGACAATGTTGGCCAGGGACATCTCGCCTTCTGAGTTCCCGCCATCCATGAGGTTGTTGAAAAGTCTCTCCAGTTTTGGTGAGAGTTCCTCTTTGAATGTTTTATAATAGGATCCCTCGAAGCCGTCCGGTCCTGGGGCTTTGTTGCTTTTGAGTTCTGTGATCGCCTTGTCTATTTCGTCGACCGTAATAGGGTCATTTAAGAGTGATGCCGTAGCAGACGGAAGTTTTTGCAGGTCAAGGTCTTTCAGGAATGTGTGCATGCGATTCGTCGCGTCTTCCTGGGAAGAAGGATCCCTGGTCGTATGATTGTATAGCTTGTTGTAGTAATCTGTGAAGACCTGGGCTATCTCAGGTGGGGTACTCTTGATGGAACCATCCGAGTTTTTAATTGTGGTGATAAGAGTACTGTTCTGTCGTGGACGAAGGGTCCTGGCCAACAGTGTGTCCATCTTATTCGATTTTTCATAGTAGGTCCGTTTGGTCCACGACATGGCTTTAGCTGCGTCATCCAGTAGGAGTTCCGAAATGGAGCTTCTGGTCTCTCTCAGTTGTTCGAGGAGTTGCGTGGTTGGCGCCGTCTTATGTTGTTGTTCGATTTTCCTCAGGGCCCCCAAGAGATGCTGTAGTTTTTTCATCTTTTGTGCTTTTTTCCTAGTTGCCAGTTTAATGAAGGTGCCCCTGATGACCGCTTTATGAGCCGCCCATATGATGCTTGGAGACATGTCCTCTGATTCATTCGCGATAAAGTATGCTTGTATGTCGTTGCGCAGTTCTGCCTGCGTGCCTTTGTCTCGCAGTAGGTAGGAGTTCATCCTCCAGTTCCACGGTGCTGCAGTGCACAGGTTGCCCAGGGTCAAGGATACATCAGCGTGGTCGGACCACGTAATGGAACCGATCCTCGAGTCCACCACTCTGGCCATGCTGGTGTTGTTCACTAGGAAGTAGTCTATCCTGGAGTAAGTCCCGTGAGGGGCAGAGTAGAATGTGAAGTCAAGGTCGCCGGGGTGTTGAGCCCGCCACACGTCTACCAGTCCAGTGCCTCGGATAAAGTCGTTGATCATCTTGTCTTGGCTTCCCCTTCCCTGTGATCTCTGTTGGCCCGCTCTGGAGCTCCTGTCTGCGGCTGGACACGGCACGGCATTAAAGTCTCCCCCCATTATGATCATGCCGTAGGGTAGGGCCTGTATCTTAGTGGTTAGGTTCTCCCAGAAGGAGGTGTCGGGAGTGTTAGGGGCATAGATATTGATCAAGTGGACTGGGTGCGAGTACAGTGTACCGGAGAGGATTACGTATCTCCCCTCCGAGTCCAGCTCCGAGGACAGTACGTGTATCGGGCACCTGCTATGTATGAGAATGGCCACCCCGTTACCCTTGCGGTGTGATCTGGCTTCATGTGATGTGGGGAACGTGTGATCTCGAATGCGGAACGCGGTGTTTTTGGTGTGTGTTTCTTGTAGGAAGGCTATGTCCGAGCCAAGTCTCTTAAGTTCCCTGAACATCAGTCGTCTCTTTTTGGGGGCATTTAGCCCTTTAACATTTATAGAGGTCAACTTCAAGGCCATCTTTTCAGTCTAGTAGTGTGCCTACCAGTGTCTAGAGAACTCCCAATCAATCTAGTCGGGCTATCGTCAGAGCGGGTGGATGACACCTTGTTGAGACTTCTGCCGCTAACCGATCCTGACGAACAGATAAGGGGAAGCAGGGAGGGGAGGGGAAGAAAGAGATACAGTGAAGAAAGAGAGAAGAATAGAGTCAATTGACTGGTCTTACCCGTCGCCAGTCCGGTGTGGGGTGCGGATCCCGGATCCATGTTCCCGAAGTGGGGAGTGTAGAGATCGGGTTCCTGTATCGTGGGGGTGACCACACCGTGTATAGGTCGCCTAAAACGTGCTAAGTGGTTAATTCTGGCAAGATATAAAGGGGAGAAGTCACGCCCTGCAGCTGTTATGGGTGTCCCAGGCTGCGAGCCAAGTGGTGAGCCCGCGGCATTACCCTGGCCGACCCAGTGTTCCGGGGCGAGTGCTGTGTCGTGCATGGTGTGTAGGATGGGTGAGGATGTCCTGTCAAACCGTGACCTAGGTGCTCCCGCCGTTTGGCTGGGTGCCATTGCTGGGGGCGTAGTTACCAATATCTGAAATTTCGCACACACAGTAGGAGACATTACATAGCATAACCATTACGTTCTATTTACGTAAGCAACCTATAACAAGGCTTGAACATGGGTATATATACATGTCTGCGCCCCCACCCCACCGTTGCTGTCGTCTCACTGTGGTCTGCTAAGGTAGTTGAGTCTGCAAGCCGACATTGGGCCTTTCTCTCGTCCCCATAAGTTGGACTTATTGGGGGGGGGGCCAAGGTGTCCGGTCATGGGTCGGGTGTTCCTCAGATCTGGGCCGTCCACCTGTCCCTTCCCTGGGCAAATCATAGGCTGATGGTAAAAAAGGGGGGTGGGCCTGCAGTGTCTGGTGGGTATGTACTTGCACAAGTTAAATGCCGGGTGCCGTGAGCGCACTGTGGTAATCGTGACCGTGTCTTGTGGGATGCCCTACCCCCCCTCATCCCTGCATAGCTCTTCTGGACGTCTTCTAACCCCTGCCTAGGTAACTTATGCATTTATCCAAGTGGGTACATAAACAAACTTTCAACATAATCGTCAACATTTAAAGCAAAACATTAGTTTCAATATTTCCATGCAGGTGAAAACACCAGTGTCCCCTCTCCCCGATTTCCCCCCCCCCCCCAGTCCCCCCGCCCAACGTGAGACGGGGCCCGAAGGCAGGAGAAAAAAAAAAAAGAGAAAAGAGGGGGCATAGTCTACTATGGTTTCAGTGCCGGTGCTGTTGCTGTGGGGGCCGACAAGTGGGGCTTTTCCATTCCAGGGCCCTTACAGGTAAATGTCTCCCTCATCCCCACCCCAACTCCAGGATTTTCCCGCCCGTGTCTCGAGGTCAGCGGCTGATCAGCTTAGGGGGAGGACCCGTGGGCCCCCCTATAATGGAACCCCAGTACCTCATTCCCCGATGGTCTGCCACTCTCCAGGGAGGGGTTGAAGGTCATTTGTGCCAGTCAGCGTTGCAGGGACTTGCGGTGGTACCTGGATCCCCAGGTCCGCGAACAAGGCGTTGGCGTCGTCTCCAGGCTGTAAGATATGGGTCTTGCCATTAAGAAAGGCCAGCAATTTAAAGGGGTAGCCCCATGCATACCGCACATTAGCCAGCCTCAGGGTCTCCGTGATGGGCCTCCATTCACGCCTTCTCTGAAGTGTAGCCGGGGCTAGGTCCTGGTATAGCATCAGGTTGGCTCCTTGGTAAGAGATCGGGCCATCTCTCCCCCACCTGAGGAGCGCTTCTTTGGTCTGGAAGTGCAGGAATCTGATAATGATATCCCTTGGGACATTTGTGTCCAGCCTTCTGGTGCGGAGTGCTCTATGGGCCCTCTCTATATGCCAGAGGTAGTCCGGCAGGCCAGGCAGCAAGGGTTTGAGGATGGTTGTAACGATATCAGTCACTGGGCCCTCTCCTGAATTTTCGGGCAGGCCTCTGAGGCGTACATTGTTGCGGCGTGACCTGTTCGCCATATCATCTATGGCCAGTTCTGCCGCTGCCATCCTGGTGGTTAAATGATTCACCTGGAGTATAGCTGTGTTGTGGGCCGTTGTTGTGGCCTCCAGGCGGGATTCCAGCCTCGTGGTGCGGTCGCCAAGGGCCTGGATTTCCCCACGCAAGACTCGCGTTGAGCGCTCAATTTCCCCCGCGAGGTATGTCTTAACCTCGGCCAGGGTGTTTAATATTCGCGCTGTTCCCGCCGTTCGCGGGGATCCACCCGGCGCGGCTGTAGCTGGGGAGGTAGCCGTGTCCGCATCAGTGTCGGCGCCATCTTGCGGGCCCGCGGGTCCAGCACGAGGGACCGAGAAGAACTCTGCTACGGAGGCACCCGTTTCCGGGCCCTTCTTTGGGTGTTTCTTGGTTGGCCTCTTCTCCATGGTAGTGAGATCCCCGTGAGATCGCTTAGGGGGTTTTAGCACGCTAATATTGGCTTTCTACGGTGAGGTCGGAGCGGAGCTCTAGGTAGTCGCGTCCAGCTCGCTCCGTGTCCAGGCCACGCCCCTCTCTCAGGATCTCTTAAATAACATTCTTTACTTCAAACACTTCTCATCTGTTTCTCCAAACATTGTTTTTGAGTACTGAAGCCAAGAAAGCTCACTTTTTATTTTACTTCATTAGGTCACAGCACTTGATTCCAAACCACCCCTGGCTTGTCTATGTGTTGTGTGTAGTATATGCATAGGTGTAAATTTAAAATACTAACCCTTACCTATAAAGCCCTAACCAACTCTAGCCCCTCTTACATTTCTTCACGGATTCATAGCTATGCCTACTCGGTCTCTCCGCTCTACTGGTGACCTTCTCCTGTCTGCTTCTCGCACCCTTACTGCAAATTCATGCCTGCATGACTTCTCATGAGCGGTTCCTTTCCTTTGGAACAGCCTGCCTACTCCTGTCAGACTCTCCCCTAGTCTTCAAACCTTTATGAAGTCCCTCAAAACCCATTTTTTCAGGAATGCTTATGGCCTCCAGGAGTAACTTCTGTCTCTCAAACCTTCCTCTTGCTCTCTCCTAAAGGGCCAAACTCCACTCTCATCTCCAGGTCTGCTACTTTCCCACCATGTCTATTTTCTGTCTCCCTCAATACCCTACCCTATTTTGATTTTATACCCCACCTCTTCTAGACTGTAAGTTTGTTTGAGCAAGGTCCTCAGCTACCTATTGTTCCTGTTACATTTTGTTATTGTCTCATTTGGTAAATTCCCCTCTTATTGTAAAGTGCTGCGGAATAAGCTGGCGCTATATAAATAATAACCAATAATAATAATATTTTATTTCTGAATTGAGAAACAATTACATCAACTCAGCCTTTACTTTTATACAAAAGCAGTTTATAGATTGGTGATTACTTCTCTTGGTGTTATTCACTAACCAGGGAATTCTTATTTTAGTACAAAATAGGATGGGAAAAATAAATTCAGCTCAATTTGGATATTGTGGCGAAAATGTGCAAGTTCATTGTCACTTCCCCCTGTTTACAGCTTAGTGATTAACCCCTTAAGGACCAGACTCCGGGAATAAAAGGGAATCATGACATGTCACACATCCTTTGTCTGGCACCCGTTGTATACTTTTTGTTCATACTGTGGCATCCCAGGTTCCTGTGAACTACATTCCCCATAATACTCAGACAGGAGGGACTGAGCATTAAGAGATATGTAGTTCAAGACAACTAGGGTGCCATGGTTAGCAATGACTTTGGGAACAAATGTATTTTTTTTGATTTGTCTTTCAGAATCTCACTCGTTCAGGCATAAAAATAGACGGAAAGAGTCCATTGATGTCAGATCCATTACATCTCGAAGTAGTGATGGTAAGGACAGTCATACATTTAATTTAATAATGTAGGATAAATTATAAACGTAAGTCTATGAAGTTTGACCTTTCACACATTTGTTTCTGCTGTTGATAAAAAAAAAAGAAGATAAACACAGCTTCCAATTTTGACTGAAAAAGAAAAGACAATCCTTCGAGACTCTAATCTAGAATGGCTAGCAAGATAACCGTGAACAGCTTGTAATCAGCTCAGTGTTTGCGTCACCTCTTCCACCTACCTGGTCTTCTCTGACCCATTTCTTCCCTAGAAGACCAGAAGTTTGAGTTAATGTCAGCGTTGGAGTGGAGAAGACATTTAAGCAGCTTGCTCATCTCTATCATCGCCAAAAAAACGAGCAATTAATAAAGATAAAATCTTTATCAACTGCTTAAAAAGACTGTGTTGGAATTTCACTGAATAAAGACCTCTTTGTCTTATGTATTTTTCCAATGCTTGACTAAATTTGAAGATATTTTTTGTCAAACCATAGCAAGGGGAAAAAGAAGGCTCTTTCTATAGAGGATCCCAGCGTCTTTTGGGATCCTCTCTAGATAGCAGTGGTGTACTCTCACGCAGGAGTGAGAGTACATCGCTAACATTGCCTCCTGGCAGACAAAGCGAGAGTAGCTGGAGAGGACCTCAAGGAAAAAGGTGGCGGTGACCGCAAGGGGCAAGTTCAGGTAAGTAAAAACTACCTTCCCCTGCCCTCCATGGCCACCGCAATACGAGGTGAGCGATCAATATTTGGGGACTTTGCTAAAAACGCAATGACCCCAGAAGGTGACAGAACCACTTTAAGACAGAAATACTTGTAGAAACCTGAATAAATGTCGTCATGACAGAAACATTTTTTTTTTTCCTATAAAGCTCCAAGTTTACAAAACCACAGATATTCGTCCATGGCGCGAATCCACACCATGACTATAGAAGCTCCGATTACGAAGGTACGAAATTTATTATTTTTAATGCTCACATTTAATGCCAGATATTTACTCTTCCAGATTTAAAGCGGTGATTTTTAACAGTATTACGTGCATGGCATTATCTTGGGGCCACCCCAATTTTAAAATTATCTTGGGGGACCATTCTTCCACTGTATTATTATATATAACACAATTAATTGTGCAACACTCTGTCATTAGACTTTCCATAATGTATACGTTCATTGTGCAAAGGATGCCAGTGCTTTTTTTTTTTTATCACGGAGGACTCAAATTGATAACATCTTTGTGAGTTACAGACAGTTGTCATGTACAATACTGATTAATCTTCCCACCAAGCATATATATTCAGTGTTCTACAGAATCTTGTTAAAACCAGTAACATCAGAATGCGAAACTAAAAAGTCAGCTTTGATCAAGAAGAAACACTTTTGAAAATGTGTTACATGTTAGAACATATGGAATAGCGGTATTAAGAAATATAAATCAATGGATCCAGTGCGATGGCGCAATGCGTAATTCTCCAGTAATGCAGATTTGATTCCAATCTTATCTTTCCACAGTCAGTCAACTGAGTGCCATTGAGTTGAGTAATAATAACCTCCATATTAGGTTAGGGGTCAGTACATGAGGTTATAGTGTACACTGTTGTATTCTTCTGATCTGTGGACATGGGATTGCAATATGGGGTATGTGTGTAAAAAACTGCAATAATTACAGTTGCAGGGTTAGGAGTAGTGGGAGTTGGCACCCAGACCACTCCAATGGGCAGAAGTGGTCTGGGTGCCTGAAGTGTCCCTTTAACCCCTTAAGGACACATGACATGTCTGACATGTCATGATTCCCTTTTATTCCAGAATTTTGGTCCTTAAGGGGATAAGGGTCTGTTCTCTTATCCTTAATGAGGTCATTGCTAATCATTGTCATGGTCAGTCTAGTGAGGGCACACAGCCAGCCTGTGATATTAGCAGGTATATAAGAAAAAGTAGTGTTACCACAAGAAAAAGCCCATCCCTTAGGAAGGAGGACATGTTTAGTATGGCTGGGCTGTAAGATAGTGTGATAGTTACTTATTATATTGTCAACTGATGTAGAGTGTGATTTATTCCTATTTTTACATAGGAGGTTGGTTTGGTTAGTGTACCTCTCATCTGTAGTAGAAATGAATGTGATTTGTCTGCATTTGGGGATATTAGTTGGATCACATGGTATGTTATAACACACCTCAGCTGTAGTGATATTGAGGGTCATCACAGTAGTCATGTTAATTCCAATACCTTTAGTCTGGGGCTGATTTGCAAAAAAGGCATATATTGGTATGGTCTGGGTAACATGGCTATTTTCTACTTCCGTATCATTTTCCATAATGCTGAATATGTGTTTTAAAATACTTCTAGAGGTAGGCACAGCAATTAAACAAGAGGATACAATATCAGCAGTACTAAGCATCAGGCTTAAGCAAATGGAGGAAATGTTAAAAGCATTAGCCATATAGATCCAAATTTTAGATGGTTGTGATAATAGGCCACCCTGAGTCTGGGTGACAAATAGTATCAAAAAGGATATGTGTGGCATCATCATGATTTGGAGATGGTTTTGCAGTGGCTTGCGTGGATCCACGTAGGTTTTCCCTCTAGCTTCACAGAGTTGGAGGAAGTCAACAGAACCTGGAAAGGACCATCAAATCTGGGTTCCAGACTTTTCCAGACGTGCGTTTTGATCACCACCCAGTCTCCAGGCTGCAGATTTAGGGTAGAGGTACCATTTTTTGGATCTGAAATAGAGTCAAAAACTTGTTGATGTATCCTTCCTTACCTACAGTGGAGGACTTGGACATAGGCGGTCATGTTGCGATGTTGCATCTGAAGTGATGAAGGGAAATATAGACGTGTCTTGGGTGCACATCCAAACACAACCTCAAAAAGGGATAACCCTGTTCTTTGGTGAGGTGTGAATCTCATAGAGAAAAAAGCTAAGGGCAGTCACTCAGTCCAGGTTTTCCCTGACTCTTGCATAGCTTTAGCTATTTTATTTTTCAAAGTTCTATTAGCCCTTTCTACCTTACCACTACTCTAGGGAAGGTTGGGAGTGTGAAAAGCCTGGCTTACTACTAAGGCTTGCATAATTTGTTGCAGAATTTCCCCAGTGAAGTGGCTACCTCTGTCACTTTCAATTACTTCAGGTACCTCGTATCTACATTCCAGTTTCTTTAGAACCTTACTTGCTGTTGCCTTCGCTGTGGTTATAGACACTGGGTAGGCCTCAGGCCAACCTGAAAAGAGATCAATGCATACCAACACCTATTCATACACTCCTGTCTTAGGCAGTTGAATATAGTCTATGTGCAATCTCTAAACCGGGTAAAGTGGCCTTGGGATATGCTTTCGAGGAGCCTTGGTTACCTGACCTACATTGTTCCTTGCACAAATCATGCAGCTTGGGGTATGCCTTGTATCCACTGCAGTGAAACCTGGTGCAATCCAATGGGCATGTACCAAGCTTATCATATTCATCTTTGATTGATGTGTAGGTCCAAGGGCCACCTGGGCCATCATTGGGTATAAAATCTGGGCATCTGCTAATTCATCAGAGGTTAAAGAGTTCATAAATAAATCTGTAATCCCACTCCCCTCTTTTAAATCTAGCGGAAGTAATGTCGATAGATTTAAAACAGTACACATATTTGTAAGGTGATGTTAGAGGGCATTAGCAAAGCACATTGCATCCTAAGAAGTCTAGCAGTGTGGATATGCTTTGGCCTTACTTGTGACAAAATAGTTATGTACCAAGTGTCTTGTGTTTAAGAACACTCTGACCACAATGCCCCCATGCTCATAGATAAGAAGAATACGATAGCTGTTTCGTTATGCTCTCGATCGCCAGTTATTAATTACGTAGACATGGTCAGAGTGTTCTTAAACACAAGACACTTGGTACATAACAATTCCATGAACAGTATCTTCAAAGTACATTCCACGAATAATGAATTGCAGTTTAGTTAAAAAGTTTTAAAACTATATACAGCGATCATCAGAAAAATATATGTTTCAGTAAGTAGTCCTTCACATATGCTATGTACAAAATTATACTGCATTTTGACTAGCAATCTCTCTTATAAATGTAGCTATATTACAGTATCATTATCACTGGACATTCATGAAACTAGATGGTGCAGTCAGTAATACAGTTTTGTTACCTTGGAGTGAGAGAGATTGACTGGCTTGTTTTAGTGGGTGGATAAATGACAGGAACCACTGGCGACCCGGGAATGTACGCCAGTTTGCCAGCCTCTTCTCCTGGGTGGCCCAGGAGCTGACCACCTCAGGGCCCCCTGAGGCTGGCAGTGGTGTCACCAGGAGGGCGTACGAGAGATTATTCTCCCCTGAGCGCTCTCTGTTCAGCTCCCTGGCGTACACCGCAGTGATGCCGGAGCCGGAATATGACGTCACTCCGTCTCCGGCATCAGTAAGCGGCACACGAGGGAGCTGAACAGGAGGATCAGAGCTCCCTCGCCGCCTGCAGGACCGGCCGCCCAGCAGTCCCAATGGACCCCAGGGAAAGCTGGAATCCCCTCAGCACTCCCAAAGGTAGGGATGTTGGGGGATTAAATAAATAAAAAATAAAAAATGTGAGTGGGTATGTGTGTTACTGTGTGTGTGTGTGTGTCTGTTAGTTGTGTTAGTTTGTGTGTGTCTGTTAAAGTGAGTGTGTTAGTTTGTGTGTGTGTGTTATTTGTGTCTGCTAGTGAGTGTCAGTAAGTGTTAGTTTATGTGTGTGTTGGTTTGTGTGTGTCTGTTATTGAGTGTGTGTCAGTGTGTGTGTTAGTTTGTGTGTCAGTGAGTGTGTGTGTGCCAGTGAGTGTGTTACTGTGTGTGTGTGTGTCTGTTAGTGAGTCTGTTTGATGTCTGTTAGTGAGTGTGTGTTTGTCAGTGAGAGTGTATGTTTTGTAAGTGTGTATGTGTGTCTGTCTGTCACTGAGTGTGTGTCTGTCAGTAAATGTGTGTGTCTGTTAGCTAATGTGTATGCATCTGTTCGTGAGAGTGTGTGGTTAAAACCCTTTCAGCACTTACCTTTCTCCAGCGCCGTGCTCCCTTGGCGCTGGGGATCTCTCTGCCCCGATCCGCCTCTCATCTCCTAATGCGCATGCGCGGCAAGAGCCATGCGTGCATTCAAACCGCACATAGGAAAGCATTACTCAATGCTTTCCTATGGACGTCCAGCGTCTTCTCACTGTGATTTTAACAGTGAGAATCGCGGAAGCGCCTCTAGCGGCTTTCAGTGAGACAGCTACTAGAGGCTGGATTAACCCTCAGTGTAAACATATCAGTTTCTCTGAAACTGCTATGTTTTCAGCTGCAGGGTTAAAACTAGAGGGACCTGGCACCCAGACCACTTCATTGAGCTGATGTGATCTGGGTGTCTGTAGTGGTCCTCTAAGTGTATGTGTATCTGCATGCACTGGAGTACATACTGCGGTCGCAACCCTGCGACCAGGTGCCCGCCGCCATGTGTTGCGCACAGGGTAAGCGCCGGGGGGCTGGGGGACACCACAGATCAATTTTCGCACCGGGGCCCCATGGATCGTGTGTACTCCACTGATAGGAACCTTCTCCTGATGGAAACCATTTTGTATAAGCATATGTTTAGTTAATACACTGTAGTGATATGTCATATTTATGATGTTTAATTCCACCATAACAATCTCATCCCTAATGACTCAATTCCAGTGAGGACCAAGCTCGTTATACAATTTAATTAGTTCAACCAGTGTGTTCACTTCACATAAAGCTCTAAAGGGGAGCTCTAGGGAAATCGCAGCACAAGAAATCACATACAGTCATCTTAGCATACATTCATGGAGACCCCAAACTGTGTTTTATATGAAAGTTCATCTCCATTCATTCTCGATATCACAAATTTCACTATCCTCTATGAATGTAAAATGTATGTTTTCAATATTTCTCATTCATATATTTACTTCTTCCTACCAAGGTCATTAATATAATAAACGCAGCTCAGGAGAACAGCCCGGTGACAGTGGCTGAAGCTTTGGACAGAGTTTTGGAAATTCTACGAACGACAGAACTCTATTCTCCCCAGCTGGGCACCAAAGATGAAGATCCTCACACCAGCGACCTCGTTGGAGGGTTAATGACGGTAAGTTAAAAACCACATAACAAAACAAATACATTAAAGGAACATTATAGTATTGGGAATACAAATCTGTATTCCTAATGCTATACTATCCTGTTGCTACACTTTTATTCCCTTTTGTTAGGCTGTCCGTACAGCTCCGTTCGTTTACCGAATCATCGCTGTGTGCTCCCCTTTTTCGCACATTTTAATTACCGCCTGCCCCTGGCTGTTAACCACAAATTGGGTATTAAATATATTAAATATAAATGGTAATATATCAAAACGCTAAAGGAACAACTAGGGTTGAAATGGGGAACAAAAAAAAAAAAAAAACCTAGTGTTCGTCTCAAACAAATGTTAATCTAATGATGTAAAATTGTAAAGGTTCTGCTGCACACTTCAATGGTCTCCCTTCACATACATCTCAGCATAGTTTAAAGTGAATAAGAAGTGGAGCGATATTTAGGTGAGGAACCCCATACCACATATACAAATATTAATAAAGAGAACAATCATAACACTTATGTTACCAATAGATGGCAGCTCTCAGTCTCATGGTAATATATTACATGTAAAAAAAAGAATTAAGAGATAGGAATGATGCATATCAGCTGACAAATGTTTGGGTGCACGTATAGTGATTGACATATGGTTAGATCAAATATGTCTGACAGTAAGCTTGCACACAAATAACATATTTATTAAAATATACTTAAAAATATTGATAGAAATACAATAATCTATCATTGATACAATCAGTGCAAAAAGGCTGTCGCTTAAAAGATGGAGTGGTGAGTATGACGGTACATGTACCCGTTACTCACAACCTCGCAACAGTCACAATGGGGATCTCCCCTGTGGATGTTGAGGTCTCTGCGGCTCCCGTTTGGTGGAATTGTGGTCTCAGATTGTAGAATGCCGTTAGTCTTTCCTGGTCAATTCTGTCTCCGCCCACCTCGTGCGTATTGCGTCACGAAGCCATCTGAATGGCGAAACGCGTAGACGTGTTGCAGTACGCACCAGGTGGACGGAGCCAGAATTGACCGGGAAAGACGAACGGCATTCTACAATCTGAGACCGCAAATCCACCATACGGGCCTTAATTAGGATGACTACATCATTTCTGCAGGATAACGTGATAATGAATAGTACACATATCATACAGTAACTACATACAGTTGCAAGAAAAAGTATGTGAACCCTTTGGAATGATATGGATTTCTGCACAAATTGGTCATAAAATGTGATCTGATCATCATCTAAGTCACAACAATAGACAATCACAGTTTGCTTAAACTAGTAACACACAAAGAATGAAATGTTGCCATGTTTTTATTGAACACACCATGTAAACATTCACAGTGCAGGTGGAAAAATTATGTGAACCCTTGGATTATTTAACTGGTTGAACCTCCTTTGGCAGCAATAACTTCAACCAAATGTTTCCTGTAGTTGCAGATCAGACGTGCACAACGGTCAGGAGTAATTCTTGACCATTCCTCTTTACAGAACTATTTCAGTTCAGCAATATTCTTGGGATGTCTGGTGTGAATTGCTTTCTTGAGGTCATGCCACAGCATCTCAATCGTGTTGAGGTCAGGACTCTGACTGGGCCACTTCAGAAGGCGTATTTTCTTCTGTTTAAGCCATTCTGTTGCTGTTTTACTTCTATGCTTTGGGTCATTGTCCTGTTGCAACACCCATCTTCTGTTGAGCTTCAGCTGGTAGAAAGATGGCCTTAAGTTCTCCTGCAAAATGTCTTGATAAACTTGGGAATTCATTTTTCCTTTAATGATAGCAATCCGTCCAGGCCCTGACGCAGCGAAGCAGCCCCATACCATGATGCCCCCACCACCATACTTCACAGTTGGGATGAGGTTTTGATGTTGGTGTGCTGTGCCTCTTTTTCGCCACACATAGTGTTGTGTGTTTCTTCCAAACAACTCAACTTTGGTTTCATCTGGCCACAGAATATTTTGCCAGTACTGCTGTGGAACATCCAGGTGCTCTTGTGCAAACTGTAAACGTGCAGCAATGTTTTGTTTGGACAGCAGTGGCCTCCTCTGTGGTATCCTCCCATAAAATCCATTCTTGTTTAGTATTTTACATATTGTAGATTCGCTAACAGGGATGTTAGCATTTGCCAGTGACTTTTGTAAGTCTTTAGCTGACACTCTAGGATTCTTCTTCACCTCATTGAGCAGTCTGCGCTGTGCTCTTGCAGTCATCTTTACAGGATGGCCACTCCTAGGGAGAGTAGCACCAGTGCTGAACTTTCTCCATTTAGAGACAATTTGTCTTACCGTGGACTGATGAACAGCAAGGCTTTTGGAGATACTTTTATAACCCTTTCCAGCTTTATGCAAGTCAACAATTCTTAATCGTAGGTCTTCTGAGAGCTCTTTTGTGCAAGGCATCATTCACATCAGGCAATGCTTCTTGTGAAAAGCAAACCCAGAACTGGTGTGTGTTTTTTATAGGGCAGGGCAGCTGTAACCAACACCTCCAATCTCATATCATTGATTGGACTGCAGTTGGCTGACATCTCACTCCAATTAGCTCTTGGAGATGTCATTAGTCTAGGGGTTCACATACTTTTTCCACCTGCACTGTGAATGTTTACATGGTGTGTTCAATAAAAACATGGCAACATTTGATTATTTGTGTGTTATTAGTTTAAGCAGACTGTGATTGTTTATTGTTGTGACTTCGATGATGATCAGATCACATTTTATGACCAATTTGTGCAGAAATCCATATCATTCCAAAGGGTTCACATACTTTTTCTTGCAACTGTATAGTAGAATATTTTATTTTTTAATAGAATGTTTTTTATTCATATTTTTCTCCTTTCAGGATGGCTTGAGGAGACTTTCTGGAAATGAATATGTTTTCTCAAAAAGTAAGTTCTGTCCATCGTTATATTCAGTTTGTTTTGAGACAAGTTATGTCTAGTTTTAAAAAACACTTCAGCTGTATTTCTGAAGTACCAGGCCCTCTGCAAATAGTAATGTTCTAGATTACATAGCTGCCTGAAAAAATAACTGTTTGAGATGAAGTAACTGTCTGTAAATAGAGATGTTTTCGATAAGGAAACTGTCTCAGTATAAAACATCACCCTGTTTACTTTGCCAACTTCCTTTAGATTTTGTCATTAAGCTCACCTATTGTCACAATCCGATCATTATCCCTCTCCATCTGACCATTATCTCTTCCTCCCCATCCGATCATTAGCCCTCTATCCATACCCCACCATTAGCCCTCCCTATCCATTTACTTATTGTCATGGTACCTGTGGTATCTACCTCAGAGGAGGTTAGACACCTTGACGTTGTTCCTCACAAAGGGGCTGGTACACCCGATCACTTCAGTCTTTCAGGCCATTTACACGCCGGCCGTGATAACCCCGCCTCCTTTTATGATGCGGCACTCAGTAGCCGACGTCATGACGTCAATCACGCCATGAACCGCCAGAAACCGCTAATCAGGACATTTTGGGGGCGTGGTACACAATTAAAGAATCAAGGTATAAAAGAGATGCATTTGCAATGACTCATTGCCCTGTCGTGGTTCTAGCTAGTCTAGTCACTCAGTGCACTTTCTTATCTGGTGTATCTGGTTTTTGATTCGGCTTTGTATTTTCGACCCTGCGTTCTTCTCTTGTCCTTTTGACTCGGCTTGTCTCTCACTTACCTGCCTTTTCGTTCCCTCGACCTTGGCTTGTCTCTGACCATTCTTTGTCTTCCCCTTGCGTTAGTCCGGCCATTCTAAGGTCCGGTATACGTACCTTCTCTTGTTTGCATTCTGCCTGTTGGATCCCTGTCACGATCCTGACACTTATGAGCCCTCCATCCATACCAACCACTAGCCCTCCATCCTTATCTGACCATTAGCTCACCCTCCCTCCCTCCCCATCCAGTCATTAGCCCTCCCTCCATATCTGACCATTACCCCTCTCTTCTCATATGACCATTAGCCTTCTCTCCCCATCCAATCATTAGCCATACCTCCATAATCGACCATCAGCCAGCTCTTCCCATATGACCATTAACTCTTCATCCCCAACCATTTGTCTCCGTCTACAATGTCCCAAGCCTTCTACTAACTTGTCTCGTGTCTTTTTTTCTCCCCAATGTTTCCACTTTCATAAGACACTAGCCCCTAAACTTACTTGCTCTAATTTAAGAGGCGATTTCCAATTTTCTGCCTTTGCCAATGAAAACGTTCTCATCTGTTGTTTCTATAGCAACATAAAAGAGCACATTATAGCCTAATGACTGGTGTGGGAAATTAGTGTATTTTCTCATTAATCCGTGCTGCAGGCATAGGTCAGACAGATGTGTTTTGATTAAATATACCCCCTAATACTACCCCATTGCCCCACAAAATCTATCCCCCCTGTCAGACACCCATTTACTTCTAGAATAGTGTAACCACATGTTGCAGACAGTTTCTATCTATGTTTACAATACAAGAGCAGGAAATTAAAAGTTGTGTGGGTCTCTTACACCTTGCACGATCTGAATTATTTAGTAACAGTTTATACATTGGAATTGCCAGCGATTTATTTAGCTAATATGTATCCATATACAGTTATGCAGCAATAACCAATTCTAATGTATGTCCGCATGACTAAAGCACGTGCTATTTAGAAAGTAGAAAATGGTCCAAGCACTCAATGTATAACCAAAAACGCGGGTTTGATGGACCAGTGTACAAGCAACGTTTCTACCCCCAGATTTTCAGTCAATATTGGTCTTTAATATTACAGACATGTATCACAGCCATAGTCACCTTCCAATGCCGGCCACTGTTAATGACGTCCCACCACGAATTGCCCAAATACTGGACAATGAAGACTCCTGGGAATTTAACATATTTGAATTAGAAGCAGTAACACATAAAAGGTAAGTTTATCGTCCATGTCTTCGGTCTTCTGACTCATGTAGTTTCGGATTCAGATGCCACTTTATTATCACTGTACATGGTACATACAAACACAATACAAAGCACCTGGCTTGTGATCAGAAATACAGTAGCGATTAATGAAACACACTATAGAAAGGAAATGTACTTTCGGTGTAAACTTTAGCAGTCCTTATTTAATGCCATATACATCGAATACCTAAGCAATATCCCTCCATCATTAATAAAAAACTTTAATGGCCTGATAATAAATATAGACTTTACACAATATTACGCAATCCAACCCTATAATCCTCAATCCAAACTACAAAAATCTATCCAATAGAAACCATCATACCGCGAGCAAATACAGTGTAAGAAACTATAAATTATGTATCCGACATTCATTTTACTGAGACTTCTGTAAACAGCGAATAGCAAAACGGAGTACAATGTTTTGTCTGCCACCTTCAAAGGTTTATTTACATTCATAAGAGAGGAGTATTCTCACTGAGGCTCCGGAGATGGCAAGGAAGTGGTATATAGAGGAATTAATACATTAAACAATAATAGTGCCACATTCAATTGTATAAAATGCAAATTCAAAATAAATCCGTTTTGCTGCATGTAATCATACCGCTTTTAATATTATAATATAGTTGCCTTTAAAACAGATTTTTTTTTGTTTGTTTTTCTTGTTTTCCAGGCCATTGGTTTACCTTGGTTTAAAGATATTTGCATGTTTCGGAGTCTGTGAGTTCCTGAATTGCTCGGAGGCCACACTTCGTTCGTGGTTGCAGATAATTGAAGTGAACTATCACGCCTCGAACTCGTACCATAACTCTACCCATGCGGCCGATGTCCTGCACGCCACTGCGTTTTTTCTTCAAAAAGATAATGTGAAGGTTAGTGCCGCCATCATGACAGATTGGTTGGATGTATAATCTCATACTTTCAGATGAGGTGAATAAAAGGTGGTTATTGCTCCACCTGCATTCCAGAAAGGAAAGAAAGACAGATAAATATCATCATGGAATCAGCAATGTGAGAACATAAGTTTCCTTGGAAACTATTTTTAGAAAAAATAACAAGTTAACAAGTTTTGATTTTTCCCTTCACGTTATATTATTTAAAAGATCTAAATACAGCGTGCATCACAATATTTTCTGACTTTCTAAATGAACATCTTCTCCTTCAAACCTCCCTAGAGATGGCCTCTTAAATGAACACTTTCAGCTCCATTTACTAGAACATCATATTTTATTTTAGGTTGGTTTCACAGCAAAGTTACCCCACAATTGCTGATTCCTAACTTACTAGCGGAACTTTGCTGCGACACCATAAAACATAGATCTATATGCATTTATACACATTACGTCCAAGCCAACCGATCACAAATAATAAATGTGGGAATTCCTTTCTGGCCATAAGTTGAGAGAAGCCCTAGATGGATTCACAGGCTAGCTTCTTCAATGAACTTCTGACTGTAACTGAATTCAGTGTGGTAAATCAACCGGTTTAAGAGATTTTTTGGTATTAAAAATGTGATTTAATATTTACTTTTTTGATTACTATGGGAACGGGTGTGGGGATGGTTGAACTTGATGGGCCTGAGTTAAATTAAATGAAAGTCCTCTAACTTTAGCAATACAGATGTTTGTGAAGTATATTATCCATTATTCTTAACCAGTCTTGCCCAAACATCTGGAGTTCCAAGATTTGCCTGTTTACTTCGTTAATGTTCATGTTAATGTTAAATTAAAAATGGACGTCTCCTGGTTGGGATTCTAGATTGTGAGTTTGGTTTTGAATGCACTAGTACTCTGAGTAAATTACTTATTATACTCCTCTTAGGCAAGTCTTGACCAGTTAGACAAGGTAGCCGCCCTTATTGCTGCCACGGTGCACGATATAGATCATCCAGGCCGTACCAACTCCTTCCTGTGCAACGCGGGCAGCGAATTAGCGGTACTGTACAATGACACCGCCGTGCTGGAGAGTCACCATGCTGCCCTGGCCTTCCAACTCACAGCCAAGGATAATAAATCCAACATCTTCAAGAATATGGACCGGTAGGTCAAACTATTAATGCTGGCGTGGTTTTGATTGCTCTAGTCCTGTGCTTGTAGCAAACGCAGGATTATTCACTAAAATCAAACTTAGGAAAGTGATTTTCAAAATGAAGATTGAACTGGAAACATTTTGGATAATGTTTCCAGTTGAGCTAATTTGGAATTTACTTTGAATTCCTGGCATTTGTTACTTTATCAAACTACTTATTCTCACTTGAAGTTCCTGGAAATGAGCTTTCAATTAGTTGAAAAACAGTTATTTAAGTATAATAATGATATTTTTTTTTTAATGCAAGTTATAGTACATTTATCTGGAGTTTCTACTTGAGATGGGTGTTTCAGAGTGGATGTGGCTATCTTAGAATTTTATAGCAGTATTTAAACACTGACAGTAACTGGGGGAAAAAAACGAGGCTGCGGCCAATCAGAGCACAAGGTTTGCAGAGTAGATCTTTAGGAAATAGGAAAAAGGTCTTTCAATTCTCTGATTATATTCTGTGACCAACATGTCCAAGGCCAGCTGGAGAAATCTCACATATATATTTAAAAATAATCAGCACAATAGTTTCTATAGTTTATAGACTTTCTACATAGTACCATCAACGAAATTATATAGTAATCTACAGCTGACACTTATTGTCTTTATTGGTTAAATGAGTAGTAATTGGCAGCTTTCAGTACTTAAAGGGAACTTATAGTCCGGAAAATAGCAATTATATAAAATGAACGTAAACTAAATATTATGCCCCTCGTTTCCAGCCCTTGGACTCCAATTCTGCAGCTGCCTGCTCCACCTTAGAAAACATCCGCATGCCTACTGCCGTCTTCGTCATTTCCTTTAATCCATTACTTCGCATAGATAAGCAGTGGATTGGAGCTGCACATGTGTGGTCAAGCACAACTCTCCTATGAGCAGTATTTGATTCCCAGAGTTTTACACTGTCTGGAGCATGAAGCTCCTCTACAGGCTTTCGGAAGGACAGCCACTAGAGGTGATTTTAACCCTCAATGTAAACATTGCAATTAAAAAAAAAACTGCAATGCTTTACATTGCAAAGTTAAAACTAAAGGACCACTATGTTGGCATCAGCATACGTGACAGTCTTCCTCTGTTTGCTCTCTGTTGGTCTAGTGGAAAGTTGGGAAGCATTGTTACAGACTGGGAGATGTATCAAATTAAAACCAGGTGCTATTATGCGGCAAAGTGCGAAACAAGATTTAATCACCATGGAAACCAATAGAATGCAGGGCTACCAACTGTCCCACTTTTAGTGGGACAGATGAGGTTTCGGACCCCTGTCCTGCCTTCCCGTTATAGTTACTTGGTGTCCTGCAATGGGTATACTCGAAACTGTCCCCGGGCAACACAGCATGAGCGCAGCATTAGATGCACTTGTTCACGCTTCACGCTGTGCAATGGACACTAAGACCCTTCAATGAGCACGTCAGCAGTGCTCTCTGCATTGTCCTGTAAGTAAGGGGCGTCCAGGAGGCTGTCTGTCTGGAGAGCTTGACACCAGGCTGACATACCTCTTCAGGGAGTAGAAATGCCAACTTTCTATGAATGTCACCAGCGATGACAGTTGTGTTACTGATGTTGCCACCTTAAAGCTCGCCCACGGTTACTAATTTCATATCTCCCAATGTTAGCATGTATGAAAATGCAGTTGGCACTTTGCATCCAAAATAGTACTTGATTTGTCTTGATAAATTACCCCCTGTAACGTTCATCTTCAGATACAAAATACAAACATTTACTTGGTAGACTTGGTACAATTGACAGTTGTATATGCATGTTTTTATTGAGTTTGTCATTTCATTGTGTTGGCTGAATGAACATTCCTTGCTTCGTTCACAGGACTCAGTATCGAACCCTGCGGCAGGCTATCATTGACATGGTTCTAGCTACAGAAATGACCAAGCACTTTGAGCATGTAAACAAATTTGTGAACAGCATCAACAAACCTGTAGCAGGAGAAGACAGCAACTCCAACGTAAGACACCGCGTGACTTGGTTACCAACCCATTAACTGGTGGAAGAAATACATTTGCTGCCCTAAGATCTGTTTTAGCTTACCCTGTGGACATTGTAAGGAGCACAGAAGAAGGAGTTCTGGGAACTTGGAAGTAATGTAACCAGAATGACTGGCAGGGTTATTTTCTAAAGTGAAAATTCAAAGTGAACTCAGAGAATCTCAAATTAAAAGCCAGAGTAACCAAGCGGAAAGCATGGATGACTTAAAATAATTTTTCCACTTCATTTATTTTGACCTTAAATTTAAAAAAAAATCACTTTTAATTCTCACCTAATTGAATAGCCCTGTGAGCTTTGCACTGAGCTAAAAGAGTGCAGTCATGGACCCAGAGCCACTAAGCTGTCTATCATGTGGTTTCCATGTTGGACAAAATATAGGATGTCTCCTGACATTCTACAAATCTTTTTATTTTCTGAAAATATGTTTTAATATTTTTATGTTGACTAATCTAATAATGACACCAAACCACACGACTGATGGGTTTGTTTTAAACAAATCTGAATTTAGGCCAAACATAGCTTCTCACACTGTCCCTCTGTCCCACTAGCAAATACATAGGAATGTCAGTTCCAAAGTTAGAAACAGATTTTGTGGAATACAAACTGCGGAAAAATGAAGTAACGTCTCTTTAAGAAGAAATTAAAGTGTGCTTAATTGTTTAAATAGCCAGGAATTAGGAATGGATATATGAATTAAACTAGAGAGAGTTGAAATTTCCTTCCTTCAAGCAGGATATGCAAAGAGTAGTAATAAGCAGAATTAGTTGGGCAGAAGTCTGGTATAGAGATAATCTAGCAGAAATAATAGGAGAGTTAATGTCATTTAACTTATATAGAAGCAGTTACTTTAACAACTTAGCTTGAATGAAAGGTTGTAGGGTAGTCAGTAGTCCGGTTGGAATCAGGGGTTGGAGATCTCAGCAGAGTCAGGTAGGTAAAGGCAGGGGTTCGGTACACGTAAATTCACAGGAGGGAGCTCAATCGACAACTTTGTCTCACTTAGTAACAAATTAACTGAACGATTTCAAAGTTGCGTCGGCTGCTCTTTAAAGGAGCTGTGTCTGACGTCAGACGCATGGGCGGAGTCGATCGACAAAACCCGGAAGTGTCTCCGAGGGAGTTTCACCAATTGGTAAGTATGACAAGAATTACCTTTCTGTAATTTATAAAAATGACTCGTGCCACGAGATATGTGCACCCTATATTTTATTTACCGCAGCTCGTCATGTGATACTAAAATGATATGCATTCTTAATGGCTTTGACTTTCCATATTACTATTCATTCTGCTAATAAGAAAGCTGATACTTTGTAACTCTCATTAATATCTGTTTTGGCACAGAACCTACGCACATGTTTATACTGTTTATGTTAATGAATTTGTCACAGAGTGAGGGCAGTGACTGTGAATGTTCGAGCACCCCAAGGAATTCTCCCGAAAACCGTATCCTTATCAAACGCATGATGATTAAATGTGCAGATGTAGCTAATCCCTGCCGCCCCCTGGATTTGTGCATTGAATGGGCTGGAAGGATATCTGAGGAGTATTTTTCGCAGGTATATGATGCTTTACGTAATTCCAATGAAAGTCTTTAGAATGTTTAGGCTAATGCTGCGTTGTTGTAACATGTCATATGTTTCCCTGATATTTTCTCAGTTTCCATTTTTATGACTTAAAAATAAGACAACTTATCAATCATAAACATATCCCTGCGAAAATAAAAGTAATGGCTGACCAGTGCAAATCATGACAATGTGTCTCGTGAAGTTATATTTCTCATGCTTGTAACCGCTCAGGTAGAGCCCATGGGTTTAAATGGCCATGGACTTGCTAATGATCCATATAACTCTTCTGAATGTCCTATGACCCCTGTCGGGTTGATTGGACACAGAGTATTCAAGGTTAGAAGTTACCTGGGTAGTAGTACACAGTCCAGAGATCACTACCGGTAGTCTATCAGTAAGAATCAGAGAATCGATACAAGCCAATTAGAATTACAGTTGAGACAAATGAATTTAGCTACTTGGCACTGTCCCTAAGGGACTGACAGACGGACCATGTAAGGGCACCGGGTAATAAGGGATAATTTTATATTGGACTCTGACAGCTGTGATTGTCCATTTATTATTATTTACAATGTCTGTGTGGAATATTACTCCCATGGCCATATGTTGTGTAACCCCTTCAATACCAGAATCGAGTATAAACGTGTTTATATTCGTGTGTTTTGCAGTATAAAATCTAGTCCATAAAGTCTCACCCAACCTCATTCTTACTCTATTCATGATAACCAGCCAGTAGAGGAAGATTTTATTTTTTTCTCCAGAAGCCTCTAGTCACTGATATAATTAATGTAAAGTTGCTGAAAATGTGAGCACATCCCCTGCTTTCAGCACAGCACCGAAAGTTGCAATGGGTTGTCGAGGATAAATCATCCTTTAATTATATTCAGGGGAACCCAAATCAGTTCAAGCAATGGAGAAGCAATAAGGCACATGACACGTGGTGACAGTTGTGAATCCAGAAGAATTGCTTCTAGCTTTAATTGGGGGAGATCAGCTTTATACAGTGGGGGACACATGCTTGCGTTCAAGGAAAGGAATGTAAGAAGAGACATATTTACAAATCTCAAAAGATAAGCAGTTTACAGAAGGACTCCGGTGGGGGCTGTTTTTTGTAAGAAAGAGAACTTAATGTAGGACAAAGTTAATTTACACAGAAAGCATATCATGATCCAATTAGCCAATTTTAACCCAGACTGGACCAAATGGTATCTGCAGCTTGAGCCTTGGCATCGAGGTGCATTCCTTCACAGGGTCATGCCATTCTTACAGTCAGGGATGGTATATATATATATATATATATATATATATATATATATATTTATTTATTTATTTTTTAATTCTCTTCGCATTTAATGCGCATTTTTTTTTTGTGAACCGGACTACTAGTAATGCCTTCAAGGTCCTTACAAATACATAGAAGCAAAGTTTTAGTTTGACCTCTTTCATTTATATATTTTTGTCACACCTACTGTATGTGAGAAAACGTTAATTTTTGCTTTAATACGAACATTTCAGACCCTAAAATAAGATAAAATCCCCCGTGTACTGCCTAAAGCCTTTCATTTCCCAAATAGTTTTTTTTTTTATAAAGGATGAAGAAATAAGTGACAAATAAAAATGGTGTCAATTTACATATTTTTATTTTTCATTTTAAGTTTGCCTGCAAAGCAATCAATGCACAAAATTGCTGTGCTAAATCTTATACGCTAGCTAGTCTTCACTTGCTTCAAATAAACGTTATGCTAATATTTTAATCTAAAAGTGCTCGGTAGTTATGGGGTTAAGGACAATATTTGTTTGAAGTGGTAAAAATAACAGAGCTACAACAGAAGACCAAATGCTGGTTTGCCCCTGGATCCTCCTTAAGAGATACTAATTTATGTTTTTATTTTGCAGACCGATGAAGAGAAGAAACAAGGATTACCGGTTGTGATGCCGGTGTTTGACAGACACACCTGTAGCATACCGAAATCTCAGATATCATTCATAGACTATTTCATTACGGATATGTTCGATGCGTGGGATGGTAGGTTATTCAATATCCTTAAATTTAAAGCCTCAATTTAATATTGTTGGATAAGCTTTTCAAGTGATTTCATATTGTTTTTTGATAAATGTTTAAAATTATTTCATATTTAAAAAATATATATTTTAAAATTTTAGCCAAAAATATATCAAATTATTTGAAAAGCTAATCCAACAATATTAAATGAAGACCTTTTTTTTAAATAAAATGTTGTAATGGTATTTATTCCCATACAGATATGACATAGTGATCAGGCAATATAATTGTCTCATGACAGGTACACACACCGAGCCTCTAACAATGAAGATTAATTACAGGGGAACCTCGGAACTCCAACTTAATCCGTTCCAAAAAGCTGTTTGAGTTCCGATTTGTTCAAGAACCGAATCAACATTTCCCATAAGAATTAGTGTAAATTTGATTAATCCATTCCAGACCCCCAAAATTGCAGCATTTTAACACAAATCTTACAGCTTAATAATACCTTACATGCATAAAATCATATAGAAAACACAATAAACACAATGTACAGTAAATGAAAAGAAACTGTAACTTCACTTTACCTCTAATGATGAGTTGATGGCGTAAGTGGAAAGGAGAAGAGATGTTATTGTTAGGATGGGGATAGGTATCTGTTCTTCTGGCATAGTGAGACATAATGGAACATGTTTGTGGCATGATTTGTTTGGTTACAGAGACATTTTTTCGCAACATTTTGTTCGACTACCAAATTGTTCGGGTAAGGGACCGTTCGAGTTCCGAGGTACCACTGTACATTAATTATTACAAATTTTTTAAAGTTATTAAATTAGAAAGAACACTTTTTTTATGGAAATTAGTCCAACAAATAAAACCATGCAATTCACCTTTAACTTATGCTAACCTTTTTTCAAGCGATGAGTTTTCTTTAATTGTATCGATGTTAACGAACAACAAGGCTAATTTCTAAAAGTTACAATTTCTGTTGAAATCTGCACATTTTGTAAAATGAAAAAGAGGACACACTTTTAAAGTGCTTCATGTGTGTAAGGTTTTCCTTTAAGGTTCATTCTTCTACATCACACATGATTCATTCCCAGAATTGCTCTAAGTTGCATGTAAAGTCTGCCTATTACAAGGGCCACGCATAGCCCTGTATTTCTGGATATCTCAGCTCTTGATTATTGATGATCTAAATCAAATCCTCTTTTATCTTTCCAGCTTTCGCACATTTACCCAACCTCATACAGCACCTGACAGAAAATTACAAGTACTGGAAATCACTAGATGAACTGAAATGTAAAAGTCTCAGGTGTTCGTCCGACTGATGGAAATGAAGGGAAAAAACCCCACAACCTCTCGACCTACCTGCACTGTGAATTATGTACTAACAGTCATACAAACAAGACAAAATAAGTCTCAGAGACAAATAATCACTTTTTACCCTCATCGGCCACATTAAGTATCAAGGAACTTATTAAAGTCCTTTTTTTTATATATTTTTTAACAATAATTTCACACCAAGAATGACATTTCTGAAATGGTTCTATTTGCGTGGATTCTTTTTATTTGAGGCTCCATATAAATCTGTTAGGTATTTGTGCAACAGAGAACTGACACACAATGCTTTGCACACACTCACTTTTCACTATGTGAGTTAAAACTTCGTTCTTTCACAAGAGAAAGTCACTGGCCATCAATCACTTTAGTGTCTAGCACTTTTCTCATTCGTATTCGTCGTTGCTGTGTGTACAGAGGAGACATTTTTATATCTGCAAAAAAATATAAAAAAAACAAACAAAAAAAACTACTAATGATCACCTTGTTTTAGTAATGGTATTAAAAACAAAGATATTATTTTATATACATAAATGTGGGTGTGCAAAATATTACACGTAGAATGGAGAGGGGTCATGCTATAATCCTTCAGGGACGCATTCATTCTGGATTTTCCGGATAATGTACAGAACTCTAATCTCAAAAGAATGTGGAACTTAGAGGAGCTATGTCACCATTACCAACCATTTACCAACTGCAAGTGTCCATCAAGACTTGATTTGCAAGACCCATTAATTTACCCATTAATTTAGTCCTGCCCCATTAATTTACTCCACTGAACTCTTGGCTACAACGCCCACGATTTTTTTTATTAGCCATATGCTAGAAGTTAATAATGAAAACAGTAGTCCACCAGCCTACCCTGTGCCAACTAGGGTCACGATTGTGTTCTCTGTTGTAATGCATCTAAGGACGCCATGGAACTGGTATTAGGCAGCACAGCGCAAGCACATCATTACGCTTCGGAAGCGCTCTCTACATGATCCTGTAGGTTAGGGGCCGGCCAGAAAGGTCCCTTCAGAGGGCGGATCACCTGGTGGGCTGCCAATTAGGGCTGTCGCCATTGACATGAGTCGCGTCACGGGCGACACTTCCTCATGTCCCGCCCAGCGGTTCCAATCTCAAACCTCCCAATATTTAGAAGTATGCTGTGCTTATTGGAAGCACATCTTAAGTTCTTCAAAATCTGTGAAATAAATTAATGGCCAGGGCAAACCAAGCCAAGATGGCTGCCTCCTTAAAGTAAGCATTTAGAATGGGAGCAGATCAACTTTAAAACTCCAAGGTAAAGCAAGGTGGCAAATTCAGCCAAATAAATTAATAAATAAAAAAACCTGGAGCATGGCAATTTAAAAATCCATTGGACACATAGTCCACGCCAATATAGTCTATCTTTCAGGGTTTGGAGAGCTTGTTTATGAAATACACCAGGGATAGGCAACCTTCGTCACTCCAGAGGTTGTGGACTACATCCCCCATAATGTTGGCAAAGCATCATGGGAGGTGTAGTCCAAAACATCTGGAGTGCTGAAGGTTGCCTATGCCTGGATAGTCATTACAGGCTCAAATCAGACTCAGGGGATGCAGTTGTTGACTGTGTGTTTTCTTCTACCAATTGCGTGGTGGAAATCACCGAAAACAATGAGGAATATGTCCTGGTAAGACTTTTCAGCTATGCTTGTGATAAGTTTGTCCAGTTCACTGTAAGGAAGAGATTCTTATTCTTTATAAAGAGATGTGCTCACCATAAAGTGTAAAAATGTTTATTAAACTCTGAATTGTTGAAAGTTGCTATTTGGAACCTAAATTTACAATTTCCCCGATGAGTTCCTAGCTATTCACAGGTTAGTGCATTTCTTTAGTAACACAGCGGGCTAGTGAATCGAAAACTGAATTACAAATTTCAGGCATAAAAGTGCTGATTTGGAAACATTATCTTCCTTAAGTATCGACACAGCTTGGCTATTTACTTATACATTTTCAATTCACTACAGATCAGCACTTTATTTACAGAATGGGTGAGATTTACCCTTGAAGTAGGAGCCTATAATACATCTCTCACGGGAGCAATCGTTGTATGTAACCCTATTGTAGATACTCACAGGCTTATTTACTAAGGTGAGAATTCACAGGGAATTTCTAACGTAAGGCCAGAGTAGCTGAAATCAAAGCTTAGCTGGCTTACTGGATTTTCCTGACTTATGCTATTTTGAACCTAAATTTTAAATCGGTTTAAAAACATTTTCACTTTAGTGATTAACCGTGTTATTATAACTGCTTCCGATTAAAGGTGAGATTGTGCCGTAACATTAGTTTATGGCGAAAAGCAATTCATAACAATTGGCACGCCAGCTATTGCGGACTCCGTATCCCATGATGCCGAGTTAGTGTGCCAGGGGTCAGTCACTGTGTTCTGCGCAGTTACTCTGTAAAGGTCTGGTTGCCTACTGCTAACGTTCATAATACGCACATATATCAGTGTGGGTCTTTGTTGTGTGTACCTGATGGATGAAATTGATGTGGTATTTTTGGTTATACATTAACTCTGAAGTACACCCAGACCCCTTTGGCCACACAGAATACTCTAATATTATAATGTTACTATATGTTAAGACACTCCATGGGTCATGAATTATTTCCCATGATGCTTAGCTAGAAAAAGATCTGTCAGTGCATTCTGGGAAATGCAGTCCTGAGTCCTAAAGGTTAGCCATTTAAAGCAGGGTTGGCCTCCAACTGTTCTTGTTCCCCGACCCTTGCTATTTAATATATATATTTAGTTTTGGCAGTGACACGCTGTAACTGGAGTGTATTTTTTAAAAATGTCAGGTTGTGAATAATTTGTTCTTCTTTCCCTGTGAGATTGTTTGCATCGCATTGGTTCCAAAATTTGTGTTCACTCCCCCATTATGGAAATAAGTCTTGCCCTGGGATATAGCTCAAACTCGCCTCTTAACCATGTACAAGGTTAGATTAAAACATAATTGGGGCAACATCTGAGGTTTTTAAGGAAGCCTGGTAGGTCCAGACTTCTTTATAGTGGCTCTGTTGTCAAATTTCACCACTGTTTCCCAGCCTATGGATCCCACCTTCTGGACAGCCCCTCCCATCCTCTCAACTCCTTGTGGCCCACGGGTTCAGTGCACGTTACCTTCTTTTCTGTTCTGCTGGTCCCACTGGGTCTTCTTTCACTGTGCTGCCATCATAGTCAACATTCTTCTTAATGGGCATACACAAACTACAGGGTTCATGCATGTCTGTGGAGGACCTATGATGGCTTCCTTACACCTGTGTTGACTCTCAGAATTGCCCAAGGGCAACACAGAGGCTCCATGAGGCACCACTGAATGGAGGTGAGTAGTGCTGGTCTGGTTATTGATCCGTTGATGAGGAAGGTTACCTTCAGGACTTCATACTGGTAATAGATACGTCCATGTGAATTTGGAAACATTTTAGTACCCTATAGTCTGCATGTGTGTCCATGGTATCTCTACTGAGTATGTGCAAACTGGCCAAATGGGCATGTACCATGATATCACAGTGAGAAGAATTTACACTAATGCAGGGAATATTCTGTCAAAAATCAGAGAGCGTAATGTATTGGGCAGAACACGGTGACACCCCATTGTTGTACCCCTTAAATTACAATATTTAATGGGAGGTGCTCAGATAATTATGAAAAATGTTATCTACTAATGCTACTACTTGAAAAGACACAATCTGTAGATATATAGATAGATGTAGTATCAAACAATCCCAAACTAAACAGAAAAAAAATCTGATTCTGTAAAAAATCTAAAATGTTAAATTGTTACTTTCTCGGGAACCAATGCTGTACGCCATTAATTTCTCTTTATAGAGTATAATTGTGACTGCGAGATTAGAATGAGCCATATATTTAATCAGTTGGAAGATGATTTAGAGCCTCCCAAAGCACAAATGTATATTTTTGTACATCTCACTTGATCACATTTTTACATGTAAATTATAAAACGCACATTTTGAAAAGTTGTGTAGGCAAACACACTATAACACACTAATCAATAACTGCCTTTTAATGGGATAATTTTCATGTTGACATTGTAAGGATTTAATTATTAAAGTAACACTCCGAGCACCATAACCACTACATTTTGCTCCTTGCCTCCCCTACTTCTGCAGGAGAAGTCAGGCTATAACGCAGGAGCAGTTAAGCTTGCAACAACACTCATTATTCTCAGGCAGCCAAAGTAATGCTTTAACACATTGAATCATGAGAACTCATGCAGCTAATTATACAGCGAGCTTGGCTGTATTAACGTTCCATTAAAATAACCGTATTCACTATTACCATGTTATAAGCCAAGCACAGTGTAATGTGCCAACTCTTTTTTATGTTTTGTACTAGTCTATATAAATTCATACTGTGTACATGCAGATCGATTGTACAGGAGTTATATTTTTTGTTAGAATTGCATTAGTACCTACTCTGACAGTCTGCTTTGTAATATAACGCTGCATTGTACCATCATCACTGTGTGATTGTGTCGTGTTTCTGTATATAATCATGGATGCTGGATGTTACAAACAAACAAAAAGAATGAATTTCCAGTTAACATTTTACAGGATTTATATAACAGCCAGACATTAGAGCGGGACTGGAAACCTTAAACTTCATGGTTTATGGGAAGCATTTGTCTTGTTGGTCAGTGTCAGTGATGCCATCTGTAATTGTTTTTGACAATACTGGGCTATAGGAGCTGCTTCAATAATTCATCCAGAGGTAGTCTATAGCAGGCTTCCCCAAACTCCGGCCCTCCAGATGTTGCTGAACTACAATTCCCATGATTCTCAGCCTAACTTTTTAGTTCATAGAATCATGGGAGTTGTAGTTCAGCAACATCTGGAGTGCCGGAGTTTGGGGAAGCCTGTTCTAGAGGCTGTATATCCAAGTGCAGCCACCACACACAGTGCTGCTTGTTTTTTTTATTACTATTATTTATTTTTAGCTGATCTCTCCACCGCTTACCTTTTTGCAGTGAGGGGGGCTCTCATCTTCTTTTCCTGACGATCAAGGGGTTTCCCTGGCAGTCCAGTGGGCTGCCTGTGGAATCTGCCCCTCTGGTTGAGAGTAGACCACTTGGAATGCCCCCTTATTATCTCTGACCAGCTGTTCGGAACCAGAGGGGCAGCCTGCAGAGCGAGCAGCGCACTACTATCTGTAGATCTCTTTACCGGCCTGTGCTGCTGTAAGGAGGCTGCAGAAGCACAGCCATTGCAAACAAAATTAGTTTCCAATGAATGTATTTCATTCCCAGTGGTTATAATTGTGTATATGTTGGAAAAAATGCTAAAAACTGTTTAAATTTGATAATTTTGATAATTGATCTGATGATGTCACTGCACTGTGCAGGGGTGAAGCAGGAAAGACTGTCAGTTGTAAAACACTGTCTGTCATATAGTAACGGTAGGGATGAGGTATTCTCATTATTTTACATATACTTCATTAAACAAATAATCTATTAATTCTCAAACATGATGAAAGTATGATTATATTAAAAAATTGTTTTGAGGCTACAGTTCTCCTTTAAATGGATTCTATAGTGCCAGGGAAACCAACCCTTAGAGAGCCCGCCTCCCTCGCGACCCCCCTCCCGCAGGGCGGAAAGGGCTAAAACCCTTTCAGCCACTTACCTGAATCCAGCGCCGATGTTCCTCGATGCTGGGTCAGGCTCTGCCCATGCTCCTCCCCAGCCGTCAGCCGGTGGGGTAGACCTAATGTGCATGCACAGCAATGGCCGCTCTCACATTAGACCTCCCCATTGGAAAGCATTATTTAATGCTTTCCTATGGGGAAAATCTGACGCTGGAGGTCCGTGAGGACGTCCAGCATCAGATAACGGACCAAAAGTCCGTTTGGATTCCGGAAGTGCCCCAGTGGCTGTCTGGTAGACAACCACATAGGGCAGACTTAGAGCTGCAATATAAACATTGCAGTACTCTGGAACTATAATGTTTTACATTGCAGCACTAAGTGCAACACGGAGACAGCACCCAGACCACTTCAGTGAGATCTGTTCTGGGCTTAAAATTGGAGAATTAAAGGACCACTATAGTCCCCCACAGGGGTCCCCCTCCCACCGGGCTCTAGGGGGTTGAAGGGGTTAAACTTACCTCT
Source organism: Pelobates fuscus (assembly GCF_036172605.1). Taxonomy (NCBI): domain Eukaryota; kingdom Metazoa; phylum Chordata; class Amphibia; order Anura; family Pelobatidae; genus Pelobates; species Pelobates fuscus. Next base: position 15,100,099 of record NC_086321.1, on the reverse strand, counting down.
TTCTCCATGCTTTCCTATGGATGCTGGCGTCTTCACACTGTGAAAATCACAGCGAGAAGCGCGGAAGCGCCTCTAGCGGCTGTCAATGAGACAGCCACTAGAGGCTGGATTAACCCTATTATAAACATAGCAGTTTCCCTGAAAAAAAGGGTTAATCTTAGCTGGACCTGGCATCCAGACCACTTCATTAAGCTGAAGTGGTCTGGGTGCCTATAGTGGTCCTTTAAGAATACGGCTCAAACTAATGTTTAAATAGTTTTTTCTTAATTTTTCATTAAATTCGCTCTAAACTGCTTTAATACCATCCATGAAAAATATTTGGGAAAATGATTCAGGCGAACAAAAAAGGGACAAACCGTGCACTGCAGAATATATAAATATTATTATATAAATATTATGCATTTGTTTTGCAATGCACTGAAAGGTGTGATTCGTAGATCAAGTGAAAAAATGTAACTAATAGAGAGAAAAAGTGGAGAACCATTAAAATATATATATCTGTATTTATAATATATAATGTGGAAATATAAAAATATAGATTTTTTTAAAATTTGTACTACTCCTCCTTTCCCCCCCCCCCTTTTTTTTATCTCGCCTCACTTGATTTGAGAATAAAATCAACATTTAGTTTCTGTCCCCTAGCCATCAATCATCTTTTTTTCCATCAGTAATCTCTTTTTTTGGCTCCATGGGTGGAACCCAAAGCAAATGAACATACTTGTCCATTGCACTAGCCACTTGCTGGGTTAAATGTCTGTATGGTGCTTCGGAGATATGGAATTCAGACAAACCACCGATTGGCCTGAGTTCAGAAGAATTTCAATTGGTCTAATGCACAAGACTTCCTCCCTTTTATATGAATCCCAGGTTCTGGAGGCCAAACATATCCACAATTTGTTAAAATGTAAACATTTTCAAATTTCATTTAACACCTTGTACCAAGAATAAGCATTAACCCCAGAAAGCAAACGTAAATAACTGAGCTAGACAGGTATACCTTGTTCTATAACATTTGAATGGATTCACACACTAACTGTTGGAATTAAGTAATTAACATAATCATGTTTGTGAAAATATTTGCATAAGTCAGCTGCCATCGTACAGATAATGTCACTTCATTTCAAACAAATACTATATGACCTCCTCAGCCAACGAACTACCACTCCCATAATGAGAGTTATATAAATCGCTGGAGGCACACAGTAGCTCATTTAATTTTTTTTTTTTACAATCTTTATCACTTTCTTTTTATTCACATAAAAGAAGGGAAAGTTGTATGTAAAGCAAAAACAAACATACATTGTATGCGGTCGGAGTTACAAGTGCGACAAGGCGTCATCCTTCTTGGGCCCACGAATCATAATCCCCTCTGTAACGGATCCCCTATACTCCGGCTGAGTATATCCGCTGTAGTCCTCCCAAATCCCCAGTGAAGCAGTGATTATAGCTCCCAATTCCCCAAACGTCAGCCTAGACTTGATGAAGGGTAAAACAAATCTGTTTAATCTGGCCAACTGGCCCACGTTTATACAAAATTAGGAGGCTGGAGAACACGCCCAGAACACTCCCAGAAAATGACTGCTATTTACAGTGTCCGCATGACTAAGCATAAATTACATAAAATACATAATAATCATATAGGAACCCCCCACAAATGTTATATCCCTGGATAGCTTGGATCTGAGCGTCCAAGATGTCCAAATAGTGCTCAGATCCATGCAGTGTAGGGGAAACACCAACGTGTTAAAAGTTCTGACTGGTCGCACACATGGTCCTATGTGGTCTGCTAGCTCATCAAGAGAGGGTTGCGGCACAGCGCTTTGAGGGTTCCCTGTTGTGGGCCAGTGCTAGGAACGCTGCAGTGGTTTGCATGCGTGGGACCTCCCTGTGGGCCTCCCTGCATATCTGCACTCATCTTGGCAACATAGAGTAGCCAGGGCGTCCACGTCTGGATACATCTGTCTGAGTGGCTCCATAGGTCCACTGTCAGTGCTTCCATGGAGTATATCTCCTCCATCCATTGTTGGAAGGTGGGTGCTCCGACTGTTTCCAAAGCAATGGTATCAGGGACTTCGCTGCGAGGAGCTTGTTTCTTAATTAGATAAATAATAACTCAAAAAGAAAGCAATATGTGTAACTTTTAAAACGTAACTTTTATTACATGCTTAATAAATGTGTGTGCAAACTTAGTATTAATTGTTAATCATGATTGGGCCACCTACTGAAATAATACAGGAAAATGCCTTACTTTAATGAGTTAGTTAAAACTTCATATAAATAAAAGTAGCTGTAGTAATATCCAAATTTACTATTCCAAAAATATCTAATTGTGGGGACTGAGAACTCCCACTGTCACTGGGTGTAGTAACTCAGGGTCTCAGTACTCACAACAAGGAACAAGTCACCACATATATAATATATATAAAATAGAAAAGTGCCAATGCTGTATTAATAATGCACTTTGAGCATTAACATTTAGTAAATCCAATACAAAATAAATTCATTATTTTAAATAGGAATTGTAGTACTTCTCTGAAGTCAGCAGGGGTCAGTAAAGAACTTGATTCAAAGTCATTTTTTGAAAGGGTATTACTATATTGCACATATGGTCAGTAGGGGGCACTATAGCTATCCCAGGCATATACCATATAGACAACTCAGTCGAAATAAAAAGTATAGCAAAAAAATGAAAGAAGGAAAAATAAGAGTAAAGTATAATTAATCCCCTGAAAATATAACGAAGACTAACGGAATGGGGATGCACTCAGTGAACCTGTACACCAGCTATTTCGAGTGCTGCAGTGCTATTATGGCTGCTCCCTAAGCATCACTAATTGCAGAGAGAGGGAACATTGCATATCTCTACTTATTAGCCAGCACTAATGTAGCACTAGATAGTGGGTGTACCAAAACGTGGAAAATCGAAATAATTCAATCAAACAGGGGAAATGGCTACATTGCATCTGTGCTTGAAACACCCAGGTTTGATTCTTGTGAGAGAAAGAAAGAAAAAAACTCATCAAGTTGAACCATCCAGTTTCTGAACTTGATCTAAAGAAGGCATGAAACAAACAAAAACAAACCCCAATTTGAAGCCATTTCCAATTGTGCCTCAAACAGGGAAAACAATTTGCTCCTTGATTCCACAATGGCTATTTCCTTCGATTAATGCGGTTCCACCTGTGTGTATGTTGCTCTATGGTTTGTACAGCTTTTAGTATGTCTGCAAGATTGTTCTCAAAACATAATATAAAAAGTCAGCGAGCCAGGTAGAAATCACAGCTGATATATGCCATGGCCTGCATTCATTTCACAATCAGAGACGTGTTGTGACTCTATGGCGTAACACATATCCCTTCTTTAACCCCTTTGGTTTGGTCCTTAAGGGGTTAAAGAGCTTTGCAAACCACGGTCTGCATTAAAATCAAATAAACAAGCCAAATAACGGGTATCGTTCTTTTTTAATAGCACAAATCATTTCAGAAATAACATAATTCCTTGTGTATCTCGTTACGAAACAATTTAGTGCCGTCATTACCGAGAGATGAGAGGCTGAAGACAACGTTAAGAAAATGCTAAAAAATAAAAATTTAAACAAATAAAATCTTCATAATATTTTTTTTTTGACTGAAAAGTTCCTTTTTTTTTTCTTCTTTAAATACATTAAAATAAAAAGCACAAAACAAAAACTAAACACAATATCTGGTAATGGCACGACCAGATTTAAAAAAATAATCATGAAAATAAAAGAAATAAAAACACCTTTAGAATTGTAATAGCATATGCAGCATGATTTCCATGAAATATATTTCATTATAATACAGCAATTAAACTCTTGGCAGATGCTGGATTTTAGCTCAGAGCAAATCGTGGCTGTAAGCCATTGTTTTCATCCAGTTTTTTGAAAAGCAACAAACTACGCAGTCTGGACTCTGTCTTTCCTTCTTTCCATATTATGACGAGCTGGTCTGCAGAACAGGTAACTAGACTGTGATCATTAAAGTACAGAAACATCTGAAACAATAAAACATGATATATATTGTAAACAGTGTTAGTGGACACATTGCTAGGTTTCTGCAGGTGTATAAAATACCAAATAAAAGAGAATAACTGGAACCAGGTATATAATGAGGTGTTTAACTTGAGTCATCAGCCAGCACAACTGAGAATATGCAAGTTCTACTCGCTGCATACAATATTTCAACATTATCTGTTCAAAGGAGACTGTGTGAGGGTGACAAGGACCATGTATACTGTCATACATTTGTCAGTCAGTGTGACAGCCTCCAGTGGCTGTCAATCAGACAGAGGCAATTCCTCATGAAGATTTTCAATAATAGTTATGAATGCTTCTCACAGAAACTTCTTTATAAAGCACTGGATTTGACCAGAGATTATAACTTAGTAAGAGACCGTTTTTTAAAATGTATTTAATTGTTAGATTGTTCCTTTACATGAGTTGAAAGGTGCACTCCAGGCATCTAAGGAGCAACAAATGATCTCATCCTGATTTTCTGCACAAAGTATTGCGTCCTGATTTTATACACAAAGTATTGCGTCCTGATTTTATACACAAAGTATTTCGTCCTGATTTTATATACAAAGTATTGCATCCTGATTTTATACACAAAGTATTGCGTCCTGATTTTATACACAAAGTATTGCGTCCTGATTTTATGCACAAAGTATTGCGTCCTGATTTTATACACAAAGTATTGCGTCCTGATTTTATGCACAAAGTATTGCGTCCTGATTTTAAACACAATGCTAGACAAAAGGTTTCTACTGAAACGGCAACACCCCATATACAGTTGTAATCAAAATTATTCAACACCAGGTTTATTGTCAAAATTTACTTTCAGCTGTTTGCAATGAACAAATCAAACAAAAGCAATTGAAATAGCTCAACACAACGAATGCTTCAAGTGGTTTCCCTAAATTCAACTTAAAATGCAGCTTATAACGACTTCTCCAGTCTCAAAATTATCCAACTCCTTGAATAGAATCCCTCACTACAACAAAAACGTGCAAAACAGGTGTTGTCTCAAGCTCACCTGATGCCACTAATCAAGGGTTCATTAGTTGCACCAGATGAGCTTGAGCTGAAAAAGTTGAAGAACTGTGGTTACATTACCAGGATGGGGCAGAAAAAGGACGCTATCAATGGCTGCAATCAGATTTCTGAGAATGCAGGTTGTGAAAAACCCTTGAGTGACTGCAGCAAGACTTGGTGGCAACAGGCACCTTGGTTTCAGTGAGCATAGTAAGGCACGTACTAAATGCAGAAGGTTTCCATGTCAGAATTAAAGATGTACACCATTACTGACCCCAAAAACACAAGAAAAGTTGTCTCCAATATGCTCAAAATCATATAAATAAACCACAGAAGTTTGGGGATTCTGTTCTGTGGAGCTATGAAGGAAAACTGGGGCAAAAAGTTCCAAAGGATCAGCGGTATGTCTGGAGGAAGAAGGATGAAGCGTACACTGAAAAGAACACTCTGTCTACAGTTAAGCATGGTGCTGGTAGCTCAGTGATGCTCTGGGGCTGCTTTGCCCCCTCTTACACTGGAAAACAAGCAGCGTGCGGAAGGCAAGGAGGATTCATTGAAGAATCAGGAAATCCCAGGAGACATCATCTTGCAGTCTGTGAGGAAGCTGAAGCTTGGGCGACGTTGGACCTTCCAACAAGACAATGTTCCCAAGCATTCCTTTAAATTCAACCAAAGCTTGGTTGCAGAAGTCCTGGAGAATTCTACAGTGGCCATCACAGCCACCTGATTTGAACCTCATTGAAAATCTTAGGTGGGATTTGAATAAGGCGATTGCAAACCCAAGAATATTACTGAACTGGAGGCTGTGGCTCATGGGCAATGGGATTAGATTCCTCAGGAACGCTGCCAGAAGCTGGTGTCTGGCCAGGCATCTCATTTGCAGCAGGTCATAACAGCAAAAGGGTGCTCTACTAAGTACTTAAGAAGGGGTTGAATGAAGGGGTTGAATAATTTTGAGAAGTCATTATAATAATTTTGAGAAGTCATTTGAGAAGTCATTATTTTATTCAAATTGCTTTTGTTTGATTTGTTCATTGCAAACAGCTGAAATTCTGAAAATGTTAACAGTAAGCCTGATTGTCAATGGTGGTTAAATCATTTTGATTAAAACTGTACATTGTCTACACCTCCCAAACTAAGGAATATGCTAGTAAATATAACTGAAAACATAATGGATCACACAACTCTAGATGTAATCTCTATCACGTGTTTTCTATGAACTTCTGGAAAGGGACAAGGGCTGAGGAAAGGGACACGGGTTGAGGAAAGGGACACAGGCTTAGTTAGGTGGACAGGGGCTGAGGAAAGGGGACAGGGGCTGAGGAAAGGGGACAGGGGCTGAGGAAGGGGGGCAGGGGCTGAGGAAAGGGGACATATTCTGAGGAAAGGGGACAGGGGCTGAGGAAGGGGGGCAGGGGCTGAGGAAGGGGGGCAGGGGCTGAGGAAAGGGGACAGGGGCTGAGGAAAGGGGACAGGGGCTGAGGAAAGGGGACAGGGGCTGAGGAAGGGGGGCAGGGGCTGAGGAAGGGGGGCAGGGGCTGAGGAAAGGGGACAGGGGCTGAGGAAGGGGGGCAGGGGCTGAGGAAAGGGGACAGGGGCTGAGGAAAGGGGACAGGGGCTGAGGAAAGGGGACAGGGGCTGAGGAAAGGGGACAGGGGCTGAGGAAAGGGGACAGGGGCTGAGGAAAGGGGACAGGGGCTGAGGAAAGGGACACGGGTTGAGGAAAGGGACACGGGTTGAGGAAAGGGACAAGGGCTGAGGAAAGGGACACAGGTTGAGGAAAGGGACACAGGTTGAGGAAAGGGACACAGGTTGAGGAAAGGGACACGGGTTGAGGAGGGGGACAGGGGCTGAGGAAGGGGGACAGGGGCTGAGGAAAGGGGACAGGGGCTGAGGAAGGGGGACAGGGGCTAAGGAAGGGGGACAGGGACTGAGGAAGGGGGGCAGGGACTGAGGAAGGGGGGCAGGGACTGAGGAAGGGGGGCAGGGGCTGAGGGAGGGGGGCAGGGGCTGAGGAAGGGGGGCAGGGGCTGAGGAAGGGGGGCAGGGGCTGAGGAAGGGGGGGAAGGGGCTGAGGATGGGGGACAGGGGCTGAGGAAAGGTAGACAGGGGCTGAGGAAAGGTAGACAGGGGCTGAGGAAGGGGGACAGGGGCTGAGGAAGGGGGACAGGGGCTGAGGAAGGGGGACAGGGGCTGAGGAAGGGGGACAGGGGCTGAGGAAGGGGGACAGGGGCTGAGGAAGGGGGACAGGGGCGGAAGAGGATAAAAAAAATTGAAATAAATAAAAACTAAAGTGAATTCCCCCCCTCCCTGAGTCTTAGCTTAGGCCAGGAAGGGGTGGGAAGTAGACAGCAGCCAGCATACAGTGAAGTTGGCCTCACCTGATGATGTCAGGAGGAGGGGGCGTGACTTCCTCTGCTCTTCTTCCAGACTCCCCAGCGGTCCTGGGAAAAGAGCAGTGAAAGTCACGCCCCCTCCTCCTGACATCATCAGGAGGGGCCAGACGATTCCACTGGCTGCAGGATGCAGGGAGTTAGGTAAGTTGAAAAATCCCCAGCCAGAGTCACGGGATTAAGATTTTTACTTTTTTTGCTGGATGCGGGCATCCCTGGATTTAGGGCAGCCTGGGGGGCAATTGCCTCCCTGCCCCCCGTCCCAGCCCGCCCCTGTTGTGATATATGAAAAGGAAACCAAACTTTGGCCACGTTACCTGTACAGAAGCAGAATGACCAATCAGGTCACCAATAAGATCCAGTGAAGCTACTACACCACTGTCTTGTATTTTCTTCGCTGCCTGGCTCGCTTGCTTGCTCGCTTTGCCAAATCCCAACAAACCAAAAAAACCTGTTCGAAAGAAACATTAGTGAGAAGGATGACCAATACATCTATCAAATTAAACATGTCTGTACACTGACAAATAAAGGAGACAGTGGGTCTTCAAAATGAGATAACCCTAAAACTTGAGGTACAATATGAAAAGAATAATTGGTGGTGCCATGACTAAATAACTAGAGCAATCCAGGATCCAACAGCCAAATCCATCTCTTCTAATTTTATCAAACATTGCAACTTACAACCACAATTCACAGTTTAGTAAATAAGCCCCTGGATGCTAAACATGACAGCTATTTGCTTGTGAGTATCAACCCCAATATTAATTACAAGGCTTCCTATTGGATACTGTCTATTAGATAAACACTTACACTTTCCACATGTCTGCCAGACTATTGTGATGGCATTACCAATTTTTGTAAAACTTCCCACTAAAATACTTCAACAAGAAGAAACAGCACAAGTTTGGTTAAAAAAATGAGCTAGCGGTAATCCGCTGACAGAGCATTTTCTGCCAGGAAGTTGGCAAAGTATCACCTACCGGTTGGAACAGGCTCAGCATAAAGCTCTGGTTTAGACCGTAACTCCCAAATTCGAACGCTGCCGTCTTCTGAACAAGAAACTACCTGTCTGAAAAGGTTTCCAGTGGGCATTAGCAACAATATTGAACTTAATGACAAGAAGAACAAAAATGTGTAAGTAGAATGAAAACACATCCAGATATTACGTAGAGGAGATGAAAAGTCTTAGCTCCCTACACTGTAAGTGTATTTTCTTCTGGTTTGAGTTTGGATACTGCACCATATATTGCCCCTCTCGTTCCCACTACATGCCACTTGGAATTTTGGATACTGCACATACTGCACCATATATTGCCCCTCTCGTTCCCACTACATGCCACTTGGAATTTTGGATACTGCACATACTGCACCATATATTGCCCCTCTCGTTCCCACTACATGCCACTTGGAATTTGACGTCCCCTCCAAGGCGCTTCTTCCAATGTTTCATCTCCTCCAGATCAACGCCTAGACAAGAGAGACTCTGGTTTGGGGGTAACAGCTGCCTTTCACATTTGGACTATGTAAGCGCTAAAAACCTTTCATCTTTTATTTCGTACATCCAGACATTAACAAAAGCTCAGTGAAGACACTGAGTGCAATACCATCTGAAACTTACCTGAGGGGTTACAGTACAAGGAAGCTACGAGTCGTGTTTGCTCCTAATGTCACAATGAGAAATCTAGCTTGCTTACATCATGTCATGATAGACTATGGCTGCAGGATTCCTTGGGAGTTGCATCTACTGAATCCCACTGACAGAAAGGGTTAATAGAGATTCAACATCCCAGAAAGAGCTGGAGTGATGTATCACAGCAGAGTCCTGTTATAGCCCTCACAGTCAATCACTGTGTTTGGAGTACTATCGTTACATGGAATGGACTGCACCCTAAAATACACGCCTGATACATAGTTACACAGTTACATAGATATACATAGTTACATAGTTACATAGTTACATAGCTGAAAAGAGACTTGCGTCCATCAAGTTCAGCCTTCCTCACGTTTGTTTTTGCTGTTGATCCAAAAGAAGGCAAAAAACCCAGTCTGAAGCGCTTCCAATTTTGCAACAAATTAGGAAAAAAATTCCTTCTTGACCCCAAAATAGCAGTCAGATGTCTCCTTGGATTACCCCACTAATTAGAAATTATATCCCTGTATGTTGTGTTTTTGCAAGTATTTAACCAACTGCAGTTTAAGCATCTGTATGGACTCTGATAAAACCACCTCTTCAGGCAGAGAATTCCATATCCTTATTGCTCTTACTGTAAAAAAACCTTTTCTTTGCCTTAGATGAAATCTCCTTTCTTCCAGCCTAAATGTGTGACCTCGTGTCCTATGTATAGCCCTGTTTATGAATAGATTTCCAGATAATAGTTTGTTCTGGCCCTGAATATATTTGTATAATGTTATCATATCCCCTCTAAGGCGCCGTTTTTCCAAACTAAACAGATTACATTTTTTTAACCTTTCTTCATAACTAAAATGCTCCATTCCTTTTATCGATTTTGCAGCTCGTCTCAGCACTTTTTCTAGTGCCATGATATCTTTCTTTAGAACAGGTGCTCAAAATTGCACAGCATATTCAAGGTGTGGTCTTACCAGCGATTTATAAAGAGGCAAAATTATATTTTCATCTCGAGAATTTATGCCCCTATTTATACATGACAAAATCTTACTGGCCTTAGCAACGGCAGATTGACATTGCATATTGCTACCTAATTTGTTGTCTATAACAATTCCCAAATCCTTCTCGTGTGTGGTTATCCCTAATTCACTACCATTTAGTGTGTAAGTTGCTTGTGCATTCTTAACCCCGAAGTGCATTACTTTGCATTTCTCTATGTTAAATTTCATCTGCCATTTTAGTGCCCAGTCCCCCAATCTATCCAAATCCCTCTGCAGCAAAGCAATATCCTGCTCACATTTTATTACTTTACAAAGTTTTGTGTCATCTGCAAACACTGATACATGGCTTTCAATGCCCATTTCAAGATCATTTATAAATATGTTAAATAGAAGTGGTCCCAAAACAGAACCCTGAGGGACACCACTTACCACGTTTGTCCAGCCTGAAAATTTACCATTAATGACAGCTCGTTGTACTCTATCCTTAAGCCAATGTTCTACCCAAGAACAAGAATATTCATCTAGACCAATTTCTTTTAGTTTGAAGACTAACCTATTGTGAGGAACTGTATCAAATGCCTTGGCAAAATCTAAGTAGATCACATCCACTGCTACACCCTGATCTATACTTCTACTTACTTCTTCGTAGAATGCAATTAGGTTAGTTTGACATGACCTACCGTATATACTCGAGTATAAGCCGAGTTTTTCAGCACATTTTTTGTGCTGAAAAACCCCAACTCGGCTTATACTCGAGTCAATTGTCTGTATTATGGCAATTTACATTGCCATAATACAGACTGGGGGCTGTGGGGGCTGCAGAGAGATGTTACTTACCTTTCCTGCAGCTCCTGTCAGCTCTCTCCTCCTCCGCCGGTCCGTTCAGCTCTTCTGTCAGCTCACAGTGTAAATCTCGCGAGAGCCGCGGCTCTCGCGAGATTTACACTGGGAGCTGACCGAGGTGCTGAACGGACCGGCGGAGGAGGAGAGAGCTGACAGGAGCTGCAGGAAAGGTAAGTAACATCTCTCTGCAGCCCCCACAGCCCCCTCCTACACAGTGCCCATCCACTGGACCACCAGGGAAGGAGAGCCCCCCTCCCTGGCCAGCTAGCAAGCAGGGAGGGGGGACGAAAAAATTGATATATATTAATAATAATAAAAAAAATAAAAATAATAAAATAAAAATAATAATAAAATAAAAAAATTATAATAATAAAAAAATGTAATGAAACAAAAAAAAATATTAAAATAATAATTAAAAAAATAAAAATGCCCACCCCCCACCAAGGCTCTGCATCACACTCTGCATTACACACACACATACACACACTGCATTCATACACACACTGCATTCATACACACACACTGCACTCATACACACACACTGCACTCATACACACACTGCACTCATACACACACTGCACTCATACACACACTGCATTCTCATACACACACTGCATTCTCATACACACACTGCATTCTCATACACACACACTGCATTCATTATAAACACACACTGTAAATAAATATTCAATTAATATAATTTTTTAAGGATCTAATTTTATTTAGAAATTTACCAGCAGCTGCTGCATTTCCCACCCTAGTCTTATACTCGAGTCAATAAGTTTTCCCAGTTTTTTGGGGTAAAATTAGGGGCCTCGGCTTATATTCGGGTCGGCTTATACTCGAGTATATACGGTATGTTTCATAAAACCATGCTGATTATTGCTAATAACAAAGTTATTCCCAATGAATTCCTGAATATTATCCCTTAATAGCCCTTCAAATATTTTCCCAGTTACAGAAGTTAAGCTCTGTAACTACCTACTAGTTCTGTGGAAGCCATATATATCTCCCTCCAGGATCCAGTCAAAAACAACACTTATTGATTGATATGCCTTCTGCAAACTAAGCAGGTAAGTCGACATAGTAAATCGATAAAGAGGAAAATGATAATAAAAAAAAAGCAGTGGTTAGTAAAAATAGATACTTATCTCCTCTGCATCCTGCTTTACCATCTCGTAATACACTTAGGAATCTAGTGGAGAAATTCCATATACACGCTTGCCATTTTCTCCAAAAGGTTAACTAACTTGCATCCCTTGCCTAGCACTGCCTGGCAAAGATTGGTAAACCATTTTTATTTTGGGCCCCTACCCGCCACTCATGGGTTGGGGCCTGTGGGGAGGACAATAGGTCCCCCCGCATTATCATTTAGGGCCCCCATCTGCCGCTCATGGTTGGGGACCGGGCGGGCCCTATGTCCCCGTTTAGTTGAATAGCCCCCACTCACGGGGCTCGGGGGAGACACTATGTCCGCCCATTAGGTAATATTGTGTGGGGGGGGGGGGTTTATTTATTTATTTACAACAGTGAGAAGCCACAGGTTGCTGACTGTTTACTAGACATGCCCCTACTCGCGATATAGCGAGTATGTGCAGATTAATCACTAATACTAAGTAATTTTTACTTAGTATTAGTGAAGTTGGCTGAGAGACCAATTTAGGTCTTTCAGCCTTTTGGTAAATAGCTCCCTAATACCGTGGGAATTAGGGAGTTATCTACTAAGAGGCTGCATGATGCAGCCGCAGCATGAATCGGATTGGAATTTAATTTGAATTAAATTTCGAACCGACCTAAAAGTACAGAATGTCGTCCTAACATGAATGAACAAACTGTTCTCATTCCGTTAGGATGAAATTCGGTAGTTTTGCCGGCATCCTGTCTAAATGACAGGACGTCGGGAATACTGACAGGAAGCATCGCAAGATCATGGAGGAAAGGTGAGAATTGTGGGAAATTGCTCTGACCACAGGAAATGAGCACACTTTGCTCCTCCACTGGTCATAGCTGGTCAGGCGTAGGAAATATACATAAGACAAAGTAGTCCCATACATGGTTGTGTTCCTGACCCTATAGTGTTCCTTTAAGATCTTTAATGAAAGCTGATCCACCGGATGGCATACAGGGATCATTCTTTCCATTCAGTTATAACATTGCATTAACATGTGAGGACCATGTATGCTACATATGGACTAATCAGAATAACAGTGAGAATTACCTGTTTGGTAAATTCGCCAAGTGCTGTATGTTGGAGTCATGGGCATTTACTTGGAAAGCAATCACTCGCTTCTCTTGGACATTGTAGACATAGATACTTTCTCCCACAGCAGCAAAAACGCACTGATCAGGACAAGAAGTATATATGAAAATAAATACATACAAGAGACACAAAATACAGCATTAAAAGGATAATGTATTGTGAAAAACCAAACTCTGTAATTCAATATAAAAGATCTGAAGTATGAGTTAGATTAGGTACAATTTGGGTTTCCTGGCTAATAACACAGATGTTCCAGATAAAAAGGTGAGAAGAATTGTGATAGGATGCCAAGACATTTTAATGTGGCAAAGCACTTCATTTTGTCAAACACCGCACAGTCTGAAAGGTGGACCCAGCAATGTGCCTTCGTGAAGATATGAAATATGTTACTTGCCACTGCAGTGTATCTAACTGCACTCACGCTATTATCATACTGGTACTGAACACATTCAGCTGGACTCACACGGATGCTGCAGAAAGTGTCGTACTGGTGTACAATCTTACACGTCGGGAAGCCTTTCATTGATATTAACTACATACCGGCACCAAATGCATACCACCAGCTCCTGACGCCCTCCGTCTGCTCTCCAGAAGCTATGCTTCCCCATAACATCATCTTCCTTACTGCACAGTACAAAAAGTCATCCGGAGTACAAGAAAAGTCACTAGGCCAAATCAATCCATTTTTAAAATGTATTTATATCTATATGTATTGATGAATTAAAAAAAAAAAAAAAAAAACCTAAATTAAAAAAATAAATAAATAAATTGGGTTTATGAGATAAGTAGTTAACCCCCACCCTCAGTTCCTTTCATCACTCAGGATAATAGGCCTGTGAAGTGTTCTGGGTGCAGTGGTCACTAGTAGCGATAGTAAAACTGGGAGTAAAGGCGAACAGCTATGTGGGCTTCACAACACATGCAATTCATCATTGTGCTGGAAGAGGTTTAGACCCGGTTTGACTTTGCTCATATTTGGCTTCTTTATTTTCAAGTTCTTACTTGAATACCAGAATCAACACAGTGGAGGAAGAAAGAAGATTAAAATGCAAGAGAATTGGTATGGGTAGGGGCGATTAGTCTGGTGATAGGGACATATACATATGGGATTGGAGGGATCGTAAAAAGATGGGGTGGAGATGGCATGAAAGGGTAGAATGAGGAAGTGGCATGAGTTTAAGAAGAAGAGAGAAAGAGTATGAAAGATGGCGTGATAGGATACAGTGTGGGAAATGGCATAGCAGAAAGAAGGAAGAGGGCAAGGTTTGAAAGATAGCAAGAAAGGGGGAAGGATAACAGGACAAAAAGCGGGACATGGAGGAGAAGGCACGGAATAGAAGATAGTGTGTCACTATGAAACTTGATGCACAGATTATGAAATCATGGGAAGAGAATTCCATTCATAAAACAAAGGGACGACAGTTTTTGTGTTGGGTGTATCCATGGTACACATTACCTCTCCATCACATGAAACATGCTGAATGGCAGTCTTTTTCTCAGCAGTCAGTTTGCCTTCTTGAGGTGCCTCTTGCAGTGAAGAGATGGCTGAGATTTTACGTTCAAAAGCTTGAATGGTCCAGTCTACAGCATCCCAAACAATAAGTTCTCCTGCATCAGATCCACTCACAAACATACAGTCTGGAGTGGAACAACAAAATGAATGTCACCCCTGTAAACACCGTATAAACGGCATTCAACACGAAAATTCAAATGCATCCTTCCTGGTTAAGCATTATGATGATATATGTGAACTAGACGCATGCATGGATAGAATAGAGACAGATTAGTGCGGCCTGACAAACAAAATAATAATTATGATGGTTACAGGCACTGAAAATAAAAAAAGATAAATTTAGATCATCATAGTCTATTTCTTTCTATTAAATCACAGCATAGAGATCTGAAAATAACCCGAGAATTTCCAGTCTGTTATGGAGAGTAGGGTATAGAGAAGAATAATTACATGAGAGAAGAAAGATGCAATAAAGACAGAAGACACACATAGTCTTAAGTGCAAATAAAATGGGCAACAAAATAGACAATGATCCAAGGTCCAGGTTATGAGAAAAACTGGTGGAAAATAATGATTTGCAATATTCCCCCCACACTTCAATTTCTCTAAAAGACAATCACAAAGGGCTCTCAGTCTTACAGTTTAAATGACTGAACCGGAGGGGACAAACCACAATCTACAAAATCACCCTGCCAGCTTCATGTTAGGAGTAGTGGAATAGAAATCATGCATCTGAAATAATGTACCAAAAATATACGTATATTTAAACAAATAAAATAAAACAAACATATTCCTACCATTAACGCTTAGCAGCGCTCGAATACTGTCTTGGTGGACAGACAGAATTTTGACTTCAGAAATGTCCCATCGATCAGATTTTTCGGAGACAGCGCTCACGTTAAATATTACTTTGAGAGAAAATAAATGAGATTGTAGGCACAGATATAATAATACTGTACAGTGGCTGACAGTGAGATATCAGAACATGCAGCACAAATGTTGGGAGAAAGTCATCAGTAAAAAATATGTTGCATTTTTATTTTTAAAACTATGGCTTAGCTGTGTTCTTCAGCTACACAGCCATACAGAATGAATTCATATTATGCATTTCTTGGGAATATTACAAAATACAAACATATATTTAATGTAATAGTCTTAATAACTGCCCAATTACAATAGACTATGATAAACTGGTTCTAGACATGTAATAAATTAGGAAGGTTCTAGATCAGGAGTACACAAGATCACCTCCTCCACAGCTGCGACAGGACTAAAATCTTAAGGCTTCGCCAAGTGCTGGAGTTTACCGCCAACTCATCCAGCCACGAATAGCTTTTAAAATATGGAAGAAACGTATATTGCTAGCGGTAGAGAGGGGGAGCCGGTTTAAGGAAAAACTGAGAACAAGCCCGCCTAATGGCGCCATAAAGAATAGCTGGGGAACTGTGAAAAGGTATGCATAACTTTTGAACTGACATTAAATATATGGGTTTAAAGGAAGACTATAGGGTCAGGAACACAAACATGTATTCCTGACCCTATAGTGTTAAAATCACCACCTAGCCCCCCTGGGCCCCTCTTATAGTTATATCTTACTTTTATTTAAGTCTGCAGTTGCTGGCTCTGCCCCTGATTTGTCTGTTTGGCTGACATCATCAGAAGTGTTGTTCTGAGCCAATCACAATGCTTTGCCATAGGATTTGTTAAGACTGTCAAGGAGGTAGATCAGGGGCAGAGCCAGCACAAGTCAAACACAGCCCTGGCCAATCAGCATCTCCTCGTAGAGATACATTGAATCAATGCATCTCTATGAGGAAAGTTAAGTGTCTGCATTTTCTCTGAAAAGACAGTGTTTACTAATTATACTCACCAGAACAAATACAATAAGCTGATGTTGTTCTGGTGACTATAGTGTCCCTTTAAGAAAATAACAAAGCACCAGGAATATGTCATTGCAACAGATGGAAAGTGTATCAATCCACTACTAGAAAATGTATCAACCCCCATTACCCCAAATTATACAACTTACTCAGGTCTTTGCCAATCGCTGCAGCCACACAGTTTTTAGGCAGTTCAATCAATGCACTGACACCTTAAATAGAAAGAAATAATAAAAACCTGGACAAACTAGATTTAAAATCAAAAATACATTTGCATAATGTATTCACGTTTTAGGCTTATATATTCTGTTTAATATACAATCATTATTGTTTTAATAACACAATCTAAAATTATAGGAGGTCCCAAAAAAACGTGGATGGCTGCTCACAGCTACTTTATTAAACACTACGCTCTAAGTACCGTAACCACTGCAGCTTATTGTAGTTGTTACGGTTTAAAGATGATTCTCTGTCCCATGGTTCAACAAAAACAATGGATTCCCAACGGATAGTGAGACCAAATGTCGACACTTCTCTGGATCCTCTGTATGCAAAGTGACAGTGGGGATGTTTCATACTCTAATTATTCACCTAAAATATTTACATGAGTAGGTGGGACCTGGACTTCCCAAATTCACCTTTGACTGACACAGGCTGCGATGCAATTGTATCCAAATAACTATTATTTCAGCATGTGGGAATATTATGTAGGTTAAGATAGAACAATGCCACCATATTTCTTACTAATACCTACATGCTGTTCATTTTTACACATTTTTTCACACTTTCTGTGCTTGACTCTTTATTTTTTGTACGCACAGAATAAAATGTTTCAAGACAAATACAAATTGCAAATAGGAGTGTATTGCTAACTTACCACCGTCCACATAGTATCCAGTCTTGCACAAGAGGTTGAAATTTCGATTCCATACATGCACCTCACTTCCACCAGAAAGCCACACATCCAGGCTATGGATAACGGTCAGAGTCTGCACAAACCAACCGATCAGTAAATCTCAAAGGGTTATTCATTAAGCTGTGAATTGTGGGGAATTCAATTGGAATTTTAGGCCACGTTATCAAACTGAAAACAGGCCTTAAATGTACGATCCACTTGCATTCTCAACAATTTTGAATAAGATGTGTCAGTCATAAACGATACTACGTAAACTGCCCTAATGTTATGCAAGGATTCGGTATATATCCTAGTGCGGCATCGATCCTGTAGCAGCTGGGTAGAATGTATGGATCTGACGAGTTACATTTAACTAATTTGTGCTCTTACTTTTAAAATCAACTATGTAACTATTAGTTTAACCTAAGACTTCAAAATCCTTAAAAGGAAAATTTTAAGCACCAAAATGACTTTATCTTAATGAAGCAGTTTTGGTGCATAGATCATGCCCCTGAAGTCTCACTACTCAATTCTCTGCCATTTAGATGTTAAATCACTTTTCTTTCTATTTACGCAGCCCTAGCCTGGCTGTGACACACACAGCCTTTAGGGGGGCGGGGGGGAAATAAAGTTTAATTTTTATCAGATCTTACAGCACTGTGTGTTTACTTTAGAAATTCCCATCTCCTGCTCTTCTATTTGAACTTGAATCACACACAGGAGGTTTCTGCAGAATCTAGGAGCAATTAACAAAGCAGGAGCTAAGATCGTTTAATTTAAACACAATGTACAATAAGGGATGTTTAAAAAATGTAGAATCCTAAATGGCACTGCAGGGACACGACCTATACACCAACACCACTTCAACAAGCTAACGTTGGTTGGCACTTAGAGTGTCCCTTTAATTGAGCACAGTTTACTGACCTGTTGAGAAAAGCTGAGGAGGCTGCCACAATGTTATTCTGTTTCATCAGTTCTTCTCTCACTATATGACTTTACACCACTCCATTAAGCTAAAGTTGCTTTGGTGCTCAAAGTGTCCCCTTAAAGAAATACTTTATACACCATAACACAGCTGTAATTGTTATAGTGCCAGAATTGCCCGACACTAGTTGAAAAATGGTTTGACAACCTACCTGCCGAGCAACCTTTGCCACCTACCCTGCTGACGTAAACTGCTTACAGAAGTTTCCAGGTGCAGGGAAGGTGGCTTCTATGGCAGGTGGGAAGGAGGTAACTTGTCAAATCAGTCTTAAACGGTTTGACTACTTACTACGGGAGGGCTCACACAGTGGTTATGGTGCTTAAAGGGTTCCTTTAAGCTATTTCTCTCTTGTTTTAAAATGAGGTAAAGTCCTTGTTGCAATAAATGTAATGAAGTAAATAGGACATGATATGAACACTTTTCAGTATAAGGAAGCACAAGATAAAGGTATTTTGCTATATGTACAACTTACCCTTACAGTAGACTGGAAGTCGGAGATTTTGTGCAGTTGCTGTCCACTTTCACAGTCCCAAGCCTGACCTCTGCTGTTAAGGAATGACGATATCATAATGTGATAGCCCATGCTTAATCCTGACAGTGAATGCACAAAGTTGCATAAAATAATCTGTCATAAAAAGACGCAGCTAGAAAACATTGGGAACCACCTATAACTTGTATTAACCTTTCTCGCGTGATGCTCGGCTTTCTTTTCAATGAATATTTAATAATATCACAATGGAATGCCATTCAGGGATGCAATGCATTGGGGATGGAGAACTGGAACCTCGTTTCTGCACATACTAGGTTCCAAGGTAGAAAATGAGACAGCTTAGACAGCAATGCCTGATAGAGAGCCAAGATTAAGGGACTCTGTTCCATTCGCGGGATCACGTTTACATTTATTTTTCAAACCACACAAACACATACTTATTAGATACAGGAGGATACGTATATATGATATCCTTTAAAGGAGTACGGAAGGCAACCTAGACCACTAGCCAGTCCTGTCATTTTAGCTCTTATATCTAATTCATTGCTGCTTTATCTTCCTGACAGCCACTAGAGGTCCATGCGCTGCAACAGTCAAGTTTCAATGGATTCAATGTTTATCTATGAGAATAATTTGATTGGACAGGTTTGTATTTCTAAAACATAATGTTCTGTAATGTCTCATATGTAAGGGACACTCCATTGCCAAATAAAAAAAAAAAGAAAAGTCATTGCGTTAATAGATTATACCCCCAATGAAAACATACATTCATTTAATTGTGCATTTTTTTCATTGGGTTTATATCTATAACAGCATGCAAAAACTGCAGATCTCTTTTCTGCAGCCTGTGCAAGCCCTCCCCCCTTTTAACCCCGCCCAGACTTGCTGTGGCTGTCCAATCACAGACTTCCCAATGCAGCTCAATGAGAAGTCTTTGCAAGGCAGGTGCTCTGGGCAATTGCTGCCTCTTGTGTTTAGTTCCAATGAGCTAAACAAACCAGGAAGTAACAGAGCTGGTTGTTTGATTGACACCCGGGGGTGGGGGTGTAACAAGACTTATCGATAAGAGTGCCAATTCCTACTGAAATCTGCACTTTTAAAAAAATGAAAAAAAGAAAACACACTCTACTCATGTAAAGCACTTCAGCATGAGCAGAATATTTTGCATGTTATTTGTATGTAATCCGATGGAAACGTTGCATGTGACATGCTGTATTATTATTATTATTATTTGTGTTTTACTTGTGGGTTTCGTTAAATGCATTTGTTATATTAGATAAGGTTTTTTCTTAATTTTCACCTGGGTGGTGTGAATAAAAATTAGTTTTCACTGGTATTGGGTAATGTGTGCGTATATGTATTCCTATTATTGGTGTTGGCCTTTATTACTTTACTTTGTTTTGTCTATATAATGTAATGCAAGTGGGCGTTGAGCGTTCTCTTTTATTCTAAGTGGATGCACATATGCTATTTACGAGACCTTTTCATACGTGTTCATTTAAGCAGGTATTGCCTTTTAGCAATATGGTGCCTTCTGACTCATTTATTTTTATTTTTTAGTATATGCACCAATGGTTCAAGATCAGCTGGTTGCGAATATCCCACATGTGAACGCTATTAACGAGCGAGTGTTCGGAACGAACATATTTGTGCAAAGGTGCCTAGTGTATGTTTTCCTCTAGCTGCACGGCTAAGCTCTTTCTTAATAATATATTATTCACATGCATTGTTTTTTTTCTGTGTATTTTTCTCAAGAGATCAGACATGATGACGTCATGTCTGGTCTCGATCGAGACGGTTTGCTGAAGGCCATCAGCTGTTTGGAGGGGGATATATTCACGGCCAGGTAAGGAGAGATACAGGTTTCCCTTGAGAAAAGCCTTGGCATGCCGAAACGTTGGGTTGTTTTTGTGACTTGTGTCCTGCTCTGGTAGGCTATTGATGTAAATGTGTATACTGCATTTTTAAATTCTAGCCTTAACACTTCTTGTTTGTCGTTTTATATATTTGATTGGTGTATTGTTATATACCTTTGTAAATAAAGTTGCATTTATATGGGCAGTACATTTAGTGTGCTTCCTGGTTTGTGTTTAAATACTTGTATTTGATACCCAGGTATCCAATTAGGTTTGCAACCTTTTTGTATTGTATTTGCTATATGGTATTCTCCAATACAAAACATAGTTGTGATATTTGTTATAAAATGGAACATGTCTTGGCACCCAAGAACTAAACCTGTCTTGGACCCTTTTATAATTTATAATTAACACTTACGCATTATTGTGACAGTTTTGTTCAACCTGGATGTTATTGATATGCTAGGATTGCTTGAGGCAAGCGGTTAAAACAATAGCTGCTAATTTTCCTACATATGATAACACAAGGATACAATGACGCTTTTATCAGAGGAAGCAGTGAGAATGATATTATGTTTTCCTTCTGAGACTTCAGGAGTTCGAAACACAACCACAGCCGTAATCTTTTGCAGATGTCCGTTTAGTGCAAAAAGGATCTCTCCTGTCTGGGGAGAATAAAAAAAAAAGATTATGTATATTTTAATACACTACAAACACCTATAGGTCATCATAGTTCTTGCACTAAAGAGGTGAATTCTGTTGTCGACTAATGGAAAATCGAGTGCAGCAAGACAGCTGATGGCCAGCTTCCTTCTAGTTGTCTGAAATCAATGAATTAATTGGGGAAGCAGCGGCAGACATTATGGGAAAAAGCTGGGAGATGCTCATCAATAAACAGATTTTGAGCAGAGGTTGCCCTCTGTCACACAACCAAATTCTAGATTCTACTTAACTGTCCAGTTTAATAAATACTGATATAGAAAAAGAACACTTGAGGCTCATTGGGGGGGGGGGGGGGGGGGGGATTTCCACCTAAAATATACACAAGGTAACATGCAAGGAAATCATTTTACAGTGAAAGTCTAGAAGACTTTTTATCAGCCACGTTGACCTGTATGGTA
Source organism: Pelobates fuscus (assembly GCF_036172605.1). NCBI lineage: Eukaryota > Metazoa > Chordata > Amphibia > Anura > Pelobatidae > Pelobates > Pelobates fuscus. The sequence goes on along the minus strand of NC_086321.1, from coordinate 15,078,182 downwards.
AATAAATAGTTTATAGTAAGCCTAGTGAGTCATTAATGGAGTTATCATGCTTTGTTAAATGTGTAAATGGTTGTAAAAAGGGCAATTTGGGGCTAGGAAGGATGCACAAGGGGAACAAGTTTAAATAAATTAGTGGGGAAAAAAAAACAACGTGCGTGGTCTGTAATGGCTGGACAGCGAAATTAAGAATGGGGTTGGAATAAGATTATTCTAGTTAATTATTTGAAGGATCTGCATTAAATAGTTTTAGGAACAATTCTTCTAAACATTTTCATTGTTAAATTCTCTTACAATTTGATTGTTTTTTTTCGCTTGGTGTGAAATGTGGGGAGGATAAAACCAAAGTGTGTTATTTTGGCTATTTACTCAATGACCTAAATGAACCTTGGAAGCACTGTGTGAGTAAATGTTACCAGATTCTATGCACACTGGGAGGCTTTTCCAGAACAAACAGCAGATGCACCCAACAAGTCACCTTTTAAATTATTCAATCAGTTTATCTGGAGTAATCAGTAAACACTGAGCATGGGAAGGAGCATAGTGACCAATGCTTGTATCTGGCTTTAAAGACTACTAAAAATACTTCAGAAAAGACTGTCACATCAACAGATTGTCGAAAAGCAAAGATCCAAACAATGCTGCTACTGCATCAGGACAGTGGTGATACACTCTCCATAGTGTGCTTCGTCACATTTAGTAAATATACAATATAAAAATAGAATTTCATACCTGGACATCCCACACAAAGACAGAACCATCATCGCCAGCTGAGGCAAACCTGTCACAAGAAAACAGCAAAGAAACTATGTAACTAAATATGTAATATTATACAATATTAATATAAAGTGCAAATTGCTTTATAGAGTACTATAAAACACACCTACATGCATGCCCGTCATTTGTGTCACTTTATACAGAATACAATCTATAATGTATATTGAGCTAACTAAACTGCTAGTAAATTACTTGAGTTATTTAACAAGACATAGTTTGTGGGCAAAGATGTTACAGCTCTACCATCAACACTGTTGCATAGAAGGGGAACATGATCCTATTTACGATCTGAAGCTGCCCCACCGGCAAGCAATACAGCACCCAACCATTCTCAAGAATAAGAAAACCACATATACCTGCCTGGCTCAGCTGTATAGTCGAAAAAAGTAAATAAACAACCAGAAACGGACTATACACTATGCATAATTGTAAAACACACCTATCTAACTTGTGTTGCTTACATCTATTTACCCCGGCAGCAGCTTATAAAATCTGCACACCGAGCATGGAATCACAGGCTCTGATTGGCTACGGACATTGCATATTCTCTAAATCCTTTGTATCAAGGAGAGTTTCAAAATGGCCGCTTCCACGCTGAAAGACGTGTTAATTACAGTTAAATTTACTATAGCTTGGTTAATACAAAGCAATATTAATCTGTAGCGAACAGCGGTTTAAACTGATTTACTTAAAGACATTTTTAGTGAGAGTTTCACTTTAATTTCAGGTCAGTTGTATGAGCGTGGAAAATGCAGTATTTACCCATTGTGGTTAGCGATAACCAATGTTTTTCAATTGGATTTAGGGTTTAGTCTTGGGTGACCTCAGGGAATGGGATTGCTTTTATTAGATCACCTTTCTATGCCTATTAAAACAAGAAACAGTGCTGATAATATATATTTGTTGCTGTAACCACATCTTCTAATGCCTTTTCTCTGGTTATTGATTTCCTAGTTTGCCTCTGGATTGACAGGTGGGAGCTAAAAGAACACAAGTCTCAATATTTTGCATTTTGCTTCGGACAACGCCATCATTTCTATTGATCTTTTAAGCCTTTGTAATTGCTTTTTCTTTTGGAAAACAGCAATTCTCAACACCAAGTCTGCAGTTTTCAAGTAACTGGGGGGGATGAAAAAAGCCATATTTGTTTGTTAAAGTCCACATTTGTCAAGGTTACTGCAATAACCCAGTGTAGTGAATGGTCTCCTTTATTAAATTTACTGCTTAGAAAGATGGATATGTTTCCTAAAATCTATTCCAGAGCACAGTACTTTTTAACACTACGTTATGTGCACAAAGTTTTTTCAGGCGGAGAGACATTTAAAAATAACAAAGAACATATCCGAATATTGAAAAAACAACATACTATTTACATAAGAATGAAGTCTGGAATTTACTGCCACCCAGTCATTAACCTACGTTAGTTATCAGAATTAAAGGAACACCAACATGTTGGGAATACAATCTATAGTGCTAAGTTTAATGTTCCTGTCCCTAGTAAAATATAGGTTCCCCCCCATTTATGATAAAAATAATAAAATGGAAACCTTTTCTTATTTTTTTCCTGTGCCAAGCCGACCTCGGCACTGCCTACCTGTTTGCCTTCCGCGACATCATGGAGGAGGCAGCCATAGTACCCTTACATATACAGAAAGTGTACAAATAAACTGTATATATTTATGCAATTCATGTGAATATAGGAATAATATACACACATGCCATCACAAAGCTACACCCCAATAACTATATAAACGATATAAAGATTATAGGCCAAACAGTCTTTATATTATCATTAGGCAGCATAGCTTGCAGACAAACATTATATTAAATAAAGACACCAGAGATAGTTGAGAATTAGCTAGACTAGAGGAAAGGGGAAAAGAAAGATATCTAGGGAGCTGGGTTCCACACGGACATCTCAGACATGCTGACACATGGAGTTTCATCATAATTGCAGCTCCTCTCTGAAAATGCTCCTTCTTTAAATGGACACTATAGTCACCAGAACCACTATAGCTTAATGCAGTTGACTTGGTGTCTATAGCCTGTCCCTACAGACTTTTTAATGTAAACACTGCCTTTTCAGAGAAAAAACAGTGTTTACATTGCAGCGTAGGAACACCTCTAGTGGCAGTCACACAGATTTACATTGTGCAGCACCGACATAAACAGTGTTTTTAAAACTCGAGTGTCACGAATACGTGTTTGCAGGCCCGGACTGGCCATCGGGCAAACGCCTGGTGCGCAGAGAAGGCCATTGGCCGAGGCCGGCAGGGGAGATTACAGGATCTACCCTGCCGGCCAATGCAGGGCCGGCGCTATCAGAGTTCCGGCACTGCTGGGTGCCTTAATGGGCCAGTAGAGAGATCAAAGATCTCTCTCACCGGCCAACAGGCACATTACTGTTCCATTTTGCAGCTCCGCCGGGTTCCTCTGACGAGGCCGGAACTTTGCCTCGGTTATCATGGCAATGCTCCGATCTCACGACAGTGAACTCTAGGAATTAACCTCACCACTGCTACCACCAGGGATTCACCTCCACTATGACCACCAGTGATTCAAGGGATTTACCTCTATGTCCCCCCTCACAGGCAAAGGTAAGAAGGGAGGGGGGATATAATGTTCAGATTTTTTTTTTATTGTAAAAAAAAACAAACAAAAAAAAAACATATTTATGTATTACTTTCATCTTCCCCCCACTGCACACCAAACACACACTAACTACACCCTTCACACACTTCATTCCTGACACACTGCACCCTTCATACACACACTACACCACACTCTTCTTCCCCCCACTGCATACCAAACACACACACTAACTACACCCTTCACTCCTGATGCACTGCACCTTTCATACACACTGCACCCCTCACACATACCAAACACACACACACACTGCACCCTTCACACAGACACACACGCATAAACACTGCAGCCTTCACACACAGTGCATCCCTCACACACACACTTAATCCTTCAAGAGCATTGTACCAACATGCTCACTTTGAGAGGGGGTCTGCTTGTCATTGGTGTCTCTTTGGCCCCGCCCCCTTCTAACTGGGCCGCTGAGACTCAAAATTGCCCGGGCCGAATTTATTTTCCAGTCTGGCCCTGCGTGTTTGTATTCCTGATATTGTAGTGTCCCTTTAAAGTATTTTATGAAAGGGGAGCCATCACTTATCTCTGTTGTAGGGACCAAACGATTATTTGTCTGGCCGATATTATGGCAAATATCAGTATCAGCCTATAATGATACCAATAATTGCTTGTCATCAGTAAATATGTAAAAATGGTTTTGAAAATAGGCAAATTAAAATTATCTACACAAATAAGTACAAAACGATTTGTTCATAATAATAAAAAAAAACATCAAAATTCTAGTTAGTGAAAAAACCTAATTATAAAAATAAAAAGTAAATTACAATATTCCATCATTGAAATCAACTTACAGTTGAGAGGCCATGACAATTAAAAAAAAATAAAAAATACATTGGCATATATTAAAAGAGCAGTAGACTCCAGAAGCCAGTAGTGAGATTTTAGGTGCCATGGCTAGTGGGTTAGTGGAGTAAATAAAGCACATATATAACAAGCAATGTCATATCCCAAATAATCCTTAATTTCCAGATTTGCAGACTGCTTCATGACAGGGAGAATCAGCATAAAATTGCAACATGCCGAATTGTACTGTGTAATTATAAACCCCCCTGGGAGTGAGGTGACCTTCCAGCAGTCCGGTGACAGTCAGGCAATAAGACAAAAAAGCTGCCTTTTTAAAGTTTTGTACAGGATTCATTTAGTCTCTTGAAAACCAATCAAAGTAAATGTTCCAATCGCTGATTTTTTTACCCATCCACAATGAGAACATGAAAATCCCTTTTTCAAAGCTCGCAATAAGATATTATCAAAGCACTTGAAGCATGAAGCCATTTACAGAAGCTGACAAGCGCACACAAGTGTACATATTGAGCAGATGCAACCCTTTCTATGCCAGAGGGGTGAGCAACGCACTGCTCTGAACAGCCAGATGATGCATACCAATGTGGCACAGATTATATCCAATAATATTAAAAGAAAAAAGTGAAAATGGTTCTGTTATAGACAGGCATGTAGATCTATTATCCATTCAAGATCAATACAGTGTCACGACTGTCTCAGTGAGACTGGATTCACCTAGCAATAATCCAGAAGGGATTATTATCCAAAACCTTTCTTAGCTGCATGAATACTGGGAAAATTAAATTAGCAGTAAAAAGAGACCAAAGTGAGAATTCAAAGTAAAGTTTAGATTTAAAGGTCAAAATAGCCAATCTGGAAAAATTCTCTAAGACTGCTAAGCTTTCAGTTCAGCTACTCTGGCTTTACATTTAAAATTCACTTTGAATCCTCCCTTTCGTAAATAACTCTGCCAGACTCAGGAGTTTTGAGAAAATGAAAGAAATACTCAAAAGGGATATAGCATGCTTTACAAAAAAATGCAAAACTATTAAATAATAAAATATGTACCTTTAAAGAGCACTCGCATCAGCTTGATCCGGTGGTTATGGAGCCAGGAGTGCCCTACCCCCCAGCCATATTGTAAGTTGTCAAACGGATTTTAAACAGTTTGACTTTTTATCTGGGCTCTGCCACCACTACTAACTCCAGAAGTTCCTAAGCAGGAACCTCCGTTCATTCCCCTCATTCATCTGAAGATGCTTCTTAAAATAATTTTATATATATTGTATAGGTCTCATGATATATCACAACCTCCAATAATTTACATAAATATTACAGGGACCCCCATAAAGGTCATATCCATGGATAGCCTGGATCTGAGCGCCCAAGTTGTCCAAATAACACTCAGATCCCACGAATAGAACTGAATCACTACCAGGGTAAAGATTTGACCGACTGCTCACGAGGCGCTTGCCCAAAATAGTTCCACAGTTTCAAGGGTAGGGGTCAGGCAATTTCACGAGTCCCAAACCGAACAAATCCACGAACGGTTCCCCGACTCATGGGTAGCGTCTGTTCACCGGGTTCGTCCGAACAAACCTACCGAACAGCACTCTCCTGGCTTGCCTTTGAAAAGAAAAAGGCGTTCGAGGAGTTGACCAGTGTTCGCAGAGTTGAGTGTCCGATTTTGAGTTCCAGACACTTGACATTCAGGTCCCGCTGCCTACTTTTGTGCAACAAGATGGCCGCCGTTTTCTCCAGCACGTGTTGTTTGGGAGAGTGCTAATTCCTGCTGTTTTCTTGAACTTAATAAGCCAGGGGGTGGTCAGTGTTCGGTAGATTTATCTACCCCCCCCCCAAAAAAATAATGAATGGGAATCAAAGTAAGTAGTTTCTTTACAGTCTGCTACCAAAGCCTTTCATACACCACTTGACATCAGCTTAAAGCTAGGTATGAAGAGCAGAACGTTTGCAGTTGGATCAGTGTAAGAGTGTAAGAGTAGTCTTAAGTTTTCTGGTTTACAATTCCACATTATAATTATTGCTATTTAAATAGCGCCAATGGATTCTGCAATGCTTTAGAATATTATGAAAGGGGGAAATGTAACAATAGATGAGACAATTATAAAATGTTACAGGAACAATAGGTAGATGAGGACCATGCTCAAATGATTTTACAGTCTGGAGGAGGTGGAATATAACACAATCGTATGGGCATCAAGGGGAGCAGCAGACAAAGTGGGAAGTAGCAGAACTGGAGGTGAGAGTGGAGTGTGGCTCTATAGAAGAGAGCAATAGACAGGTTTGTAAGCTAGACGTTACTCTGGGAGGCCATAAGCAATCCTGAAAAGATTATTTTTGAGGGACTTCTTAAATGATTGATGACTAGGAGAGAGTCTGATGAGGGTAGACAGGCTGTTCCAAAGGAAAGGAGCTGCCTGCAAGAAGTCCTGCAAGCGTGAATGAACAGTAAGGGTGCGACCAGCGGAGAGGAGAAGGTCACTGGCAGAGCGGAGGGACTGAGAAATGGAATCAGTGAAGAAATATAACGGGGGCTAGAGTTGTTTAGAGCTTTATAGGTAAGGGTTAATATTTTGAATTGACGCCTATAGGGTTCAGGAAGCCAGTATAAGGATCTAAAGAGGGGTAAGGTGTGAGAAGAGAGACGAGAGAGGGATCAGCCTAGCGGAAGTATTCGTTACAAACTGGAGCAGGGCAGCACAACTTCTAGGGCAGTGATGGCGAACCTTTTTAAGCCCGAGTGCCCAAACCGCAATACATGCCAACTTTTTTTTCCCTCAAAGTGCCAACAGGGCAATTAAACCTGAATACTGAGGTTTAAGTTTAGAAAAAACTACTCGTACAGTTGTCCGAACTAATTAACAACTTTTGTTTTAAAAGAAGAACACAACAGAGAGTTCAATGATACAAATTTTAAATAATGATATAAATAGATAAAATTAAGCTATTTATTAGTATCTCCAACAAATGCAATGCATACACACAGACTGCTGAACACATTCTCACACCATCCACTAAACACATTCTCACACCGTCCGCTAAACACATTCTCACACCGTCCGCTAAACACATTCTCACACCGTCCGCTAAACACATTCTCACACCGTCCGCTAAACACATTCTCACACCGTCCGCTAAATACATACACACACACACACCGTCCGCTAAATACATACACACACACCGTCCGCTAAATACATACACACACACCGTCCGCTAAATACATACACACACACCGTCCGCTAAATACATACACACACACCGTCCGCTAAATACATACACACACATCGTCCGCTGAATACATACACACACACCGTCCGCTAAATACATACACACACACACCATCCGCTAAATACATACACACACACACACCGTCCGCTAAATACATACACACACACACACACACCGTCCGCTATATACATACACACACACACACCGTCCGCTATATACACACTCACCATCCGCTAAATACAAAAACACACAGTCCGCAAAATACACACACAGTCCGCTGAGTTACATACAGACAGACTGCTGAATACACACACATCCTGCATTGGGGTGCAGTGTATGTGTTTGTGTGTAAGGGTGTGGAGTGGTGTGTGTGTGTGTGGGGGTGCTGTGTGTGTGGGCGGGTACGGTTGCTGTGTGTAGGGGGTACGGGTGCTGTGTGGGGGGTAGGGGTGCTGTGGGGGGTAGGGGCGCTGTAGGGGTAAGGGGTGCTGTGGGGGTATGGGGTGCTGTGGGGGCAAGGGGTGCTGTGGGGGTAAGGGGTGCTGTGGGGGTAAGGGGTAATGTGGGGGTAAGGGGTGATGTGGGGGTAAGGGGTGATGTGGGGGTAAGGGGTGATGTGGGTGGTAGGGGTGCTGTGGGTGGTAGGGGTGCTGTGGGGGTAAGGGGTGCTGTGGGGGTAAGGGGTGCTGTGGGTGGTAGGGGTGCTGTGGGTGGTAGGGGTGCTGTGGGTGGTAGGGGTGCTGTGGGTGGTAGGGGTGCTGTGGGTGGTAGGGGTGCTGTGGGTGGTAGGGGTGCTGTGGGTGGTAGGGGTAAAAATACAAAGCAAAAGATATATTAGTACTGTATCCCCCCCCTCCCTTCCTCTTACCTTTGGTGAAGGAGGGGGGTGGGGGGGGGACACAGCCATCCCTGGTGGTCCGGTGGTAAGTTTGTTTCTGGCAGCTTTGAAGCAGCTCCCCTGTCCTCCTGCGCGATGCTGTGTGGAGCGTTGCCATGGTAACGCACGGCAACGCTCCACACAGCATCGCGCGGGTGGACAGGGGAGCTGCTTCCTAGAGCCCTCCCCCTGCCTCCTGACCCGGAAGCAGAGTAGGCGCCTGCCGTTTCGGGCAGGCAGGTGCCTACTCTGCGTACAGCCGACGGCCCCCTCTCCCGGTGACCTATGGCCGCGTGCCAACATAGAAACATAGAATGTGACGGAAGATAAGAACCATTCGGCCCATCTAGTCTGCCCAGTTTTCTAAATACTTTCATTAGTCCCTGGCATTATCTTATAGTTAGGATAGCCTTATGCCTATCCCACGCATGCTTAAACTCCTTTACTGTGTTAACCTCTACCACTTCAGCTGGAAGGCTATTCCATGCATCCACTACCCTCTCAGTAAAGTAATACTTCCTGATATTATTTTTAAACCTTTGTCCCTCTAATTTTAGACTATGTCCTCTTGTTGTGGTAGTTTTTCTTCTTTTAAATATAGTCTCCTCCTTTACTGTGTTGATTCCCTTTATGTATTTAAATGTAAATATTTAAAACCGGCGTGCCACAGGTTCGCCATCACTGTTCTAGGGGGACTGATTAGGAGAGAATTACAGTAATCGATGCAAGAAATTAGTAGAGCATGAACAAGCTTCGTTGCAGCTTCTTTTATAAGAAAGGGGCGGACATGGGCAATGTTTTTGAGGTGGAAGCAACAGGTTTTAGCAACAAACTGGACATATACTTCTTACCTAAAATCATCTATTTGAACCAAGAAACGAACAATATCCTGGTGTACTTGTAAAGGCGAAAGCTCTGTATACGGGTTTTGGGTCTGTTCTTCCCCAATATTTAATACTGAAGATTTCTAAAATAAAAGATACAAAAAATAAATATATAAATCCTTGTTTTACAAAGATCATACGATATCAAGTCACAATTAACAAATGCCAACTTATGCGCCATGTTGGATGCATGCACACAAAAGTAAATCTTAACTAAATAGATAACTTAATCCCAAAATAAAGTTATGACAATTACGTTTTGAAATGTGGTCAATATGCTGTAATCCAAAACTCACAAAAACAGAACACTGGGGTCATCAGGACCAGTTGCCTCCTCTCCCACTTCCCATATGAGTGGCAAGCATTAAAAGGGATGTAGACGGGCAGTTACATGCAACTCCACTCTGTATTATTAAAATTCTCCTTCCTCCATTATGCTTCCGTGGAGTCTGATTTGTATTTTCTTTTTTTTAATGCCTTGCTAAACCACCCACACATCAGATGGGGACAAAGGTAATGCCAAAACAATTATCTGGACACAAAGTAGCATGCCTATCATTCTCAACAACACATTGTTCCTGTAACATTGTTTTAAACAGTCTTATTAATTGTTAAATTTACCCCTTTTATAATATTGTAAAGCACTGCGGCATAAGATGGCGCTATATAAATCGTAAAAATATTAACGACAACACGTCATGTCAGCAAGCCACCTCTGGAATGACTACATCACTATCAATATAGCGGAATTGCGCATGCTCACATTATACATACATTTATTTATAGCATTTAGAAAGTGCCGACATATTCCGCAACACTTATATATATATTCACTAACAGTGATCTTATCCTAATTCCTCAATAGAAGTTATACCATTTTAAAAAATGTGTACTCCCAAAACTGTATTTTTTTTACAGCAATTTGTAACCATTAAGGTATTTTTTTTTTAACCAGTGTCGATGAGGTGTTTATTTTACTGATAGACAGCAGTCTCATGGGGTAAATAATGGAAACTTGGCACAGCAGATGTTTTCTGGACTACATGTCCCACAATGCTCAGCCAGCCTGATTATTAAAGGGGAACGTGTTTGTCATCACTGCCTAGATGAAGCGTTCTCCCCCTATCTCCCCAGTCACAGTGGGGTTATTACTGGTTACTATGGTTACAGCTGTTAGTATTGGGGTTACCTCCCCCACGCCGTGCGGCTCCCGGCTGCCCACAAACCACCGCAGCACCGAGGCCATGGCAGCACCCGGACGGCTCTCCCGATCTCAGGACTCGGTGTTTATTTCCCCCAATGGTTTCACACAGAATTCCGGAAATCACTCCCACGCAGGCTTCAAAACAACCAGCTAGGCCGCGTTCCGTAACCTAGCAACCGGTGTAGCATGTCCTGTACGGGTCAGCGCTGAGACCAAACATCCCTCCACCAGGAGGAGAATAAAAAAAACGCGACTAGTGTGACAGCCATAATGATAGGAAGACTACAAATAACCTCTGTACATGGGATGTTGGTTTTCTGATTAGGAGTCCATTGGATTTTAAACAATTGTTTACATTGTAAAAAATAAAAATGAAAAAAGTCCACACTGCCTATTTATTAAGAAACAAAGCTTTAAAAAAAATGTATATTCTGGGATTATGCAAAATGCAGAAGGCAATGTTATTTCTAACCTATGGTATACAGTGTGCATCATTCACATACATGCCAAGTGTCCCTATTTAGGAAGGACAGTCCCTAATTTGTACCCAAATCCATCTGTCCCTCTTTGCTTCTTCTTGTAGGTGTGTCTGGGTGTATAACAGAACTCCACAGCAATAATACTCCCAGTAATGTGTCTGAGTGTATAACAGAGCTCCACAGCAATAATACTGCTCCACAGCAATAATACTCCCAGTAATGTGTCTGAGTGTATAACAGACAGAGCTCCACAGCAATAATACTCCCAGTAATGTGTCTGGGTGTATAACAGAGCTCCACAGCAATAATACTCCCAGTAATGTGTCTGGGTGTATAACAGAGCTCCACAGCAATAATACTCCCAGTAATGTGTCTGGGTGTATAACAGAGCTCCACAGCAATAGTACTCCCTTTAAACTACAATAAATGTGTTTAGAAATCAGTCTGTGTAAATAAAATACATTGTTATGAATTACATTTTGGTTGCATGAATTGCTATTAGTAAGCCACCTACATTTCTCAGGACAGCCCCGCCTCTGGGCACACCCCCACTCACAACCCTAAAATTAAAATGTCCCACTTTGTCCATTTATAATTTTTGGTGGTACTAACAAACCCAACCTGTCTATCAGATTTTATGGATAGTTATTGTACTGTATGTGATCCATGGAAAGGATATAAGGTGTGACAGTTCTGATTTTGCCCACCGTTCTGAGTTGATACTCTTGTGTACAGCTTGGAAACCCAGAGATGAGACTCAGAAAACACAGCATGAGCGCATTTGCCCATCGGCCCAACATCAGGTGAGCAGCAGGGGGAAGCAGAGGGGGCAACCGCCACAGGGCGCATGTCTGGTGGTGCGTCCCATACTGTCTCTGATGCTGGCCTATGGGCTGGTCATCAGGTAAATGCCCGGTAAGCTGCGATGGATGGGAGGCTTAAGCAGCTTGCAATCTCCAGTCGTTGCAGATTGTGAATCGCTCCCGGTAGTGGTTTAAAGCCACAGGCTATCATGGCAATGCTCCGATTCCTTACTGACCACCATCCTTGGGGAGTCATACATGCGGTTTTTACCTGGCGGGTACACATATGACCACATAATCAGCCCCCTGGCAAAGTAAGCAAGAGAGATGGGGAATTAACTATAGTTTCCTTTTTAAATATTCATATAATGCCTAACATTAAGCCTCTATCCCCCTACACTAAAGCCCTTATACCCAGCACAATAGTCCACCTATCACCACACTAAAGCACTGTTGGTATTTTTGAATAATAATTTTTTTAACATGCCCGATGTGACGAGAACCCCATCACTCGTGTTAGTTCCCTTCTTCATTCGTTTCTCCATACCTCCTGTTCGTTTCTCGAACAGAGATTCGTAATCCCTTTTTATACTCCTAAAACCCAGACCACCCCCTGGCTCATTCAAAGAAGGTCGTTAACTCAAGTGCTCACCCTGGGAGGCCGCCATTCGTATGACTGAACACGTGCTCTTTGGAATGTCGTTGAGTGCAAGGAAATAAAGTCAGACACTACATCTCGCGAATCCGAGTGAACTTGTACCGCTGCCTGCTCCTCCTACAGACAAGCCAGAAGAGCCCTCTTCCGGGAAAAGACTCAGGGAACTATGAGGAACATTCGCTCCCTAACAGCCATGGGGAACATTCGGTTGTTTTCGCGCTAGAGCTCCCGAAAGTTGACCGGCCGTTGCTCGTTTCTCCCATGAACTGTTTTGGGCTACTCGTGGCCGGCCAGTCAAAACTTTACCCAGGTGGCGATTCTACTACACCGAAAGGATCTTGGCGCTATATAGACAACTTGGGTGCTCGGAGCCAGGCTATCCGGGGATATAGGACATGTGGGGTTCCTGTGTGGATTTAATGGGCTTTTGTTTTTTTTGTGTGTAATATCTGTATGTATCACTGTAACTGGGAGATAATTGAATTACCAGACTTTTGACTCAATTATCTCCCAGACATAGAGATGCCTAGGAGGAGTTTGTGTTGTTCTGTATGGAGACCCCATGCTGGGGGTCTGTGTATAAATTCTGTGTGCTTTCTCCAAATAAATCAGATCTACTCCCAACATTAAGTTTCGGTTAATGTATGGGGGGAAAGCTATACCAGCTATCATCACTACTGCTGTTGGATAGAGCTACTTCACACTGGGAAAGGAAATCCGTAGTGGTGATACTCTGGTGGTCCGCCACCTCCTGCAATAGAGATCCTTTACCACTCCACACTACAGCCCCTATCTCCCCCATAACACAGCCCCTATCCCCATACACTACAATTCAATCCCCCCATACTACAGATTCATCCCATGGTCACACTACAGCTTTTTGTTCTCCCTCACAGACTACAGCCTCTATCCCCTATGATACTGCAGACGATGTCTCCCCCATAAGACAGCTCCTATCCCCTCCAATACTACAGCCCCCATCTCACCCATAATACAGTCCCTATCCTCTCTGACACTACAGCCCTTATTTCCCCCATAATACAGTCCCTATCCTCTCTGACACTACAGCCCTTATCTTTCCATAACACAGCCTCTTCCGCTCTGATACTACAGCCCCTATCTCCCCCATAACATAGCCGCTATCCCATCCGATACTACAGCCCTTATCTCCCCCATAACATAGCCGTTATCCCCTCCGATACTACAGCCCCTATCTCCCCCATAACATAGCCGCTATCGCCTCCGATACTACAGCCCCTATCTCCCCCATAATACAGTCCCTATCCTCTCTGACACACCAGCCCTTATCTTTCCATAATACAGCCCCTTCCGCTCCGATACTACAGCCCCTATAACCCCCATAATACAGTTCCTATCCTCTTTGACAATACAACCCCTATCTTCCCCATAATACAGCCTCTATTCCCCGTACACTACAACTCAATCCTCTGACATTACAGATCCATCCCATGGTCACCCTACAATTCATGTCCCTCGCACATTACAGTCCCTATCACCTGCAAACACACATGTTACAACCCCTATCCCCTACAAACCCACACGTTACAATCCCTATCCCCTACAAACATACACGTTACAATCCCTATCCCCTACAAAAACACACGTTACAATCCCTATCCCCTGCAAACACACACGTTACAATCCCTATCCCCTACAAACACACACGTTACAATCCCTATCCCCTGCAAACACACATGTTACAATCCCTATCTCCTACAAACACACAAGTTACAATCCCTATCCCCTGCAAACACACATTTTACAATCCCTATCTCCTACAAACACGCACGTTACAATCCCTATCCCCTGCAAACACGCACGTTACAATCCCTATCCCCTACAAATACACACGTTACAATCCCTATCCCCTGCAAACACACATGTTACAATCCCTATCTCCTACAAACACGCACGTTACAATCCCTATCCCCTACAAATACACACGTTACAATCCCTATCCCCTGCAAACACACATGTTACAATCCCTATCCCCTGCAAACACACACTTTACAATCCCTATCCCCTATAAACACACATGTTACAATCCCTATCCCCTGCAAACACGCACGTTACAATCCCTATCGCCTACAAACACACACGTTACAATCCCTATCTCCTGCAAACACACATGTTACAAGCCCTATCTCCTGCAAACACGCACGTTACAATCCCTATCCCCTACAAACACACATTACCATCCCTTTTTCCCTACAAACACACACGTTACAATCCCTATCCCCTACAAACACACACGTTACAATCCCTATCCCCTGTAAACACGCACATTACAATCCCTATCCCCTGTAAACAAGCACGTTACAATTCCTATCCCCTACAAACACACATGTTACTATCCCTATCCCCTGCAAACACACATGTTACAATCCCTATCCCCTGCAAACACGCACGTTACAATCCCTATCCCCTACAAATACACACGTTACAATCCCTATCCCCTGCAAACACACAAGTTACAATCCCTATCCCCTGCAAACACGCACCTTACAATCCCTATCCCCTACAAATACACACGTTACAATCCCTATCCCCTGCAAACACGCACGTTACAATCCCTATCCCCTACAAACACACATGTTACAATCCCTATCCCCTGCAAACACGCACGTTACAATCCCTATCCCCTACAAACACACACGTTACAATTCCTATCCCCTATAAACACACACGTTACAATTCCTATCTCCTACAAACACACATGTTACAATCCCTATCCCCTACAAACACACACGTTACAATCCCTATCTCCTACAAACACACATGTTACAATCCCTATCCCCTGCAAACACACACTTTACAATCCCTATCCCCTACAAACACACACGTTACAATTCCTATCTCCTACAAACACACATGTTACAATCCCTATCCCCTGTAAACACGCACGTTACAATCCCTATCCCCTGCAAACACGCACGTTACAATCCCTATCCCCTACAAACACACATGTTACAACCCCTATCCCCTACAAAAACACACGTTACAATCCCTATCTCCTACAAACACACATGTTACAATCCCTATCCCCTGCAAACACACACTTTACAATCCCTATCCCCTATAAACACACATGTTACAATCCCTATCCCCTGCAAACACGCACGTTACAATCCCTATCCCCTACAAACACACACGTTACAATCCCTATCTCCTGCAAACACAAATGTTACAAGCCCTATCTCCTGCAAACACGCACGTTACAATCCCTATCCCCTACAAACACACATTACCATCCCTTTTTCCCTACAAACACACACGTTACAATCCCTATCCCCTACAAACACACACGTTACAATCCCTATCCCCTGTAAACACGCACATTACAATCCCTATCCCCTGTAAACAAGCACGTTACAATCCCTATCCCCTACAAACACACATGTTACAATCCCTATCCCCTGCAAACACACATGTTACAATCCCTATCCCCTGCAAACACGCACGTTACAATCCCTATCCCCTGCAAACACGCACGTTACAATCCCTATCCCCTACAAACACACATGTTACAATCCCTATCCCCTGCAAACACGCACGTTACAATCCCTATCCCCTACAAATACACACGTTACAATCCCTATCCCCTGCAAACACACATGTTACAATCCCTATCCCCTGCAAACACACATGTTACAATCCCTATCCCCTGCAAACACGCACGTTACAATCCCTATCCCCTGCAAACACGCACGTTACAATCCCTATCCCCTACAAACACACATGTTACAATCCCTATCCCCTGCAAACACGCACGTTACAATCCCTATCCCCTACAAATACACACGTTACAATCCCTATCCCCTGCAAACACACATGTTACAATCCCTATCCCCTGCAAACACGCACGTTACAATCCCTATCCCCTACAAATACACACGTTACAATCCCTATCCCCTGCAAACACGCATGTTACAATCCCTATCCCCTACAAACACACATGTTACAATCCCTATCCCCTGCAAACACGCACGTTACAATCCCTATCCCCTGCAAACACACATGTTACAATCCCTATCCCCTGCAAACACGCACGTTACAATCCCTATCCCCTACAAACACACACGTTACAATTTCTATCTCCTACAAACACACATGTTACAATCCCTATCCCCTACAAACACACACGTTACAATCCCTATCTCCTACAAACACACATGTTACAATCCCTATCCCCTGCAAACACACACTTTACAATCCCTATCCCCTACAAACACACACGTTACAATTCCTATCTCCTACAAACACACATGTTACAATCCCTATCCCCTGTAAACACGCACGTTACAATCCCTATCTCCTACAAACACACATGTTACAATCCCTATCCCCTACAAACACACACGTTACAATCCCTATCTCCTGCAAACTCGCACGTTAAAATCCCTATCCCCTACAAACACACACGTTACAATCCATATCCCCTGTAAACACGCACGTTACAATCCCTATCCCCTACAAACACACATGTTACAATCCCTATCCCCTACAAACACACACATTGCAATCCCTATTCCCTACAAACACACATGTTACAATCCCTACGTCTCACACTACATAGCACCTATCCTGTCACACGCACCCTACTTCACTACATACTACTACATAAATACTACATACTACTACTACTAAACACACTACTGTCCCTGCTTCCGCCCACACAAACACTACACATGCATCCGCACAGCAGCATTCCCTACAAAGAAGCAAAATAACAAACAGCCGCCCCAATACCACAAGCAGCCTCCCCTCACACAATATCACAAACAGTGTCCCAACTCACACATCCACACAGACATGCACACCACACACAGCATCCCCACAAACATGTAATACAACACACACGTCCTTACAGACATGCAACCCTCCAGTTATGGAGACACCAGAGAGAAGAAACCAGACAAGAGTAAAGTGTCATTAAATAAACACAGGAGATAGTCACCAGGGCATTGTGCATGGGCGGCCGTGGATGGGCACTGAATTGAGTAGCCAAACTGGCAGCAAAGCCGACTTGGAGAATATTTCCGGTTTGACTAGTTTGGCCTTACTGAGAATTCCCGACAATCTTACTTAGTGAATAGAGTACACATCGAAATTGTGGAGTATTTACAAGGGAATTGCCAATCTAGGACAAAGTTGTCAAACTGACTATTTTCCCAAGTCAGCTACCTTGCCTAGATATTACAATTTCCTTAACAATTCACCTCTCTTCACTTTTTAGTGAATATAACTTCATAGTATGCTAGCTTTCTCATATCCAGCAAATATCGTGATATTAAAATGATTGAGTCCCTAGACATTCATTATTATTAATATTCAGCTATAGACACGTTTGGTCATTTTTGTATCTCCATCCATTAACCCCTTAAGGACACATGACATGTGTGACATGTCATGATTCCCTTTTATTCCAGAAGTTTGGTCCTTAAGGGGTTAAACCTGTGAATGGGGCTACATTGGAAAAAGAATGAAGGCTAGATTGAAGTAGATTTCTCCAAAAACGAAGAATCTGCTAAACTTTCTCAACCTCAGGCTGCGCCCATTAAATAATATTTAATAAAACTAATCTAATTTAAGCAAGACTCTCACGATGTCTCCTTCCTGCTTGTCCGAATTAACTTGTCATCATTTATTTTTGTTTATTATACAGAGTGCTGCATATTAACAGAAATTAAATATTATTCTAAATCTGTTATGGAAAGCATCCGCGAAATGCACGTTATACCAGCAGGTGGCGATGTAGCTTCAGATTATGACATTTATTGGTAAAATGCAATATTACACGATATTATCGATACAGTTACTACATGTTTTTAAACCTTTAAGTGTGTTATTTTTTTCTTCAGTCTGCCGACAGGTTACATTATAATTGCTTTATTTTTTTAATGATTGGCTATAGAAAGAAAATCACTCATAATAACAAATAATAAGGAACTCTACAAACATAATGAATTTTGTAATTAAACATACTGACCCATCTATGAACCTGAAAATTAAGGTTTGTCTATCAATAGAAGGAGTGGTCCTGTGGGTCACACTCGTCACATGGCATAGTATATGCTAAACTAACTATATGTAATAGAGAGAGGTAAATAGAACTTAATATTGCATACACGTACGCATTGAAATTCCACAGTGAGGTATTATTGCTTAAATAAGAAACAGATATATTGTACAGAACAATGTAAACTGCATGGTGATACTGTTAAACTGCATGGTGATACTGATTGAGACATATCGGTTTTTACCATCACTGCATTTTTATTTTTAATACAATAATTCAAAGTAGATATTAAATATAAGTCATTTAATGTGACCTCATTTTTGTGTAAAACGCAAAACACAACTTTGTAACTCTTGGTACAGCAGGCTGCTAGAGGGGAGTTATTAAAATAATAACATTTTAGGTTAACACACGGAGGTTGCAATCTATGGGAGTTTGTTTACTGTGTTGTCAGAAATGCATTATTATTATTTTTATTATTAGTAGTAGTATTACTATATTTTTGTTTGTTTTTGTAAAATGTGTGAAAAGTATTATTTGGCCTAAGAACTTTTTTTTACAACTCAGCAGCATGTTAACCTAAATTATACGAGCACACGTTAAACACATTATTGATGTAACTCACTGTTTGCCAAAAACATCCACATTTCAAATCAATGTATAGTCACAATGTTTCTATGCTAAATTTATTTTGTATGACACGCAGAATAAAATGTAAATGTTATCAGTTTATTTTCATGAATTATGCATTATTTAAATAATATCTTGTGGGATGATACAATATATATAGATATATCCCAAGCACCAAAACAACTGAAGCACATGACACATGTACAGGACATGGTCCCTGTCTTACTACATATAACTTATACATCTTTCTATGCTGCTCTAACCTTCTGAAAACCTGGTGGTGGAACATGATATCCCATAATCCTCTATACAGAGATTTAGGAGATAAGAATAGACTATGTAGACTCCTGATTGGCTGAATCTCTTCTGGGTCTCTGTAGAGGTCACTGCTTGCGACACTTGCCTGTGTATTAGAACTGGATGCAGACACATTATTGGCGAGAACCTTGTTTAATTATTGTTTGCATATTCATATAATGATTTATTTGTTGAATTCAATCAATATGGGGGTCACTCCCAGCACGAAGTATCATTTTATATATGTATATATTTATATAAACTGAATTTGTATAAAGTTATATTTAAAAAAAAGATTAAAAGCCAAACGCCTAGCCTTTCACTGCTCCCATATCTTCAGAAAATCTGTATGTGTTATAGTTTCTACGGAGGGATTTTATGAAATGAAAACGATTCTGGATACACATTACAGCCTATGTAGAGGATGTAACAGTATGCTCTGCTATTTATAACGCCGTGTTTAATTTATTTAATGTATGTTGCATCGAGTTAAGCCCTATAGAGTATATATAATCCTGGGGTATATGCAGTCTGATGCCCATTTAGCTTCCAATCAACTTTACTCCACTTACTAAAGAAAAATACCTCAATATCTATAGGCCTATCCTGGTACCAGAGCCATTCTTCCTCACCCAATATGGGACAAAAACCTTAAAGCACCAAACTATAGCTTAATGAAGCCGTTATGGAGTATCACTGCTCAATTCTCTGCCATTTAGGAGTTAAATCATTTCCACACACCCCCTGGCTGTGACTCACACAGCCTGCATGAAGAAATGCCCAGTACAGAGGACACAAGTTAATGGGCCAGGTCTCAGGAGGATATAGGAAGCTAAAAACAATAACACTCTTTCAGGAAGTATGTAGGGAGACTGTATGAGCCTCAGTCATGGGAGGTGTGGCTAGAGCTGCATAAACAAAGTCATTTAACAACTAAAGGGCAGTAAAAGCAGTGAGACTGCAGGGGCATGATCTATACACTAAAACTGCTCCACTAAGCTAAAGTTGTTTTGGCGCTTAAAGTGTCCCTTTCAATTGACACAGATAAACAATTGGGTGTGATAATGTTGTTCATCCTTTGAGATTTAAAGAAAAAAAGATATCACCTAAAACAGTGGCAACGGTTATTTCAGTATGAATACGGCTGATTTGATTTCACAGAGATTAAAAAAAGATCTGCAAGCTAATTAGAATAAAAAGGATATTACAGGAGCATTTAATCGATGTAGGAGTAATCGAGTGGCTGCTCCAAGCTGGCTGCCATTTGGGAATCAAAATTATTTTTTTCCTGTTTGTGGAACAATAGAAAGTCACCTCAAATTATTTTTATTTTTATTTTTTTAACTTCTTTTGGATCATCCAATGTGTCTTTAGCAGATGAAGTTCCCACATTTAAGAATCAAAATCTCTGCCCAGAAGTTGCAGACCTTTGAGCTCAAAGGAACCTATAGCCTTAAAAAGTATACTCATTGTTTTGGGACTATAGATTGTTTTGCCCCCCCCCCCCCCCCCTCCCCTTTGCTCAGTAACATTGAAGATTAAACTATCTCATGTACCTAATTTCCAGAACAACCTCCTTCAATCTCGGCATTCAAACTGATGCCACCCACAACCCCATCCTAACCAAGGCTTCAGCAGCATTTGGTTGAAGAAGTGAGTTTTACTGCACCATACTTATATAGACATATTACTAATTGTTCATGTTAATCTTATTAATCTGTAAAACAAAAAAGAAAGAATGAATGGAGTACTAATCAACTGTTAGATAAGTTTGTTAAAATAAACCTGGTATTGACTTTACACGTTTAAAAGAACACGTGTTCAAATATGGGTTTTATCCATCTTTTTGGAAGTTAGGTAATAAATTAAAGATCTGATGAAGCCGAGCACGTCGGCGAAACGCGTCATCACGCCCTGACGTCATTACGTCCAACGGCCGTAAGCCCCGCCTCCCGGAACAAGTGTGAGAGACAGTAGCCCTGAGAGCCTGGAAAGGACCTACGAAATTGTTTTGGACTATATCACACCGGTGAGGAGAAGGACATACAGCCAGACAACTGATTTTAATGATTGAAGTGTCTAAATAAAGGATTTTACTGCCATCACAGCCTCAAGCCTCTATATACCGAGATGCCTATACAGTTCAGAGCAGACTAAATTGCTCTACTCTTGTGAGTGTTTTGATTTATAATTTCAATATTTTAAATTTTATGCATATTGCCCTATGAGTTTTTTTCTGTTTTCTTTGAGTATATCACAGAATTGTCAAAAGAAGCAACTTTTAAAAGTGAGTTTATTTTTCAATTAGCACTTATGTGGTCTGACACTAATGCACTTTTAAGATATCACATATGTATGTGATATTTATATCACTTGAATTGATCTATAGTATTCAAGCACAGTGCACATTATAATACTTTTGAAGAGTTATTATTATTGTTAATTAATATTTGTGTGAATTATTCACTAATATTGGTCTTAAAGGCACAGCGCACTTTATTTTTGTTTTTTTGTATGTTATGTGAGTGGAGCTTTTTCACGATATATAGTGCTGCTTTAATCTTATATTGTACTGTACACATTAATTTTAGCGCCATTTTTACTTGTCTTTTGGTACCAATAAATTAAAGTGAATCCCAGCTTATTTCTTTATATGGTAAAGGTAAAAAATATACAAATGTACCATTTAATTTAATTTAAAGTGATAGTAAAGCTTTGTAACTAATTGCAGTAGTACAAGCGCCACAACTGGGTGAAAAATGAAAATTTTTAAGGGTTGCCAAATTTCCCCAAGAAGGCACAGTTTACAAGTGTAAGGCCATTTTAATTCTTTCGGTTCATTTTTGCTAAATTTTTTTGCTCCACAGGGGCTTAGGTGCTTCTGTATGTCTAATACGGGATGTCCGAAAGAAAGGACACAATGATGTATGATCCAAATTGAAGAATATTGTCTATACATGTGAACATACATGGCAAATGGGTGGGTTCCAATTTTTGGTAAGCGTTAAGAGTTTGCACAGTCTATAAATATATTAAAGCAGCTTTTTTAGAATTTTATCAGAAAAGTCATTTATTCTTCAAGGTCTATGCAACCCCAGTGAAGCTGACCTGCAAATCAGTTTGAGATAATAGAAAATTGTGTTTACAAAATAGTGTTCCCATTACTCATCAGTATATGCGCTGTGGTGATGCACATCCCATATTTTTGTACATTTGTTTGGAACATAGAACATTAGACGCCTACTTATTCGTGAATAGAAAAGCTTTGGGCCTTCGTGGAAATGTCCCCTTTTTATTAGTAAATAATAATACTCTCAATATTGCTTGGAAACATTGTGCTCATAAATTCTAAATAGGATGCCGAGAAATTCAATTAAGCAATACTCATAATAAAATAAACCCACTAAAACATGTTGCTTTTTTTTTTTTAATTAAAGGTTACCTGTCCTGGTACCTACAAATGATGTTCTTTTGAGCCAGCATATAATTTAATCTGTATGTTGTGCTGGCAGATTTGCTGGCAAATGTATAGATTGGGACTAAAACCAATTTAAAAATAGGTCTTTCTCCCAGCTGTCATTCAGTTGTTTGGCATAGACCCCAACAAGCGGTCCTTCTACACTCCACATATAGCAACCACAGCGTATGCACTGTGGTTGTTATGGTAACTCCCTTGCTGGCGCTGTTAGTGCTGGGTAGGGAGTATAGTAGTGCCATTCATATCATGGCATAGAAATCAATGTGTTGGCGTCACAAAAGAGCTTCGACTTGCATCACGAAAAGACCCCGAGCAGGAGAACTGAAACAAGAGTGTGGTAGGAGTGAGAGCAGATTGGCGGTGAGTGTTGGAAACGAGCGTCCTCTGTAACTTTCAAAACACCCAAAAAGTCTACATTTAGATATATATTTTTTTTAATTCTTTATTGTAGTGCGGTGATACATACTCGTTTCACCATTGACATAAAGCATGAGAAACAAAAGCATTGTAAACATGAGGGGTCAAGATAAACTGCACTGTATTTTGGCTTTGTTTCCATTCTTGGTCACAATATGTCACAGTTAGTAGAGTAGAGATCAGGAGTATTGATAAGGTTATGGTGGTTACCAGGAGAAACGCCAGATTAAAAGCCAGTAGTTACAGCTAAGATATATGAGACTGAAAAAGGTGGTATGTGGCTCCCCATTGTACAGAGCTACGGAATCTGATGGCGCTATATAAATAATAAAATAATAATAATAGAGGCAAAACGACAGTGAAACAGGGATAATAGGAAATCACTATAGAGAGTGGAACTCTACTTGAAAGAAGCCAAAGTCAATGCTTCAGACTTTATCCGATGCCACAATTATAGTGTAGTTGTGAACCAGAACTACAGGTATTCCTGAATTGCTGAGTGAGAGCTTCACTGTGCCCCTGCCGCATGTAGAGATTCTCCAGTCCACACGAGTAGATAGGATACTCCCAGTAATTTGTCTGAGTGTATAACAGAGCTCCGCAGCAATAATACTTCCAGTAATGTGTCTGGGTGTATAACAGAGCTCCACAGCTATAATACTCCCAGTAATGTGTCTGGGTGTATAACAGAGCTCCATAGCAGTAATACTCCCAGTAATGTGTCTGAGTGTATAACAGAGCTCCACAGCAATAATACTCCCAGTAATGTGTCTGAGTGTATAACAGAGCTCCGCAGCAATAATACTCCCAGTAATTTGTCTGAGTGTATAACAGAGCTCCATAGCAATAATACTCCCAGTAATTTGTCTGAGTGTATAACAGAGCTCCGCAGCAATAATACTCCCAGTAATGTGTCTAATTGTATAACAGAGCTCCACAGCAATAATACTTCCAGTAATGGGTCTGAGAGTATAACAGAGCTCCACAGCAATAATACTCCCAGTAATGTATCTGGGTGTATAACAGAGCTCCACAGTGTTTAGAAATCAGTATGTGTAAATAATATGCATTGCTATTCTTATAACTACATTTTGGTTGTATAAACTGTTATCAGTAAATCACCTAAAATTTCTCAGAACAGCCCCGCCCCTGGCCCCGCCCCACTCATACCCCTAAAATTAAAGTGTCCCTCTTTGTCCATGTGAAATGTTGGCAGATATGATAAGTGGTGAAGTTTCAGCCTGGAAAAACATACAAGCCAAAGCTCTCCCCTCAACCCGACCCTCTCTGCTGATGTCCCTGCCTGTGGCTGGAGGTGGAGGGATGTAGGGGGAGGACATGGATGGATGTGTACCGCCGTAGGATGCCTATCACCCGCATGCTGTGCATGTTGTCTGACACCTAATATGCACAGATCTAGCATTAGCCAGCCTGGAATAACCCTTTACGCTGGTTATCGATAAACCTATGTTAATAAAACTGTGACGAAAACCCTACACTTTAACCTGGTCTCATGTCTTTGTTGTTGGGATTGTGGTCTCAGATACAGTATATTGACTTACGAAAAATTAGCCCTTACACACTTTGGAGTTCTTTCCATCAGGGCCGGACTGGGACAAAAATTCAGCCCGGGCAATTAAAGGCAGAGCAGCCCACTATTAGGGGCGGGGCCAGAAAGGGGGCATGTCATGTCACCACCATTGACACCCACACCCCCTTCCCCCCCCACCAAATGAGTATGTTAATGTGACGCTCCTCCAGAGCTAAAATAAATGCCATGAGTTGTTTTTGGGGGGGGGAGAGGGGGGGTTGAGTTTGTGCTGCGTTTGCTGGCGATTTGTCTCTGGTGTCCTCAATAGTGGGATACCAGAGATCAAAACAGGAACCGCACTGTGTTGTGCATGTGTGGGGATGTTCCTTGTGTTGTTGTATATGTTTGGACGTTGCATGTGTGTAGAGCAATTGTGTATGTGAAGGGGTCTGTTTGTGGCGTACTGCATGTGGCTAGGGGCTGTAGTGTGTGTGTCTCTGGGTTGTAAAGTATGTGTATTTATATAGGGCCTGTGGAGTGTGTGCATGTAAGGAGCTGTACTGTGTGTTTGTGAGTGTATCTAGGGGCTCTAGTGTGTGTATGCATATAGGAACTGTAGAGCACATGTGTATAGGGGGGGGGGGGTAATGTATGCATAGGTGGTGTAGTGTGTGTCCAGGGGGTGCAGAATATGTATTTATAGGGGATATAAATTAGTGTGGGTGCATGCAGGGGGTGTAATGTGTGTGTTTATAGGGGTATAACGTATGAGAGTGCAGGGAGTGTAGTGTAGGTTTATGGGGTATAGAGTGTGTTTAGTGTGTGTATGTGAGTGCCAGGGGAATAGTGTGTATATAAGGGGTATAGAGTGTGTGTAGTGTGTTTGTGTGTAAGTGCAGGAGGTGCAGTGTGGATATAGGGGTATAGAGTGTGTATTGTGTGTTAATGCAGGGGCTGTAGTGTGTATGTAGGGGTATAGAGTGTATGCAGTGTGTTTGTGTGTTAGTGCAGGGGGTGCTGTGTGTGTAGTGTGTTAGTGCAGGGGAGCAGTATGTCTGTGTGTTAGTGCAGTGTGTGTTAGTGCAGGGGAGCAGTATGTTTGTGTGTTAGTGCAGTGTGTGTTTGTGTGTTAATGCAGTGTGTGTTAGTGCATGTTACTGCAGTGTGTGTTAGTGCAGTGTGTGTTTGTGTTACTGCAGTATGTGTTAGTGCAGTGTGTGTGTTAGTGCAGTGTGTGTTTGTGTTACTGCAGTGTGTGTTAGTGCAGTGTGTGTTAGTGTTACTGCAGTGTGTTAGTGCAGTGTGTTTGTGTTAGTGCAGTGTGTGTTTGTGTTAGTGCCGTGTGTGTTAGTGCCGTGTGTGTTAGTGCCGTGTGTGTTAGTGCAGTGTGTGTTAGTGTTACTGCAGTGTGTTAGTGCAGTGTGTGTTTGTGTTACTGCAGTGTGTGTTAGTGTTACTGCAGTGTGTTAGTGCAGTGTGTGTTTGTGTTACTGCAGTGTGTGTTAGTGCAGTGTGTGTTAGTGCAGTGTGTGTTAGTGCAGTGTGTGTTTGTGTCACTGCAGTGTGCGTTAGTGCAGTGTGTGTTAGTGCAGTGTGTGTTAGTGCAGTGTGTGTTTGTGTTACTGCAGTGTGTTAGTGCAGTGTGTGTTAGTGCAGTGTGTGTTAGTGTTACTGCAGTGTGTTAGTGCAGTGTGTGTTAGTGCAGTGTGTGTTAGTGTTACTGCAGTGTGTTAGTGCAGTGTGTGTTAGTGCAGTGTGTGTTAGTGTTACTGCAGTGTGTTAGTGCAGTGTGTGTTAGTGCAGTGTGTGTTATTGTTAGTGCAGTGTGTTAGTGCAGTGTGTTTGTGTTAGTGCAGTGTGTGTTTGTGTTACTGCAGTGTGTGTTAGTGCCGTGTGTGTTAGTGCAGTGTGTGTTAGTGTTACTGCAGTGTGTTAGTGCAGTGTGTGTTTGTGTTACTGCAGTGTGTGTTAGTGCAGTGTGTGTTAGTGCAGTGTGTGTTAGTGCAGTGTGTGTTAGTGTTACTGCAGTGTGTTAGTGCAGTGTGTGTTTGTGTTACTGCAGTGTGTGTTAGTGCAGTGTGTGTTTGTGTTACTGCAGTGTGTGTTTGTGCAGTGTGTGTTAGTGCAGTGTGTGTTAGTGCAGGGGAGCAGAATGTTTGTGTGTAAGTGGTGCAGTGAGTGTTAGTGCAGGGGTGCAGTGTGTGTAGTGTGTGTGTATGTGTGTATATGGCCTTAAATTATTATTATTAAAAAGTTAAAAAAAATCCATTTATTCCCCCTTTTAACTTTGCAGGGGGGGAGGGAGCATTCACATACCTGGTGGTCCAGTGAGGGGGGGCTACGCCACACACACATCCCTGGCGGTCCAGCGGCAGGTAATTCAGTCTGTACCCCGCAGGGTACAGACCATCTCTCTCTCTCCTTCTCGCGAGCGCCGTTTTTTCAGAGCGTTGCCGCCGGTTACCATGGCAACGCTCTGATAATCTCGGAGCTCGCGAGAAGAAGATAAAGGAAGCTGTCGCCGTGCGCGGAGGGAGACCGTCTCACTGCCCGATCTCCCCTCCGGCCCGTGATGGGTTAGACCTCCATCTTGGGGCCGGTGCTGCTGCGCATGGGCCGGCAGGGGAGATCTCTTGGTCTTTCCTGCCGGCCTCGGCCCATGGCCATCGCGGCCCACCGGGCATTTGCCCGGTTTGCCCGATGGCCAGTCCGGGCCTGCTTTCCATAGTGCCGTCAGGTAAAGTCTGTCTGAATTCTATTAAAGGGACATTGTAGGCACCCAGACCACTTCAGCTCATTGAAGCGGTCTGGGTGCTGTGCCCCTATTGCACTTAGTGCTGCAATGTTAAACAGTGTAGCTCTAGAGAAACTGTAATGTTTATATTGCAGCTCTAAGTCTGCCCTCTGTGGCTGACTACCAGACAGCCACTGGGGGCGCTTCCGGAATCTAAACTGACTTTTGGTCCATTATCTGATGCTGGACGTCCTCACACTTTGCATGAGGACCTCCAGCGTCAGACTTTTCCCCATAGGAAAGCATTGATTCAATTTTCTGCGCAGGCGCATTAGAACGCACTCGTCGTGGAGAAGAGGGGGCAGTGCTTCGACCCAGCCCCAGGACATCGGCGCTGGGATAAGGAAAGTAAAAATCTATCTAGGGTTTTTAACCCTTTATTTACCGGGTAGGAGGGGCGCAAGGGAGGGGGAGGCAGAGGGACCGGTAGTGCCAGGAATACAGCTTTGTACAGTATCCCTTTAAATGTCCTGACATCCTGCATTTTTTTCTTTTAAAACCAGCTCGAACTTAACTTTAATTCATTAGGTTGAGTAAAAATCCTAGATGTTACAATTTTTCTTTAAGAACAATATAATGTCATTTTTATAAAATACACAAATGTAACATGATTTCATTAATATTCATCTGCTTATCACAATGCAACATTTAAAACAGTTAAGGCCACAATCTTTTATTTTTTCTGCATTTTCCAGTTCCACATTGTCATTAGCAGGGACTGGGATATTGCCATTATTCTGTACTTTGGTCATTTAAATTTGATAATGACATTTCAAAATAATGGTTTTGCTTTGCAACACTTAAGATAAACTGTTTTTAGAGAGCCACATGGAAACATTTGTCATCATTTAAGCTATTTTCTAGTACTTTGACATATCTGTCCACATTTATTAGAAGAATGTCATCTGCATATAGATAGATTTTTGCAAAGGTGCAGATATTTGGAAGGTCGTTAATACAATGCAATGATAAAAAAAAAAGAATTGGTCCCAGGACAAATCTTCCAGAACACTAATTTTAATTGTCCTTGTATTTAAAACAGATCCATTTACATAGCTCCTTTTCAATCAATTTATTATATATGAATTTTGACTTAGATTATTTTTTTGGTATATTTTGCTCTGCTCTTCACAATGGAGTTTCTATTATACATGTAAAATGGAATAAATGAATTTGTAATATATGTCACTGGGTTAAATAAAGTCAATACGAAACAAAAATTGATGAAAGTATACGCATATACATTTATTGTGACGTCTCCTAATATCTATATACTAATACACTTTGCTAATACGTTGGCTCTGGGATTTTTGTAATAAGAAAATGGGAAAGGTAAATCCTTATCTTTATAAAGCTATAATAACCTTCACGTATTTATTGTAATAAATATCGTGTATAATATATATTATGTTACATGTATATCTTGTCATACGATGCTAGTACATTAAGTGAACGTGCAATTAATGAAACCCGCAGATAGCACGTTTCCATTGAGGTATTTATGCACTGATTGGTTTATTTACTGAACTCTAAATTGCAGTGAATAAAAAAAAAATGGTGAAAATGGAGAATTTTGCCCAAATTTTTAAATTCTGTTTTTAATTCACTCCCATTTGGTGAAATGTAGGAACAGTGAAGGAAAGAAGAAAGAAAATCAGATTTAATTCTGTATTTACAAGCAGCTGGATATTGTGCTGCCGGAGACCTAGTATGTAGGGCTTACCACCCTATTTCAGTATCCCACCACTTGAAGCTATCCCAAAACTACCTACGTTATGCGCCCCTCAGGGTAATTTACCGCTGATCATTTAACTCCTCAGTTCATCTCCCCCAATCCCAGTACATACATTCCCTACCTATTCCCCCCAATCCCAGTACACACATTCCCTACCTATCCCCCCAATCCCAGTACATACATTACCTACCTATCCCCCCAATCCCAGTACATACATTACCTACCTATCCCACCAATCCCAGTACACACATTCCCTACCTATCCCCCCAATCCCAGTACATACATTGCCTACCTATCCCACCAATCCCAGTACATACATTCCCTACCTATCCCCCAAATCCCAGTACATACATTCCCTACATATCCCACCAATCCCATTACATACATTCCCTACCTATTAACCTCAATCCCAGTACATACATTCCCTACCTATTCCCCCCAATACCAGTACATACATTCCCTACCTATTAACCCCAATCCCAGTACATACATTCCCTACCTATTCCCCCCAATCCCAGTTCATACATTCCCTACCTATCCCACCAATCCCAGTACATACATTCCCTACCTATTAACCTCAATCCCAGTACATACATTCCCTACCTATTCCCCCCAATACCAGTACATACATTCCCTACCTATTAACCCCAATCCCAGTACATACATTCCCTACCTATCCCCCCAATCCCAGTACAGAAATTCCCTACCTATCCCCCCAATACCAGTACATACATTCCCTACCTATCCCCCCAATCCCAGTACACACATTCCCTACCTATCCCCCCAATCCCAGTAAATACATTCCCTACCTATTCCCCCCAATCCCAGTACACACATTCCCTACCTATCCCCCCAATGC
Organism: Pelobates fuscus; assembly: GCF_036172605.1. Taxonomy (NCBI): domain Eukaryota; kingdom Metazoa; phylum Chordata; class Amphibia; order Anura; family Pelobatidae; genus Pelobates; species Pelobates fuscus. Next base: position 15,048,029 of record NC_086321.1, on the reverse strand, counting down.
CAGTACATACATTCCCTACCTATCCCCCCAATCCCAGTACATACATTCCCTACCTATTCCCCCCAATCACAGTACATACATTCCCTACCTATCCCCCAATCACAGTACATACATTCCCTACCTATCCCCCCAATCCCAGTTCATACATTCCCTACCTATCCCCCCAATCCCAGTTCATACATTCCCTACCTATCCCCCCAATCCCAGTTCATACATTCCCTACCTATTAACCCCAATCCCAGTACATACATTCCCTACCTATCCCCCCAATCCCAGTTCATACATTCCCTACCTATTAACCCCAATCCCAGTACATACATTCCCTACCTATCCCCCCAATCCCAGTTCATACATTCCCTACCTATTAACCACAATCCCAGTTCATACATTCCCTACCTATTAACCCCAATACCAGTACATACATCCCCTACCTATTCCCCCCAATCCCAGTTCATACATTCCCTACCTATTAACCCCAATCCCAGTACATACATTCCCTACCTATCCCCCCAATCCCAGTACATACATTCCCTACCTATCCCCCCAATACCAGTACATACATTCCCTACCTATTCCCCCCAATCACAGTACATACATTCCCTACCTAGCCCCCAATCACAGTACATACATTCCCTACCTATCCCCCCAATCCCAGTTCATACATTCCCTACCTATTAACCCCAATCCCAGTACATACATTCCCTACCTATTCCCCACAATCCCAGTTCATACATTCCCTACCTATTTACCCCAATCCCAGTACATACATTCCCTACCTATCCCCCCAATCCCAGTACATACATTCCCTACCTATCCCCCCAATACCAGTACATACATTCCCTACCTATTCCCCCCAATCACAGTACATACATTCCCTACCTATCCCCAATCCCAGTACATACATTCCCTACCTATTCCCCCCAATCACAGTACATACATTCCCTACCTATTCCCCCCAATCCCAGTACATACATTCCCTACCTATCCCCCAATCCCAGTACATACATTCCCTACCTATTCCCCCCAATCCCAGTACATACATTCCCTACCTATTCCCCCTAATCCCAGTACATACATTCCCTACCTATCCCCCCAATCCCAGTACATACATTCCCTACCTATTCCCCCCAATCACAGTACATATATTCCCTACCTATCCCCCAAACCCAGCACATACATTCCCTACCTATCCCCCCAATCCCAGTACATACATTTCCTACCTATTCCCCCCAATCACAGTACATACATTCCCTACCTATCCCCCAATCCCAGTACATACATTACCTACCTATCCCCCCAATACCAGTACATACATTCCCTACCTATTACCCCCAATCCCAGTACATACATTCCCTACCTATCCCCCCAACCCCAGTACATACATTCCCTACCTATTCCCCCAATACCAGTACATACGTTCCCTACCTATTCCCCCAATCCCAGTACATACATTCCCTACCTATTCCCCCAATTCCAGTACAAGCATTCCCTACCTATTTCCCCAATCCCAGTATATACATCCCCTACCTACCTCCCCAATCCCAGTATATACATTCCCTACCTACCTACCTCCCAATCCCAGTACATACATTCCCTACCTATCTCCCCAATCCCAGTACATACATTCCCTACCTATTCCCCCCAATCACAGTACATACATTCCCTACCTATTCCCCCAATCACAGTACATACATTCCCTACCTATCCCCCAATCCCAGTACATACATTCCCTACACTGCCCCCAATCCCAGTACATACATTTCCTACCTATTACCCCCAATCCCAGTACATACATTCCCTACTTATTCCCCCCAATCCCAGTACATTCGTTCCCTACCTATTCCCCAATCCCAGTACATACATTCCCTACCGATTCCCCCCAATCCCACTACATACATTCCCTACCTATTTCCCCCAATCCCAGTACACACATTCCCTACCTATTCCCCCAATCCCAGTACATACATTCCCTACCTATTTCCCCCAATCCCAGTACACACATTTCCTACCTATTCCCCCCAATCCCAGTACATACATTCCCTACCTATCCCCCCCAATCCCAGTACATACATTCCCTACCTATTCCCCACAATCCCAGTACATATATTCCCTACCTATTCCCCGAAATCCCAGTACACACATTCCCTACCTATCCCCCCCAATCCCAGTACATACATTCCCTACATATTCTCTCCAATCCCAGTACATACATACCCTACCTATTTCACCCAATCACAGTACATACATTCCCAGTACACACATTTCCTACCTATTCCCCCTAATCCCAGTACATGCATTCCCTACCTATTCCCCTCATTCCCCCAATCCCAGTACATACATTCCCTACCTATTTCCCCCAATCCCAGTACATACATTCCCTACCTATTCCCCCAATCCCAGTACATGCATTTCCTACCTATTCCCCCCATTCCCAGTACATACATTCCCTACCTATTCCCCCCATTCCCCCCAATCCCAGTACATACATTCCCTACCTATTCCCCCCAATCCTACCCATTCCCTTCCTATTCCCCCCAATCCAGTACATACATTCCCTACCTATTCCCCCCAATCCCAATACATACATTCCCTACTTATTCCCCCCAACCCCAGTACATACATTCCCTACCTATTCCCCCCCAATCCCAGTGCATACATTCCCTACCTATTTCTCCCAATCCCAGTACATACATTCCCTCCCTATTCCCCCAATCACAGTACATACATTCCCAGTACACACATTCTCTACATATTCCCCCAATCCCAGTACATACATTCCTTACCTATTCCCCCTCAATCCCAGTACATGCATTCCCTACCTATTCCCCCAATCACAGTACATACATTCCCTACCTATCCCCCAATCCCAGTACATACATTCCCTACACTGCCCCCAATCCCAGTACATACATTTCCTACCTATTACCCCCAATCCCAGTACATACATTCCCTACTTATTCCCCCCAATCCCAGTACATTCGTTCCCTACCTATTCCCCAATCCCAGTACATACATTCCCTACCGATTCCCCCCAATCCCACTACATACATTCCCTACCTATTTCCCCCAATCCCAGTACACACATTCCCTACCTATTCCCCCAATCCCAGTACATACATTCCCTACCTATTTCCCCCAATCCCAGTACACACATTTCCTACCTATTCCCCCCAATCCCAGTACATACATTCCCTACCTATCCCCCCCAATCCCAGTACATACATTCCCTACCTATTCCCCACAATCCCAGTACATATATTCCCTACCTATTCCCCGAAATCCCAGTACACACATTCCCTACCTATCCCCCCCAATCCCAGTACATACATTCCCTACATATTCTCTCCAATCCCAGTACATACATACCCTACCTATTTCACCCAATCACAGTACATACATTCCCAGTACACACATTTCCTACCTATTCCCCCTAATCCCAGTACATGCATTCCCTACCTATTCCCCTCATTCCCCCAATCCCAGTACATACATTCCCTACCTATTTCCCCCAATCCCAGTACATACATTCCCTACCTATTCCCCCAATCCCAGTACATGCATTTCCTACCTATTCCCCCCATTCCCAGTACATACATTCCCTACCTATTCCCCCCATTCCCCCCAATCCCAGTACATACATTCCCTACCTATTCCCCCCAATCCTACCCATTCCCTTCCTATTCCCCCCAATCCAGTACATACATTCCCTACCTATTCCCCCCAATCCCAATACATACATTCCCTACTTATTCCCCCCAACCCCAGTACATACATTCCCTACCTATTCCCCCCCAATCCCAGTGCATACATTCCCTACCTATTTCTCCCAATCCCAGTACATACATTCCCTCCCTATTCCCCCAATCACAGTACATACATTCCCAGTACACACATTCTCTACATATTCCCCCAATCCCAGTACATACATTCCTTACCTATTCCCCCTCAATCCCAGTACATGCATTCCCTACCTATTCCCCCATTCCCTGTACATACATTCCCACCTATTCCCCCCATTCCCCACAATCCCAGTACATACATTCCCTACCTATTCCCCCAATCACAGTACATACATTCCCAGTACACACATTCTCTACATATTCCCCCCAATCCCAGTACATACATTCCTCACCTATTCCCCCTCAATCCCAGTACATGCATTCCCTACCTATCCCCCTAAATCCCAGTACATACATTCCCTACCTATTCCCCCCAATCACAGTACATGCATTCCCTACCTATTCCCCCCAAATCCCAGTACATACATCCCCTACCTATTCCCCCAACCCCAGTACATACATTCCCTACCTATTCCCCCTAATCCCAATACATACATTCCCTTCCTATCCCCCCCAATCCCAGTACATACATTCCCTACCTATCCCCCCAATCCCAGTACATACCTTGCCTAACTATCCCCCCAATCCAGTACATACATTCCTTAACAATTCCCCCTAATCCCAGTACATACATTCCCTACCTATCCCCCTAAATCCCAGTACATACATTCCCTACCTATTCCCCCCAATCACAGTACATGCATTCCCTACCTATTCCCCCCAAATCCCAGTACATACATCCCCTACCTATTCCCCCAACCCCAGTACATACATTCCCTACCTATTCCCCCTAATCCCAATACATACATTCCCTTCCTATCCCCCCCAATCCCAGTACATACATTCCCTACCTATCCCCCCAATCCCAGTACATACATTCCCTACCTATTTCCCCCAATCCCAGTACACACATTTCCTACCTATTCCCCCCAATCCCAGTACATACATTCCCTACCTATCCCCCCCAATCCCAGTACATACATTCCCTACCTATTCCCCACAATCCCAGTACATATATTCCCTACCTATTCCCCGAAATCCCAGTACACACATTCCCTACCTATCCCCCCCAATCCCAGTACATACATTCCCTACATATTCTCTCCAATCCCAGTACATACATACCCTACCTATTTCACCCAATCACAGTACATACATTCCCAGTACACACATTTCCTACCTATTCCCCCTAATCCCAGTACATGCATTCCCTACCTATTCCCCTCATTCCCCCAATCCCAGTACATACATTCCCTACCTATTTCCCCCAATCCCAGTACATACATTCCCTACCTATTCCCCCAATCCCAGTACATGCATTTCCTACCTATTCCCCCCATTCCCAGTACATACATTCCCTACCTATTCCCCCCATTCCCCCCAATCCCAGTACATACATTCCCTACCTATTCCCCCCAATCCTACCCATTCCCTTCCTATTCCCCCCAATCCAGTACATACATTCCCTACCTATTCCCCCCAATCCCAATACATACATTCCCTACTTATTCCCCCCAACCCCAGTACATACATTCCCTACCTATTCCCCCCCAATCCCAGTGCATACATTCCCTACCTATTTCTCCCAATCCCAGTACATACATTCCCTCCCTATTCCCCCAATCACAGTACATACATTCCCAGTACACACATTCTCTACATATTCCCCCAATCCCAGTACATACATTCCTTACCTATTCCCCCTCAATCCCAGTACATGCATTCCCTACCTATTCCCCCATTCCCTGTACATACATTCCCACCTATTCCCCCCATTCCCCACAATCCCAGTACATACATTCCCTACCTATTCCCCCAATCACAGTACATACATTCCCAGTACACACATTCTCTACATATTCCCCCCAATCCCAGTACATACATTCCTCACCTATTCCCCCTCAATCCCAGTACATGCATTCCCTACCTATCCCCCTAAATCCCAGTACATACATTCCCTACCTATTCCCCCCAATCACAGTACATGCATTCCCTACCTATTCCCCCCAAATCCCAGTACATACATCCCCTACCTATTCCCCCAACCCCAGTACATACATTCCCTACCTATTCCCCCTAATCCCAATACATACATTCCCTTCCTATCCCCCCCAATCCCAGTACATACATTCCCTACCTATCCCCCCAATCCCAGTACATACCTTGCCTAACTATCCCCCCAATCCAGTACATACATTCCTTAACAATTCCCCCTAATCCCAGTACATACATTCCCTACCTATCCCCCTAAATCCCAGTACATACATTCCCTACCTATTCCCCCCAATCACAGTACATGCATTCCCTACCTATTCCCCCCAAATCCCAGTACATACATCCCCTACCTATTCCCCCAACCCCAGTACATACATTCCCTACCTATTCCCCCTAATCCCAATACATACATTCCCTTCCTATCCCCCCCAATCCCAGTACATACATTCCCTACCTATCCCCCCAATCCCAGTACATACATTCCCTACCTATTTTCCCCAATCCCAGTACATACATTCCCTACCTATCCCCCCAATCCCAGTACAAACATTCCCTACCTATTTCCCCTATCCCAGTATATACATTCCCTACCTATCTCCCCAATCCTAGTACATACATTCCCTACCTATTCCCCTAATCACAGTACATACATTCCCTACCTATTCCCCGCAATCCCAGTACATACATTCCCTACCTATTCCCCCAATCCCAGTACAAACATTCCCTACCTATTTCCCCAATCCCAGTACAAACATTCCCTACCTATTTCCCCAATCCCAGTATATACATTCCCTACCTACCTCCCCAATCCCAGTACATACATTCCCTACCTATTCCCCCAATCCCAGTGCAAACATTCCCTACCTATTTCCCCTATCCCAGTACATACATTCCCTACCTATTCCCCCAATCCCAGTACATACATTCCCTACCTATTCCCCCCAATCCCAGTACATACATTCCTTACCTATTCCCCCCAATCCCAGTACATACATACCCTACCTATTTCCCTATAATCCCAGTACATACATTCCCTACCTATTCCCCCCAATCCCAATACACACATTCCCTACGGATCCCCCCAATCCCAGTTCATACATTCCCTACCTATTCCCTTCAATCCCAGTACATACATTCCCTACCTATCCCCCCCAATCTCAGTAAATACATTCCCTACCTATTCCCCCCAACCCCAGTACATACATTCCCTACCTATTCCCCCAATCCCAGTACAAACATTCCCTACCTATTTCCCCAATCCCAGTACAAACATTCCCTACCTATTTCCCCAATCCCAGTACAAACATTCCCTACCTATTTCCCCAATCCCAGTATATACATTCCCTACCTACCTCCCCAATCCCAGTACATACATTCCCTACCTATTCCCCCAATCCCAGTACAAACATTCCCTACCTATTTCCCCTATCCCAGTACATACATTCCCTACCTATTCCCCCCAATCCCAGTACATACATTCCCTACCTATTCCCCCCAATCCCAGTACATACATTCCTTACCTATTCCCCCCAATCCCAGTACATACATACCCTACCTATTTCCCTATAATCCCATTACATACATTCCCTACCTATTCCCCCCAATCCCAGTACACACATTCCCTACGGATCCCCCCAATCCCAGTTCATACATTCCCTACCTATCCCCCCCAATCTCAGTAAATACATTCCCTACCTATTCCCCCCAACCCCAGTACATACATTCCCTACCTATTCCCCCAATCCCAGTACAAACATTCCCTACCTATTTCCCCAATCCCAGTACAAACATTCCCTACCTATTTCCCCAATCCCAGTATATACATTCCCTACCTACCTCCCCAATCCCAGTACATTCATTCCCTACCTATCTCGCCAATCCCAGTACATACATTCCCTACCTATTCCCCCCAATCCCAGTACATACATTCCCTACCTATTCCCCCCAATCCCAGTACATACATTCCTTACCTATTCCCCTAATCCCAGTACATACATACCCTACCTATTTCTCTATAATCCCAGTACATACATTCCCTACCTATTCCCCCCAATCCCAGTACACACATTCCCTATGGATCCCCCCAATCCCAGTTCATACATTCCCTACCTATTCCCTTCAATCCCAGTTCATACATTCCCTACCTATCCCCCCCAATCTCAGTAAATACATTCCCTACCTATTCCCCCCAACCCCAGTACATACATTATCTACCTATTCCCCCTAATCCCAGTACATAAATTCCCTACCTATTCCCTTCGACCCCAGTACATACATTCCCTACCTTTTCCCTCCAATCCCAGTACATACATTCCCTACCTATTCCCCCTAATCCCAGTACATACATTCCCTACCTATTCCCCCAACCCCAGTACATACATACCCTACCTATTCCTACCACACCTAACTCCTGGCACATCTCCCAATGGTCATTTGTGGATCTCCCCATGTCCACCAGTGTTTCTTCCCATGCCTCAATCTCCCCAGGACCCAATCTGCATCCTCTTATGCCTCTCTGTACATTTCCACAAGCCCCTTATTGTATCACGCCATGTCCAACTGCACATCTCTCTGTGTCCCCTTGTACATCTCCCCCTGCCCACCAATGTATCTCCCCATGCCCCCATTGTGTCTCCACATGCCCACCAGTGTATCTCCCATACCCTAATTGTGTCTCCACATGCCTGTGTGTCTCTCGATGCCCCCCACTTTGTCTCTCTATGCATTCCGATGCATCAACACATGTTGCCCTGTACATCTCCCAACTTCCCCTAGTGTAGACCCTATTCCCATTTGCATATCTCTCAATGTTACATCACATGTCCCTTGTACATCTCTCCATGTTACCCAGTGTGCCTCCCCACTCACTTACATACACGCTGTCATGTAACTTATATACAGTCACAAATTAGGTACAAACTTATACACACTGCCACATACAGACCCACACTCATTCACACACATTCACAAACACACACAGTCACACAATGTCCTTCACAGTTACCATCTACTTCCTGAATCACAGGGTGAGTGAGAGGGGCCAGGTTGTGACGTCATAATCACCACCTCTCCGCATAGAGTTTCAGCAGTTACTGCCTCTACTCCACCACATATAGGGAACCTTAAATTGCAGTGGCCACGTGGCAGGAAGAAAGGGTCACCCACTGCTACTGCCACTTGGGGACCGGTGGCACTTTATGAGGATTACAACCTAGAGGTAAAATGCCCCCTACTTCTAAATCCTGTCTTTTGCCTATGGATCCATCAGGACTCCTGTTGGCCAACTCTGACCAGCAAGTATTTCTCCTCTCTCACTGCACATTGGTAAGGACCCCCATTCATGTTTGGGATTCAATTTTGCAACTCATATTTGTCCTGATTCTCTTGCATCTAAGCCCAGCAGAGGTGTACGTAAGGTGCAATGCTCCCTTTTAATGAGTGAGTTATAGTTTCCATGATATGAACAGCTGTGGATTTACCAGCATTTGTGCTGGAAGAAGACAATTATTGCACCCCAGCACTCACCATGTTCTCTTTCACATTAAACTCCAAAAAAATGTTTGAGGGAAAACGGTCGGGGTAATATTCAGTTAGTTGTGGTCAAATTTTTTACAGTAATGTGTAAGAGTATTCAGATATGAACAAGATATCAGTTGTGAAATGTCCAATGCATACAATTTCTCAATGCACCATATCACCTAAACTTTATCTTACCAAAGGGGAGTTTAAATCCATGGTAGAAAATCATTAATGGAACTCAGAGGGGTAACAACAGAAAATTTAGGATTTTTTTCCTGCAAATTAATTGTGTGAGTCTATTATTCTATGTACATACCAAGCTGGTCTTGTGGATCACTCATCTAAGACTGGGTTTAAGAATGCAGGTCAGATCTTTGTGTACAACCCAATGCAATTCTAATTAAAAATATCTTCTGCAGAATTCAGCTGTAACCATGGTAACCTTTGGTTGCAGAATTTTAATTGGAAATATAAACAGAAGTTTAACTAGAAGAGCATTGGCATAATGTGGAAGAATAAGTCTCAACATACTGATATAACTAGGTGTGACACCGCATTTACATGATGTGTCAAGATGTGGAAATTTAAAAAAGAATATCAGACTAATCGTATTCTGTCACAAAGGCAGGCTAAGCAATTTTAAAGAAAGACATTTACTGCAGTGTCCCCGGGAGAGCTGTCCTGACCAGAAACCTACATTCGTTCTAAGGGATGTGTCATGATGAAGGGTGGACTGGGGACAATACAATACAAAAAAACGGAAATACAAAATACATTTCCATTCCGAGGTAAGGGGTCCTGAAGAACAGTGTTTTATAAGTCACACAATGAATTATTCTCGTGATAATCAATCCATATTTCATTGATGTATAATGACATCTCATTCACATGATCTTGCCATCGGTGAGTGATAATATACAAACTTGGCCACGAGTGATACAAATAAGCAATGAGTGAGCCGTCCCTGACAGGTCTAATACGTACATGTATATTATATAATGACAGTTGATGTATATTGGTTTTCTCAATCTTTAAAATTATCTTCAAGGGGTGCAATCACTCAGTGCATCCTGTACTGACAAACTGAATGTGGCGTAAGCCGTTTGAATGTGACACATTGTAACAGCTAACAGAACAGCAAAAGTATTAGATTTGATCAAAACATTGCTATGAAAAGGTTATTAGGGTTGCTGGTTGAAGTATATGTGTAGTGGTACAGGACACTTTACATCAAATAAAATTAAATTAAAAATCTAGAAATGCATTGATTTCAGAAATATTCTCCTGCCCTCACCTATCAATCAATGTTGACGAAGAGATTCGTGGCAATTTGAGTGACACGTGGAGCAAGAGAACCATCCTAAAAGCAGTTCTCCTGCTCTCCCTCGCAACACAAAAGCATGCGCACTGTAGCTGCGGTGATGGCTCCGCTAGCTAGCATGCTGCAGGTGACAAGTATATGTAATGTAGTATATATAATTTATGTCAGATCTTACAGCACAGTGTGTTTACTTTCAAAGCTCTTAGCTCCCTGTCTGTTCATTGAACTTTAATCACACACAGGAAGCTACTTCACTAGGTAATTTGCAGAGCATGGGATAGGAAGTTCTAAATTAAACACACTGTGCAATAAAGGAAGTTTACACATCAGATTTACCTTTTGAGGAAATGTGTAGGGAGACTGTGTAAGTCACATGCAGGGAGGTGTGATTAGGACTGTATAAACAAAGTGATTTAACACATCAGATTTACCTTTTGAGGAAATGTGTAGGGAGACTGTGTAAGTCACATGCAGGGAGGTGTGATTAGGGCTGTATAAACAAAGTGATTTAACTCCTAAATGGCAGAGAATTGAATAGTGAGACAGCAGCAGACATGATCTATACACCAAAACAACTTTGTTATGAAGTTGTTTTGGTGCTTAGTGTGTAAATAACTGCATAGATTTACTTTTAGAATCTGGCATTGTGAAACATCTCTAAATATTGACCTTGGTTCTTCCATCTCACATATTTGTCATACAAATGTAACATTCCATTATTAACCTATTGCAGGAAGTAGAGGTTGACTATGTGCACAGGAAGTAGAGGTGGAAGTGATGGTCAACCGTGATGACCCTAAATTACCTTTTCCATTTAGATACACTTTACTTGCAAATTGTAGCAAAGTTATATCTGTATCTAATTAGAAAACCGCAACAATAACCTTACCTCTTATTACAGGTATATAACCAATAAAATACTAGCCTGAAAATATGAATTATTGTACATAATGCAGTAAAACGCAATCCATTTACAGTCTAAATCACAAACACGATGAGTATAAAACCTACGAGATTCTGCTGTTGAGAAAACACGTTCAATCTCTCGTATTACTGCAATCAATTACAGTATAAGCAGGGTAATTGACATCAGTTAACCAACTCTTTGGACATTATTGTACTGACTTTATTTCTGAAATAATAGGTATGATAATTCAATTTGAAATGCATATTACAGCACAGAAAATGTTTAATTTTATTTTGTTCTTTCTAAATCTAATCTGTCTATTGTTACAATCAAATTAGATTTAACCCAGAAGCGGTCTGTACACAATTTGCGTGATGTGCGTGATGTTTGTGTGATTTGTAATTAGAGTATTTTTCAGCACGAAATCCTATGCCATTTTTATTGTATTCTTCCCACTAATTACAATGATAAGCAATCTACTAAATCACGTAATTGTTTACTGACTGTGTATGTCAAATGAACAATTTAAATGTAAGCAGTAGACACACAGATAATAATTCTACTGTAAATCCAATCTTTATTTACATGATTTGCAATTTTTCCAAGAGATAGCACAATTTGATAACAGATCTGAAATGCTCTATTTAAAACCCAGAAAAAAGTGGGCAGGGGGTAGGGTTAGTGACAGTGGAAAGATAGGGTAGAACTAGTGAAGGGATAGCGGTCTACAAATGATTTATGATCTTTACACATTGTCTCATTGTTAGTGATCATAACTAATTTCATATAGCAATCCATCTTCCCCAAACTCTATACACCCCAAAGAGGGCTCTGGGATCTTCAGGGGAATCGACTGGGTAGTAACGCTAACCGACAGCATTGAAACAAGCCAGTAATGATTGACATCGAAACATACTATTTGTTAGTTAGAATAAAAAATGCAACTTCAGAGATAGAAAACCTCCACACAATTTTCTGCCTAACATGCTAATTTAAAGTCTTTAAGCATATTGTAAATCTTTGCTGTAATAAATATAAAGTGCATTGCCAGTTTGTTCATTTTTGGTATTTAAGATATTTAGGCCTCAATATAATTAGAGATGATCATCCTTATTGGGAGTTTATCAGGTTGATGAACCTCCCCGCCCCCACGTCCCCACAGGCTTCAAGAGGTACCACCCCCAAATCCCACCTCCAAACCCTACCTACAGAAATACACACACACAGACACAAACACACACACTGATACAAAAAGGACTCAGATATACACACAAACAAAGATACACACATACTGACACACACACATACATACTAACAGACACACATACTGAAACAGACACACAGACATACATAGTGACACACAGACACATACTAACATACATACAGACACACAAACCCACACACACACGCAAAAGGACATACATACACACACATACATACATACATACATACAGACATTCATACTGTAGGTTAAAATATTACTGTAGGTGAAAGTTTAGGATCCAGTGATCATCAGTCAGTGCGGTTTAATATAAGAACAGTGACTGAGTCACACCACAGAAAAACTAAAGTTTTAGTCTTTAGAAAAACAGACTTTTCTAGAATTAGAATATGTGTAAAGGAGTCATTATCAGACTGGAGCAATTTAAATGGAGTCCAAGAGAAATGGGATTATTTAAAAGTTGCACTGCTGAAGGCAACAGAAAATTGCATTAGGCTTGTCAGTAAAAGCAAAAAAAAGAAACCACTGTGGTACTCCGCAGATGTGGCCAAAATCCACCCTGTTCCAAATTATTATGATATATTTCTCATTTTAAAGAAATAAATACAATTTACCTAAATAATTGATGTAAATAACAGTCAGCATAATTCTCATGTTATCAACTATTAAGAGTACAATTCAAATTTTATTGAACAAACCTCCTAATGATAACAGTATTTTTTTTAAACATAAAAAACTTACAATGCACTGTTCCAAATTATTACGCACAGTAAGTTTCAAAACACTTTATAGGTTGTAAAGAACTGAAAATTGTTATTTGTTGTGTTTGCAGCATTTTTACTGAAATCAAAAGCTATTCCAATCAAACTTTAAAAAACATTTTAACTTTTTAAAGATTTTAACAGGTCACGTCACATTTTAACATAGGACCCCTTATTTGATAGCAGCTTCACAAGTCTTGCATCCATTGAACTTGTGAGTTTTTGGACAGTTTCTGCTTGAATTTGTTTGTAAGATGTCAGAATAGCCTCCCAGAGCTGCTGTTTGGATGTAAACTGCCTCCCACCCTCATAGATCTTTTGCTTGAGGATGCTCCAAAGGTTCTTAATAGTATTGAGGTCAGGGGAGGATGGAGGCCACACCATGACTTTCTCTCCTTTTATCCCCATAGCAGCCATTGATGCAGAGGTATTCTTTGCAGCATGAGATGGTGCATTGTCATGCATGAAGATGATTTTTATTACGGAAAGCATAGTTCTTCCTTCTGTACCAGGGAAGAAAGTGGTCAGTCAGAAACTCCACATACTTTGCAGAGGTCATCTTTATGCCTTCGGGGACCCTAAAGGGGCCGACCAGCTCTCTTCCCATGATTCCAGCCCAAAACATGACTCCACCACCGCCTTACTGACGTCGCAGCCTTGTTGGAACAGGGTGGCCGTCCACCAACCATCAACTACTTTATCCATCTGGACCATCCAGGGTTGCATAGCACTCATCAGTGAATACAGCCGTTTTTGCTTGTGAGCATTGTTTAGTGGTGGCCGAATAGAAGATTTATGCACAGTTGCAAGACTCTGGAGAACTCAACACCTTGATATCCGTGGGACTCCAGAGGCACCAGCAGCTTCAAATGTCTGTTTGCTGCTATGTAATGGTATTTTAGCAGCTGCTCTCTTGATCCGATTCATGGATCTGGCAGAAATCTTCCTCAATGTGCCTTTATCTGCACAAACCTGTCTGTGCTCTGAATCAGCCACAAATCTCTTAATAGTGCGATGATCACGCTTAAGTTTTCATGAAATATCTAATGTTTTCATACCTCGTCCAAGGCATTGAACTATTTCACTCTTTTCGGCAGCAGAGAGATCCTTTTTCTTCCCCATATTGCATGAAAATGGTGCTCTGCTTAATAATGTGGAACACCCTCTTTTAGTAGTTTTTCCTTAAATTGGGCTCACCTGGCAATCTAATTATCACAGGTGTCCGAGATTGTTTTCAGTGATCAAAAGAGCCCTGAGACACAATGCCATCCATGAGTTAAACTGAAAAACAAAATATTTAATCTCTGTGACACTTAAATAGAATTTGCATAATAATTTGGAACAGGGTGTAGTAAAAAAAAAAAATTAGTGTGACAAAATGCCTTTTGTCACTGGATTTTTATATGACCAACTGCCCTTTGCCCCTGGCTGTTGGAGGAGCCTGATTGCCAGCCTCCTCCCTCATGACTATGGCCCTGGGGTGTATTGCCATTTTAAAAGACTATTTGGGGCTTATTGGCTTCTTAAAGACTGTTTCTGCCCATTTGAATCCATGGGAAGATGTGTCTCTTCCCCTCCCCCGTTTCCTGTCTATTGTTCCAGCAGGGCGTTGTCCCAGGCACACTGCCAGACCAGTTGGAACTTGCTGTTTTGCCCCTCCTCGTTCTCTCATCAGCTCTTGTTATGTTTTAACCCCATGGAGATTTGACTGTGGTTGTGGTATCTGAGCACTGTTCGGATATATTGAGCGCTCAGATCCAAGCTATCTGGGGATAGGTTGAATGTGGGGGTTCTGTTAAGTATAATAAAAATTATGTATTTTTATGTGTTTTTACTGTTGTTGTGAATAGAGCTATTTTCTGTATGCTGGAGGTAATTGGCTTACCACACCCAAGCCATGCTTGCAGATGGTCACAAAGGGACTTTCAACTAACTTTTGACCCACTGGACCAATTTGTACGATTTTGACATATGTTTGTATTCAGGGGCGGACTGACCGGTCGGGCACTTCGGACATGGTCCGAGGGCCCGGCCGGGAGGGGGGCCCGCCATCAGGGGGCCCGGCCGCCCCTTTAAATGCTGCAGCCGCCTGAGCGCTCTCCTAAGAGCGCTCAGGCGGCTGCAGCTTCTCACCTCCCCTGTAGCGTGGCCGAGCGGCTTTCCGGTCCGCGGTGCCCGGCCGGAATGATAGGAAGGTGCACACTGAGTGTGCACCTTCCTGTCAGTCCGGCCGGGTACAGGAAACAGAAACTCCTGTTCCGCGCGGAACAGAAGTTTCTGTTTCCTGTACCCGGCCGGACTGACAGGAAGGTGCACAGTGTGCACCTTCCTATCACTCCGGCCGCGGACCGGAAAGCCGCTCATCCGCGCTAAAGGGGAGGGGGTAAAAAGAGAGAGGGGGAGGGGGTGTTGAGAGAGGGAGGGGGGTTAAAAGAGAGAGGGAGGGTGGGGGTTAAAAGAGAGAGGGAGGGGGGTTGAGAGAGGGAGGGGGAGGGGGGATGAGAGGGGGAGGGGGGTTAAAAGATAGAGGAGGGGGGTTAAAAGAGAGAGGGGGGGTTAAAAGAGAGGGAAGGTGGGGGTTAAAAGAGAGAGGGAGGGGGGGTTAAAAGAGAGAGGGAGGGGGGGGTTAAAAGAGAGAGGGAGGGGGTTAAAAGAGAGGGGGGGTAAAAGAGAGAGGGGGGGGTTAAAAGAGAGAGGGAGGGGGGGTTAAAAGAGAGAGGGAGGGGGGTTAAAAGAGAGAGGGAGGGTGGGGGTTAAAAGAGAGAGGGAGGGTGGGGGTTAAAAGAGAGAGGGAGGGTGGGGGTTAAAATAGAGAGGGGGTTAAAAGAGAGAGGGGGGGTTGAGAGAGGGAGGGAGGGGGAGGGGGGATGAGAGGAGGAGGGGGGTTAAAAGAGAGAGAGAGGGTGGGTTAAAAGAGAGGGAGGGTGGGGGTTAAAAGAGAGAGGGAGGGGGGTTAAAAGAGAGGGGGGGTTAAAATAGAGGGGGGTAAAAGAGAGAGGGAGGGTGGGGGTTAAAAGAGAGAGGGAAGGTGGGGGTTAAAAGAGAGAGGGGGTTAAAAGAGAGAGGGAGGGGGGGTTAAAAGAGAGGGGGGTTAAAAGAGAGGGGGTTAAGAGAGAGGGGATTAAAAGAGAGAGGGGATTAAAAGAGAGAGGGGATTAAAAGAGAGAGGGGATTAAAAGAGAGAGGGGATTAAAAGAGAGAGGGGATTAAAAGAGAGAGGGGATTAAAAGAGAGAGGGGATTAAAAGAGAGAGGGGATTAAAAGAGAGAGGGGATTAAAAGAGAGAGGGAGGTAAGAAGAGAGGGAGGGAGGTAAGAAGAGAGGGAGGGGGGGTAAGAAGAGGGGGAGGGGGGGTAAGAAGAGGGGGAGGGGGGGTAAGAAGAGGGGGAGGGGGGGTAAGAAGAGGGGGAGGGGGGAGTAAGAGGAGGGCAATTGCCCCCTTCCCTGTCCGCAGGCACCGTGCGGGCAGCCGGCAGGGGAGGGAGGAAGAGAGGACCCGGGAGTTCAGCCTGCAGCTCCTCTGGGTCCTTCTTGCGCGAGCACAGATCGTTGCCGCGGTTACCACGGCAACGTTACGGCTCTTGCGAGAGTAAACTCTAGCCCTGGAGCTACGGGCTAGAGTTCACTCTCAACACTGTGACCACCAGGTATTCCTGGTGGTCGCAGTGGTGAGAGTGAACTCTAGCCCAATAAACACACTGCCCCCACACACCATACACATTCACACACTGCCCCCTATACACACACACACACTGCCCCCACACAGACCATACACACATTGCCTCACACACACACACACACATACACTGCCCACCCATACACACACAGCCCCCCATACTAACATTGCCACACACATACACAGCCCCCTCGTACACACATTGCCTCACACACACACACACACACGTACACTGCCCACCCATACACACACAGCCCCCCATACTAACATTGCCACACACATACACAGCCCCCTCGTACACACATTGCCTCACACACACACACACACATACACTGCCCACCCATACACACACAGCCCCCCATACTAACATTGCCACACACATACACAGCCCCCTCGTACACACATTGCCCCACACACCCTACACATTCACACACTACACCCCTTCACACACACTGAACCTTTCACACACACACACACTGCACCCCTTACACATTGCACCACTGCTCCTATACCCTACTACAGCCTCATATCCCAGCAGACCCCAGGTAAGTTTTCAAACTGTTCTTAAACGGTTTGACTACTTACTCTAGGAGGGGGGCCCGGCCCGGCCCTCCTGGCACCATAACGACTACACAGAGCAGTAGTGGTTATTGTGCATGGTTAATAGCCAGCCAGCCCACAGGCCACCAGTTAGGCTTAAAGCCAGCAAGCCACAGCCTGCCAGCCAGCAAGCCACAGCCAGCAAGCCACAGCCTGCCAGCCGCAGCCAGCAAGCCCACAGCCTGCCAGCAAGCCCACAGCCTGCCAGCAAGCCCACAGCCTGCCAGCCGCAGCCATTAAGCCCACAGCCTTCCAGCAAGCCCACAGCCTTCCAGCAAGCCCACAGACTGCCAGCCAGCAACAGTAATTAAGGTAAGAGGAGCCAACTTGGCCTAGGTATCAGCAAGCTATGTTGTGTTGCTATATTGTGAATAGGAACCAGAGTGTTGGAGAGACCCCCCTCCAGGCCCCATTAGACTCCATTGTAGTCTCTAATGGGACCTGGAGGGTATTCTTTCTAACACACTCTCTAAAGGACACTGAGATAGCCTCTGCTAGAAAGACCCCCCTTCATGGCCCATTAGCCCTCAATTGTAGTCTCTACTGGGGCCTTGAAGGGATTATTGCACTTTTGTTCCTTGTGTGTAAAGATTGTGTAGGGTGTGGCTGGAGGCGGTGCATGGAGGCGGGACATGGGTGGCGCTTGCTGCGGAGTATGGGTGGGGCCTGTAAGGGGGCCCTTGATTTATTTTGCCCGGGGGCCCTGAGGGTTCTCAGTCCGCCCCTGTTTGTATTTGGAGTATGCGGATTCTGAAAATGTATACAATTAAAGTAATGCATATTGTGTAAAACTGTGTATTTTCCTGCCTGTGATAATTAAGTTAGCCCAATGTGTTCTGTAATTATATCACAGGCAGAGGGGAGGATTTTGTGTGGGAGTGTCTGAGTGTATTGTACGTATTGATTGGTTGTTCTGCAAAACCCTGTGGGTAGTACTATGTATGTAAAATGTGCAATACAGCAAAGTGTTTGATTAAAAGCTTCAGTTCTACTTCACCCTCAATCTGAGTCCTGTCTCTTATTGGGGGAATCTGCTACAAGGGATTGCTATGCTCTACATATTCCCTTGCTATAATCACTGAGCTCTTGTAAGAGCTTGTTCCTGTCATGCTCTCTGAAGGAGTCTACGGTGGTTATGGTGTCGGCTGGATTGCATGGAGCCCTCAGGAAGCGCTAGGAGCATCCTTCAACGGAGGTACCCAGTTGGGGTGCCAGGTGATCCGTTACAGTTAGCATTTAGTAATCCAGTAACCCAGAGTGAGGAAGATAGACAGATCTATAAGATTAAGCAGAAAGAGGCTAAGCAAGTTATAAGAGCTTCCAAATCACACACAGAAGAGAAAATAGCACAGTCTGTAAAAAAGGGGGGTAAAACATGTTTTAGATACATAAATGAGAAAAGGAAAGCAAAACAAGGATTCGTTAGATTAAAAACAAAAGAAGGAAGGTATGTAGAAGAGAATAAAGGTGTAGCTGACTGCCTCAATGAATATTTTTGTTCAGTATTTACTGATGAAAATGAAGGAAAGGGGCCTCAGTTAGGAAAAAGGACAAATGAGTCATTTGTTACATGTGAGTTTACAGAGGAAGAGGTTCTATTTCAACTGTCAAAAGTAAAGACAAAGGGGAGATCATG
Source organism: Pelobates fuscus (assembly GCF_036172605.1). Taxonomy (NCBI): domain Eukaryota; kingdom Metazoa; phylum Chordata; class Amphibia; order Anura; family Pelobatidae; genus Pelobates; species Pelobates fuscus. The sequence continues at coordinate 15,028,553 of NC_086321.1, read as the reverse complement.
CCAAACTAATCTTATTGATTTTTTTGATTGGGTAACTAAAATAATAGATCAGGGTGGTGCAGTTGACATTGCTTACCTAGATTTCAGTAAGGCTTTTGTCACTGTTGCACATAGAAGGCTCATCAATAAACTGCAATCTTTAAGTTTGGATTCCAATATTGTAGAGAGAGTAGTAGAAAGATGGCAGTGCTCATGCCATTGTACAGAACACTGGTGAGACCTCACTTGGAGTATTGTACGCAGTATTGGAGACCGTATCTCCAGAAGGATATTGATACCTTAGAGATAGTTCAGAGAAGGGCTACTAAACTGGTTCATGGATAGCAGGATAAAACTTACCAGGAAAGGTTAAAGGATCTTAACATGTATAGCTTGGAGGAAAGACGAGACAGGGGGAATATGATAGAAACATTTAAATACATAAAGGGAATCAACACAGTAGACTGTAGGAGTAGACTATATTTTAATGAAGAAAAATTACCACAACAAGAGCACATAGTTTTAGATTAGAGGGACAAAGGTTTAAAAATAATATCAGGAAGTATTACTTTACTGAGAGGGTAGTGGATGCATGGAATAGCCTTCCAGCTGAAGTGGTAGAGGTTAACACAGGAAAGGAGTTTAAGCATGCGTGGGATAGGCTATCCTAACTATAAGATAAGGCCAGGGACAGCCAGGAGGTGTAACAAGGCTATCCTAACTATATGATAAGGACAGGGACAGCCAGGGGGTGTAACCATGTTAGTTTATAAAAGTGTCAATTCCTCTTGAAATCTGCACTTTTTGCAAAATGAAAAAAGAGAACAAGCTCTTCACACATAAAGCTTTTCAGCAAGCTAAAGTGCTTTAGGAGTCTGGAGTGTCCCTTTAATGTACTGATTGGTAAAAATTTCCATTGTGATCTGGGCAAGAATGACCGCAAACTGTACCCATGGATCAGAAGTCATATCTTTATATTGTCTTTGGGGCCAGCTCAGCATACTCTGCGAGCGGTATATATGAATTAATACAAGACTGTGGCTGTCAGAAAGAATTAGGCTGAAGGGAGTTAGCTTGAAACCAATTATATTGACATTGAAACACCCCTGATTATTTTGCTTCTGAAAATCAGCTCCAAGTGATTGATGGCTCCGGCATGTGGACAGTGCTAAGCCGACGGTAATTTCTATTGAAGTAAACTCCAAATATTATTAACACAACTGTATAGCCGAACGCAGCTCGGTAATAGCACAAGGAACAATTAATCAGGAATAATATAGTGTGAGGTAGAAGTGGTTGATACATTTTCGGTTTGTATTTCCCACTGTAAGAGATAAAAAAAACTAATCAATAAACAGCTTGTTAGAAACGTGTACACATATTCGTAGAGAATCATCAATCAAAGACATTTCAAAGATATCAGTGTGCGGAAAAAGATTGAAATTCTGATATCTTAGAGAGCCTCTTATTCAATATCATATAGAAATGTTTCGTATTACCATAGACATGACTGCTTGCGTAACCTTAAATAAAGTGATCATAGTATACATTTAGGAACAGGAACGACTGATTTTCTTGTTTTATGGTCCAGTATCACGTTCTCAGGATTACATACGCCCTCAATAAGCAGAATTTAGATCTATTTTTTTCAATTGTATGCTGGTTTAGCCAGAGCCCTCTTCACCTACTGTGTGTTACCGTATGTCAAATGTGTTTTGTTAGAATGGTTTGTCTTGTTTTATCTGTTTTACCGCACTGGAGAATATGTAGGTGCTTTATAAATAAACATTCAGCTACATACAGAGCCGGATTTCATCTGGTCCGAAAGCCGTCAGATAGGTGAAGGCCGGACACGAATGTCTGGATGATTCAACCTTAGACCGGCTTTAAACGAAATTCAAACTATAAGAACAAAGGCGGTTGTAAAACTTGCTTGCCAGCTGCCACATTAAATAGTTTAAAATAAAACATTTCTTCTTGAAATGCTGTTATAAAAGAAAAATTAGAATTCAAAGAAAATACATAAAAAAACCTCTAGAAATATTTGCAATAATATTAATAATAAATATAATGTGTATAGAAAACTTTAGCAAATTACTTCTTGAACTCGCATTAAAGAAGCATTGGAAATTTTTTAGGTCTTTTAACATTAATGCTTCTTAAGGTCACAACGCAAACCTTTTAAAGCACACACGCGTTCTGTGGCCATGACTTTGCGCGCACATCTAATCTGAATGTTAAAGTCAGGATTGTTCAGCCCATCCTAAAGGCTTTTAGATGCACTTACAATTTTAACATAAAGTATTCACAAATTAAAGCTGGCTTTTAAAGACATTTACATATCCAGTAATGGTGCATTGAGAAAAATTGAAGGTGCATTACTGCAATTTCATAGAGAGACAGATTAGGAGCATGATGTACAAAGTACGTAAAACCATGTAAAGTGACAGTTTGTTAGACTGCTAATGAGTGATAAATGCAGTAACATTATTACCTGACAAATAAATTACCACTCTTATTGTTGCTGGCCTAATTAAATAAATCTAAATTATGCATAAGATAAATGCATAGCATAGATTAGTGTGTGTTCTGCCTGCGCGCCCTTATTAGTATTTTATTTATGCTATGTAAGATGGGGTACATGGAAATTTGTATTGGGCCTGGAAGTATGCCATAGGTAATAGCTCAAAGAATGTTAAGAAATAACAGTGTAATCATGGCTTAGTCAATGTTCAGTCATTGAGGTCTTCAGCCATTTTGGCTCATGAATATATTGCTAAGAAATTCAAACATTGCCCAGATTCTATTTCAGTCTCTTAATGTATCTCAACTCAGATACTGTTATATTTCTTTATATTCATTGAGAATAACTTCCCTAACACCCATTTCCTATGTGGGGACCATTCGACCAGATATAACAGTATCTGAGTTCCTATCTGAGGATGATAGGGCTTGGATGTATGGGGACTATTCGACCAGTTCTTATCCGAGGATGATAGGGCTTAAAAGGTATGGGGACCATTTTACCAGTTCTTATTTGAGGATAATAGGGCTTGGATGTATGGGGACCAGTCAACCACTTCTTATCTGAGGATGATAGGGCTTGGATGTATGGGGTCCGTTTGACCAGTTCTTATTTGAGGATGATAGGGCTTAGAAGTATGGGGACCATTTTACCAGTTCTTATATGAGGATAATAGGGTTTGGATGTATGGGGACCATTTAACCAATTCTTATCTGAGGATGATAGGTCTTGGATGTATGGGGACCATTCGACCAGTTCTTATCTGAGGATGATAGGGCTTGGATGTATGAGGAGCATTTGACCAGTTTTTATGCGAGGATTATAGGGCTTACAGGTATGGGGCCCATTTGACCAGTTCTTATCCGAGGATTATAGGGCTTCGATGTATGGGGACCATTCGACCAGTTCTTATCCGAGGATGATTGGGCTTGGACGTATGAGGACCATTCCACCAGTTCTTATCCAAGGATAATATGGCTTGGATTTATAGGGACCATTGACCAGTTCTTATCCGAGGATGATAGGGTTTAGATCGTATGGGGACCGTTTCACCAGTTCTTATCCGAGGATAATAGGGCTTGGATATATGGGGACCATTCAATCAGTTCTTATCTGAGGATGATAGGGCTTGGATGTATGGGGACCATTCAACCAGTTCTTATCTGAGGATGATAGGGCTTGAATGTATGGGGACCTTTCGACCAGTTCTTATCTGAGGATGATAGGGCTTGGATGTATGAGGAGCATTCGACCAGTTTTTATGCAAGGATTATAGGGCTTACAGGTATGGGGACAATTCAACCAGTTCTTATTTGAGGATGACAGGTCTTGGATGTATGAGGTCTATTTGTCCAGTTCTTATCCGACGATTATAGGGCTTGGATGTATGGGGACCATTCGACCAGTTCTTATCCGAGGATGATAGGGCTTGGATGTATGGGGACCATTCGACCAGTTCTTATCCAAGAATGATAGGTCTTGGATGTATCGTGACCATTCGACCAGTTCTTATCAGAGGATGATAGGGCTTGGATGTATGGGGACAGTTTGGACAGTTCCTATCCGAGTATAATAGGGCTTGGATATATGGGGACCATTCGACCAGTTCTTATCTGAGGATGATAGGGGTTGGATGTATGGTGACCATTTGACCAGTTCTTACTTGAGGATGATAGGGCTTGGATGTATTGGGACCATTCAACCAGTTCTTATCTGAGGATGATAGGCCTTGGATATATGGGGTCCGTTTGACCAGTTCTTATCCGAGGATTATCATGCTTGGATGTATGAGGACCATTCGACCAGTTCTTATCCAAGAATGATAGGGCTTGGATGTGTGGGGACCATTCAACCAGTTCTTATCCGAGTGTGATAGGGCATGGACTTATATGGACCATTCAACCAGTTTTTATCCAGGAATGATAGGGCTTGTATGTAATTGAACCGTTTCACCAGTTCTTTTCTGAGGATGAAAGGGCTTGGATGTATGGGGACCATTCGACCAGTTCTTATCTGAGGATGATAGGGCATGGATGTATGGGGACAGTTTGGCCAGTTTCTATCTGAGGATGATAGGGGTTGGATGTATGTGCATCATTTGACCAGTTCTTATTTGAGGATGATAGTGTTTGGATGTATTGGGACCATTCAACCACTTCTTATCTGAGGAAGATAGGACTTGGATTTATGGGGTCCATTTGACCAGTTCTTATCCAAGGATTATCATGCTTGGATGTATGAGGACCATTCAACCAGTTCTTATCCAAGGAGGATAGGGCTTGGATGTGTGGGGACCATTCGACCAGTTCTTACCCGAGGGTGATAGGGCTTGGACATATGGGGACCATTCAACCAGTTCTTATCCAGGAATGATAGGGCTTGGATGTAATTGAACCGTTTCACCATTTCTTTTCTGAGGATGAAAGGGCTTGGATGTATGGGGACCATTTGTCCAGTTCTTATCTGAGGATGATAGGGCTTGGATGTATGGGGACAGTTTGGCCAGTTTCTATCTGAGGATAATAGGGCTTGGGTGTATGGGGGACCATTCGACCAGTTCTTTTCTGAGGATGATAGGGCTTGGATGTATGGGGACCATTCGACCAGTTTCTATCTGAGGATGAGAGGGCTTGGATGTATGGGGACCATTTGACCAGTTCTTATCTGAGGATGATTTTGCTTGAATGAACTGTGGGGTTGGATTTGGGATGGATGATGTACAGAACCCAGGACCTCTGATTTCTTGAGCAAAGGACCACTGAATGTTTCTTTATTAAAATTATCCAAAGCATTCAGGTCAAACACACTCATAATACCAAGGGAAAATAAATGTTGTTAGTATGTGTAATTGTGTATTTTGGAATGTTTTTATGCAGGTGTAGAAAACCTTTGGCACTCCAGAAGCTTTGAAGCTACATCTCCCCTGATGCATTGCCAGCATTACGGCTGTATGAGCATTACGGGAGATGCAGTCAACAACAACTGGAGTTACGAAGATTTCCTACCCCTCCTATACTGGCATTGCCGTACTGACACTGACAGGGCTGTAGGCAAGATATATGGCTAAATGGCCAAGATGATACGTTCTAAACGTTCTGGTCTTTATATTTATTCCACTATCAGGACATAAAACATGGAGCAAGCCAGAAGAAAAAATCAAGTTGTATCCTTTAATATTTTACAATATTTTTTGATATTTCAAGGCATATGCAAATTTACTAATTTACAGCAGTAAGTTGAGAATCCAACACTTCACAGCCTTGGAAGTCAACTTAAAGGGAAACTGTACTCACTATAACCATTTCAACTCTTTGAATTGTTTATAGTGCCTAGAGTCTCCTTGCACTGTCCCTTTATTCAGCATTAAATCATTTTAGAGCAGTTTAACACTAAATAAGAGTCTCTAGTCATGCACAGTCTGGCCCCTTCTGTAGGTGTGGCTAAGGCAGAGATTTCACACTTCCTTGTAGTCATACCCTTCATGCCATCAGTTGGAGCGCTGATAGGCTAAAAACAGTCAGCTGACACTCTCAACCAATCACAGCTGCCCAATGCTGCTCAGGCTAATACTTCCTCAATAGTCAAAGTGCCACATAGGGGAGGGGTTGCTGAGGACTATCGTTTAACATAAAAACATAAAGACATTAAAAACTGTTTAACACTTGAATGAAATTATGGCACCAGGGCATCCCAGACACTATAACCACTTCAATTAGATGAAGCAGATACTGTGTCTACAGTGCCCCTTTAATACTTGACTCCTTGCTCAGTGAACAGTAAACATTAACTCATTCACTCCCAACAATGTGAATGGGGCTGGATTTCATATTGCCTGAAACTAATAAAGCTCCACTTAACCCCTTAAGGACACATGACATGTGTGACATGTCATGATTCCCTTTTATTCCAGAAGTTTGGTCCTTAAGGGGTTAAAGGACTACTATAGTGCCAGGAAAACAAACTCTGGCACTATATTGCCCTGAGGGTGCCCCCACCCTCATGCCCCCCCTCCAGGCAGGCTGAAGGGGGAGGAAGGGGTTAAACACTTACCTTTCTCCAGCGCCGGGCTCCCTCGGCGATGGGGACTCTCCTCCTCCTTTGGATGTCATCGGCTGAATTCTCAATGCTTTCCTATGGACGTTGGCGTCTTCTCACTGTGAGAAGCGTGGAAGCAGCTCTAGCGGCTGTCAATGAGACAGCCACTAGAGGCTGGATTAACCCATTTATAAACATTCCAGTTTATCTGAAACTGCTATGTTTACAGGAGGCAGGGTTAACCCTAGAGGGACCTGGCACCCAGACCACTTCATTAGACTGAATTGGACTGGGTGCCTATAGTGGTCCTTTAACTATGTCAACATGTCTAGCACTGTGCAAAAGCCTGTACTGCTCACACTGTACAGTGCTGCCAAGTAGCAGCTGAGGAAGAAATAGATAGGGCTCTGGAAACCCATTTGGCTGAGATAATAGCTTCCACTCACACCTATATATTAAATATCTGCATTATCAAATGGCTCGTTATCTTTTTGCACTACTACATGTGGACCGGCTGGTGATATTGCTCAATAAGGGATACCAAATAATCTATAATTCTAAATAACTTCATCCAGAATGTATGCCATGGATAAACAAATAAAGGAAAAAGAAAAATCCAATACATTTACATATTTTTTTTAAGTTATTTCTGAGTAGCACAGCGCACATTATTTTATAATACAAAGCAATTATACAGTCTTCATTTAATTTAGCAGCTTGAAAATTGCACCAGACTGTGCATGCATGGCAGATAATCGCTTTTTTCTGTTTTGTTTCACTTTTCCCCTTTAGACAATTAGTTGTATTGTATGAAAAGAATAATTGAGAATAATGAGGGCTTGTACACCCAGAACAGTTCTGGAGCAAAGTTCTAAATGTTGTATGGTCAGGATTCCGCATCCGTGGATTCCCATTGCTATTGCTTAATTTTTTTTACATTTTTTTTGCTTTGCCCAAAAAATGATCTTTATACCATTCTCCCATTTATAAAACAGTAACCTCTAGTTTGCTTTACAAGGATGCACAAGTAATTTTCAATTCATCTTACATCCCTCTGTAACGAAACTCCTGTACTTCGTGAAGTACGTTCGTTCGCACACTCCCGAAATGCTAGGGACTTAGTGATTATAGCCCGTTCACAGAGTACGCTGATTCGTACTTTCCCGAAATCCAAGCTGGTTGTGAGAACAAATCAAGAGGTTCTTTGTTCGCATTCCCAAACAGGAATGTTTTATTATGAGCAGGTGGCCCACTTATATACACAGACCCCCAGCAGGGGGTCTCAAGCTAGGACATAGCATAACACTCCCACAACACGCCCATGACACTCCCACAACACGTCCAGGAGTCTCTGTGTCTGGAAGATAATTTAGTGTACTTTGCTTAAACTAATTACACTAAATAAAAAAACACTTTTGTTTTTGCCCCCATTTTTCATAATCTGAACTCAAAGATCTAAGCATTTTTCTATGTACACAAAAGGCCTATTTTTCTCAAATGTTGTTCACAAATCTGTCTAAATCTGATTAAGTGAGCACTTCTCCTTTGCCGAGATAATCCATCCACCTCACAGGTGTGGCATATCAAGATACTGATTAGACAGCATGATTATTGCACAGGTGTGGCATATCAAGATGCTGATTAGACAGCACGATTATTGCACAGGTGTGCCTTAGGCTGGCCACTATAAAAGGCCACTCTAAAATGGGTAGTTTTATGACACAGCACAATGCCACAGATGTCGCAAGTTTTGAGGGAGCTTGCAATTGGCATGCTGACTGCAGGAATGTCCACCAGAGCTGTTGCCCGTGAATTGAATGTTAATTTCTCTACCATAAGCCATCGCCAAAGGTATTTCAGAGAATTTGGCAATACATGCAACCAGCCTCACAACCGCTGACCACGTGTAACCACACCAGCCCAGGACCTCCACATCCAGCATCTTCACTTCCAAAATCCTCTGAGACCAACCACCTGGACAGCTGTTGTGACAATCATTTGCATAACTAAAGAATTTCTGCACAAACTGTCAGAAATCGTCTAAGGGAAGCTCATCTGCATGCTCATCGTCCTCATCGGGGTCTCGACCTTGTTGGGGAAAATATTATATATATATCTGTTTAATATGTGCTTGATTAAGTCTGTGTGTATGGAAGGTCAGGAATTATCTTCAAAGGGAGTTTATGTTTAGATAGTTGGAAAGATACAGCACCTGAAAGGCACCTATAGTCTCTATCTAGGAAATCACACCTTAGGTTAGAGGCAAAAGGATGGCTGGGAAAGTTAACACTTAAATAAAATAACAGGATCACATATCAATTGAGCTGAGGAGTTTGCTATTTACAACATGGGAACCAATTCCTTTAAAAATAGAAGATACTGACATCACATTAGTTTAGGTTGGTAAGACACACATGCTGCACATAACATCTCACAGCACATACACAATGTAGCCGATATTATTAGATAGATGGAATGTGTGAGTGTTATGAATGTATTGTAACTCTGTAATACTATAATTCTGTAACATTCTTCTTCTGTAATATTTAACTGGGCAGATTCTAAGTAAAGATTTCTCTCTGGTAAGAACTATGGTGTTGGCTGCTTATTTGTAATATCGGGTAGAATATCTTAGTAGTGCTAGTCATATATTTATCTGGACAAGGAGATAAAGATATATGTTAGTTCTTGGAAGAGGTGACACGGGGATATTACATTCACTATTAATACACAACGCAGAGTGGATTTCTCTCAAAAGGATACCAATTGGAAGTATTGGTGGTGAGAGAAGGATTATACAACAGACCTGACTGCCGTTCATCATCGTAACTGACTTGAGTGGGCAAATGCTCACATTTGATGGCTTCTGGCACTTTGGAGAGGTTTCTCTTCACGGATGAATCTCAGTTTTCACTGTAGAGGTCAGATGGGAGACATTGTGGATCGAACAGCCCATGGTGGAGGTGGGGTTATGGTATGGGCAGGCGTATGTTACGGACAACGAACACAGGTGCATTTTATTGATGGCATTTTGAATGCACAGACATACTGTGACAAGATCCTGAGGCCCATTGTTGTTGCCATTCATCCACGACTTTATACGAAGGAGTTGTTGTTCTACCCTTCACTATGTGTCATCTAGTATTTAGGGAAAACGCTATAATCACTGAAGAGTGACAGGAGTAAGAATGATCTTCAGACGGAGGTACTCAGCCCTTAGTACTGAGCTCCGCTACACAAACCTAGCTAAGGTACAGGTGAAATGGACAGAGGTGTATTACTGGTTTAATGACCAGGTTTAATGCTACAGAATAGTAACAGGTTATAGAATGGTGAATAGCAAGCCAAGGTCGAGGACTATAGAAAGTATCAAGAGCGAACAGACAATCCAAAGCCAAGGAATACAGAGTGGAGAAAAGTAAAGGACAAATAAAAAATCAAGAATTAGTATATTATCTGAATGCACTCTCATATCACCACAAGGGAAACTATGACAGGGAAAAGCTATGAAGGCAAGGAGAACCTAAATAGTCTTTGGTTGCGTCATTCCTGCATCGCCAAACGTTGCATGAGCAATGTCGCAGGAATGAGGCAGGAGAAGATTTCCCAGTGTCATGAATTGGCACAGGTTCGAAGCGACCAGTGTCCAAAATGATGCCAGAAGGACTCTAGGAGGAGTTAGTTCCAAGCATCTGGATTGAGGCGGAAGTGACACGTGGTGTCAACGTGCACACCAGAATGACACATGGATCTAGCAGGTACTGAGACAGAGACACTCATCACTTTATCACGTTGATCACCTACAGATGATGCAAAATACAGTTATCACAGGCATTCCATTCCTTCTCATGTCATTCAATGTGTATTCCCTATTGTCTCCAGTGAGTTTCCATTATGTAGCGAACAGATAAACCACTTGAAAGTTTGTAGAACATTTGTTATGCTGCATTTCGCCCTTTGTTTAACAAGTCAATAGTTACTCTATAGTTATTGAATCAGTGTCCCACACACCTACACAGGTTTGATGGTAGGACTAGAAGGGACCTTATATTAACTTGCTACTTTCCAATTGTACCATTTGTACAAGGACATATATTACTATTAGCATGATATATGTCCCTGTATGATTAGTAAATACGTAGTATCAGCAACATACTTTTAATATAATGGGAAACATTTGCATTAGATCTGTTAAAGTAACAGTAAGGCTCCTTACATTAACAGCAATTGATTATTTTCAGGACAGGTTTAACCCGGCGACTACTTTAAAACAAATAACTTATTGTTCAATCTTCATTGTAATTCAACACAGAAACAGAGGATCAATCACCCATGAAATAATGTTTCAAACACTTTACTTTAAGTACTTAACAGAGATTAGTCTAATCTTCAGATCCAAACTATCACAATTGTGATCTACAGATTGAAAGTTAACAAAATGTGGGATTTATGGGATTCATAACTTGTAAATACATGTCTAAAAGACAGACACAGACATGGATACTTCTCCCTCCATGAAACGGGACATCAAAAAGCTCCTGCTCAACCTAGTTACCTATAGACCTTGCTGGACTGCCGATGGAGATAGGAGGACTAAGCCAATGCATTGGAAATGTGGAGTCCTAAAAGGAGCAACGAGAGGGCCGACTAAAAGAAACCCAGTTCCAGGTGGAACTGTTAGTGTTCCCATACTGTAGCTTCACTTGAGGCATGGCACTGCCGGAAAAAGGTCTGGATCTGCAGAGTACCTGTAGGAAGACTTGCTGGACTATGCAAATAGGATGACATGGGCATTGAAGGTAAGAGGGGCTGGTGGATCTTTGCCAATGGTGTCAGCGTTCCGGATTAGACTGGCCCCTGCGCCCCTGCGAATGCACCAAGGGATATATTTGCTATCACTCAGGACATCTCTCTTAAAATAGCTTTTATGGACCGCTCCGAAAAACAATACCAGCGTCACTGTAGAAAACTGTTCTGTTAAGGTCTTTGATGACCTACCATTTTCCGTCCTGATGGATAGACGTTAATTCAAGCCACATGTAGATGGTGGAAGCGCACTCAATTACATAGAAGAAATGATCCAGGCACTCTAGCAAATTCCAAAAATAAAGGCAATTTTTATTGGAACAAAGAACCAAAAAGCAACGTTTCAACCCCTTAGGGCCTTTGTCAAGTTAATTCAAGCCAGTCGCAAATCTGTTGAAGGAACACAGCATCAGGTATCGGTGGGGAGCTTTAGGAACTCTAATGGTTCCCCCTCGAAGACACCGTGCTGACTCTTTTGGGTGTGGAGGACACGGCGGATCTCCTGTGTACTCTAAATTTGCCACCCATATCACCCTTGGTGCCAATAAAAGTAAATATATATTTTAGATTTTATTTATTTTAAAACCCTCACTCCACTTGTGTATTGCAAATTGATGGTTGTGAGATCTGATATTATCAGTATTGTATTGATAGATTGGTCATAATACATCTCTCTCTCTCATGGATTGAGCTAAATATTATGTTGGAGTAATCCAGCTCCCGGCATGTACTATACTTAGCTTAGTTTATACTCTGTGTTTTATACAAGTAGATTATAGCTTTTTTTGTTGTTGTTTTAGAGTAAGAAAACAAACGCGGCATTATTTATCAGTATACACAATGCATTGCTATGTTTTATTTGTGAAACTTTGATATGACGTATGACTCGCTCATATTGCAAACTATCTTTCTTTATGCTTCAATAAAAAAATTTTTATTAAAAAAACAAAACTCTTATCAGCTGAAATGTGCAGACAGATAGACCGATGATATTCACTGCAGTAAATAAATAGCCACAGTTTATTTTGCCTAGAAACAAATTAAAGTTAATAGCAAACGACAAAAAACAAAAAAATGACACACACACACACACACAAATATATATATATATTAGGATTAGGACATTAGGAATACATTCTAAAATTTATTTAACCTGGTGTAACCTTCATTACGCTTTGTATTATTTAACCAGCCTCAGTAAAATAAATTCTTTTTTTTAACTCAATTTCTGATGCAGCATGTTACGCACCACAAGGTGGCAGTACGGCACAATTAATTTGTCAAGCTATGCTCTGCAGATTCTGAAAATCTGTAATATTTTAGTCATGTCTAACAAAACAAAAAAAAAAAATAACTATATTTATCTACCCCAAATTCTCACCTCTCCCAAAATCTACCATTTTAACCTCATTTTGATGAATTAGTGTACGAAAATATTGTGCGCACATCTGGAAACAGAACCAATGTTTTCTTAGGAGAATCAAATTACACAACGCGATAGGTTTTGATATTTTATTTATTCACTGTTGATTAAATCCCAAATTAACATGATTATAATAAAAATATAACATCCCAAGTGAAAAAATATAAATTAAAAAAAGGGAAGTTTTACGGTGAATTTATTTTTTATAAATCGTGCACAAAATAGAATGTTAAAAATATTAGTAAAGTTTTTTTTTTTTAATATATATAGATGCCCATTCACAAGAAATCATTACCAAAAAAAACAAAAACCCAAGATTGGCCATGCAGTCTATCTGCATTTTTTTTAAATATTAAATACAATTATTTTTAACAGAGGAATTTTATTCGAAAGTCATCTGCATAATAAATATAATAAATATAATAAATATAATTAAGTAGCAAGTGATATACTGACATTCTGGCTTCTCAATGTAAGTACATGTCGAATCCACTAAAAGTAACTGGGTTACACAGAATTAAAAGAAATGTCGAAAGGCCTCAGCTGTTCTTAATGGGCGGAAAATCAGTGTATTAAACATAAACAAACCATTCACAGTATTTTCAAGAGAGATGAAAGAGAGGGTTTGTGGTGAGGACTCTTTCAAAGACGCTGGTGGTGAATACACTTAAAGTCGCAGTGTCTGCTTGCTTTACAATTTATGGCAAATCACTTGTGTTTATCAAGGCAAATCCACAAAGACATGGAGTACTTAGAAAGAGATTTATTTTCTGTTTGCAAAATCAGCTCTGGCTACTTAGCGAAATGCTAGAGCAGCTGTAATGATCGAAGAATAATGTGACCACGATCTGAATGATAGATTGGGCCTACAATACGGGTAATTGTGGGGATGGTGTATTATAGTTACACTTCCTGTGTCTCTATGTTTTTGACAAAATACTTGACTTATTTTTTTTAATATAAATATAATTCCAATTTTGCTGTTTTTTGGACTTATTTATTTCCACTTGGCTCTCGACTCATTACAACTCTTTGTCAGCTTTCTAGGTGATGTTTTTATTATTATTATTATTATTATTATTATTATTTATATAGGACCTGCATATTCCATAGTGTTTTGCAAGATAGGGAATATTTTGAGGTGAAGAAGGCTCTGCCCATGGACACATACTGGTGAGGTGGTCCAGCCTGCTGGGATTAAATCATTTTTTTGGTAATGTGGGTCTTGAGTTATTGTACGATGAATTTACACAGATTGTCCTGGTTTCCATAATACAAATGGCACTCTTAAATTGTAGCTTTCACAATGTCTGGTGTTATTTGAGTAATCCCATAATAGTCAGGATTATCAGAACACCCTCTTAGAGTACGAAGGCGCTATGGTGTACTTACAGCCAGGATTGGGTGCTTAGTGTTGGGGTTCTGGGTGGACCTAGAGAACTATTTATGTTATTTCAAGGAGTACCTGTATTTAGGATTCGTTAGACTGTACTTCCTCCCCTAATATTCCAGCAAAACACACTAATTTGAACCATATTAATATCTTATATTTTAGATTGTAAGCTCATGTGGGCAAGGTCCTCTTCAACTACTATTCCAGTATGTCGATCATGTTTTGTTTGAATTTAGTGTTTGTTTGGTTTAACTGTTGTACTGTGTTGCAGACCCATACTACTGACTAGGCATACTCACCATTAATGATACATATTGGAGGATTATCATTCCAGATAGTAAGTTCCAACCTCAAATAATGAAAGGATGGACCATTTCTTTTAAACACAACAATTTAAAATAAATGTCATATTTTGCTCATTTATTAAAGACAAAAAGGGAATTGGGGCACACCCGGAACATGCATTTCTCAGGAATGGTGCTACCATTATATATACATAATACAGATTAAGGAACATGAAAATACAAATAAAATACACGTTAAAAAAGTATTTTTCTGTGTGCGCTTTTCCTTAATTTGTATTATATTTTACTAATTTGGCATTATTTGGAAATCAAATATGTATTGACATTAGTAACAATAAATTAAACAAATTAGAAAGTAGCTTCTCTTCAACATCTGTTGATGACAGTAACTTACAAGTTTCCTTGACGGTTTTTCGTCTGAATTAAAACCACGATGTGGCAAGTTTGTGCGGGTTGTTCGTAACACCAATCTCATACGGTAGGCAAAGAGTTAAATTGCTGGAAGCGGTCTGTTAAAGCGATTAACAGCAAAAATAAAAATGTAATTAGTCTATTTTAGTCGGGCTTAACTTAGGTGGTTGATCAGTTAATTGGTCATGAAAGTAGACCCAACCGATAGTGAAGACCGGTTATGCAATTAAAGGCAGAACCAATTAATTCTATTGATTTGCTATATTGGCTTGGAAATAATCTAGGTACTTAGTTGAGCGTCACATCTTTTATTTTATGACATTTTTTATGCTTTCTGTGTATTAACATACCGATTATTTTGCAGATCATCCAAGAGCTCTGATATATATAATATTAACTTTCTAATGCGTATCTTTAAAAATGGAAAGGTGTAATCATATAGCTACTAAAGACAGTTTAGTACAGATAACAAGACAGTCATGTTTCCTCCTGTCTAAAACCTCTGTGAAAATGCCATGTGCCCTGTGGAGTAAGATACATTTACCTTATTGGAACCACCACCTGAAGGTTTACATTAGTTCCACTTGACACCCCGTTTTCCCTCCAGCCCCTGCGCAGTGAGTCTATTTAATAATTACCAAATTTGGTCAACGTATGAGCAGAGTAGACACCAATTCGGTGTGCTCCAGCAAACAAATGCTTTTAGAGGCTACTTACAACAGCACCTCTAGGCAACAGGCTCGCGGGACATATAAATGTTTATCATCGAGAAATGTTCCCACAAACGATTCCCTAAATTGCAGGCATATGCCTAGACAGATCGTGTGGACCAAGGAGAATAAAAATAAGTGAGGTCACCTGCCAGTGTAGTTACCTCATCTGGACATGAAGACCCTAGTGTGACGAACTGAAGTCTCTGCAATCACAATGTAATCAAACCCTGGCCTTAGTGAAACAAAGGCAACCAAATCCTGTCCATAAAAGTTGAAATTAAGGAAAAACTCTAGAAATGTTCCTTGCAGCTATTTCTCTTGGGTTAAAGATCCTTGAACAGTCCTTGAGATCCTTGAACAGTCCAGGAGATACCTGGGATGACAGGGGTTCTGCCCGCAGGCTGATTACGTCATTGATTTCTAAACTAAGTACCCCAAACACTTTTATAATAATGAAGGTTTCCAAATCTCTAAATCACAAAGACATACGTATCACCAAATTGTTATGACCAGGTTATGAAAATGACTACAGACAAACTCAAAGTTAGGTTTGAGCTTTAAAATGCAGGGGTGAGTTTGTATGTAGTGATGTAGTGTTAATGATTGAATACAGATGTATATTTGTCTAGTATTGGCATTGAATGCTGAGATGTGTGCACATATTCACATACACTGCCACACACACACACACACACACTGATACACACACTGATACAAACACAGACACACAGATACACACACTGACACACTTGCAGGTACATGACACACATAAACACACACTGAAACACATGCAGATACACAAACATACACACAGTGACACACACACACATATACACACAAACACAAATACAGATTTAAAGATACACGATTTAAAGATACACACACTGGCACACATACAGCTACACACATTGACACACATACAGATACACAGAGATATACACAGTGTAAAACATACAGATGCACAGACACACACTAACACAAATACAGATGTACAGATACATACACTGCCACACATGCAGATACACAGACGTACAGATACACATACTGACACACTTAAGATACGCTATATCCAAGAATAGACTTCAGGCACTCACAGGGTTAAAAAATAAAGCAGATTTATTGGATCAAAAGTACAACTGAACAACTTTTCAACCTCAACAAAGGTCTTTGTCAAGCTGACACCACATGATTCAAAATGCATATATCCACACACAGTGCATAACAGACTAATCAGTGCAGAAAAGAATAATCAAAGTGAATAATTACTCACCCCTTGTGTCAATTGTCACAGAAGAGTGGAGGCAGGCAATACAAAAAAAAGGCACTAGAAAAAGCAAAAAAATAAAAAAAATCTGAAAAAAACAAGAAGCCCAGCTGCTGGAACGCATATAAGCGTGGTAGTTCCACTGCTGGTCCCTACCATGAAAGTGATGAGACTGAGTCTGATACGTCCTCTGATTCTATACCATGTTATGGATACAAATATCAGCAGATCTACTGGAGACCGTCACCTAGATACAGAGATCCGACTGCCATTATGAACTTTGTCCTAGTTGGTTGAAAGATTGGAAAGAGATTCAAACAGTTTTTTTGTCGCCTTCTTTTGCATCAATAGCAGAAACAAATGTGAGAAAGGCTGAGCTTGATGGACGCAAGTCTTATTTCAGACTATGTAACTACAAAAGGTCTCAGTGATCAAATAAATAGGGTTCTCCTCGATAGTGGATAGAACCCCAAAGAGGAACTTGGATACATAATATCTGAAGATTTTTATTCAGCAGGAACTTCCTGCTGATCCAGTAGGTTGGCTTGGAGGAGCCACCATACAGAACTAAGAGAGCATTACATCATCCGGGATCGTACTGTAGGTGCAAAGTTATGATGTGGATCCATCTGGAAAGATTATCCAAGATCTCAAACAGAGCACACTGCATGTCCGTTATAACAAGTTCCTCAATAGCTGCTACATATAGAGCCCTTAGCCAAGAGCAAGTCTTCTGATGGTCGGAAAGATCTCCTGCATTGAAGGCGCAAGGATTATATATGTCCCATATTAATGTCTGGCCTGGTGACCAATAGATTTTTAGATAATGATGAGTCAGGCAAGGAAATTGTTATGAAATTATATATTTGTAATATTTTTGAATACACATTTAAAATGATTTTTCTTTAAAAAAAAATAGTAAAATATTAAAAAGTATATTATATATATAAAAAAAATATTGGTTTATCAAAATGCCATGTGCTTTTGGGGGAAATAGAGACTGTTGCGTTGGAGGGAGATTGTGGCTGTAGTGGGGACAATGGATGTTAGGGTATAGGGGCTGTAGTGGAGCAGATATGGGCTCTAGTGTGATGATACAGTGTTTTTTTAAAGTAAATGGCACATACAGACGCACAGATACTTACAATTGTGCTCATAAGTTTGCTTTACCATTGAGAATTGGTAATACATGTAACATGAGTGAGCAGGCAAAACACATGTTTTCTTTCTTATGGGATTCATATTCAACTGTAGGTTATAACAGAATGGCACAATCATAAAACAAAACATGGCAACAAAGAAAAAAACGAAAGGATCCTTGTGCAAAGGTCTGCATACCCTTAGCTTTTAATACTGTGTATTGCCCCCTTTAGCATCAATGACAGTGTGCAGTCTTTTGTAATAGTTGTCTATGGGGCCCTGAATTCTTGCAGGTGGTATAGATGCCCATTCATCTTGGCAAAATGTCTCCAGGTCATGCAAAGGCTTTGGTAGTTGTGTATGAACCAGACGTTTGAGATCTCCCCAGAGTGGCTCAATTATATTAAGGTCAATTATATTAAGGTCAGGAGACTGTGATGGCCACTCCAGAACATTCACGTTTTTCTGCTGTAACCACTGGAGGGTCAACTTGGCCTTGTGTTTAGGGTCATTGTCATGCTGGAAAGTCCAAGAGCGTCCCATGCGCAGCCTTCGTGCAGAAGAATGTAAATTGTCTTCCAGTATTTTCTGATAACATGCTGCATTCATCTTGCCATCAATTTTCACAAGATTCCGCGTGCCTTTAGAGCTCATACCCCCTCAAAACAACAGTGAGCCACCACCATGCTTCACAGTGAGGATGGTATTCTTTTCACTATAGGCCTTGTTGACCCTTTCCAAACATAGCGCATATGGTTGCGACCATGAAGCTCTATTTTGGTCTCGTTACTCCAAATTACAGTGTGCCAGAAGCTGTGAGGCATGTCAAGGTGTTGTCTATTGTAACCGGGCTTTTTTTTGCCATTGTCGCAGTAAAGGCTTCTTTCTGGCAACTCAACCATGCAGCTCATTTTTGTTCAAGTATCGTCGTATTGTGCACCTTAACCCCTTAAGGACCAAATTTCTGTAATAAAAGGGAATCATGACATGTCACACATGTCATGTGTCCTTAAGGGGTTAAAACAACCACACCGTCTTTTTCCAGAACAGCCTGTATTTCTCCTGAGGTCACCTTTGGGGTTTTCTTTGTATCCCGAACAATTCTTTTGGCAGTTGGGGCTGAAATCTTTCTTGGTCTACCTGACCTTGGCTTGGTGTCAAGAGATCCCCGAATTTTCCACTTTTTTTTTTTTTTTAATATTCTTTATTTTTGTAGTGCTTAGGTTTACAATCACGAATGCAAAGACAATTCACAATAATATAAATGTTGGGAAATAACAACCAACTGATTTAAATACGATATTAAATGTAGATGGTACAGCACTTTTTATGTTAGAGAAGAAAAGGTAAACAGGCTTAATTTACACGTCTGAAGCTTTGTGTGGAAGTGTTAGCAGTAAGTAGACAGACATGTAAAGCAGGTACATTGGGTGCAATTTGGAAAGCATGAACCATGTCATATATCCAACATTAGAATAGGATAGAAATAAGGTGTCACTGACGTAGCGATGTATTTAATGTGCACACATAGGGAATGGGCCGCTGGGCTGCGCATCATGTTAGTAAGAGAACATTTATGAATAAAAAGAAAAACGATGGATAATATTATCACAACGTAACTGGTAATGATCTGATGGTCAATAATTAATATGCAGACGTGAAATGTTTTAATACTGTATTGCAAACACAATGGCAGAATTTTAAATAGTTGATTAAAATAATCTGCTTGAGATAATATTCAATATTTAGGTTTTTATTTGCTGCATGGTTTATTTTTACCTATCCGTTTCTACCAATTACATTTTAATCTACAAATTAAAATACAGCTGACAAAGAATCATTTTGCCTGTAGTGTAATTAATAACTGAACATACAAAACTCATATTATATTCATACACTAACTTGCAGGCAAATAGAGAGAGAAAAAGACAAAGAAAACTGTGTATAAAAGGTGCTTATAGAATATTGAAACATAGAGAGAACACCACTATATTACTAGATATACGATGCCTATCTATAGCCCACATATGAGAGACAAATATCCAAAATGAAGTCATGCACTAAAACTCCCACTACTTCTGGATGGTGGCAATAACCTTTGACACTGTTGATCATGCTCTCCTTCTTCTAACTCTTCAATACCTCGGTCTCTGTGATACTGTCCTCTCGTGGTTCTCCTCCCATCTCTCCCAGCGTTCGTTTAGTGTCTCCTTTTGTCATGACCCCTCCTTCTCTTGTCCTGTCTTGTTTGGAGTCCTCCAAGGATCTGTTCTTGGTCCCCTTTTTTTCTCTTTATACTGCATCTCTTGGCAAACTCATTAATTCCTTTGGATTCCACTACCACTTGTCTGCCGCTAACACCCAGATGTATCTCTCCCCCGCGGTCCTACAACATGTCACTGCTTGCCTTTCTTACATCTCCAACTGGATGTCCTCCCGCTTTCTGAAACTTAATCTCTCTAAAACTGAGCTTCTTGTCTTTCCTCTTTATAATGCTGATCCTCCTCTTTCACTCAACCAGCAGGTTGATGGTATCAGCATCTGCCCATCTTTGCAAACTTGTTGTCTGTTGGAGTTATCTTTGATCCTGGTCTCACCTTTGTGCCTCATGTCCAGTCTGTTGCTAAAACCTGTCGATCCCACCTTTAAAACATTGCCTGCGTCCACCCCTTTCTTACACAAGATGCTTCTAATGAGCTTTTTCATGCTCTGGTAAACTCTCGCATGGATTACTGTTATTCTCTCCTAACTGGTCTACCCAGAAGCCGTACTGCCCAGCTACAATCAGTAATGAATGCTGCCGCCAGGCTGATCTTTCTCACCTGTCAATCCTTACACTGGCTTCCTGTATCCTATACATCCAACATTTTTACCAACTCTAGTTAAATTTTTTCTTTGATTTGTAGGTATGCGTTGTGCACTACCCCAAATCCCTATTCATATTTAAACAAATGGAGTTGTTTTTTTTTTAGTATCACTGCAATGGCTATTAGATGTAAGCTTCCCTGCAACATTAAGGCAAAGCTCCTAGGTGAGTCCTACACCAACAATTCACCTTGATGTCTTCAACTTAAGATAAAAATCTCTAATAAGACAGAGAGGGTTGTGGCGGAACCTACCTGCAATTTTATCTGTTTTGCCTTTTTGCATTTTTTTTTCACTTTTCCGTTCGGGAGTTATTGTGTACGAACCTCCTCCATTCGTCTCCCAAATGAGGACCATCCCTGTACCCCATTAGAACGTTCACAACAGCAACTTAAGTGCGAAACCACAAAGGAAATAATTAATGAATGCTTCCCCTGGGTGGCCGCCATTTCGTATAACCGAATGCAGGTGGCTGACAAAAGAATGGCTGACATTTTGTCTCCCGAACGTGGGCAGCGGCACTTGGTCTTCGAGTGCCTGTAACTCTTTTCGGCTAGGCGCTTGCATGAACCCCGGTAAAGATTATACTGCTTCCCTTTCTACTTCTCGACCAACTATGCGAACAATGTTCGGGAGATATGAGCAGGGGGAGCATTAGTACCCTGAAATTAAGAGAATCCCTTGCATGGTTTTCGCACAGGAACACCCAAACAGAGACCGGCCAGGACATCTATTTGCCTGGAATTTTTTGGGGCTAGTGCCTCGTGTCCGGCCAGTCAAAACTTTACCTCAATGACATTCCTGTTTCACCTAACCAATTTGAGTGATATTTGGTTATGTTATACACTCAGATCGGGGCCATCAGGGATATACCTTTTGTGGTGTTCCTGGTTATGGTGGGGGCACTTTTGGGGTACTGTATATTTTGTATACATTTTCTGTACCTGAGAAATAATTAAATTATGTTTTTATGTTTTTTTCTAAACCCCTACACACATATTAACCCTTGATAGGTAACACATTAGGTGGGCGGCAGCATTGTAATATGGCTGTGTGATATAAAATATGAGCGACCATGGGTCCTCTGCTCCCAATACTCTGAAACACCCTTGTAAAGGTAAGGTAAGTCCCTTGCAGGTAAGTATATATATTAATTAGGTGACCAATGGCCTGGTAAACCCTGACTATATCAGTACAGGGGATTGGATGTTTTTTTTTTTTACCTACAACTAAGGGGCTAGGTATCCAAAAATTCTCGAATGGAATTCTGGACAGGGATTAGTTACCTTCTTGCACCAGTGTATAATACCTCACTGTTCAGGTTTATCTAATATGTGATCTAGGGTGCCTCGGACCCCCTAAACCATCATACTGGCTAGATATCATGTACTAATTCCACAACAAGTGAAAATGAAACACCAACTATATATATGTGTGTGTGTGTTTTATACGTTTTGTGTTGTGTATTGATTGCGTGATATCTGTGTATATATAAGGATTGTAATAGGAAGATATCTGTATTTTTCTCATAACCCAGAGGGGGAGTTGTTTATTGTTTGAGAGACACAATTCCTGTTAGTTCTGGGCATATGGGCACAACGGATAGGTGTTCCTTTGTTACACCTCAACCAAGCGGGTAGGTTTACCCTTAAACACCACGGGGTTCGTGGCATGATAATTATAAATAATAATGTTTTACATTTCTACTTATCTGGCCCTTTCATTTTACCGTATTACTGTCACAGACTGCACGGCCTGAATAGGAAATAGTGTGCTTACCTTCAGTCCAGCGAACGGCTAACTCTCATGGTTCGCGGGCCGAACACCATGCTTCTATTTATTCCCTGTAACCAGTATAGACACAAATCGCGTGACGTCACGCCCGCCCTTAAACTGACCACGTCATCTAGGCGACCCCTTATTCTATCAATTTGGAGTTGCAGAGATGACGTGGACCAATCAGAAAGTGTGTTAGTCTATGTAGAATATTGCATATTCTATGTTTCTATTGATTATATATATGGATGTGTGGATTGACATAAGAAACAGATGGTATCAATAAGTCACAAGGGTTTCTTTGTCTGAGAGCTCTGGAATGTGGATTTCGGGGTCTTGTCCTTATATGGCAAGAGTATGCTCTGACGTCAGTATGGGCACTTCTATATAGTAACAGAGGGACACGAGGTCTCGCTCTCTTCTCTCTCTGCTCTTAGCTCTTCGCTCTTGGCTCTCTGAGCTCTCTCTGGCTCTCTCTTGATGTAAAGATGTAAGGGTGTAAAGAAGTCCAGCAATTACCATCTGCTGTTGAACATCCATTATCCTGTAACATCCTTTGTTGTTTTATTATGTATCAGTAACTAAGAATAAACCTGAAGAAACCGTAAGTCAGATTGCGTATTAGTACTTTTCAATAATATAGACATATATTATTGTGGCGAGCATTTGGCCCAAGACTATATATACAAAAGACGTATATATATATATCAATCAACTGAAGACAAGAAGTAATTAAGAAGATTTAACTGTGACGATTCCAAACGACATTTTACATTGGCCAGCCAGCCAGTTTTCTATTCAAGTTTTGTTCCCACTTCAAGGGGGGAGAGAAGAATCGAGTTACAAAGCTGTTTTGGAACTGGGAAAACAAACTTGAAGAGAAAAAAAGAATCTAGACTGTCACAGAAGAACTGTCTGTGTAAGAAAAAGAAAGTTTTCAAATCACAAAGACTGTACAAGACTATTTTCTACAACTGAGACAAAAAGCACAAGATACAACGTGAATTCTAGAAGCAAGCACGTGGCAGAGATTGGCAAGATTCCAGATCCGAGCCTAAAACTGCGCAGCTGTGTGGATGAAGCAACGGAATAAACAGAGATAACTGATCTGGTGAGTAACATGGAATTCATTAATGATATTGCAGAGAAAAGTAAATTGCAGTTAGCATTTAATAGCAGCTATTCAGATGCTGTTTTGTGGCAATCATTATACACACAATGTGAAATTGCCAATTGTGAAATTGACAAGAAATTGTTTGTTAATAAGAAAAAACAAAAGATCAGAAATGTTATGAAACTAGTCTGTACTTACAATGCATTGATTTGTAAACGAGATGCAGGTCAAGACAATTTAGAATCAGCAGAAAAAGAAGTAGATTTGAATATGTTAACAGAAGACAAATCAGATTTAAATGAACAGTGTAACAATGTAACAGAGAGTACATGCGGTAACTGTGAGAGATTGTCAGAAACAGTCTGTGAATTAGAGGAGAGAGTTGAACTAAGAAATGATCTTATTTGCCAGCTTAGAAATGAAGTTAAGCAAGTGTGTGTTGATACAAGAAAAATACAGGCACAAAATCTAATACCAGAACCAATAGATACTGAAAATGTATCCTCACAGAGTGATTTGCAGAAATGTAAATTTCAAGACAGTGCTGCAAAACGTAATTTGAAAATCCATGAACAATTAATGAAAATTGTGAAATGTATTCCAGTTTATGACACGTCAGTGGATACATTTACTAATGCTGAGATTTTTGAGTCAAATTTGGACAAATACAGCCTTAATGACGAACTAAAGAATAGACTATTTCAATTATGGCTGCCGACTCAAATGGCATGTAGGCTGACCACGCCTGTAAAATGTGAGGACAATGATGAAATAATATATGGAAATAAGCAAGACAGATTAACACAATTAATACAATTAACAACAGGGAATGATTTTGCAGACATTGAAATGTTGGAAAAACTAAAACCACACAAGGATGAGGATATTTTTAGTTTTCTTGTAAAATTTGAAAATGCATATAGACTTGTTGCTGATTTTCCTGAACATCAGTTAATTCATGAATTTGTGAAAAAATTTCAATATCTAGATCCAACTGCAATTGTAATTGCTAGAGAAAAAAGCACTTTGAATGATGTTGCTTTATTCTTAGATAACTTAAACAGAGTAACCAATAATGAAGGGGTTAAAATGACTTGTGGAATGAGGCAGAGAAAGAAACTCAGACCTGACACCCCTCATACCCCTCCTCCTTTTTCTAGGACAGAGTGTAAAATAATTATACAGACAGCTGAGCCACTCCCTATTTGCTCAACTAAAAACTGTTTACAAAAAACTGTTAACAATCAAAGGCAGAATATAACTCCTAAAGTTATTTGTTTTTGGTGCAATAAACAACATTATTTAAGGTCTTGCAGATATTTTATCCGAGATATCAAATCAAAAGCAAATGAGAAATTAAATTTGTTGATTGAAAATTTTGACAGACAAAATACATATGGAGATAAATCAATAAAGGCCTTTCCTTGTAAACTGATAATTAGACAAATAAAAGCAATTTTAGCTAAATCGAAATTAGGAGACAAACAAGCAATGCAGTGTAACACAGAAAGTTATAAGAATCAGATAACTTCAAGAGATATGATCAGTTTAGAGAATGAGCATGGATATGTGTGCCAACAGATGTACACAGGCTGATTCCAGAATTAAGAATAGCACACAAGAATAGAGATTTATGTTAGTTTGTTGTTTTAATGAATTGTTAGTTTGAACAGTTTTTTTTTCATTGTTTTATGTGTGTTATAAGAAAGTATTAGGTTAATTAATTAAAATAAAAATTGACATCAAGTATGCAAATATGGCAGGATGAAATACACTAATGTAGCAGTTAGTTATATTAGGTTTATGCGATTATACAGTAACTCCAATTGTTTTACAGAAGGAAAAAACAATAGATTTATTCTTTGTTACTTCTGAGGTTGATTTAAAATCTTTGATTTAATTCATGAGAATGAGATTTTAATATCATGACTGATTATGGATTACTATATTTTGCAAAGCCTCGACATACATATGTTTTGACTATATAGAAGACAAAAGTTTTGATAGAAGAAAACCTAAATTTGCAGATATATTTGACGTAGGAAACAATATATGTTTTTTGTAGTTTGTTTCATGTGACAAAATGGTGCCAGTGTTAAGACAAGATGGCTGCTATTGCTACAGTATAGTGGAAAACTATGTTTTGTTTTTTTTTTTGCAACATCTGATATGTGATTAGGTTATACCTCCAGATTATTAAACAGTTTAAAAGGGGGGTATGATTAGTAAAATGTTTGGAAAATTAAAATGTTCAGAAAGATCTTGATATAAAGGAAATTTAAAGATTAAACATCACATGGCATAAATGTAATGACCACAAGATGGTAGATCTCATGAGAAGAAATGAGTATGTTTTGTGTAGTCAGTGTAATTTAATGTTAAACTGTATAATAATAATGAGATATAAACATTGTAAGCCATTGTATTGATGCTGCACATGTTTTTTGTTTTAATGTAGGTAAGGTGACAGATCCTTGTGGCAATAAATCAGGAAAGCATTCCTTCAGACAACTGGACATCGACTGTTGGAAAGAGACTTTTCATCTGATCTGCAAACTGTGATGGAAGATTCTACAGAGTTAATTTGATACAGAAGATTAACAGACTTACAAAGAAATAAAAGATTGACACTAACATACATATATATTCCTAAATATTAACGGAAAAGAAAACAGACAATGAAAAGTTATATAACAGTTATGAGTATTAATACCAAAAGAGAGTACTTATAAATGTGTATGAAAGGATAGTATTATGAAGAGAACTATTACATTATTACCTATACATAGGATGAGAAGTATCAGAAGTAGATAAAATATGAAGTTGTTAAAATAAGGATCATGGATACTTAATTCTACAAAGATTGAGTTCAATAGTATTTCATAGATTAACTATAATGAGTAATTTGATTATAATCGAGGTGGAGTAAAACAAACTATGGTAACATAAGGAAGAAAACTAAGGAAGGATAATTTATATTGATTAATATTAAGTAATGGTATACATTAAGAATGCCTTGGATATAAGAGTTCAAGAGATCCAAGAGGAATTGAATTGAAGTTTAGTTAAGAGTATAGTACACAATGATATTTGACCTAAGTCTATAAAGGTATGGACTAGGGAGAATAGGTTTCTGGATATGGTGATATCCAATGAATGAAGAAGTTTATCCTGAGTTTGTAAGACACAGACTAGGAATAAGAGTTTCTGGGCAGTATGACCCCAAGTTTATTTTGTTTTATTTTCATTTAGTCAGTTGAAGTGTACTAAGGAATACGGATTGGTCAGAACAAATGTTTGGGTAACATTAGGACAATCCTACTTTTATTTTAAGATGTATTACATTAATAAGTCATCACAAAGCTAATGAAGAGAGTGATGCTAATGAATTTAAATTAGTCTTTCCAAGTTATTTTAAAGTAAACTATGTTTCTGTTGAATGAAAAGTTTGTTACTACAAGGTGGAATTTAGTGAAAATTATAATTATGTAAACAAAAACAATTCTACGATAGAAAGATTTATGGGTGGAGAATTTCTAGAACAATAAGTATTGTCAACACCATAAACATTATTTGAAGAATTATTAGAGAACTTCATGGTTGATAACAACACAACCTTTTGAAGGTTTGCAAACTATTATGAGATTTATAAGTAGCGTTGATACATTTCAGGTAGTTAGAACCTACTGAATATATAAATTAAATACTATGATTGTAAAGTACTGATACAATTATCACTACTGGTATTAATGGTATAGGAATGTAATTCATGAATACAAATGACCTAAAGATTTTAAGGTTGCTAGAAACCATACGATTCATGAAAGTATAATTGGACGGGATATACAAGCAATACATGTATTAGTACTTAAGTAATATCAGGTATTGAGAATGAAAATACGTGTCTGTAGGAATATGATAGTGATACACAGGTATTATTTAGAAAGTTACGATCTTGATTTTGTTGTCTACAAAGACATGACTGTAGATGAGCAGGTTGATCTTTCTGATTGCTTTACATTGTTTATTGGATCAACATTTGTAAATATTTTATTTTATTCATTTATTATTGTTATATATATATGTATATATTATGTTCAAGTAGTTATGATGTAACATGGATATGGATATCAATACATAGCTGAAACAGGAAGTTTGATGTAAAGTAAGCAGTATAAGGGATAGAAACTCGACCTTCTAAGAACTCTCATATAATAGAAAGTTGTGACTACATCTTGTTCTATGTTCAATGACTGTGATACGAGTGATGTATGAATGGACAGCTTAGTGACATTGTGTTATGGTTTTAAGACAAACCATAAACAGAGGGAATGTAGAATATTGCATATTCTATGTTTCTATTGATTATATATATGGATGTGTGGATTGACATAAGAAACAGATGGTATCAATAAGTCACAAGGGTTTCTTTGTCTGAGAGCTCTGGAATGTGGATTTCGGGGTCTTGTCCTTATATGGCAAGAGTATGCTCTGACGTCAGTATGGGCACTTCTATATAGTAACAGAGGGACACGAGGTCTCGCTCTCTTCTCTCTCTGCTCTTAGCTCTTCGCTCTTGGCTCTCTGAGCTCTCTCTGGCTCTCTCTTGATGTAAAGATGTAAGGGTGTAAAGAAGTCCAGCAATTACCATCTGCTGTTGAACATCCATTATCCTGTAACATCCTTTGTTGTTTTATTATGTATCAGTAACTAAGAATAAACCTGAAGAAACCGTAAGTCAGATTGCGTATTAGTACTTTTCAATAATATAGACATATATTATTGTGGCGAGCATTTGGCCCAAGACTATATATACAAAAGACGTATATATATATATATCAATCAACTGAAGACAAGAAGTAATTAAGAAGATTTAACTGTGACGATTCCAAACGACATTTTACAGTCTATATAAAGTTCAGTTGGGTGAGGTTTCTGCTCTGATACACATTGCTTAGAGTAAGTCTCTCTTGTTATGTGTTGATATTGACCATGGCTTGTATTTGACTTTGTGTATTTCCTAAATTCCTACTGATCTATCTATTTATCTGTATTTCTGTATCCCTGACCCTGGCTATTGCTGATGCTGTTTTTATCTGTATTTACGTTAAGTCTGGCCATTCTAAGGTCCGATAATACGTCTATCTAGTACCTCTGTTTGTGGGATTTACCATTCCCGTAAGTTGTGGCACGACCACTGTGACAGTTACTAAATCTACAAGAATTCAGGTAATTTCATAGCCAGTGTGACTAATAGTCGAATAGACAGGCATTACTATGTGTATATATACGTATGAATTGTAAGCAAATAACAGATTAATGCTCCCGGGATTATAGACCAGGCGATGTCGATTGAATAAGTCCCTATAAGCTGGGTGACCTTCTCGTTCTCTCATATGAAGGCCATGGGTAATGGCTGCCCTGTAACAGGATGCATGGTTTGCCCTCAGCCAGCTTTTCCCTTCCTCCACAGAAACCAAGGGATGATAAAATAATAAAGGAACTCCCAATGAAACACATCAGCTCCTGCTTCAGTCTCCCATAAACCTGGGACATGTTACTTGATGACATCACATGCAGTTATGGTGGGTGGCTGTAGGAGCAATGTGTCACCTTAGGAGTTTGAACGCAGGGGCAGTGATTGATAGTAAAACATTTCTCACTACCTCAGCCCCCTATACATGTGCCAAATGAGCTGCAGCCAAAATAAATCACTGTTTATGTGACATTAGCAACTTTTCTGATTCTTCATCCAACATCTAAAGCAGTTTAGCTTGCTGAAGTGCTTTCTGTGTGGTGTCCTCATTTTTAGCTTTACAAATAGTTCAGATTTTAATACAAACCAGCACTTTTATAAATGAAAGGAATACTATGTATATGCCTGACACTAGGTTTAAAATAGCCTTTTAGGTCCCCCTCCCCCTGACCCCTAGTATAAAGGTCATTTACTCACCTTTTTCAAGAGCCACATGGGTCTCCTCGTTGCTTGCCCCGCCCCTGCTCCACCTCCTTGGCTCAGATTATCAAATTTGATGATTTCAGACAATCCAGTGCTTTCCCATAGTGATACCGGAGAAACTGACGGAAGCGAAGCACAGAGAGATGGACACAGGTTTCTTCAGGAAGGAAGAGATTCTTTATTGGATCACCGATCGGGACTCAGAGGGACTAGCGTCACCAAAATACAGCAAGTTCTGAGCCCCGGACAATAGTGCAGGCTCCTTATATAAGCACATAACTCCTCCCATATTAAGCTCCACCCGCACATTCTCTTAACCAATCAACACAAATGAGAATTAACTTCCTGTTTGACCGCATGGCTTGTCCAGCACAATGGAGGAGGGGGAATACTACATCCTGTATTCTTGCACATGCTCCGTACACTACTGATCGTATCTTGCCTCGTGCAACCAACTGATCGATACGTCAGCATATGCACGTACACATGCCACGTGGTAATCTCGGCCTACTAAATTTATTTTTACCGAGATTCCACCACATTCCCCCCTTTGATGCCTCTTGATATTTCACAATTACTTGAGGCATCACTTAACCTTGGTTTGCATACACCGCAAGTTACCTTGAACCAGACCAGACTTATCTTATGATGTGAATCTTCAACACTCATCTTCCTGCATTGGTTCTCCCTGATCTAGAGCCTTATACTTATAAACCGCCATTATCTGTGCAGCAGCCTTCCTCTCTGCTATATTTTCTATCAGGCTTTGCACAGACCTAACTACTAAGGGTATAAGACACGGCAGGAGTAGACACAACATTAAAATCAGTAGGACTCCACCTACCACTGCCTTAAGCCCTCCAAACCACTCATACCAGCTACCAAACCAACTACTTGGATTATACCCTTTCCATACCTGAGTAGGCACATGCGCTAGTTTAACCATATGGCTAGTAAGCTCAGCTATTGCTTGCCCTTCGTCATCTATTTGAAGACAGCAATTGCTCAGGTTAAACTTCCCACATACACCTCCCTCTACTGCCAAAAGGTAATCCAAGGCTAATCTATTTTGGTAGACTGCTGTCCTCATCCTGGTGTTATGCTTCGCTAGAAGATTGAGCGCTTGTGATGTTTCGTTAGTGATAATCTCAACCACCGCCTGTAATCTTATAATTCGGTTGAGCATATAAATAGGGGTTCTATAACCAAAGGTACCATCTTCTGCCCACGTGGCTGGCCCATAATAATCTATGATACGCTGGGGAGGCCATTCATCATCTTCCCAGGCGCCTATCTCTATGGGTCCCCTTTTCTTCCTATGATTCACATCATACACTTTAACACCTAAAGTCTCACCTGTTTCAATCGGTAACAAGAAGAAGGATGGTTTGAGCATACCCAACACACATGCCCCTTCCCAGTCCTGTGGCAACTCCGAATAGGCTTTCTTACCACAGATCCAGTACAAATTTGCTGGGGCTCTCCAGGTAGATGTGATGGATAAATCAAACCACACATCCTTTAAATTGGCGTATCTAGCAAACGGGTTAGATGGCTCTGAGACATTTGAAGCCGACCACCAAGTTGTATTCTTTGTATCATCATCATAAGCTTTTTGCCCTAGACAAGTTAATTCTCCTACAGAAGTGTTATACATTATTCCTTTCCTTGCTATGCAAACATAACCTATGATGGAGGTCTTTAATCTCCACTCAGATTTACCTCTAACACTCATATGATAATCGGCTTGTGTAGATATTAGTTGGTCAACTGCCTCAGAACCGGACATTACCTCCTTTGCTTCCCAAGGCCATTGGTCTCCCATGTTAGTACCTCCACACACATAGCAGTTGGTAACATTAAGACTACCGGCAATACTTTCAGCTAAGTCAATGAACAGGTTTTTAGCATTATGGGGGATCTTATTATCTATACTCATCTCTTCATAAAAGGAATGGTATACTTGATGAGTTTGGGAGGATACCGTATCAGTCTCTATCCCTATAAACAATACTGTCCCAGGATCTAAACCCGTCCCGTATATTTGAAACCCAAATAAATTGCCATATTTGTCTAAGAACTTATCGGGGTTATTTATAAGTATATGGATGGGATTACATTCCATAGACTTACAATACGGGCTAGTCGGCAACTTAGTCACTATCATGTCTTTGTCTACTGTCTGTCCCCAAGTCGCCCACCCCACACAAGACCAATATGGGCAAAAGTTATAGTCTTTATTTGGGCATCTAGGACTCACATATTTATTTTTACTACTGGGACAGATATATTTATCATTAGACCCATACGTCCTCTCCCATCTAAGATCCCCACATACATTCCACGGCTTTCTACCACTCGATATCGCTTTACACGCATCAAATAGCAGAACACCCGAAGAATGTACGGATTCTAACACCGTCTTATTAATTAGGGTCCCCTGAGGATCTCCATTCCTGAGAGTCAACCAAATTGTACGAGGTTGATACTCCGGACTGAAGCACCTAGGTTCTCCTACTCCTAAATGGCACACACTATAATCTATATTTAGGTATCTACATCTCGATACATCTCCTTTACACTCGTATTGTGAATGCCAAATTAGGGTTTGGGAAATATGGTTACCTGTTCTCGTAGTCTTAATGCATACCTCACAGCTAGGAGTGTCGGTACCTCTACCTTCCTGAATATAAAAACACACATAAATAAACACTATCATCAACACATCTTTCGTCGTCATCCTCAGTCTTCGTCCGTGCGAAGGCACCTCAGCTTCCAGGATGTAAGGGCTGCAGGGAATGGAGTTCTGCTCGTCTTCACAGGAGTCCCTTCGAGACTTTCCCTGGCTTATAAACTATACGTCGGTGGGCGGACAGGCTTTATTATGGCCTTCTCACTCACGCACCAAATCCCAAAAATAATAAAATTTGTAATCCACAATAATTCCTCGTTACTCCGACTGAGTAGTGCGTTTTAACCGGATCTTGCAGGGATTCTCTGGATCTGCTGTAACTTGCCAAGAATCGACTGCTGCTGGTTTAACCCTGGAGTGATGTATCCACGGAGTCACTTCGGCTACTTTTATCGCTGTAGGGGTAGACAAAAGAACAACATAAGGACCTCTCCACTTGGGCCCTAACGGTACATTATTCCACTCTTTAATCCACACTTGATCTCCTGGATGATAACTATGAACAGGGGGATAAATATTCACAGGTAATCTATCTTGTACCCATTTCTGTACCTCCTCCATAGTCTTACCCAACTCTACAACCTGCTGCCGGGTAATTCCTTCTCCCAACTGACTCAAATCCCCCCTTAAGTTACCAAGTACGGGAGGTGGTCGCCCATACATGATTTCAAAAGGAGAGAGGCCCATCCTTCTGGTAGGGGTACTGCGGATTCGCAATAGAGCTATGGGTAAGAGAACGTTCCACTTAAGTTGGGTTTCCTGACACATTTTAGCCAACTGGTTCTTAATAGTTCTATTCATTCTCTCTACCTTACCAGAACTCTGGGGTCTATATGCAGTATGAAGCCTCCACTTTATACCAAGCATATGAGTCAGTTGTTGTAGGCACTGATGAACAAAAGCTGGACCATTGTCCGATCCTATAGAACAGGGTAGTCCATATCGGGGTATTATTTCTCGTAGCAGGAATCTCACAACTTCTCCTGCTTTCTCTGTACGAGTAGGACATGCTTCTACCCAGCCTGAATAGGTGCACACAATTACCAACAGGTAACGATGTCCACCCGATTTAGGCATCACTGTAAAGTCAATTTGTAAATCGGACATGGGGAGTCCCCCCATAAACTGGACTCCTGGTGGCTTTACTGGTCCTTGTCTTGCATTATTTTTAGCACACGTTACACATCTTCGTACAATGGCCTGAGTCAAGTTGGACAATCTTGGTATGTAGAAATGTTTTCTGAGAGATTCTTCAGTACTGTCTCTCCCAGAATGTGTCCCGTTATGATAATTTTGGACAATTTCTACCGCTAGTGATGCTGGTATGACTATTCTTCCATCTTCTAGCTGATACCACTTGTTCTCCAAATACTTTCCTGGTTCAGTCTTTAACCACTCCTCTTCTTGAGCTGTATAAACTGGAGTCCATTGGGACAGTGGAGTTGGTATAAGAGCAGCTATATGCCCCACATACTCCTGTCTTCCTGATTCAGCAGCACGCTTAGCTGCACTATCTGCCATCCGATTTCCCTTAGTTACATCACCATCTCCTCTCAGATGCGCTCGACAATGTATGATACCGACTTCTTTCGGCTCCCACACTGCTTCCAATAGTTGTAGGATTTCAGCTGCGTATTTGATTTCTTTGCCTTCTGAATTCAGTAGTCCTCTTTCTTTATACAAAGCTCCGTTGGCATGAGTGGTTAAAAACGCATATTTGGAGTCCGTGTAGATGTTCACTCTTAAACCTTCAGCCAATTGTAACGCTCGTGTCAGTGCTATCAATTCTGCCTTTTGTGCTGATGTTCCTTTCGCCAGTGGCCGAGCTTCTATCACCTTGTCTATTGTTGTTACTGCATATCCTGCATAGCGGATCCCTTCTTTCACATAACTACTGCCGTCGGTATAATATTGAACATCGGGGTTCTGGATGGGAAAATCACGAAGATCTGGTCTACTTGAGAATACTTCATCCATTACTTCCAAACAATCATGTTGACTTTCAGTAGGTTGTGGCAAAAGGGTAGCTGGATTTAAGGTGTTTACAGTCTCTAAATGCACTCTGGGGTTTTCACACAACATTGCTTGATACTTGGTCATACGGCTGTTACTAAACCAATGATTTCCTTTGTAATCCAACAACGTCTGTACTGCATGTGGTACATAAAGTTCTTGACCCAGAGTGAGTTTATCGGCTTCAGCTACTAGCAGGGCGGCTGCAGCTACGGCTCTTAGACAAGGTGGAAGTCCGCTGGCCACTGCATCCAATTGCTTAGACATGTAGGCAACAGGTCTTTGCCATGATCCCAAGTACTGTGTCAATACTCCCACAGCCATTCTTCTTTGCTCGTGTACATACAGGTAGAATGGTCGTGTGTGATCAGGTAGACCTAATGCTGGGGCACTCATCAAAGCCTTCTTCACATCTTCAAATGCCGTTTGTTGTTCTTGAGTCCATAAGAAGGGGTTGTGCTCTGTACCTTTGATAGCTGCATACAGAGGTTTTGCCAGTATCGCATAGCTGGGAATCCATATCCTACAGAAGCCTGCTGCCCCCAAGAATTCTCGCACTTGTCTTCTATTCTTGGGTATTGGTATTTGGCAGACAGCTTCTTTTCTCTCTGGCCCCATAATTCTTTGACCTTCAGAGATATGGAATCCCAGATATTTGACAGTTGGCAAACACAACTGAGCCTTCTTTCTAGACACCTTGTATCCTGCCTTCCAGAGAATGTGTAGTAGATCGTGCGTTGCTTGCTGACAGATTTCTTTAGTAACTGCTGATATCAACAAGTCATCTACATATTGTAACAATACACACTCTCCTGGGATGGACTCGAAATCCAATAGATCTTGGCTTAGAGCTGAACCAAATAGGGTAGGTGAATTTTTAAACCCTTGGGGCAGTCTTGTCCAAGTCATTTGGCGTTTTGAGCCCGTTACAGCGTTCTCCCATTGGAAAGCGAAAATACATTGACTTTCTGCGGCAATTCGGAGGCAAAAGAAGGCATCTTTGAGGTCTAAGACTGTAAAGTAGGTAGCCCCGCCCGGAATTAAAGCAAGCAGGTTATATGGATTGGGTACAACTGGATGTATACTAACAACCGCATCATTGACTGCTCTCAAGTCCTGCACAGGTCGATACTCATCTGTACCGGGCTTTTGAACAGGCAGCAATGGGGTGTTCCAGGGGGAAGTACAGAATTTTAGGATACCATACCGTATGAACTTATCCAGGTAGGATTGGATGTTCTTCTTAGCCTTCTGCGGAATGTGGTATTGTCTTAGGCTCACTGGATAAACCCCAAGTTTTAGTTCAATTTTTATAGGTGGAATATTGCGGGCCAGTCCTGGTGGGTTGTTCTCTGCCCAAACTCCTGGTATGTTAAATAATGTCTCATCACTCCTAGGGTTTTGGCTAGTCAACGCTGTATAAAGTCGCCACTCTTCTTCCTTTGGTACAGATAATGTCATGATACCTGAAGGTCCATTAAACTTTAAGGATGTTGTTCCATTTGGTAGGAACGTAATCTGCGCTTGTAATTTTGATAGCATATCACGTCCCAGCAATTGGACTGGACATTCAGGCATATAAAGGAATTGATGTTTTACTACGTGGCCTCCCAATGTACAGAGTCGACTTTTAAGAACCGGTTTTTCAGCACTTCTTCCAATTGCTCCTATCACAGTAATAGTCCTTCCGGATGGAGGAGCAACTAGATTAGTCACCACTGAATGTTCAGCACCAGTGTCGATCATGAACGCACTCCTTTTTCCCCCTATTGATACATCGACCATAGGCTCCGCTCGACCAAGGGGGATGGAGCCCGGTCAGTATCAATAGTCCTCCATGACCGTGTCAGCCAATCCTACAAAGTCCCTACCTTCTCTATCGCGGGACCTTTGCGCTGCTGGAATATACCTGTCTTCCCTAACACTTCCTCTGTTCCCATTATTCCCTTTATTACCATTACTCCCTCCGGGGCCTCCTCTACCTCTCGCTCTGCCTCTAAAGTTTCCGTAGCCTGCCCTGGGTAGGTCTCTCGTACTGCTCTCTTTGCGGACATTCGTTCCTCCAATGCCCTTCTTCCTTGCAATACGCGCATTGATTCCTACTCAAAGGCTCCCTATTCCATCTACTATCGCCTCTATCTGGGCCCCGTCTATCTACGCCTGCGATCGCTACCGCTAGCATATCAGCCTTTTTACGCATCTTGCGCTCTTCCTCTTTCTTACTTTCTGTTTCCCTATTCATATAAACCT
The DNA here is from genome assembly GCF_036172605.1 of Pelobates fuscus. Lineage (NCBI taxonomy): Eukaryota > Metazoa > Chordata > Amphibia > Anura > Pelobatidae > Pelobates > Pelobates fuscus. The sequence continues at coordinate 14,991,891 of NC_086321.1, read as the reverse complement.
TATTCGCTACCTCCATTAGTTGGGTGATTGACATACCTGTGAACCCTTCTAACTTTTGTAGCTTGCGCTTAATATCTCCGTAAGCTTGGCTGACAAAGGCGGAGTTCACCATTCGGGAATTATCTGCGTCTTCTGGATTAAAGGGGGTATACAAGCGGTATGCCTCCAATAATCGGTCATAAAAGACACTGGGCGCTTCATCGCTTTTCTGAATCACCTCAACTGTCTTCGACATGTTAATAGCTTTCTTTCCTCCGGCTTTCATGCCAGCAATTATAGCGTCTCTATAGGCTCTGAGTTGAACCATATCAGCACCATTTACATTCCAATCGGGATCGGTGTTGGGATAATGTGTTGCGGCCCATGCTGATGGATTGGCTTGGTTTAAAGTACAAGCTTTATCCTCTAGTGCTTTAATGGCCGCTTGATTAATTCTTGTCCTTTCCTCATTGTTGAATAAAGTCATTAATAACTGCTGGCAATCAGCCCATGTCGGGTTATGTGTCTGTACTATTGAGGTGAACAGATCAGTCATAGCTTGTGGTTTCTCAGTATACGAGGAATTGTGGGTCTTCCAATTTAAGAGATCGGTTGTCGTGAATGGGACATATACAAAGACTGGGTCAGCATGTGCCATTTGGCCTGCGGCATCGATATAGGCTGACCCAGGATTCAGACGAAGAGGCATCTGATAGTGTTTTAATTGTTGGGCACCGGTCAACTGTCGGGTCTGTATGGGGCTACGTGGAGGGGCGTCAGTCATAGGCTCCAGTCGGGGAGAAATAGGGTATGGGGATGTGGGAGCTTGGTTTTGGGAAAAGGTTGTAAATAAAACACTTCGAGCCGAGCTAGATGAAGCTTGACCGGAAGTCTGAAGTGGCGCCAAATCAGGATATTCATTTTTAATGGGGGTTGGTTCTGATTCCGGAAGGGGAGATTTAGTACGAGGGGGGGGTGGATCCTGTACTGGAGGAGGAAGCGGAAGTGGATGGGGGTAATGAGGGGAGGGTTGCAGGACTTCCTGCATTTGCGTCACTTCCTCTTAACGGAAAGTAAGGGGGCGGCAAAGGGATCTCGGACTCAGGGGGCGTGTCCAAAATGGGCCTAACACCAGTCCTAGTGGACGAACAAGTCCTAGCTACCATGAGGCGACATTGCTCCTCGTGGCATGTCTGGAGCCATTTTGGCGAGTCATTTACGGCCTGTCTCCAACAATCAATATAAGGAAACTGGCCGTAAAGTTCAGGCCTACCCGATACAGCCACGTGTAAGCGCTGTACCAGAGTTGGATCCAAACTGCCACGTGGCGGCCATGCCGCAACCAAAGTAGGCCACTCCCTAGTACACAAAGTGACCAAACGTACAGGAGACATTTTAACCCCAAAATCACAAGTTTTGAATCCCTTTTTAAAATTCTTCACCATACAACCTAAGGGATCCGGAATCGTTGACTGCGACGCACCCATACTTAACAATGGAACGTCGTCGACAACGAATACTATACACGCGTACTATTCAACAGTCACACCCGTTTCCTCTGGCAACAGCACCACGTGGTACGGTTACCAAGTGAAACGTACACAATAACAATAAACACTCAGGGAATTCCCGTACACACACAGCTGTTACACCAGTCACTAGATAATCAATATTATGCCCTTTGGCGTAACTATACAGTCACCCACGCTATAATTCTCTATATACGAATTACCCGTCTATAACACACCCCAGTAACATCGTTTTTTACAAATAGCGGTTACAGTACGGTTAGCATAGGTCAAAGCACAAGTTAAGGTCACAATACAATTATTAGTGGTTATGGTGTTAAACATGCAATGGACGACAATGATTAGTACTTATATACAGTGTCAGTAAATATACAGGGTTATGGTACCGTGCACTATAATACAGCAACACACTATTAACACTCTCGCTAGACGGCTGAGCTCGCGCTATCTAACAAGATATACACTTTACTAAACAATCTTTAACACATTTACAATTCCCAACTAAACTATTGGCCAGTACCTTGAATGGACTACTTAAAACTATATACACCCGTTTTGGTTAGCCACACTGCCCAATCACCACATATAGCGAGCTAGAGAACCGAATTTACACAGGCGCCTCTTAGTCGCACTATCAAAAGTCTAGTGGGTTCCAAATTTACACGCCTTCCCACTTAGCCCAGATAGGTTGAGAGCTAGCGAACCGAATTTACACAGGCGCCGCTTAGTCTCCCGGTCCCTCCGACCTAGCGAACGTAATATACACCCTAGAACGCTAGTCTAGACAAGACACCGGTGTCCGGCTAGGGCTATTTACACCAGGACCCCGCCTGACTAACAAAATCAAACGGTCTGACTAAAGAGCGTTCGATCGAGCGGTGCGCCTTCGCTCCTTCCCTCCGACAGAGGGGGCAGATACACAGATTCAAACCCCTTTGGGCCTACCGCACAATCGGTATACCCCTAGTGGGTTCTGCCGTCTAAAACAGCAGTTGTCTTACCTCCTCGTTCCTGAACCTGAGTTCACACTCATCGACGGGGACACCCCAGCACTTCTCACGTAGAGGCCGATGATCTCCTGGACAACAGACCAGTGGCGCCGAGACGAAGGGAGGTCCACGCAGAAGTTCAGGGGTGCAGCCGTAGAGAACGTGGGCAAAGATAGACCGTCTCACGCCTCTGCCTCTCAGCTACCGTTGAACGATGAGCTTCCCGGCCAATGCACCAAATGATACCGGAGAAACTGACGGAAGCGAAGCACAGAGAGATGGACACAGGTTTCTTCAGGAAGGAAGAGATTCTTTATTGGATCACCGATCGGGACTCAGAGGGACTAGCGTCACCAAAATACAGCAAGTTCTGAGCCCCGGACAATAGTGCAGGCTCCTTATATAAGCACATAACTCCTCCCATATTAAGCTCCACCCGCACATTCTCTTAACCAATCAACACAAATGAGAATTAACTTCCTGTTTGACCGCATGGCTTGTCCAGCACAATGGAGGAGGGGGAATACTACATCCTGTATTCTTGCACATGCTCCGTACACTACTGATCGTATCTTGCCTCGTGCAACCAACTGATCGATACGTCAGCATATGCACGTACACATGCCACGTGGTAATCTCGGCCTACTAAATTTATTTTTACCGAGATTCCACCACAATAGGAAACATTTGGAGGCTCTTACACATGCACGTCAAAATGCCACGCTGAGCCAATCAGCTTTTCCTCATAGAGATGCAATGGACATATCTCTATGGCGAGCGTTCAGCATCTCCATGCTTTATGTGTGAAGAATATGTCCAATAATAAGTAAACAGAGAGTTGCAGCTATTGGTAGAATATAGAGGGAATGAAGAGGTAAATGAGAGAGACGTTTAAACAGCTGGAGGAGCATGCTGTAAATTTAGAGGGAACCTGGGTGGGGGCGGGAAGATGGGTGGGTTGAGCAGAGTAGAATTGAAGAGGCTTGCAGTAGAGATGGTATGGTAAGTGGACTAGAGAGGGAGTAGAGATACATAGTTATATCAAGGTATTTACTGCTAGGAGTGGCAAGCATGGGGGAGGTGTAGGAGGGGACAAGAAACAGTGGTGACTTACAATTTAGAATTTTGCCAATCTAATCCTAACAGCCAGATTATTAATGAATGCATGTAGCTACAAGTACAAGATACTACAGTAGTACACTATAGATAACAATAAAAACATTATTATAAATAAGTAATCTAGTGGCAAAAGTGAAAGAAATCCGGAGGAGCATCTACAGATAGTGATGTCCCGAACAGTTCGCCAGGAACTGTTCGCCGGCGAACATAGCGTGTTCGCAGTCGCGAACACACGCGATGTTCGGTCCGCCCCCTATTTGTCATGGAGGTGGGAGGGTCTGGGAGGGAGGGTCTGCTGCTGATTGGCTGGAATGTGTCTGCTGACTGTGAGGTACAGGGTCAAAGTTTACTCAATGATGACGATTAGGGGGTGGACCGAACATTGCGCGTGTTCTCGACTGCGAACGGTTCCGTTCACTGGCGAACGGTTCCCGGCGAACTGTTCGGGACATCACTATCTACAGATATACAGGGTTAGTAAAATATATATATATATTTATACAATTGGAATTTTTATTCAATAGATAACATGCTCTGTGTGAGTATTTTTATATTTTTATCCTCACCACGTGTGTTTTACTATCACTTAACAGTTATTAATTTTGTGCCATAGAACCTTAGAACAACGTGGATTTTATATACTATTTTGTTTTTCTACTCTTTAGCAGACTATTTAAACAATTAAAGTTAGACACCTGAACCACCATGGAAGGGGTGGGGGGGGGGGGGGTGGAAAATATGTCTGATGAGAACGAGCCGTGATTTCAGGTGCAGAGTATACAATTACCACTAATATCACCTCGTCTCTGCTTTCTTTGTTTCACGGACGAGTGACACTTGAGAGGATAGTTAACAGCTATCCTTCCAGCCAAGCATTTCTCCGGCATGGAATGTGTGTTACCTATGGTGAGAAGTGAAAGTCCCCGTTATCCAATGTGTTTTGTTTGGATTGAGATGGCATGCTGCTGATTCGTGTGACCTTCATGGTGGCTTAGATCCCTGGCTGGCACTGATTTTTGATTTAGTGCCGATCTGCTGCGCTTGTCACAGGCTGCAAGGTGCTTTCCATGCACTAATGGAACAGTTGAAGGGCAGACGGGACCTTTAAACTATTTCTCAACAGCCACCGGCTCCAGAAAGAGAAGGCAAGGATTTTTCCATAGTAGATCATATATAAATAATATAACTATCCTTAAAGGCCTAGTACGTGTTAACCGGTGACCAGAGTAAATGCTAACAGCAGAAAACTAAGATCAATAATGGCAATATGTATTTTACAAATCGGGTTCATTACAAAACCAGAAATACAGATGGGAATTGCTAGTTTTATGTAAAAAGTATTGTCAAAACATTCGCCAACTAAGCTGTTTTTCCTATTTGACTGTGGTGGCCTACAGTTTCCCTTCTCATTTTACCGTTACTCCGTGTTTACTGGATAACCCTGACATTTTATTATGAAAATGGTAGAGGCACTGATTTTGGCAATAGCCTCTAGCACCAATGTGTGTACTGTACCATAGCATTCCACACTGAGCTCATCGTACCAGCTGACATTTTTCCAATCTCCAGATGTCCAGTTTCGATGACCATTGACCTACTGTAGCCTGGTCTTCATGTTTGTGCTTAGTGAGAGAGTAACCTAGCATTATCCTATATCATTCTCTGTAATGTAAATTGACTGTACTCACAGGAAAGAGGCAGACTCAACTAATGTGCATTGCCTGCATATTCCCTTCCTTTCCCTCTGGCAAAATACTGCCGCGCATGTATTTAATTATGCATTATTCATTGGGGCTATATCTAAATACAGCTCGCAAAAGCTGCAGATCACAGACTTCTCATTGCAACTCAATGAGAAGCCTTAGTAAGGCAAGTGCTCTGGGCAATTGCTGCCTCTTGAGTTTAGCTCCACTGAGCTAACCAAACCAGGAAGTAACATGGCGGGTTGTCTGATTGACAGCCAGGGGGAGTAACAAAGTTAATTTATAAAAGCTTTTTACATAAAGCTTTTCAGTAAAGCACCAGTCTACCCACTGTATTTAGGGTTCCTATTTAATGTTGTACACTTTAATGTCATATAACATTAAATAAGAACCCTTAACACAGTGGGTAGAATGGTGCTTTACGAATTAACAGGATGACATTTTCTACAGTAGCGCTGGGATTTAATTGAAAGCTTGGTTCTGCAAGTAGGAGGGCTTTCCATGTGATAATAAAGCAGTATTATGTAGAACTGCTCTACTATACTCCCTGAGGAAGTAAGCGCCAGGCTTACGAAACGCGTAGGAGAAATCGAATACTGTGATCTCTGCATAGTCTTGGACCAAACAAGCATCCACACCACTGCCCTTCAATAATACAGAGCGTGCAAACCAGAGAGACACCGACGTGGACGGACTACAATAACCCAGCACGGACTAAGCGGACTATAAGCAGCTCCGGTCCTCACTACCATATGAATTTTAAATATCCACAATCACAGGATTAACATTTCAAATTCACCTGCACCTCCAGCTACAAAGACTTACTTTACCAATAAGGGAATTTTTTTGCAGTATTGTGTTATGCCAAACATTGAGAGCTGGTCATCATCTGGGGAAACTCTCTACCCCAATCTTTTAATTCCTAAACGTACAAATGTATGTTTTAATTTATGAATTTATCAGAGTATGTTTTTATTTATTTAGTTATGTTTTACAATCATTTTAGTAATCTTATTTTCATTTGGCACTCTTTATTACATATCTACTAAAATATGCTCTACTCGAGTTACCTCAAGTTTAACTCGGCCCACAAGTTATGGTGTCAGTGATCTGTGCAACCCATGCAGGTTTCTCCACACTCACCAAACCATTAATTATATGGAGCTTCCTTTGTACATAAGGGGACTGTCATGCTGAAAAACAACCCCCCCTCACACAATTCGGAGCACCAATTGAAAGGGTCTGGGATATCTGGTAAAGGATTAATATCCTGGTTTGCAGTTGGCACTATACAAGCAGGTACAAAATATTTCATCTGTATCCACCAAACCCTGTCACTTATCTGGGAGCTGGTGAAGAGTAATTCATTCCTACATAGTCCATCGTTTCCATCACTTCAATCCTGTAGCAGAGATCCTTACACCGCTCCATCCAATGTTTGGTATTGCACATCATAACCTTGTGAGTGGCTGCGTGGCCATAGGAAGCCACTTCGTGAAGCTACAAACATTCCATGCGTGATGCTACATATCAGAATCTCTGTAGCATCCAGCAGTGCCACGATATCTGTTTCCGTGGCCTACCACTGAGCAGGTTGCATCCATTTCATAGTTGACCGAGGCAGGTCTAGCCTTTGAAAGCCCCGTTGCCCTACAGTTATCGGCCATTTTACTGCCAATGTTTATCCACAGCGGTTGTGTGGTTGTGTAGTTGATTTGAGATGCCTCCCACTGACAATTCGACTGAAAAAGCAGAATAAATGTCCACATACATTTGGCCGTGTAGAATATTTCGGATTGGAAAGATCACACACACAACTAAATATTAATGCTTAATTCCAGTCAGCCACTATTCCCTCCTAAAGCAACATTCTATTTTCTTGCTGTTAAAGTCCGGACTCCTGAATCGCCCAATCTTGAGCATCAAACCAGTCAAATAAGTGATCATTCGGGAAAAGCCTGTTATATTTACACTGTGTAACAGGCACCAAAGTGCTCGTCTCCTTTGCATCATGTATTCGATTTAGCACCTGAAAACACAGGCAAATTGCTAATATAAAAATCAGCAATTACCATAAGAGTCCTTAATAATGATACTGCTCCACATTAACATTTTGAGATTTTGCAGCTCATCGCCACTCCTCCATGCACTTAGAGCACCATAGAATCTTATTTTAGTTTGCTCATCAATTAAACTTGATATTCATGTAAAATATTAATGAAATAATATTAAAAGAAAAATGTTCTTAGTCTCCAAACATTTTAATGCATCATTAAAACCATTAGCAATGATAACATTTAAGGACTTACTTCATCCTTCACCGGACCCTTAATATAAATCATAATGAAAATGTTATGTTAATACAAAGTCCATATAATTATTTACATTTTGCTTGCATTGCGCCTTCAAGTGTTCGCAAGGAGAGACTCATAACACAAACAGAACCATAAACTCGTTGTAGTTTTACTATGTGTTACACCGCTGTTAAGGGTAATTGACATTAACAAGATTTAAATTACTGAGGCAGAAAATTAAGCACTAAACAGACCAATGTGTCTGCACCAGGAAAATCCCCAGAATTTTTAATACAGATTTTTGCAAACTCTCGTGTTATGGTAGGATATATAGAATAACTTTCCTGAGTTCACCAGAGGGCTCTATCCAGTGAGTGTGTTAAAACCAGACTAAAATTTCCAAATTAGACAAAATTCCCCTTCTTATCAACATCAGAGATGTATTTAAAACGTTAGTATTTTGGTCTAAATTTTACAGGTCCATTGCCGTCTCACCTCATCGTACTGCTGGAAGGCTGTGGAATTTATAACTTTGTGTGTTTAAAAAAGATAATAGTGCTACACACAAATTAATGTACACATAGCTTCATAGCATTTTAAATATACATTCCTGTGGAGCTCTGTGATACACTCATACACACCAAATATTACTGTGAGTTTCATTGCTGTGGAGCTCTGTGATACCCTCATACACACAAAATATTACTGTGAGTTTCAGTGCTGTGGAGCTCTGTGATACACTCATACACACCGAATATTACTGTGAGTTTTATTGATTCAGAGCTCTGTGATAAACTTATACACACCGAATATACTGTGAGTTTCATTGCTGTGGAACTCTGTGATACACGTATACACACGAAATATTACTGTGAGTTTCATTGCTGTGGAACTCTGTGATACACGTATACACACGAAATATTACTGTGAGTTTCATTGCTGTGGAGCTCTGTGATGCACTCATACTCACTGCACATTACTGTAGTTGCTATTGCTGTGGAGCTCTGTGATACACTCATACACACTGCTTATTGCTGGGAGTTTTATTGCTGTGGAGCTCTGTGATACCCTCATACACACTGCACATTACTGTGAGTTTCATTGCTGTGGAGCTCTGAGATACACTCACACACACCGAATATACAGTGAGTGTCATTGCTGTGGAGCTCTGTGATACACTCACACACACCGAATATTACAGTGAGTGTCATTGCTGTGGATCCCTGTGATATACTCACACACACAGAATATTACTGTGAGTTTAATTGTGTAGAGCTCTGTGATACACTCACACACACCGAATATTAATGTGAGTTTCATTGCTGTGGAGCTCTGTGATACCCTCATACACACTGCACATTACAGTGAGTTTCATTGCTGTGGAGCTCTGTGATACACCCATACACACTGCACATTACTGTAAGTTAATTCCTGTGGTGCTATTTCGTAGTGTATACACGGTACATTAACTGGAGCTCTGTTGTGTACACACCACATATTCTGTCTGTTTTTTTTTTGGTGGTAGAGCAATAAATGCATTTATTTAACCATTTCATTGCTTTATCTACATCATACAGTTATAGACAACGAACATTGGGAATCCCGAAAGGGTATTCGGCTATAGTCACAGCGTGGCTTTTTAGTCTTAATATTAACATTTAGATTTAACAAACTTTCTACAAATTGTTAATTTAGTGAATAATACAGAGTGTTCTGTAATTTACAATAAATACATGATATTGGGAATACAAAAGTAAGAATATCCCAAATGCAAAATTCAACTTCTGGGTTTACATTTTAAATGAAATAAGCTTAAAGGGACACTATAGTCACCAGAACAACTACAGCTTATTGAATTTGTTCTGGTGAGTAGAATCATTACCTGCAGGCTTTTTGCTGTAAACACTGTCTTTTCTGAGAAAATGCAGTGTTTACATTACAGCCTAGTGATAACTTCACTGGCCACTCCTCAGATGGCTGTTAGAGATCCTTCCTGGGTCATGGCTGCCTAAAATGCATGCAGACACTGAACTTTCCTCATAGAGATTCATTGATTCAATTCATCTCTATGAGGAGATGCTGATTGGCCAGGGCTGTGTTTGAATCATGCTGGCTCTGCCCCTGATCTGCCTCCTTGTCAGTCCCAGCCAATCCTATGGGGAAGCATTGTGATTGGATCAGGCCACCAATTCTGCTGATGTCAGAGGTCAGAGAAGGTTCACAGGCAGAGGCAGCAGCTTCAGACTTTAAGGAGGCAAAGTTGGCCAAGGGGGCTAGATAGTGGTTTTACCATCATAGGGTCATCAATACAGGTTTGTGTTCCTGACCCTATAGTGCTCATTTAAAGAGACACTATCATCACCAAAACAATCCCTGCTCAATTCTCTGCCAGGAAAATCACTTTGAATAAAAACTAAAAAAAAGTTACTTGCGCGCTATATGAAATCCCTATGCAGATTTAATTAACAGGAGGTTTTTTTAATATCATTCCAAAGGCCATTAAAGTGTAAGCTCTCCTGCCACATCCAGGCAAAGCCATTTCGGTAAGTCCTACACTAACAATTCACCTTGTTTAAGCTGAGAGGGGAATTTTCAAAAACCATTAAACATGTATTAACCCTTAACAGAGCACAGATAGGGGTGGGTGGCATATAGTGACTACAGTGTCCCTTTAAGCCCTACGCTCAAACTTACACTACTTCTGGGGTGCAGCAATGACTATAGTACACATAATCCCTAATACATGCAATAACCCCCCCCCCAAACACAGTTACTTGCATGTGTATAGATCATGCCCCTGCAGCTAAATCAGTTTGTTTATGCAGCTCTAGTAAAACATCCCTGCATGTGACATTCACAACCTTCCTAAACACTTCCTGTATAGCGTCATCTAATGTTTACACTTCCTTTATTGTAAATTATGTTTAATTTTGAATTTCTTATCTCCTGTCCTGATAATAGCTTGCTTGACCATGCAGTAGTCTCCTGTATGTGAATAAAGTTCAGTCTTTTAGCAGTCCCAGATTCCCATCATCCTCAGCCAGCAGGACCCACTTGACCCTAGAGAAGCCACCTTCCTGCACCAAAAAGGTATGGAAACAGAAGGGCGGCTAAAAATATAGAAATAATGACTTGTGTGTATCTGTGTGTGTGTATGTGTGCATTTCTCAGAGTGTAACTGTTTCTGTGTCAGTATATGTGTGTTTATTTGTGTATGTCAGTATTTGTGTGTATCTGTGTGTGTGTGTGTCAGTGTGTGTGTGTATTTCTCAGTGTGTAACTATCTTTTTCATTATATGCGTGTTTATTTGTGTATGTCAGTATGTGTGTGTATCTGTGTGTGTCACTGTGTATGTGTACCAATGTCAGTATATGTGTGTATCTGTGTGCGTGTCAGCGTATATGTGTATATATCCATACATCCCAGCTTTCAAACACCAACACAATATATAAATACACCCATGCATTCAAATGGAAACACTATATACAAATGCACACACATACGCATGCTTAAATTCAAATGCACAAGCACTGCTCACAAATACAACTCTGACCACAAGGATGAGAAATGGTAGATCCCCAGCTGGCAAAGCATCGTGGGAGCTGGACAACATTTATGGATCTACCTTCTGACCATCCTAGCACTAGAGGGGGCACCTTGGCCCTCTCTACATGAGTTCTGTTTGACAGATCGGAGGTGTGACATCATCATATCCCACCACAGCAACGAGGGAGCCTTCACAGAGATCTGAGCAGGCCTAGGAGACTTTATTTTTTCTTTCCAGGTAATTTTCAAACTCCCCGGATGACAGTTCAAGTACTCCACATGTTTTATCAGTATATGCCAATTTCCGCGGTGGTGTACCTTTCTCTGCCTGAGCTGATCTTTATACTATGATTTCTTGCACAGATCCTGCCGTTTTGCTAGTACTGTATTTATTACCTTCAAAGGCTCCTTGCACTATATCCGATACAATAAGCTGCAGTGGTTATGGTATTTGGAGAATCCCTTTTTATTGTTTACGTATTTGAATCTCAAGTTCTCATTGGTTGCTGACATTCCATGCTCTTACTTTGTTCTATTCAATAACTGCCACTAAATGTTCTAAAACATGTGATGTAATTCGTAGTCTGCAAACATTCTGTGCGAGATCTCCAATTATCTTACCTTTCAAAGCTTGTTTACATGGTAGCAATACCTTTCTGTTGGTAGCAGTGTTAATGCAAAAAAAAAAAAAATGCTGATCTGCTTTAATCCCCATCACAGATATTAAAGGTAATTTAATATATTTAAATATCTTTCATTTAGATCTATATAAATCCTTATTAAAGTGGAACATCCACTTGATACCAAATCAAATGATATCACTAAATAAAACATTGTAAATCATCTATAACCTATGTTATACTTTATTAATATAATGCACCATTTTCTTCAGAATTAATCTTATATAAGATATTAAATATTTAGCAAGTGGCATCACAATCTAGTTGAGGCCAGGCAAAGCCAAGGCACACTATGCAAATGAGGAGGAAAGTAGAAAGATTGGTGTTTTTTTATTTTTTTTACTAATGTTCAATGGCAGGAAAGGGCAAAGTTTATCACAATGATTGACAGGGGATCAAAATGGAGGCGCTCAGTTAAAGGATAGAAGTGTAGATTTCTAAATTGAAAATAAAATTTCAAGACCTTGCAAAAACATATTTAGACATAAATAAAGAGGATAAATAAACATAGCATTAAAAATCCAGAGAAGTGACAGCTGCCCTTTAAGCTACGAGACAGATGCTTACTCACTAATATTATCATTTGTGGTGTCCGCGTATTAGACTCGGTGGTTTTTTTTTGTGCTCTGTTATTTTATGAGAAGAATATATGGTAAGCTAATCATCTGACAGAGCTTTTATGAAACTCCTGGCTGCAAACAATGACATGCTTCACTGGCTTGAATGACTTGCAAAAGCCATCTATATTCCGCACCTCCATCTATGCTATCCTAAAAAATGAGCCAAAGACGTATATTAATAGCGAAAAACTATCTGTCTATAGCATGATTGCAACAATTCTTTCTCCATCAGCTCAACTGACATGGGAATGTAAATACTCTGTGATAATCACACGCCATTATCGGATGAATGTGGTTAGGAAGGGCCATTGTTGACCTTTAACGCTCGATTCGTACTGTGTTATGCAAAACCTCATTGAACAGCGTTCGACAAAGAATTTTTTTCATTTAAAGGAATCTCAGATCTCATGTAAATTGATTGACATCCAAATCACTTTACATTTGGCAGTGTGTGATTAAATTTCTGGATAGAAAAGTTATTTTATATATGTATGGTTTTTTGAGATAGGGACAGGTTTACGGAAGAGAGAGGTCTGCTTTACGGATTACGGAGAATTACGGATTATTAGAGATCTGCAGACCTTTTGACTTTCAACAGAAAGTTTTCAAGAAGTCAATATTGCCAGTAAATCTGTGTATGATCTGTTTATAATCATTTGTGTAGTCCCTGTGTTTATTGATTTTTATTTTTTATGATAAGGCTGTCTAAACCCCATAAGGTTTTTATTACCAATTTATGGTAAGTTCTAAACAGCTGGAGACTTTTTTCAAATCTAATATTTTAGCATTCATTTTGCAAGTGAGTTGGCGATTCACGTCAATTCACATATTTGTTCAAGATACACCTCTGATGTCACGTTACGGCATCTGTTTAATGTTTTTCCAGAAGCTTTCTAAATGATTTAATATTTTTCTATAAGCTTTTTTTTTTTTTTGTCAATCTTTCTTTTATTGAGGCCAAATATGGTATAATTACAGAATAGAGAAAATTGAGTGTTAGCAATAACATACAGAATGGTTGAATGCTTATTGTACAATACTAAACATACTTCTGCGTAAACTGCCTCATTTTATAATAAGTAATATCAAGCTGGGCAAACATGTCGAGAGACAAGCTTCATGACATATTCTAGGCTAGAAATGACCATGCTTAAAGAATGATACAGACTAATTATTAGTAAGTACGGTCGGTATGCTTATAAATCAGGATAAAAGTATCCACCGGGTATAAACCATGCATATCTTAAGAGTAGTAGGCTAGCTACTTAAACACATTCAGCGAGTTAGGAGCTGAATATCAAACTGTGTAGCACAGGGCATGAAGTTAAAGCACTGGATTTGTGAGTGCCAGTAAATTAGACATCTCAGATGTTAAGGCAAAATATTAATTAAAAGTACATGAAAACTGAGTTTGCTCAATAAATAATTAGAACAATGCATTGGGCAAAAGTAACATCCCTAGGACGTACTTGAAAACCAGAGTAATCTGAATGTACCTTTCCTGGTTAAATACTTTGTTATTATTATATGCATAACAGAGGTAATATGAGGCAATGTCCTGAATTCAGCTGATACCACATGCGTGGGATGGTCAGGTCCCAGTTCTGTTGCTAGTTAAAGTCAGCAGAGTGGTTTCTCCTTCACCTCTGGGTCACAGTTGTAGGTCTTCCACGGCAGGAGTGTCGACATGGCGGTTTGCCAACTTTTCTGCTCCCCAAGCCAAGCTCGGTGTGTAAGTCAAAGCCGTGTCTTAAATAAGCCCACCATCTTCAATGGCAGGGCCCAAGTCCTATAGGCCCCTTAAAGCAGTCCCACAATGCCGTGGCTGGCTGATGGATGTAGTTTCTATCCTGGCTCTCAGCCCAGAAAACGAGCAGGGTGTCGCTGTCGCGCTGTAGCTGTCTTTGTGTGTAATTACAGTAGGTGGTTGCCGCTCCTGTCGGGCATTAATCCGGGCTCAGAAGGCTTTGCAAAGCTCATCGAAGGCTGCATTGAATCTGGTTTCCCAATTAGCTGATGAATGCTCTTGGGGTATGGCGGCCATCTTAGAAATGGCACTAGGCTTTATGTGGTGATGTCAGTTACAGCCCCCACTGCGCTTGGTATCAGTAGACTAACTCTGGTGGGGACCGAGATATCCCCCACCGGTCCAAAGGGGGAGGACGGGGGACAGCTGAGAGTGTCTGGAGTGTCGGTGCAGCCAGGCCGGGAGATCAGCCGTCTCTCCCTTTCAGAGGCTGTCTTCAGTGTAAGGGCCACAGAACAATTTCGGGTCCCTTAGGGTTCAAGAATGTATCAAACTCCCTTAGAGGAGCGCCCCAGAGCTGCAGCAGGAGGTGGATTATAGGCATAAAATCAGGATTTATTAGCAGATTGTGAGTAGCTCACTAAAAACATGCTCCAGGCCCTGTCCCCCATATAATGTTTTAAATTGATTTCAGATTTTGAAAATATTTTAATATTTTATGACCTAGTTTTTTTATATTTTAAATTGGCTCTGTCACCTCAAACTTAAATTGTTTCCTCTTCTCTTCCTCTCAGAATATGATCTTATTTTTTCATTTCTGATGTTTTTTTTTGCTTTCCTTGAGTTCCACCCTTTGTCAAGATCGTTATTGTAGGAAAGATAGATAGGACAATATAACCCCTACTTGTTTTATGTTTTGCAGAGAAATTGTTCAGAAATTAAGAAAAGAAGAAAATATTCTAAAAGATGAATAGAAGTGGAAACAATAGGAGAAAGGTAAGTTTGAGATGATAGAGGCACTTATTTTTAAAAGTTTATTTAAAAATATTACATGTCTAATGTCCTCTATGTCTATCAGGGGCTGTTTAAATTCTACGTGCTGCGTCATATGCTAATATTTAACAAATAAATATTACATTATATTGGTTAATTTGGGGTTAACTGGTTTTTATTTTTTTAATGACTGTAGCATCCAAACCTCACCACTCGGATCCATTAACATTTGGTCATCCCAGTCTGTGAAATTCCATCTTGGGCCTTCCATACTTCACTGAGTTCTACTTTGCAGGCGCTGGTGAAATGCAGAAGGTATCAATTTAACGCTGCACTGTTAAAATGTTCGGTCTAAAGTATTGAGTATCTTGTAATTGGCATCCAAATTGCATACATTGCCACTGAAATGGGGCGTCTGAAATTCCAAGCACCAATAACTTGATGGGACGATAGTTATGAACGCATAAAATATAATGCGCCCTTACAACGCGCAGTACAGGAATTAGTCTTGTAACAGTTTAGGGAAATGTCCGACCATTCTTAAACAAATAAAGTCCTCTCCAGGTCTTCCAGAACTTCATAAAATATAATCATTTTTATTTTTGCTGTTGTTTTTAAATTCATTTTTCTTTAGTCCACAATTGGTTTCATTGCGTTCGCTGCCGTTCCGATACAGTTTGCAAGATGATATTTTCTGATTTCCTCTTAAATTTGTGTAAATTGGGATTTATCAGCAGAGCTTTCGATGACACTGACTTCAATTTATACTGATGAAACTGACTGACATCTGTGTGTGCTGTTCATCAGTCATCATTTAAACCATTCTTAATTGTATTAAATGCAAATTAAGACATTCAGTTTCAGCCATTATTTTTCATAAAGTACCCTGAACTGAATTTTAGTGGGTCATGAAATTTTACATCCAAGATAAATAGGGGAATTCACACCATTCTATTGATGATCATATTTCACTCATTGTTGAATGTGATACTTTAGCAGTTTACTAGATTTAAATGATTAATTTTTTCTTTGATTGAAACATGACAGACACCGAATATATGAAGTTTACAACAAATGTTTTTTTCCTCATTCATCATCAGCATCGGTGCAGAGTTCCAAGTACATTTAGATTAAATTAGGATAAACCACTTATGCGGTATGTAATTCAACCTAGTGGTTAATTAAACAAGGAAATCTAAGTAAATTCTTGATCAATTC
This sequence comes from Pelobates fuscus, assembly GCF_036172605.1. Lineage (NCBI taxonomy): Eukaryota > Metazoa > Chordata > Amphibia > Anura > Pelobatidae > Pelobates > Pelobates fuscus. The sequence continues at coordinate 14,975,473 of NC_086321.1, read as the reverse complement.
TGTTTAGTATTTAATATCACTTACCTAATTTTGTTAGCATGTAACATTTCTATCGAAAGATACACTGAGTGGGAGGATGAACTTGTCTGTATATCTCCGACAGTTAAAGTGGAAATGGAGGAATGCAGGAAGTACAAGATTTAATATTTGAGTACCACTACTTAGTACAGGAATACCAGGAGATAGATACATAAACAGACAGACAGACAGAGAGGAAGACAGTGAGTTAGCTAAATAATTTTTTTTAGGTTTGTAGAAGCATTTTTATTATGCATTTTGCAGAACAAATTATGCAGTCTTGGCAGTTCGGGTGCGCTTCTTTTTAACCACAACAGGTTTCTGAGTTTTTAGGATAGCTCTTGCACGTCTGAGAGCCGCCATGCGGAGGTCCTTCCTGTAGTTATTCTTGCGGATAATGTGGCGAACGCTGCTTAAAGTAGCGCGGGGGTTCTTGTTGATGGTTATTTTTTCATAGGATGTAACAGGTTTGTGTTGACCTGCACACTTTTTCAGAATGACCACTACTCCCTTTCCATCAGCAGCTGGTTCTACACCAACAGTTTTCCTGTGGATTAGGCCTTTGTACCTGAATGAGTTCCGAGCCTTAAGGTTGTTCGGTTCCGTGCTATAAACTTGATTATTCCTCTTGATAAGGAAACTTGAGGAGTTTCGAATAACCATCCATTGCAAGTGAGCAGACATTTTGGGACACTTTCTCCGCACTGCCAGAGGAAGGAAAGGAAAGGAATACGCACGTGATATGTTGGGGGTCCATGTTCTTTCACCGCAAGAGAACAGGATAAGAAGATGATTTCTCTATAGAAAATAGAAGATGAAACTCTAGCCAACAGTTTTTGTATGATATTCATGTTCACCTGCCAGTGTTGGGTTCTCTTTTGTATCCAAGCAAGGAGTATACCTCAGTAGACTTTAATTGAAAATTTTGAATAAAATGAAACACATTCTGACATTGGTTTGGGATTAGGGAAATTTGGAGCTCTCTTTCCCATGTTTGCGTGAAGCCAGGTAAATCCATATCCAATAGGGACAAGACAATCAACAAGTTATAGATCTTGGTAATTAGGTGGGTGGAACGGTCCTGCACCGTACAAAGCTTCTCAAATGGTGTCAGTGAGCGCCATAGCAGATGGGGGAAAGGAATGGATGAAATAAGGCATTTTAACTGTGAATATTACTATGAGTCCAACAATGTGCTGTACATGGTGCCACATCATCTCCAATGCGGGCGAGGAGTCCTTTGTCAATATGCAATGTACCCTTATAACAAATGTTGAGCTCAGTTGTAGATGCTAATAAATAAATGTAAGGAGCGGACAGAGATGGAAATATTTTGTTGTGAGAGATCGGACATACCAGCAGCATGGGGCCTGTATTAAGGCACTGTCAAATCAGAAACATTATGTTAATTCATACATTATACTAATCTTTTCTTGGAGAAACAATTCAGTTATTATATATGCGTGTTTTTTTATTTTGGACAGTAGGTGGAGCTGTAACAAATGTACATAGATATACAAAGAAGTACCATGGGTCCAGGGTCTCTGAATGTCTTTATGAATTACGTATTTACGGCTTTAGCTGACTGTTTTTTTTGCTCCTGTGTTTGTGATCTAAACCCGGCTATTTCTTACTACCAGTATAGTTTAACACCCTCCTTTATTTGAAACCTGATCAAGGTCATTCAGCAAGAATAACTAACACCCAACACAAAATCATAAACCAAGTCACAAGCCATTTGTTGAGTAACATCCTGGTACTAGAGGGTTAAATCAGCAAATTATGTCATATTAAAAATGTCCCAGATTTGTCCAGTTGTTCTTTTGCCTTATAAGTAGTTAAGAAACTTGTGTGGGTCGCAGTGACGTGAGTGGGCATTTGCACAAAGACCCAGCAACTTGTAATATAGCTCAATTCTAACCTTTACTTGCAAGGTACATTAGCAAATAAAATTACCCGTGAAACATGACTATTTTCCGTTCTTTGCCGTTTGAGCAGACATATATCTACTTAACATTTCAATAAGGACACAAAAACTCACTAATGCATTGCAGCTGAAATGTGTAGAATATTATGTTTTAAGACCTACAGCTAAGTCCGCGCCTTTGAAAGAGAGGATAATTAGTGCTCTTATGCTCAGTCATTTCAGACCGCAGGTAATGGAGTGTAAGAAAAGGTTCATTAGGTTCTCTCAAGTACTTATACTCTGTCCATAGTATTTATACCGACAAAGAAAAAAAATGCAATCTCTTTAATAATTATCTTTTAAAACGCCAGAGGGATACAGAAAGTGATATCACATGGATACATCCCTGGCACACAGACAGTTAAACGAAACGACACACCATACAGATATGGAAGAGATGTGACTGTATAATGTTATAACATTGTTCAATATTTAACTACGATGTTTGCCAACCAGACATTGTTTGACAGCTTTCCCAATGCAGCCGAGTTACGTTTATGAAAACATGTAGCAGATCTGAAATGTCTCCACAGGATGCATGATGCAAAAACATTTCTGCCAGATTATTTTGGACAATCCAATAGCTAAACGGTTTGGCAGAGCCCTGTAGAATTTTTGTTTGCTTTCTCCCCCTGCCCCCCCGTATTTCGGTCACTCCTGGACGATACCACCAGTGTGACAGCTGTTCAATCATCTATCCCCAGCCAACAATATCCATGGAAAAAATACAAGGTCACAGTCTGACTAAAGTTTCAATATATAATCATATCCGTCCAATATCTGTTACAAAAAAAATCACCTGGAGGATTTATTATGATTTTGTTCTAGTTTAGTTAGCTAGTTGTAATTTAGAAAGTGTCTAACTGGGGAGAAGACACACAGGGCACAGGGTTATTCTATAAACTGTAATAGCTGGAAACATAGCTAACTTGGAGACTTTTTAGAATATTTGGTCTAAAATTCTAAATTTCCTGTCGAATTCTCAAAAAGTCACAGCTTAATGAATAATTCTAAATGAAATACCAAAATTATATCATACAATATACCATACCATATACCATACAATATACCATATAATATATATCATACCATATACCATACCATATGCCATATAATATACCATATCATATACCATATAATATATAGAAAAGAGAAAGGCTGACAAAAGGGATTACGAACAGGTCCTCCCAATCATCAGTCTCAATACCCCTGAATGGATTTGTTCATAGTAGTGGCTAGGAATTGCCAGTATGGAACATACATACGAAAAATATGAAAAATAATACATTTTTATTAAACCCTTCTAGGGAAGAAAAAACACGACAAAATATAAAATAAAAACAAAAACAGTGTATATACAGTATGTGTATATACAGACAGAGTAGGGATCCTCTGTTGAAAGCTGGCCTCACAATATACCTAGTTATCAAAAATAAATAAATAAATTGCAACAAAGTTTCAGACGCTAAGAGTAGCTATTGAAATGTATCTAGGGACAGACAGTGGTGTCACCCTAATAGAATTGCAAGGTAGCAGAGTCGCTAGAGGGGGGAGGGAACAAAAGCCTCCCCTCACAAGGTATACTAAGGCGATAGAATATAGTAATTAAACAATGTATGATTATAAACGGCACCCTGAAGGCTAGCCCCAAATAGTAGAACTGGTTCGGCATAAATTCCCCCTTAGTAAATGACAGAAAGTGGACCCCTAATATTGATAGCCCACTGGCTATACATAAAGGGTAGAACTTCCTAATGTTGATAGCCCACTGGCTGTATATAGAGGGTAGAGCTTAGCATCCCATATGAGAGCCTGTAAAGAAATTGTTGGCTCCAAATATCACATCGCTAAGATGTGTAGCTCGAAATGCAACAAACAGACCTAAATCCTAATATATAGTTCTAGTCTTAAAGAGATGACTAAAGCGATGGAAAAACCCCCCATCAGATAGCCCAACAAGTTACTAAAGAACTGGTAGATTCACGAGCTAAACTGAAGGAAGGCTCCCTGCTTCCTCTAGGTATAAACTCCGGTAAACAGTCTACGTTAGCAAAGTAAGGCAAGTGCTGGCTGTCTTTGGGATATGCCTCCCATACATGAACAACACAGTTCACTGTCATTATATTTTTAAGTCACTCTGACAATGTATTAATTTCATCTCTCTGTTTGCATATACATTTGTAGTATATATTTATATTTTCTCTATACATTATTTCTCTTTTTTCTATTACTTATTACTTATTATTTTTTGGAATATACTTAATTTTGCTGTATTTTTTATTTTTTTTTTGTTCAATCTATCTGTTCAATTGTTCATCCCTCTAAATATCTAGAGATTCTGCATCTCCAACTTTTAATAGCATTTATTTTTCCTGCAGTAATAGGCTCCAATTTATTTTAAAATATGATACTTTCTACCATTGTCCCCTTTGGGACTCTTTTTTGGCATACATCCATGATCCTGGCAAACATAGGGTTAACTTTTTCGTTACCCCTTTGCCGGATGGCTGCTTATGCCATTCAAACATTTAGTCCCCGCCCACCGACCAATGCCGCTCGAGTGTGATGATGACGTCGGTAGCCTGAGGGGCGGGCTTATGTGCTTTAAAAATACGGCGGGCTTACTCATCCCGGTAAGCTCTTGACAAAGGCGCAAGTCTAAGGGCCGAAACGCGCGTTGAGCCAGCACCGGGACCACTTTGGTCCGAGATTTATTTAGGGATCTGTCTACTAACTAGTTAATACTATGGAAGTTTTCTCCTCTAATACGATAGGAATGTGTGTTTAGCCAGCACGAGCCAGCACCGGGACCACTGGGTCCGAGCTCAGTTAACAGACGTTAGCAATAGCAATAGGGAAGTCTATGCCTCTAAACTTTAGAATCTTATGCTTAGCCAGCACTTGCCTTACTTTGCTAACGTAGACTGTTTACCGGAGTTTATACCTAGAGGAAGCAGGGAGCCTTCCTTCAGTTTAGCTCGTGAATCTACCAGTTCTTTAGTAACTTGTTGGGCTATCTGATGGGGGTTTTTTCCATCGCTTTAGTCATCTCTTTAAGACTAGAACTATATATTAGGATTTAGGTCTGTTTGTTGCATTTCGAGCTACACATCTTAGCGATGTAATATTAGGAGCCAACGATTTCTTTACAGGCTCTCATATGGGATGCTAAGCTCTACCCTCTATATACAGCCAGTGGGCTATCAACATTAGGAAGTTCTACCCTTTATGTATAGCCAGTGGGCTATCAATATTAGGGGTCCACTTTCTGTCATTTACTAAGGGGGAATTTATGCCGAACCAGTTCTACTATTTGGGGCTAGCCTTCAGGGTGCCGTTTATAATCATACATTGTTTAATTACTATATTCTATCGCCTTAGTATACCTTGTGAGGGGAGGCTTTTGTTCCCTCCCCCCTCTAGCGACTCTGCTACCTTGCAATTCTATTAGGGTGACACCACTGTCTGTCCCTAGATACATTTCAATAGCTACTCTTAGCGTCTGAAACTTTGTTGCAATTTATTTATTTATTTTTGATAACTAGGTATATTGTGAGGCCAGCTTTCAACAGAGGATCCCTACTCTGTCTGTATATACACATACTGTATATACACTGTTTTTGTTTTTATTTTATATTTTGTCGTGTTTTTTCTTCCCTAGAAGGGTTTAATAAAAATGTATTATTTTTCATATTTTTCGTATGTATGTTCCATACTGGCAATTCCTAGCCACTACTATGAACAAATCCATTCAGGCGTATTGAGACTGATGATTGGGAGGACCTGTTCGTAATCCCTTTTGTCAGCCTTTCTCTTTTCTATATTACGTCTCATGGGTTATGCCCGCTATACCCTGCAACCCTTACCAACTCCAGTGTAGGATTGTATTTATTCATCTATTTACTTTCTTCCACTGGTCGTTGTGTCGTTTCTCTACCATATAATATACCATACCATATACCATATAATATACCATACCATATACCATATAATATACCATACCGTATACCATATAAGATACCATAATATATACCATACCATATACCATGTAATATACCATACCACATGCCATATAATATACTATACCATATACCATATAACATACTATACCATATACCATACCATACACGATATCACATACCATATCATATACCATATCACATAATATACTATATTCAATATCATACACCATATCCGGCCCGGGGGATGCAAATATCCAGTTGACCATCAGGAGAGAAGAGCACAGCATTTGTCTCCTGATGGTTATTTCCTGTAGCGTGGCCAAGCGCCAGCACCTCCGCTGCCAGGTGTTCTATCAAATTTCCCTACCCGGCACAGGAGGAGAGGTTGCGCAAAGGATCTCCGACCCAGATCCGCATTACCCGTATTGCTCCCTCGCGTGCCCTGTAGAGGTCCTGGGAGCCGGAATGTGACGTCATATTCCGACTCCCAGGCATCACTGCAGGCCGCGCCAGGGAGCTATACAGGAAATATGGATCTGGGTCGGAGCTCCCTCAGAGGAGCACTGCAGCAGCCCACTGGACCCCATGCTGTGGATCCACTCCAGGTCTCCAGAAGGTAGGAAGACTGGGTGGATTGAAAAAAGTGTGTGTGTGTTTCTTTTCCACAATACTGTCCCTCCCTCCCACCATTACCCCAGTCCCTCCCACTGCTGCCCCGCTCCCTCATTACATTTACCATCCCTCCCTCTCACCATTGCCCCAGTCCCCCATAATGCTTTTAAAGTGTTCTGCTCCCCCCCACCAGAGCCCTAGTCCCGCACAATGCTACCCTACCCCCACAATACCACCCATGCCCTCCAAAGTTTTCCTATCCTCCCTCCATCCCACCACTGCCCCATTCCCCCACACTTCTGTCCTGCTCCCTCAATACAATTACCGTCCCTCCATCTCACCATTGCCCTAGTCCCCCATAATGATGCCCTGTCCCTTAAAACTGTTCTACTGCCCCCCACCAGAGTCCCAGTCCCCCACAATGGTGCCTCCCACAATACCACCCATGCCCCCAAAAGTTTTCCTATCCCCCCAACATAGCCCCAGTCCCCCACAATACTGCCCCTATTCCCCCTCCCACCATAGCCACTGTCTCCCACACTGTCTCCCACAATATTGTCCCTATCCTACCTTCCACCATAACTGTCCCTATCCCCCCTCCCACAATAGCCCCAGTCCCCTGACCCTCAAAACTGTTCCGACCCCCCCACCATAGCCCCAGTCTCCCACAATGCTGCCCTATCCCCCACAATACTGTTATGGGCAAATGCAAATATTACAAGTTTTAGAATGAAATGTTGTATTTCTTAAACTGTGTACTTTGTCTTTAAGAGATATTGAAAGCTGACAAGGTGTTAGAAATGGAACATATTGTTTTTCATAGATGTTTCTTTAAGCAATAACCTCAGTGCATAATATGTTTGCGCCATTTTGTCCCAGACGAATTACAATAACAATAATGCATAAACAAGCTTCAAGGCTATTCTACGACTCTTTCAGTACACAATATACTGTGGTAACCCCAAGTTAATGGAACTTCCCCAAATCCGGGAATCTCCCACGACTGTGCACTTACGTCTTAGTATAAACAACAGATAAGCTATTCAGACTTTAAGATGCCATCTTGAACTAAGTCAGGAAAATTTCCATGACGTATACACCCTTTAGTTATGGCCTTGTATCTTTGCCAAATTAAGGGAGGTCCTAAATTGATTTAAAGTAGACAAGTTACTTTTTCATATATGAACTATGGTGACTCTAAAATGACGACACTTAAGGTATAAATAGGTGTACTTTTAAAATGTTAAGAGACAGAGGAGAGACTTGGAGACAGACGCTGCTCCATCTTAAAATGACTGAGAGGCTGACATGATGACATGTTCAGGAGGGTATGTTAACCTATTAATGATATTTGCAAGCATTTAATTTCATCTTATAAACTCTGCTATAATGGATTTGATATGTCTATATTTATATTTTTATATAATAAATATCTAAAAGACAAAATCCATGGCTTCCAAGACAATCCTTATTTTATATTGTATTCTCAATTATTTACATATGTTAAATAGAGGATCTCTTACTAACTATATAACATTATGGCTAAGATATCTGTATGGTTAGCCCTGCTAAGTTCTATGCTTTAAGACATTATAGTGGTAAATAAGGGAACCGCCAGCGGTTACAATACCACCCCTGCCCCCTATGCTTTTCCTAACCCCCAACATAGCCCCAGAACCCCACAATACTGCCCCTGCATCCCCACTAAAGCTCCAACCCCCACAATACTGTTCTGATCTCCCCCACTATAGCTCCAGATCTCACCATACTGTTCCTATCTCCCCCCACCATAGACTCAATCCCCCACAATACTGTTCCTATCCCCTCCCCCCTCCCCTATCCCCTAACACCCCAATCCCCCATAATACTGCCCCCCACACTAAAGAATCAATCGCTCACATTATGGGCCCTGTCCCCATACTAAATAATCAATCTGTGACAATATGGTCCCTGCCCCATCACAATCAAGCCCCAGACCCCCACAATACTGCCCCTATTCCACCCCTCGCTAAAGTCCCTATCCCTCCTAGAATACTGCCCCTATTCCACCCTCGCTAAAGTCCCTATCCCCCCCACAATACTGCCTGTATTCCCCGATACTACTACTAAAGCCCCTGTCCCACACACACAGTACTGCCCCTATCCACCTACTAAAGCCCTACTGTACAGCGCTGCAGAATTTGTTGGTGCTATATATATTATTATAATAATAATAGAGTCCCTATCCCACACAATTCTGCCCCTATCCCCCACACTAAAGCACAGTGAGACAGAAAGAGGCTGATGGGCAAGTAAGAGACTCAGAGGGAGATGTGTAAGACACTAAAAGGGGATATAATATACTAAAGGGGGTGTAACACACACAGGGATAACATATTCAAGGGGGGATATGTAACACTAAAGGGAATAAATAATAAATTTTAAACAGGGTTATGAGGCACAGAGGTAAAGATTTTATTGGGGGGGGGGGGCGAGGGGGGGGGGGCATTCGAGGCGGCAAAATACATATTCGCCTGTGTAGCCAAAAATCATTGCACTGGCCCTGATCGTATCATATACAATATGATATATCATACCATAAACCATATCAGATATCAAATAACATACCATACTATACTATATATGGCACACCTTAATGGGTCCTAAAAGGGAGTTTGGTACCACTACTCTATAAATATATAGGGGGTTATTCTCAAAACAGCATGTGGTGGAAGCTACACCTATTCATATGCTTTTCCCTTTTATTTTGTACTTAATACGAACATAATTCTTTAATCTCCTGAACGAGGACCACTCCTGTACCCCATTAGAACGTTAACACCAACCACTTAAGTGCGAAACAGCAAGGGAAGTAATTAATGAATGCTTTCCATGGGTGACTGCCATTTCGTATAACCGAGCACGTGGCAGACAAAAAAATGTTGGCCATCTTGTCTCCCGAACGTGGGCAGCGGTAGTTGGTCGTCGAGTACCTGGAACTCTTTTCGGCTAGGCACTCGCACGAACGCCGGTAAAACTTAGACCGCTGCCCGTTCTATTTCCCGACCACCTATATGAATGACGTTCAGGAGATATGAACTACCGAATAGGGGGAGCATTTGTATCCTGAAATGAAGAGATTCCCTTACATGGTGTTCGCACAGGAACCTCACAAGCAGAGACCGGCCAGGACACCTATTTTCCTGGAACTGTTTTGGGCTAGCACCTCGTGTCAAAAACTTTACCTCAATAGCATTCCTGTTTCACTGAACCGATCTGAGTGCGATGGTGCGATGTTTGTACGTTAAGGACCAGAGCAGTTTTAACACTTTTGTGGTGTTTGTGTTTAGCTGTAATTTTCCGCTCTCTCATTTACGGTTCCCATACAAGTTATATATTGTTTTTTTCACGACAAGAAGGGCTTTCTTTACATACTAGTATTTATATTATGTAATATATTGTATTTAAAAAAATAATAATAAAATATGGTGAAAAAAAAAAAACATGTTTTTGGACTTTTACTTGAAAAATCTTTTACTTATCTACAAAAGCTAATGAAAAAAACTGCTAAATAGATTAAAAATGTTGTCCCGAGTTTAAAAACACCCAGTGTTTACATGCTTTATTGCTTTTTTTTGCAAGTTATAGGCCTATAAATACAAGTAGGAAATTGCGGTTTCAATATATATATATTTTAAATGTATCAATAGTGACATTGTTACACCGTTATCTGTCATAAATCCCCGAAACACACCTAACCTGTACATATTTTTTAAAGTAGACAACCCAGGGTATTCAAAATGGGGTATGTCCAGTCTTTTTTAGTAGCCACTTAGTCACAAACACTGGCCAAAGTTAGCATTTATATTTGTTTGTGTGTTAAAAATGCAAAAACCGCTAACTTTGGCCGGTGTTTGTGACTAAGTGGCTACTAAAAAAGGCTGAACATACCTCATTTGCAATACCTTGGGTTGTCTTCTTTTGCAAATGGTATGCCATCATGGGGCTAATTCTCATTCCTTGGCTACCATACGCTCTCAAAGGCAACCTAACCAATCTGATAAATTTCAATAAAAAAAAAAAGTTAAATCAAGCCTTATATTTGACCCTGTAACTTTCACAAACACTATAAAACCTCTACATGTGGGGTACTATTATACTCAGGAGACTTCGCTGAACACAAATATTAGTGTATCAGAACAGTAAAATATATCACAGCAATAATATCCTCAGTGAAAGAGCTGTTTGTGTGTGAAAAATGCAAAAAACTTCACTTTCACTGACAATATCATCGCTGTGATATGTTTTACTGTTTTGAAACACTAATATTTGTGTTCAGCGAAGTCTCCCGAGTAAAACAGTACCCCCATGTACAGGATTTAGGGTGTCATAGAAAGTTACAGGGTTAAACACAGTGCTAGCAAATTAAATTATCTGGACTTTTGGCCTGGGTTGGCAGGCAGGTCCCTCAAATTGCAATCATTAAAATTACTTAATTAGGTAAAAATATTACATAAATATGCACGTAGAATTTTAATATATATACATATTTATATATTTGTCTACGTGTATATTTATGAAATTATTTATGTAATTATGTATGTGGACATATGTATATTTCGTATTATTTTTATTTATTTATTTATACATAGATATATATATCATTACATTCTAAGTGTATTTTGATATAAATATATATATCAAAATACTGTTAGAATAAAATTGCATATATATATATAATTTTTTTTAATTATTAAAAATTATTTTTATTTTTTGTTATTTATTTTTATTAAAAATTTTGTATTTTATAATAATATATACCATATATATAGTTATTATATATATTGTATATATTCGTGTGTAATTTAAATATAAGTATACTATAAGTTTATATTATACGTATATATAAATATAAAAATACACTTAGTATGACATTATATATATGATATATATACATATATTATATATAGGTATATATAGATATAATACATGTATATATAATATATATATATACACATATTATTATTTTTTTTTACACTGATTGTTTTTTTTTTACACTTTATTTTGGATTTTACACTTGCAGGGAGACTGCCTGTCAGCACAGACAGTCCCCCTGCAGGTAGACACATGGACCCCTATTGCGGTCATGTGATCGAGTGATCACATGGCCGTGGGGTCCTGATCTGCCGAGGGGGGACTGCCCGGGCAGACAGGCAGTCCCCCTGGACCGGGAGGAGCACTGATCGCCGCCGTGGGACCGACGGCGATCAGGTAAGTAGCCCCTGAACGTTATGACGGTTCAGGACCGTCAGCGGTCCAAACGCACATTTTACCGCTGACGGTCCTGAACCGTCAGCGGTCCTTAAGGGGTTAAGTTGATTGGTAACTCAATACATCTCTGCATTTAAAGAGTCACTCCAAGCATCATAACCACTATAACCTGCTGGCAGGAGAACCCTTGCTCCGTAATGGAGCAAACCATTTGGCAATGGTGGGCCCCCTCACATGGGTCTACGCCAGGCTATGATTTTTCCTGGTGGTCGGGTGATGTGTTTTCAGCTTCTGTGGAGTCACAGTAGCTGGAAGCGGCTACCATCATCATTCATTGGCAGACCGCTCTCAGCCAACAACTGACATTCAACTAAATATGCACAGAATTGACATTAGCCAGCATGGAACTCTAGATCTGTGCTGCTGATTACACCTCAAAGACGCTGCTGGAGGAAGGGTTAATTTCTATATGCATTTAATAGTGAAAAGCTGACCTAAAAACTCCAGGACCACGACCACTTCAAATCACTGAAAGAGCTATGGTGCTGGGAGTAACCCTTTAAAGAATAAACCACACTATGTTTAAAGCTTGAACTCCAGTGACATTTACTAAGCCGATAATTACACCATCTTTACTAGATTTGATAAAACTATTTAGCTAAGGTGATAACTAATTGAAGCTATTCATTTCCAAAAAGCTCTTAGCGCAGGTTTTCTGACCCTTCTAAGAAACCCATTGATATAATGAATCAATGTTTCTGCTTTATAATATTATCTAATTTTCCTTGATGTTAATTTAACATAAGTGAACAGATAATTAGCCACTCAGGGTGCAGGATTCCTGCTCAGAATTATTATTTTACCAAACTATGAGCTATCTGGTCTACAATGCAGGAACACATTGTGTTCTGCTTTACAGTTAGAAGTCTGAGGATGTAGCACAGAGGGACCAGCAAGCCCTGGCCCCTGCCAATAGTAAGTATTTTATTATTATTTTCTCTCCCCAACAGCCCCAGTGACTGCATGATATATAATTATTATTTATAAAGCCAGGGAAGCCTGGGGGGGGGGGGGGGGGACAAGCAGAGTGTGGTATTTCTGACACTGAGCCCTGTGCTGCCTGCCACTAATAGTTTTGATAACTCCTACTGCACATATCCACCATCTTCATTAAGCTCTCAGTCACTCTACAGCTTAGACACGAGACACTCATGCTGTGGCTGGTTGGAAAGTTGGGAAGCTTCAAACTGCAGGACTTGGGCTGTGACTCTGAGGACTGATCGTAATCTGACCTCAATCTGTTTTAATCTGTAATGATTGTGGCTCATGTTAACCATGTCAGCTACTTCTTGTCTCCATATTACCACTGCAGATTAATTATACCGCCAGCTGCAACGGTAATAAGGAGTCAATCAGTACCTGCTTCTTTAACCCTGTCCACAAATAAATAAAAAACAGAAAAGATGTGAAGAATGATGAATACAAATAATCACAAAAAAAAATACAATAAATAGATACAAAAAATATACAATGTGATTATTTTTCTTTAACATTTCTGAGGATGTCTTACATGTTCACACCTCTTTTCTGTTTTTTATTCTTGTACTGTATATGTTTTTAATTTATGTTAAATTGCAAAATAAAGTGATAACTTCGATATCTACCCTGAGTCCTGGAGAATTATCCCTGGTGTGGAATCCATAAGAGGGAGCAAGAGGAGATCCTTGGATAGCCCCCCTAGCATCTAAGGGGAGGCACCCAGAGTCGATTTAACAACTACCTATTTTGTGAGTGCATTTCTGGCTGCTCAGTTTTAACTATATCACACTATGCCATTATCATTTGTATAGCTCAATCAGCTGTTTTCCCTATATGTAGTACTGTGGCCGTTTAATAAGAAGGCATATGCATGGATATCACTTGGAGAAAGCTGTTTGTTAAGCAACTATATAAGATAAGTGTGTTTATGACACATCTAACCCTGAGGGTGAGATTGTGGGTTTCTCTACATATATAAATTTGTAAGGTGGTGCCCCTGGTCATTTCCCATACAATAAACCACAATAATAAATAAATGGCTACTCAGATATTACTTGCCCTATACTCCCCACACCCATGTGTGACATTTACAATTATGTTTGTGACTTTTTGTTGTACCCTCTTTAAATTATATGTTGGATAAGAGGGAGAGAGAGAGCAGAAAGGTGCGTAGTTGCCCCTTCTCCTTTCCTGATCCCTCCAGCATTAATCTCATCTTCCATCTATCTGACAAATGTGTAGGTAGGGTCTCCAAGCATTCTGAATATTAGAAGGCCTTCCCTTGTTTTACAAACTGGTGTGGCGTAGTGTAGAGTTAAAGGTCAGCCCATTTGCTTTTCTTAATGTATACGCCACCCTCTACCCAAGAAGATGTCCATTATCTGAGCTCCTGCTAGTCCCCTATACCAGTATGTACATGTAGGTAGAGGTATAACCACAATCCTTCCCTACAAAATCCTAAGCAGTACATTTAGTTCTGCGTATTGTTTTTGTTTACCTGTAGGTGGACTTAAATTTCGCTAGCCAGGTTTTCTTATATATCAAGACTCCTTGATTGTTTCTTGTCTTAACAGAAGCCATTTGTACGTGAAAAACCCACTTAATATTGTAGCAGCCAGCACTGACTGTAATGAAGATCCCTGCGCCATAGGTTGATAGGTTATAAACTTCTCTGCGGTAAAAACTTGTGCTTACCTAACTACTTTCCATAGGTATGCCATTAAAGTATATCAAGCAGATTTTGCATTATAGTTAATAATTCATTTATATGAAATATGTTCTGTCGTTGTCTGCCGTGGATATCAGTTTTGCATTACTCGCTAAATGCAGTATTTATTACAAACAACGCGGAGTTAACATCTTGTACATCCTGAGATTTGCCAGTACCCCTATAAAAGCTAAATGCATTATTAAACAATTTACCGGTTCCATATTGCTACATTGTTATTTGTGTCTGCACGTCAATGGCGTATTTTATTTAGGATCAACTAACAGAATTCCCAGGTGATTCTGCAAGATTGTGGCAACGCGCGTGATTGTGATGGATTACATTATGCAAACAGATAACTAATGCTTCTGCTAAATGCCTTTTTTGTTTTATGTGTGCTGTAATTTAAATGGACCTATCTAGCCTCCTATTTAAGCGTCCCCATTAACATTATTTATACGTCTTTCACATTTTCATTTTGTAAGAAGAACATAAAAAATATTTTAGAAAGGGCCTTTCCATTTTCCATAAGTCTTACATTACCAATTGTGCTTAATAATCTCACTGCTTCAACAAATAAAGCTTATTCCTAATTTATTAGAAAACCTTTCGAAGAACTGCAAGCGCGAAACGCGTTAGGCCAGCACTGCCAGGTATAGCAGAATCGTGAATTGATTTTTATGCATTCTTAATAACATTTTTGGTTTTTAACTAACAGCCATGGTGTGTTGAACATAGGATAAAAAAAATGAAGATGCATTGAAAGTCATGTTTCAGTGTTTGCAGATGACACAAAACTTTGTAAAATAATACAATGTGAGCAAGATATTACTTTGCTGCAGAAGGATTTAGATAGACTGGAGGACTGGGCACTCAAATGGCAGATGAAATTTAATGTTGAAAAATGCAAAGTTATGCACTTCGGCGTAAAGAATACACAAGCAACGTATACCCTTAATGGAAGCGAATTAGGGATAACAACACACGAAAAGGACTTGGGAATTGTTATAGACAACAAACTATGCAACAATGTGCAATGTCAATCAGCAGTGGCCAAGGCCAGTAAGGTATTGTCATGCATGAAAAAGGGCATTCATTCTCGGGACGAGAATATCATTTTGCCTCTCTATAAATCACTGGTAAGACCACATATTGAATATGCTGTGCAATTTTGGGCACCTGTTCTAAAGAAGGATATCATGGCACTAGAAAAAGTGCAGAGGCGGGCTACAAAATTAATAAAAGGAATGGAACATATCAGCTATGAAGAAAGGTTAACAAATTTAAACCTATTTAGTTTAGAAAAACGTCGCCTGAGAGGGGATATGATAACATTATACAAATATATTCGGGGCCAATACAAACCATTGTGTGGAAATCTATTCACAAACCGGACTTTACATAGGACACGAGGCCATGCGTTTAGACTGGAAGAAAGAAGATTTCGTCTAAGGCAAAGGAAAGGTTTTTTTACTGTAAGAACAATCAGGATGTGGAATTCTCTGCCTGAAGAAGTGGTTTTATCAGAGTCCATACAGATGTTCAAACAGCTACTAGATGCATACTTGCAAAGACAGAATATTCAAGGATATAATCTTTCAATGTAGGGTAATAACTGCTTGATTCAAGGATAAATCTGACTGCCATTCTGGGGTCAATAAGGAATTTTTTGTCCTAGCTTGTTGCAAAATTGTGCTTCAAACTGGGGGGTTTTTTTTTGTTTTTTTTTTGTTTTTTTTTCTCTTTTGGATCAACAGCAAAAAAACAGGTGTGAGGAAGGCTGAACTTGATGGACGCAAGTCTCTTTTCAGCTATCTAACTATGTAACTAACTATGTAACTATGTAAGATACCAATGCCTGTTACTGAAAGATTTGGGGATTCATACGGACCTCTCTTCATGCTAGATTGCAGTTTAATGTATGTATTCTTTCTCTGGGATATTTGAAAACGTGATTTATTGGGTTTTTAGTCCGAGGAGAACTTCCAAAGTCCAGATTGAGATATGCAGGTTTTTGTAACGGTAAGTTCTCTACTAGCAATGTGGGGATTTTTACTGTGTTTGATCTCACTACAATGTTTTTGGTACCTAACTATATGCTCTAATAGAGACAACAAGGTCAAAATTGTACAGTATATTGCTGGTTTCTGGTCACCCGTCCTTTTAGATAATAGTCAATGCTTTGGTTAAAAAAAATGGGTGTTTAAAGCAGTGTCCATTGCTAGGGGTATGTTTAGAAATGCAGTAGGTCTAAAGTCTAAAACATGATGCCTTTCTGTGCTCATTTACATGTCAAGCTGAGAATTCTGGGAAAGTTATGGAAATGTGATTTCTTGAGTCTCTGTTCCTAAATGGGACTTTCCAAAGTCCAACTTGAGATATACAGGTGATGCAAAACTGTAATTTTTATTTTACAATGAAAGTTATTTACAGAATATATGTAGGAAACTAGCAGCAACCCAAAATCAAATAAGACATAACATAGTGTAATACAAGGTATTTATTATTACGCCATATATGGTTGCACTCACAAAATGTATAATGTTTTAGGACCCAAATGGTGGCTCCCCGAAAGTTTGGGGGACAATTTCCTTTTGAATTGCACCAATTTGTTTGTAGATATGAGCATATGTATGAAAATGAAATTTATAGTTTTTTTTCCCTTTCCATATTTATATTATTTGAAAGACCTTATTGAAGATTGATGCCATTCATTTACACCCTTTACACAGTTTCTAGTATTACATATCTTTCTTCAGTTCATAAAGCACATAAGATCTATATCTACATTTAAAGCGGCATTGTCACCGTCTGGGGACTTTGCAGAATTCGCAAAGACCCTCGATGGTGACATCGCCACTAGGAGGGGTCTAGTGGCCAGGGGGCAGTTAAAGGTGAGATTTACTTATCCTGAACCTGTCCCTCGTGGGCGTGGCCATCTTTTTTTTTAGCAGGTCCTCTTCAGGCCAAGAGCCAACGTCACTGCGAGACCTATGGAGTATCCCGTGGAATCTTTCATAGACAGAACCAATTCCACTGGTGACAGCTGGTGGGATTGACTCTGTGGCTCCACCCAGAGTCGAAGAAAATCAAGCAGAGGAAATATACAGAGACAAAGTAGTCCCTACTTTGTCTCTGTATATCTCTTGTTTGGGTTATAAGTTCAATGAAATTTCAACACAGTCAAAATAAGTATTTTATAAGGATTCTAACTTTATAAAATTCTAATATTTCTGAGGTTGACAGTGCAGCCTTAACCCTTTTGGTTCCAATTTTTCTATCTAAATGTTATTGATTTTGCTTCCTAAAAAAATATAATTATGTAAATTTGAACAGTTTCATTACACATACTTATTTGTTCAACCTGTATAGGTATTCGGGAAAGCTGTGGTTTATATATAGTATACCTTTTCTTATTATCACTAAGAAAGCGTTTGAAGTAAGTCTTAACATTGCAGCATAAATGCTATTTGATTACGTACAGTAGGTGTAATTAAAAAAAAAATGTAAATAACAAAATACCCTGTTTACGGTTATTCGGAAGGAACCTGATGACATTTTTCAGAATGCAACTTCCCAACAATGCCACCAGGAACCAGGATGTAAAAATGTGTTGCAGATAAATACAAAATCATATGTTTGTTCTTTTGATTAATGTGTTTTCATTTATCTTTACATATACCTGTATAAAACAAATCTAACCAAATAAAATAACAAATTATACGAAATACAAAACAAAGAAATGTTGCTTTCAAACAGTTTGAGAAATCTGTTCAGCACTACGGAGTGTACCTACCTCTCACGTCCTATTGAGTGCACCTACCTCTCCCATCCGAGTGCTCTAAGAGAGCACATCACTGTGAGTCGCCCTACGTTCCATCAATCAGAAAGGTTTTATTTGTTTGTTTTTTTTGCAATTCTCTGCCATGTGTGTACATTTATATAAATTTAGTGTGTGTGTGTGTTTTTATTTTTCTGGTGTCCTGATGTTGACTAGTGAAGTGACCGTCCCTGTTTGTTGTCCTTTTTTGGTCTCTTCTCCTCCTGTGAGGTATATTTGCTTTAATTCTGACCATTCTGTGTTATTATTATGCCTTCATAATATACCAAGACATATATATAGGTAAAGTACAGAGTGTCTCACAGACACGTGTTTCACAGACCTGCAACGATACAGCATGGCCAACCAAGGAAGAACCACAGGGACAATGTCTCGGGGACGGAATGTTAGGTAACAGAAATAACATAGGGATTAATGGGAGAATATGCCTTTTTTTAAAAGTCATTGAGAACTGATCAGTGTGTTACAAATGGAAAATGTATTGAACATTGTATTTCTGCTTGTTTACCATTGTGAGCTGCTATCAAGCTATAATTGCAATCTCACTTGTAGTACATGGTCGGTTGGCACGGGATTGTATAAAGAAGAGGCTGGACAAAATGAAGAATAATAAAACACTTGAATCATATAATACTCACCAAAGGGTTTCCTGGGAGCTTTTTGAAATGGCTGTTAGATTTAATTGACTAATCTTCAGGTTTTTTCATGGTGTGGGGGTTGGGTTATTGGACTAGACTGATTTAAAAGGGGATCACAAATAAAACCCATGAATTATAGAAAATTAGCTTTCTGAGTAATATATATTTTTATTTACAAAAATGGTTCTACTTCTCTTAATTCTGTTTAAAGGATCTGTCATTTATAATAAGGGCTATTGATTTACATGATCAAACAATAAGTTCACCTCTTTATAAATCAACGGTACGATCCCACCTTGAATATGCGGTGCGATTTTGGGCACTGGTTTTAGAGGGTATTGCAAAACTAGAAAATGTGCAGAGGCGAGCTACAAAATTGGTAATGGAGACAGAAATCATTAGTTATGAAGAAAGGCTGGAACAAACTGGATTTGTTTTCTTTAGAGGGGATATGATCGCACACTTTAAAATCTTCCCCAAGCCTAAAATCCTTTAAGAGATCCCTCTCTACATACCTCAAAACAGAATGCACCTGTCATGGTTGATTATATATTTCCTACCTGTTCTATGTTAAATTTTGTATACATTGTGTATTAATATTGTTTTTGTATTTTATTGTATCCTATTGTATCAATGCAATGTTTTGTGGACCCAGGACATACTTGAAAACGAGAAAAATCTCAATGTATCCTTCCTGGTAAATTTTTTTATAAATAAATATAGAGTGAGTTCAAATCACTATGAGCTCACCTGTTTAATTAGCAAGAATATACAACAGACAAGAGGTCACTCGTTGAGACTGGAAGAAAGGCGTTTTCACTTACAGAAATGGAAAGGGTTCTTTACAGTAAGAGCAGTGAAGGTGGGGAATTCTCTGCCTAAAGAGGTTGTCTTATCAGATTCTATAGATACATTTAAAAAAGTATTGGATGCTTTCATTGAAAGAAAAAAAAAAGAATATTTAAGGATATAACGGACATGTATGTGAACATGTTGCTCTGAGTAGAAATCTGATTAGCATTATGGAGTCAAGAAGGAATATTTTTTCCTTTTTGTGGCATAATAAGGGATTATTCTAGCTTCAGTGACTGAATAATCTAAGTTTTATTAAAGACAAGAGGCGAATATTTGCTTCATATTTTCTTTACTTTTTTTACTGAATCCTCCCAGCAGCAAAGAAACAGTTAAACAATTGAAAACAAAATCAACCAATCAGAAGACATCTAGACAGTAATATGTGGCTATGAGAATCCTCCCAACTCCTCTTTCTTAATGCAGCCGAAACATGAAGTCCACCATGTAAACCAGAGAATAGTCCGCAAAACATAAAGCATAGTCAACCATGTAAATGAGGCATAACGAGTCCAATGAAGAGATGAATCAAGGATGCTGTGAAGGACAAGAAGAAACTTCACACTAGAACGAAAAGAACATTTGTGAAAGTATGGTGGGATTGGTAGACTGGCAGTCATAGAGAAACAAACATTAATGTGACAAGTCGTGTCAATAATTTTATTACATGACAGGAGGCTTCCTATTTTTTGCATTAACTCTCTTTACTAAACTCCATAGCAGTAAAGAAAAACGTAAAGAGTAACAATAAATCAATGGGCAGCATAGTATATATAAGGGTCATGCTGCCTGTACACTTCCTCTTTCTTTACTGCTCCATCGCAGACAGGTCAGACTTTTGGCTCCCCCAGAGCCCTTATACTTTATTGTACTTATCTGTTATTACTTTATTCTGTTATTCATCTATATTTATTTGCTGTAATATTTATTATTTTCTGCAATATATATATTTCCTTAGTGTTTATTTTCTATCGCCTTCCCCTTTGGGCAGTGGGTTTTGCCTGGGTCTTTATAGGGGTTTTCTCCCCCTTCTTCACCCCCCTGACCGGCCCTGGGACTCTCCTCTCACCCTCTAGTTGCTTCCCCAGCTCCACCCCCCCTGCCCTGATACCTTAGGGCCCTTCCTGGGCGCCCTCTCTATCGGCCGCGACCGTTCGCAGCTCCGAACGCGCTGGCCTTATCCAGCCGCGACCAGCCTAAATCTATTCCCCGGATTGCGGCCTACACGCGCGGTAGCCATTTTGGGTTGCGAATCTCGCAAGATCCATGCGGCCATCTTGTTTTACCGCGTGGGTGCCTGGAAACTGATAGTATTCCCTCCTATACCCTGTTGGATAGCTGTACTTACCTCCCTCAGTGTGCAGATCCTTCTCATCCTGTGCATACCAGTATTCCTCTATACTTACCTGCACCTGCTCTTATTGAAAGCTCCTTCTGTGCCTGTGGATATATATATTTCTACTATACCTAGATATTGCTGGGCTTCTGTACCTGCTAAATCACCAGAAGATTCCTGCATTCATTTGGCTGGGTCAGTCAGGTCAGTGCTGCTGCCTGTGTATTTTGTGACCTGCACTTAAGGGTTCCAACCCTGTGCAACCGGGGTGAGCCCCCATTACAAGTACCTAAATACTGCGCTGCTTATTGGGAGACTAGCCTTTGCAGTTCTCTCTAACTGGGTGAGCCCCAGTTTTATTAAGGTCACCAACTATACCCTGCTGGGGTTTTATCTGGAAGGAGTGGTCATCACCATAACCACTACATCAACTGACCCTAAGCCATTTACCTAAGACCTGGGTGCCATTACTATAGTGCCTATCAGTGACGTGTTTCACAAGCCTACCCTATACCATGGAAGACTCCCAGAATACCCCTGTGGACTTCCAGGCTATGATTAATGCAGCTGTCGCTGCTTCTGTGGAGAAGGCACTTTCCAAAGTGCGAGCTACGGCTCTTGATTTACCCAAATCTTCTCGCAGATGCCCACGCCACGACTCAGACTCTGATGTCTCGGACTACCATGCCAGAGAGGACTCCCGTCCCAACAAACGCCACGGGAAAGGTACTACACCCAAACCAACCAAGGGTAAGGCGCCTGCCAAACATAAAGACCCATCCAAATTCAGTACCCCGGCCCCGCATCAGGATCACTCTTCCGACGAAGACCAAGAACTGTCACACTCCATGTCAGTTCTAGACGAGTGGCAAGCAGACCTTTCCGACTCGGACTATGACACTTGGGGTTCGGACGAGAAGTCTATTTCTGCCTTCATGCGGGAGACCCTCCTGGGTGCGGCCCAGACAGAGAGGAGCGAGGATCCTGCGGACGCAGATCCCCCACTTGACTCAGACACCATATTAGACCCTTCGGGTCAGGCTATGTTTGACCCTCGCAACATATGCCATCCCAGATCAGGAGACTGGTCACCACCGGAGCACCTCTCCAGGTTCATGCACCTGTGGCTCCGCAAACCTCTAGACAAAGAGGTACGCAGTCGACTTAGGTCGGAATGCCCACGTCCTTCCCTTCCGGACAAGGTGGCTCAAACCCCTGAGTTTGATAAGGTCATGACGACCTTCATGATGCGGAGCGGACGAGACCCTTGCAGAGGGATGGAAAAAGGACTGTGGGGAGCTCAAGACAACCTGCTGGATTCCGTTGGCCCCCTTTCCCGCATCATGTACTTGGCGGACGACGGCTATGCCAAGGCCAATTCCTTTTCTGCCGTCAATGTCAGGGAATGGGCACATGACATTCGTGAGTGGGCACAACAATGCTTTTGTTTCATTGGAAACACAAATGTTATGCTCTCTTTGGAGAGACGAAAAGCAGCGCTATACCGTATTAACGGTAAATTGGCAGAGCTTGGCACAAAGGAGATTGGGCCCCAGGCACAAGGAAAACTGTTTTGCGAACCGTTCCTCAAAGAACTCAACAAACACGTAAACATGTTTACTTCACTTATTAAAGCGCAGTCCTCTAAGCGCCGAGTTTTCAGAGGCAACCCCATGAGAGGGGTTTTTGGAAGGGCTGGTCGGCAACGGGGCCGTGCCGCCAGCCGGTTCTGGCCTTCAGGCCCCCGCACCCAGCCGACACCGTTCTACCCTACCAGGGATTACAGGCAACCACCCGCCTACTCCAGAGGCTCGGACAGAGGCCGTGGACCGCGTGGCCGCGGATGCTCCCGATTTGCTACAGGTAAGCAATCTTATTCCTCCTCTCTTACCATGCACCCGCACTGCGGCCGTATTTCCCTTTCTTTCCAGAACTGGGCCGCCCTGTCGTCAGGCGTGTGGATTCTACAAACAGTACGGGGCTACATCATAGACCTGGTAGGAACCCCCGTTCAGGAGCACCCCCCGCGCCCCATCTAACTGTCATCTCACTACCACAATCTAGTCGATATGGAACTGCGCGAACTGCGGGACAAGGGAGCCATACAGCCGGCCCACGGCTTTGGAGGCTTTTTCAGCAATATCTTTCTGGTCCGCAAAAAAACAGGAGAATTCCGCCCTGTCATCCACCTGTGCGACCTCAACGCATACGTGGTGTACCGCCACTTCAAGATGGAGGGCATCCATCTTCTACGAGATCTCCTGCGAAACAACGATTGGTTTACCAGGCTCGACCTAAAGGACGCATACCTGTCCGTCCCAGTACATCCGGACTGCCGACCCCTTCTCCGATTCCTTTGGCACGACCGTCCTTGGCAATTCACCTGCCTCCCTTTCGGGCTCAGCTCGGCCCCATGGTGTTTCACCAAACTCCTGAAACCAGTGGTAGCCCACCTGCGATCCAGGGGCATCCGGTGCATCATTTACTTGGACGACATCCTTCTCTTCTGCTCGGAGAAGTTCAGGCTACGTCAACACACTTGTCTCGCGGTGACACTCCTGGAATCCCTGGGTTTCGTGGTGAACCGCCAGAAGTTGGAATTGACTCCCTCCCAGACGATACAATTCCTGCGCTTCGAGATCGACTCCACATCATGCACTCTGAGACTACCATCCTCAACTTAGCCTTACGCAACTTAGCCAGGATCGTGGGACTCCTCTCCGCCTCCATCCAGGCCATATTCCCGGGCCCCCTCCATTACAGGGCCATGCAACGCCTCAAAGCAAGATTCCTGCGCCGCAGGCCCACATACGATCAAACCGTCCCAGTGACGGCGGAGGTTCGCGATGAACTATCATGGTGGCTGGACAGCATGCAGGCCTGGAACGGCAGGGCCATATTCGGAGATTCCCCGAATTTTATACTGGAGTCCGACGCCAGCTTGTGGGGCTGGGGCGCTACCAGTGGGACCACTTCCACGGGGGGAACATGGACGTCACAGGAGCTCTCCATGCACATAAATTACCTAGAACTCCTGGCGGGGTCCTTCGCGATCTGCAGCCTGGCTCGGGAGAAGTCCAACTACTGCATCCTCCTTCGTATGGACAACGTCTCCGCAGTCCGATATATCAATCGCCTGGGGGGTGCCCGCTCCCGCCTTCTGTCGAACATCACGAAAGACATCTTCGACTTTTGTCTCCCCCGCAACAACACACTCCAGGCCGAATACCTCCCCGGAGAGATCAATCTCACGGCGGACTGGTTCTCCCATCATTGGAGGGACGTCAGCGACTGGAAGCTGGACACGAGAGTATTCCGGGCGATCGCAGCCCGGAGAGGTCCTTTTCACCTGGACCTGTTTGCATCCGGCAACAACCACCAAACGCCGGAGTTCTTCAGCTGACTCCCGGACCCGGAGAGCAGGGCGACTGTCACGTCTAAACATTTGTTATGAAGGAACACAACTGCAGATTTCGTATAGTTTGAATATTTATTAAAGAAAGTAAAAGGTAAAGACTTTAATTCCAATTTACAGGTACTGTAGCTTTAAGTAGTAAACGATAACTGAAGTCCACAGTTACAGGCACTGTAGCTTTAAGGAGTAAACGATAGTAAATTGCAGACACTGAATCAATAAGGAGTCTCTTAGTAGAGTTAACGGTTTAGGTGATAAGTAATTACAATAGCTGTTCCATACTTTAACTGAAGCAAGACAGATGCAGATAACTGATATGAAGTATGAGTTGAAGTTAGCTGTAACGGGATTGTTTTTACCGAAGGACTTTTGGAGACAGGTAATAACAGCTTTTAGATGCAACTCTTATCACATTGGTTTTACTTAGCTTCCGGCATATAGAACACTGGTTCCCGAGATCTCCTCAGAGGCGTATGAAGAGTGTTTAATCTTTAGTCGTGGATGAGGAGAGGTGAAGGGAACTTTGCAGAGTCTTTCAGTCCGGTCTGGTAGCAGAGGCTTTCACAACGAAGTTGTAGCCGGGTTGTGAGTAAGGAACGTAGTTCAATAATCCAGCCCTGATCAGCTGGTGCAGTCAGATTAAATAGGCAGACCGTGTCATAAAGGGGTGTGGCTAGGCTCCGTGGAACCAGGAAGTAAGAGGATACCATAGTTAAGGCATGACAGTACCCCCTCTTTAATGAGCAACCTCTGGGTGCTATTGACTTGGTTTAGAAGGGTAACGCTTGTGAAATTTGGAAACCAATTTGTCAGCATGAACGACAGAGGAGTTTTCCCATGTATCTTCATCAATTCCATATCCTTTCCATCTGATGAGGTATTGTAAGGAGCCACGATGGATCCTTGAATCCAGTATACTTTGAATTTCGTATTCTTCTTCACCCTGGACCAATATGGGATCAGGAGAAGTAGTGACATTTCTTTGGAAAGGGTCAGGATGATGAGGCTTCAACAAGGACACATGAAAAACAGGATGTAGCTTTAAAGTTGGTGGAAGTTTCAATTTAACAACATTACGGTTGATAACCGATATTATTGGAAAAGGACCAAGGAAAAGAGAACTTAACTTCTTTGATGGACGATTTGTAGAGATGTTCTTTGAGGAAAGCCAGACAAGATCACCAATTTTATAAGAAGGTGAAGGTTGTCTTTTTGTATCAAAAAACTTCTTTTGATTGGAGGAGGCCAATTCTAGATTCTCATGCAATTTCTTGAATAAAGAGGACATATGAGAGATTTGATTCGAATCGGAGAGATTAGATGAAGAAACTGTCTGAGCAGGAAATGAGGAAGGATGAAATCCATAATTGGATAAAAATGGAGTCATTTTACTGCTGGTATGAAAAGAGTTATTGTATGCGAATTCTGCCATAGGTAACCAAGTTATCCAATCGTCTTGTAAGTGAGAGCAATAACATCGTAGATATTGTTCTAAGCATTGGTTGACTCTTTCAGTTTGTCCATCTGTTTGAGGATGATATGCAGATGATAGTTTACGTTGGATATGAAGAGTGGCACATAATGCATTCCAAAATTTGGAGGTAAACTGAGTTCCTCGGTCTGAAATGATTTCGTCTGGCAGTCCGTGGAGTTTGACTATGTTATCAAGAAATATTTTTGAAAGTTCAGAGGATGTGGGTAACTTCTTTAAAGGAATGAAATGAGACATTTTCGTGAAGCGGTCTACCACCACTAAAATGGTGGTATGATGATGAGAAGGAGGTAATTCTACCAGAAAATCCATAGAAATGGATTGCCAAGGTCGTTCAGGAATTGGTAATTTCAATAATTGACCAAATGGTTGATGATGGACATGTTTTGATCTTTGGCATACAGAACAAGATTTGATATAAGATTCAATAGTTTGGTCTTGACGAGGCCACCAATAGTATCTTTTAGACAATTCAAGGGTCTTTTTTATACCTGGATGACCTGCCAGAGGAGAATCATGAATAAATTCGAGTACTTTAATTCTGAAAGAGGGAGGTACGTAAATCCGGTCTTTGAAGTAGTAGAGACCGTTTTTCTTGGATAATTGAATTGATTTAGGAAGTTCGAGAGCATCTTCACTGAGATCTTTAATGTCATCAATAAGAGAAGAGAAGATTCCAATGACTTTAGGCGAAGGAGGTTCAATTTGAGTGTCTTTATGGATCTTCATAGAGAAGAGACATGGCTTCAAAAAATTCATCCAGTGAGTCTAAGATGGGGTCGTCGTTTTCCAGAAAGGAATGGGCCCATGACATAGGTTCACCTCTTAGAAAGGAAATAACCGAACACACTTTAGTTCTTTCTGTAGGATAAGATCTGGGTTTCAAAGCAATTAATAATTTGCAGGTGTTGAGGAACTCCCTGTATTTTGAACGATCTCCAGAGAACTTTTCAGGGTTACAAACAGCAGGATCGCTAGCCGAGTGCAGAACAGTATGAGGAGTATGAGTTTGTAGATCTCTGACATAAGTGAGAATTCTTTCGTTAGTAACTTGCAGGTCTTGCACACCTTGGGCTAGTGTATCAACTCTTTGATTCAGCGTAGTTATAGTAGAATCGAAATCTGCTGGATCCATTACAATGGCTGGATTATTCTGTCACGTCTAAACATTTGTTATGAAGGAACACAACTGCAGATTTCGTATAGTTTGAATATTTATTAAAGAAAGTAAAAGGTAAAGACTTTAATTCCAATTTACAGGTACTGTAGCTTTAAGTAGTAAACGATAACTGAAGTCCACAGTTACAGGCACTGTAGCTTTAAGGAGTAAACGATAGTAAATTGCAGACACTGAATCAATAAGGAGTCTCTTAGTAGAGTTAACGGTTTAGGTGATAAGTAATTACAATAGCTGTTCCATACTTTAACTGAAGCAAGACAGATGCAGATAACTGATATGAAGTATGAGTTGAAGTTAGCTGTAACGGGATTGTTTTTACCGAAGGACTTTTGGAGACAGGTAATAACAGCTTTTAGATGCAACTCTTATCACATTGGTTTTACTTAGCTTCCGGCATATAGAACACTGGTTCCCGAGATCTCCTCAGAGGCGTATGAAGAGTGTTTAATCTTTAGTCGTGGATGAGGAGAGGTGAAGGGAACTTTGCAGAGTCTTTCAGTCCGGTCTGGTAGCAGAGGCTTTCACAACGAAGTTGTAGCCGGGTTGTGAGTAAGGAACGTAGTTCAATAATCCAGCCCTGATCAGCTGGTGCAGTCAGATTAAATAGGCAGACCGTGTCATAAAGGGGTGTGGCTAGGCTCCGTGGAACCAGGAAGTAAGAGGATACCATAGTTAAGGCATGACAGCGACGATGCATTTCTCCAACGTTGGCCGACCACCGGGGCCTACGCTTTTCCCCCATTCTCCATGATTGCGAGAACACTGCACCAAATCTGGACGCAACAAGTGACACTGACCCTCATAACACCCTTGTGGCAGAGCCAACCTTGGTTCCCGGATCTCCTGGCCTCCTCATGCAAGGACCCTCTGCTCCTACCGTCCTTCCCGGACCTGCTCACGGATCCCAAAGGGAATCTTCACCCACTCCTCTTGGAAGACCGTCTGCCCCTTGTGGCTTGGACTCTTTCAGGGGTTCCTGGCAAGTCAGTGGACTATCACAGGCTACTAGGGACCTCTTTTGGGTCTCCTGGGCCCCCGGAACTAGACGCTGCTACCTTTCAGCTTGGGCCTCATGGTCTACTTGGTGTGTGGAACGGGACTCCGATCCATTTACAGCATCTATTCCCATGATTCTCAACTTTCTTTCATCTTTGTTTTCGACAGGTCGTTCTTACCGCTCCGTTAACGTCGTTCGTTCGGCGATTTCGGCGGCCCACACCCCCGTCAGGGACCTCCCGGTTGGCAAAGACCCTCTGGTCTGTCGCCTTCTCTGCGGTATGCGGCTTTGCCACGGGCTGTGTAACGGATCACCTGGCACCCCGACTTGGTACCTCCGTTAATGGATGCTCCTAGTGCTTCCTGAGGGCTCCAAGCACTCTGGCAGACACCATAATCACCGAATCCAAGAAACCTTTAAATTCTCCCAAGCGTATGAATGCTGTAGACCATTGAATAGGAACCATACGAATAGACTTGTACCCCTAGCAGTCAACTGGAACAGCATACAATAAATCCTTCCCCCAATAATGAGACGACACATCACTTTGAGGTTAAAACAGGAACTCTGGACTGGCTCATCCAGCCTGGCTTTTATTACACTAATCCACATACAGGCCACACCCAGGGGGAGGCATAAAATAACCAATCACATACATGGTTCAGCCCACACATCCCCTCCCCTCAGATAACATTAAACTCAATTATCCGGTACACTTTTTCAGCCAAGTTCTGGATGTACCCCAAAACCCGGGGGTACACCTTTAAATCCAGCATCGCTGGATAGCCCTTATTCAGGGGGACAACATATCCAAAATTCAAGTAATTCGGATGAATGGTTCGTGAGATATGGGGTTCCAAAGATTTGACCGACCGCATGGGTAAAGTATCCGAAAACAGTTCCATGCATTTTGGCCCTGCGGTCGGTCACAAACAAGGGAATGAAAACAGGCGAATTGCCTGTGTTATAGAGCCTGGAGAGGGTTTGAATGAATTCCCTTGTTTATGGGGTTCTTTCTACCGAACGGCGGGTCATTCGGTAGTTTCCATACGAATTTCTGGAAGTATGGAGGTCTCAGCGGTGTTTGCCTAGTCAAGTGTCCGATTTTAGTTCCAGACACTCGACGGCAAAACACCGCTGTTCGGTAGTTTAAGATGGCCGCCGCCACGTGTTTGTTTCCCGAATGGCGGCCACCCAGAGGACAAAGAATACATTACACTGATTGCCAATTACCCGTTTGCAACATTGTTGCAAACTGTAATTGGAGGCACACTTATTCCTGGGTGGTCTGGTTATTCGGTAGTTTCACTCAATATAATGAATGGAGTGATTCTACCGAACAATCAGATGAATGCTGCATACATATCACCCAGGCTAAACTTAACACACAAATACACATATAATATTACAGGCAGTACACTAGAATATGTATCACAGTCTTAAAGGGACAGTAGTCCCAAAAGTCCCAATATGTCCATAGATGCTTTTAAAAGGGCCAGTAGCAGCAATATACAGTACAATATGCCCCAAATAACCCAGGGGCCATAGTCAGCAGGTAGGAGGCTAGCAAACAGGCTTCTCCAGGGCCCAGTGGCGAGGTTGGTTTCGCCACATTTCTCCCCTTTTCCAAACAGACTAACAGGGTACCTTACCTCTTGCCGGTCAGTGCCCTTGTTAGTCCAGCAGCCCACCCACAAAACAGAAACAGCAGTACAGCCCACCCACAATAAATGGTTACTACACCTGAGTAAGAGAAAAACTTGTCCAGGTCCAGGTGCCTCACCATGGCTGTGTGGGGGACTGGTAGGCTGTTTTGGTGGGTTGCTGAGTGGGCAGAGCCCAGCGGTACTCTGCCCTGGTGCCAGCACTACCCCGGGAGTAGTCTGGTTGGAGCCTTGCTGAAGACCGACTGCCTCCCCTTTAGCTGCGCAGCTCTGCTGCTGGAGACCGACTGTCTCCCCTTGAGTTACACAGCTCTGCTGCTGGAGACCGACTGTCTCCCCTTGAGTTACACAGCTCTGCTGCTGGAGACAGACTGTCTCCCCTTTGGCTAAACAGCCCTGTTGTAGGGGGGCAGGACCGACCGTCCCTACCCCCTGTGCTGGAAGTGCAGAGACCACGGTCCCATCTGCACAGGTGTGGGGCTTACAGTCTCCCCCTGGTACATTAAGCTGCCGCTGGGGAGAGGTGGTAACCAGCTCCTCTCCCATTAGAACACTCTGCCCATTGATGATCCGCCGCTGGGGAGAGGTGGTAACAATCTCCTCTCCCATGCCTACTTTCAGTCTTTGTGGAGGGAGACCGACTGTCTCTCCTCCCAATTCAGTGTCCTGCTGCTGGGGAATAGAGACTGGGCTCTCTATTCCCAAAAAATCACGCTGCTGCTGGGGGGTAGGACCAACTACCTCTGCCCCCTGTAACTCAGCCTTCCGCTGGGGAGGGAGGACGCTGCTCTCCTCTCCCTGCACTTCACACTGCCTTCCCGGCATATCACTCTGCTGCTGGGGGGTAGGACCAACTACCTCTGCCCCCTGTAACTCAGCCTGCCGCTGGGGAATGGGGACTGGGCTCCCAATTCCCTGCAATTCACACTGCCGCTGGGGAATGGAGACTGGGCTCCCAATTCCCAACAAATCACACTGCTGCTGGGGAGGGAGGACGGCCCCCTCAGCTCCCTGTAGCTTGGGCGCAGAGACCACGGTCCCATCTGCGCTGGTGTGGGGCTTACTGTCTCCCCTTGGTGTGCTAAGCTGCCGCTGGGGAGAGGGGGTAACAAACTCCTCTCCCTTACACACTTTCAGCCGCTGGGGAGCAGGGCTGACCCTCTGTACTCCCTGTAGGCAGGGCGCAGAGACCACGGTCCCATCTGCCCTGGTGAGGGGCTTACTGTCTCCCCTTGGTGAGCTGTGCTGCCGCTGGGGAGAGGGAATAACAAACTCCTCTCCCTTACACACCTTCAACCGTTGGGGAGAGGGGATAACAGGCTCCTCTCCCTGCACCGTAGACTGCCGCTGGGGAGCAAGAACGGCACCTTCAGCTCCCTGTAACGCACACTGCCGCTGGGGATCTGGGCCGACTGCCCAGCATCCCTGTAGGGCCGGTAGAGAAACCGCAGTCCCATCTCCACCTGCCATCTGTGGGTCTTCCCAGGACCAATCCGTGAGGCCCCTCAACATTTGTGAGTAAGGGCCACCTGCTTCCCCACCTGGCAACTCTGGCTGCTGCTGGGGATCTGGGCCGGCTGCCCAGCATCCCGGTGGAGTGACCTTGGTCCCATCTCTACCTGCCTGTTGTGGTTCCTCACAGGACCAGTCTATGAGGACCCCCACTTCGGGTTCCTCCCGCCGCCTCAGGGAAAGACGGCTAACCTCCTCGGATGCAGCCTCTACCCGGCTGCTGTAACGCTCCTGCTGCTGAGCATACTTCCTCTCTTTTGCCAACCGGAATTCTCGGTCCAGCCTTGTGTTTCGCTCGGCCATGACCTGGTTCCAGATCACCCGGCGTGTCTCCATGGGTATATCATCCCCATACTCGGCCACTCGCTGCCTCACCTCGGCCAGCGAATCATCTCCAGAGCCAGAACCTTCCATACTTGTCTGCTCCCAGGGGCGCTGCACGACTGCTAGCGTTGCCCTCAATTTGTAAATCCAAACGAACTGTGTCTCCGAGCTGCTTTACCTCACACTAGGACGCCATCCCACCGCTGCCACCAATGTAACGGATCACCTGGCACCCCGACTTGGTACCTCCGTTAATGGATGCTCCTAGTGCTTCCTGAGGGCTCCAAGCACTCTGGCAGACACCATAATCACCGAATCCAAGAAACCTTTAAATTCTCCCAAGCGTATGAATGCTGTAGACCATTGAATAGGAACCATACGAATAGACTTGTACCCCTAGCAGTCAACTGGAACAGCATACAATAAATCCTTCCCCCAATAATGAGACGACACATCACTTTGAGGTTAAAACAGGAACTCTGGACTGGCTCATCCAGCCTGGCTTTTATTACACTAATCCACATACAGGCCACACCCAGGGGGAGGCATAAAATAACCAATCACATACATGGTTCAGCCCACACATCCCCTCCCCTCAGATAACATTAAACTCAATTATCCGGTACACTTTTTCAGCCAAGTTCTGGATGTACCCCAAAACCCGGGGGTACACCTTTAAATCCAGCATCGCTGGATAGCCCTTATTCAGGGGGACAACATATCCAAAATTCAAGTAATTCGGATGAATGGTTCGTGAGATATGGGGTTCCAAAGATTTGACCGACCGCATGGGTAAAGTATCCGAAAACAGTTCCATGCATTTTGGCCCTGCGGTCGGTCACAAACAAGGGAATGAAAACAGGCGAATTGCCTGTGTTATAGAGCCCGGAGAGGGTTTGAATGAATTCCCTTGTTTATGGGGTTCTTTCTACCGAACGGCGGGTCATTCGGTAGTTTCCATACGAATTTCTGGAAGTATGGAGGTCTCAGCGGTGTTTGCCTAGTCAAGTGTCCGATTTTAGTTCCAGACACTCGACGGCAAAACACCGCTGTTCGGTAGTTTAAGATGGCCGCCGCCACGTGTTTGTTTCCCGAATGGCGGCCACCCAGAGGACAAAGAATACATTACACTGATTGCCAATTACCCGTTTGCAACATTGTTGCAAACTGTAATTGGAGGCACACTTATTCCTGGGTGGTCTGGTTATTCGGTAGTTTCACTCAATATAATGAATGGAGTGATTCTACCGAACAATCAGATGAATGCTGCATACATATCACCCAGGCTAAACTTAACACACAAATACACATATAATATTACAGGCAGTACACTAGAATATGTATCACAGTCTTAAAGGGACAGTAGTCCCAAAAGTCCCAATATGTCCATAGATGCTTTTAAAAGGGCCAGTAGCAGCAATATACAGTACAATATGCCCCAAATAACCCAGGGGCCATAGTCAGCAGGTAGGAGGCTAGCAAACAGGCTTCTCCAGGGCCCAGTGGCGAGGTTGGTTTCGCCACATTTCTCCCCTTTTCCAAACAGACTAACAGGGTACCTTACCTCTTGCCGGTCAGTGCCCTTGTTAGTCCAGCAGCCCACCCACAAAACAGAAACAGCAGTACAGCCCACCCACAATAAATGGTTACTACACCTGAGTAAGAGAAAAACTTGTCCAGGTCCAGGTGCCTCACCATGGCTGTGTGGGGGACTGGTAGGCTGTTTTGGTGGGTTGCTGAGTGGGCAGAGCCCAGCGGTACTCTGCCCTGGTGCCAGCACTACCCCGGGAGTAGTCTGGTTGGAGCCTTGCTGAAGACCGACTGCCTCCCCTTTAGCTGCGCAGCTCTGCTGCTGGAGACCGACTGTCTCCCCTTGAGTTACACAGCTCTGCTGCTGGAGACCGACTGTCTCCCCTTGAGTTACACAGCTCTGCTGCTGGAGACAGACTGTCTCCCCTTTGGCTAAACAGCCCTGTTGTAGGGGGGCAGGACCGACCGTCCCTACCCCCTGTGCTGGAAGTGCAGAGACCACGGTCCCATCTGCACAGGTGTGGGGCTTACAGTCTCCCCCTGGTACATTAAGCTGCCGCTGGGGAGAGGTGGTAACCAGCTCCTCTCCCATTAGAACACTCTGCCCATTGATGATCCGCCGCTGGGGAGAGGTGGTAACAATCTCCTCTCCCATGCCTACTTTCAGTCTTTGTGGAGGGAGACCGACTGTCTCTCCTCCCAATTCAGTGTCCTGCTGCTGGGGAATAGAGACTGGGCTCTCTATTCCCAAAAAATCACGCTGCTGCTGGGGGGTAGGACCAACTACCTCTGCCCCCTGTAACTCAGCCTTCCGCTGGGGAGGGAGGACGCTGCTCTCCTCTCCCTGCACTTCACACTGCCTTCCCGGCATATCACTCTGCTGCTGGGGGGTAGGACCAACTACCTCTGCCCCCTGTAACTCAGCCTGCCGCTGGGGAATGGGGACTGGGCTCCCAATTCCCTGCAATTCACACTGCCGCTGGGGAATGGAGACTGGGCTCCCAATTCCCAACAAATCACACTGCTGCTGGGGAGGGAGGACGGCCCCCTCAGCTCCCTGTAGCTTGGGCGCAGAGACCACGGTCCCATCTGCGCTGGTGTGGGGCTTACTGTCTCCCCTTGGTGTGCTAAGCTGCCGCTGGGGAGAGGGGGTAACAAACTCCTCTCCCTTACACACTTTCAGCCGCTGGGGAGCAGGGCTGACCCTCTGTACTCCCTGTAGGCAGGGCGCAGAGACCACGGTCCCATCTGCCCTGGTGAGGGGCTTACTGTCTCCCCTTGGTGAGCTGTGCTGCCGCTGGGGAGAGGGAATAACAAACTCCTCTCCCTTACACACCTTCAACCGTTGGGGAGAGGGGATAACAGGCTCCTCTCCCTGCACCGTAGACTGCCGCTGGGGAGCAAGAACGGCACCTTCAGCTCCCTGTAACGCACACTGCCGCTGGGGATCTGGGCCGACTGCCCAGCATCCCTGTAGGGCCGGTAGAGAAACCGCAGTCCCATCTCCACCTGCCATCTGTGGGTCTTCCCAGGACCAATCCGTGAGGCCCCTCAACATTTGTGAGTAAGGGCCACCTGCTTCCCCACCTGGCAACTCTGGCTGCTGCTGGGGATCTGGGCCGGCTGCCCAGCATCCCGGTGGAGTGACCTTGGTCCCATCTCTACCTGCCTGTTGTGGTTCCTCACAGGACCAGTCTATGAGGACCCCCACTTCGGGTTCCTCCCGCCGCCTCAGGGAAAG
Organism: Pelobates fuscus; assembly: GCF_036172605.1. NCBI lineage: Eukaryota > Metazoa > Chordata > Amphibia > Anura > Pelobatidae > Pelobates > Pelobates fuscus. Next base: position 14,940,397 of record NC_086321.1, on the reverse strand, counting down.
ACGGCTAACCTCCTCGGATGCAGCCTCTACCCGGCTGCTGTAACGCTCCTGCTGCTGAGCATACTTCCTCTCTTTTGCCAACCGGAATTCTCGGTCCAGCCTTGTGTTTCGCTCGGCCATGACCTGGTTCCAGATCACCCGGCGTGTCTCCATGGGTATATCATCCCCATACTCGGCCACTCGCTGCCTCACCTCGGCCAGCCAATCATCTCCAGAGCCAGAACCTTCCATACTTGTCTGCTCCCAGGGGCGCTGCACGACTGCTAGCGTTGCCCTCAATTTGTAAATCCAAACGAACTGTGTCTCCGAGCTGCTTTACCTCACACTAGGACGCCATCCCACCGCTGCCACCAATGTAACGGATCACCTGGCACCCCGACTTGGTACCTCCGTTAATGGATGCTCCTAGTGCTTCCTGAGGGCTCCAAGCACTCTGGCAGACACCATAATCACCGAATCCAAGAAACCTTTAAATTCTCCCAAGCGTATGAATGCTGTAGACCATTGAATAGGAACCATACGAATAGACTTGTACCCCTAGCAGTCAACTGGAACAGCATACAATAAATCCTTCCCCCAATAATGAGACGACACATCACTTTGAGGTTAAAACAGGAACTCTGGACTGGCTCATCCAGCCTGGCTTTTATTACACTAATCCACATACAGGCCACACCCAGGGGGAGGCATAAAATAACCAATCACATACATGGTTCAGCCCACACATCCCCTCCCCTCAGATAACATTAAACTCAATTATCCGGTACACTTTTTCAGCCAAGTTCTGGATGTACCCCAAAACCCGGGGGTACACCTTTAAATCCAGCATCGCTGGATAGCCCTTATTCAGGGGGACAACATATCCAAAATTCAAGTAATTCGGATGAATGGTTCGTGAGATATGGGGTTCCAAAGATTTGACCGACCGCATGGGTAAAGTATCCGAAAACAGTTCCATGCATTTTGGCCCTGCGGTCGGTCACAAACAAGGGAATGAAAACAGGCGAATTGCCTGTGTTATAGAGCCTGGAGAGGGTTTGAATGAATTCCCTTGTTTATGGGGTTCTTTCTACCGAACGGCGGGTCATTCGGTAGTTTCCATACGAATTTCTGGAAGTATGGAGGTCTCAGCGGTGTTTGCCTAGTCAAGTGTCCGATTTTAGTTCCAGACACTCGACGGCAAAACACCGCTGTTCGGTAGTTTAAGATGGCCGCCGCCACGTGTTTGTTTCCCGAATGGCGGCCACCCAGAGGACAAAGAATACATTACACTGATTGCCAATTACCCGTTTGCAACATTGTTGCAAACTGTAATTGGAGGCACACTTATTCCTGGGTGGTCTGGTTATTCGGTAGTTTCACTCAATATAATGAATGGAGTGATTCTACCGAACAATCAGATGAATGCTGCATACATATCACCCAGGCTAAACTTAACACACAAATACACATATAATATTACAGGCAGTACACTAGAATATGTATCACAGTCTTAAAGGGACAGTAGTCCCAAAAGTCCCAATATGTCCATAGATGCTTTTAAAAGGGCCAGTAGCAGCAATATACAGTACAATATGCCCCAAATAACCCAGGGGCCATAGTCAGCAGGTAGGAGGCTAGCAAACAGGCTTCTCCAGGGCCCAGTGGCGAGGTTGGTTTCGCCACAGGCTGGTTCTCTGTTTTTTTCCGGGATTGGCAGCCTAACGAACAATTGTCCCTCCAACAATTGTCAGCTAAATTCGCCTTCCTGCTTTGCCTGGTGTCTTTCCGTCGTGTATCGGACGTTCGAGCCTTCGACGTCGACGCTTTCAATGTCGCCCCCGATGGGGTCACATTCCGTATTTCCCGTCGTACCAAGTCTGATTCAACCTCGTTTTTTTACCCGTTTTTTCCAGACGACCCGCAGCTTTGTGTGGTATCTACCCTCCACAGATACGTCTCGGTTACCTCTCCTCTTCGTAACTCGGCGTCGGGTCAACTTCTGGTGTCCTAAGTGCGCCCCCACGCTCCGGTCTCTACCACCACGCTAGCTAGGTGGATTTGCTGGATCCTCTCTCTCGCCGGTACAGACCCCTCTTTCGGTGCTCACTCCATACGCGGAGCGGCGGCCTCCTCAGCCTTCCTAGCGGGGGCGTCCTTGTCGGATATCCTTCGGGCAGCGGATTGGTCTAGGGAATCTACCTTTCGCACCTTCTACTTCCGCTCTCCTCCTTCTGCTGGGATATCTCTAGCGTTAAAAGTGCAAAATAGGAAGCCTCATGTAATAAAATTGAAGATTATGCTAGCTTTAGTGTACTAATAATCTTAATTTTAATAAGGACAGGAGGCGAGTATTTTCCCTCCCTTTTGTTCCCTCCCCTGACACCTCGGGGGGGGGGGGGGGTGGATCTCGAGGTGAGGATGTTATTTATGGTTTAAAGTCGCCGTGTTTCCTTCCTATCATGTAGTGGTCTATTCTGGTCTACCCTTGACTCTCACCTTAGGGACCTGACATCATAAGTTGCAGGAGCATGTTTTATTGTATACTAATATTTGTCATCTACTCTGTATTAATTTTTTCTTGAAAACATACTGAAAAAAGGCTCATCTGCTTGACCAGTTGTGGTTCAGTACCTAACCTATTTTATACTCTCCTTTCAGTGTAATCCTCTTCAGGACCTCCACTGGATACCGTTTCGGGATCCCTCACGACTCTGCTTAATTGGCTGAGGACTTCGTTTGCTTCTTGGTCCTGGTTTCACTGTTAGGAGTCTCCTCAAGTTCGGCGCTCCACGGAGGACGCTTCCATCGGTTTCGTTTGGGTTTCTGGTTATTTTTGAGTTCAGTCAAGACTTGGATGTCGCTTAAAGAAAGAGGAAGTGTACAGGCAGCATGACCCTTATATACACCATGCTGCCCATTGATTTATTGTTACTCTTTACGTTTTTCTTTACTGCTATGGAGTTTAGTAAAGAGAGTTAATGCAAAAAATAGGAAGCCTCCTGTCCTTATTAAAATTAAGTTTATTAGTACACTAAAGCTAGCATAATCTTCAATTATGCAATGCAATATACAAATATTATGAAAACTAGAGTAATCTAAACATCTTACAATAAAACGCCTCCTGTCTTTAATAAAATTTAGATTATTTAGTCACTGAAGCTAGAATAATCTCTAATTTTATGGCAAGACAGGAGACTTCATATTTGCTGTTTTAATGCCTGGAGAGTAAATTGAAATAAACGTGAGATGCAGGTAGGAAATATAAGGTACAGAAAGTGCATTCCCGTGATCTATTAGCAGAAGAAAGAACGTCTGAAAGAGACCCCCTGTCAGGGTACCTGAGGTCTCTACCTTTGAGAAGGGTAGAGACTTAGTTGTTTATCCATCTAGACAGGCCATTTCTCCCGTTCCTCGTGGTCCATCCAGTCATTCTAACGCTGGCCGCAAGGGATCCGCTTCCTTTTCTAACATGACGCTCGATACGTGACGTCTTCACGCTATCCCGAGCGACCTGTCACTCTATTGGCTTTATCCAATCAACACCCATCGGAGGCGTGTCTACTCTCCGGACTCAGGGTATTTAAGCTTGCTTCTCTCGTCAGCTCATTGCCCTGTCGTGGTTCTAGCTTGTCTAGTCACTCAGTGCTCTTGTATTCTAGTATTCTCTTTGGTTCTGACCCGGCTTGTTGTACTTTCTGCTATTCTGCTTATCTCTGTTATCCCTCTGACCCGGCTTGTCTCTCGCTTACCTGTCTTCTCGTTCCCTCGACCTCGGCTTGTCTCTGACCATTCTCTGTTATTCTCTGTATGTTAGTCCGGCCATTCTAAGGCCCGGTATACGTACCTTTCTACTGTTTGTACTCTGCGTGTTGGATCCCTGTCCCGATCCTGACATTACGACAGGGCCAATGGATCCTGCAGGTACAAACAGTCAGCTTGGTTCTTCCGACCCCAGGTTTGATGCCATGGAACACAGGATGGATCAGATGGCCCTAGCACTACAGGCGCTATTGTCTCGTGCTAGTAACCCACCAGAGGAGACACGTACTCCTTCGATCTCTCCTGTAAGTTCAGGTCTAGAAGTAGCCACTGTAGGTGCTTCTTCTCGTATTACTCCACCAGTACGTTATGGCGGTTCTCCTGAGAAGTGTCGTGGCTTTTTGAACCAGATCAGCATCCATTTCGAATTACAACCCCGCTCTTATCCTACAGATAGAGCGAAGGTTGGATTTATTGTTACGTTACTCATTGAGAAGGCTCTGAGATGGGCTAATCCTTTATGGGAGAATGATAACCCGTTAGTCTATAACTATAATGCCTTTGTAGCTGCTTTTAAAAGAACTTTTGACCCCCCTGGTAGGAAGGTCAATGCAGCTAGATTACTGTTGCGCCTTAGACAGGAAAATCGAACACTTGTGGATTATGCACTAGAGTTCAGATCCTTGGCGGCAGAAGTTAAGTGGAACGAACAGGCTTATATAGATGTATTTTTAAATGGGTTATCAGATGTAATCCTTGACGAGGTCGCTACTAGAGAACTCCCTGAGAATTTGGAGGATTTAATTTCTTTTATCTCTCGCATTGATGAACGCTTAAGAGAGAGGCAGAACACTCGAGATAGGACTCGTAGACCCTCCTTTAAACTAGCTCCTGCATTTCAAAATTCTGAGATCGAAACCTCACGTTTCCCAGAGCCTATGCAGATAGGTAATACTCACCTCACAGAGGAGGAGAGACAGTACAGGAGAAGGGAGGGTTTATGTATGTACTGTGGAGTCAGAGGTCATTTACGCCTAAATTGTCCCAATCGTTCGGGAAACGCTCGCACCTAAGTTTCTCTAGAGGACAGGCCTTGGGTGTATCTATTTTGTCCTCTGTTCACAATTATAAAGATCACAGGCTTCTGTTACCCGTTTCTTTGACTTGGGAGAAGGGAGTAGTAAAAACCATGGCTTTGATCGATTCTGGAGCAGCTGAGAGCTTTATCGATCAAGTCTTTGTTAACAAGCATACTATCCCATCCCAGTTAAGGGAGACACCCCTGGCCGTTGAGGCCATAGATGGTAGACCTTTACTTGAGCCTGTTATTTTCCGTGAGACCATACCTGTTAATTTAACTGTTGGTATCTTGCATGAGGAAGACCTATCCCTGTTGATCATTTCCTCTCCTTCTATTCCCATAGTCCTGGGGTACTCCTGGTTAAAGAGACATAACCCTATCATTAATTGGGAGTTAGGGGAGATAGTTTCATGGGGTCAGAATTGTCAAGAGAAATGTTTGCGGAAGGTCTCACCTCTTTGCCTGGCTAACACGTCGGCTAACTCCTCTAATCCTACAGAGACACAAATACCGCCTCAGTACCTGGATTTAAAGGCAGTATTTGATAAAAAGAGAGCCGATACCTTACCTCCACACAGATCCTTTGATTGCAAAATTAACTTACTCCCTGGTACCATGCCTCCCAGGGGTCATGTATACCCGTTATCTACTAAAGAGAATTCAGTTCTAGAGGAGTATATTCACGAGAATTTATTCTGAGGTTCTTAGGGAATTTCAGCATGAGTGTGTTATTGTATACCTGGACGATATACTCATACATTCTAGAGAGATTGAGACTCACCACGAACAAGTCAGAAGGGTTTTGCACAAACTTCTTCAACATGGTCTGTACTGCAAATTGGAGAAATGTAGTTTCGATCAATCCCAAGTAAACTTCCTCGGTTATGTGATCTCTGGGGAGGGATTTAAGATGGACCCGGATAAACTCCAGTCCATTCTGGATTGGCCTCTACCCAAGGGTCTTAAGGCCGTTCAGAGATTTATTGGGTTCTCCAATTATTATAGGCGCTTTATTAAAGTATATTCTTCTATTATTGCGCCCATCACCAATATGACCAAACAGGGGGCTGATACTAAGAATTGGTCTACGGAAGCTCTCCTTGCTTTCAAAACTCTCAAGGAGCTTTTTGCTTCCGCCCCAATTTTAGTTCACCCTAATACCACTCTTCCTTTCCTACTTGAGGTAGACGCCTCGGAGACTGGCATAGGTGCTATCCTATCCCAAAGGCTAGGTGTGGATAAACCGTTACATCCATGTGGATTTTTTTCTAAAAAATTGTCTGGTGCGGAGAGCAGATATGACATTGGTGACAGAGAACTACTAGCTGTTATCAAAGCTTTGAAAGAATGGAGACATTTATTGGAAGGGACATTACATCCTGTTACTATTTTAACGGATCACAAGAACTTGTCCTATATTGGAGAGGCCAAGCGATTGTCTTCCAGGCAAGCTCGTTGGTCGTTATTCCTCACCCATTTCAATTACGTTCTTACTTTTAGGCCTGGTTCAAAGAATTCTAAAGCCGATGCTCTATCTCGTCAATATGAACCTTTGGCTTCTTCTGAACCGGTTCTGTCCTCTATAGTACCCCAATGCAATATTATTGCTAACACAAGTCTCAAAATCCATTCTCCGTTGCTTGCTCAGATCTTGAACTTACAACATCTGGCACCTGGACAGACTCCTGAGGGAAGAAAATTTGTTCCTCCTGAACTCCAACTGGAGCTCTTACAGTGTTTCCACGAAAGCAAGGTGGCTGGTCATCCTGGCATTCGCAAGACTTATTCCCTGATCTCCAAGGATTTCTGGTGGCCTTCCTTACGAAAGGATATTAAGGAGTTCATCGGAGCTTGTGAGACTTGTACCAGGACTAAACAGACTCACGCATCTCCTTGTGGTTTGTTGCTCCCCTTGAACATTCCGGAGAAACCATGGTCCTGTTTGGCCATGGACTTTATTGTGGATTTACCTGCTTCCAAGAGACAGACTGTTATTCTCACGGTGGTGGATAGATTCACTAAGATGGCTCATTTTGTGCCGTTACCTAAACTCCCCACGTCTCCTGAATTGGCGGAGATTTTTGCGAGAGAAGTTTTTCGCTTACATGGGATACCTTCTGAAATCGTTTCTGATAGAGGCTCTCAATTTGTCTCACGATTCTGGAGATCCTTCTGTTCTCAATTAGGTATCAAATTGAACTTTTCCTCTGCATATCACCCTCAGTCTAACGGAGCCGCTGAGCGTACTAATCAAAAGATTGAACAATATCTGCGCTGCTTTGTTTCCGAACACCAGGATGATTGGGTCGGTTTGATTCCTTGGGCAGAGTTCGCACACAACAATCTCGTTTGTGATTCTACTCGTTCTAGCCCCTTCTTCATGAACTATGGCTTTCATCCTTCCATTTTTCATTCGGTCTCTTCTTCCCAAGGAGTACCGTCGGTTGATGATCATGTCGCCAATCTGAAGAAGTTGTGGGATCAGACTCGTCAAATTCTCCTGCATAATTCTATGTTGTTCAAAAAACACGCTGATAAACACAGAAGGGCGGCTCCAGTTTTTGTTCCTGGGGATAGAGTATGGCTGAGTACTAAGAACATTCGTTTAAAAGTTCCCTCTATGAAATTTGCGCCTCGGTACATAGGCCCCGGTTGCGTATCGCCTGGCTCTGCCATCGGCCTTACGTATTCCCAACTCCTTTCATGTGTCTTTGCTGAAACCACTGATTTGCAACAGATTCTCCTCTACGGTTTCCTCACCTCGTTCGGTTCAGGTGGACGGTCAGGAGGAGTACGAGGTCAACTCCATTATCAATTCCCGATTCTCTCGGGGAAGATTACAGTATCTGGTTAACTGGAAGGGATATGGTCCTGAGGAGAGGAGTTGGGTACCTCAGGAAGACGTTCATGCTCCCCGTCTCCGCAGGGCATTTCACTCCCGCTTCCCATCTCGTCCCGGTTCCTTCCGCCCGGTGGGCGTATCTGAGAGGGGGGGTACTGTCAGGGTACCTGAGGTCTCTACCTTTGAGAAGGGTAGAGACTTAGTTGTTTATCCGTCTAGACAGGCCATTTCTCCCGTTCCTCGCGGTCCATCCAGTCATTCTAACGCTGGCCGCAAGGGATCCGCTTCCTTTTCTAACATGACGCTCGATACGTGACGTCTTCACGCTATCCCGAGCGACCTGTCACTCTATTGGCTTTATCCAATCAACACCCATCGGAGGCGTGTCTACTCTCCGGACTCAGGGTATTTAAGCTTGCTTCTCTCGTCAGCTCATTGCCCTGTCGTGGTTCTAGCTTGTTCTAGCTTGACCCGGCTTGTTGTACTATTCTGCTTATCTCTGTTATCCCTCTGACCCGGCTTGTCTCTCGCTTACCTGTCTTCTCGTTCCCTCGACCTCGGCTTGTCTCTGACCATTCTCTGTTATTCTCTGTACGTTAGTCCGGCCATTCTAAGGCCCGGTATACGTACCTTTCTACTGTTTGTACTCTGCGTGTTGGATCCCTGTCCCGATCCTGACACCCCCTGGGGACCAAGGCAGAGGACACAGCCACGGCCCGCACCGAATGGGCACCAAAAGAAGCATCAATGCTCGCAAGACAAAGAAGCCATCTAATACAACGACTAACCATGTGACAGTGCACAGGGTTATGAGGAAAAATATAAAATACAAACAGAGGTCCTCACTGTAAGCAACGAGCAACACAAAGAGAAGGTCTATGCGGAAAGTAAGGATAAAAACGGAGGTGCGACAAACAATGGAAAAATGAACACCGCCAGGGTGAATGCAATAGCGTTTTAAGTCAAAGGCCATGATGTCAGAAACTCGACGAAAGGAAACCAAATAAAGCAATTAGGCTAGTTTGGTTGAGAGTTGGTGCAAGGAAAGTTCTGAATTAGGAGGAAATGCTTCCAGGAACGACAAAACCTGAGCAACATCCCAGAATTGGGTGTATTGAGGGAGCCAAGGGTTGAGAAAGACAAATACCTTGCAAATACCTTGGGATCTTTCCCAACCGGAAATGTGTCAATTGGGATATAAGCTGCCAAAATAGCAGAACGGAGAATGTTTATGGTACGGTAAGACTTTCCTTTGTCAAAAGGGGAAGACAGGAAGTTCATAATATTCACCAAAGTAGTTTGAAAAGGGATCAATATCCCTTTCCAAACACCAGCTATCCCAGAAACGCCATGCTGAAAGGTATGCTCTACGACTTCCGGGGGCCCATGAATCCCAGAGGAGTCCTCGAGATGAGTCGGAAAGTCCCGAGACATACCAGGATCCCCTGAAATCATCCAGGCCATGAGTCGAACATGGATGGCGAGAGGATGGAAGTACCCTGAAGGATCTTGGAGAAGATTGTGAAATACCGGGAGAAGCAAAAGGTAATCTGCAGACATTTCTGGGAGGTTGGGATACCAAGGCAGGGCCCTCCAGAGAGGAGTTATTAAGAGGATCTTGACTCCAAGAACCCTGAGATGATAAAGAGTTCAAGAGAGCATCGAAAAGGGTGGAAAGGCATAAGCCACTGTCGATGTTTGCCACTGTCACTGTAAGAATGCGTCGACGGCTTGAGACATTGAATCTGGTAGCCAACTGAAAAACGGCATCGGCCTGACGAATCAGACTGGAAGCAAACAGGTCCAGAGTGAGAGGCCTGCAGATGGTGGAAAATGCCAGGATCCAGGTGCCAATCACTGGCATGTGGTCAGTGACGGGAGAAGCAGTCTGTCTCAAGATTGTCCAGTCCTGGAAGGTATTCTGCTCGAAGAGAGAGGTTCCTGTCCAGACAGAACTGATAAAGTTCTCTCGTAAGGTCTGACAGGAACTTTGATCGAGAACCCCCTAGACAATTGACTTTACGGATAGTGGAAACGTTGTCCATTCTGAGAACCAAAGGACAGTTGTAGGCCTCCTTGGCAAAGCTGCAAATCACAAAGGAAGCTGCCATCAGTTCGAGGCAATTGATATGCAACGTGTGTTCCGACTGTGTCCAGAGTTCACCTGTGAAGAGGACGGAGCAGGTAGCCCCCCTTCCCAGGAGGCTGGCATCTGACTCCAGGAAAAAACTGGGTTGCTACACGAATATAGCTTTCCCGTTCCAAGCTTCCGTGTTGTGGAGCCACAAATCTAACTCTAGGTGGACCTCGTTGGTAAGAAAATTGGTTGGTCATTTGACCTGGATCTGTGAAGAAAATATGTCTTGAGATATTGTATTGCCCTGTAGTGTAGAGGGCCTAGGAAAATTGACTGAATGGAGACTGAAATTAGTTCTATGATTAGCGCTAAATCACAAAGATAAACTTGTTAAGGGTACAGCAACTTCGGAAAAACTTTTTGATGGATTTTATCTTTGAAGACGGGAGTTGAAGAAACAAAAGGACGGAGTAGAACTGAAGACCCAGGAAAAGAATAGTCTGAGATGGGATCAGAGAAGATTTTTTTGAAATTCATTACAAATCCGAGGTTCTGAAGGAGAGATTTGGTAATCTCTGTATGTTTTTGAAGGGTGAACGGATCTTGAGCCATGATTAGGATAGATCTGATACCTTGGGACTGAAGAAGAGCCATAACTGGTTTCATCAACTTGGTGAAACAGCAAAGGGTGCAAGAGAGACCAAAACTGTAGAAAGGGGCGATGGGAGAATGCCACCGGAACTGTTTAGGTTAAATCGTCTCTCGAAGGTCTGGAAGCATGTTTATGCCTTCCATTTTACATTTTGATTTAAGTTTCTTAAATTGATGATAGGGTGAAATTTGTTTGATTTCTTCTGGACTGCGAAACCTGGGTGTCAATGGAGAATGTTCGGTCGCACCCTTGTCTCTGAGATTGCAGAGTTCTGAGAGTAAAATGCCGATTGGGACATCCTTAGAGGGGGAGGGGAAACTCTTGTAGTGGGTGTGAGATGAAATCTATGTGAAACCTTGAAACAGTTTGAATGATGAGTGAGGAGAGACCACTGTGGGACAAAATGGGCTAGACAGCTTGCAATAAGTATTAGAAAATAAGGTAGGTTGATTACCTGCAGCAGTGCGACCCTTGAGTAAAGCAGACCCATGTCCTCTGATCGATCCTCTGTCTGTGAAGTTGTCTGTGATAGGGGTGGGTTCCACCCAAGTTTCAAGGTTCAGTGGGATGACGCCTATAGCTTGTGAAGGCAGTCCTGCCGATAGCTCGGCCTCTATGCCAGAAAAAGGATGAGAGTAGAACACTCTGTTGCAGGGATGTTTGAGCTTTATTAAGAGAGGTGAAAACAGAAACATGTCTGTTGAGGTCTCTCATGAATTGATCACCAATAGGCCATTAGCCTCTGTACTGAGTTCTTCAGAACTTAAATTTGCCAATTTTGCATCAATCTTGTGTAAGACGGCTTTGCGTTGTTCAGCTGAAATGGCGACATTAGCATTGCCAAGTAAACATAAGGCCCTCTGTGTCTATTCTCTTACCAAATGTGGATCTAAGCTACCGTCTGTTAGCTTCATCAGCAAGTAGAAAGATTTGCATAATGGGGCCAGCGGTGTCAAGCAGATTGTCGTGAACTGCTTTTAGACCCTGTTCAAGGCCTTTGTGGGGTCTTTACCCGATTTGCTTAGGTAATCAGGAGAGGATCAAATTCAAGTGTGAGTGCCACCTTTAGGTATTGTGACGTGGATATTCTGCTCTCAGCTTATTCCGAAACTCCTTTTCAAGCGGCTTGTGGAGCCACATTTTCTTCAGAATTGGGCTATATGGTCAGATGGGACCCAGCTGAGCGGGGATGTTTAATGATCCTGGGATTGAATAAGGGTTGAAAAAGGGATTAATTGTGTTAGAGGCTTGGTAAACCAGAGGCTGATTAACAAAAGACTTCTTGACATAAGGAGTATTAGTGTGTAGTGCATCAGTGGGGATTTGTCATCAGAATGCCCCGTGCAGTACTCATCCACGACTTTAAGGTCATAGTGGGATGTGGAACCCTCTAGGGGATCAATTATCTGTTGGTTCGAGGAGGTGTGTGACAACCTCAGATATTTAGCCTGGTGCCTTGCCTTTACCGGCTGAGGCACTGTTGCCCTTCCAGAGATGTTTGTGCGGAGCCCCTTCATGGTCAGATCCATTATGTGAATCCTCCATCAGATATGAAAGGGGGTCACCCTTTGTGAATAATTGGAGGTCACCCAATGTTAAAAGGGGTCACCCTTTGAAATAAATCTTGGGGGTCACCCAAGTAAAGCATATGGAGGTTACCCAAAGATGCAGCGGTAAATGGGGGCCACCCATTTTATTAATGATATACATATATATATAGAAGGCTTGGCCTGTAATTGTGGGAGGCACTTAATTTCCCTATTTAAACCCAGTAAGCCCCTGCTTACCTGTCTTCGACGATCTCGGAAGTGCTTCAGTGTACTTCCGGTTTGCAGTTCCGTGACGTCAGTTTCCCGCCCGCCGGCAGCCCGGTTCAAACGCCCTGCGGCTGTATTCGTGAGTATACCGCTCTTGCCTTACACGGACGGCATCAAAATCGTAAGTTTAGCCCTGTCGCTCACGGGCTCGGATTCACTCCGCTCCTGCATTTTCTCGGCCAGTGTAACACGTTCAGTTACACTTACACCTCGTAGTCTCACTCAGCCGCACCGGGTTGCCATACGTTTTTCGTTTAGTTGGCGCAATATCTTCATTCTGTTCCGTATTTTTGGATATTGTTCACGTTTTCAGCTATGATTTAGTAGTTACGTTTTATAAAAGGGGTTTAGGCGGGTTGTAGTATTGCCCAGTATTCTAAACTTCTGTGTTTAAAGTAGTTTATATGGTCCCCTTAAGTCATAAATAGCTAAGTAGAGTAAATAGGGGGTATGTTGTTCCATTGTGTTAAATGGCTGTTCATGTCCTGTTTTTTTTTTTTTGTAGTCCTTACTAGTACTGACACTTCTCGCAAGTGGCCCTTCGCGGGTATACGTATTCGCAGCTTTGTTATAGAGGTAGGCCTCGGTTTCACCCAGTTCATTTGTGTGTATGTTATAGTTAAATAGTACGTTTCATAAATAGGTCACGTTTCTTTTCCTTTAGTTCCGTTGGTTCCCTTCAGGATTATACTTTATTAGGTCAAATAAAGTTTCCTTCCTCTGCAGGTATGTTATTGGTGTGTCCTGGGGGGGGGGGGCTTCGAGGACTAGTTGTAATTTTCCCGCCAACTTAGGTATGTTCCCATAGGCCTCTTTGCCTATAAGTTTAGAGGTCCCGCAAGGCATAGGTCAGCCCTTACGTTCGGAGGTTCAGGCCAATCGTCCCAACGCATAGCTATAGCCTTGCTTCAAAAATTAGTTAGGGCCTCACCAGTCACGGCCAAACGTTTGCTTCTTTCTCATGTCACCGAGAGGCCAACTCCCCGCCACCCACCTCAGTGGCACCAAGGCCCCACGCGCCAAATCATAGTTAGTGCCTCTCATAGCCACTTGGCAAGTAGTTAGGGCCTCATCTGCCACCAACGAAAGCTAAGCTAATACAATTTCGCCTATGGGCACTAGCCTAGTAAGTGGGGTCCCTCCAGCTATTTATTTTCAGTAATAAACTCGCCCTCTCTGCCCCCTTAGAATGTCCAACGCTTCGGTGTTAGAAGACAATCTGTCGGTTACCAGCACCCCGCTCAGGTCGGGCACGCAGAGAACGCAACCAACCCCTCCAAGTCCAGCTTCCAGCTATCGCTCCTGGACTATCCCTAAGATTACCGCTGAACTTAAAAAGAGAAATATCCCTTATCCGGCTTCAGCTAGGAAGAATGAACTTTTTCGTTTATTGAACTCTACTGAGGATAACGAAAGGCCTGGCCCTAGTTCACAGGTTAATGTTCTTAATAGCCTGGCTGAATTACACGCCATGATGGCCTCCCTAGTGTCCTCAGTTGCCACCATCAATAACAGATTGGATAACCTGGAAGCTAGTAACGTTCCTACAGTCCCCGAGATTCCCGGGCCGGTTGTCCAACCCACGCCCGCCCTAGGAGGTAACAGTGACCCTCCACCGGCTAGGAAAGTTACTAACGTTATTAATCCTATTCACCTAATACCGCAGTCTCTCAGACGTGACATCATAGAGGGAAAGGATGTTAACTTGGCCTCGCTACTGATAGCGGCTCAAGACGTGGTAGAAAACAGGGCATACACGTTTGAGGACCTATCAGTAGTGATGAGGGCCAGGGACCCTAGGTTGAATAGGAAACTTAACATTCCTGAGTTTGTCTTGGCATTCGGCCTATACAGAGACGTTATCTGTACTGCTTTTCCCCTCCGCAGAGAGGAGCTAGATTTGTACCTACACAAGGTGATAGAGCTAGCTTATAAGTACGGGGGCTTTGCCTTTTACGACTATCACAAGTCATTCTCCTCTAGGTCAGCCGCTTCATTGTCCCAGTATAATACAGTCACGGACTGGGGTCAGCTAGATACAGAGTTGTTTCTTATGCATTTTGCAGGTCTCAAAACCCCTTCCTGTGCCATTTGCTCGTCTGCAGCTCACTCCATTAATTTCTGTCCTGAGAACGTAGCTATCCCCTCTACCAGTAACGCCAACTCCGATTTTCAGTCAACTTCCAACCAGAAGGAGATTAGAGACAAATTAGGCAGGCCTATAGTGTTCTTGGGCAAAGCTCAGGTCTGCAATAATTTTAATGCTGGGGGTTGTAGTTACAGTGCTTGTAGGTTGCTGCATGTGTGCTCGCTTTGTTTCAGGGCACATGCCAAGACGATGTGCCCTAACAAATTGTACCCTAAAAAGGCATCTACTCCAATAAACATACCGAGTTTGCAACGTTACCTGGCTAATCATCCTTCTTTACATCTGGTGGAATTTCTCACATCTGGGTTCACTCACGGGTTTCACACAGGCTTTGTCTCTCTCCCCTCAGGCATCTTGGAGTGCCCCAACCTTCAGTCAGCTCTCACAGACCCCGACACCCTACAAGTACTCTTACAGAAAGAAGTAGATAACGGCTTCATGATAGGCCCTTTCACTACTCCTCCTTTCTCCTCATGGAGAACTAACCCTCTAGGTATCGCCACTGGGAAGTTTAACAACAAAAAGAGACTTATTATTGATTTTTCTGCACCACACGCCTCTCCCACACCTAGCCTAAATGCACTAATCCCGTCAGAAGATTTTTCTCTTCAGTACGCTAGAATCGATGATGCCATTCAAGCGATTATTAACTCCGGGAAGGCAGCCTGGTTAAGTAAGTCAGATATTACTAACGCCTTCAAGTTACTTCCCATTCATCGATCACTCTGGCATCTGCACGGAGTTAAGTGGCTAGACAACTACTATTTCGCTACCAGGCTTACTTTCGGCTCCAAAAGTAGCCCCAAGTTATTCGACCTGTTCGCCGAAACCTTGACCTGGCTTCTCCTTAACTTCTGCAGATGCCCAGTTGTCATTCGTTATTTAGATGACTTCCTCACCATTGAACCTCACCACTGCACTCCACGCAGCCTTAATCACTTGCTCACGCTCTTCAAAGATTTAGGTGTCCCCGTAGCCCGGGACAAAACTGAAGGTCCCAAAACCGAAATTACTTTTCTAGGGATTACACTCAACTCTGTCACCATGCACGCCAGCCTGCCCCAGGAGAAAGTAGACCGAATTCTGTCTTACATTAGCACCTGCATGTCACTAGGCACTTGCACCAGGAAACAGCTACAGTCACTTTTAGGCTCACTTAATTTCGCCATGAGAATAATTCCACAGGGTAGGTCTTTCATTTCCAGAATCCTTTCACTTTTGCACGGTCTCCCTGATGATGACTCCACTACAACCCTAGACGAGTCAGCTACAGCTGACCTGAGAATGTGGCAGCTGTTCCTTTCCTCGTGGAATGGCAGGTCACTGTTTGTTCCCCCCGTTTCCGACGACTCCCCAGTACTCTGGACTGACGCTTCAGGTGCCTTAGGATATGCGGCCATATTTGGAGACGAGTGGCTATACGACTCCTGGCCGGTCGAAACCACGTCACTCGAGAGATTCAGTACCACCTCCTCTCTTTTTGAGATCTACCCTATCGTAGCAGCAGCTTACACGTGGGGGGTAGAGTGGAGGGGGCAGTCAGTCAGGTGTTTTTGTGACAACTTAGCTACCTGTAACATCATCAACAAGGGCCGCTCTCAGTCCCTCACGATCATGAACCTAGTCAGGAGACTCACTTGGCTAGCAGCTAATCTCCAGTTCTGCATATCCTGTGTTCACGTCCCAGGTATACAAAATACTGCCGCTGATGCTCTGTCACGCTTCAATTTGCAGGAGTTCTTCAGACTACATCCTACAGCTTCCCAGCAACCCAGGGTACCTCCAAAATTCGAAGACCTGGTAATGCATTAAGCTCTCTCCTACATCTGAGCGGCACGCTTGCTCAGGCGGGTCTTTCCCTCAACACGAGGAAAGCCTATTACAGAGCATATGAACTGTTTATGTGTTTCATTCGTAATTACTGTGTAATAAATGTTTTTTCTGTTGAGACCATGGTTGCTTTCACAACTTTTTGCCACTTTTCTCTTAATCTATCTTACAACACAATCAAACTCTACTTAACGGGAGTCCAACACTACATGTTAACCTCCTTTCCCAACAAGTCTCCTTTCCTATCTTCCTACCCTCTTAAAAGTGTCCTCAAAGGCATTCATAACTTGTCAGTACACATACCCACTAAACGCCTTCCCATAGATAGTAAGCTGTTTAAGAATTTGTCCGATATACTCGACACGTCCCCTTTCGAACATATCACAAACCTCGTTGTCAAATCAGCGGCTTATCTAGCCTTTTACGGTTTCTTGAGACCCAAAGAGTTCACCGTAGAGAGAGCCTCTGATTCCAGCTCGTGCCTCCAAAAGAAACACTTAATTAAAAATCTAGATCACTACACTCTGTCCGTTACCCGCACCAAAACAAGCCAATCAGGCCCACCAGTGGAAATTAACTTTTATCCCACTTCAACCAAATGGTGTCCCGTTCGTGTATTGGATAAGCTAGTAGCAGCCCAAGCTAATTCCGCTCCCGATAGCCCACTTCTAGATATTCTAGGGAAACCCCTGACCACAAAAATTTTCATGCTTTACATACGCACCCTTTTACTCCGTTTGGGACAAAACCCACGGTCATTCTCGGGCCATTCGTTTCGCATTGGAGCAGCCACAGCTGCCTCAGGTAATCATGTACCGACACACATAATTAAAAACATGGGGAGGTGGAAATCATCAGCATACAACAGATACATTCCCAATCCAGAGAAAGAGATAAGGCTGGCTTTCTGTGATATGACTAAATGATGTACCGCTTAATAAACGCATTTTGTTTTAATGGTTATTATTTTTGCCCTCTTTTACAGGCCTAACCTTACGTCAGTTTCGGCACACCTCAACTGACTTGCTATTAAGGAACTACTTATTTTAAACCCTGTTTTCCTTACGTCCTCGGAATGTGCCGTACACAAATAGAAGGCTTGGCCTGTAATTGTGGGAGGCACTTAATTTCCCTATTTAAACCCAGTAAGCCCCTGCTTACCTGTCTTCGACGATCTCGGAAGTGCCCCTCCCACCGCACCCTCAAATTTTATCATTTTCCTAGGTGGGCCCTCTTTTACAGGCCTAACCTTACGTCAGTTTCGGCACACCTCAACTGACTTGCTATTAAGGAACTACTTATTTTAAACCCTGTTTTCCTTACGTCCTCGGAATGTGCCGTACACAAATATATATATATATATATATATATACATACTTATATACACACACACACATACATATATGTATATATATATATATATATATATATATATATATATATATAAACAAAGACGCAGTGGGTAGGTAGTAGGAGAAAATTACCACTATAGCAAACAGGGGTTACCTGTTACAATAAAAGGGGTCACACTTTGAAATAAATCTTGGCAGTCATCCAAGTAAAGCATAAGGGGGTTACCCAAAGACGCAGCAGTAAATGGGGGTCACCCACTTTATAAATAATAAATAATACACACACATATATATAAACAAAGACGCAGTGGGTAGCTAAGTAGTGAAGAAAATTACCACTATAGCAAACAGGGGTTACCTGTTACAATAAACCCTTTAGGCAGATTAAAGTTTGGATTTATTTATATGAAGACAAAAAAATAATTCCACTTTAAATAGATGAATAGATAAATAGGTAGAAACTATTTAGAATATATTTTAAAAGATATGATTATGGAAGAGTAGTACAAAGAAATATATTTCACAAGAAAAACTTACCTTGGAACTTGGTGACTTGATGAAAATAAACTGCCGAAAAAAACAAAATGGCTGCCAGCTCTGAAGGAGGCGCCGCCCACCCGCGTCACAGGAAAAAGGTGGGGAAAATGTTGGACTTGCAACAGTGAGGCCCGACTAGCAGAGCGTCGGGAAGATAAGAAAATAGCCGCGATTAGATTAGATCATTAGGTCAGCAAAAAACCTTAAACTGAAAGGGAGGAGAATAATACAATTAAAACAATGATATGGTAAAAAAAAACTGAGATAAATATACAGCACTAAGGCCAGTGTAATTAGAATAGACTCGCCCGAAGGCAAGCAGCAAAGAAAGAGGCAGTGGGAGGAGTCTAAAATGGATTCCTTCTGATTGGTTGATTTTGTTTTCAATTGTTTAACTGTTTCTTTGCTGCTGGGAGGATTCAGTAAGGAAAGGGAAGCAAATCTGAAACAAATATAAAGCCTCCTGTCAGCCATAAAATTCCAAGATTTTACTAGTAACATGACGTAAAGTCATGATTTTATTAATGACACGGAGGCGAGTATTATGCTTTCTCTTTCTTTATTATTCTCCTCAGCAGCAAAGAATTTAACTTGAAAGAGAATAAAACAAAATAACAACAGGGCAGCCAATCATATACATTTATATATATTAAGTGTCTTGACCAATCCTCTAATTTCCTCTTTCTTTGTCCTTGTGACGAAGATCAGCATTAACTTGAACGTAATAATTCCCATAACTTCCCGAAACTTCTGCCGTTCTTCAGAATTCGCTTTAACGAAATTAAGATGTGGAAACAAAGAGAGTAGATGGTAAAATCCTAACTTCGGAACTGTATGTCAGTCTTTTCCTTTATGTTCCCTATGTCTTGTATAATTGTAGATTATAGTAGTTTTATATGTGTACATAAAAAAGGGACGTTTCATATGTCTTACAAAATGTATCTATTACTTACCCCATGAGTGTTCATTATGACCCTCCTTATTGTATGTAGCACGCCCACCGGGTGGGTGGGTGGGAATAATACTCGCCTCCGTGTCATTAATAAAATCATGACTTTACGTCATGTTACTAGTAAAATCTTGGAATTTTATTAATGACACGGAGGCTCCTATTATGCTAGTTCAAAGCTTGGCCACTACTTGAAGTGAAATATGTTCAATTGGGCGAAAATAGAATTCCCTAAATGTCGATACTTGCGACCAATCCGCCGCCTTTAATATATCCTCGAGTCGACAACCAACTGTCGAGGCTTTGGATGCCATGGCTCCTCTCATTGAATGGGCCGAGAATTTTGATGTGTCAATTCCCGCTAGTGCTAACAAGTTCTTGACCCAACGAGCCTTCTGTATACAGTGTTTTGGGAGTGACAGGAGAAAAGGGGTGGGGAAGAACCCTCAAGGGTTAACAGAGTATACCCTGACTGCAGAGCTGAATAAACCCTAAGAAAAAAATAGAGACCCAGGGGTTAACCTAAATATTAATATTAATATTACCACAATAATTACAACTTGCGGTTATGGGGACAGCAGGATCCGAGCTAGGAGCCGTTCAGCCTTCCTGCGCTTCAGAGGGGAGAAGCGCGCTGAAGGTGAGTAGCTCCGCCCCCTCTGCAATGGCCGCGAGTGTAGGGAAGAGTGCTTGCGGTTTCAGACCGCCGAGCAGGGTAAGCCCAGGGAGAGGACAGTGTTGCTCGGCACCCGCGGAGTGTCTAAGCGGGTGCCGGCATGTTACAGGAGCACGGCCGGTGCGGTCTCACAGCCTGTCAGACCCCTCTCAGCCCTGTGCGGACGGAGAGCACAGGGGGAAAGGGAAAAGGTGTTTGACACAAGTGCAGCAGTGTGGGAGACACTGCTTCACGGTGGTCCCGTAAAAGGGATACAAACATTAATCAGCAAAACTATTTTCAGTGGAAATCAAGCAATCATAAATAGAGACATTAATAAAATCTGTGGAGTACAATAAAATCTAAAATGGAAATGGCTACAATTAGGTTTATTTTGCCTTCATTTGGATCAACAGTGTAAAAGAATGGGCTTCATGGTTGAACTTGATAGCCTTTTTTCTATCTACGGTACCTATATGCCTCCAATTTAAAAAAAAAAAAAACTGGAATTCCATGCTATAGAAAAAGTTACTACGCATTGGAGAGGAGGGGATTTTAACCAAAAATTAAGTTTACAAGAAACAAAATGGATCTTTGAAATGTACACTTTAACACCTAGAGGGCTCAACATTGATATTGATATTGAAATGAACTGTATTTTATGATTTTTTTTTATGTATTTATGTTTTTTTATATATTTTTTTTATGTATTTATATTTTTATGTATTTATTATTTACTTCATACGTTTGGGCGAAGGATATAGTTCTTATTAAAATAGGTATCTGCTAATACATTGTCTTTTTAATGAAATTATTTTTACTACATTCTTTCTCTCTTTTATGGTTAAATTAACATATACTGTGGACTATCTGGCATCTTATTGGAGATTACTTGGATCTGGACGATATACATATTGCCAGATATATATTACATAACAGACTGCCGTTCTTTTAACTAATATTTATGGAGAGGTGGAGTCCGAAGAAAGGAGGAGCCAACTACTTAGGAAAAACGTGACGAACATTTGCCAACCATAAGTAGGCGCATGGCTGTTTTGGAAAACAAGTCGACCGGAAGTAGACGCACAGTCATTTTGCAACCCCGGAAGACGTTCACCGGAAGTAAAGTCACCGCCATCTTGGAATCCCACATATTAAAATGTTAAAATGAACATGTTTTTTCTTTCTTCCCACCTTCTATTCCCTTCCCTTTCCCCCCCCCCCCCTCTTTATTTATATATGTAAAAACAGGAAGCATTTTTTCCCTTTATTTATATATGAAAAAACAGGAAGCTTTTTTTTCTCTCTCTCTCTTTATTTATATGTCAAAATAGGAACCTTTTTTTTTTTCTCTGTATTTATATATGTAAAAACAGGAAGCATTTTTTTCTTTCTTTCGTCTCTTTCTTTATGTATGTCAAAACAGGAATCACCACCATCTTAGAGTTGGCGAGATGCTTCCTGCAGTAACCAAATATGGACATTCAATTACCATTTCCTGCTGCTACACCTGTCTCCAATATGGTAAATTGGGGGCATATATAGGTGGGTCAGCATATGGGAGGATATACTGCACTTGAAAAAGACCCTGGAGGGTCGAAACGCGTTGTGCTAGCTGCTGTGTCAGCAATTTCTGCTTTTATTATTTTATACCAAATAAATGTTTATTTTAACACTTCACCTTACCTGGTTCCTGAGTTCCTGCTAAGAAAAACTTATTACAAACATCGAAGAGGAGGATCAGATCCAGTGTATCCCTTGGTGGATGAAATACCTTTACAGTCCAGAGCCTAACTTATGTGGCTCTGGAAAGTGTGAGGGAACCTTTTTTATTCTCCACATATTGTAAATAGGGTTCAACAGTATACACTATGTTGTTTTCTTGTATATATTATATATAGGGTCCACAGTTACTGTCGGTTGCTGAAAATAGGACCCATACAAGATTTTAAAGGTAAAATATTCCACTGTTTGTGCGCTTTCACCTTTTTTTTCCTGTTCACTATATCTTTCATTTGGTGTAACAGGTGACTGTACACCGAGGTGTTTTTAAGCTGCACCAGTTGTAGTATTTTGTGTATAGTGTCCTTTTCTCTTCTATTGTGTATTTCTTTTTTCTATCTAGACTACTATGTAATTACGTACTATGTAACTAGGTACTATGTAACTAGGTACTATGTAACTACGTACTATGTAACTATGTACTAAGTAACTATGTACCTATGTACTGTGTAACTTTATACTATGTATTATGTAACCATATACTATGTAACTACGTACTATGTAACTATGTACTATGTAACTATGTACTATGTAACTACGTACTATGTAACTATGTACTATGTAACTATGTACTATGTAACTACGTACTATGTAACTATGTACTATGTAACTATGTACTATGTAACTACGTACTATGTAACTATATACTATGTAACTATGTACTATGTACTGTGTAACTATATACTATGTAACTATGTACTATGTAACTATACAATATGTACCTATGTACTGTGTAACTATATACTATGTAACTATGTACTATGTAACTATACAATATGTACCTATGTACTGTGTAACTATATACTATGTAACTATGTACTATGTAACTATGTACTATGTAACTATATACTATGTAACTATGTAACTATATACTATGTAACTATATACTATGTACTATGTAACTACGTACTATGTAACTATGTACTAAGTAACTATGCCCCTATGTACTGTGTAACTACAGGGAGTGCAGAATTATTAGGCAAATGAGTATTTTGACCACATCATCCTCTTTATGTATGTTGTCTTACTCCAAGCTGTATAGGCTCGAAAGCCTACTACCAATTAAGCATATTAGGTGATGTGCATCTATGTAATGAGAAGGGGTGTGGTTTAATGACATCAACACCCTATATCAGGTGTGCATAATTATTAGGCAACTTCCTTTACTTTGGCAAAATGGGTCAAAAGAAGGACTTGACAGGCTCAGAAAAGTCAAAAATAGTGAGATATCTTGCAGAGGGATGCAGCACTCTTAAAATTGCAAAGCTTCTGAATCGTGATCATCGAACAATCAAGCGTTTCATTCAAAATAGTCAACAGGGTCGCAAGAAGCGTGTGGAAAAACCAAGGCGCAAAGTAACTGCCCATGAACTGAGAAAAGTCAAGCGTGCAGCTGCCAAGATGCCACTTGCCACCAGTTTGGCCATATTTCAGAGCTGCAACATCACTGGAGTGCCCAAAAGCACAAGGTGTGCAATACTCAGAGACATGGCCAAGGTAAGAAAGGCTGAAAGACGACCACCACTGAACAAGACACACAAGCTGAAACGTCAAGACTGGGCCAAGAAATATCTCAAGACTGATTTTTCTAAGGTTTTATGGACTGATGAAATGAGAGTGAGTCTTGATGGGCCAGATGGATGGGCCCGTGGCTGGATTGGTAAAGGGCAGAGAGCTCCAGTCCGACTCAGACGCCAGCAAGGTGGAGGTGGAGTACTGGTTTGGGCTGGTATCATCAAAGATGAGCTTGTGGGGCCTTTTCGGGTTGAGGATGGAGTCAAGCTCAACTCCCAGTCCTACTGCCAGTTTCTGGAAGACACCTTCTTCAAGCAGTGGTACAGGAAGAAGTCTGCATCCTTCAAGAAAAACATGATTTTCATGCAGGACAATGCTCCATCACACGCGTCCAAGTACTCCACAGCGGGGCTGGCAAGAAAGGGTATAAAAGAAGAAAATCTAATGACATGGCCTCCTTGTTCACCTGATCTGAACCCCATTGAGAACCTGTGGTCCATCATCAAATGTGAGATTTACAAGGAGGGAAAACAGTACACCTCTCTGGGTGTCTGGGAGGCTGTGGTTGCTTCTGCACGCAATGTTGATGGTGAACAGATCAAAACACTGACAGAATCCATGGATGGCAGGCTTTTGAGTGTCCTTGCAAAGAAAGGTGGCTATATTGGTCACTGATTTGTTTTTGTTTTGTTTTTGAATGTCAGAAATGTATATTTGTGAATGTTGAGATGTTATATTGGTTTCACTGGTAAAAATAAATAATTGAAATGGGTATATATTTGTTTTTTGTTAAGTTGCCTAATAATTATGCACAGTAATAGTCACCTGCACACACAGATATCCCCCTAAAATAGCTAAAACTAAAAACAAACTAAAAACTACTTCCAAAAATATTCAGCTTTGATATTAATGAGTTTTTTGGGTTCATTGAGAACATGGTTGTTGTTCAATAATAAAATTAATCCTCAAAAATACAACTTGCCTAATAATTCTGCACTCCCTGTATATACTATGTATTATGTACCGTATTTTTCGTTCCATAAGACGCACTTTTTTTCCCCTCAAAAGTGAGGGGAAATGTCTGTGCGTCTTATGGAGCGAATATGAAGCTTTACTTACCTGTCTTGCAGCGTTGGCCGGCAGCACAGGGCGCACCGCGGTAGTGGAACTTGAATTTCATGTTCCGGTTTCCGGCGGGACTGAAAGGAAGTGCGCACAAGCTGAGTGCGCACTTCCTTTCAGTCCCGCCGGAAACCGGAACATGAAATTCAAGTTCCACTACCGCGGTGCGCCCTGTGCTGCCGGCCAACGCTGCAAGACAGGTAAGTAATTATAGGACAAGGGGAGGGGGACAGTATGGGAGGGGGATAAAGTCTGTGGGGAGGGGGGGAGATGAAGTCTGTGGGGAGGGGGGGAGATGAAGTCTGTGGGGAGGGGGGGAGATAAAGTCTGTGGGGAGGGGGGGAGATGAAGTCTGTGGGAGAGAGGAGAAGACTATGGAAGGGGGGGACACTATGGGACAGGGGAGAAAAAAAATATTCTGTACAAACTGTCCCATAGTAAGAAACACTATGGGACAGTTTGTTCAGAATATTTTTTTTCTGGGTTTCTTCCTCTAAAAACTAGGTGCGTCTTATGGTGAGGTGCGTCTTATGGAGCGAAAAATACGGTAACCATGTACTATGTAACTATATACACTGTGTGCAGAATTATTAGGCAAATTAGTATTTTGACCACATCATCCTCTTTATGCATGTTGTCTTACTCCAAGCTGTATAGGCTCGAAAGCCTACTACCAATTAAGCATATTAGGTGATGTGCATCTCTGTAATGAGAAGGGGTGTGGTCTAATGAAATCAACACCCTATATCAGGTGTGCATAATTATTAGGCAACTTCCTTTTCTTTGGCAAAATGGGTCAAAAGAAGGACTTGACAGGCTCAGAAAAGTCAAAAATAGTGAGATATCTTGCAGAGGGATGCAGCACTCTTAAAATTGCAAAGCTTCTGAAGCGTGATCATCGAACAATCAAGCGTTTCATTCAAAATAGTCAACAGGGTCGCAAGAAGCGTGTGGAGAAACCAAGGCGCAAAATAACTGCCCATGAACTGAGAAAAGTCAAGCGTGCAGCTGCCAAGATGCCACTTGCCACCAGTTTGGCCATATTTCAGAGCTGCAACATCACTGGAGTGCCCGAAAGCACAAGGTGTGCAATACTCAGAGACATGGCCAAGGTAAGAAAGGCTGAAAGACGACCACCACTGAACAAGACACACAAGCTGAAACGTCAAGACTGGGCCAAGAAATATCTCAAGACTGATTTTTCTAAGGTTTTATGGACTGATGAAATGAGAGTGAGTCTTGATGGAACAGATGGATGGGCCCGTGGCTGGATTGGTAAAGGGCAGAGAGCTCCAGTCCAACTCAGACACCAGCAAGGTGGAGGTGGAGTACTGGTTTGGGCTGGTATCATCAAAGATGAGCTTGTGGGGCCTTTTCGGGTTGAGGATGGAGTCAAGCTTAACTCCCAGTTTCTGGAAGACACCTTCTTCAAGCAGTGGTACAGGAAGAAGTCTGCATCCTTCAAGAAAAACATGATTTTCATGCAGGACAATGCTCCATCACACGCGTCCAAGTACTCCACAGCATGGCTGGCAAGAAAGGGTATAAAAGAAGAAAATCTAATGACATGGCCTCCTTGTTCACCTGATCTGAACCCCATTGAGAACCTGTGGTCCATCATCAAATGTGAGATTTACAAGGAGGGAAAACAGTACACCTCTCTGAACAGTGTCTGGGAGGCTGTGGTTGCTGCTGCACGCAATGTTGATGGTGAACAGATGAAAACACTGACAGAATCCATGGATGGCAGGCTTTTGAGTGTCCTTGCAAAGAAAGGTGGCTATATTGGTCACTGATTTGTTTTTGTTATGTTTTTGAATGTCAGAAATGTATATTTGTGAATGTTGAGATGTTATATTGGTTTCACTGGTAAAAATAAATAATTGAAATGGGTATATATTTGTTTTTTGTTAAGTTGCCTAATAATTATGCACAGTAACAGTCGCCTGCACACACAGATATCCCCCTAAAATAGCTATAACTAAAAACAAACTAAAAACTACTTCCAAAAATATTCAGCTTTGATATTAATTAGTTTTTTGGGTTCATTGAGAACATGGTTGTTGTTCAATAATAAAATTAATCCTCAAAAATACAACTTGCCTAATAATTCTGCACTCCCTGTACTATGTAACTATGTACTATGTAACTATGTACTATGTAACTATACAATATGTACTAAGTAACTATGTAACTATGATACTATGTAACTATGTTACTATGTAACTATGTACTATGTACTATGTAACTATGTACTATGTACTATGTAACTACATACTATGTAACTACGTACTATGTAACTACGTACTATGCAACTACATACTATGTAACTATGTACTAAGTAACTATGTACTATGTATTATGTAACCATATACTATGTAACTAAGTACTATGTAACTATATACTATGTAACTATGTAACTATATACTATGTAACTATATACTATGTAACCATATACTATGTACTATGTAATGATGTACTATGTAACTATATACTATATAACTATGCAAAAATTAGTTTTATTAAAACCCCCAATTCATTACTGGATATATCCCTTGAAAATATTTTTACGTGAGATTTATTGTTAAATGCCAGAACTGAAGCATGGGGAAGAGATGTTGAGACATTCTTGTTATCTAGAAAAGGATGGTGGCTAGTGTTCGCCTCATATTGTGAATGCCTGAATTGCTATTGTGATTACATTTCACGGACTTCCCCTGAATTTGACGATTTGGAGGAATATCCAGATATTTTTAATTATTATATTATTAATTATATTGTTTATAATTAATCATTAAGATGTTATGTGCGTCAGACAGTTCTAGATATTGTAATGGTTTTAGAGGATATGAATGTCTTCCTTACTATCCTATCTCAGAGACATCATGTAGGAATACACGCAGAATGCTCTGTAGTGTATAAAGTATATGAACAACAGGGAAAGTGGAGAACATACAATATCCCACACTCTAACATAGCCACACACTAACATGCATACACAGACACACACTAATAAACATGGACAGAGACAAGCACTAACATGCATACACAGATACATTTATATACATAGAGAGACCAAACAAATGCACATACACAGAGACTCACAATAGAATGCATATGCAGACACATTAATAAACGTACAGAGACACACTGATACACATTATGAGACACACACTAATAAACATACACAAGGGTGCAGGGCTTGGCCGCCATGTCAAGCGGTCGCATAGTACACGAGTTCTGTGAATTTTCGCTACAAACACTAATTTATTGTGTTATTTTACCTGCTAACTTGAGCAGTGTCGTAGCAGAGTGAAGCAGAGGAGTTGCTGGACCCTCTGGTATTGCGTGACTACTGGCGGTCCCCATGACACAGCCTGTGTACCTCATGGCCTAACGCTGGATGAGCCGGGAGTTGCGGCCAACCTCGCCGGTAAATCCCAGCGGGCAGCTCAGCGGATGAGTCTCGTGCACTCCCCCCCTGGACCGTTGGGGGTTATCCCGGTTCGCACCAACACAGTGTCACGCTGCTTGGGTCACTTACCTTAGCTGACTCAACTATACCTCCTGCACGCACCGAGCTCCAACAAAATGACGGGCATGCCTATTCCTCCTACATACATCCCAGTGCAGCAAAAAAGGCCCCTACAAGATATGGTGGAGCGATTTCTACAATGGCTTGATACTATCTTTGCACACTTCTGGGCAATGTTGGAGAGCTGAGCAACGTTACAGCAGCTGCCTCAGAGAGGTGATCGGGCGAGTGCAACCAGGGGATGAGCGCATCTCCTCCGGGCACAGCTTCACCAAACCAACCTACTCCTAATCCAACGGGCTTACCTGGGCCAAAAGTCACCAGAGGCTTAACCTTGAAGCTTCACCCGCGTAAGACCATCAAGGCCTACTTTGCCTCCCACCATGGGAAAGACAGGGACTCTCGGAGCCTCATGGTCTGTGGCTCAAATATGCTGCTCTCGGGGCTGGAGGAAAGCAACGCTTAGCTCACACTATGCATCAACCTTCGATGATCCCCTCATGATGACAGTACACATCCTAACAGGCTCGCTTGGAAACACAACCATCGGGTCCCTCCTTGGAATTGGCTGAACCTGCCGGCAAAACTACACTTCCATTTGATGATGCCTGTTGTTGATTCACTTTTAATGCCAGTTGTATAGCTTACGCTTACTCTCATTTTAATTTTAATTTTCTTATTCTAAGTGTGTTTGGAGTGGAACCCAACGTAATGTGGTGCCTGTAAGTTCCTTCTATGCAATGTGAACTAATGTTTCTTAAATTGCATATTTTCTCTTTATCCCATATGTCTATATACATTTGCCTGGTAACAATTCTAGTGTAGCATCAGACATGTTACTCATATAAAACTAATTCTATCATACACTGTTAATGCCTGAAAAGAATCACCATGTTTATGCTTGAAAATGTTACCCATTTTATGACATGTTTCCCAACCTGATTTCCTCCTTAATTACAAAATTGTGCTATACCCTCATGTTGCCACAGAACGTTGTATTTTAGGTAGCGTCTGCTTATCTCATGCAACCTGCTTTTCTGTTATTTAAAATGCTTGTAATCGCTGTTGTGGCATTACGAGATATATTGTGTTTTTCATGCACAGCAAAAATAAAAAATGAAAAATGTAATTAAAATAAACATACACAAAGACACACACTAACATGCAAACACAGACACACTAATTCACATACACAGAGACACACACTAACATGCATTCACAGACACACTAATTCACATACACACAGATACACACTAACATGCATTCACAGACACACACTGAGGTTTATACACAGAGACACAATCTGATACACATATCAAAGACAAAGACTAATACACATATACAGAGACACAATAAAACACATACAAAGAGACTTACACTAAAATGGATATACAGACACACATTAATACACATACAGAGACACACAATAATACACATACAAAGAGACTTACACTAAAATGGATACACAGACACACACTAATACACATACAAAGACACTGAACTTCTCTCATCACTAAAATATCCCTATCCTTTCACTCACCTGTCCCTAGCAACACCATAATTATTACTTCCACCTTACTCCCCTCCCCTCTCTATTCATCCCATGCACTCTACACATACCTTTCCAGCCTATCTCCACCAACTCCTCCCAAATCCTCTACATACATACCCTCTTACAAAACTTTCAAATCCTACTCCCACCTTCACTTCCTTTCTATCCTTCTGCTCCTAGCTGCTGGTGATGTCTCTCCTAACCCCGGCCCCCTCGCAACAAACTCAGCACATACTAACCCAAGGATCCACACTAATCTCATACCCATCTCATGTTCCTCTAAATCCTCCTTCAATACTGCCCTCTGGAACGCACGCTCTGTTTGCAATATAACTAAATCCACTGCTGTCCATGACTTCTTCATCTCTCGTTCTATAGATTTACTAGCCATAACAGAAACCTGGCTCTCCCCCTCTGACACTGCCACCCCTGCATCTTTGTCCTTCGGTGGTCTCCAACTTACCCACAACCCGAGAAACTCTGAATGTAAAGGTGGTGGTGTTGGGTTTCTCCTCTCCCCTCACTGCTCTTTTAAACCTCTTCCCACCCCCCCTTCTCTCTCTTTCCCATCATTTGAAATACACTCAATTCGCTTTTTCGAACCCTTCTCTGCTAACATTGCTGTTATTTACCGTCCCCCTGGTTCCCCTCTTCTCTTCCTTGACCACTTTGCTGCCTGGCTACCCTATTTCCTCTCTTCTAACATTCCATCCCTAATTCTCGGGGACTTCAATATTCCTATAAACCCACCTTTGACCTCTGCAGCCACTAAACTACTTTCAATTACTTCCTCCCTCGGGCTATCGCAGTGGGCAAATTCTCCCACCCATGTAGCTGGCAATACCCTTGACCTAATCTTCACTTATGCATGTACAGTATCTAATATCTGCAACACTCCATATCCACTCTCTGATCACCACCTCTTATCATTTGCTCTCACGTACCCCCTCACCCAAAAACCTCAGCCTAACCCCCCTCAACTCAGGAGGGACCTTAATTCTCTTGATCTCCAACAGTTGTCAGCTGACATTGATTCACAACTGCTGTCCATCCCTTCCCTCTCCTGTCCTTCACAGGCCATCTCCATATATAACTCTACTCTTACATCTGCCTTGAACATTGCAGCGCCACTCCAAACAAGCACCTCGAGGAGGACCCGCCCCCAACCATGGCATACTAAATCAACGCGCTACCTGCAAAGATGCTCCCGTTGTGCTGAACGCTCCTGGAGGAAGTCTCGTACCCAATCAGACTTTCTCCATTATAGATTCATATTGTGTTCATACAGTGCAGCCCTTGCCCTTGCCAAACAGTCCTATTTTTCCGCTCTCATTAGTTCATGTTCCCGCAACCCCAGGCGTCTCTTTCACACCTTTAATTCTCTTCTTCGCCCTGCTGTGGCCACCCCCAAAACTAACCTTACTGCTGATAACTTTGCATGTTACTTCACTGACAAGATTGAACAGCTAAGGAAAGAATTCTCCCCTCCTTGCCTTTCTGTTTCTCAATCACACATAGATCATGCCTTTCCTACCCTTCAGACATTCTCCCCAGCTACTGACCAAGAGGTGGCTGCTCTTCTTTGCTCCTCTCGCCCCACCACTTGCCCGCTCGATCCTGTCCCATCTCACCTTATTAGATCTCTCTCCACTTGTCTTGTGCCTTCTCTAACACACATCTTCAACTGCTCGCTCTCTTCTGGCATCGTCCCTGCTGACCTTAAACATGCCACTGTAGTACCTATACTAAAAAAACCATCCCTCGACCCATCCACCCCCTCTAACTACCGTCCCATATCCCTGCTCCCTTTTTCCTCAAAGCTTCTGGAAAGACTTGTCTTTACCCGTGTGTCTCATTTCCTCAATTCCAACTCTCTCCTTGACCTCCTTCAATCTGGCTTCCGCCCTCTCCACTCTACAGAGACTGCCCTTATCAAAGTTACTAACGACCTAATCGCAGCTAAATCCAAAGGCCACTACTCCATACTAATTCTTCTTGACCTCTCAGCGGCCTTTGACACCGTTGATCATGCTCTCCTTCTTCAAGCTCTTCAATCACTTGGTCTCTGTGACTCTGTCCTCTCATGGTTTTCCTCTTATCTCTCCCAACGCTCATTCAGTGTCTCCTTTTCTAATGATACCTCCTCCCCTTGCCCTGTCTCAGTTGGAGTTCCCCAAGACTCCGTCCTTAGTCCCCTTCTATTTTCTCTTTATACTGCCTCTCTTGGCAAACTTATTACCTCTTTTGGATTTCACTACCACCTGTACGCTGATGACACCCAGCTATATCTCTCCTCCCCGGACCTCTCCCCTGCCATCCTGCAACGTGTCACTGCTTGCCTTTCTTCCATCTCTGACTGGATGTCCTCCCGCTTTCTGAAACTCAATCTCTCAAAAACTGAGCTCCTTGTCTTTCCTCCTCCTAATACTGATCCTCATCTTTCGCTCTCCCTCCAAGTTTGTGGTACCAACATTAGTCCATCCTTGCAAGCGCGCTGTCTTGGCGTCATACTTGACTCTGGTCTCACCTTTGAGCCTCACATCCAGCATGTTGCCAAATCCTGTAGATTCCATCTTAAAAACATAGCCCGCATCCGCCCCTTTCTTGCACCAGATACTACCAAGGAGCTTGTCCATGCTCTAGTAATTTCCCGCATGGATTATTGTAACCCTCTCCTGATTGGTCTTCCCAATAGCCGTACTGCACCCTTACAGTCCGTAATGAATGCTGCTGCTAGATTGATTTTCCTCTCTAGTCGTTTCTCTCACACCTCACCCCTCTGCCAGTCCTTACATTGGCTTCCTGTATGCTATAGGAGTCAATTCAAGGTACTAACTCACACCTATAAAGCACTGAACAACTCTAGCCCCTCTTATATCTCCTCACAGATCCATAGGTATGTCCCTTCTCGGTCTCTCCGTTCTGCCCGTGACCACCTCCTGTCCGTTGTCCGCACTCGTACGGCCAACTCGCGCTTGCAGGACTTCTCACGGGCGGCTCCCTTCCTATGGAATAGCCTGCCTACCGCCATCAGACTCTCCCCTAGTCTTGCATCTTTTAAGAAGTGCCTTAAAACCCATCTCTTTAGGAAAGCTTATGGCCTCCAAGACTAACCCTTACCTCACATACCTGTCTCTTGCCCTCTCCTAAAGGGCAGCCCACCTTATTTGATTGCAAATTCCTGTCCTAATGTGTTTTACACCCCACCTCCTATAGAATGTAAGCTCGTTTGAGCAGGGTCCTCTTCAACCTATTGTTCCTGTAAGTTTATTTGTAATTGTCCTATTTAAAGTTAAATCCCCCTCTCATAATATTGTAAAGCGCTACGGAATCTGTTGGCGCTATATAAATGGCAATAATAAATAAATAAACTTACACTAAAATGGATATACAGACACACACTAATACACATACAGAGACACACACTAATATACATACAAATAGACTTACACTAAAATAAATATACAGACACACACTATTAGATATACAGAGACACAAATATACATACACACAGACTAACATTAATAATCATACATAGATACACACGGACATCGATACACAAGCACACTTTTGCAAACCAACTTTAACAGGCAATACACACGCTGACCTGCAAAACATATCTTCTATAATCACATTACTGATCACCTTATGGGCTGGATTAACATGTTAGCAAAATATTCTAGTTATATATATACACTATGATAAGAATGTAATTCTGGATTATAAAACTGGAGGCAAAAGATGAATCTCAGGCCTTTTTAGAATATTGTAACAAGTATAGATAGTAAAATATTAATATCTTATTCTAATTACATGAAAAAACTTTATATGATTTATTAAATAATTCTCTGACCGCCCCTCTATCCCCTTCCTTATTATACGCTATGCATATAATCATTTCATTCTGCGAGGCCGCATAGCCCAGTGACGTGAATTTGCCATATCGAGCCTGGAAGCTTATTTTGATCGCGCCCTCGCTAATTTATACTTTTGTAATTGTAATAAATATATGACACTTTGCCAAGAGCACAAACAGAAAAAAAATATGTTTAAGATGTTTAGAATAGTGACCAAAGGTCCCTCTCGCCCATACAAATTGGTTAATCAATTGGAATCAGGTACCATTGCTATGGTAACAGCCTTCTTGCCCGGAATTGTGGATTTACCAATGATGTTCATTTACAATTGCAGTTTTTTGACTAATTACAGCGATTAGCGAGGAAACGGCAAGAATTAGGAAGCATGAATAAAGGCTCTGCAAAGATAAGACACGGAAGATAATGGAGGAAAAAATACCCAGGTCCAAACACTTAAATTAATTTACTAGATGTCATAGAGACTTTAAATCCCGGAATTCAATTACTTAAAAAACACACATGAATAGCTTGAGGAAATGGCATTCTCCAACAGTATTGCATGGTCTCTGTGACAGTGGACGCTTTCACCATTTACAAACTATGGCTTCTTCTACGAGTCATTTCGCAAGTGCCACAGCAAGGACGCAGCTGTTCCTTCGCTGAAAACCAAACAAGCTGGCTTGATGATTTCTATGACAACAGCACTAAACCCTACAGAATCTGATCTGCCGAGAAAACCTGCTTGTAATTAGCTCTTAATTACTTTAATGCATTCTGAATTATGTGGAAAAACTGGAGTTGTTTTAATCTAAATGTAAAGGTTGACATTTGAGTCTCCCGAAGAGCACAAATCATAAATGGGCTTTTTATTTTTTTTAATGGAGAGAATATAGTGCTAGTGATGATATTGTGTTTCTTTGTTATGTAAAAAAACAAATGCCGCTGTTCTCTGTATAGCAGCTATGCGACTGGTGCAAGGATTCTACCACCCTGGGCAAAGATCGTTCTTGTCCCATACATTGTCAACATTCCGATCCTTATTTTTATACGCTCATATTTGTCTGGGACATGAAACCCGATTTATTACTTATCACCTTGTATTCAGACCTTGTGTAATAATAGGAAGAGGGGGTAGCACCATGATATATTTCTTGAGGTAGGTGCCTTCTCAGTGATAATAGAATCTGTGGAGACAGAAGAGTGCAGCAAAATATAGTGTTGTATATCTCACATAAGGTAAAAAAACAAAAAAGATTAAATTGCACTTACAGTTTGTAGAGCTAAAATAGCTCTATCTAGATGTGCTTAGCTCTACAAACTGAAGGTGCAGGGGCAGACTGAACACTCAGCAAATCGGTCATGGACCGAGGGCCCAAGGCTCTGGGGGGCCCGCCCCTGTTGCAGTGCAGTAATTGCTGAGCTGGTGGGTTCAGCAAGTTCCCCAGCCAGCCTGCACTTAGCAAAGGGCCCGCACAGACTTCCACGGGCCCCTGCTGCTAGAAATCTGCTCCCCCCCAAGCAGGGCACACTGAGGTAAAGCTAAGGGGACCCTCAGTGTGCCTGTCTCAGTGTGGCTGAAGGAAATCAGCAGAGGCTCCAGGAGCAGAGCCTCTGCCAGAGGAGACACACATCCACACTGAGTATGCTGCCTGTAACACAGATTCTGCAGGAAGTGACATCATGCCTGCGGAGCTGCCCTGATCTGTATTACAGTATGAATGCAGCATGTCAAGCATCTCCGCCCCCCCCCCCCTCTCCTACACTATCCCCCTGCGATTACTACTAATGTGATTTAGTGGTGGTAATTATTAGTGCATTCATTCATACCTACTCCCCTGCATTCAAGCACATTCACTCTCTGTACATACACTCCTACATTTACACCGCACACACACATCACCCTGCATTCAGACACTTATGGCCCGGTGTTCATGCACTCTGACCCTGCACACATGCAAACCTGTACTCACACACACAAATTATGTGCAAATATGGCCACACATACAGACCCTCAATACAAATATGTCCCTACATACACACTCTGATGTCATGGACATACTTGAATACATTTACAAAAAAAACACGCACAAGCATTTAAAGGGTCACTATAGTCACCAAAACAACTACAGCTTAATGTAGGTGTTCTGGTATCTACTGCCTGTCCCTGCAGGCATGAGTAAATTACCTTTGTAACGGGGTGGGGGAGGGGCCTATTGTTAACCAATAACACATTTGTATTCCTGACACTATAATGTTCTTGTAGAGTGGCATGTAAGGTTTAACACGTTGTTTGTGATTCAAGACGCAAAATTTCAAGGCCTGCATACCTCATACAAACACACTTCCACAATTCACAAATACCCTCTTATACATACTGCCCTGTTACACAAACACACATAAAAATACTACCTTGTGGGTCCGTCCCTGTGTAAGAGCAATTTCACCTTATGTGAGATATATCACACTCTATTCTGCTGCAATCTTCTGTCTCCACATATCCCACGATTTCTGAGAAGATACCTACCTCAAGAAGAAGGTCAAGGCGCTACACCCTCTTCATATTTTTACGCAGTTTCTATTGGACCGGAATTGAGAGACTCTGGTTTGGGTGTTCAAGCTGTCTATATGTTTCAAGCATACGTGCTAGAAACCAAGCTCACAAATATCTGGAATGTATTCAGAACCTCTCCGGAATTCTTGATAACTGAGACTGGATGTGTATGACTACAGTGAGAATATTCGAGGAGAGGAATAAGGAGTGATGGGGGTGATGGAAAACAAAAAGACATCAAGACATCCCAAACATGGAGATGTTGTCAGCAGGTTGATGGTAGGCTGATGGTGGAAAATAGTGGGAGGACTGCTACCCTAAGCGTTTGGACCATCTTTCGACACCTCTGTATTTCCCTACTGGTATCACACCTAATCAAGTCCCTTTCCTACACAACTATATCTAGTTACTACTACAACTCACAATTATATAGGCGTTTGGCAGGTGCTCAACCCATCATACGTCAAGGCAAACTTTCTTGGAGTGGACGGCATCCGGAGGGAAAAATAAAGGAGTTTATCCCTTAGTTTAATCAGTGAGTATGACATCCCAAGCTGTCCTACCCATAATTGAGATAAAGTTAGGTTATTATGTGATTGAAGTATTTCTTTTAGAATCACTGGTATATAAAAATGAATAACTATTTTCACCTTAAACGTAAAAATATTTTAACAAAATATACACTATCTGCTAGATGAATGTGAAATTGTACTTATTTAACCATTGAGTCGGTACCGCTAGACAGGCTTAACAAAGCACTGAACAGACAGGGCTCTCTATGTTTGACATTCTTTGAAGAAATTAGAAATGTTACAGGTTAGCAAAATGGAGAACGCGCCTAAATAGCAGATTTTTTAGCTCTCTGTGCATAGTGTCATGTCTTCTTCACGGGTTTTTGGAACTTCAATTCATTAGGCGGCTTTCTAAAGGAGTCCGCAGAATGATCATTTCCATAAACCTTTAGAGTGCTTCCTGATTACACGTATAATTGTTTTATAGGAGAAACACTGCAGGTCAGATAACCTGGACTTATAGGACTGTACCACCAAATACCGCAGGGCGCTAATCAGCCAGAAGGAAGTATTTTAGAATGGAGGAAGTGGAAAGGAGAAGGCATTGTTTAAAAGGTATTACGAATACAAATTGGGCATGCACAAAATTATTTATTTATACAATTTGCACTGGTTCCTATAGTGTCATTTTAATGTGTAAAAAACGTTATAGAGGGATATACATAGGCTCATTATGGTTACATTATTTAAAAAAAAAAAAAAAAAAGTTAGACGCTAACTTGAATTAATGAAAAAAAGAAAAGTAAAATAATGGGGAATAACCTAAACCAAGCACATTTTCCCATTTAAAATTCCCTCAAAAATATGTTTTATTGGAAGTTCTTGTACAGAATGGCCTCACTTCCAGATATTTACGATGTGCTGTGTAATTCTGTATAAAGTGTGATAACACAGCTGATTTGCTACAAGATTGGACGAATGACTGGCATAATCAGGTGCGACCACAGCGCCGAAATATTGTAATTAAACATGGGGGCCTCGGATCTACTCTTCATTTCTTGTGATATCCTTAGCACAGTATGAAGCTGTCTGTTACAGGTAAACACGGTGCTTTAATAACCCAAATCCTAGCAGTGTGATTTGCTTTTATTACATTCTTCTTCCCAATTCTTGTTTCCCCACAAAGCATGGCAAATTGTCCCTGGACCCACAATACATTTTGGCAATATGTTGTTCACACTCCACCGGCTATTGATTTACTCTATTTATCATAACAAAATCATTTTGAAATGAACATTTTGTTGCCCATTTTCACAACTCCAAATAGCAAAGATCTTAGCGAGTTCAGTTAGTCCAACCGCGCCGGGTCAGAATTCGTCATGCAGCTGTAATCAAGGTGTGAAAAAACAACTAATGAATAATGGTCGCACATTGCCACAAACTAATTAACCAGGGTGAGACTGAAACTAATGATAATATTTATCTAATATAATTTCACATCTGTTACTAGACGATCCCTCTTTTCCACGCACTGTATTGTGAATTATCGTCCAGCTTTCCAATATGAGCTATAATCATATAGCTAGGCATGATGTCGTTTGGGAGATACATTGTAGATGAAAATATTTACAGTGGGGAATATTTATTGTGGGGAATCTGACACTCCTGTGAAAGTTCACCCACCCAGTAACTTCTAATGATGCGTTTGCTGCGTTGAATAATATGCACTTACCTCATGTTTAGGGTCACAACATTATTTGTGGGCGTTGTACCCAAATATGCACATGCGCCTGTATGAAAGGCACTGTGGGGGTTAAATTAATTTACATGACATGCCCTTGTTGTGCCAGAATATCCGAACATGCAGTGTAAATTGTAAAATAAAAAGCATTGTGAATTTAAAACAAGCA
This sequence comes from Pelobates fuscus, assembly GCF_036172605.1. Taxonomy (NCBI): domain Eukaryota; kingdom Metazoa; phylum Chordata; class Amphibia; order Anura; family Pelobatidae; genus Pelobates; species Pelobates fuscus. Next base: position 14,902,379 of record NC_086321.1, on the reverse strand, counting down.
GGACCGACAACTTTAAACCCACGTGGGACGATCCCTCTTTACTTAACAAAAGGCCATTGAAATGTTAAAACGCAGCTAGAATACTGGAACGAAATGGGAAAATTAATATCAGATATTTACTTATGTTGAGAGACAACAGAAATATAGCATTATCTCTTCTGCAAAAAATAAAATTAAAGGGACACTCCGGGCACCATAACAAATTCATAAAAATTAAGTTGTTATGGTGCAAGTAGGTCCAAGGTGCCAGGTTACCTTAAGGGTTAAACAATTAATAAATGGTTTAACCCCAAAGTCTTCAGTACAGTGCCCATATTCTCTGCCCTCCACTTCCGTTCGAGTGTCAGCCTATCGGTGTCGTCTAGTCCCTTTCTGATTAAAACCTCGGACTCAAATGGAAGCAGTACTGATGTGCGCTGGACTGAAGAGTTTGGGGTCAAACCGCTCATTAACAGTTTAACCACTGAAAGTAAGCCAGCTCCCAGGACTTCCTTGCACCATAACAACTTTATTACAATAAACAGAGCATGGAGTGTTCTTTTAAAGGGACACTCCAGATTCCTAAAGCACTTTAACTTGCTGAAAAGCTTTATGTGTGAAGAGTGTATCCTCCTTTTTTTTTATTTTGTAAAAAGTACAGATTTCAATAGAAATACACTTTTATAAATTATATTTATAAAAAACAAAAATGGGTACACCTCCCTGGCTTTTCAAACAGACAACAGGTCCTGTTAATTCCTGGTTTGCTTAGCTTATTTGCCCTGAACTCAAAAGGCAGCAATTGATTTCTCATTGAGCTGCTTTGGGAAGTCTGTGATTGGACATCCACAGAGAAGTCTGGGCGGGGCCAGAAGGGGAGGACTTGTAAAGGCTGCAGACAAGAAATCTGCAGGTTTTGTAAGCTGTTTTTAGATATAACTCCAATGAAAATAATGCATAATTAAACGCATGCATGTTTTAATTTGGGGTAAATCTACCAAACAGTAATTTTTATGTATTCTGTATTTGGGCAATGGAGTGTCCCTTGAAATCTGAATTCAATGCAAAGTATAGGGATATTTGTATTTATCAATCACAGAATTGCCTACACAACTTTAAATAAGTTTATGTTGATACCGGAGAAACTGACGGAAGCCAAGCACAGAGAGATGGACACAGGTTTCTTCAGGAAGGAAGAGATTCTTTATTGGATCACCGATCGGGACTCAGAGGGACTAACGTCACCAAAATACAGCAAGTTCTGAGCCCCGGACAATAGTGCAGGCTCCTTATATAGGCATATAACTCCTCCCATATTAAGCTCCACCCGCACATTCTCTTGACCAATCAATACAAATAAGAATTAACTTCCTGCTTGACCGCATGGCCTGTCCAGCACAATGGAGGAGGGGAATACTACATCCTGTATTCTTGCACATGCTCCGTACACTACTGATCGTATCTTGCCTCGTGCAACCAACTGATCGATACGTCAGCATATGCACGTACACATGCCACGTGGTAATCTCGGCCTACTAAATTTATTTTTACCGAGATTCCACCACATTCCCCCCTTTGATGCCTCTTGATATTTCACAATTACTTGAGGCATCACTTAACCTTAGTTTGCATACACCGCAAGTTACCTTGAACCAGACCAGACTTAACTTATGATGTGAATCTTCAACACTCATCTTCCTGCATTGGTTCTCCCTGATCTAGAGCCTCATATTTATAAATTGCCATTATCTGTGCAGCAGCCTTCCTCTCTGCTATATTTTCTATCAGGCTTTGCACAGACCTAACTACTAAGGGTATAAGACACGGCAGGAGTAGACACAACATTAAAATCAGTAGGACTCCACCTACCACTGCCTTAAGCCCTCCAAACCACTCGTACCAGCTACCAAACCAACTACTTGGATTATACCCTTTCCATACCTGAGTAGGCTAGTTTAACCATATGGCTAGTAAGCTCAGCTATTGCTTGCCCTTCGTCATCTATTTGAAGACAGCAATTGCTCAGGTTAAACTTCCCACATACACCTCCCTCTACTGCCAAAAGGTAAACCAAGGCTAATCTATTTTGGTAGACTGCTGTCCTCATCCTGGTATTATGCTTCGCTAGAAGATTGAGCGCTTGTGATGTCTCGTTAGTAATGATCTCAACCACCGCCTGTAATCTTATAATACGGTTGAGCATATAAATAGGGGTTCTATAACCAAAGGTACCATCTTCTGCCCACGTGGCTGGCCCATAATAATCTATAATACGCTGGGGAGGCCATTCATTATCTTCCCAGGCGCCTATCTCTATGGGTCCCCTTTTCTTCCTATGATTCACATCATATACTTTAACACCTAAAGTCTCACCTGTTTCAATAGGTAACAAGAAGAAGGATGGTTTGAGCATACCCAACACACATGCCCCTTCCCAGTCCTGTGGCAACTCCGAATAGGCTTTCTTACCACAGATCCAGTACAAATTTGCTGGGGCTCTCCAGGTAGATGTGATAGATAGGTCAAACCACACATCCTTTAAATTGGCATATCTAGCAAACGGGTTAGATGGTTCTGAGACATTTGAAGCCGACCACCAAGTTGTATTCTTTGTATCATCATCATAAGCTTTTTGCCCTAGACAAGTTAATTCTCCTACAGAAGTATTATACATCATTCCTTTCCTTGCTATGCAAACATAACCTATGATGGAGGTCTTTAATCTCCACTCAGATTTACCTCTAACACTCATATGATAATCGGCTTGTGTAGATATTAATTGGTCAACTGCCTCAGAACCGGACATTACCTCCTTTGCTTCCCAAGGCCATTGGTCTCCCATGTTAGTACCTCCACACACATAGCAGTTGGTAACATTAAGACTACCGGCAATACTTTCAGCTAAATCGATGAACAGGTTTTTAGCATTATGGGGGATCTTATTATCTATACTCATCTCTTCATAAAAGGAATGGTATACTTGATGAGTCTGGGAGGATACCGTATCAGTCTCTATCCCTATAAACAATACTGTCCCAGGATCTAAACCCGTCCCATATATTTGAAACCCAAATAAATTACCATACTTGTCTAAGAACTTGTCAGGGTTATTTATAAGTATATGGACTGGGTTGCATTCCATAGACTTACAATATGGGCTGGTAGGCAACTTAGTCACTATCATGTCCTTGTCTACTGTCTGTCCCCAAGTTGCCCACCCCACACAAGACCAATATGGGCAAAAGTTATAATCTCTATTTGGGCATCTAGGACTCACATATTTATTTTTACTACTGGGACAAATATATTTATCGTTAGACCCATACGTCCTCTCCCATCTAAGATCCCCACATACATTCCACGGCTTTCTACCACTTGATATCGCCTTACATGCATCAAATAGCAGAATACCCGAAGAATGTACGGATTCTAACACCGTCTTGTTAATTAGGGTCCCCTGAGGATCTCCATTCCTGAGAGTCAACCAAATTGTACGAGGTTGATACTCCGGACTGAAGCACTTAGGTTCTCCTACTCCTAAATGGCACACACTATATTCTATATTAAGGTATCTACATCTTGATATATCTCCTTTACACTCGTATTGTGAATGCCAAATTAGGGTTTGGGAAATATGGTTACCTGTTCTTGTAGTCTTAATGCATACCTCACAGCTAGGAGTGTCGGTACCTCTACCTTCCTGAATATAAAAATACACATAAATAAACATTATCAAGAACACATCTTTCGTCGTCATCCTCAGTCTTCTTCCGTGCGAAGGCACCTCAGCTTCCAGGATGTAAGGGCTGCAGGGAATGGAGTTCTGCTCGTCTTCACAGGAGTCCCTTCGAGACTTTCCCTGGCTTATACACTATACGTCGGTGGGCGGACAGGCTTTATTATGGCCGTCTAAACACTCACTTCACCAAATCTCTGTAACAATAAAATTTTGTAATCCACAAAGTTCCTCGTTACTCCGACTGAGTCGTGCGTTTTAACCGGATCTTGCAGGGATTCTCTGGATCTGCTGTAACTTGCCAAGAATCGACTGCTGCTGGTTTAACCCTGGAGTGATGTATCCACGGAGTCACTTCGGCTACCTTTATCGCGTATGAACTTATCCAGATAAGATTGTATGTTCTTCTTAGCCTTCTGCGGGATGTGATATTGTCTTAGGCTCACTGGATAAACCCCAAGTTTTAGTTCAATTTTAATAGGTGGAATATTGCGGGCCAGTCCTGGTGGGTTGTTCTCTGCCCAAACTCCTGGTATGTTGAATAAGGACTCATCACTCCTAGGGTTTTGGCTAGTCAACGCTGTATAAAGTCGCCACTCTTCTTCCTTTGGTACGGATAATGTCATAATACCTGAAGGTCCATTAAACTTTAAGGATGTTGTTCCATTTGGTAGGAACGTAATCTGCGCTTGTAATTTAGATAGCATATCACGTCCCAGCAATTGGACTGGACATTCAGGCATATAAAGGAATTGATGTTTTACTACGTGGCCTCCCAATGTACAGAGTCGACTTTTAAGAACCGGTTTTTCAGCACTTCTTCCAGTTGCTCCTATTACAGTAATAGTCCTTCCAGATGGAGGAGCAACTAGATTAGTCACCACCGAATGTTCAGCACCAGTGTCGATCATGAACGCACTCCTTTTTCCCCCTATTGATACATCGACCATAGGCTCCGCTCGACCAAGGGGGATGGAGCCCGGTCGGTATCAATAGTCCTCCATGACCGTGTCAGCCAATTCTACAAAGTCCCTACCTTCTCTATCGCGGGACCTTTGCGCTGCTGGGAAATACCTATCTTCCCTAACACTTCCTCTGTTCCCATTGCTCCCTCTATTACCATTACTCCCTCCGGGGCCTCCTCTACCTCTCGCTCTGCCTCTAAAGTTTCCATAACCTGCCCTGGGTTGGTCTCTCTCGTACTGCTCTCTTTGTGGACATTCGTTCCTCCAATGCCCTTCTTCCTTGCAATACGCGCACTGATTCCTACTCAAAGGCTCCCTATTCCATCTACTATCGCCTCTATCTGGGCCCCGTCTATCTACGCCTGCGATCGCTACCGCTAGCATATCAGCCTTTTTACGCATCTTGCGCTCTTCCTCTTTCTTACTTTCTGTTTCCCTGTTCATATACACTTTATTCGCTACCTCCATTAGTTGGGTGATAGACATTCCTGCAAACCCTTCTAACTTCTGTAGCTTGCGCTTAATATCTCCGTAAGCTTGGCTGACAAAGGCGGAGTTCACCATTCGGGAATTATCTGCGTCTTCCGGATTAAAGGGGGTATACAAGCGGTATGCCTCCAATAATCGGTCATAAAAGACACTGGGCGCTTCATCACTTTTCTGAATCACCTCAACTGTCTTCGACATGTTAATAGCTTTCTTTCCTCCGGCTTTCATGCCAGCAATTATAGCGTCTCTATAGGCTCTGAGTTGAACCATATCAGCACCATTTACATTCCAGTCGGGATCGGTGTTGGGATAATGTGTTGCGGCCCATGCTGCTGGATTGGCTTGATTCAAAGCACGGGCTCTATCCTCTAGCGCTTTAATGGCCGCTTGATTAATCCTTGTCCTTTCCTCATTGTTAAACAAAGTCATTAATAACTGCTGGCAATCAGCCCATGTCGGGTTATGTGTCTGAACTATCGAGGTGAACAGATCAGTCATAGCTTGTGGTTTCTCAGTATACGAGGAATTGTGGGTCTTCCAATTCAGGAGATCGGTTGTCGTGAACGGGACATATACGAAGACTGGGTCAGCATGTGCCATTTGACCTGCGGCATCAATATAGGCTGACCCGGGATTCAGACGAAGAGGCATCTGATAATGTTTTAATTGTTGGGTACCGGTCAGTTGTCGGGTTTGTATGGGGCTACGTGGAGGGGCGTCAGTTATGGGTTCCAGTCGGGGAGAAATAGGGCATGAGGATGTGGGATCTTGGTTTTGGGAAAAGGTAGTAAATAAAACACTTCGAGCCGAGCTAGAAGAAGCTTGACCGGAAGTCTGAAGTGGCGCCAAATCAGGATATTCAGATCTAATGGGGGTTGGCTCTGATTCCGGAAGGGGAGATTTAGTACGAGAGGGGGTGGATTCTGTACTGGAGGAGGAAGCGGAAGTGGATGAGGGCAATGAGGGAAGGGTTGCAGGACTTCCTGCATTTGCGTCACTTCCTCTTAAAGGAAAGTAAGGGGGCGGCAAAGGGATCTCGGACTCAGGGGGCGTGTCCAAAATGGGCCTAACACCAGTCCTAGTGGACAAACAAGTCCTAGCCACCATGAGGCGACATTGCTCCTCGTGGCACGTCTGGATCCATTTTGGCGAGTCATTTACGGCCTGTCTCCAACAATCAATATAAGGAAACTGCCCGTAAAGTTCAGGCCTACCCGATACAGCCACGTGTAAGCGCTGTACCAGAGTTGGATCCAAACTGCCACGTGGCGGCCATGCCGCAACCAAAGTAGGCCACTCCCTAGTACACAAAGTGACCAAACGTACAGGAGACATTTTAACCCCAAAATCACATGTTTTGAATCCCTTTTTAAAATTCTTCACCATACAACCTAAGGGATCCGGAATCGTTGACTGCGACGCGCCCATACTTATCAATGGAACGTCGTTGACAACGAATACTATACACGCGTACTATTCAACAATCACACCCGTTTCCTCTGGCAACAGCACCACGTGGTACGGTTACCAAGTGAAACGTACACAATAACACAATAAACACTCAGGGAATTCCCGTACACACACAGCTGTTACACCAGTCACTAGATAATCAATATTATGCCCTTTGGCGAAACTATACAGTCACCCACGCTATAATTCTCTATATACGAATTACCCGTCTATAACACACCCCAGTAACATCGTCTTTTACAAATAGCGGTTACAGTACGGTTAGCATAGGTCAAAGCACAATTTAAGGTCACAATACAATTATTAGTGGTTATGGTGTTAAACATGCAATGGACGACAATGATTAGTACTTATATACAGTGTCAGTAAATATACAGGGTTATGGTACCGTGCACTATAATACAGCAACACACTATTAACACTCTCGCTAGACGGCTGAGCACGCGCTATCTAACAAGATATACACTTTACTAAACAATCTTTAACACATTTACAATTCCCAACTAAACTATTGGCCAGTACCTTGAATGGACTACCTAAAACTATGTACACCCGTTTTGGTTAGCCACACTGCCCAAGCACCACATATAGCGAGCTAGAGGACCGAATTTACACAGGCGCCTCTTAGTCGATTACTATCAAAAATCTAGTGGGTTCCAAATTTACACGCCTTCCCACTTAGCCAAGATAGGTTGAGAGCTAGCGAACCGAATTTACACAGGCGCCGCTTAGTCTCCCGGTCCCTCCGACCTAGCGAACGTAATATACACCCTAGAACGCTAGTCTAGACAAGACACCGGTGTCCGGCTAGGGCTATTTACACAGGACCCCGCCTGACTAACCAAATCAAACGGTCTGACTAAAGAGCGTTCGATTGAGCGGTGCGCCTTCGCTCCTTCCCTCCGACAGAGGGGGCAGATTCCATACACAAATAACCCCTTATGGGCCTACCGCACAATCGGTATACCCCTAGTGGGTCTGCCGTCTAAAACAGCAGTTGTCTTACCTCCTCGTTCCTGAACCTGAGTTCACACTCATCGACGGGGACACCCCAGCACTTCTTACGTAGAGGCCGATGATCTCCTGGACAACAGACCAGTGGCGCCGAGACGAAGGGAGGTCCACGCAGAAGTTCAGGGGTGCAGCCGTAAAGAACGTGGGCAAAGATAGACCGTCTCACGCCTCTGCCTCTCAGCTACCGTTGAACGATGAGCTTCCCGGCCAATGCACCAAATGATACCGGAGAAACTGACGGAAGCCAAGCACAGAGAGATGGACACAGGTTTCTTCAGGAAGGAAGAGATTCTTTATTGGATCACCGATCGGGACTCAGAGGGACTAACGTCACCAAAATACAGCAAGTTCTGAGCCCCGGACAATAGTGCAGGCTCCTTATATAGGCATATAACTCCTCCCATATTAAGCTCCACCCGCACATTCTCTTGACCAATCAATACAAATAAGAATTAACTTCCTGCTTGACCGCATGGCCTGTCCAGCACAATGGAGGAGGGGAATACTACATCCTGTATTCTTGCACATGCTCCGTACACTACTGATCGTATCTTGCCTCGTGCAACCAACTGATCGATACGTCAGCATATGCACGTACACATGCCACGTGGTAATCTCGGCCTACTAAATTTATTTTTACCGAGATTCCACCACAATGTTAGGGAGTGAAATCCTGCAAATGATAAATATAAAATAATAAAGTATAAAACCGCAATACAACACTCTGCCCTCACCAGCACCTCTGTGAAGGTACAGGAAGAAGGGTAAGAAACCATATACATACTGTTTGATATGACTACTATAAAAATAAATACAATTGCAGAAACGCATTTTTATGTTTATTAGGTGAATCTTGAACAGTAGAGAAGCTCTGTAACAGGGAAAAAATACAACAATATCTACAAGACAGACGAGTAAACACTGATCCCTTTACGATATAGAAGTGGTTAGAGAATGATAAGCATATAAAATTGCTCCACGCGGTAAAGACAGCAGGGATAAATGAGCAGTCAGTGAAATCCACCAAATAAAATATACAATCCTGGAACGTCTACAAACTGTTCTATTGAAATATACGGTCACTTGGTGCAGAGCTTTGTTACTGCAAGATGTTCTAATAAATAAAATGAGTGCGTTTTTAGACTTATTTCATTTACGTTTTAGAATGTTCATTCTGTCATCTGAACAATAGGAACAGGAATAGGGTGGTTGTGCACACAATGGTTGATCATTTTTCAGGTACTTGGTACAAGATACATAGATACTGTGAATATAAAAAATCTTCATAGCACAGTAAGTATATATCAAACTAGAGTTAAGAAGATAATTATTAATATTATTATTATGATATTTATAGAGCGCCATCAAATTCCGCAGCGCTTTACAATGGGTGGACGAACAGACATGTAGTTGTAACCAGACAAGTTGGACACACAGGAACAGAGGGGTTGAGGGCCCTGCTCAATGAGCTTACATGCTAGAGGGAGTGGGGTAAAATGACACAAAAAGGTAAGGATAGTATTAGACTAATGACAGTTGCAGAAGAGGAATGAGTCGGGAGCTATTAATAGTTTAATTGATACGTTTTTATGAAGAAGTGGGTTTTTAACGATTTTTTGAAGGAGTGGAGACTGGGTGAGCATCTAACGGAGGAGGAAAGTGAGTTCCACAGGAACGGTGCAGCCCTCGAGAAGTTTTGAAGGCGAGCATCAGAGGTGGGAGTACAGACAGAAGATAGACGTAAGTCTTCAGCAGATCGTAAAGGGATAGACGGGACATACTTGTGTATAAGGGAGGATAGATAGGTGGGAGCAGCATTATGTAGAGATTTGAAAGCAAGAAGAATTTTAAATTATGCTCTATATCTTATAGGAAGCCAATGCAGGGACTGACAGAAGGGTGAGGCGTGGGAGGTGCGGGCGGACAGGAAGATGAGCCTCGCCCCCTCATTCATTATGGACTGTAATGGCACAAGTTGGGAGCACGTAAGACCACTGAGAAGCGGATTACAGTAGTCAAGGCGAGAAAGTAGATTAAAAAAGCAGAGTATAGGCACTCACTAGAATAACTGGGTGAGAAAGGACATTGGAATGGACCAGCACCTTAGTCGAATCTGGCGTTAAGTAGGGTCGGATGCGCACAATGTTTTTGAAATGGAAATGACAGGATTTGGCGATAGACTGAACATGAGGTTTGAAGGAGAGGTCGGGGGCAAAGAGAACACCTAGGCAGCGAACCTGCGTGGTGGAGCTGATGGTAGCACCGTTGACTTGGAGGGAACACTCACCATTTTCAGTGCACATATAAGTCGGCTCTGAACTAGTGGGTTCATCAATTATATGCAGGCACACAGTCAGATTCAGGTCCCTCAGAGGTGATGAAATTCCTCTAAGTAGTTGATTTCAGGAACCAAATGCAGGATAAATCGAAACTTTTATTTGAACAAAAGTAATAAAATAGTAAGCACAGCGCATTTTGACCATGCAAAGATAGGTCTTCCTCAGGTGCATATAAGAAGGTAAATGAACATTACATTCTTTTATACCACTAACAAATTAGTTAAAACTAACACACATGTGAATAAAAACAAAAACCATTCCCTTTGTCCATATAAGGGAATTCTGGGTCGAAATTGCCACATTCAGTATGGGGAGCAAAGCTATTTACTCCAATGGGCGTCCGGACGACCTTCCCAAGATGGCTGCGTATCGTGACTAATCACATGTTACGGGTACTTCCGATTTCCATCCGCCGGGCATCAGGATTGTATGGTAAAAGGTTCCATCTAGACGTCCTAATACCTCAATAGAGTGAGTCCATTTAGTCCACATAAGTCTGTAACACTCAAAACGGAAGTTTCCAAGAATTAGCATTTTTGAAGAGGACAAAAATAAGGGCAAAGAAATAGGGATAGATTAATACTATTACCAGGAAATAGATGAAAAAATATAAATATTGAATTTTAAATGTTTAAAATTAAATAACTTAAAAGGCAAACATATATTCAACCTTATATTCAATTTATTTAGGTAAACGTATATTTAAAACAAATTAGAAATAAATCATTAAAAAGCAAATAAATGAAATATTATTAGGGAATTGGTCCAATCTCACAATCTATATTTAGTCCTTTTGGGCATAACGTTTGTTACTCGAATATCCTGTTAACTTCTCTTTTACTCAAATTAAAAGCATTATTGCCACCTCTTCAGTGCATTGACACTTTTTGGATTGCCATAAATTCAATTTCATTTGGATAGGAATTATGGATTTCCAAAAAAATACTTGGACAAACCACGATTTAAAAACCCAATTTTAATATTTCTAACGTGCTTATTTATTCTAGTTTTTAGGGCTCTAGATGTCTTCCCTATATATTGTAACCCACATTTACATGTTAATAAATAACAGTTAATAAAGGCCTGTGTGTCTGCATATAATTGATGGAACCGCTATTATAGTTCAGAGCCGACTTATATGGGCTCTGATAATTGTGAGTGTTCCAATTATCTTCTTAACTCTCGTTTTATATATACATACTGTCCTATGAAGATTTTTTATATAGTCACAGTATTTTGTACCAAGTACCAGAAAATATAACAACCATTGTGTGCACAACCACCCTATTCCTGGTCCTTTTGTTTAGATGTAAGTGTTTTTAGTGACTAAACAATTTGGGTGTTTTTTTAGCTGCACTGGGTTTCTAGAGGATATTTAGCACCACCTCTCTCTTCTTGTATTTTCATTCTGTCATCTACTAAATCGACCCCTATACAGTAAGCATTACTTTCTGTTACTTTCTGCACAAGCTTTGCTGGGACTTCACACTCCAATTTTAATAGTTCTATTGGCAGGAAATCGTCGTTGGATCAACATGCTGCAACCCCCTACATTAATTATTATAACTTGTAATATTCTGCTTTTCCCCCCCAAAAAAATAATTATCCAGACCTTTTTAAAAAGTCTCTACAGAATCTGCTAAAATGAGCTCGTTCTTTTGCCATCATTATGCTTACTCTAAAGAACCCCTTCCTTTGCTGCAGGTGAAATTTCCTTTTTTCAAATCTCAAATGATGAACTCTTGTCCTTTTTCATGCTTTTTCTCTTGTGATTATGTCAACTTCACCTGAAAGTGCTGCAGAAGTAGGTGTGTTTTATAGTTATTGCTATTTAGTAAATAACTCCAACAGTAAGCATATAGAAAGATGTAAAGGGCTAATAATTCAACAAAGCAAACCATATTTTGGAAAGAAAGAAATAAAGAACAAAAAGAAAGAATTAAACAATGTTTCATGGCAAAACACTGCACATACAGACCCCAGGCACCATAACTACTTGGAATCACTGGAGAGGCCATGGTGTTTGGCGTAACCCTTTATATGTACCGTAAATATGTGGCAAAGATTGATAATAACAATAATTCCCAGTATTCACAAAGGGATACTGCATTGAACACATTGCACCTAATTAGTTCTTATTAATAGTTTGCCGGTTGTTATCCATCGGTAGAAGGAACCTACCACATTTTTTAGAATATAAAACGCACCAACGTGTACGATGAACCCATATAATTTAACAAGAAATATAGAAGAAAAAAATAAAACCATCAATTAGAGTAATTTTTAATAAAATCCTCCTGAATCCCCAGAACAATCCCTTAATCTCACTGATACTTTCCAATACCGCACTATAATCTACTAATCCCCTCTACCCATCAAATCACCCCCATCCTGTCCCTAATCTCACTATTACTTTCCAATACCGCACTATAATCTACTAATCCCCTCTACCCATCAAATCACCCCCCCATCCTGTCCCTAATCTCACTATTACTTTCCAATACCGCACTATAATCTACTAATCCCCTCTACCCATCAAATCACCCCCCCATCCTGTCCCTAATCTCACTATTACTTTCCAATACCACACTATAATCTACTAATCCCTTCTACCTATCCAATAACCCCCCATCCTGTCCCTAATCTCACTGATACTTTCCAATACCACACTATAATCTACTAATAACTTCTACCCATCCAATAACCCCCCATCCTGTCCCTAATCTCACTACTACTTTCCAATACCACACTATAATCTACTAATCCCTTCTACCTATCCAATAACCCCCCATCCTGTCCCTAATCTCACTGATACTTTCCAATACCACACTATAATCTACTAATAACTTCTACCCATCCAATAACCCCCCATCCTGTCCCTAATCTCACTACTACTTTCCAATACCACACTATAATCTACTAATCCCTTCTACCTATCCAATAACCCCCCATCCTGCCCCTAATCTCACTATTACTTTCCAATACCGCACTATAATCTACTAATCCCCTCTACCCATCAAATCACCCCCCCATCCTGTCCCTAATCTCACTATTACTTTCCAATACCGCACTATAATCTACTAATCCCTTCTACCTATCCAATAACCCCCCATCCTGTCCCTAATCTCACTGATACTTTCCAATACCACACTATAATCTACTAATAACTTCTACCCATCCAATAACCCCCCATCCTGTCCCTAATCTCACTACTACTTTCCAATACCACACTATAATCTACTAATCCCTTCTACCTATCCAATAACCCCCCATCCTGTCCCTAATCTCACTGATACTTTCCAATACCGCACTATAATCTACTAATAACTTCTACCTATCCAATAACCCCCCATCCTGCCCCTAATCTCACTACTACTTTCCAATACCACACTATAATCTACTAATCCCTTCTACCTATCCAATAACCCCCCATCCTGTCCCTAATCTCACTGATACTTTCCAATACCACACTATAATCTACTAATCCCCTCTACCCATCAAATCACCCCCCCATCCTGTCCCTAATCTCACTAATACTTTCCAATACCGCACTATAATCTACTAATACCTTCTACCTATCCAATAACCCCCCATCCTGTCCCTAATCTCACTGATACTTTCCAATACCACACTATAATCTACTAATCCCCTCTACCCATCAAATCACCCCCCCATCCTGTCCCTAATCTCACTAATACTTTCCAATACCGCACTATAATCTACTAATACCTTCTACCTATCCAATAACCCCCATCCTGTCCCTAATCTCACTAATACTTTCCAATACCACACTATAATCTACTAATAACTTCTACCTATCCAATAACCCCCCATCCTGTCCCTAATCTCACTACTACTTTCCAATACCACACTATAATCTACTAATCCCTTCTACCTATCCAATAACCCCCCATCCTGTCCCTAATCTCACTGATACTTTCCAATACCACACTATAATCTACTAATCCCCTCTACCCATCAAATCACCCCCCCATCCTGTCCCTAATCTCACTAATACTTTCCAATACCGCACTATAATCTACTAATACCTTCTACCTATCCAATAACCCCCATCCTGTCCCTAATCTCACTAATACTTTCCAATACCACACTATAATCTACTAATCCCTTCTACCTATCCAATAACCCCCCATCCTGCCCCTAATCTCACTACTACTTTCCAATACCACACTATAATCTACTAATCCCCTCTACCCATCAAATCACCCCCCCATCCTGTCCCTAATCTCACTAATACTTTCCAATACCGCACTATAATCTACTAATACCTTCTACCTATCCAATAACCCCCATCCTGTCCCTAATCTCACTAATACTTTCCAATACCACACTATAATCTACTAATAACTTCTACCTATCCAATAACCCCCCATCCTGTCCCTAATCTCACTACTACTTTCCAATACCACACTATAATCTACTAATCCCCTCTACCCATCCAATCACCCCCCCATCCTGTCCCTAATCTCACTAATACTTTCTGATACCTCACTATAATCTACTAATCCCCTCTACCCATCCAAAAAAAAACCCATCCTGTCCCTAATCTCACTAATACTTTCCGATACCGCACTATAACCTACCAATCCCCTCTACCCATCCAATAACCCCCCCATCCTGTCCCTAATCTCACTAATACTTTCCAATACCGCACTATAATCTACTAATCCACTCTACCCATCCAATAACCCCCCATCCTGTCCCTAATCTCACTAATACTTTCCAATACACCCCCCATCCTGTCCCTAATCTCACTAATACTTTCCAATACCGCACTATACTCTACTAATCCCTTCTACCCATCCAATAACCCCCCATCCTGTCCCTAATCTCACTAATACTTTCCAATACGGCACTATAATCTACTAATCCCTTCTACCCATCCAATAACCCCCCATCCTGTCCCTAATCTCACTAATACTTACCAATACGGCACTATAATCTACTAATCCCTTCTACCCATCCAATAACCCCCCATCCTGTCCCTAATCTCACTAATACTTTCCAATACGGCACTATAATCTACTAATCCCTTCTACCCATCCAATAACCCCCCATCCTGTCCCTAATCTCACTAATACTTTCCAATACGGCACTATAATCTACTAATCCCTTCTACCCATCCAATAACCCCCCATCCTGTCCCTAATCTCACTAATACTTTCCAATACCGCACTATAATCTACTAATCCCTTCTACCCATCCAATAACCCCCCATCCTGTCCCTAATCTCACTAATACTTACCAATACGGCACTATAATCTACTAATCCCTTCTACCGATCCAATCACCCCCATCTTGTCCCTAATCTCACTAATACTTTCTGATACCGCACTATAACCTACCAATCCCCTCTACCCATCCAATAACCCTCCCATCCTGTCCCTAATCTCACTAATACTTTCCGATACCGCACTAAAACCTACAAATACCCTCTACCTATCTAATAACCCCCCCATCCTGTACCTAATCTCACTAATGCATTTTGATACCACACTATAACCTACTAATCCCCTCTACCCATCCAATAACCCCCACCCTGTACCTAATCTCACTAATGCATTTTGATACCACACTATAACCTACTAATCCCCTCTACCCATCCAATAACCCCCACCCTGTCCTTAATCTTACTAATACTTTCTGATAGCGCACTATAATCTACTAATCCCCTCTACCTATTCAATAACCCCCATCCGGTCCCTAATCTCATATCATGTTAACCCCTTTACTTCACCTTTTGCAAATATTTTTCATTCCCCATCCATCCTTTAAATCAGTGAGCACAAGGAATGTCCACAGATGGCACTTTCTGAACTCATGAGTGTGATCACAGGTGGAGGCTCTGATAGCATTCTTATTTCCAAGCCAATATTTGGCCATAATACAATAAAGTGCTGTATACCAGTAATTGATTGCACCATTTATGTTTCCCTAGGCAGACTGCCCCCTCTGAGCTGGTACTTCAGAATATAGTACACAGGCAATTGTTTATCCAAACTTTTGGGGTATAAGAATTTGTCATCTGCAGAAAAATACGTTCTATTGAATAAAGTAATGGAATCTGTGGCGAAACCAACCTCGCCACTGGGCATTGGAGAAGCCTGGTTGCTCACCTGCTCCCTTTAGACTATGGACCCATGTTAAAACGCTTGATTTTCCCCTGCAGAAAGGCTTGTTCGTGCCTTTCTGCCTGAGCGTTCGGTAGATTGAATCTACCGAACAAACTACCGAACGATCGACCACCTGGGAACTAGAGTGTGCCATCAATTGACCTCCCAGAAGCTGCGGTTAACCGCAGCTTAATTGGTGATCGCTGGGAGGTCGCTGTTCGTGTAGCTCACACGTGGCGATGGCCATTTTAAAGTTCAGAACGGCCAGCGATGTTCAGCGCCCAAACTATGGAACTGGAAACGGACACTTATTTGCGTAAACACCGCTGAGCCGTCAGCCTCCTTGCTTCTGCATTCGGTCATTTCACCGAATGCCTGTTCATTCGGTAGTTTAACCGTATGAACAGCATAACCCCAGATAGCCATGCAATGGAGCCTATTTGTGTAACGAAGGACTATGGGAAAGACTTTGGCTCCATGGCGATTGAACTGTATGTATGTGATCTGAGCGCCATTCGGTAATAATGTGCGCTCAGATCTAAGCTATCTGGGGATAGGTTGAACATGCATATTTCATTCAGTAGTTTTTATATTATGTATTTTTATGTCTTTTACTGTCTTTTTACTTCCTTTTCCTAAAGGAGTTTTTCCTCTGTCCTTGAAGATAATTGGATTACTTCCCAATTATCTCCAGGATAGAGAGGGGGGATTGTGATGTAATTGTGGGAGTGTTTGACTGTGTATGTATGTAATTGGCTACTGTATCCTTTTGGTCACAGTCTTCCATCTGGTCCCCTAGGGGAGTGTCCACCAGGTGGGAGACCTGCATAAATACCGGTCAGGTAGCCCTCATTAAACCAGACCACTGCTTGACCCTCAACACGGAGCCTTGTCTCGTTCTTGGGGGGATTTACTGTATGCTGCTTCAGAACGATTGCCAGGAGTGTAAACTGTTCATATGGTTTTTCCTGTTCGCCTGTTTGCAGTATTCATATGGTTCCGGTTCGGGAGTTTGAAGCATCCGTGTGTTTCCAGTTCGGGAGATTGGTGTTCTGCAGTAGCTGCCTGTATATCTGGAAGGTAATATCCTCTAAACGGATTTTAACCCCTTTTATGCCTGGGGTGCCGTTACAGAATCCAATGTCCCTTTAAGGCGACTCTGCTAAATAAAAGGATTTTCCTTTATGGAATGAGAGGATGTCTTAGTATCAATAGAAAACTCAAGAAATTAATTCGGAGTGGCATTCAAACCTCGTTTTCCCAGAGCCGGCCTGTCAGTTCACTTTCCGTTAGCGGGAGTGATATAGCGATTTTAGAATATGAACGACTTGTTTTATCTGCCAAGTGTTACAGGTTGCCACTGACTTTCAATATATCAGATAAAGCCTTTCACGAGAACAATCATAATGTTTACTCAGAAATCCTCATTTGATACACTTACCATCGACAGATCTCTTATTAGACCAACAACTATTTTCAGTAAAACTGTTCTACTCTAATGAGTGCAATAAATTGCTAAGTGGACCGGAGTGTAGGAAAGGGCAGTGACTGCCCCTGCATTGAACACGACTACACAGCCTCTATGTGTGGCAAGTCACAAAGACTGTGCGCTGTGTATAATGTTTGAGCAGCTCCCAGGCTGAGCAGTGGAATTTTATTTTGATCGATATCAGTTATAGTCTAAGTGCAACAGCTTCTGTGGAAAAGTAAACGTAATTGAGGTAAGGTCATCAATTGGGATACAGGATAGAAAATAGACACATTTTTACAACAATGTAACAGAGTCAGTGTAAGAGAGTCCCATTGTGTTGGGCAATATAGACCGCTTGTTTTAGTATTCCCGCTCCTATAAACACAGAGAGCATGGGATTATGGGATATGCAGTCTATTCTGTTTATCATAATCTACTGCTCAAGAGTTTCCAATTTATAGTTTTACATCCTGCACCGTATATTAGAAACTCTGTAACTGTGTCTTGTTGTGATCTGTAACAAAATATACACACATGATCAGCCACAACATTAAACCCACTGACAGCTGAAGTGAATAACATTGATTATATCATTACAATGGCAGCTGTAAAGGGATGAGATATATTAGGAAGCAAGTGAACAGTCTGTTCTTGAATTTCCTGTGTTGGAAGCAGGAAAAATGGGCAAGGGAAAAGGTCTGAGTGACGTTGACAAGCGTCAGATAGTGATAGCTAGACTTGTAGGGTATTCCGAGTATGCAGTGGTTAGTACCTACCGGAGGTAGTGCAAGGAAGGACAACTGGTGAACTGGCGTCAGGGTCATGGGCGCCCAAGGCTCATTGATGCACATGGAGAGCAAAGGCTAGCCAATCTGGTCCAATCACCCGAAGAGCTACTTTAGCTGAAATTGCGTAATGCTGGCCATGATGGAGAGGTGTCAGAACACACAGTGTTGTGTATGATGCTGCATAGCTCTTGAAGACACCTGTCCACCACCAACGTGCCTTCAATGGGGACGTGAATGTCAGAATTGAACCATAGAGCAATGGAAGAAAGTTGCCTGGTCTGATGAATCACGTTTTCTTTTAAATCAGGTGGATGGCCATGTGTGTGTGTGTCATTTACCCAGGGAAGATATGACAGCAGGATGCACTATGGGAGGAAGACAGGCCAGCATAGGCAGTTTTATGTTCTGCTTGGAAACCTTGGGTGGATGTTACTTTGACATTCATTATACAGATATATTCAGGGGCCAATATAATCCGTTAATAATAATGAAAAAAGAGGGATGGAACAGCGCTATCCAAACCGATCAAACTTTATCTTTCCATTATTTAACTTACTGTTAATGTTGTTTTTTTAATAAGAAATAAGGTATATATGCTCATTTTGTACATAATGATATATTTTTACCCCTATATTTAACATCATTGTCCTTTTATTTCTGTTTTTACTTTGTCTCTATTCTATTTTTATTATAATATTTGTAAACCCCATTTTCCCAGTATATTGCTTTTGTTTGTCTTGGAGGGATTTGAACTTGTGGCCCTTTTGCTGGTGGTACATAAGCCCACTGAGCTGTTTTTCCAGCTCAAATTTATGCTTGCCAAGTCAACTATGTAACATTGTTTTTATTGTTTTTAGTTTTTCTACTTCCTGTTTATATGTCCTTTGACCTTTGAAACATGTCATGTGACCTCATTTAGGGTCAAAAGTCAAATAAGACACCATTTTTAATTTGATGATTGTTTGGACCTTATATAAACCCACATGTGCCAGGCTAACATTATGTACACTTGAAGAAGCCCCTTGTGGCGAAACGCTTTGTGTTTTAATCTAAATAAAAGTATATTTTTTCTGACTACCTAATATTTTGGTTAGTCTCTTTAATTTTAAATACTTTCATATTTATTCTAATTTTGTTACCTGGCATATCCTAGCATCTGAAGCTTTTATACCATCCAAAGAATCCATGGTGGGGATTGTTCCACCCAGGCGCTTTTTAGACAGAGCGGTTTGTCTGCTGTAAATTGTACGTACATCTCCTATTTTATCCAGCACTTTTTAATATAGAGAGCACTATGGGCCTTCTCTTGTTTTTATTTCATATGACCTGCACTACAAATATCATCAGAGGAATATCCTACATGTGGGGAGTTTAACCCCTTAAGGACACATGACATGTGTGACATGTCATGATTCTCTTTTATTCCAGAAGTTTGGTCCTTAAGGGGTTAAATCCCACTGTATGATGTTTTAACTCGAGCTGGTTATAGCTCCCATAAATGTGAGTTGGCATTTCTTAACCTCAGTGTTGTCTGTGGCCATACTCCTTTAAGTTACTGCACCATTGGTCCCCTCTGTGTGTTTTTTGTCTTTCATATATGCTGATGAGGATTTAACGCAAGACGTCTTGAGAATTTCTGAAGAATCTACCTGTGAATTAGAGACTTTAATTTGCCTGTTTCCCTGGTATTTTTTTCTATTTTATTTATTCACTTTGTTCTTGGCGCACCCTGTACTTGTTGTCTTCAATATAATCCGTTCATAGACAGGACTATACCATAGGACATGAAGTCATGCATTTAGACTTGAAGAAAGTAAATTCAGTCTAAGGCAAAGGAAAGGTTTTTTTTACAGTAAGAACAATAAGGATGTGGAATTGTCTTCCTGTAGAGGTGGTTTTATCAGAGTCTGTATAAATGTTTAAACAGCACTAGATGCATACAACTTTCTACCTAGAGATTGTTGCAGACCACGTAAGGCTGTGGCCTCTTTTAAAGGGACACTATAGTATCCTGAACAACTTTAGCTTAATGAGCAGTTTTGGTGTATAGAACATGCCCCTGCAGCCTCACTGCTCAATCCTCTGCCATTTAGGAGTTAAATCTCTTTGTTTATGAACCCTAGTCACACCTCCCTGCATCTGACTTGCACAGCCTTCCATAAACACTTCCTGTAAAGAGAGCCCTATTTAGGCTTTCTTTATTGCAAGTTCTGTTTAATTAAGATTTTCTTATCCCCTGCTTTGTTAATAGCTTGCAAGAGCCTCCTGTATGTGATTAAAGTTCAATTTAGAGATTGAGATACAATTATTTAAGGTAAATTACATCTGTTTGAAAGTGAAACCAGTTTTTTTTCATGCAGGCTCTGTCAATCATAGCCAGGGGAGGTGTGGATAGGGCTGCATAAACAGAAACAAAGTGATTTAACTCCTAAATGACAGTGAATTGAGCAGTGAAATTGCAGGGGAATGATCTATACACTAAAACTGCTTTATTTAGCTAAAGTAATTTAGGTGACTATAGTGTTCCTTTAACAGGATAATGCACCCGACAACAGGATATTAGGCAATTAATATTAATGTTGTGGCTGATCACTGTATCTATCTATCTATCTATCTATCTGCCTGTCTGTCTATCCAGGGTCACCCTTACTAATTGCGGGATCCTAAACTACATAATGTTGCATTACCACCTCCTCATATACACAAATATACATCATAAGCCTCACATAAATGTCTAGCACTGATACTACACACACATAGTCCAACCTTGCTAGCAACACATACGTAGACACACACCAGTACATAGATGAATACTAGTAAGGTAGGTAAAACCTCAGAACTTGAACTTAATCCATCTGAGAAGGCTGTTTGAGATACGATTTGTTTGAAAACCGAATCAAATGTTCCCATAAGATCAATGTAAATCAGATTAATCCTTTCCAGACCCCCAAAATTAACCCATTATACACCATTTTTAACATGAATTTTACAGTTTAATAATACCTTACATGCAATGAAATCCTACAGAAAAACAATCAACACAATATAAATGAAAAGAAAATGTAACTTCACTTTACCTGTGATGATGAAAGTTGATGGCAGAAGTGGAAATGAGAAGAGATATTATTGTTCTTAGGACCCATGGGTTCTTGCACCGCTAAGGGCTGTCGGAATGGAACTCTGTTGACTTTGCTAAGCGCTAGCGGGCGATGGCTTGTACCAAAAAGGTTCCAACGAGGTTAATGCCGCATGATTTCTTCGGGTACAGGGGTGTTGTTCCGGTGCTGAAACTATTTTTCCTCGAAAATTCCTTTCAACTACTGCCGTGGTTTCACTGTATACATACATCGACACAATCATAATATGGGGAGAAAAGGGATATGGAGACCAAAATTTGGGAAATTAGAAGGTCAAAGGGGAAAAAATATTTAAAAAGAGAGAGGTGGGAAAGGGAGGTATACAGGTGTGGGGGAGGGCGTGCGGAAACACCAGCAAGAAGAAAGGGGAAAGGGAATGAGATAACACAGAAGGGGGCAGGACACAAGAAAAGGGAAGGAGAGGTTATTGGCAGAGAGAGACCAAAGACAGGACGAGACAGTATTGGGGGAAATACACCAAAATGGTAGAAGGTGTCGGGAGAGATATATAAAAGTAGGGGAGCAGGGAGAGATTCTAAAAAATGTAAGGTGGGGGCATTACGGAAACATTAAGAGAGAGACACATTAAAATGGAGAGGAGGGGGGGCGGAGCTAGCTGGAGACCAGCAAAGAAGCATGGAGAAAAGCTCTGTACTGAAAACCGATAAAAACGCATGAAATTGGCGGAATTTGGGCACTCATCTTACTCAAACCTCACCCACCGATCGAGGAGGGGACAATGGGCAAGAAAAATAAAAAATTGAAGCCGGACAAACCGCCTTCCAGCCGCAACATCGGCAAACTCCTTCGGAACTCGCAGAAGGCCGCATGGGAGAAAATGGCGCTGGGGGAGGACGCATACTCCGATTCTTCGGGTGACTTCTACCCAGACTTGGGTGAGGGCGCATCGATGAACCATCTCCCTGGGCCCAAGCTCCAAGCATCCCCAGCGGAAGAACCAACCACAGTGGCCCTGCTAACTAAAATGTTTACCGAACTCAGGCAGGACCTGGCAGCAGACCGGGCAAGCTTTAAAGAGGCCATAGAAGGGGCCACCACAAGGCTCACCCACCTGGAGGCCAAGACAAGCACCCAGGATAAGCGCCTACATAACCTGGAACGGAAAGTAGACGACCTCCACAGACAACAGCTGAGCACAATGGAGAAAGTGGAGGCCTTAGAAGATCATAGGAGAAGAAATAACGTGAAGGTTCGGGGGATACCTGATGATATAGGGCTAACTGACCTCCCACACTATGTGAGACGCCTAATTGCCACACTTCTGCAACCCAAACAAGCCAAACTCGTAAAGATTGACGGAGTGTTCAGACTGCCCAAGCCGAAAAATGTAACCACAAACGCCACGGCTGATGTTATCATAAAATTTCAGACCCACCAGGACAAGACAGCTCTCCTGGCAGCGACTCGGGGAAAAAAAACCCTGTCGTTTGAGGACTCACAAATACTGCTATTCCCTGACCTCACAAGAACCACACTAAGTTGGCGTAAAACGCTCCAACCTAGCTTACAACTACTGAGAACAAATAACATCCTGTACCGCTGGGGCACACCACAGATGCTCACATTCAGCACCAAAGGAACTTTCTACAGAGTAAGCGGAATCCACGACCACCTCCACCAGACTGAATCCTACCACCGCCAAGGAATTCGTACCCAGGTCAGCCAGACACACCACATCGGCAGACGATGCTACCTGAGAACACCAAACTAACCGAAGGACTCTCCACCCCATTGGAGGCCATAAAACCCGCCACTGGAATATGTGACTATAACCACTATAAGTTTTCTGTTTTTGTTTTCTAATGTTTTTCTTGTTTATTGCCACTGCCACTATAAAGCATCGCCTTGGAGAACGTAACTCCGAACATTATACCCGTGGGACCTGGACGCGCTGAAGGGGATTTTTATATATTTTTATTTTTTATTTTTTTTATTTTCTTTCCCCTTCTCTATTTTTCTAATGTCAAATCCTTAGACAACTCGAAGGGAAAAAATAGTTGAGGGACGCACCCTTAGAACAGAGCAGCCCACCCAGGCACCAACCGCGCCTCTCCCATATGGTCCTCCAGGCCCACCCAGACACCAATCCCCCCCCCCCCATATTGATGTATCTAACGGATAAAAGTGTTAGTTACTGTAGGAACCCCAAGGGGGGCTTTTCTCCTCCCCCTGGAGCACTACTGGAGCACTACTGCCTGCGTAAGGAACCCTGATACATCTTTGATCAACGAATACCCGTGTGCTCAAGGGACCACCTCCATCTTATTGTAGCATTATCCCGTTGTTAGACATGTCACTAAAATTTATAATCCACTCAGCACACGACCAAACACTAGACAGCTAAGATGCCTCTTTTACTACATACAGAACATATGGGCTATGGCTTATCCTGTTACCTCCTTGCCGTTGGCATTGCTATACTAATATGATGAGTGAGCAAAAATTAGGGATTTAGAAACTATCCTCACCGTTAGAGACCACCAAATGTAAAGATAGATATTTTAGTTACAGTTTTCACTTTACTTTAAAAGTTTATGTTGCATCGAACTGAGCCAACCTGGAGTCTCTTATTTTGCTAAAACTGAATTTACCACAATCCGGTGATCTATCGGATACCACTCACCGATCTCACCTAAAGCTCACAAATTATTGCTAAGTCTTCTTCAATATGCAGTATGCTGAATTCCATGTACAACTGTTTGAACCTGACAAACTTTTTCTCTGTTATATTTGTATATTGTGCAATCTTTGAATTTACACATGCACAACAAAAATAAAGAATTTTAAAAAAAATGGAGAGGTGGGGGTTTAGGAAATATACTTTGTGTGGGGCTAAGAGTGCTGTCAGTCCATCTCTGATACTTTCAAAGGTAAGTTTTCAATGTGATACGATTAATATTAGGCTAATGGAGTCACAATGAGGCCAAATGTATTGTAGGGACATTGATTACAAAAACTGCAATCTCATTAATTGGAAACTGCATGAAATATATTGATAGTACATGCCACAGATGGACAAGCTGTATCAGCAAGAAAAATATAGGACACAAACACAGATGGCATAAATGTCACGTCAATGGATAATTGCTAAGTACCACAAAGACAACACAATATTTTTTTCATTGTTTATCAAAGACATCTAAATCATAATGCATTTGTAGATGTATTCACTTATGTGAGAATTCAAAAATAATTCAAAGTGAATTTCAAATTTAAGGACACACTGGAATCATAAAATTGAAAATTCAAAACACACTGAAATGTAGTTTATAAGCGCCACCAAAAATGAGAATTAAATGTGTATTTACAAGTTTGCTGTACATTCCTTACTTTGAGCTTAACTATAACAAATGTGGGACATTCTAGAGTCTATGTGACAAATGTATTTATTTTTTAGCTTTTTGTCTGGAAAATAAATGATTTTCTATGTATTTTCTGTAAGTATTGTGATATAAAATGAGTTCCACCCTAAAATGAATGAAATTGTCATGTGACTGATTCAGCTTTTTTTTTTTTTTTACTCTAGAGGGCTAAATAAAACGTACATATTTATTAAAGGCTACAATCCACCAACAACGAATTCTGTGAGTTTGCCCTGATTCCACGTAGCTAAGAGACCGTTTAAGAATGCTGACGATTTTTATGTGTGGCATAAAATACGTGTTCTGTTCTTTAAATGTACTATGGAATGATGATGCACCCACAGATAATAAAATATCGTCTTTGTTATTTATGTTTTTACAATATTTTAGAATAGCACAAGTGCACTTTGAGGTGTTGCCGTAATCGTGAGTTACAGCGGCTCGTTGATGGTTTGAGGTGCTCTGCCACTTTCTCTCGGATTTTACTAGACACCAGGGGCCTGCAAGTATTCTTGCGTTTCCCGCATTCGATGAAGCATTATTACAGCTAAATGCACACTCTGGTGGGTGTTATTGCTTATTTACACTACACGACAAGCTTGAAATATTTCTCATTATGCCGCGTTTTTAAAATCAATCATCTAAGTACAATATTATATTTGTATTGATTTCAAGGCTTAATTCTGGTGCGTGGTTCTGTAGCAGATTTAGAAAGCATTTTTCTTCTGCTACTCATCACAAATCACACAAATCATTCACGTTCAGGCGCTCTTAATTGCATTCCGTGCCTGCCTATTTTATACAGAGTGATTGATATATATATATATATATATAATCAATTTGAAAAAAGGGGTGCACTCACAGGACTTCAGAGTGGATATGTGGTTTTAATAGAAAAATATACAATTACATCTGCATCAAATCAACGTTTCAATCCTTGAGGGTCGAAATGTCGATTTAATGCAGATGTAAATGTATATATTTTTTTTTTATTAAATCCAAGTATCCACTTTGAAGTCCTGTGAGTGCACCCCTTTTTCTATATGGTTATATTTTGACACGGGTTCCGCACCCAGGCATATAACCAGATGTTTCCATAGTAAAGAGAAAAATTATATATTATTGGTTTTGCACCCCTTCCTTTTACAGGTGCCTCATTTAGCCTATTTAGCCTTGACTTGCAGCGAGTCCCAGTAAGGAAGTATTTCCCAAGTAAGTGGATTAATCTCATAAGAGCAAGCATTAGGCTGCTGCTAGGATAGGACCTGCAAAAAATGGGGTACTTTGACGTAGTTGGCAGGCTTATGCAATGTATGATCATATAATGTAAGTAACCCCCCATTATTTTTTCCTGGGTGAGGTGTTTTTAAATAAAACTATTACAATCTCTAAGATTTGAAATCATTGTTTAGTGAATAAGCGAGTGCGCTGGATTCTGTATTTTTGTATTTTGTCCCCAGCACCCTATAATGAATGCATGTTAAGGGGAGTGCAGCCCTCTTGGTTTCATATATATATATATATATATATATATATATATATACACATAAATTTCCAATGTCCATCAACAGAACAAACACTGTAACACTTACCATCAGTTTGACAGATTATATTTTGTGTTTTGTGATGAAATACATAAAAATTTGAAAGATAGGAAAGCTTGACGAAGAAAACTGACATTTTGTTAATGTCCTTTTGGGTGCGTAATATCAGACAAGTACTAGAACGTGGTGGGTAAGTGCATGCAAGTATAATTGAAGTATAATTGAAGACTGAGCTAATAAATGAATCCTTCAGTGGATGACATTCTTCCATGTGCAATTTAAGAATTCAGATGAATTTTGACTATTGGTACAATTATCTGGGATTAGCATATTTAAGGGTACCTTACTAGGCAGCCAATGTGTTTAGAATCTCCGTTATCCTTAACTCGGGTAATCCTACACAAAGGTACCAAATTTGAGCACCATCTACTAAACAGCTCCCTAATATGGTATCCTTAAATGCTGGCAATCCCACATAATGGTACCAAACTAGGAAGGAATCTACTAAACAGCTGAAACATTAAAATTAAGAAAAGTGCTTTTCTTAAATTTTATATTTTAGCTGCTTTGTAGGTAGCTCCCTAATTTGGTATTCGTATGTACAGTTGCAAGCAAATTATTCAACCTCCTTTGAAAATCATGTTTATTGCCAATATTTAAACATTTCAGCTGTTTGCAATGAACAAATCAAACAAAAAGCAATTGAAATAGCTCAACACAATGAATGCTTCAAGTAGTTTCCCCAAATTCAACTGAAAATGCAACTTATAATGACTTCTCCAGTTTCAAAACTATTCAACCCCCTGACTAGAAACCCTCACAACAGCACAGTTATGCAAAACAGGTGTTGTCTCAAGCATATCTGATGCAATTAATCAAGGTCTTCATTAATTGCACAAGGTGTGCTTTAGCTGGAACCCTTGAAATACCTGAACTAGCTAGGGGTTTGTTTAGTGTCATGTTTAACTGCATGTTAGAAATAAGGCTATATTAAAAGAATGGCCCACAAAATTTAAGAGAAGAGATTGTAGCCCTTTACAAACAAGTAACAGGATACAAAAAGATAGCGAAGACACTGAATGTTCGTAGGGACACCACTGGAAGCATAACTCGCAAGTTCAAAGTTAAAGGAATGATGATTACATTACCTTGACGGGGCAGAAAAAGGAAGGTATCAATGGCTGCAATCAGATTTCTGAAAAGGCAGGTTGTTAGAAACCCTCCAGTGACTGCAAAAGACCTGCAGCAAGACTTGGTGGCAACAGGCACCTTGGTTTCAGTGAGCATAGTAAGGCACGTACTAAACGCAGAAGGTTTCCATGTCAGAACTCCAAGACGTACACCACTACTGACCTAAAAACACAAGAAAAGTCAGCTCCAATATGCTCCAAATCATATCAATAAACCACAGACGGTTTTGGATTCTCTTCTGTGAAGTGATGAAACAAAACTGGAAATTTCTGTAAAATGGATCAGAGGTATGTCTGGAGGAAGAAGAATAAAGCATACACTGAAAAGAACACTCTGCCTACAGTTAAGCATGGTGGCGGCTCGGTGATGCTCTGGGGCTGTCTTGCATCCTCTGGCACTGGAAACCTGCAGCGTGTTGAAGGCAAGATGGTTTCATTGAAGTATTAGGAAATCCTAGGAGAAAACATCATGCCATCTGTGAGGAAGCTGAAAATTGGGTGTCATTGGACCTTCCAACAAGACAATGACCTTCCAACAAGACAATGACTGCAGAAGAAGTCCTGGAAAATTCTACAGTGGCCATCACATTAACAGGACTTGAACCCCATAGAAAATCTATGGTGGAATTTGAAAAAGGTGGTTGCAGCATGCAAACCCAAGAATATTACTGAACTGGGGGCCATTTCTCGTGAACAATGGACTAAAATTCCTCAGGAACATTGACAGAAGCTGGTGTCTGGCTATGCATCTCACTTGCAGCAGGTCATAACAGCAAAAGGGTGCTAAGTACTAAAGATGCTTGCCATGAAGGGGTAGAATAATTTTGAGACTATAAAAGTCATTATACACTAAACAAAATTCTAAACGTAACACTTTTGGTTTTGCCCTCATTTTTCATGAGCTGGTTTGAATCTGGTTTGATTTGTTAATGTCAAACAGCTGAAAGTAAATTGTGACAATAAACCTGATTTTGAATCATTTTGATTACAACTGTACACACTGAGCAATGTAAACATGAGTATGTGCCAAATTTAGGATTATCAAAATGGGTATTTAGTAGTTTTATTGGAAATCTTATGTCTTAGAAATGGTTTTAAGTAATTTGCCCTTTGTGAATGCTGACACACAAGGTATTACAAACTCTTCAAGAGTAGCCAGGGTTTCCTCAAGATTTAATTGATATCTCTATCGTGACTCGCAAACTGACTACTAAATACAAGTATTTTTTGCAAAGATCTCAGTAATTCCACCCTATTTTAGTGACTTCATGTAAGTTAATTTCTCCTACTAACCTTATGAAGATAGTTTGCCAATCGCTGTAGTTCTCAGACAGTATAAGACCTGATAGTAGGCACAGGATCATCTATAAACCATCAACATTGCAAGCAAGTAAAGTTGTGATGGTGGCTTTGAGTGACCTTTAACACCACATACATAAAACTCTCTACTTTGATATATTTGTGTAGAGTCCCACTAATTAACCCTTTTGGCTATCAAATATTTAATACCAAATGATCCCCCGCACCTGAAATAAACTTATAGATACAGCTTACTATACAAATTAAATGTACAAATCCCTGATTTTACACCAGATCTAGGTCGATGACCTCTGCTGGGCTAAATTAATGAAAGAACGGTAAATAACCATTATATTACTGTTACAGCATAACAAACACTATAAATCTTCACAGTATGTTCAATATACGCAAATGCGGGTGATTTGGCTAGAACTATAAATGATTGCAATAACCAAGCTGAGAATAGATGTGACTGAAAAACAATTAAAATCCCGATAACAATCCGGCTTAGACAATTAATACTTGTATTTCGTTGCTGCTGATACTTTGTTACTTTTTCCTTCAGTTGGTACTGGACTCAACCGTGCTATAATAGGAGATTGAAACCGTATTGCATTATCATATATTGTTAGTTACAGAGCAAGGCAAGTGACATTTTACCACATGACAGGAGGCTTCATATTTTGCATTAACTTTCTTTACTAACTCCATAGCAGCAAAGAAAAATGGGTGAAATAAGAACCAATCAGAACACAGTCAGAGATTATAGTTGATCCAGCACGCAGAATAGTATCACACCTAGGACTAAGGATAACACCTAACCGAACCTTAGAATGGCCGGACTTAACGTACCTGACAGTATATAAGTGAAAGCATATCCAGAGCACTTCTCTGATTGGGGTTCTGTACCTCTCTCCCCAGGCCCTCTTTTCCCTGAGACAGCCTATTCCCCCCCACCCCCCTCCCCGTGGCTACATTTGCCACTTTCCTCATTTTCCCGCGCCGTTCGCATTGACTTCAGTGCGTTCGGGCAGGGAGCTCTGTTGGTTTGTACATTTAGGCACGAAAGGCCCATTTGTGGGGGTTTTCCGATCGTGCCTATTCTGTGCATAACGTTCGGTGGCTTGTGCACAAACTGGCCATTCACGACTGTCTGTTCGCTGGGTTTCTGATTCACATACAGCGTTCAGTAGTCTTACGCGAACCGACCGTTCACGGAATTCTCTGTTCGAACGCATTTCGCAGGCTTTTTACACCATTTTAACCCGGTTCTCGCGAGACCCGCGGTGGCCAGCTTGTTGACGTTGTTAGTCATGGATTTTACTCCCATTATGAAAAGGCTCTTTGTGTTTTTGAGTTTTGCAGTCCAGCTGTGCTGTGCATACTGTCAGGGACCTGGTCAGGCTGGTGTAATACCCCTGGGGAGTGGGACTGCCAGTCAGGTATACCCTAGTATTCTGGCCAGGGGTGAGCCCCGATTTGCGTACTACTCAGAGTGCTGTTGAACTGAATCTGTATTTGCAATTCCGGTTTCCTGGGTGAGCCCCAGTGATCATAAGAGCCTGCTTAATTGACGCACCCCATTAGGCTGTATGTAAGTTACGGCCTACGGCCTATTTCACGTCCCTCCCAACCAGTCCCTTTACCTCTCCTACCTGTGCCTGGTTATTAAAATAACAGTATGTATATACATATAGCCCTGGTGCCTGGTTATTAAAATAACAGTATGTATATACATATAGCCCTGACATAGAAGATATCCAGAATGCCATGGACCTCCAGGCTATGATTAACGTGGCGGTGGCTGCATCCCTGGAGAAGGCTATGGCCAAAGTGTTCCCGGTGGCCTCTGATCCTATCAAGCCGGCTCCTAAATGCTCCCAAGGCAGGGAAGACTCAGATGAATCTGATGATTCCTCCAGAGAGAGGGAACACCCGGCGAAACATCATTGGAAGGGCTTCAGGAAAGGCCCTAGCAAGGGTAAGGAGTCCCTCAAGCGCAATAAGCGCCCAGGGCCTATGGCCCCCACGCCTATCCAGGATGATTCCTCAGACGGGAAAAAAGATATGCCTCACTCCCTCTCCATCTTGAACGAGTGGCAGGCACAGATCTCAGACTCCGACTAAGGTGATTGAGGCTCCAACACCTACATCAGAGTGAGCCCCAGAGTAAGGAGGATGCAGAGACGATGGATGTGTCCGCTGCTCAGGACCAGGAGGTTTTTCTGGATGCTACAGGTCAGAGGATGTTCGACCCCAGGAACATCAGACATCCCCACTCCAGAGAGTGCACTTTTGGATACGGAAACCCCTGGACAAACACGTCCGCAAGCAGATGAGGGCTAAAGGCCTCAGGCCGTCGGTACCGGGTAAGGTGGCTTTTATGCCTGAGTTCGAACAGCTCATGCTGGCATTTATGGCAAGTGGAGGTCATGACCCTCGCAAAGGGGTTGAAAGGAGCTTCAGGAGAGCACAAGATAAGCTCCTGGACACAATGGGGCCACTGGCATGTGTACTGTACCTGAAAGATGACGCATACTCCTGGGCAGACTCTTTCACATAGAAACATAGAAACATAGAAACATAGAAGGTGACAGCAGATAAAAACCATTCGGCCTATCTAGTCTGCCCAATATTTCGAAATACTTTGAATTAGTCCCTGACCTTATCTTAAATCTAGGATAGCCTTATGCCTATCCCACCCATGCTGCTGGAAGGCTATTCAATGCATCCACTACCCATATCACTGTGGATTTGGTGTGTGAATAGGCGCACGACATTAGAGAATGGACCCAAAGAGGGTTTTGTTTTATGGGCAATACCAATGCGGCCCTCTCGACCGAGCGGCGCCGTGGAGCACTCTTCCACATTGACCCCAAACTTGCGGATCTTGGGGCGAAAGAACTAGGCCCACAGGCACAGGGAAAACGTTTTGGAGAGGCATTCATGAAGGAATTAAACAAGCACGTAAACATGTTCACCTCTCTAAATAGGGCCCGTACCTCCATGCACAGGGTCTCTAGCCACCAGGTGTGTTTTTTCCAGGGCTGGTCAGCAAAGGGGCCGTGCCACCAGCTGATTTTGGTCATTAGGCCCCCGTATGGGACACCCACAACAATTCTATCCGGAAGCGGGCACAAGACCCACAATACCCCTACTACTGAGCATCGGACAGAGGCCATGGAGCTCGTGGATGTGCCCACACAAGATTCCCCACAGGTAGGAGACCATCAGTTACATGTACCTACTTTAACCATTACTGCCGGCCGTATTTCTCTTTTTTTCCAGAACTTCAGACGTTCCCTATACAGAACCACCCCCCTCACCCCCTGTGCCTCTCCGCCACAGACACTCATCTCATAGAATTGGAACTCTGCGAATTGCGCACGAACGGCGCAATCCAACCTGTGCTCGGACGAGGGGGCTTCTTTAGCAACATGTTCTCGTTCACAAGAAAACCGGCGACTTCAGACCAGTGATCAATTAACTGTAAGGGATCTAAACGTACACGTTACATACCATCACTTCAAGATGGAGGGAATCCAACTCTTCCGAGACTTCCTACAAGAAGGGACTGGTTTACCCATCTAGACCTCAAAGACGCATATCTGTCGATCCCAATTCACGAAGACAGTCGCCCTTTCCTTCGGTTCCTATGGCACAGCATCCCATGGCAGTTCACTTGCCTCCCTTTCGGGCTCAGCTCTGCACCATGCTGTTTCACAAAGATGCTAAAGCCAGTGGTGGCCCCCCTCAGAGCACGAGGGATCCGACGCATTATATACTTGGACGACATCTTCCTGTTCTGCAGGACGAGCAACCTATTATCACAACATACCAGATATACGGTACACTTGTTGGAATCTCTGGGATTCATTGTCAACAGGGCCAAGTTTGCACTGACTCCCGCCCAGACAATTAAATTCCTTGGCTTTGAGATAGACTCCCGGTCCTGCACGCTCCACCTTCCGTCTTTCAAAGTGACGGCCATTCAGAAGGAGATCCGCAGGGTCCTCAAGCTCTACTCCATCCCACTCAGGCAACTCACCCAGATCGTTGGCCTGCTGTATTCCTCAATCCAAGCCATATTTTCAGGCCCTCTGCACTACCGTGCCATGCAACGGCTGAAGACCCACTTCCTCAGACGAAACTTCACATACAACCAGCCGTTTTCACTGACAGATGAGGTTCATCAAGAACTCAAATGGTGGCTCAATTCCAGGCAGTCGGATGCCAGCCAGTGGGGATGCATCCACTACCCATATCACTACTACATATGGGGGTGCATCCACGGGAGGAGCATGGACAACCCAGGAGCTCACGATGCACATCAACTGCCTGGAATTAACTGGCCGGATCCTTCGCCATCCGCAGCCTGACAAAAGGGCAATCCAATTGCTGTATTCTCCTTCGGATGGACAATGTCTCTGCCATACGTTACATCAATCATCTGGGAGGTACTCGCTCCCAGACACTGACAGCGTTAACAAAGGAAATTTTTTATTATTGCCTCTCGTGCAACATCACGATCAGGACCGAACATTTACCGGGGGAGTCGAACCATACAGCGGATTGGTACTCCCGACACTGGAGAGACGCCAGCGACTGGCAATTAAACCCTCAGATATTTGCATGCCTGAACGACCGGAGAGGTCCACTCCTACTGCACCTGTTTGCCTCATGCAACAACCATCAACTACCAGTGTTTTACAGCTGACTCCTGGACCTGGAATGCACGGCAGTGGGAGCCTTCACCCAACACTGGCCAAGACAAGGGGTTTACGCTTTTCCCCCATTCACAATGATTGGGAGAGCACTCCACCAAATACGGATATGAGAAGTGACGATTCTCCTTCTGACACCGTTATGGCTGGGCCAACCCTGGTTCCCAGACATCCTCGACATGTCTTGCAAGGATCCAATGCTCCTGACGGACGACCCACCGCTATTCCGGGACCCAGTGGGGAACCCACATCCTATGCTCGTGGACAGACGCCTGTCCTTAGTGATCTGGACTCTTTCAGGGGTGAATGGTGTAGCAAAGACTTATCGTCAGCCTCTAGAGATCTGCTGTGGGACTCCTGGGCCCCAAGAACACGGAAAAGTTACCTATCTGCCTGGCGATCTTGTACCCGTTGGTGTGTGGGATGGGACCTTGATCCCTTTACAGCACCTATTTCCGCGATCATGAATTTCCTCTTTTCACTCTTCAAGGAAGGTAAGTCACACTGCACCATTAATGTCATCAGGTCCGCCATATCGGCAGCCCATGATGTACCGGTTCAAGGGAGGGCGGTTGGTCAAGACCCCCTGATCTTTCAACTACTACAAGGCATCAAACTCAGACGTCCTCCAGCTCCCAAATATCAATATCTATCGGTCGCTCCGGAGGTAGTCACATTCCGTATTTCACGACAAACTAAATCGGATTCGTCGTCGATCTTTTTCCCATTCTTCGCCTCGGACCCTCAACTATGCGTGGTTACGGCATTGCAGGCATATGTGAAGGCGATGGAGACGTTGCGCCCAACATGATCCCGACAACTGCTGTTGTCATATGTCAGTCCTCACAGTACGGTATCGGTCACCACAGATGGATTAGATGGCTCCTTACGCTGGCGGGGATAGACCCGCCTTTCAGTGCCCACTCCATTCACGGAGCAGCGGCATCGTTGGCTTTTATGGCGGGCGCGTCACTTTCGGATATCTGGTCACGCGAATCTACATTTCAACATTCTACTTCCATCCGTCATCTAACGCTGCGTTTTCTCTTCTTCCTAAGCGTTAAAATTGCAAAATATGAAGCCTCCTGTCATGTGGTAAAATTGAAGATTATACTAGCGTAGTGTACTAATAGTCTTAATTTTAATAATGACAGGAGGAGAGTATTTCCCAACCCCTTTGTTGTTCTTCCCAACCCTGGTATAAGGTAAGTTTAAGTTATAGGGTCATAGGACACTTGGGGTTTCTTGTACTTTATATGTCTATATGATGTGTATGAGACTTATTATCGGTTATGGAATTTTCCATCTTGCATGTGTGAGTAGTTCTAGTTATGATCTTAACATCTGATATCGTTAGAGAACTTTAGTCTTATTAACATCTGTAAGTCTGTGAGTTTTCTGGTTTGTGAGTGTTCTAGTTCTGTAAGTCTGTGAGTGTTCTAGTTTGTGAGTGTTCTAGTTCTGTAAGTCTGTGAGTGTTCTAGTTTATGAGTGTTCTAGTTCTGTAAGTCTGTGAGTGTTCTAGTTTGTGAGTGTTCTAGTTCTGTAAGTCTGTGAGTGTTCTAGTTTGTGAGTGTTCTAGTTCTGTAAGTCTGTGAGTGTTCTAGTTTTTGAGTGTTCTAGTTCTGTAAGTCTGTGAGTGTTCTAGTTCTATAAGTTTGTGATTGTTCTAGTTCTGTAAGTTTGTGATTGTTCTAGTTCTGTAAGTCTGTAAGTGTTCTAGTTTGTGAGTGATCCACCTAGATTCGCAGAATCATGTCTTGAAATACTGTAATATTTTTTCTGATCGTGTTGTCCAGAAGCACAACCTACCCTTTATCGACTTACCTGAGAGCTGAGAGGCTGGAGAGATTTCACTACTGCAAATGCTGCTTTTTAATCTATTTAACAACTTGAAAATAATGTTCTATAAGTTAACTTTTAACTTTTGGACATTTTTTCCTTAACCTTCAATCCACATCTTTTCCTTATCTTGAATATTTCTAAGCATTGTTCGATTTGGCGGACTGTTAATTCTATAAACATATTGATTACGGCATAACAATAGGCTTGAACATTCCTTCGCTGTGATACTTGGCTGGAATTTCTCACTTCGCTGTCAATTCTGTTTGACATCATCCCTGTCTACGCTGTTAGAGTGTCCTGATCATCACCTTTTGTCTCTTTCACTGTGGAAAATAATGACTGGATGAGCCACCTCTCCCCCCTGTCACTGTTCATCACTACAGTCACCATCACTTGTAAATTGTATTCCTGGACGGAGTCTGTGCTTCCTCCACAATTCATTTCTGGATATCTCTAAGCCTTCCAAACACTGTTGAATCTAAAATCTCTTCCCAGTCCCTCTCCTCTCCAGCCATACATGTCAAAACCTTAACTAAAACGACATATTGTTAGTGTTTCGGAGCACATTGACTTTTGGGACACATTGGCTCAGAAGACCATTCCACTGCAGATGATTGGTGGAGGGCGCCGTGGTATTATGACCAAGTTGCTGTTGCAATAGCTGGAATGGAATTCCTGTGAATTCTGTTGTTTTTTTATAATTTTTCTTTAAAAACTCTTTATTTGTATTGCACACCTGCAGGGATGTCGCCAATCAACAAAGTAAGCCTGATACAAACAATGTAATGTAGGAAAATGTAAATCAGACTAATGCTCTAAGAGTAATCATTCATGAATAATTTTTCTGCTAAGCAAGCCTAGTAAAGATTTAAAGATCTGATATGAACGCCCAACACATTCTTAATTTCTAGCAATATGTACACTACAAAGCGGCAGGCCTGGGCCATGTTGGAGATGTGTCATCTGGTAGAGCATGGCAATGAGCTTGTGGAGGCCAGGAGATTAAGGGGAATCAGGCAGTTCCCATCGAGGGAAAAGCATGATCCTGTAACTGGTCACAATGCCCTGCCATACTAATCTTTCATATCACCCTGCCATATTACCCTGCCATATTACCCTGCTATATCACCCTGCCATATTAACCAGCTATATCACCCTTCCATATTACCCTGCCATACTACCCTGCCATATCACCCTGCCATACTACCCTGCCATATTACCCTGCTATATCACCCTGCCATATTAACCAGCTATATCACCCTTCCATATCACCCTGCTATATTACCTTGCCATATCACCCTGTCATATTACCCTGCCATATCACCCTGTCAAATCACCCTGCCATATCACCCTGCCATATCACCTTGCCATATTACCCTGCCATACTACCCTGCCATATTACCTTGCCACATTACCCTGCCATATCACCTTGCCATATTACCCTGCCATATCACATTGCCACATCACCCTGCCAAATCACCCTGCCATATTACCCTGCCACATTACCCTGCCATATTACCTTGCCACATTACCCTGCCATATCACATTGCCACATCACCCTGCCAAATCACCCTGCCATATTACCCTGCCAAATCACCCTGCCATATTACCCTGCCATATTACCCTGCCAAATCACCCTTCCATATTACCCTGCCATATCACCCTGCCATACTACCCTGCCATTTTACCCTGCCATATTACCTTGCCATATCACCCTGCCATATTACCCTGCCATATCACCCTGCCATATCACCTTGCCATATTACCCTGCCATATCACCCTGCCATATCACCATGCCAAATCACCCTACCATATTACCCTGCCATATCACCCTGCCATACTACCTGCCATATCACCTTGCCATGTTACCCTGCCATACTACCCTGCCATATCACCCTGCCATTTTACACTGCCATATCACCTTGCCAAATCACCTTGCCATATTACCCTGCCATACGACCCTGCCATATCACCTTGCCATTTTACCCTGCCATGTTACCCTGGCATATCACCTTGCCATATCACCCTGCCAAATCACCGTGCCATATTACCCTGCCATATCACCGTGCCATATTACCCTGCCATGCTTCCCTGCCATATCATCCTGCCATATTACCCTGCCATATCACCTTGCCATATCACCCTGCCATATTACCCTGCCATATTACCCTGCCATATCACCCTGCCATATTACCCTGCCATATCACCCTGCCATACTACCTGCTATATCACCTTGCCATATTACCCTGCCATACTACCCTGCCATTTTACACTGCCATATCACCTTGCCATATCACCCTGCCAAATCACCGTGCCATATTACCCTGCCATATCACCATGCCATATTACCCTGCCATATCACCTTGCCATATCACCCTGCCATATCACCGTGCCATATTACCCTGCCATATCACCTTGCCATATTACCCTGCCATACTACCCTGCCATATCACCTTGCCATATCACCCTGCCATATTACCCTGCCATATCATCCTGCCATATTACCCTGCTATATTACCATGCCATATTACCATGCCATATCACCTTGCCATATTACCCTGCCATATCACCCTGCCATATTACCCTGCCATATCACCTTGCCGTTTTACCCTGCCATATTACCCTGCCATATCACCTTGCCATATTACCCTGCCATACTACCCTGCCATATCACCTTGCCATATCACCCTGCCATACTACCCTGCCATATCACCTTGCCATATCACCCTGCCATATCACCTTGCCATATTACCCTGCCATATCACCTTGCCATATCACCCTGCCATATTACCCTGCCATATCACCCTGCCATATTACCCTGCCATATTACCCTGCCATATCACCTTGCCATATTACCCTGCCATATCACCTTGCCATATCACCCTGCCATATTACCCTGCCATATCACCCTGCCATATTACCCTGCCATATTACCCTGCCATATCACCTTGCCATTTTACTGTGCTATATTACCTTGCCATATTACCCTGCCATATCACCCTGCCATATCACACTGCCATACTACCCTGCCATATTACCCTACCCTGCCATATCACGATGCCATATTACCTTGCCATATTACCCTGCCATATTATGATGCCATACTAACCTGCCATATCACCTTGCCATATTACCCTGCCATACTACCCTGCCATTTTACACTGCCATATCACCTTGCCATATCACCCTGCCAAATCACCGTGCCATATTACCCTGCCATATCACCGTGCCATATTACCCTGCCATGCTTCCCTGCCATATCACCCTGCCATATTACCCTGCCATATTACCTTGCCATATTACCCTGCCATATTATGATGCCATACTAACCTGCCATATCACCCTGCCATACTACTTGCCATATCACCTTGCCATATTACCCTGCCATACTACCCTGCCATTTTACACTGCCATATCACCTTGCCATATCACCCTGCCAAATCACCGTGCCATATTACCCTGCCATATCACCGTGCCATATTACCCTGCCATGCTTCCCTGCCATATCACCCTGCCATATCACCCTGCCATATCACCCTGCCATATCACGATGCCATATTACCTTGCCATATTACCCTGCCATATTATTGTCAGGATCGGGACAGGGATCCAACACGCAGAGTACGAACAGGAGAGATGTACGTATACCGGACCTTAGAATGGCCGGACTAACGTATGGAGAAAGCAGAGAATAGTCAGAGACAAGCCGGGTCGAGGGGACGAGAGGACAGGTAAGCGAGAGACAAGCCGAGGTCAAAGGACACAAGAGGTAAACAAGCCAGCGTGGGGATGACTATGAGAGCTGTGAGGATTGGATGAATCAGCCCCGCTGAGAGAATGGACGTCGGGAAGTCTAACCTCCTCCGAGGTAGAGACTTCAGGTACCCTGACAGTACCCCCCCCTTCAGAAACGCCCACCGGGCGGAAGGAACCGGGGCGAGACGGAAAGCGAGCATGAAAAGCCCTGAGAAGGCGAGGACATGCACATCCTCCTGGACTACCCAAGACCTCTCTTCAGGACCATATCCTTTCCAGTCCACAAGATATTGTACCTTCCCCCGAGAAATCCGAGAATTGAGAATGGAATTGATCTCATACTCCTCCTGACCCTCAACCTGGACAGGACGAGGGAACGGCACAGTGGAGGAAAATCTGTTACATACCAAAGGCTTCAATAAAGAAACATGAAAGGAGTTCGGGATGCGTAAAGCAGGCGGAAGAGCCAGACGATATGCAACAGGATTTATCCGAGACAGAACCCTGTAAGGGCCTATGAAACGAGGAGCAAATTTCATGGAAGGGACTTTCAAGCGGATGTTTCTGGTACTCAACCATACCCTATCGCCCGGAGAGAATACAGGAGCCACCCTTCTGCATTTGTCAGCGTGTCGTTTGGACAACATGGAATTATGAACAAGAATTTGTCGAGTCTGATCCCACAACTTTCTCAGATTGGCAACATGAATATCAACCGACGGTATCCCCTGGGAGGGGGAGGCCGACGGAAGAACGGAAGGATGGAAGCCATAATTCATGAAAAAGGGGCTAGAACGAGTAGAATCGCAAACACTGTTGTTGTGCGCAAACTCCGCCCAAGGAATCAGACCGACCCAATCTTCCTGGTGTTCAGAAACAAAACAACGCAAGAACTGTTCAACCTTTTGGTTGGTGCGCTCGGCAGCCCCATTGGACTGGGGATGATAGGCAGAGGAAAAATTTAATTTGATACCAAGCTGGGAACAGAAGGATCTCCAAAACCGGGAAACAAATTGGGAACCTCTATCAGAAACGATTTCAGAAGGAATCCCATGTAAACGAAAAATCTCCCTCGCGAAAATTTCAGCCAATTCGGGAGAAGAGGGCAATTTGAGCAGAGGTACAAAATGAGCCATTTTGGTAAACCTGTCAATTACAGTGAGTATAACCGTATGTCTTTTAGAAACCGGTAAATCAACGATGAAGTCCATAGCCAGACAGGACCATGGTTTCACAGGAATTTCTAGGGGTTGCAAAAGCCCACATGGAAGCGTATGAGGTTGTTTAGTCCTCATACAGACATCACATGCCCCGACGAATTCCTTAAGATCCTTACGTAATGAAGGCCACCAGAAATCTTTAGAAATCAGAGAACATGACTTGCGTATGCCAGGATGTCCGGCAAATTTACTGTTATGAAAACACTGCATAAGTTCCAGTTGGAGTTTAGGAGGAACGAAGTAACGGTCCCCCGGAATAGGTCTGGGTGCCAGATGTTGTAACTTCTTGATCTCATCTCGCAACGGAGAGTGAATCTTAATGCTAGTGCTGGCAATAATATTACGCTTGGGAACCATAGAAGAAAAAACCATATCAGGCATAGTAGAAGGTTCATGTTGGCGGGACAATGCATCGGCTTTAGAATTCTTAGAACCAGGTCTATAAGTGAGAACATAGTTGAAATGAGTAAGGAACAAAGACCAACGAGCCTGCCTGGCAGATAATCGCTTGGCTTCCCCTATATATGACAAATTCTTGTGATCCGTCAAAATAGTAACCGGGTGTAAAGTCCCTTCCAACAAGTGTCTCCACTCCTTTAAAGCCAAGATTACCGCTAACAGTTCCCTGTCACCAATATCATACCTGCTCTCAGGCCCAGACAATTTCCTAGAAAAAAAACCACATGGATGCAGTGGTTTATTCAAACTTAACCTTTGGGACAGAATAGCGCCTACACCTGTCTCTGAGGCGTCTACCTCGAGTAAGAAAGGCAAAGATGTGTCTGGATGGACTAATATCGGTGCTGAGGCAAACTGTTCCTTGAGAGTACTGAAAGCAACAAGCGCTTCTGGAGACCATGTCTTAGTATCAGCACCCTGTTTAGTCATGTTGGTAATAGGAGAGATAATCGACGAGTATCCCTTAATGAAGCGCCTATAGTAATTCGAGAAACCGATGAATCTCTGAATGGCCTTGAGTCCCTTGGGCAATGGCCAATCCAAGATAGATTGGAGTTTAACAGGGTCCATCTTAAATCCCTCTCCAGAAATAACGTAACCAAGAAAATTTACCTGAGATTGGTCAAAGCTACACTTCTCCAATTTGCAGTACAACCCATGCTGTAGAAGTTTATGCAATACCCTTCTGACTTGTTTGTGATGAATTTCAGGCTCTTTAGAATGTATTAGTATATCATCCAAATAAACTATAACACATTCATGTTGAAATTCCCTAAGAACCTCATTAATCAAGTCCTGGAATACAGCAGGAGCATTGCAAAGCCCGAAGGGCATTACCGTGTACTCATAATGGCCATACCGGGTATTGAAAGCCGTTTTCCATTCATCACCCTGCTGAATTCTCACCAAGTTATAAGCTCCCCTCAGGTCTAACTTGGTAAAAATCTTGGAACCTTTCAGGCGATCAAATAGCTCAGTAATCAGGGGAATCGGATAAGCATTTCTGATTGTTATCTTGTTCAAGCCCCGATAATCAATGCAAGGCCGTAGTGTGCCGTCTTTTTTATCTACGAAAAAGAAACTGGCTCCGGCTGGAGAAGAGGACCTCCTAATAAAGCCTAGATTCTCTAGATTCTCCTGAATGTACTCCTCTAAGACTAAGTTCTCCTTAGCGGATAGAGGATATACATTACCCCTCGGGGGCATAGTACCAGGTAGGAGATTAATCTTACAATCAAAGGACCTGTGTGGAGGTAAAGTATCAGCCTTCCTCTTATCAAAGACTGCCTTTAAATCCTGATACTGGGAAGGTATCTGTAAATCTGTGGGCTTGTTAGAGTTGCTAGGTGTGTCCACTAGGCACAACTGTGAGACTTTCTGTACACAACCTTTCTGGCAACCCTGACCCCAAGAGACTATTTCACCTTGTTCCCAATCAATAGTAGGGTTATGCTTTTTAAGCCAGGGATACCCCAAAACTATAGGAACTGAAGGGGATGAGATAAGCATGAAAGAAATCTCCTCCTCGTGTAAAATACCAATGGTTAGTTTAACTGGTAAAGTTTCACGAGAAATAACTGGATCTAATAACGGTCTACCATCTATGGCCTCAACGGCCAGGGGGGTCTCCTTTAACTGAGATGGGATAGCATGTTTCTTGACAAAAGTTTGATCAATAAAGCTTTCAGCTGCTCCGGAATCTATTAATGCCATAGCTTTAAGTACTCCCTTTTCCCAAGTTAAAGAAACCTGTACTAGTAGCCTATGATCCCTGTAATCATATGTAGAGGACAAAATAGAAACACCCAAGGCCTGTCCTCTGGAGAAACTTAGGTGCAAGGGTTTCCCGGACGGTTAGGGCAATTAAGGCGTAGGTGACCTCCTACTCCACAATACATACACCGACCCTCCCTTTTCCTATTTTGTCTTTCATTCTCTGAAAGGTGAGTGTTACCAATCTGCATAGGTTCTGGGAGAGCTAGAATAGTAGATTCAGAATTCTGAAATGCGGGAGTTAGTCTTAAGGAAGGTCTATAGCCATAATCACGAGTGTTCTGCCTCTGTCTCATGCGTTCATCTATACGAGAAATAAATGAAATTAATTCCTCTAAATTTTCAGGAAGATCCCTTGTGGCAACCTCGTCTAGGATCGCATCTGACAATCCGTTCAGAAATACGTCCATATAGGCTTGTTCATTCCACTTGACCTCTGCCGCCAAGGATCTGAACTCTAGCGCATAATCCACAAGGGTTAGACTATGCTGTCTAAGACGTAATAGTAATCTAGCAGCACTGGCCTTTCTCCCTGGAGGATCAAAAGTCCTCCTAAACTTAGTAATGAACGCATTATAGTTATAGACTACTGGATTATCATTTTCCCACAGAGGGTTAGCACATCTAAGAGCTTTGTCAATGAGTAGCGATATTATGAATCCAACCTTCGCCCTGTCTGTAGGATAGGCGCGGGGTTGTAATTCAAAATGAATTCCTATCTGGTTTAGGAAACCACGACAAGTATCTGGAGCACCGCCATACCGTAAAGGAGAAGTAACACGGGAAGAAATTCCCCCTGTGGCTACCTCTAGGCCTGTGTTAGCAAGAGAGATAGATGGAGCACGCATCTCCTCTGCTTGATTACTCGGATGGGATAGTAATGCTTGCAGCGCT
The DNA here is from genome assembly GCF_036172605.1 of Pelobates fuscus. Taxonomy (NCBI): domain Eukaryota; kingdom Metazoa; phylum Chordata; class Amphibia; order Anura; family Pelobatidae; genus Pelobates; species Pelobates fuscus. The sequence goes on along the minus strand of NC_086321.1, from coordinate 14,858,770 downwards.
AGAGCCATTTGGTCCATTCTATGGTCCATGGCTTCAAACCTTGAGTCAGGTGAACCAAGCTGAGCGTTTGTACCTGCAGGATCCATGGCCCTGTCGTAATGTCAGGATCGGGACAGGGATCCAACACGCAGAGTACGTATACCGGACCTTAGAATGGCCGGACTAACGTATGGAGAAAGCAGAGAATAGTCAGAGACAAGCCGGGTCGAGGGGACGAGAGGACAGGTAAGCGAGAGACAAGCCGAGGTCAAAGGACACGAGAGGTAAACAGGAACGATAGTACAAGCCGAGTCAAAACCAAATAGAACGATAAACATAAGAGCACTGAGGAACCAGACAAGCTAGAACCACGACAGGGCAATGAACCATTACACACATCCCTCTTTTATACCCTGGTTCTCTAAATCATGACTCCGCCCTTGCCGAGTCCTGATTCATTGTTCCGAACCAGATTGACAGGTCGGGATGTGATTGCCGTCATGACGTCGGCTCCTGAGCGTCGTGTCATAAAAGGAAGTGGGGTTCTCGCGGCCGGCGTGGGGATGACTATGAGAGCTGTGAGGATTGGATGAATCAGCCCCGCTGAGAGAACGGACGTCGGGAAGTCTAACCTCCTCCTCTACCCTGACAATTATGATGCCATACTAACCTGCCATATCACCCTGCCATATCACCCTGCCATACTACCCTGCCATATTACCCTACCCTGCCATATTACCCTGCCATATCACCCTGCCATACTACCCTACCCTGCCATATCACCCTGCCATATCACCCTGCTATATTACCCTACCCTGCCATATTACCCTGCCATATCACCCTGCTATATTACCCTACCCTGCCATATCACCCTGCCACATTGCTCAGCATGTAATATGTAATGATGCGGGTAGAATCGGGTCCTTGACTAGTGTTTTCTTCTCTTTTTATTGGATAAATAGGAACATTTTGGCTTAAACAAGCCTTTCTGAAGTTCATGTTGTCCGTGTTTACCCAATAAATCTTCGTTGGAATTTTCCCAATTATTGTGCCCATTCATTTATTTTGTTTTGGATTTCCTTTAACCCCTTAATGACACCATGGCCTCGATTTAATATTTTTGAATAAGCTTTTCAAATGATCACATTCTACTCGTGAAAACCTTTCACATAATGTATCTACAGAAGTCACAGTTAAAGTCTATGGGAATTTAGGAGATAAATCATTTGAAAAAAAATTCTTACAGGCTCTGATCATCTGAAAAGCTTGTAAAATTTAAATTTAAACCACCGTGTCATTAAATGTGCAGAGGGCAGATTGAGTTTGGCGTGTTCAAACTAGAGATGGCAATGGAAGTGTGAGCTGGCTACTAGACTCTAGGGTAGCCCAAACAGCAGTGTAATGGCCCATCTCGAGGTCAGAGCAGGCAACAGATGACAATGCTAAGAAATACAGGGAAAGGTAATTGTGAGTGTGTCTGTCTGTCTTGACCCATGTGTATGTATAATGACCCTTTTTTCTCTAAATATTTCTGCCACTGGGCTGAATACTTTGTGAGTATACTTAGCTATTTTTAACTGAAACAATGTACATATATAGAGTTACCAAAAACTATTATCGAGATGATTTTGTGGCATTTATATTATATATGTAAGTGATTCCGGGTCTTGTTAATGAATATCCCATGCCATGCACACTACAACTAAATAGCTCTGTGAACACATCTCCTGTGATAGTTCAGTCTATATGGAATTTAAATTAGATACATGTTTTTAAATTACTCCTGCTAATAATCTGGCATCGTATACAGTGCAAGAACTATACAAGAAAACCACACGTGTATGATCGCCTCTTCACAGTCACAAAGAACATGGGGAATTCTCTGACCTAAAGAGTCACCTCTGTATGAGTTAGAGCTACAGTAAACGTTAATTAATTAAGTTGACCCGGGGTTCTGGAGTCATATTTTCCTGTTACACTAATTCAATACGTATGTTATAAATAAGCTGCCGTTTCAGATGCCGTGAACTGATTTCGAAGCATATTGACAAATAGAACACACGCACATTCTGTCACAGAACATTCTCATATAAGATGTATTGATATTATGAATAGTGTTATTGTTTAACAGGCATGCTAAGATGATTATGCATTTAATGCTTTGGTTTTTATACTTGGACAAAAATTTTAACTCTTTTAATTTTAAGTTTGTTTGTTTTCATTTTGTTTATGAAATTAAATTAGTAACATCGGCCTGGGTGCAGCGGTCCTGTCCTTTTAACCAGGTAATGTAAAATATTGCAGTTTTTCAGAAGGGTTACGTCCACCTATACTGCGTGCCCATCAGTTCCCCAAAGCTCCTCTGTGATTGGAACATTTTGGAAAAGACCATGTCTCCTCCAAGATGTCATGGGAAGAAGAGACACAAAATGTTCCATATTAAAATTTCCCTGTTCTAGCCACCCCACGTAAGAAGTCAACAACTGAACATCCACGTTGAAAATAAAGAATTAAAAAAAAAAAAAAAAATGTCCCTGTTCTCTCTTCTTATACAAAGCATATGATGGAGGCAAACTGCAGTCAGAGTCTATTTTGTCCCAAAAGGAACATGGGCTCAGTAAAAGAATTTGTGAAAATTCTAAATGTGGAAATGGCGTGTCGGTTAGGGATGTGAATTTTTTTTTTTTTTTACTAATTAATTTCCTAATTTCCATTTGAAAGTCCTTTTCTTAATTTGCTATCCTTACGTAGCATTTCCATAAGGAGCTACCAACGACCTAATCAGGGATCTATCTGCTAAACAGTGAAATTAAATGAAAATGAATGGATACAAAATAATCTGTTTCACTTCATTCCAAATTAGTTTGTTTTCATTTCTTTTTGATTTCCATCAATTTGGAATTTCAAACAAATTCAGAAGAAAATTAATTCGGAAAAAAATGAATTGCAAATATTTAATGTGCGCAACTTCTCACAAACCTGGTGCTAGTCTACATGGGAGTATTGCTGGACTAGAGAGCACTGGTAGAATAACAACCTGAATTCTTTAACAGAATGGAACACGCTGCAACATTCCCTGAAAATCACATGTGAAAAACAGAAAATCTAATTATAGTGCTTTGTTCCCAGACAGGCAGGTAATTACTAGACCCTTAACTGGTTTTGAGGCAATCTGTGACAATGTATTTCACATGGAATATCAGAATTCTATTCCCTCGTTCAGTCAAGGTCCCTCTGCCATCCTACACAATTAAATGGGAGGACAAATTGGGACGATCTTTCTCTCTCCAATAACATGTCAACCAGAGCTGCTTTGACACCGGCCTGTTAACTTTAGTGAGAATTCAAAGTGCATTCAGAGTGAATTTCAAATGTAATGTCAAAGTAGCCAAAATGGGAAAATTCCCGGTCAGCGATGCATTCCGTTTGGCTACTCTGGCCTTAGATTTTAAATTTACTTTGAATTCACACTTTTAGCAAATTACCATGTGAGTGTTCAGTGAGATCTTCCATATCTCTCTATAACTTTGGATGAACTTGGGCAATATGTCTGAACGTACAATGGTGCACTTAGATGTGATATGCCTTCAGTCTGCTCGCACTGTTTCTAAAATTGTATAAATTACTGTGATCATTTTTAAAGAATCTGAAAATTAAGATTGCCAGAAAAAATTAAATATAACCAGCAGATTTGGCAAAGGTTGGTGATATAATGGTTAAATGGGGGTTTACTGTTTGCAAATGTATACTTTCATTATAGTGTCAATATAATTCACACCTGGCACACTGTAATTAACACCTTTCAATATTTGTCCTATAATGTCCAAAAAATAACATTTAGAATCATTGACAAATTATGCATTTTTAACAATAAGGACTAATAAGTAAATCTAATTTGAGTATTGTTGTGTAGAAATTATTATAAGTAAACTATGGCAAAATAGAAATAGAAATTGTTTTATTCATATGTAATGTTGTGCTATGCATACGTATAGGATATCAGAAGGATATCGGAAACCCTATTTGAGCTTTTAAAGAACATTATATAGCGGGCAGGCGGGCCTGAGCATCATGGCAGCTGGTCACATCTAAGAGAATGTATATAGCCATTGCATATTGCTTATTTATTGACTCCCAGCGTCATCACTGGGCAATTAATGGAGACTTACCTGTATCCGCACCGGAAGTTGAACTCTGATGAGGTTGTAAATCGAGCCTGCCAGCAAAATCCTTAGAGTCCTTTTTTGCTGCCCTGTTCCCCCCCCCCCCCCCCCCCCTCTGGGCCTGCAAAGTTATCATAGTGTAAATCTAGGAGGCCGTGTTGTTCTACCAGTCTGTAAGAACTGAGGCAGACTATCTGGAGAGCCTGTGGAACACTCTAATGGCAGCTACCACATGCTCCCTGAATCACAGCGACAGACACGCAGACACCCTCACTAACCTGGATGCCATCTTTGCCAACTTCTGGAGGCGGCTGTACAATCACACACAAACCCCTCCCCAGCAACAAGAGCTGACAATCACATGATTTTGCTATTTCATGACGAAAAGTCACGATTTTATGAAAGACACGGAGGCGAGTATTGCTTTACCCTTTCTTTACTGTCCACCAATAGCAGCAAAGAATACAAACAGTAAGAAAAAATGGTAACCATAGTGATAGCCCATACCAAGTCCCAGTATAATAGTCAGCACCTCCCCACCTAATTCCTCTTCCTTTGGAGATGCGACACCAAATCAGCAAACAGGAACCGATGAACAGTCCAAAACACAGCAGAACAAACCATCCCGAAATCCAGCCGAATACCGATCAAGAACCATCTGCGAACTGGGACTAAACCATCAACGAATGGAGAAGCATCAACAATGAGGATCACATCACAACACAATCCATAGATCTCCAGCCAACGTGGTGAAGCCTTGGGAAGTAGTGAGGATTTCTTAACAGCACCAACAGCACAGAATCAACCTGTGAAAACAGAAAAAACAGGAGCCCAACCTTTAAATCGGTACTTAAACCAATTGCACATGCCAAGACATAACGTATTGATAAACTGAAACAACACAGTGCCCATAATGTCAGACAAAAATACAAACCACCAGGCAAACATAACATTAACAGTTCGGATGCACATAATAGGCCATACAACGCTGAGCTCAGTGCAATACCTACCATCCCGTGGAAACCAACCTGAGAGATAAAACAACAGGGGGGGGAAATAAAATGATAGAAAAAGCAATAGGGCGGGACAATACTCGCCTCCGTGTCTTTCATAAAATCATGACTTTTTGTCATGAAATAGCAAAATCATGTAATTTTATGTCAAGACACGGAGGCTCATATTGCAAGTTTAAAACAGAAGAGAAAACATGGGACGGAGGCCGAAAGTAAAATTCTCTAAAAGTGGATTCACGGGACCAGTCCGCCATCCTCATCTGGTCTTCTAGACGTGCTCCCGAAGTCACCATAGACGTGGCTGATGCCCCCCGCGAGGAGTGGGCGCTAAAGATGGATGTATCCACGCCGGCCAGTGACATCACCCATTTCACCCAACGAGCCAAGGTAGTGCCGGATACCAGGGCGAAGGGTCGACGAATCAAGAGAAAGAGCTGAGGGGTGAGACCGAACGATGAGCACTCGTCCGAAGCTCATATTCCCTCAAACAGGTCACTGGACATAACACCGGGGTAGCTAGAAAACTCGGATACGAGACAGACTGTATTACCGTCTCAGTGCATCTGGAGATGTTAAATGTCACCCTGTCCGGAGTGAAAGACCTAGCATCGTAGTCCAGGGCCCATACAGCTGAGACCCGTTTGCACGAAATTAGGCAAAACAGGGAAACCAACATGGCCGACAGCTGTCGCAGGGTGAGTTCCGAATTAGGAGGCCAGGAAGTAAACAGACACAAGACACAGGAAACGTCCCATGTAGCCGAGTATCGAGGTCTGGGGGGATGCGACAGGCGTGAACCCTGAAGTAAGCGTGAACCTGGGTGAGTCAAAGAGATGGCTGATCTATACAGATTAATCGTGCGATACACCCGACAAGCCTTGAATAACGTATGGAGGAATTGGAGTATAGCCGTCACAGGTGCCGAAACGGGATCCAAGTTCCGAGCCAGGCACAAGCCAGTCCAAGCTCTCCAAGCGGTCCCATATGATCGTCTAGTGCCGGAAGCCCATGCATCTGCCAGGAGGCATCGAGTTACGTCCGAAACTCCTTAGATTTCCCAGGGGCCCCGGAAATCCTCCATACGAGTAGCAGCAATGAACCGTCCAACAGGAGGGGGTGACATTGGCCCAACTGGTCGAGAAGAAGATCCTGGTAGAAGTCTGGGCACATCTATTGCCAGTTCCAGGAGCTGTGGGAACCATGACTGGGTCCCCCAGAATGGGGTCAGCAGGATCAAGTCGGCCATCTGGCAGCATACTTGGAGTAGAACCCGTGGAATCATGGCAAATGGAGGGAAAGCGTAAAGGGGTGAGCCAGTCCAGTCTTGCAAGACTCCACGGCTGGGTCTGGGCGCTAGCTGTAAAACCGAGGTAGCTGGGCGTTGAGCCGGGACGCGAAGAGGTCGATGGCAAAAGGGCCCCAGAAAGACGAGATAGTGGAGAACACCTCTACATCCAATCTCCAATCGCTGCTGTCCGACAGATAGCGTGAGCTCCAGTCCGCATGAGTGTTGTGGAGACTGGGGAGGTATTCCGCCTGGACTACCAGATTCCTGTCCAAACAAAAGGCCCAAAAGTCCTTTGCCAAGCAGGCTATAATAGTCGATTGCGTACCACCCATGTCATTGACATAGCGAACTGCGGAGATGTTGTCCATGTGCAGTCGGATTCACGCACTGGCGGTCCCATACGCGAAACTCCATATCACAAAGGAGCCGGCCAGGAGTTCCAGGGCATTGATGTGGAGGCGGGATTTGTCGTCCCCCGGTAGTCACACCATTACAGTGGGCACCCCAACCATGGAGACTTGCGTCTGAATCCACCGTGAATTCCCGGCTGAGAGGTTGTGGATCCACCAGGTCAGCTCATCCCGGGTTTCCGAATCCAGCGAGACCATGTCTGCATAGGACGTAACGTTGCGAAGATGTGCGATCTTCAGATGCTGGAGGGCACGGTAATGGAGAGGGGCTGGAAACACCGCCTGGATTGAGGAAGCCAGTAGGCCAATGATCCGTGCCAGATGGCGCAGTGATAGCTGGGGGCGCGCCAGGGCGCGGCGTAGTTTCTTGCGGATGGAGCGTATCTTGGCCAGAGGGAGGCTGAGAGATTCCTCTTCTGAGTCCACAGTGAACCCGAGGAACTCCATGCGTTGGGGAGGGGACAGGCAGGATTTTTCACAATTGAGGAGGAAACCCAGGCGAGAGAGGTGATCCATCGTCCGTTGTAGGTGTTTCAGGAGGACTGAATGATCTTGTGCCATGATGAGGATGTCGTCCAAGTAGACTATCAGTCGTACTCCTCGACTGCGCAACCAAGCCATGGCAGGGAGCATCAATTTGGTGAAGCACCACGGGGCTGAAGAGACTCCGAAAGGGAGGCACATGAAACGCCAAGTGACGCCTTTCCAGAGAAAGCGTAATAAGTCCCTGGATGCCTCGGTCACTGGGACCGTCAAATATGCGTCCTTGAGGTCTAATTTCACCATCTAGTCTCCCCGAAGGAGTAAATCCTGCAGTAGTTGAATGCCCTTCATCTTGAAGTGGTAGTAGCACACTAGAGTGTTTAGGTCCCGGAGGCTGATAACTGGGTGCATCTGCCCGCCCTTCTTTTCTACAAGGAGGATGTTGCTGAGAACCCCTGTAGGGGACACGGGAGCCCGTTCTATTGCCCCTTTCGCGTGGAAGGCTGATAGTTCCTCATCTATTATGGCACGATCAGTCCCTGAAAGTACAATAGTTCGAGGGGGAGGAATGTGACACGGGGTGTTGACCAACTCTATGTGAAACCCCCGCACTGTGGTCAGAACCGGTGTCTCATCTCTTGGTAGGATGGTAGGAGCCTCGGCCCCTGGCGGCCTCTGAATCTGTTGGCCCTGGTAGAGACCCATCCCTAAAATACCCTCTTCATAGAGGATTGAGCTTTGTCCAGGGCTGTAAAACCACCCACAAAGTGCCCCAGGTCCTTTATAAAGAATTCTCCGAATAGCAGGCCCTGGGCGTCTTTACCTGCCTCATTGAGAGCAAGGTTAGCGAGTTTGGGCTCAATTTTAAAGAGAATGGCCTTACGCCGCTTTATAGACAGGGAGGTGTTAATGCTGCGCGCACTGCAGATCGCCCTCTGCACCCAGCCACGGAGTTCCTCTGGGTCAACCTGCCTGTTTTTGGTTCTGGCTTGTTCAGCCAGGTCAAACAGTTTGGCCAAGGGACCAAAAATGTCCAGGTGTTTGTCCTGGCATGATTTTAATGCGGAATCCAATACCTTGCGGGGATTCCATCCCATCTTGGATAGGAATTGGGTCATCTTGGGATCAACTATGGGGGTCTCATAGACTTTACTGGGAATCAGGGGTCTAGGACATTCTGCCCTGAGTTTGTTGCATGCCACCTTGCTAAGGGGGTGCCGTACCCAGTTCTCCAGGTACCTAGCCACATGGTCCACTGGGAGCCGGGTCAAACATAGGTTCCCCAGAGGGATCCAAGAGGGCAGAACATGCGGTAGCAGGGTAGTCACTTCGAGAGCCACCATCCCCGATAGAGTGGGGGCAAAAGGGTCAGTGTCCTACCTGTCAATCTCCTCATTGGTGTCACACACAAACTCAGCATCAGCCTCCTCACTAGACCCGATTCTGAGTCGGAGTCACTCTCTTTTTGTGCTCTAGCACATTTCCACTGCCGCGCCCATTCTGCCTGGCGTGGAAAGGCTCTCTTGTGTGACATAGGCACGCAGTCATGGGTGGTCACGGTTACACCCATTATATTGGTTCTGGAGGCAGGGGTACTTCAGTGCCTGGATTTGGCCATAGCCTTTCTTGGAGCATTCCCTGTAGGGTCTGGAGCAGAACGCATTAAACGCGTCGGCGTGGCCAATCCATCTGCGGCCAAAGGGCGCACCAGTAAGGCTTGTGAAATGGTCTGGGAGAGGGCAGAGGACATGGAGCCCATGGCGGCCATAATGCCGTCCGTAACGTAGCGCTGTAGTGCCAGGGATTGGGCATCATCATCAGGTAAAGACATAGGGTCACCTGCAGAGGAAGGGGGAGCAGAGCTGGCAGAGGGGTTATCCAAAGCTTGGAGTATATCCATCTCCCCAGGGAAGAGGGGGGTGGTAGGGACTTTGGGCTTGGGCATAATAAATGCTGTGAGATTTCCCAATGACACCAAATATAAAAATTATACTATAGGGAGTGAAAGCTAAAACTAAAATGACAGAAATAGAACAGGCTAGCAGGAGTTAATCGCCCAAGACTAGCTATACCTTTAGAGGGTAGAGATAGGGAGCTCACCAGGGCCCAGACCGGCAGACAGGAAGAGAACACGAGGAAGAGCAAAGAGACTGAAGGACAGCATGTCAGAAAATGGCCGCCGGCAATCTCGCGAGATTCGCTGCAAAATCCTGAGAAATAAAGAGCCGAACGTTTGGCAAAAAAGAGACGTATTCGTGTAAATAAATAGACTAAAGGAATAGTAGAAAAAACAGACTAATTAGCAGGCTGTTCGTATAAAATTAGTCGAACGCGGCAAACAGGCGAACAAAGCTATATGCCGGTGGAACTAACGAACTGCAAGGTTTTGTGAAGAATTTAGCCGAAACGGCATGATTCATTCATGAAAAAACAGCCGAACAGAATGGAGAAGACAGACGCAAAGGTCGCCAAAAAGACAGGAGAAGGAGCAATGGAGTCACAGACAGCCAGAAAGAGATAAGGCAAACAGAGTAAAAGATAAGAGCAACAGGGGAAGCTCAAGTGATAGGGATACAAATAACAATAGCCTAAAGAGATCTGGATAACACACAAATGTATAATCCACAATAGCATTAAAAAAAATAGAAACGTTAAATATATGGAAAATAATAAGACTACAATCAATAATGCAATAATATGGAAGAAATTTGTCATGTACTTATCTTTGTTTGGAGCAGCAAAGAAAGAGGAATTGTGTGGGGAGGTGCTGACTATTATACTGGGACTTGGTATGGGAGTGGTCTATCACTACGGTTACCATTTTTTCTTGTTTGTATTCTTTGCTGCTATTGGTGGACAGTAAAGAAAGGGTTAAGCAATATGAGCCTCCGTGTCTTGACATAAAATCGAATCACGCCAGCCAGCAGAGTGTGTCACTGATGGGGTCTCCTGGGTAGTACAACTAGACGGGTTTTATGTGTATTATGCTTGTGCATCTTCTATCTATATATACGTGTCCAGTCTGATTTATGTGTGCTAATGCTATGCATGCCCTGCCAATGTTTTACTAGGTTTGGTTTTTGAGCCTGACAATGCTGTTGTGGCATCGCCAGCCTGTCTGTTACCCTCGGCACAGCAAAAATAAAGAATGTAAAAAAAACAGCAATATATAATATTTATGGGTACACTTAAAGAGAAAGCAAACACAGAGCAAAGGTGCCAGAAATACCTCAGTCAAGAACACATGGAATTTCGGAAAAGATTCTAGAATGAAGGGGTTACTTGGCCATTTTTTTTTTCATTCAAGAAAAATGTTTATTGATACAAGCTTATAAACAATAATGATAATAGTCATCGTGGATTTATCACAGAGTACAGAAAGGAATATTGAGACATTAGTATAAATATATGTCACATAATTTATAACGGATTAGCGGATGGATCCTGTGGCGGCCATCCCGATGGGAAAAGGGGTTCCGCCACCAGAGATGTTCTTTTCCCCCTAGTGGGAGGGATGCTGTGATGCAGAGCAGGAACAGCTCTTACAAGAGCTAGTGATTTAGCACTCCAAGCAGAAGGGAGACAGCTGTTATAGCTTTCTCCCACAAACATGAGACGAGCTCTATGCTGTGGGACAATTTGTTTTAATGGGGCCACACACGGCCTTTTATGTCAATCCCCATGCAAGGGGCACTCCCCTCTAGACCTGAGATTGGACTACAGTAAAAACAAACACACGATTACATTGGCTCCCAGGTCCAGGACATTCCCATACAAAATAAGATAATCTCTCCCCTGTGCCTGGGAGATAATTGAGTCATGAACTTTATTAACTTAATTATCTCCAGGCACAGAGAACACACATTTGGGCTCCTGCCCAAAAGAGTTCCATGAAATCAGGCTGTGCGGTCGGTCTCTTTTGGGAATACTCAAGATAGTCAAAATACCGAACGTAGCAGTTCGTGAGTAGGTTCAGTCTGTGTCTCTTATTCGGGAGCTTGCTCCCACCGAATGTCTTTCAATTACCATACGTTTAGCAGAACGTCGATGGAAGGGACGTTCTAGTGATGTTCGCACCGTCGAGTTTCCGATTTGGGTTCCATGCATCCGAGGACCAAACACCGTTCAGTGTCCTCGCGGCTAAAGATGGCCACCGCCACATGATCGTACACCGAATGGCAATCACCCAGCCAACCACTTAGAACACGTGTGGTTTTGAAATGTTAAGAAGCTGACAGAGGTTAATGAGTGACACACTCCACATACGGGTGGTCTAGTCATTCGGTAGTTTGTACAGTAGGGGAATTAAATAATGATGAAACGAAGAAGAATGCAAAGTCCCAAACCCATAGGGGAATGAAACAAAGGGATTACAATCCAGGGACAGGGTGATCCATCACAGATCCGTAGGAGCATGCAGGTTGATACAGGATATGTTGGTTACCACCAACACTTTTGTATAGTAAATTGGTTGCTCGTTGGCAGGTAGGTAGGCCGACTATTGGGGGAGATATTGGGAAAAAAATTCAATAAAATTAGAGATAATGAAAATGGAAGTAACCCCGGTATCTATGAGAATGTGCAGCGCATTCTATCTGTTTGTGTTAACGAAGAATATGGCATTGGGGGATTGAGTGGTCAGTGATTGTAGGTTGGCACTGGTGAGAGTAAGAGAGGAAAGGGTTAGGGGGAGAGAGGATAAGAGAGGCAGGGAGAAAAAGGGTGCAGGAGAGAAAGCTGGGATGGAAGAGGGGGAGAGAAAAGAAAAAATGGAAGGGAAGGGAGGTAGGGTGGGTAAGGTGGTGGATGTTGTACGCCCATCGCTCCACCCCCACCCCCCTCCCAAGGCAACCTACGCTGCGTTGTTCATCAGGTTGGGGGGGAAATGGTCCAGGTTCAGTATTGCGTATTACTGTGAGTTTTGAGGTAATGTCGGATCTGTTGTGTCAGGAATTGGCAGTCTCGTCCCTAGGTTTAGTTATCTGGTTGTCCGTCATTGCATCCAATGAAACCAGATCTTCTGGTACACCTGGTTTCTGTCCCCACACAGTCAGGATAAGTTCCTCTATGCTCCTTATGTCTTCCACTCTATTGATCCAATCCAAGGTGGAGGGGATTGAGATCTGTTTCCAGAAAGTCAGGATGAGTCTACATGCGGCGTTAATCAGATATGAAGTGATAGTTTTCTTGTAAGTAGCGGTAGGGGAGACAGGTGGAGCAGATAGCTCTCAGGGAAGAACTCAACCGAGTCATCCGTGAGTGTGGATACCACGCGTTGTTTTTCTCTCCAATAGTACTTGGCCATTTTTAAGAAATAATTTGCATAAAGAGAAACAGCCATAGACTTCAAACTGCTTTGGGGTTTATTGATTGACCTGTGACCTCTGACAGCTGACTTGTTAAATGTAGACAAAGTTTCAAAACATCTCTCTCTCAGTATAAATGGGAATTTTGCTAATGCTGTGGTTTGTGGTCTAAATTTTGCCAATCACAAAAAAAAAGAAGAATATTTAAGTCAGTGCATCTTTTTCAAAGATTGATTGAGGTTCTGTCATGCAAAACATTGCCTACTTTTCTCATTGAATAAATATTTTAACCATTACAGGTTGCTTTGCTCAGACTACAGGATGGCAGAAGGGCTGGAATGGGGCACGTAATATTAATGCACTTTCTATATTTGTGACCTTTAAAAATGGTCACTAGGCAGATAGGGAATGCTGCGTCCAATATTGAATGGCTGCCACATTGTGCTCTGGAAATGGACTAAAAACAGACACGTGTCAGCATTGCGTATTTAGATGGCATGCTATTAAATGGCTCATTATTGTGTCCATTAGGTAAGTCCATGATCTAATTCAGTGTTTCCCAACCCAGTCCTCAAGGCACACCTACCAGTCCAGGATTTAAGGATTACCCAGTTTTGTCTAAGGTGTTTTTAGAAAAAAAAGAAAAAACACCTTAGACAAAACTGGGTAATCCTTAAATCCTGGACTGGTAGGTGTGCCTTGAGGACTGGGTTGGGAAATACTGATCTAATGGACTGTGTTAGTATGGGAGTACCATGAGTGCTGATATGTGTAGAAATTGCGCAATAATGCAAGGTCTGGTTCATTAGGGTTAGAGGAGACTGAGGTTTGAGATTGGAGACTTAGAGTGAGGGGTATCTGTGGATGGTATCCCATAATTCTTAGACTGGCAAGACTGACACACATGAAGACACACATAGAAAGACTAAAACACAGGAAGATTGAGAGATAGGAAGATTGATGCATAGAAAGACTGAAAAAGAAGAAGATTGAGACAGAGGGAGACTGTGGCGGGACCGCTACCTGCTAGTGAATTGCTGTGTGACAGTCCTGGTGTTTTTCCCCTATATTGTGTGTATTCTTAGGTTTTACCTACTCCCCGTTCGGAAGTCCGCATACGAATGAGTTCTTATCGCCTCCCGAACGGGTACCACCTCGAAACCCCTTTAGAATGTTTGTTTGGAACATTCACACCTCGTTAGAATGTTCTCAACGAGGTGTGAAAACCACAAACCAATAAAGTTGTTGTTGTACCCCTGGAACTGTGTGTCATCCGATTACTGGGGAAAATGGGTCCCCTATTTCATTAATAGCAAGAGTAACCAGCTGGGTTACCCAGGGCCTGCACATCTGAGACTGAAACCGAGGGAGACTGAGACAGAGGGAGACTAAGACAAAGGGAGACTGCGACAGAGGGAGTCTAAGACAGAGACAGACTGAGACGGAGAAAGACTGAGACAGAGGAAGATTGAGACAGAGAGAGAGACTGAAACAGAGGAAGACTGAGACACAGGGAGACTGAGACAGAGGGAGACTAAGACAAAGGGAGACTGAGACAGAGGGAGACTAAGACAGAGAGAGACTGAGACAGAGAAAGACTGAGACAGAGAGAGAGACTGAGACAGAGGAAGACTGAGACAGAGGAAGATTGAGACAGAGAGAGAGACTGAGACTGAGACAGAGAAAGACTGAGACAAAAGGAGAGTGAGACAGAGGAAGACTGAGACAAAGGGAGAGTGATACAGGGGGAGACTGGGACAGAGGAAGACTGATACAGAGGGAGAGGGAGACAGAGAGAGACTGAGACAGAGGAAAACTGAGACAGAGAGAGAGTGATACAGGGGGAGACTGAGACAGAGGAAGACTGAGACAGAGGGAGAGTGAGACAGAGAGAGACAGAGGAAGACTGAGACAGAGGGAGACTGAGACAGAGGAAGACCGAGACAGAGGGAGACTGAGACAGAGGAAGATTGAGACAAAGAGAGAGACTGAGACAGAGAAAGACTGAGACAGAGGGAGACTGAGACAGAGGAAGACCGAAACAGAGAAAGACTGAGACAGAGAAAGACTGAGACAGAGAAAGACTGAGACAGAGAAAGACTGAGACAGAGGAAGACTGAGACAGAGGAAGACCGAGACAGAGAAAGACTGAGACAGAGGAAGACCGAGTGTGTTGACATTCTGTCATCAAACTAATATGGTGACCAGGGGTCATGTGACCAAGCTCATGTATGCCTTTCTTACATGGGGATAAGCTTTACCCTTTGATATGGTAATTGGGTAATTCAATACCTTTACAAGTCAGGAAAGAGATAACCACTTCCCCCTATCCTCATTCCTCTCTGTTCCTTCTTGGCTGTGCTGCTGTGCTGCAGAGCAGATGTGCAGACACCATGTTGCTAGCATGGTGAACCATGTTACACTCTGTTGCTTCCTTTTCTTCCTTGGTGGATGTGATGTTGAACTTCAGAGGCCTAACCGTGGGTGAGATCAAACGTGTGGGGAAGGGGATCACTATATAGATAGATAGATTTAAAAAGGGTTGTTGCTCCGTGGGTCTGGGCTGTGTGTTTGTGATAAACTTATAGTATTGTGTTGTTACCTTTTAATGTAGATGAACCTTGTGTAATATATATATATTAATTTGGTGATTTTACCACACCGAGATAGAGGAAGACCGAGACAGAGGAAGACTGAGACAGAGAAAGACTGAGACAGAGAAAGACTAAGACAGAGGGAGACTGAGACAGAGGGAGACTGAGACAGAGGGAGACTAGGACAGAGAAAGACTGAGACAGAGGGAGACGGAGACAGAGAAAGACTGAGACAGAGAAAGACTGAGACAGAGGGAGACTGAGACGGGGAGACTAAGACAGAGAGAGACAGAGAAAGACTGAGACCGAGGAAGACTGAGACAGAGGGAGACTGAGACAGAGGAAGATTGAGACAGAGGGAGTGTCAGGATCGGGTCAGGGATCCAACACGCAAAGTACAAACAGGTACAGGGTACGTATACCGGACCTTAGAATGGCCGGACTAACGTACAGAGAGTATAGAGAATGGTCAGAGACAAGCCGAGGTCGAGGGAACGAGAGGACAGGTAAGCGAGTAACAAGCCGGGTCAAGGATAACAGAGGTAAACAGAGTAAGTCAAACAAGCCGGGTCGTAACCAAAAGGATAACTGAAAAACACCAGAGCACTGTGTGACTAGACAGGCTAGAACCACGACAGGGCAATGAGCAACAGGGCGAAGTATGTTTAAATACCCTGGCTAGAGAGGATAGACACGCCTCCGACGAGTCCTGATTGGTCTCCAACGGATTGAGTGACAGGTCGTTCCGGATTGGCGTCATGACGTCGGTCTCCGGGCACCATGCTACATAAGGAAGTAACTCCCTCGCGGCCGGCGTCTATGTGAACGGGTCGACCGCGAGGAACAGGAGAAACATGGCGTCCGGACGGATAAACGTCTAAGTCTCTACCTCTCTCGGAGGTAGAGACCTCAGGTACCCTGACAGTACCCCCCCTCTCAGATACGCCCACCGGGCGGAAGGAACCGGGACGAGATGGGAAGCGGGAATGATACGCCCTGCGGAGACGAGGAGCATGAACATCCTCTTGAGGTACCCAACTCCTCTCTTCAGGACCATAACCCTTCCAATCGACCAGATATTGAACCTTCCCCCGTGAGATTCGAGAATCAATAATAGAGTTAACCTCATACTCCTCCTGACCCTCCACCTGAACAGAGCGAGGAGGGGCTGTTGTGGAGGAAAATCTGTTGCATATAAGTGGTTTCAGCAATGAAACATGAAACGAGTTAGGGATGCGTAAGGTAGCAGGAAGAGCTAGACGGTACGCAACAGGATTGATCTGAGTCAGTACCCTGTAAGGACCAATATAACGGGGAGCGAACTTCATGGAGGGCACTTTTAAACGGATGTTCCTTGTGCTCAGCCATACCCTATCACCTGGAACAAAGACCGGAGCCGCCCTTCTACGTTTATCAGCGTGTTTCTTAACCAGCATAGAGTTGTGCATAAGGATTTGTCGAGTTTGGTCCCACAACTTCCTCAAATTGGCCACATGAACATCAACCAACGGCACCCCCTGGGAAGGAGAAGCCGAAGGAAGAATAGACGGATGAAAGCCATAATTCATGAAGAAGGGGCTTGAATGAGTAGAATCGCAGACGAGATTGTTGTGTGCAAACTCCGCCCAAGGAATCAAACCGACCCAATCGTCCTGGTGTTCGGAAACAAAACATCGTAAATATTGTTCAATTTTCTGGTTGGTACGTTCAGCAGCTCCGTTAGACTGAGGATGATAGGCAGAAGAAAAGTTCAACTTGATACCTAGTTGTGAACAGAAGGCCCTCCAAAATCGGGAAATAAATTGAGAGCCTCTGTCAGATACAATTTGGGAGGGTATCCCATGTAGACGAAAAATCTCCCTAGCGAATATCTCTGCCAATTCGGGAGAAGACGGTAGTTTAGGCAGAGGAATGAAGTGAGCCATCTTAGTGAATCTGTCAACCACGGTGAGAATAACAGTCTGTTTTTTAGAGATAGGTAGATCGACAATAAAGTCCATGGCCAAACAGGACCATGGTTTCTCTGGAACCTCTAAGGGATGCAGGAATCCACAAGGGAGTGTATGGGGTTGTTTGGTTTTAGTACAAACCTCACAAGCAGCGATGAAATCTTTAGTATCTTTACGTAAAGCAGGCCACCAGAAGTCTTTGGAGATCAAGGCAAATGTTTTGCGAATACCTGGATGTCCCGCCATCTTGCTGTTATGGAGACACTGCAACAGTTCCAGTTGAAGAGCAGGAGGAACGAAATGTCGACCCGCAGGAGTCTGTTTAGGTGCTAGATGTTGCAGCTTAATGATCTTGGCCAGTAACGGGGAGTGAATCCTGAGATTCGTATTAGCAACAATATTGCATTTCGGAACTATAGAAGAAAGAACCGGTTCCGGTATAGTAGAAGGTTCATATTGGCGAGATAAAGCATCGGCTTTAGAGTTCTTAGAACCAGGTCTGTAAGTCAGCACATAATTAAAGTGAGTCAGGAATAAGGACCAACGCGCTTGCCTAGAAGACAGACGCTTGGCCTCCCCAATATAGGACAAGTTTTTGTGGTCCGTCAAAATAGTAATAGGGTGTAAGGTCCCCTCCAATAAATGTCTCCACTCCTTTAAGGCTTTAATGACCGCTAACAGTTCCCTGTCTCCGATGTCATATCTGCTCTCAGGCCCAGAAAGTTTCCTGGAAAAAAAACCACACGGGTGTAGTGGTTTATCCACCCCTAACCTTTGTGACAGAACCGCACCTACTCCTGTCTCAGAGGCATCGACCTCGAGTAGAAACGGCAAAGTCGTATCAGGATGGACTAAAATTGGAGCAGAGGCAAAAAGTTCTTTGAGATTCTTGAAAGCAACGAGAGCTTCAGTAGACCACGTCTTAGTATCCGCCCCCTGTTTGGTCATATTGGTAATGGGCGCAATAATAGACGAGTAACCCTTAATGAAGCGCCTATAATAATTGGAGAACCCAATAAACCTCTGAATAGCCTTGAGTCCCTTAGGCAATGTCCAATCTAGAATAGACTGGAGTTTGTCAGGATCCATCTTAAAGCCTTCCCCAGAAATCACGTATCCCAGAAAGTCTATCTGGGTCTGGTCAAAACTGCATTTGTCCAACTTACAGTATAAACTGTGTTGCAGAAGTTTGTGTAACACCTTTCTGACTTGTCTATGGTGAGTCTCAATCTCTCTAGAGTGTATGAGTATGTCATCCAGGTAGACAATAACACAATCATGTTGGAATTCCCTAAGAACTTCGTTAATCAAATCTTGAAAAACTGCAGGTGCGTTGCAAAGACCAAAGGGCATGACCGTGTACTCATAATGACCATAGCGGGTATTAAACGCTGTCCTCCACTCGTGGCCTTGCTGGATTCTCACCAAGTTATATGCCCCTCTGAGATCCAACTTGGTGAAAATTTTAGAATCCTTTAACCGGTCAAAGAGCTCGGTAATCAGGGGAATAGGATAGGCATTTCTGATGGTTATTTTATTCAAGCCTCGGTAATCGATGCAAGGTCTGAGTGAACCATCCTTCTTTTTAACAAAAAAAAATCCAGCCCCGGCAGGAGAGGAAGATCTCCTAATAAATCCCTTGTCTAAATTCTCCTGAATATACTCCTCTAAAACAGCATTCTCTTTAGTGGATAGAGGGTATACATGACCCCTGGGCGGCATGGTACCAGGTAATAGATTAATTTTACAATCAAATGTCCTGTGTGGGGGTAGCGTATCAGCGTTCTTTTTGTCGAACACTGCTTTTAAATCCAGGTATAGAGGGGGTATCTGTATCCCCTTAGACTGGGTAGAACTGTCTGGTGTGTTAATTACAGCCAATGGGGATACCCTGCGTAAACACCTCTCCTGACAACCCTGACCCCATGAGAGTATTTCCCCTAACTCCCAATCGATAATACGATTATGTCTCCTTAACCATGGGTACCCCAGAACTATGGGAACAGAGGGAGACGAAATGAGCATAAGTGATAAGTTCTCCTCGTGTAAGATACCAACAGTCAAGTTAATAGGTATAGTCTCACGCGAGATAACAGGCTCGAGTAGCGGTCTACCATCTATGGCCTCAACGGCCAAAGGTATCTTTCTTAACTGGGATGGGATAGTGTGTTTAGTAGCAAAGGCTTGGTCGATAAAATTCTCAGCAGCACCGGAATCTATCAAGGCCATGGTCTTTAGCACTCCCTTCTCCCACGTTAAAGAAACTGGTAACAGCAACCTGTGATTTTTATAATCATGAGTAGAGGACAAAATAGAAACACCCAAGACCTGTCCTCTAGAGAAACTTAGGTGCGGGCGTTTCCCGAGCGAATAGGACAATTCAGGCGCAAGTGACCTCTGACTCCACAATACATACATAATCCCTCCCTTCTCCTGTACTGTCTCACCTCCTCTGAAAGGCGAGTATTGCCTATCTGCATAGGTTCAGGAAACAGTGAGGTATTGGAATCAGGATTTTGAAATGCGGGTGCTAACTTAAAGGTAGGTCTAAGATTCCTCTCTCGAGTGTTCTGTCTCTCTCTTAAACGCTCATCAATGCGAGAAATGAACGAAATTAAGTCCTCTAAATTCTCAGGCAGCTCCCTAGTAGCAACTTCGTCAAGGATAACATCTGATAATCCGTTCAAAAATACATCTATATAAGCCTGCTCATTCCACTTGACTTCTGCCGCCAGAGACCTGAACTCTAGTGCATAATCCACAAGTGTTCGGTTCTCCTGTCTCAGGCGCAACAGTAATCTGGCTGCATTGACCTTCCTACCAGGCGGGTCAAAAGTTCTTCTAAAGGCAGCTACAAAGGCATTAGAATTATATACCAACGTGTTATCGTTCTCCCATAATGGGTTGGCCCATCTCAGAGCTTTCTCAATGAGTAAGGTGATAATAAATCCAACCTTTGCCCTATCGGTAGGATAGGAGCGAGGTTGTAATTCAAAATGAATACTGATCTGGTTTAAAAAACCATGACACTTCTCTGGTGAACCACCATAACGTACTGGTGGGGTAATACGGGAAGAGGCACCTACAGTGGCTACCTCTAGGCCTGAATTTACAGAGGAAATTGGAGTAGTACGCGTCTCCTCTGGTGGGTTATTAGCACGAGATAATAACGCCTGTAGTGCTAAGGCCATTTGGTCCATTCTGTGTTCCATGGCATCAAACCTGGAATCAGAGGGACAAACCTGACTGTTTGTACCTGCAGGATCCATTGGCCCTGTCGTAATGTCAGGATCGGGTCAGGGATCCAACACGCAAAGTACAAACAGGTACAGGGTACGTATACCGGACCTTAGAATGGCCGGACTAACGTACAGAGAGTATAGAGAATGGTCAGAGACAAGCCGAGGTCGAGGGAACGAGAGGACAGGTAAGCGAGTAACAAGCCGGGTCAAGGATAACAGAGGTAAACAGAGTAAGTCAAACAAGCCGGGTCGTAACCAAAAGGATAACTGAAAAACACCAGAGCACTGTGTGACTAGACAGGCTAGAACCACGACAGGGCAATGAGCAACTGGGCGAAGTATGTTTAAATACCCTGGCTAGAGAGGATAGACACGCCTCCGACGAGTCCTGATTGGTCTCCAACGGATTGAGTGACAGGTCGTTCCGGATTGGCGTCATGACGTCGGTCTCCGGGCACCATGCTACATAAGGAAGTAACTCCCTCGCGGCCGGCGTCTATGTGAACGGGTCGACCGCGAGGAACAGGAGAAACATGGCGTCCGGACGGATAAACGTCTAAGTCCCTACCTCTCTCGGAGGTAGAGACCTCAGGTACCCTGACAGGGAGAGACTGAGACAGAGGGAGACTGAGACAGAGAGATGGACTGAGACAGAGGAAGACGGAGACAGAGGAAGATTCAGACAGAGAGATGGAGACAGAGAAAGACTGAGACAGAGGGAGACTGAGGCAGAGGAAGACTGAGACAGAGGGAGACTGAGACAGAGGGAGACTGAGACAGAGAAAGACTGAGACAGAGGGAGACTGAGGCAGAGGAAGACTGAGACAGAGGGAGACTGAGACAGAGGGAGACTGAGACAGAGAGATGGACTGAGACAGAGGAGGACTGAAACACAGGAAGACTGAGACAGAGGGTGACTGAGACAGAGGGAGACTGAGACAGAGGAAGACTGAGACAGAGGGAGACTGAGACAGAGAGATGGACTGAGACAGAGGGTCACTGAGGCAGAGGGAGACTGAGACAGAGAGATGGACTGAGACAGAGGGTGACTGAGGCAGAGGAGGACTGAAACACAGGACGACTGAGACAGAGGAAGATTGAGAGAAAGGAAGACTGATCTATAGGAAGACATTCGGGGCCTGAATGGCCATTTCATACTGCCCATAACGAGACTCCTCTTGCTGTGTAGTAAGGCACACCTGTGCAATAATCATGCTGTCTAATCAGCATCTTAATATGCCACACCTGTGAGGTGGATGGATTATCTCGGCAAAGGAGAAGTACTCACTAACACAGATTTAGACAGATTTGTGTACAATATTTGAGAGAAATAGGCCTTTTGTGTACATAGAAAAAAGTTTTAGATCTTTGAGTTCAGCTCATGAAAAATGGGGGCAAAAACAAACGTGTTGGGTTTATAATTTTGTTCAGTGTAGAAACAAGAAAATATATTAACACATTTGAACCATTTTCTGTCTGAAGGTGTGATTTTTTTTTTTTGAGCAATGTAAAGTATGTGAATAGCAACAAACACCAAGGAATAATATGTTGTAAGGATAATTGTGGGACAAAATATCAAAAATAATATTTTGTGATAACTATGAAAAATTTATAATTTTAGTCTGACGACATTGGTACGTTGTGTTAACGTACAGATCATGTTTTAATGAATGTTGGGTGATGCAATTTGTGTTATTGTCCTTCGTAATTCCCTGTTTGACTGGCACCATATAGGGCCCATTATTGATGGACGGCAGTTGGACACACACCTCACTGCCTGTTGGAGAATGCTGAGGGCTGACAAGGACGAAGATCTCATAGGCCCAAAACAGGTTACTGGTTTGGGCTACCCTTTATAGGGATGGTGAAAGGGGACAAGCAAAATTATGGTTCCATGGCCCCTGTCTAACCTCGGGACCTGTTATTTTCATGGGTTTCATTGACTCTCTCGTGATAATGATATGGTGGGAGAGGAGCTGAGAGGACATCTAAAGCATATTTCTCTCTCCCAGCATATGATTATCAGGAGAGAGACTGAATTTATCTTGCAAATAACAACTACTGCCTAGGATTGTAATTTATGGCCAATTTCTGGCTAATCCTGATCTGGTTGAGTGTTATTTTCTAGGGTTGTATCGGCTCTCATGATAATGAAATGTTGAGAGAGGAGCTGAAAGGACATCTAAAGCATAATTCTGTCTCATAATTCTCTCTCCTCTCTCCCAGCATATCATTATCGGGAGAGAGACTGAATTTATCTTGACAAATAGCATCTACTGCCTGGAATTGTAACTCCCACCAATCTCAATATATGCTCTACTGGTGCCCAAAGATGCCCTAAGATTAAAAGGACACTAGACCTAACCTACACAATGACGATGCATGTATGAGGGCGTTTCGGGACTCTGAAGCATTCATAAATCACTCGCCCGTTGATCTTGTTGTCTGTGATGTCTTTATTATGATTTTGTCATCTACTAGCGATGGGTTTTATGGATCACTTGAAACAGATTTTTTTTGTGTGTTTTTTTTAAATTTACCAATTTTTGTTAACTGGCTGGTGATACCACGCTTGTTCAAACTGTATTTTCTCTCATGTGAGAGCACTTTTCTGCAATATAAACACTCTTTCTCCAGATCACATACTGAAAATGATTTTATTTAATTCATTTACATTAAATTGATATAAACTTGTCCAGAAAATTCAAATAATAAGTTTTCATATTCGCTTGAACATTTAAGAAAACCCAAAATCAATAAATAAGCACAGACAATAAGTTAAAACAGATCACAAACTGACCAGAATTATAACAAGAATGCTTTATCTACACAAAACATCCTATTCCACATCGTCCTCTCTTCCCTGGGTCTGGGTAACAGACCAGCACATGCAGAAAAAAAAGCTCTGTACAAAGTCCGGGGTGG
This sequence comes from Pelobates fuscus, assembly GCF_036172605.1. Taxonomy (NCBI): domain Eukaryota; kingdom Metazoa; phylum Chordata; class Amphibia; order Anura; family Pelobatidae; genus Pelobates; species Pelobates fuscus. The sequence continues at coordinate 14,835,418 of NC_086321.1, read as the reverse complement.
GTAATATACATGTGCCCTCTGGGTACCATTCTCCTGCTGTCCATGCAGGGTAAGTGGCAGCGATGGATGAGGGATTTAAAAGGCAGGCTGCCAATTGATCATCAGAAAGCTGAAGTGCTTTTACCTCTCTTGAGGAAAATAAAATAAAATGCATTTATATTGATTTATTTGTCCTATAAATAAAAAAAATGATTATCAAAAAGGGTGCTGTGTCTCCTATGGCAGAATATTTTTGTGTCCCCATAAAATAAATTAATTTCTGAACAACCCTTTTATTTAGAAAGAATGATTGTGCTTAGAAAATGCACTTATTGTGTAAGCCTATTGGGTTAGGAATTGGGGAAGGGGAGTGAGAGGATTAGGGTCAGCGGGGAGATGTTGGCTGGTAAAGACCTAGACTAGAGACTGGGTCATTAGGGGATTTGAATAAAATTTTAATCTTCTGTTCTGGAAGGGGTTACGCCAGCACATGGCTTTCAGTGGGCTTACTGCTTGAATAAACCAGGCACTGAGACTGGCATAATCTGGCAACCACACAACTTAAGCTCTGCTCAGTCCCTGCTGGGAATTGTAGTCCTCATTCACTGGGTGGCCAGATGTGTTAACCCAGTGCTGTTTATAAAATCTGTACCCTGACATAATGAGCTACTGGATGATAAAATGTTTGGGGACCTTTAGAGTGGGACATCCCGGAGTATCCAGCTCACAGCAGCTAACCCATAGATCATCCAACCTCCCTGCCAGTAATCTGCCATAGCCCACTTAGTTCACTCCCTAGTCCTGCCTGTAAAATACTTAATCAATGACATCAAATTGCAACAAACTGTAAAACAGTATCAATTCTCGTTTAATTGCAGGAAGAGGAGCACATTGGGATCATTGTGTGATATAAACATCTTCCTGTGTGACTGAGATTGTCCTCCATCCATTTTAGGTTCAACATCATTTCCAAACGCACATTCTCTGGCACCAATATGGACTGGTGTTCCCTATAAGCACAATTCAAAGGTCCTGCCAGGAAGCAGTTAGTAAAGGTTTTTAGAATTCTTCATCCTTCAGCTTACATGTCCTTGTCATTACTTGTTTCGGTGCTGGTCTGCACCCTGAAAAAAGTACTGAGAGGGAACCCTGTAGGTGCCTATGGGTGCCGAGCAGTGCCAGGGGCCGGATACCCTGCTGGTGATAGTGAAGGGGGGCATTAGGTGAAGCTCATGGACACTGTGTGCTCCAGGGCCTTGCGGCGTAGGGAGGCGATGCTGGTTCCCCTCCACACATCGCTGCTGTCCGGGGAGCTGCAGAGCTGGGGGGAGCCGGTGACATTGCTGGGCCCCTGCAGGGAGGTGGGCACCATACCCGGGAAGGACTGGTAGAGATGGGACTGGAGGCCGGAACCATTGGAGCCCATGTTGGACAGCCCCATGGAGCTGGGTGGAGGGCCCGCTCCCAGGCTGCACTGTGCCATGGCCTGCTGTCTGCCCAGGGAGGGGGGCAGGGGCAGCTGTGAGACCCCCATCCCAGCCGTGGCCCAGCGGGTGTCGTTGGCATGAAAGGAGCACAGGCTGTCGCCCATCGCTGCTGCTGCCGCAGCCGCCGCCGAGGGGAACTGGGGAAGCCCAGGGGTGGGGAGCAGGGTTCCGGGTGCCCGGAATACATTGGTGGTCTTCTTCCTTTTCTTCCACTTTGCTCTTCGGTTCTGAAACCAAACCTGGGGGCACAGGAGAGAGAGGAGACTGTGAGATACATGTTATAACCTTACAGGATACATCATGTGACCTGACTGGAGGTACATTATAGAATGTCTGTGGATACATTATAGAATGTCTGTGGATACATTATAGAATGTCCATAGATACATTATAGAATGTCTGTGGATACATTATAGAATGTCCATAGATACATTATAGAATGTCTGTGGATACATTATAGAATGTCTGTGGATACATTATAGAATGTCTGTGGATACATTATAGAATGTCCATAGATACATTATAGAATGTCTGTGGATACATTATAGAATGTCCATAGATACATTATAGAATGTCTGTGGATACATTATAGAATGTCTGTGGATACATTATAGAATGTCTGTGGATACATTATAGAATGTATGTGGATACATTATAGAATGTCCATAGATACATTATAGAATGTCTTTATTCATAGTACAGATTAAAAGTATTTATTTACAGTATAGATTGGTAGTAATTATTTATAGTATAGATTAGTAGTAATTATTTATAGTATAGATTTATAGTAATTATTTATAGTATAGATTAGTAGTAATTATTTATAGTATAGATTTATAGTAATTATTTATAGTACAGGTTTATAGTAATTATTTATAGTACAGGTTTATAGATTATATGAATAGTATATAATTGTCATAAATAAATATATGACATTGTGTTTGTCCTGAAAAGTGGACACTGCTTTTTTTTTTTTACAATTTGATGGAATAAAGATTCATATAAAGTCAGTGAGTGCTGATATAACAATTTATAATGTCCTTTATAATAAATAATGTTATATCAGATTGTTCTGTAAATCGCCTGCACAGTCTCAATATACCGCCCATCACAGGTCCATATAGTGAAACCTTTATATATATAACTGTCCTTTATAATAAATAATGTTATATCAGATTGTTCTAAAAGTCACCTGCACCGTCTCAATATACCACCCATCACAGGTCCATTTAAAAGTCCATTATAATAAATAATGTTATATTAGATTATTCTGTAATTGCTATCTCCACATACCACCGCCCATACTCCAACCTATATACATAACTGTCCTTTATAATAAATAATGTTATATTAGATTGTTCAGTAATTGTTATCTCCAAACCCCCCCCCCCCCCTTTCACATGGCGACAAAGCATCTGGTTTTAGAACATATTTTGTTATAATGCAATACAAGATGATTTCAAGATTTATAAGAAAGTGTTTGGGATTTTTGTTGTTGTTGCAGATTAAATTGATTTATACAGATTATGCTGGCAGATTTAGATTCATTAGCATTTGTTAATTATATTTAATTCATTGTGTGTAAGAAAGCATGTATCTGTATAACTATATATCTATATAACTATGTATCTGTATAACTATGTATCTATATAACAATGCATCTGTATAACTATGTATCTATATAACTATGTACTTATAGAACTATGTACCTATAGAACTATGTATCTATATAACTATGTATCTATGTACCTATATAACTATGTATCTGTATAACTATGTACCTATAGAACTATGTATCTATATAACTATGTATCTATGTACCTATATAACTATGTATCTATATAACTATGTATCTATATAACTATGTACCTATAGAACTATGTATCTATATAACTATGTATCTATGTACCTATATAACTATGTATCTATATAACTATGTATCTGTATAACAATGCATCTGTATAACTATGTACCTATAGAACTATCTACCTATAGAACTATGTATCTATATAACTATGTATCTATGTATCTATATAACTATGTACATATAGAACTATGTATCAATATAACTATATATCTATGTTACTATGTATCTATGTAACTATGTATCTTTATAACTATGTATCTATAGAACTATGTATCTTTATAACTATGTATCTTTATAACTATGTATCTATGTATCTATAGAACTATGTATCTATATAACTATGTACCTATAGAACTATGTATCTATATAACTATGTATCTATGTATCTATAGAACTATGTATCTATGTAACTATGTATATATATATATATATATAACTATGTACCTATAGAACTATGTATCTATATAACTATGTATCTTTATAACTATGTACCTATAGAACTATATATCTTTATAACTATGTACCTATAGAACTATGTTTCTATATAACTATGTATCTATGTATCTATAGAACTATGTATCTATATAACTATGTATCTATGTATCTATATAACTATGTATCTATGTAACTATGTATATATATATATATATATATATATAACTATGTACCTATAGAACTATGTATCTATATAACTATGCATCTTTATAACTATGTACCTATAGAACTATATATCTTTATAACTATGTACCTATAGAACTATGTATCTATGTAACTATGTATCTATAGAACTATGTATCTTTATAACTATGTATCTATAGAACTATGTATCTTTATAACTATGTATCTATAGAACTATGTATCTATATAACTATGTATCTATGTATCTATAGAACTATGTATCTATGTAACTATGTATCTCTATAACTATGTACCTATAGAAATATGTATCTATAGATCTATGTATCTATGTATCTATATAACTATGTATCTATGTAACTATGTATCTATATAACTATGTACCTATATAACTATGTACCTATAGAACTATGTATCTATATAACTATGTATCTATATAACTATGTATCTATATCACTATGTATCTATAGAACAATGTATCTATCTATACAACGATCTATTTATGTGTGTATCTCTATAAGTGTGTATTTCGATATTTATGTATATCTTTATTTATGTATCTACAATAAATCCCAGAGATCATGTGAAAGGACCCGGAATGTGATATATTTGTGTGATCCATATTTCGATGATTATTTCTCATTAGAGGGCACCCCGACCATTTTGGAGCTATATAACTGTATATAATATATTATATTATATTATATTGTATTATATTATATTGTATTATATTATATTATATTGTATTATATTATATTATGTGTTCCATCATTTATTTTAAAACAATTATATCATGAAAAAAAGAATTCTGTTATATAGGATAAAAAAGAGCCCCGATAAATACTACATAGAAATTGAAGAAAAATGCAATTTATTATGGTGAATGTTAATGCGGATTTATTATTCATTCACAGCCGGTGAGAAATGTCAGGAATTCGAAGTGAATTTAAGTAGAAAATAGCCGAATTGTGAAAATTCTCCCAGTCAGCTTTCTTTCTAATTCGTTTTTTTTGGTCTAAAATGTGAATTCGCTTTGAATTCCCAACTATTCCCACATCAGTGAATTCCCTGTATGTAGAGAGATAGCTCGGTTAATGGAACACCTAGAGGGACATTCATTGGACAGTAAATAAACGAAATAACCGAAATGGTAAATAAATCCAGAATTCAGCTTTTACCACCTCTCCCCGCTTAGTAAACACACCCCACAGACACCCCGGGATTGTATATGAGGACTGGGCCCCATCTACTGATCCTTCCTGTAGGCATTGGCCATATGTCTGTCTGTAAGACTGCATGCTGCCACCGAAAGGGTTCATCGTTCTATTTGCAATATATTTCGTACAAAGTTAGCCAGAATGCTCATATTTGTTTAATTGAATCATTAATTTCAGTTTTGAACTTTTAGTTTTACACCCTCAGACAGACTCATACAGAAGAGACAGACAGACGAACAGACAGAACGTTCACAATCCGTGTACAGAAATGTATACTTCCATCTACATCTAGATATTTTCTTACATTTGTAATTTTACTTCTCCAAAAAAAAAATAGAAATAAAATCTAAAAAAATTGTAATTTATGTTATGCCTTTTAATACTGTGTGTGTGTTTGTGTGTGTGTGTGTGTGTGTGTGTGTCTGCGTGTGTCACTTTACCGATATTGTATCATTAAAATGCTAATTTTGTTGCCTTCAAATCGAAATCCAACTACAAATCACGACTGTGCAATGAATTGTGTGTGTTTATGTGTATTGGTGTGTATGTGTGCACAGTTGTGTATGATTGTTTGTGTTGTGTACATTTATTTCTGTGATAATTCGATAACAAATATTAGCACTAAAGTACGAAATGTGAGCTGATCCGGTGGAATTCAAATTTTAGGCTGAAAAATTCCAAGCTAGAAAAATGGGTGATTTGGAGAACTTTTTCCCGTTTCTGGAAATATTTTATTTAAGATAAATCTCTGTTATTGTTTATACTGTATATGAATTCACTGTTTTGTGACTAGCCCTGATTGTGGTCAATTCCATTCGAGTTAAATAAAATTCAGCCCTGAACCTACAATGACAAAAAACGAGCGAATTAACCTTTTCGGTAATTTATCTCCCTTTAGTCTATTATGAATTCGTTTAAAATTAGGATCCAGATGAAATGGGCTCTGGTAGTTTAAATAAAGGACGGGAGATTGAAATTGCCCGTATTTAGCTCAGACTAATGGAGCCGATCTGGGGTAACAGCGAGTCTGGTAATTATCCCCGATTTAATGATATACCGGGCGATGCAGAGAGAATTATTAGCTGCTATTAGACACATTTGGATACTATTAAGGTACACCGCGATAAATCTGATTCATTGTGCTGCACATCAGACACAAAATAACGTTTTATGGCCCATGTACTATCACCTGTGATAAATATCGCCAAGCAACTGTCACGGAATTGGCCCCCAGGTTCTAATAGAATGCTGAGAGAATACTTTCACGGCGAGGATGGGGACAGTAAACTAAGGGTTAAATCATGGATATCCTTACTTTGGATCTCCTGCAGAGAATCACAAACACTGCTGGTAAAATGCTAGAAAGTCTATTCCTGTTAATATTTATTAAAAGAGAACAAAATGAAACGAAATAAGATATAAAAAAAATAAAAAAAAAATACAACAGCTACCCAGTAACGAAATAAGATATATATATAAAAAAAAAAAAATACAATAGCTACCCAGTAACGAAATAAGATATATAAAAAAATAAAAAAAATACAATAGCTACCCAGTAACGAAATAAGATATATAAAAAAATAAAAAAAAAATACAATAGCTACCCAGTAATGATTTGTAATGGGAAGAACATGTTTTAGTTTGTTTTTCGTTTGATTTGTTAATGTAATTACTATATTTTGTTTTATCTTATTTCGTTTTATTTATTTATTTTCTGGCTTTTATTTATTTATTAATATAATTATTTGTGTATTTTATTTATTTATTCATTTCTCGGTTTTACTTATTTATTTTCGTTTAACATTATTATTATTATTACCATTATTATTATTATTATTATTATTATTATTATTATTATTATTATTATTATTTCCTTTCTGTTTCTGGTATTTCTTCGCCCACTGTGAGCTGGGGATTTAAGGGCTCTGGTTATAAGAGAGGCTCAGTGTAAAGGAATTTTAAAATATATTATCCATTTAATTGGTGCCCAGTAAATGGGTCATTGAGGGAAGGGGTAAGATGGAGGGTGTTTTTTCCTTTTTTTGCAGGAGACAGGCTGTATGAAGACCTCATTGCAATCCTAGTTGGAGATGATTAATGTGAAGATTTGCTGGGAGATCTGTAGAGATTGTATTAAAGCTGGATTCGAGGTTCATTTCGATCAGCCAACCGTGAACCCTGGGCCGAATTCATTACACGTTAATAGTGCTGGAGAGATGGGGAAAGCAATCTCTCTTTCTATTAGAAACACACAGAATCTCGCCCTGTCCCATATTAAGATGTGGCAGCTGACAGCACCATCTCATAGGACCAAGCACCGGCCGTATACACAGGCTGTACACTCAGAATCCTTTCCTGTCATAGAATGACTGTGTGTGTGTGTGTGTGTCTGTGTGTGTGTCACTGTATGTGTGTGTGTGTCACTGTATGTGTGTGCCACGATTCTTTCTAAAAAAAAATAATAAATACCATTATTCTGTCTTAATCCATCTCTCTCTGTATATATCTGTGTGTGTCTATGTCACTGTGCAGTGTATGTCTGTGTGTGTATCACGGTGTTTGTATATGTATCAGTGTGTGCCACACTTGTTTGTAAAATTAAAATAATTATAAATAAATCTCTATATATGCAGTAAATACCATTATTCTGTAAATATCCATATATCTCTATCTCTATCCCTACGTGTGTGTGTGTGTGTGTGTGTGTGTGTTTGTTTGTATTATAAATGGCATACTAAATACGTACTATATAATATAGGCATCTGCTTCTAACTGAGCGCTTTTCAAGCAAAATACTGTAATATATATAAATATATATGTGTAGCAATCTATCTATCATCTATCTGTCTGTCTGCCAGTCTATCTATTATATTTTATATATGTGTGTTTGTGTGTATGTATGTATGTATATAACTTAAATATTAGTGAAATAAAAGGAAAAAAATAAAACTAGTCTGATAATATATAACTGATTTGATGTGACATTTATACATTTCGTTTTTAGTTCGCCCCAATTAATGATAGACAGACAGACTGAAAAACATAAACAGCTACAGAAATACAAACAGAAACAGCTACTGACAGACAGAAAAACAGACAGAGAGACAGATAAAACAGACACAGAAAGACAGAGTGAAAAACATAAACAGCTACTGACAGACAGAAAAACAGAAACAACTACAGAAATACAGACAGAAACAGCTAGAGACAGACAGAAAAACAGACAGACAGATAAAACAGACACAGAAAGACAGAGTGGAAAACAGAAACAGCTACTGACAGACAGAAAAACAGACAGAAAAAAAACTCTGAAACAGCTAGAGACAGATAGAAAAACAGACAGAGAGACAGAAAACAGAATGCAGGACCCGCACCGCTTATACAAATCTGTCTATTATTCTGCATAAAAAATGAGAAATCTTGTGAAATCGTTGGATATTTTGCGCTGATTTGCTTTTTATGTAAATATAATATTGAAAGTTAATTAATCCGTGCTGGAGACTAATGATTATGCTTATTATATTGCATCTGATCGAATAATTTGCATGATTCTCGCATTGCTGCTTAATAAGCCATCCCTTCTTATAAATAATAATCCTGGGATTGGGCTCTAATAATGGTCTGCCATAAAAATCCTGCTTTAATAGCTGGCGCTGCCTGGCACTGCCTGGCACTGGGTATACATCTCTCTGTCACTGGGTGTAATGCCTCAATCCCAGCTATCTGATCGAAGTATAATCACAGCCTCCAGAACCGCTTCTCCCACTTTAAACCGGCTGAAAAAGACTGACTACTGGGCAGCAATGTACCCATGTGCTGGGACTTTAGGGGTTCGGATGTGGGAATTCGGGGGAATTAAATCGCACATCTAATTGTGGAAATTCGGGGGAATTAAATCACACATTCAATTAGGAAATAAATAAACTTGGAAATAAATAGACTTCTTTATTTTTAGTTTTTTTTTTTTTTTAGCAAAATTAATTTACTTTTTACCCGATTGAATGAATATTACTATTCAAGTAGGGTATAAAAACAAACATTCTTAGTAAATTAAATCAGTTTTATTTTATATCTATTTAATCTATCATTGTATTTAATCCATCTATCTCTCTATCTATCTATTTATTTATTTATTTTAATCTTTATCTAGCTGTCCATCTATCTATTTATCTATTTATTTATTTATTTATTTTAATCTCTATCTATCTATCTTTTTATTTATTTTAATCTTTATCTAGCTATTTAGCTATCTATTTATTTATGTATTTATTTTAATCTCTATCTATCTATCTATTTATTTATTTTAATCTCTATCTATCTATCTATCTATTTATTTATTTATTTTAATCTTTATCTAGCTGTCCATCTATCTATCTATTTATTCATTTATTTATTTATTTTAATCTCTATCTATCTATCTTTTTATTTATTTTAATCTTTATCTAGCTATTTAGCAATCTATCTATTTATTTATTTATTTTAATCTCTATCTATCTATTTATTTATTTTAATCTTTATCTAGCTATTTAGCTATCTATTCGATATCATTTTATATCTGCGGGAATTTAATTTTTATAATCAGTTGATTTAAATTTGTCCATTATTTTACATTCTAGAATTTCAAAAGGTGCATTACAAAAAACGAATAATATAAAGAACATTGAAAATCAGTTTCACTCGTCATTCTACAATCTATAATACTTCGTTTAAATAGATGTATGTCTGTAAAATTGAAGCGGTTCTATCTCCATGGATAGAAAGGATTTTCCATTGACCAGTCTCGCTCACACTGTAATTACTAATATTATTTCGTCAGATAAAATACTAATATAACGCGATTTTTATTTAAAGTTATTTATTAGCCATTTCTTGGCGTTCAGTGATTGAATTTCAGCACTTGGACAGCTCCTGTATTATCGCAAAGCTATCATTTCGGTTTGTGAATTTTATCTCGGGTTAGATATAATAATAATAATTTATAATATGAACTGATCAACAATAAATTAACAATAGATGTATTTTTTAAATGGTTATATGATAAAACGATACAAGGATCGGATTATGTAAAAACAATTTAAAGCGAGAAAGATTAAATTTGATAATTAGAGCTATTTAACTGCTCATTGTGTGTAACAGAGTGTATGGAATTACAAATAAACATATTAATATTCTATATTATGTTATATGTAATGAAATAATACACACACACAAACACACAATCACATACTCACAATAACATACACACACAGTCACATGTACAGGGAGCGATTTATTTAAGAATTTTAATTTTGTTAAAAAAAAAACCCCACTGATTTTAGACTCACTGTCTGTACAATGATAACACAATCACAATACAATAATTATACTAGCTAGCACTCATAGGGAACTTTGCCACCTCTGCCTTGTGTCTAATAGGATCACATTTAGTAACTAAATCACTAACATTATGCCCAAGATTGGGTGATTTTAAAACCGTACAGTCAAGTGTGTTGCAATTTGTACATTGTAATTTTTATAAAACATTCATCTGTTAAATGGATGATAAAGGTACGGTTGGATAGATTTTATGTGTTCTAAGAATGCGCAGTTATAATGGTTCTCATTGCATTTAATCCCTAGATCTCTACAAGAGGATGGGATATGATAAGATGGGTTGTGAGAGAATGGGGTGTCAGAGGTTTGGGAGTTCAGTGCAGGATGGGGTGTCAGAGATGGGGTGACAGATATGGGGTTAAGGGCAGGATGGTGCATCAGAGATGGGGTGTCAGATATTGGGTTAAGGGCAGGATGGGGTGTCAGATTTGGGGAGGCATCGATGGGGTTCAGATATTAGGGTTCAGGTTTTGGGGTTCAGTACAGTGAGGCTCCTTACCTGCACTCTAGATTCAGTCAGTCCGATCCTCAGAGCCAGTTCTTCCCTCATGAAGATGTCAGGGTAATGGGTCTTGGCGAAGCTCCTCTCCAGCTCGTTGAGTTGGGCTGGGGTAAAGCGAGTCCGGTGCCGTTTCTGCTTCTGCTGGCTCTGGTTCTGGGTCTGCTGGCCCGGCTGGCTGGAGTTCTGTTGCTGCTGTTTGTCTGGGTCCTTGGCCATCGAGGTCTGGTTGGAGCCCACGCTGGTGATGTCCTCTCCTGGGAGCATGGTGGTTCCTTCCACCTGGTCCCCATTGCTGCTCAGATCCCCGGGGTGGTCAGAACCCCCAACCCCCAGGCGGCACTTCACCGCCTCCCGGTGCCCCAGCAGCTCAGCCGCATCCTTCATCCCTGGAAGAAGCAGAGGAACCGGTCAATAGGAGCCCCTAGGTACACATACATCATCAATATACCGAGCACATCATACCCAGCCTGGGCACCGTGTGCCGACCATGCACCTATCCTGTGCTGACCATGTAGCTACCCTGCAAGACTGGCAATTGCAACCTGGGAACCTGTGCCAACCATGTATCTACTCTGTGCCAACCTTCACACAATATACCAACTTCGCATGTACTGGCTACCTCACCCAGGACACTCTGTGCCAATCTTTACACAATACACCAACCCTGCATGTACTGGCTATCTAACAATAAACACCCTATGCCAACCTTCATACCATATACCAACCCTGCATGTACTGGCTATCTAACAATAATCACCCTATACCAACCTTCACACCATATACCAACCCTGCATGGACTGGCTATCTAACAATAAACACCCTATGCCAACCTTCACACCATATACCAACCCTGCATGGACTGGCTATCTAACAACAAACACCATATGCCAACCTTCACACCATATACCAACCCTGCATGTTCTGGCTATCTAACAATAATCACCCTATGCCAACCTTCACACCATATACCAACCCTGCATGGACTGGCTATCTAACAATAAACACCCTATGCCAACCTTCACACCATATACCAACCCTGCATGGACTGGCTATCTAACAATAAACACCTTATGCCAACCTTCACACCATATACCAACCCTGCATGTTCTGGCTATCTAACAATAAACACCCTATGACAACCTTTACACCAACTCTGCAAGGACTTACCAACTCATTCTGGACACTCTGTGCCAATCCACACACCAAGATCTGGGCATCCTATCCCAGATCCTCTGTGCCAATCCATACACAAGCATTACAAGGACTGGGCATCTCATGCAGGACCCTCTGTGCCAACCTTCTCACCATGTACCGACTCTGCAATGACTGGGCAGCATCATCCAGCCTCTTGGTAGGTTTAATTAATTGCAATTTATCATTTAATGAAGCCACTGTAAAATGATTTAATTAATTTGCAAATAATCCTACTGCTGGTATGTGCCAGGGCAAGGGATGGGCATTGGTCTGTTTATTTAGCCCAGGGCACCTCTCCCTGGCATAGCACCATATTCCACCACCAATATCCAATATTCATTTCTTTTATCATTCACCCTTGGGGAATCTTGAAGTATCTACCCTAACCTTGCTTGGCAGGCTGGGTTAAGTGAGTACATGGCAGGCAGCACCAGCAGAGATGGTCCTTGTCAAACAGTGCATTTTTTGTCCAAAGTTGCTCCATAACGATACAAACTAACTTTTCTTTCTTCTTCATGCCCTGCCCAGTGGCAGATCCACACTCCCTGGCCAGACTACTCCTGCAGGGTGCCTTTAATATCCAGACACACATGGCTTGCACTGAGTCCCAAACCAGGAAGAATGGCAATTTCTAATTAATCTAACAAATAACTGTTTTAAAAAATGACACAAGTAAAAAGCAGTAAATGAGTTATTTCTGGGCAGATTGTCAGCTCACATTACAAGTATTACAGCTATATCTAATTAAATCTAATTCTGCACAATTACTTAGGGAGCATTACCCCAATCACAGGGCATCACCCCAATCAGAGGGCATTACACCAATCAGAGGGCATTATCCCAATTAGGGGGCATTAACCAAGTTACAGGGCACTATTCCAATCTGGGGGCATTAAGCAGGGGCAGATTGATCCACTCACACTCACCGAGCCGGGCATCCAGGAGGTCGGCATGAGACAGCATGGTGCACCGCTCCAGGGTGAAAGCCTGTCCCCCCCAAATCCTGGCGGTGCTGATCGCTGCCAATACAAGAAATGATGCTTTGATGATGGAGGTGATGGAAGTGGGAGCTCTATGTTCCTACAATGACTGCCTGCATTATAATGGGCTCAGAGCGGCGGGGAGGTGCCTAGCGGCTGGCACAGCCCACCAATCACAGAACGAGCTGCACATGTCACCGGCCCAGCTCCCTGGCCATAGCCCCTGCTGCCACCAACACCACTGCCAGGGCTGGGGGAGGGGCAATGGAGCTGGCAACTGCACCAGGGGGCATCAGGACTGGCAACTGCAAAAGGGGGGCATCAGACATCTGGCAACTAGACCAGAGGGGCAACAGGGATGGCAACTTCACCAGAGGGGGCAAAAGGGCTGGCAACTACACCAGAGGGAGCAACAGGGCTGGCAACTGTACCAACATGGAATCAGGGCTGGTGGCAACTGCACGAACAGGACATCAGGGCAACTGCACCATGAGTGCGAGTCCAGTCAATGCATAATAATAATAATAATAATAATAATAATAATAATAACACTATATAGATGTCTGTACTCTTACCTTGTTTCTAATAATGATATATTATTGTTATTATATAATTTATTTTTATTATATATATATATATATTTTATTATTATTATTATTATTATAATTATTATTATTCATATATTATTACATCTTTTTGTATTATTATTATTACTATATTTGTATTAATATTATTATGTATTTTTTATTATTATATTTATTAATATTATTGTTTTATTATTATTATTATTATTATTGTTATTATTATTATATTTTTATTATTATTATGTTTTTTATTGTTATTATTATTATTATTATTATTATTATTATTATTACTATTATTAATAATATTATTATATGCCTCGTTAAACCTCCTCGGATTTAAACATTTTCTCATGGCCAGGCATTGCAATCTCCCCGGCACACAGATTTTTCCCTTTAATTCGGTTGATTTTGCATCTCTCAGATTACCGTGCTCTCTGTAGTTGTTTTTAATAAAAAAAAAAAAACAACATAATAAATGCAATTAATGCATAAATACAACAATCACTTCCTACAGTCACCGGGCTCAGCTCCTGTTACTATATACAGCGGGTAATAAATAAATGAGAGCTCTAACTGGCTTTTAATCATAGTTTATACAGACAATTAGTGCTATATCACTGCTAACAATGCCTCATTGGCACACACATGGTTAACACAGAGACATGTAATAATCACTTATTATCACTGTGTGTGTTATATTGTGTCAGGTAGGAGAGTAATGTTTTATTGTATCAAACCAGTCTTACTTTCCCATTCTGACCCGAGCCCACTCCAGGGGCACATTGTACCCTCCTATACTGTGTATTGTACCCTCCTATACTGTGTATTGTACAGTCCTATACTGTGTATTGTACAGTCCTATACTGTGTATTGTACCCTCCTACACTGTGTATTGTACAGTCCTATACTGTGTATTGTACCCTCCTACACTGTGTATTGTACAGTCCTATACTGTGTATTGTACCCTCCTATACTGTGTATTGTACCCTCCTATACTGTGTATTGTACCCTCCTATACTGTGTATTGTACAGTCCTATACTGTGTATTGTACAGTCCTATACTGTGTATTGTACCCTCCTACACTGTGTATTGTACAGTCCTATACTGTGTATTGTACCCTCCTACACTGTGTATTGTACCGTCCTATACTGTGTATTGTACCCTCCTACACTGTGTATTGTACAGTCCTATACTGTGTATTGTACCCTCCTACACTGTGTATTGTACAGTCCTATACTGTGTATTGTACCCTCCTATACTGTGTATTGTACAGTCCTATACTGTGTATTGTACCCTACTACACTGTGCATTGTACAGTCCTATACTGTGTATTGTACCCTCCTACGCTGTGTATTGTACAGTCCTATACTGTGTATTGTACCCTCCTATACTGTGCATTGTAACCACCTTTACTGTGTATTGTACCCTCCTATACTGTGTATTGTAACCTCCTATACTGTGTATTGTAACCTCCTATACTGTGTATTGTACAGTCCTATACTGTGTGTTGTATCCTGCTATACTGTATCGTGTACCCTCCTACACTGCGTATTGTACCCGCCTGTACTGTGTATTGTAACCTCCTATACTGTGTATTGTAACCACCTCTACTGTGTATTGTACCCGCCTATACTGTGTATTGTAACCTCCTATACTGTGTATTGTAACCACCTCTACTGTGTATTGTACTCGCCTATACTGTGTGTTGTAACCTCCTATACTGTGTATTGTACAGTTCTATACTGTGTATTGTAACCTCCTATACTGTGTATTGTAACCTCCTATACTGTGTATTGTAACCTCCAATACTGTGTATTGTAACCACCTCTACTGTGTATTGTACCCGCCTATACTGTGTATTGTAACCTCCTATACTGTGTATTGTAACCACCTCTACTGTGTATTGTACCCTCCTCTACTGTGTATTGTACCCTCTTATACTGTGTATTGTACCCTCCTATACTGTGCATTGTACTCTGTATAACAATTGCATCCACACTCCCTCCCCTCTTCTGCTGTTATATATGTAGGGTGCTAATTTAATGTATGTGCAAAAATAGACTGTATACCTACTGCACTTACCAGTAAAGTGCTGAGTACACCTGTTAGCGCTATAAAAATAAAATAGTCATACACTGTATGCCTACTGCACTTACTGTACCCCCCTCTACTGTAATGTAACCTGTAAAGTTCTGAGTACACCTGTTAGCACTATATAAATAAAATATACATACACTGTATACCTACTGCACGTACTGTACCTCCCTCTACTGTAATGTAACCTGTAAAGTGCTGAGTACACCTGTTAGCTCTATATAAATAAAATATACACACACTGTATACCTACTGCACGTACTGTACCTCCCTCTACTGTAATGTAACCTGTAAAGTGCTGAGTACACCTGTTAGTGCTATATAAATAAAATATACATACACTGTATACGTACTGCACTTACTGTACCTCCCTCTACTGTAATGTAACCTGTAAAGTGCTGAGTACACCTGTTAGTGCTATATAAATAGAATATACATACACTGTATGCCTACTGCACTTACTGTACCTCCCTCTACTGTAATGTAACCTGTAAAGTGCTGAGTACACATGTTAGCACTATATAAATATAATATACATACACTGTATACCTACTGCACTTACTGTACCTCCCTCTACTGTAATGTAACCTGTAAAGTGCTGAGTACACATGTTAGCACTATATAAATATAATATACATACACTGTATGCCTACTGCACTTACTGTACCTCCCTCTACTGTAATGTAATCTGTAAAGTGCTGAGTACACCTGTTAGCGCTATATAAATAAACTATACATACACTGTATACCTACTGCAGTTACTGTACCTCCCTCTACTGTAATGTAACCTGTAAAGTGCTGAGTACACCTGTTAGCTCTATATAAATATAATATACATACACTGTATACCTACTGCACTTACTGTACCTCCCTCTACTGTAATGTAACCTGTAAAGTGCTGAGTACACCTGTTAGCGCTATATAAATAAAATATACATACACTGTATACCTACTGCACTTACTGTACCTCCCTCTACTGTAATGTAACCTGTAAAGTGCTGAGTACACATGTTAGGGCTATATAAATATAATATGCATACACTGTATACCTACTGCACTTACTGTACCTCCCTCTACTGTAATGTAACCTGTAAAGTGCTGAGTACACCTGTTAGGGCTATATAAATATAATATACATACACTGTATACCTACTGCACTTACTGTACCTCCCTCTACTGTAATGTAACCTGTAAAGTGCTGAGTACACCTGTTAGCGCTATATAAATAAAATATACATACACTGTATACCTACTGTACTTACTGTACCTCCCTCTACTGTAATGTAACCTGTAAAGTGCTGAGTACACCTGTTGGCGCTATATAAATAAAATATACATACACTGTATACCTACTGCACTTACTGTACCTCCCTCTACTGTAATGTAACCTGTAAAGTGCTGAGTACACCTGTTAGCGCTATATAAATAAACTATACATACACTGTATACCTACTGCAGTTACTGTACCTCCCTCTACTGTAATGTAACCTGTAAAGTGCTGAGTACACCTGTTAGCTCTATATAAATATAATATACATACACTGTATACCTACTGCACTTACTGTACCTCCCTCTACTGTAATGTAACCTGTAAAGTGCTGAGTACACCTGTTAGCGCTATATAAATAAAATATACATACACTGTATACCTACTGCACTTACTGTACCTCCCTCTACTGTAATGTAACCTGTAAAGTGCTGAGTACACCTGTTAGGGCTATATAAATATAATATGCATACACTGTATACCTACTGCACTTACTGTACCTCCCTCTACTGTAATGTAACCTGTAAAGTGCTGAGTACACCTGTTAGGGCTATATAAATAAAATATACATACAATGTATGCCTACTGCACTTAATGTACCTCCCTCTACTGTAATGTAACCTGTAATGTGCTGAGTACACCTGTTAGCGCTATATAAATAAAATATACATACACTGTATACCTACTGCACTTACTGTACCTCCCTCTACTGTAATGTAACCTGTAAAGTGCTGAGTACACCTGTTAGGGCTATATAAATAAAATATACATACAATGTATGCCTACTGCACTTAATGTACCTCCCTCTACTGTAATGTAACCTGTAATGTGCTGAGTACACCTGTTAGCGCTATATAAATAAAATATACATACACTGTATACCTACTGCACTTACTGTACCTCCCTCTACTGTAATGTAACTTGTAAAGTGCTGAGTACACTAAATATATAGTGGGTGCTTGATAAATATATAAGTGTGTGATTGTGTGTGTGTGTCTCCAATAATAACACAAATTGCCCCATAAAATAAATATCTCTGCTTTATTTTACAACACAATCTGTAAACACTATTATATCAAGAATATTGCACAAATCTGTAATAATCTGCATATCAAATAAGCAAAATAAAGGGTCTCATTATCAGTATGTGTTTCTTTCAATTGTTTAGATTTTATTGATGTGTAATAGAAGCAAATCTATTTTTTTTTTGTTTAAATACAAAACTAATTAGGACTGATCCCTTTCCTCAGTGAGCTCCAAGCCTGTGATACAGCTAAAATGACATAGAAATAGATAGATATACATTTAAATTGCAAGTTGGTCAAAGGAAAGCTGTCCTGCTCCCTCCAGCAGCCATTTAGTGGTGATGATTGAACGTTATCTGGGGTACGACATCAAGAAATTTAAGGACATCTTACGTGTACTAACTCAATTTCACGCAGTAAATAGAGTTAAATGCCTTTTATTTTCCTGAGAATATGTTAAAATAGCAGAACAATTCAGACTCCTTTGCACAAGACAAGCGAACCATTGCTAATGCTCTGATTCTTCAAATGCAGCCAACAACAAAAGTTTTGATTAGTAATATAATTCTAACCAGAGTCATTTTCAAGATCATTAGGCATTTATGTAATTAGTGACAAATCTATAAGCTTTTATTACGATTATTAGAGTAAAATCAGGATGAATTTGTACTAATTTACTACTGTTTAGACTTGGCTGTCAGACCCAAAGGATCTTATTGTAAATGATAACTTAGGAAATTAAGTGCAGAATTCTGTACCATTGCTGATCTGCTTCCAAACAATCCGTTTCAATTGTATTTGATGCCTAACAGAATGCCCTTTTCAAGTTATTTGACTTGGTTTTTTTTCCCCTCCTTTCTTCCCCCCTTGTATTTTCCCAACAAGAGGAGAATACAAGTCAATAGACCTCAATGAAAACTGATATTTACAATTCTCCACTTGATTAGCATTGATTTTTAATCCCAATGTGATGCAATTAAGATTATTCATTTAAGGAATAAATAAGAGAACCAGGAATAAGAGGGGGTGCAGGGCTGAGATGAGGGGGTTATGGCAGAATAGATGGGATTTTTCCTTTTTTTGTGTGTGTTATGCACCCAATTGACTCTGACACAATGCACTGGGATGGACCCCTGCAGCAGATGCCCAATTTTTTTTTCCTTTTTAAAGAGCTGCTATGTTGTGTCTTTGGACAGGAGGTGAACAGACAAAGGACTCGTCAGAGCGAAATGTGTTCATCTTTCTGTCCAATTTATCCTGATTCTGGTGTTCCTGTGACTGTGCAGAGCTGAGCTTGGAAGCCTCCCTCACTCTCTCCCTGTCTCTCTCTCCCTTGTAGGATCTGGCCCTTGGAAGGATAGAAGTCTCCCTGCAGACTACACATCAACTCAGTGACTTCTGAGTCCTGTCCTCCAGGCTGGACAGACAGACAGACAGACAGACTGACTGACTGACTGGGGTCTTCTTATCCTTAGCCAAGCAGGGACTGACAGGAGGACGAATCAGCAGTATTAAATCAGGGAAATAGAGAAATGCACCCTGCAGCCTTATCTCAATCTGATGGGAAATATTAAAATGTCTGCAGTTACACATACACAGGGGCCCTATTCACTACACTGCGATCGTGGCGACTTGGAAAGTAACATCGAAATGTTGGGCTGAAATATAACAAATAGAAACAGAAATACTCAGCTCAGATGGTTTGCAAATTGTATCTATATTATTGGAAGTCATCTGAACTCAATGCTTAGTTAATAGACCCCACAGAATCCCACACCCAGACAATAATATACATAGAAATATACCTCAGTATGTGTGTATGTGGATATGAGTGTGTGTGCTCCGTGATTTGATTTTTATAAAGACCAATTTCATTAAATCCTGCATTTCTGGTATTTTCTGATGAATGTGTTACTGCGTGGTATATGCAGTGTAACAATGTTTATTGTTATGTTTATATCATGTTTCGATTCATCGTGTATACAACGTGTTCATATCGGCTCAGTGTGTTTCTGAATAAATCACAGAATCTCTATATAACATATCGATACATTGTGTTTAATATAAGGCGTGTACAATATATCGATACATTTTGTTTATACAATGTTTTACATGCAATGTGTTAATACAATGTTTTACATGCAATGTGTTAATACAATGTTTTACATGCAATGTGTTAATAAAATGGTCATACAATGTTTCCATACCATTTATTTTGTTTATACAATATATTATACTATTTTTCCTTGCTGTGTGATTAATGATACGGCATGTGTACAAAATGTATCGATATAAGGGGTTTATACAATGTTTCTATGTCATTTATTTATTACACAGTATGTTATACAATATTTTCATGCAATTTGTTTATTGATAAATGTTTCCATTTATTATTTTATCATTTATTTATACAGTTTGTGTATTTTCCCCTGTAATTTGATATTTATTTATTAATATTGTTAATACAATGTATCCGTGCGATGTGTTTATACACTGTATCGATATAAATGGTTTATACAATGTCTCCATGTGTTCATACAATGTATCGATATAAATAGGATATAGAATGATTCCATATTATGTGTTTATACAATGTATCGATATAAATGGTTTATACAATGTTCCCATATGATGTGTTTATACAATGTCTCCGTGTGTTTATACAATGTATCGATATAAGTGGTTTATACAATGTTCCCATATGATGTGTTTATACAAAGTATCGATATAAATGGTTTATACAATGTATCTATATATATACATTTTTCATTCAGTGTTTACATATTATGTGTTTATACAATGTATCGATATAAATAGGATATATAATTATTCCATATTATATATTTATATAATGTATCGATATAAATAGTGTATACAATGTATCATGTGATATGTTTATACACTGTATCGATATAAAGTGTTATACAATGTATCATGTGATATGTTTATACACTGTATCGATATAAAGTGTTATACAATGTATCATGCGATATGTTTCTACACTGTATCGATATAAAGTGTTATACAATGTATCATGCGATATGTTTATACACTGTATCGATATAAAGTGTTATACAATGTATCATGCGATATGTTTATACACTGTATCGATATAAAGTGTTATACAATGTATCATGCGATATGTTTATACACTGTATCGATATAAAGTGTTATACAATGTATCATGCGATATGTTTATACACTGTATCGATATAAAGTGTTATACAATGTATCATGCGATATGTTTATACACTGTATCGATATAAAGTGTTATACAATGTATCATGCGATATGTTTATACACTGTATCGATATAAAGTGTTATACAATGTATCATGCGATATGTTTATACACTGTATCGATATAAAGTGTTATACAATGTATCATGCGATATGTTTATACACTGTATCGATATAAAGTGTTATACAATGTATCATGCGATATGTTTATACACTGTATCGATATAAAGTGTTATACAATATATCATGCGGTATGTTTATACACTGTATCGATATAAAGTGTTATACAATGTATCATGCGATATGTTTATACACTGTATCGATATAAAGTGTTATACAATATATCATGCGGTATGTTTATACACTGTATCGATATAAAGTGTTATACAATATATCATGCGGTATGTTTATACACTGTATCGATATAAAGTGTTATACAATGTATCATGTGATATGTTTATACACTGTATCGATATAAAGTGTTATACAATGTATCATGTGATATGTTTATACACTGTATCGATATAAAGTGTTATACAATGTATCATGCGATATGTTTCTACACTGTATCGATATAAAGTGTTATACAATGTATCATGCGATATGTTTATACACTGTATCGATATAAAGTGTTATACAATATATCATGCGATATGTTTATACACTGTATCGATATAAAGTGTTATACAATATATCATGCGATATGTTTATACACTGTATCGATATAAAGTGTTATACAATGTATCATGCGATATGTTTATACAC
The DNA here is from genome assembly GCF_036172605.1 of Pelobates fuscus. NCBI lineage: Eukaryota > Metazoa > Chordata > Amphibia > Anura > Pelobatidae > Pelobates > Pelobates fuscus. The sequence goes on along the minus strand of NC_086321.1, from coordinate 14,813,209 downwards.
TGTATCGATATAAAGTTTTATACAATGTATCATGCGATATGTTTCTACACTGTATCGATATAAAGTGTTATACAATGTATCATGCGATATGTTTATACACTGTATCGATATAAAGTTTTATACAATGTATCATGCGATATGTTTCTACACTGTATCGATATAAAGTGTTATACAATGTATCATGCGATATGTTTATACACTGTATCGATATAAAGTGTTATACAATGTATCATGCGATATGTTTATACACTGTATCGATATAAAGTGTTATACAATGTATCATGCGATATGTTTCTACACTGTATCGATATAAAGTGTTATACAATGTATCATGCGATATGTTTATACACTGTATCGATATAAAGTTTTATACAATGTATCATGCGATATGTTTCTACACTGTATCGATATAAAGTGTTATACAATGTATCATGCGATATGTTTATACACTGTATCGATATAAAGTGTTATACAATGTATCATGCGATATGTTTCTACACTGTATCGATATAAAGTTTTATACAATGTATCATGCGATATGTTTATACACTGTATCGATATAAAGTGTTATACAATGTATCATGCGATATGTTTATACACTGTATCGATATAAAGTGTTATACAATGTATCATGCGATATGTTTATACACTGTATCGATATAAAGTGTTATACAATGTATCATGCGATATGTTTCTACACTGTATCGATATAAAGTGTTATACAATGTATCATGCGGTATGTTTATACACTGTATCGATATAAAGTGTTATACAATGTATCATGCGATATGTTTCTACACTGTATCGATATAAAGTGTTATACAATGTATCATGCGATATGTTTCTACACTGTATCGATATAAAGTGTTATACAATGTATCATGCGATATGTTTCTACACTGTATCGATATAAAGTGTTATACAATGTATCATGTGATATGTTTATACACTGTATCGATATAAAGTGTTATACAATATATCATGCGATATGTTTATACACTGTATCGATATAAAGTGTTATACAATGTATCATGCGATATGTTTATACACTGTATCGATATAAAGTGTTATACAATATATCATGCGGTATGTTTATACACTGTATCGATATAAAGTGTTATACAATGTATCATGCGATATGTTTATACACTGTATCGATATAAAGTGTTATACAATGTATCATGTGATATGTTTATACAAGGTATCCATGTGATATGTTTATACACTGTATCGATATAAAGTGGTTATATAATGTATCGCTATAACGCTTTTATACAATCACATCTATGTGATGTGTTTATATAATGTATCGATATATTCATTTTTCATACAATGTATCTATATATTAATGGTTTTTCATACAATGTATCCATGTGATGTTTATACAATGTATCTATATATTAATTTCATACAATGTATCCATGGGTTATGTTTATACAATTTCTCTAAATATTAATATTTCATACACTGTATCCATGTGGTGTTTATACAATGTATCTATATATTAATATTTCATACACTGTATCCATGTGTTATGTTTATACAATGTATCTATCTATATATTTTCATACAATGTATCCATGGGTTATGTTTATACAATGTATCTATATATTAATATTACATACAGTGTATCCATGTGGGGTTTATACAATGTATCTATATATTAATTTTTCATACAGTGTATCCATGTGTTATGTTTATACAATGTATCTATCTATATATTTTCATACAATGTATCCATGGGTTATGTTTATACAATGTATCTATATATTAATATTACATACAGTGTATCCATGTGATGTTTATACAATGTATCTATATATTTTCATACAATGTATCCATGTGTTATGTTTATACAATGTATCTATATATTTTCATACAATGTATCCATGTGTTATGTTTATACAATGTATCTATATATTTTCATACAATGTATCCATGTGCTATGTTTATACAAGCTATCGATGCAGTGTAAGCTCTGTACACAGCGCCTGTGATGACAATATATAATGTTTAATATTTTCCTGGTGCTGTAGATCTCTGGATGATCAATCTGTGTTAGCAGTCGCCCTGTGATTGATAGACCGCTTGATTTTATGATTTTTCTATTGCTACTGATTTTTCCAGTAGTATAAACAAACTAAATCATTTCTTTTCAGACTCAGAACAAGAGGGAGGAGAAACCCCCAGTAGCATCGGTAATAATCAGCGATAAGAGATGGGATACCGAGAAAGCTGTAAAAACACTTTGTAACTCAGATAGACAGAGAATGGGAATACTTACCTGCTGTCTCTATCCCAGGAAAGGGTTAATACCCAGAAATGCATCATTCACTCATATATAAAATCATAATAAATATCAAATAAATCGAATTTAACAAAACTATATCAATATTCATCAGGCATTTGTTACATATAACTATTGTATGCATGTTGCATATGGTAAACATTTATCTTGTCAACATTACATGTAATACATGCATACAGAGAAAAATACAATGTAAACACATTAACTGAGCACTTTACTACCTTACATAGTCTGTCTGTCTGTCTGTCTATCTATCTATCTATCTGTCTGTCTGTCTGTCTGTCTGTCTGTCTGTCTGTCTGTCTGTCTGTCTGTCTGTCTGTCTATCTATCTATCTATCTATCTATCTATCTATCTATCTATCTATCTATCTATCTCTTTTCTGGGTCATGAAAGTAGTCAGTTCCAGTAGCCATCAGTGCTGTGGCTGGGACAGTGTGGGCTAGTAGCCCCCAGTGCTGTGGCTGGGAGAGGGGCAATGTGGGTTAGTAGCCCCCAGTATTCTGGCTGGGAGAGGGGCAGTGTGAGCTAGTAGCCCCCAGTGCTGTGGCTGGGTGAGGGGCAGTGTGGGTTAGTAGCCCCCAGTATTGTGTCTGGGAGAGGGGCAGTTTGGGCTAGTAGCCCCCAGTGCTGTGGCTGGGAGAGGGGCAGTGTGGGTTAGTAGCCCCCAGTATTGTGGCTGGGAGAGGGGCAGTGTGGGGCTAGTAGCCCCCAGTATTCTGGCTGGGAGAGGGGCAGTGTGAGCTAGTAGCCCCCAGTATTCTGGCTGGGAGAGGGGCAGTGTGAGCTAGTAGCCCCCAGTATTCTGGCTGGGAGAGGGGCAGTGTGGGGCTAGTAGCCCCCAGTATTCTGGCTGGGAGAGTGGCAGTGTGGGGCTAGTAGCCCACATTATTCTGGCTGGGAGAGGGGCAGTGTGAGCTAGTAGCCCCCAGTATTCTGGCTGGGAGAGGGGCAGTGTGGGGCTAGTAGCCCCCAGTATTCTGGCTGGGAGAGGGGCAGTGTGGGGCTAGTAGCCCCCAGTATTCTGGCTGGGAGAGGGGCAGTGTGGGGCTAGTAGCCCACAGCATTCTGGCTGGGAGAGGGGCAGTGTGAGCTAGTAGCCACCAGTATTCTGGCTGGGAGAGGGGCAGTGTGAGCTAGTAGCCCCCAGTATTCTGGCTGGGAGAGGGGCAGTGTGGGGCTAGTAGCCCCCAGTATTCTGGCTGGGAGAGGGGCAGTGTGGGGCTAGTAGCCCACAGTATTCTGGCTGGGAGAGGGGCAGTGTGAGCTAGTAGCCCCCAGTATTCTGGCTGGGAGAGGGGCAGTGTGGGGCTAGTAGCCCACAGCATTCTGGCTGGGAGAGGGGCAGTGTGGGGCTAGTAGCCCCCAGTATTCTGGCTGGGAGAGGGGCAGTGTGGGCTAGTAGCCCCCAGTATTCTGGCTGGGAGAGGGGCAGTGTGGGGCTAGTAGCCCCCAGTATTCTGGCTGGGAGAGGGGCAGTGTGGGGCTAGTAGCCCCCAGTATTCTGGCTGGGAGAGGGGCAGTGTGGGGCTAGTAGCCCCCAGTATTCTGGCTGGGAGAGGGGCAGTGTGGGCTAGTAGCCCCCAGTATTCTGGCTGGGAGAGGGGCAGTGTGGGGCTAGTAGCCCCCAGTATTCTGGCTGGGAGAGGGGCAGTGTGAGCTAGTAGCCCTCAGTATTCTGGCTGGGAGAGGGGCAGTGTGGGGCTAGTAGCCCCCAGTATTCTGGCTGGGAGAGGGGCAGTGTGGGGCTAGTAGACCCCAGTATTCTGGCTGGGAGAGGGGCAGTGTGGGGCTAGTAGCCCCCAGTATTCTGGCTGAGAGAGGGGCAGTGTGGGGCTAGTAGCCCCCAGTATTCTGGCTGGGAGAGGGGCATGGTGGGCTAGTAGCCCTCAGTGCTGTGGCTGGGAGAGGGGCAGTGTGGGCTAGTAGCCCTCAGTGCTGTGGCTGGGAGAGGGGCAGTGTGGGCTAGTAGCCCTCAGTGCTGTGGCTGGGAGAAGGTCCAGGAATCACTGTACAGGCAGGTAAAAGGATTTTCTGTGACGGATGCAGTGATTTTTGCTCTATAAATAGGTTTTAGATTGTAACACACATGTAGAAGTGAAACACAGGGAACTACCAGAAATATATTGGTCGGCCCCTAATACAATTTATTTAGACAGTTTACCTCTCATAAAAATAGAGATTGAATTTTGTACAAGAGAATCTGCCAGGGACTTGGATCAAGGAAATCGGATTTCTTCATCCCCTTTCCTTCCATTTCTGAGCATTCTTATATACTAAGTACATATAATACTTTAAAATGGAAATAAATCCTCCCCCATGCTCTGACCCTGAGCTGGCTGAAAGTCTGAGCCTGTCTGCTGAGAGATACAGAGTATCGGTGTCACATCACAGTAACAATACAGTATACTGCCCTCCCTGGGGTATTAACCCCTTCACTCTCATATCACAGTAACAATACAGTATACTGCCCTCCCTGGGGTATTAACCCCTTCACTCTCATATCACAGTAACCATACAGTATACTGCCCTCCCTGGGTATTAACCCCTTCACTCTCATATCACAGTAACAATACAGTATACAGACCTCCCTGGGGTATTAACCCCTTCACTCTCATATCACAGTAACAATACAGTATACTGCCCTCCCTGGGGCATTAACCCCTTCACTCTCATATCACAGTAACAATACAGTATACTGCCCTCCCTGGGTATTAACCCCTTCACTCTCATATCACAGTAACAATACAGTATACTGCCCTCCCTGGGGCATTAACCCCTTCACTCTCATATCACAGTAACAATACAGTATACTGCCCTCCCTGGGTATTAACCCCTTCACTCTCATATCACAGTAACAATACAGTATACTGCCCTCCCTGGGCATTAACCCCTTCACTCTCATATCACAGTAACAATACAGTATACTGCCCTCCCTGGGGTATTAACCCCTTTACTCTCATATCACAGTAACAATACAGTATACTGCCCTCCCTGGGGTATTAACCCCTTCACTCTCATATCACAGGAACAATACAGTATACTGCCCTCCCTGGGTATTAACCCCTTCACTCTCATATCACAGTAACAATACAGTATACAGACCTCCCTGGGGAATTAACCCCTTCACTCTCATATCACAGTAACAATACAGTATACTGCCCTCCCTGGGGTATTAACCCCTTCACTCTCATATCACAGTAACCATACAGTATACTGCCCTCCCTGGGGTATTAACCCCTTCACTCTCATATCACAGTAACAATACAGTATACTGCCCTCCCTGGGGCATTAACCCCTTCACTCTCATATCACAGTAACAATACAGTATACTGCCCTCCCTGGGGTATTAACCCCTTCACTCTCATATCACAGTAACAATACAGTATGCAGACCTCCCTGGGGAATTAACCCCTTCACTCTCATATCACAGTAACAATACAGTATACTGCCCTCCCTGGGGTATTAACCCCTTCACTCCCATATCACAGTAACAATACAGTATACTGCCCTCCCTGGGGCATTAACCCCTTCACTCTCATATCACAGTAACAATACAGTATACTGCCCTCCCTGGGGTATTAACCCCTTCACTCTCATATCACAGTAACAATACAGTATACTGCCCTCCCTGGGGTATTAACCCCTTCACTCTCATATCACAGTAACAATACAGTATACAGACCTCCCTGGGGTATTAACCCCTTCACTCTCATATCACAGTAACAATACAGTATACTGCCCTCCCTGGGGTATTAACTCCTTCACTCTCATATCACAGTAACAATACAGTATACAGACCTCCCTGGGGTATTAACCCCTTCACTCTCATATCACAGTAACAATACAGTATACTGCCCTCCCTGGGGTATTAACCCCTTCACTCTCATATCACAGTAACAATACAGTATACTGCCCTCCCTGGGGTATTAACCCCTTCACTCTCATATCACAGTAACAATACAGTATACTGCCCTCCCTGGGGTATTAACCCCTTCACTCTCATATCACAGTAACAATACAGTATACTGCCCTCCCTGGGGTATTAACCCCTTCACTCTCATATCACAGTAACAATACAGTATACTGCCCTCCCTGGGGTATTAACCCCTTCACTCTCATATCACAGTAACAATACAGTATACTGCCCTCCCTGGGGTATTAACCCCTTCACTCTCATATCACAGTAACAATACAGTATACTGCCCTCCCTGGGGTATTAACCCCTTCACTCTCATATCACAGTAACAATACAGTATACTGCCCTCCCTGGGGTATTAACCCCTTCACTCTCATATCACAGTAACAATACAGTATACTGCCCTCCCTGGGGTATTAACCCCTTCACTCTCATATCACAGTAACAATACAGTATACTGCCCTCCCTGGGGTATTAACCCCTTCACTCTCATATCACAGTAACCATACAGTATACTGCCCTCCCTGGGTATTAACCCCTTCACTCTCATATCACAGTAACAATACAGTATACTGACCTCCCTGGGGTATTAACCCCTTCACTCTCATATCACAGTAACAATACAGTATACTGCCCTCCCTGGGTGTTAACCCCTTCACTCTCATATCACAGTAACAATACAGTATACTGCCCTCCCTGGGGTATTAACCCCTTCACTCTCATATCACAGTAACAATACAGTATACTGCCCTCCCTGGGGTATTAACTCCTTCACTCTCATATCACAGTAACAATACAGTATACTGCCCTCCCTGGGTATTAACCTCTTCACTCTCATATCACAGTAACAATACAGTATACTGCCCTCCCTGGGGTATTAACCCCTTCACTCTCATATCACAGTAACAATACAGTATACTGCCCTCCCTGGGGTATTAACCCCTTCACTCTCATATCACAGTAACAATACAGTATACTGCCCTCCCTGGGGTATTAACTCCTTCACTCTCATATCACAGTAACAATACAGTATACTGCCCTCCATGGGGTATTAACCCCTTCACTCTCATATCACAGTAACAATACAGTATACTGCCCTCCATGGGGTATTAACCCCTTCACTCTCATATCACAGTAACAATACAGTATACTGCCCTCCCTGGGGTATTAACCCCTTCACTCTCATATCCCAGTAACAATACAGTATACTGCCCTCCCTGGGGTATTAACCCCTTCACTCTCATATCACAGTAACAATACAGTATACAGACCTCCCTGGGGTATTAACCCCTTCACTCTCATATCACAGTAACAATACAGTATACTGCCCTCCCTGGGGTTTTAACCCCTTCACTCTCATATCACAGTAACAATACAGTATACTGCCCTCCCTGGGGCATTAACCCCTTCACTCTCATATCACAGTAACAATACAGTATACTGCCCTCCCTGGGGTATTAACCCCTTCGCTCTCATATCTCAGTACAATACAGTATACTGCCCTCCCTAGGGTATTAACCCCTTCACTCTCATATCACAATAACAATACAGTATACTGCCCTCCCTAGGGTATTAACCCCTTCGCTTTCAGATCTCAGTACAATACAGTATACTGCCCTCCCTAGGGTATTAACCCCTTCACTCTCATATCACAGTAACAATACAGTATGCTCCCCTCCCTGGGGTATTAACCCCTTCACTCTCATATCACAGCAACAATACAGTATACTGCCCTCCCTGGGGTTTTAACCCCTTCACTCTCATATCACAGTAACAATACAGTATACAGACCTCCCTGGGGTATTAACCCCTTCACTCTCATATCACAGTAACAATACAGTATACAGACCTCCCTGGGGTATTAACCCCTTCACTCTCATATCACAGTAAAAATACAGTATACTGCCCTCCCTGGGGTATTAACCCCTTCACTCTCATATCACAGTAACAATACAGTATACTGCCCTCCCTGGGGTATTAACCCCTTCACTCTCATATCACAGTAACAATACAGTATACAGACCTCCCTGGGGTATTAACTCCTTCACTCTCATATCACAGTAGCAATACAGTATACTGCCCTCCCTGGGGTATTAACCCCTTCACTCTCATATCACAGTAACAATACAGTATACAGACCTCCCTGGGGTATTAACCCCTTCACTCTCATATCACAGTAACAATACAGTATACTGCCCTCCCTGGGGTATTAACCCCTTCGCTCTCATATCTCAGTACAATACAGTATACTGCCCTCCCTAGGGTATTAACCCCTTCACTCTCATATCACAGTAACAATACAGTATACTGCCCTCCCTGGGGTATTAACCCCTTCACTCTCATATCTCAGTACAATACAGTATACAGACCTCCCTGGGGTATTAACCCCTTCACTCTCATATCACAGTAACAATACAGTATACTGCCCTCCCTGGGTATTAACCCCTTCACTCTCATATCACAGTAACAATACAGTATACTGCCCTCCCTGGGGCATTAACCCCTTCACTCTCATATCACAGTAATAATACAGTATACTGCCCTCCCTAGGGTATTAACCCCCTCACTCTCATATCACAGTAACAATACAGTACACTGCCCTCCCTGGGGTATTAACCCCTTCACTCTCATATCTCAGTACAATACAGTAAACAGACCTCCCTGGGGTATTAACCCCTTCACTCTCATATCACAGTAACAATACAGTATGCTCCCCTCCCTGGGGTATTAACCCCTTCACTCTCATATCACAGTAACAATACAGTATACAGACCTCCTTGGGGTATTAACCCCTTCACTCTCATATCACAGTAACAATACAGTATTCAGACCTCCTTGGGGTATTAACCCCTTCACTCTCATATCACAGTAACAATACAGTATACAGACCTCCCTCGGGTATTAACCCCTTCACTCTCATATCACAGTAACAATACAGTATACAGACCTCCCTGGGGTATTAACCCCTTCACTCTCATATCACAGTAACAATACAGTATACTCCCCTCCCTGGGGTATTAACCCCTTCACTCTCATATCACAGTAACAATACAGTATACAGACCTCCCTGGGGTATTAACCCATTCACTCTCATATCACAGTAACAATACAGTATACAGACCTCCCTGGGGTATTAACCCCTTCACTCTCATATCACAGTAACAATACAGTATACTGCCCTCCCTGGGGTATTAACCCCTTCACTCTCATATCACAGTAACAATACAGTATACAGACCTCCCTGGGGTATTAACCCCTTCACTCTCATATCACATAGCAATACAGTATACTGCCCTCCCTGGGGTATTAACCCCTTCACTCTCATATCACAGTAAACATAAAGTACACTGCCCTCCCTGGGGTATTAACCCCTTCACTCTCATATTACAATAACAATACAGTATACTGCCCTCCCTGGGGTATTAACCCCTTCACTCTCATATTACAATAACAATACAGTATACTGTCCTCCCTGGGGTATTAACCCATTCACTCTCATATCACAGTAACAATACAGTATGCTGCAGCCCCCCCGGGGTATTAACCCCTTCGCTCTCATATCACAGTAACTATACAGTATACTGCCCTCCCTGGGGTATTAACCCCTTCACTCTCATATCACAGTAAACATAAAGTATACTGCCCTCCCTGGGGTATTAACCCCTTCACTCTCATATCTCAGTAACAATAGAGTATACTGCCCTCCCTGGGGTATTAACCCCTTCACTCTCATATTACAATAACAATGGATGATATTACCTTTACTCGAAATTAACCTGTTTAGGTAAAGCGGTCTCTGCACATACTCCTTATATCAATAATATAATATATACACATACACCGTATATTAATAATGTAATATATACACATACACCTAATATCATTAATATAATATATACACATACACCTAATATCAATAATATATACACATACACCTTATATCAATAACATATACATATACAATGTATATCACTATTAAAATATATACACATACACCTTATATCACCAATATAATAAATATCCCTGATATCATTAATTTAATATATACACATACACCTTATATCACCAATATAATATATACACATACACCTTATATCAATAATATAAATATATACACATACACCTTATATCAATAATATAAATATATACACATACACCTTATATCACCAATATAATAAATATCCCTGATATCATTAATATAATATATACACATACACCTTATATCACCAATATAATATATACACATACACCTTATATCAATAATATATACACATACACCTTATATCAATAACATATACATATACAATGTATATCACTATTAAAATATATACACATACACCTTATATCACCAATATAATATATACACATACACCTTATATCAATAATATAAATATATACACATACACCTTATATCACCAATATAATAAATATCCCTGATATCATTAATATAATAAATACACATACACCTTAAATCAATAATATAATATATACACATACACCTTATATCAATAATATATACACATACACCTTATATCAATAACATATACATATACAATGTATATCACTATTAAAATATATACACATACACCTTATATCACCAATATAATAAATATCCCTGATATCATTAATTTAATATATACACATACACCTTATATCACCAATATAATATATACACATACACCTTATATCAATAATATAAATATATACACATACACCTTATATCAATAATATAATATGTACAGATACATCTTATATCACTAATATAATATATAAACATACACCAGATATCACTAATATAATATATGCACTTACACCTTATATCAATAATATAATATATACGCATACACCAGATATCAATATTATAATATATACACATACACCATATATCAATAATATAAATGTACACACATACACCTTATATCACTAATATAATATATGCACATACACCTTTTATCAATAATATAAATATATACACATACACCAGATATCAATAATATAATATGTACTGATACATCTATTATCACTAATATAATATATACACATACACCTTATATCACTAATATAATATATGCACTTACACCTTATATCAATAATATAATATATACACATACACCTAATATAAATATTATAATATATACACCTACACCAAATATCAATAATATAAATATATACACATACACCTTATATCACTAATATAATATATGCACATACACCTTTTATCAATAATATAAATATATACACATACACCAGATATCAATAATATAATATGTATTGATACATCTTTGATCACTAATATAATATATACACATACACCTTATATCAATAATATAATATATACACATACACCTTATATCAATATTATAATATATACACATACACCATATATCAATAATATAAATATATACACATACACCTTATTTCACTAATATAATATATGCACATACAACTTTTATCAATAATATAATATATACACATACACCTTATATCAATAATATAATAAATACACATACACCTTATATCACTAATATAATATATGCACATACACCTTTTATCAATAATATAATATATACACATACACATTATATCAATAGTATAATATATACACATACATCATATATCACCAATATAATATATACACCTAATATCATTAATATAATATATACACATTACACCTTATATCACAACATAATATATATACATTCAACTTATGTCACTATTCACTAATATAATATATACACATACACCTTAGATCACTAATATAAATATATAAACATATACCTTATAGTTAACATTAGTTGTGATTAGTACAATATATTGTGTTAACGTTAATTGTGATTAGTGCAATATATTGTGTTGACATTAATTGTGATTAGTGATTAGTGCACTATATTGCGTTAATATTAATTGTGATTAGTGCAAAATTTTGTTAAAATTTATTGTGATTAATACAATATATTGTCTTAACATCAATTGTGATTAGTGCAATACATTGTGTTAACATTAATTGTGATTAGTGCACTATATTGTGTTAACATTAAGTGTGATTAGTGCACTATATTGTGTTCACATTAAGTGTGATTAGTGCACTATATTGTGTTCACATTAAGTGTGATTAGTGCAATATATTGTTAACATTAATTGTGATTAGTGCATATATTCTTAACTTTAAGTGTGATTAGTGCAATATATTTTGAACTAGAGATGTCCCGAACGGTTCGCTGTTGAATAGTTCCAGGCGAACATAGCTTGTTCGTGTTCGCCACGGATAGCGAACATATGCGATGTTCGGTCCGCCCCCTATTCGTCATCATTGAGTAAACTTTGACCCTGTACCTCACAGTCAGCAGACACATTCCAGCCAATCAGCAGCAGACTCTCCCTCCCAGAGCCTCCCACCTCCTGGACAGCATCCATTTTAGATTCATTCGGAAGCTGCATTCTTTTTTTTTTTTTTTTTTTTTTAGACAGAAGTGTGTTATATTTGAGCATGCTAGGCTGAACGTGCGTATATCATGGCTAGTTGCACTGAGGGTATGAGTATATAGCAGTACATTGTTGTGAAAGATGGCTGTCATGTTTAGGGTGTAGCTTGCACGTTATACTGTGTATTTATATCAGCAGCTCCACCACTAGTTATAAATCAAGTGTGAGTCGCCCCATGAGATGAGACTAGTGAATAACATAATACATGAACGGTTAAGGTAAAGGCATGTAAGGAACTATGACAATAAACTCTTTAGGAGGTGAAATAATGACATGTTTAAACGCTTGCTACTTTACGATTAGTTAATGTGCAGAGAGCAGTTCATGTGATCAAAGGCATGGTGTGGAGGATCGGCTATAGTGGGACATGCTTGGCAGGCTGCTGTTTACTGCTTGTGCTCATCCGATCCCTTCTGGGCGCCAGGTGCAGACCCTGGGAGTCCCTGATACCTGGAACAACAAAGGCAGGTGTCTGGCTGAGTGCCGGGTTCACGGCTTGAGGTGGTGGAAGCTTGTTTTGTCGGGTGGTCGAATCTGTCCCGGTGGTACTTCACATCCGGTGCGGGATTGTGGTGGCTTAAGGTGGAGGCTCGTGCTTGACGTGGGGCATGCTCTGCATTTCTGTTTGTGCCTCCGGTCCCGTCTTCGACGCCTTTTGCGTTGGTGGATTTTAATGGGGACTGCTTCGCTTAGCTGTGGTGGAGCTTGTTGGGGCTGTGGTGGAGCTTGTTGGGGCTTCCTGCTTGTTATTTGCTTCCAAAATTGATTAAAGAGTCTGTCCAGCTTAGACTCAATATCCTGCCATGCTTTGCTGGTACCAGGAGGACACACGGCTGCCGCCATTTTGGGAGAGTCGCAGATGAGTATGTCAGCCTGGGCGGCTGTGCTCTGTGCGTCCATTAGCTCCAGACAGCCGCTCAGAGGTGGACCAGGATAACCCCCACCGGTCCGAGGGGGGGGGGGTAACGGAGCTCCTGCCGGGAAGTAGCTGCTTCTGGGCATCCCAGGATCGGGAGATCGGCTGCCTCTCCCGCCCGGTGAGCACCAGGCCACACTTGCCACGCGGAGGTAAGTAAGACTCTGTCGAGTTGCTGACCGCTATTAAGCATGTCGGGTCGGTCAGGTAGGAGCAACATTGCTGGGTCATCGCCTTCTGGGGTGAAATTCGCTTGTTGATAGCTGCTTAAAATGAGATATTGAGGGAGCTCACACGAAGTGCGTCTTTCCTCCATGACAGGTAGGCCCCGCCCCCCAGAAGCTGCATTCTTAGTGAGAGGAGGGACAGTAGCTGCTGCTGATTTAATAGGGAAATCGATAGCTAGGCCATTACAGTCCTGAAGGACTCATCTGATCTCTGCTGTAATTTCAGCACCCCAAAAAGCCCTTTTTCAGTCTGCTTTTTCCCCCCCTGTGTAATCTAATTGCAGTTGCCTGCCTGCCAGCGTGTGTGTCAGGTTCACAGCGTATACTGTACCCACTTGCCCAGTGCCACCACTTATATCTGGTGTCACAATAGCTTGCATTTAAAAAAAATAATTTTTTTGACTAATATAATAGCAGTCAGTTTCCTTCACACGTGTGCGTTTCAGGGCCTGCCAAGGCACAGTGTCACACCAGTGCAACTCATATCTGGTGTAACAGTAGTGTACATTTAAAAAAAAAAATACAGGGGGCTTGTTGTCACCTTTCGGGGACCCTTGGTGTTGTACGTGGCTGGGTGGAGAAAGAGACCTTCAATGACATCAGTGAGGACAAGGAACGGGACATGGCTAGCTTGGTATCCAACCTTGTGCAAATGGGGAGTTTGCGGTTGCGCAAATGGACTGTTTGCGGTTGTTTGCAGTGCGTTAAACGGGGAGTTTGGTCTGTCACTGTGAAGCGGGCGTAACCCTTACACTACCTGATCGATACAACATCATACCTGATGTTTTAAAGCACGTTATTCCAAATAATTTAGGAATGTTAGGTGATTTATGCCCTTTATGGATTAAAACCAGACTCTGCATCAACTATGTAATTTTCCATGGGAGTTTTGCCATGGATCCCCCTCCGGCATGCCACAGTCCAGGTGTTAGTCCCCTTGAAACAACTTTTCGATCACTATAGTGGCCAGAAAGAGTTCCTGTGGGTTTTAAAATTTGCATGCCTATTGAAGTCTATGGCGGTTCGCCCGGTTCGCCCGTTCGCGAACATTTGTGGAAGTTCGCGTTCGCCATTCGCGAACGGAAAATTTTATGTTCACGACATCTCTAACATTTAACATTAAGTGTGATTAGTGCACTATATTGTGTTCACATTAAGTGTGATTAGGGCAATATATTGTGTTAACATTAATTGTAATCAGTGCAATATATTGTTAACATTAAGTGTGATTAGTGCAATATATTGTGTTAACATTAATTGTAATCAGTGCAATATATTGTTAACATTAAGTGTGATTAGTGCAATATATTGTTAACATTAAATGTGATTAGTGCACTATATTGTGTTCACATTAAGTGTGATTAGAGCAATATATTGTTAAGATTAATTGTGATTAGTGCAATATATTGTTAACATTAAGTGTGATTAGTGCAATATATTGTGTTAACATTAATTGTAACTAGTGCAATATATTGTTAACATTAAGTGTGATTAGTGCAATATATTGTTAACATTAATTGTGATTAGTGCAATATATTGTGTTAACATTAATTGTGACTAGTGCAATATATTGTTAACATTAATTGTGATTAGTGCAATATATTGTGTTAACATTAATTGTGACTAGTGCAATATATTGTTAACATTAAGTGTGATTAGTGCACTATATTGTGTTCACATTAAGTGTGATTAGTGCAATATATTGTGTTAACATTAATTGTGACTAGTGCAATATATTGTTCACATTAAGTGTGATTAGTGCACTATATTGTGTTAACATTAATTGTGACTAGTGCAATAAATTGTTAACATTAGGTGTGATTAGTGCATATATTGTGTTCACATTAAATGTGATTAGTGCAATATATTGTTAACATTAATTGTGATTAGTGCACTAAGACTTTTGCCAATTTTGCCTCCACAACGAGGAGTCCGTGCCGCAGAACACATCCCAGGATTGGATGAGTGGGCAGATTGGAATTCGCAATACCGGAAGGATTCGGGGGACTGGCGTCTGCTCCAGTCGACATTCCAGCAGTTGAATCAGTTATGGTGCCCCCTGGACCTGGATTTGTTCATGTCCAGACTCAACTCCCAACTGTCCCGATACTTCAGTTGAAGACCGGACCCATCGGCACTGGCGGTGGATGCCTTCCTACAGAAGTGGCTGTCTGCACGTCACTATGTATTTCCACCATTCAACCTGATTTCTCGGACGTTGTCGTACCTGTGCAGGCAGGACTGCTCGCTGGTGTTTGTAGTTCCACTGTGGCAAGCCCAGCTTTGGTTCCCTCGACTTCTGGAGATGTCATTGGGTTTTCCACGTCTAATTGCAATGAGTCTGGACATACTTCTGAATCCGGATGGGAACTCACACGACCTGGTCAGTCACAGATGTTCCGCAAGCAACTGTGCTCTTGGACAATGTCTGGGCACCTGAAACTAGAACCTACAGTTCCGCTTGGCGCATGTGGGCTGGCTGGTGCATTGAAAGGTCGTTGGATCCAGTTTCTGCCTCTCTGAATGAAATACTTAGTTTTCTGATGACGCTTTTTGAATCTGGATTGGCTTACCGTACAATTAATGTCTACCGTTCAGCTATTTCGGCTGGGCACCACGGTATTGATGGATCACCGATCGGACAACATCCTTTCGTGTGTAGATTATTGAAAGGTATCCGTTTCTCTAGACCCCCGAGAGCCAGATACTCATCGTTCTGGGATGTCAATGAATTTTTGGATTCATCGCTTCCTAATGAAGAGTTATCACTGAAACATTTGTCTTGGAAACTGGTCATGTTTCTTTGTTTGCTCTCCTGCAAGAGGATTTCGGATGTTAGAGCTTTGGACTGGAACGCAATATATTTTACTCCAGAGGGAGTGTCTGTAATGGATCACCTGGCACCCCAACTGGGTACCTCTGTTGATGGATGGTCCTAGTACTTTACGAGGGCTCCAAGCACTCCACTAGACACCATAACCACCACAGGCCCCACAAACTTCCGCAGCTTGGTTGGGGTCTCGCCGTCTTCCACCCACTCTGGACCCAAGACCAGGATCCAGCTTCCAGTAGGTAGACCTCTCTTAATCCAGAGAGCAGGAGGATAGCCACGTGTGCCAACAGGTCAGGGGGGGAACACCTTTGCGCGCTTGCGCCGAAAGAACCAGAGCCCTCTCCCGGCAATGGCCAAGGAGCACATGCTATACACGCGGCACAAACTCCCTTGCACCGATGGGTGCGAGGAGAGGGAGACTGGGTGGCACGGGGAATCAGCGCGGCCGAAATGCGCAGCCGCAAGGAGAGGGAGGGGCCAAGAAGGAACCAGGGGAAAAAAAACCTCCCGGCAGCCTCGGGTCCCAGCCTGTGCATTTCACAGAGCTCAACACAGACAGGGGAACCCAGGCTACACGCAAGTGGGGCAGAGCAAGCAAAAAGCACTGCCTCACAGCAATAAAAAGTATACAGTACACAGCAAAAGGAAAAAAATCAATCAGATCAAAGAATCACACAATAGAACCATAATAATAAACAATAATAATAACAATAATAATAAACAAATAATAATACAATACTAATAAACAAATAATAGCAATAGAAGCAATCAAAACATGTAATAGGAGAGAGAAAAATATACTTCGCTGGTCTGAGGAGCAGCAAAGAAAGAGGAAGTTGGAGGCTACATTAAAGGAACACTATAAATTACTTTAGCTAAATAAAGCCGTTTTAGTGTATAGATCATTCCCCTGCAATTTCACTGCTCAATTCACTGTCATTTAGGAGTTAAATCACTTTGTTTCTGTTTATGCAGCCCTAGCCACACCTCCCCTGGCTATGATTGACAGAGCCTGCATGAAAAAAAAACTGGTTTCACTTTCAGACAGATGTAATTTACCTTAAATAATTGGATCTCAATCTCTAAATTGAACTTTAATCACATACAGGAGACTCTTGCAGGGTCTATCAAGCTATTAACATAGCAGGGGATAAGACAATCTTAATTAAACAGAACTTGCAATAAAGAAAGCCTAAATAGGGCTCTCTTTACAGGAAGTGTTTATGGAAGGCTGTGCAAGTCATATGCAGGGAGGTGTGACTAGGGTTCATAAACAAAGGGATTTAACTCCTAAATGGCAGAGGATTGAGCAGTGAGGCTGCAGGGGCATGTTCTATACACCAAAACTGCTTCATTAAGCTAAAGTTGTTCAGGTGACTATAGTGTCCCTTTAAGGCATTTTATAGACTGTTCTTATATCCTGATTGGCTGCCCTGATACTAGGCAGAGTTGGTTATATCTGTTATATTATTCATAGTTTCTCTTTCAAGTTCTTTTTTCTCTTTGCTGCTGAGGAATAAATTAAGAAAGAGATAGCATAATACTCGCCTCTGTGTCATTAATAAAATTATTTCAGGGTGGATATGAATACTAAGCCGATATATAATATTTATAATGTAATATCTGAATTGCATAATATTAGGCAATATTTACTTAGAACAGAGACAGAGAGAGACAGAGACATAGACAGTGACAGACAGAAACAGTTAAATACAGAGACAGTGACACTGACAGTGACACTGACAGACAGAGACAGAGAGAGACAGTGACAGAGGCATAGACAGTGACAGACAGAGACAGTGACACTGACAGACAGAGACAGATAGAGACAGTAACAGAGGCATAGACAGTGACAGACAGAAACAGTGACAGACAGAGACAGTGACACTGACAGACAGAGACAGAGAGAGACAGTGACAGAGGCATAGACAGTGACAGACAGAAACAGTGACAGACAGAGACAGTGACACTGACAGACAGAGACAGATAGAGACAGTAACAGAGGCATAGACAGTGACAGACAGAAACAGTGACAGACAGAGACAGTGACACTGACAGACAGAGACAGAGAGAGACAGTGACAGAGGCATAGACAGTGACAGACAGAAACAGTGACAGACAGTGACAGTGACACTGACAGAGACAGTGACAGTGACAGAGAGATACAGAGACAGTGACAGACATAGACAGAAAGAGAGAGAGTAAGACAGTGACAGAGAGAGTCATAGATAGAGTGAAACAGAGAAAGACAGAGAGAGATAGTGACAGAGAGAGACATAGACAGAGTGAGACAGAGAGAGACAGTGACAGAGTCATAGACAGAAAGAGAGAGACAGTGATAGAGAGAGACAGAGAGAGAGACATAGACAGAGTTAGACAGAGAGAGACATAGAAAGAGTCAGACAGAGACAGAGAGAGCTCAGTCTGCCAGCCTGAGACATCTTGCAGAAATGATGATGGAGATGAAGTAAAGGCTGCAGATTCGATTCCCTATAAAGTCACTATTTCACGCATGAAATGATTACTCAATGGCAACATTCCGAGTGGGCGCCTAAAGGGGGGGATATCCTGAGTGGGCATCTAATGGGGCGATCGCATTAGTGGGCATGTATTGGGGGTTATCCTGAGTGGGCACCTAATTAGGGGGATAGCATGAGTTGGCATGTAATGGAGGGGCTATTGTGAGTTGGCATGTATTGGGGGATATCCTGAGTGGGCACCTAATGGGGGGTATATCCTGAATGGGCACCTAATGGGGGCTATTCAGATTGGGCATCTAATGGGGGATATCCTAAATGGGCATCTATTAGGGGGCTATCCTAAATGGGCATCTAATAGGGGGCTATCCTGAGTGAGCATCTAATGGGGGTTATCCTGAGTGGGCACTTAATGGGGGGATATCCTGAGTGGGCATCAATTTGGGGCTATCCAGAGTGGGCATCTAATGGGGGGATATCCTGACTGGGCAATAATCAGGGTATGTGCTGTGTGTGCATCTAATGGGGGGCTATCCTAAATGGGCGTCTAATGGGGGCTATCCTGAGTGGGCATCTAATGGGGGGCTATCCTGAGTGGGCATTTAGTGGGGGTTATCCTGAGTGGGCATATAATGGGGGTTATCCTGAGTGGGCACTTAATGGGGGGATATCTTGAGTGGGCATCCAGAGTCGGCATCTTTTGGAGGCTATAGTATCCAGAGTGGGCATCTAATCGAGGGTTATCCTGAGTGGGCATCTAATGGGGGGATATCCTGAATGGGCACCTAATGGGGGGATATCCTGAGTGGGTATCTAATGGGGGCTATTCTGAGTGGGCATCTAATAGGGGGATATCCTGAGTGGGCATCTAATGGGGGGCTATCCTGAGTGAGCATCTAATGGGGGAATATCCTGAGTGGGCATCTATTGGGGGGTTATCCTGAGTGGGCATCTAATTGGTGATATCCTGAGTGGGCACCTTATGGGGGGATATCCTGAGTGGGAATCTATTGGGGGCTATGCAGAGATACTGTAAGAGTGAATAAATATATTTCATTTTGGTGTGAGCTCAGACACTGATTACCTATTGAAAGCCCAGATAGCAGGCCCCCTCTCCCCTGTCTGATCTCCTTAGCAGGAAGTTTGATCTCCCCATACACACACACAGTATAATAAGACACACACTATAGCTGAACATGCACCTATGTTCGTTGCTTTTCTGATTTCTATTTACACAAGATAAATAATCATATATCAGTTATTCAGTTCGGTGACAAGTCTGGTAATTGGAATAAAAGGAAACATCTCAACCTTACCAGTGCCAAAGGCAGATCCAGCACTAATAATGCAGCATCAATCTTATCCAGCAAATAAACAGCACAGACAAACAAACAAATCCCCTCCAACAAGTTAATGCGGTGTATCTGAGTGGAAAGTAGATCTTTTCACGCGTTCTGGAGATGAGGAGTGACTTTTAATAAAATCACAAGAAAAACAAATGTAATTCTGTGAGCAATTCCAGAGCCCAGCCTGTGCCCCCCATGTCCCCCCTTCCCTGGTCTCTGGAGGAGAACTCAGCATGGCTCACTGTGCCTTAAACCCACATCACTGCCAGGAACAGAAAGGGTTAATCCTCTGAAAGCAAACACAAAGAGTTAAATTGTCTATTATTCTGTCAGAGCTAAATTCATCAATGAATTTAAACAAGTCCTATAAATATTTAACAAATAAATCCTACTTTAATAAAATATTACCAATAATGCAGACAGCACTGACTGCAGGGTATGGACTACTACAGCAAGTGATAATAATAAAATAATAATAACAATAATAACAATAATGATGATAATAATAATAATAACAACAATGATGATAATAATAATAACAATATTAATAATAATAATGATGAAAATAATAATAATATTAATAATAATAACAACAATAATAATAACAATAATGATGATAATAATAATAATAATAATAATAATAATAATAATATTAATAATAATAACAACAACAATAATAATAATAATAACTATAATAATAATAATAATAGTAATAATAATAATAACAATAATGATGATAATAATAATAATATTAATAATAATCATAATTTAATCTATATTTTATCACCCCATGAGAGCCAGTTGGTGAAATGCCCCGTTACTGCCATGAATATAAATCCAGCAATGTATCATAATTAATAATAATGTAACTCTTATCATTAGAAGTAATATTACTGATAGAGTTTGGCAGAGGAAGGGTGGAAGCCAGACCATGATTCCTCCCTCTGTATTGGACAATTCCAGTATTATCCACAGACTGGTATAGAGGGTGAAGGCTTGTTAGCAGGGTTAATGCCCCCTTCCCATGGCAGCTTGAGCCTGATACTGAGAATAGGATGAAAGGGTTAATGCCCCCACTTCCCATGGCAGCCTGAGCCTGATACTGAGAATAGGATGAAAGGGTTAATGCCCCCCTTCCCATGGCAGCCTGAGCCTGATACTGAGAATAGGATGAAAGGGTTAATGCCACCCTTCCCATGGCAGCCTGACCCTTATACTGTGAATAGGATGAAAGGGTTAATGCCCCCCCTTCCCATGGCAGCCTGAGCCTGACACTGAGAATAGAATGAAAGGGTTAATGCCCCCCTTCCCATGGCAGCCTGACCCTGATACTGAGAATAGGATGAAAGGGTTAATGCCCCCCTTCCCATGGCAGCCTGAGCCTGATACTGAGAATAGGATGAAAGGGTTAATGCCCCCTTCCCATGGCAGCCTGAGCCTGATACTGAGAATAGGATGAAAGGGTTAATGCCCCCCTTCCCATGGCAGCCTGAGCCTGATACTGAGAATAGGATGAAAGGGTTAATGCCCCCTTCCCATGGTAGCCTGACCCTGATACTGAGAATAGGATGAAAGGGTTAATGCCCCCCTTCCCATGGCAGCCTGAGCCTGATACTGAGAATAGGATGAAAGGGTTAATGCCCCCCTTCCCATGGCAGCCTGAGCCTGATACTGAGAATAGGATGAAAGGGTTAATGCCCCTTCCTCATGGCAGCCTGACCCTTATACTGAGAGTAGGATGAAAGGGTTAATGCCCTCTTCCCAGGGCAGCCTGACCCTGATACTGAGAATAGGATGAAAGGGTTAATGCCCCCTTCCCATGGCAGCCTGACCCTTATACTGAGAATAGGATGAAAGGGTTAATGCCCCTTCCTCATGGCAGCCTGACCCTTATACTGAGAATAGGATGAAAGGGTTAATGCCACCCTTCCCATGGCAGCCTGACCCTTATACTGAGAATAGGATGAAAGGGTTAATGCCCCCCTTCCCATGGCAGCCTGACCCTTATACTGAGATTAGAATGAAAGGGTTAATGCCCCCCCTTCCCATGGCAGCCTGACCCTGATACTGAGAATAGGAAGAAAGGGTTAATGCCCCCTTCCCATGGCAGCCTGAGCCTGATACTGAGAATAGGATGAAAGGGTTAATGCCCCCCTTCCCATGGCAGCCTGACCCTTATACTGAGAATAGACTGAAAGGGTTAATGCCCCCCCTTCCCATGGCAGCCTGAGCCTGATACTGAGAATAGGATGAAAGGGTTAATGCCCCCTTCCCATGGCAGCCTGAGCCTGATACTGAGAATAGGATGAAAGGGTTAATGCCCCCCTTCCCATGGCAGCCTGAGCCTGATACTGAGAATAGGATGAAAGGGTTAATGCCCCCTTCCCATGGTAGCCTGACCCTGATACTGAGAATAGGATGAAAGGGTTAATGCCCCCCTCCCATGGCAGCCTGAGCCTGATACTGAGAATAGGATGAAAGGGTAATGCCCCCCTTCCCATGGCAGCCTGAGCCTGATACTGAGAATAGGATGAAAGGGTTAATGCCCCTTCCTCATGGCAGCCTGACCCTTATACTGAGAATAGGATGAAAGGGTTAATGCCCTCTTCCCATGGCAGCCTGACCCTGATACTGAGAATAGGATGAAAGGGTTAATGCCCCCTTCCCATGGCAGCCTGACCCTTATACTGAGAATAGGATGAAAGGGTTAATGCCCCTTCCTCATGGCAGCCTGACCCTTATACTGAGAATAGGATGAAAGGGTTAATGCCACCCTTCCCATGGCAGCCTGACCCTTATACTGAGAATAGGATGAAAGGGTTAATGCCCCCCTTCCCATGGCAGCCTGACCCTTATACTGAGATTAGAATGAAAGGGTTAATGCCCCCCCTTCCCATGGCAGCCTGACCCTGATACTGAGAATAGGATGAAAGGGTTAATGCCCCCTTCCCATGGCAGCCTGAGCCTGATACTGAGAATAGGATGAAAGGGTTAATGCCCCCCTTCCCATGGCAGCCTGACCCTTATACTGAGAATAGAATGAAAGGGTTAATGCCCCCCTTCCCATGGCAGCCTGACCCTGATACTGAGAATAGGATGAAAGGGTTAATGCCCCCTTCCCATGGCAGCCTGAGCCTGATACTGAGAATAGGATGAAAGGGTTAATGCCCCCCTTCCCATGGCAGCCTGAGCCTGATACTGAGAATAGGATGAAAGGGTTAATGCCCCTTCCTCATGGCAGCCTGACCCTGATACTGAGAATAGAATGAAAGGGTTAATGCCCCCCTTCCCATGGCAGCCTGACCCTTATACTGAGAATAGGATGAAAGGGTTAATGCCCCTTCCTCATGGCAGCCTGACCCTGATACTGAGAATAGAATGAAAGGGTTAATGCCCCCCTTCCCATGGCAGCCTGACCCTTTTACTGAGAATAGGATGAAAGGGTTAATGCCCCCCTTTCCATGGCAGCCTGACCCTGATACTGAGAATAGGATGAAAGGGTTAATGCCCCCCTTCCCATGGCAGCCTGAGCCTGATACTGAGAATAGGATGAAAGGGTTAATGCCCCCCTTCCCATGGCAGCCTGACCCTGATACTGAGAATAGAATGAAAGGGTTAATGCCCCCCTTCCCATGGTAGCCTGAGCCTGATACTGAGAATAGGATGAAAGGGTTAATGCCCCCCCTTCCCATGGCAGCCTGACCCTTATACTGAGAATAGGATGAAAGGGTTAATGCCCTCTTCCCATGGCAGCCTGAACCTGATACCAAGAATAGAATGAAAGGGTTAATGCCCCCCTTCCCATGGCAGCCTGACCCTTATACTGAGAATAGGATGAAAGGGTTAATGCCCCCCTTCCCATGGCAGCCTGACCCTTAGAATGATAATAGGATGAAAGGGTTAATGCCCCCCTTCCCATGGCAGCCTGACCCTTATACCGAGAATAGGATGAAAGGGTTAATGCCCCCTTCCCATGGCAGCCTGACCCTTATACTGAGAATAGAATGAAAGGGTTAATGCCCCCTCCTCATGGCAGCCTGACCCTGATACTGAGAATAGGATGAAAGGATTAATGCCCCCCTTCCCATGGCAGCCTGACCCTTATACTGAGAATAGGATGAAAGGGTTAATGCCCTCTTCCCATGGCAGCCTGACCCTGATACCAAGAATAGAATTAAAGGGTTAATGCCCCCCTTCCCATGGCAGCCTGACCCTTATACTGAGAATAGGATGAAAGGGTTAATGCCCCCCTTCCCATGGCAGCCTGACCCTTATACTGAGAATAGAATGAAAGGGTTAATGCCCCCCTTCCCATGGCAGCCTGACCCTTATACTGAGAATAGGATGAAAGGGTTAATGCCCCCCTTCCCATGGCAGCCTGACCCTGATACTGAGAATAGAATGAAAGGGTTAATGCCCCCTCCTCATGGCAGCCTGACCCTGACACTGAGAATAGGATGAAAGGGTTAATGCCTCAGGAACCTGTTGTTTATTTAGCTGTTTTTATAAAAAGCTTTCTTGCTCGATGGATGCTTTGTTTTATTTTTGTTTACTTTTTAAAATGTATTTATTTATTTATTTAAAATGTATTTATTTATTTATTTAAAATGTATTCATTTATTTATTCATTTATTTATTTATTTATTTATTTAGAATGTATTTATTTATTATTTATTTATTTAGAGTGTATTTATTTATTTAGAATGTATTTATTTATTATTTATTTATTTAGAATGTATTTATTTATTATTTATTTTTATTCCCCCTGCAGTCCAGGTGAAGCTCATTCTGGGTGTCTTTATTCACTCAGTTAGAGAAATCTAAAGAGAAAATCGATCTTCTATCTGCAGAAATGCCAGCTTAACAAATTACATTGCTGTTTCCTGCAAATGATTTGGTGACAGTTGGGGAATCAGGAGTAATAAGTTGTGGTGTTTGATCTGGTACCCCCTCCCCCCCCCACCCCCACACACACTTTCATCCCTCAGTCACCTTCATCCTTCCCTTCATCCCTCCAGCCTTTCACCCTTCTATCCCTCTATCTCCCCAACCATCCCTTCATCCCTCCCTCCATCCCTTCATCCCTCTATCCCCCCCTCCATCCCTTCATCCCTCTATCCCTCCCTCCATCCTTTCATCCCTCTATCCCCCCCTCCATCCCTTCATCCCTCTATCCCTCCCTCCATCCCTTCATCCCTCTATCCCCCCTCCATCCCTTCATCCCTCTATCCCTCCCTCCATCCCTTCATCCCTCTATCCCCCCTCCATCCCTCCATCCCTCTATCCCTCCCTCCATCCCTTCATCCCTCTATCCCCCCTCCATCCCTTATCCTTCTATCTCCCCAACCATCCCTCTATCCCTCCCTCCATCCCTCCATCCCTTTATCCCTCTATCTCTCCCTCTATCCCTTCATCCCTCTATCCTTTCATACTCCCCCCCCCCCCCCCCCCCCCATTCTCCTGCTGCCCAGTCTGTGGTCAGGTCCATGAGGTGGTCTGGCGGTCCCCTCCTCCTGCTATCAGCTCCCTGCACTGCATCTCCTGCTGTAATTAGTGCTGCTCCCCTCCATGTGGGCTCCATTAAACCGTGATTTAGCCCAAAGAAATATAATTATGGTTGCAAATAAAATAATCAGCATTGAAGAGCGATTTCCTTAATGAGATGGAGCGGCTGCACGTCACGGAGTAAAGGGTCTCATTAAGAGCTGGTAATGAAGCCTGCAAGAGTATTGAACTCCAACCAAAATCTGCTCACTGCTGGGAGACCCTCAAAGTTTGTGCTGAGGGGCTCAGGTTGGACCCCTCCTTCCTAGGCATTAAAGGACCACAGGTGGCCCCTAGCTATACCTAACTCATTATCTGCCACTAATATTGGGATTAGTACACAGTGTGTGTACAGCTCTGCACATAGAGAAGGCATTATGTATGTACATACATACACTGACAGCAAATACAAAAAGAAAATCTCTCTATCATTCTAGTAAATATAACTGGACACAAAATGCTCTGTATCAGTCCTAATGAGAAAATAGACAGGGATTTGGGGACACAGAGACCTATTAATAATTCCAATATAAATTCTAATGATATATTAGACATAATATGATGGTAAACCAAGGGGTATAATAAGAACAATCTATATTACCTTTATTACCTTTATCACATTTCACACATTAAGCTGTTTCCGCATTTCTTTCAGTTTTGTGTTTAATTTATTCTATTTATTTTTTTATTAATATTTTCTATTAGTTATTTAACCATTTATTTAATTATGTTTTTCCATCTATCTATCTATTAACTATCCATCTATTAACTATCTATCTATTTTGTAATATTACTATTATTGTTATTAAATGTAACATAGAAACATAGAATGTGACGGCAGATAAGAACCATTCGGCCCATCTAGTCTGCCCAATTTTCTAAATACTTTCATTAGTCCCTGGCCTTATCTTATAGTTAGGATAGCCTTATGCCTATCCCACGCATGCTTAAACCTCTTTTACTGTGTTAACCTCTACCACTTCAGCTGAAAGGCTATCCCATGCATCCACTACCCTCTCAGTAAAGTAATACTTCCTGATATTATTTTTAAACCTTTGTCCCTCTAATTTAAGACTATGTCCTCTTGTTGTGGTAGTTTTTCTTCTTTTAAATATAGTCTCCTCCTTTACTGTGTTGATTCCCTTTATGTATTTAAATGTTTCTATCATATCCCCCCTGTCTCGTCTTTCCTCCAAGCTATACATGTTAAGTTCCTTTAACCTTTCCTGGTATATATTTATATAATTACTGCATTATTTGAAAAAATATATATATACATTTATAAACATATAACATAGAAATATAAAACGAATATGACTCACAAATCAGTCAGTTTAACTCTCCATTTTGAATGATTTGTATAAATGTATCTAAGGATTTATAGAGCTCAGTGATTTGTGTCCTTATGTATCCCAGCCACTAGGGAGCGCTGCTCTGGTCGGTTGCTTGATCTGCACTCTGTTCAGTCCTCAATAGATACAGTGTGTATGAGGTTTATAGATTTTAACTCTTTGACTGCTAATGCAAGCATTAAATATGTGATGTAAATGTTAAATATACCCTCACCCCTTTCCTAATATCTTGTGCAGCAGAGTGGGGGTTAATACATCTCTAGAATGCTACCCATGCCTAAAAGGGGGTCAGTTGGAAGATAATTGCAGAATATTTATATATATATATATTTTGATTTCAATATTTGATTTCTTAACTATTTGTAAAATCAGCTCTTTATTTATAAGCTTGAATTAAATGAGGGAGAGTTTGTAAAGGATAATACATAATACATTTATGGCCAAATGTAAAATTGGAGGAAATCTCGTGAATTTTACCCAAATCAATACTCCGATTTTCATTAAGGGCCGGGTCAGGATCCAATCCCGAGATTAGCTCTTACATGCAGTTATACCTGCTGACACATTAACATTGACAAGCAACTGGCCACCTGCAATATTGGAAAAAAAAACACGCCACATCACTCATTAAAATGTGAATTGGTGGGATCCCAACGTGAATGAGGAGCAAGCGTCACGTTTTACACCATAATACGTGAGTTCACATTTTAGTTGGCCTGAAGACTTTATTCTAGTTTGGTTATTTCAGCCTAAAAATGTGATGGTCTCCAAACTGTATCAAATTGAAATTTAAATGGCAAAATATAGGTTAAACTAGCCAAACTGTGACTACTGCTCGTTAGATTTCACTATGAATTCTGACAATTCACACTTTGGTGAATACACCAGAATGACTGTTTATACAAACTAAATAGCCTTCAAATTTGCATACAGGAGCATTGGGGGCGATGCGGATGTTCACTAAATGTTTCTCATAGAGTGGCATTTACATAGTTACATAGCTACATGGTTACATAGTTACATAGGCTGAAAAGAGACTTGCGTCCATCAAGTTCAGCCTTCCTCACGTTTGTTTTTTGCTGTTAATCCAAAGGAAGGCAAAAAACCCAGTTTGAAGGACTTCCAATTTTGCAACAAGCTAGGAAACAAATTCCATCTTGACCCCAGAATGGCAGTCAGATTTATCCTTGGATCAAGCAGTTATTACCCCACATTGAAAGATTATATCCTTGAATATTCTGTTTTTACAAGTATGCATCTAGTGGCTGTTTAAACATCTGTACAGACTCTGATAAAACCACTTCTTCAGGCAGATAATTCCACATCCTTATTGTTCTTACAGTAAAAAAACCTTTCCTTTGCCTTAGACTAAATCTTCTTTCTTCCAGTCTAAAAGCATGACCTCGTGCCCTATGTATAGTCCTGTTTGTGAATAGATTTCCACACAATGGACATTGGACTCAATGCTTTCCTTTAAGCTGCATGTGGTCACTCAACTGAGTTTCACTCGTTGTAGAGGAAGTGTCTCTAGTAGCTATCAGGAAGAAAGCCATTCCATGTGTGTTTAACCGAGCAATAGAAATATTACCATTACCACCGCACCTGACCGCACCCTGTATGGAAAGGAGGATTGCGTTTACAATGCTGAGCACCATTGATATGCCATTGATGGCAGTGCACACAGTTCTGTTTCCTTAAATCCTTAGAATGTGGGGACTGCAGTAACATAGCTCACACCTGTGGACACTGAAAATTCCGTGATCCCATCACAAAATGGGAGTTAAAATCCAGAGGACCCAGAGTACAAGTGCCCGTAGCAGAGCCTTAGTCCTGGCAGGAACTTTCCCCCTCTGGATCACCAAGAGTAGAACTGGACAACACACATTTCTGGAAGTACAACTACTTTTATTCCTGCCACACACAGCTTTTATACATTGCCCCTAGCATGGGGTTTCTTTAGTCACAATTACAGTGCTTTTCTTCCCAAGATCCTCTGTGCCTGACGGATAATAGCGTGAGAAAAAGCTATAACTTAATTATCTCTCAGGTACAGAAAAGTCTACAATATTTTAAAACATCCCAATAATCCATTTTAATAAATTCAGAACCCCATGAAAGTCACATCACTGAATAGCTTGGATCTGAGCGCACACGTTTCCAAAATATCACTCAGATCCTTTCGATGGTTCGGAAACAGTACCAGAGAAAACAAGGCAATGACCAGTCCTCATTCGGAGGTTCTTGTACGAATACTGGTGAATCCATTCCCTGGCTGTTAGGATACTAATGTTCCCCCTGTGCAGTAGTTTCTGCCTCTCGAACGCCGTTCTCCTAACTGTTCGGGCAGTTGAATAGGCAGCGGTACCAGTTTCCCTGGCATTCGCGGGGAAGCATATCCAAATATAGTTCCACTTCGTCGATGACCATGTACCACTGCCCTCGTTCGATAGACAAAATGGGCACCATTTGTTTGAATATGTGCGTTTGGTTATACAAACGGCGGCCACACAGGGAAAGCACTTGAACTAATAACCAATTTCTGGTTAACAGCCAGGGTTGTTTGGTGCATATAAAGGTGTGAGCAAGGGGCCATACAGCGAGGGGGATCAGTAAACAAATGGGGCATATGGACAGCCGAACAAAAGGGAATAAAAGTATATTGGAGTTCTTTATTCTGCCCTCTAACCATAAAGATCCCATAATCTTAACAAGCAGAAACTGGACTTGGAGATTCATTTATTTTGGACTGCAATTTGTTCAAATTAAAGCCAACTGGGTGATCGGTTAAATTCCTGAACTCTGAGCTGAAATGTAGCCAAATCACGAACAAAATTAAACGCACCAAAATCACCACAAAGAAAAGATGATTGACGGAAGAAAAGACAATTGATGGCTAAGAATACATGTTAGTTTTATTCACAGATCAAGTGAGAAGTGACCAATACAGGGAAACAACGGAGGAGCAGTAACATAAAAAAATTATAAAAAATATATACACTTAGAAAAAAAAAAAAAAAAGTAAATATATATAAATATAGATTTATTTCTTTATTGTGAACCAAATGGCAGGAAGAAGCTCCTATCAGTATTTATTACTATTTACTATTACTCTACGTATTTATATTATGAATATATTTAGCATCACACTGATTGGCCCATATTCATGCCTTTTGCTTTGTATGATTTGTTTTCCCGAATCTTTCCTCGTTAATGAAA
Organism: Pelobates fuscus; assembly: GCF_036172605.1. NCBI lineage: Eukaryota > Metazoa > Chordata > Amphibia > Anura > Pelobatidae > Pelobates > Pelobates fuscus. The sequence goes on along the minus strand of NC_086321.1, from coordinate 14,782,588 downwards.
TTCGGCCGAGCTGAGCCGCCATACGGGCAGAATTCGTTCATCCTGAAATTTTTTTTATTTTCGGGAGAAGCAATTTGACCAAAACAAATTTTGTCCAGCAGCAACATTTCACACAATACAGTAACAATAAAACACAGTGACATTAATGCGACGTGTGTGTATATATATATATATATATATATATTTATTTATTTATTTTTATAGCCTTTACCAAAATTTGTATGTATTAACAACTGATTATTTGTTGTTTCTGCTAAATACTACCCTGTAAAGTACAAGTGACTGATTCTCTCTAAGCAGCTGTATTTACTAAGTGCTGGAAGTGGAACCTGTGTCTTAGATTCACCATCACTATTTTAGAGATTAGGGTTTAGCCCAGAGGGTAATGTTCAGGGGATTACCAGGATTAGCATTATTGGGCTACAAATATTGTTTAGAGACTAGTGATAATAGTAGAATAGTAAATAGGGATTAGTGTCAGGGGATTAAGTCATCAAGGATTGCATCAAGCACTGGAGGACAATACTTGCAGGAAAGCATTAGTAGCAAGGACTGGGTTTGTGATTTATGATGAGTGCTAGTAGATTGGAATTACTAGAGATGTGCATGGGGGGGGGGGGGGTGGGGGGGTGTTTAGTTTACAATCATTATTTTTCTAATTTTAATTTGTCCAAAATGTGGAAATATTGATAAGGAAGAACCTAAATCCATCCAAAAATGTTGTTAATTTCCAACATTCAGACACACATTATTCCCTTTGGGGTATGAATGCCAGTTACAAAGTTACAAAGTACCAATTTAGGGAGTTATCTGCTAAACTGTTGGAAGATCAAAATTAAATAAAGGGGCTTTTCTTAATGTTGTACTTTCACTTGCCATTCAGTGTCTCCACCCTCTGCATTCAGACACTGAACTTTCCTCATAGAGATGCATTGATTCAATTTATCTTTATGAGGAGATGCTGATTTGTCCAGGGCTATGTTTGACTTGTGCTGGCTCTGCCCCTGATCTGCCTAGTTGACAGTCTCAGCCAATCCTATGGGGAAGCATTGTAATTTTCTCAGACCACCACATATGATGATGTCAGCAGACAGAGTCAGTTCAGAGGCAGAGCCAGCAGCTGCAGACTTGAATACAAGTAAGATTTTACTATATTTAGAGAGGCAAGAGGGGGCCAGCGGGCCTAGATGGTGGTTTTAACATAATAGGGTCAGAAATACATGATTGTGTTCCTGACCCTATAGTGTTCATTTAAGCAAGAGTATGTGAAGAGTAATTAGAGTTGCCACCTTTTTTGGAAAAAAAATACCAGCCTTAAATAATTTGCATAAATAATTATGTATGCGTGACATCACATGATGTAAATCACAAGGAGTAACATAAGAGAAAATTCTGTAAAATTACCAACAAACTACTCAAGTTTGATTCTGCTGTATAGATGGATTGCTCCCAGTGTCTCCCTGTCTCCCAGTGTCTCAGTCTCACAAGTCACCCAATGTCTCAGTGTCCCTATGTATCACAGTGTCAGTGTCCCCATGTCGCCCAGTCCCCTAGTCTCCCCATTTCTCCCAGTGTCCCCATATCTCAGTGTGTCCCTAGGATACTAGGGGACACAGTGAGACATGGGGACACAGACACTGGGAGACATGGGGACACTGAAACATTTGGGGACACTAAGAGACATCAGAACACATTCACTGGGAGACATGGGGATACCGAGGGACACTAGGGACACTGGCTGGGAGACAGACACTGGGGACACTTGGAGACATGGGGACACTGAGAGACATGGGGACACTAGGCACACTGGGAGACTTGGGGACACTGGGAGACTTGGGGACACAGACACTGGGAGACATGGGGACACTGAGGACACTGGCTGGGAGACATGGGGACACTGATATAACAGGGACACTGGCTGGGGACATGGGGACACTGGGAGACATGGGGACACTGTGTCCCTATCGTCTAAGTGTCCCAATGTCTCAGTGTCTCCCAATGTCCCTTTGTCTCACAGTGAGCCCATGTGTCTCAGCATCCCCATGTCTCACAGTGTCTCCTAGTGTCTCAGTGTCCCCATGTTTTCCAGTGTCCCCATGTCTCCCAGTGTCCCCATGTCTCTGAGTGTCCCCAAGTGTCTCAGTGTTCCCAAGTGTCTCAGTGACCCCATGTCTCCCTGCTGCCTTTCCCCCCATCCCTCACTTACCTGAGCTGTAGAGCTGCTGTCTGGACTCTCTGTGCTGTGTAGCTGCTCGGCCACAGATCAGTGAGTAGTAGAGAGAGGCAGGGATATACTGTAACTTCCTATCCCTGCCTCTCTTCACACACAGTGACCCCTACTGGCCGGTGCTGGTATTGCAGAGTAATCTCCGTTTATACTGAGAAAAACACCTGCATTGTATTGCCAGGATTACTGCAATACTGGCATGGCCAGGCAGCCTTAAATACTACCTGTGCCAGTAAAATACCAGTCAGGTGGCAAACCTAAGAGTAGTGTGTTAATAAAATGGGCCTATTCTATGGGCCTGGGCCTGGAGCTGCAGCTCCATCAGCCCCTATGTTAATCCGGCCCTGACTCCATGCCTGCAGCTCCTCAAACCGATCTGAACCCGGGAGTGCACATGCACTATGAACGTAGTGTGACGTATAGACAGCGTAATGAGGCGAGCGTATTTGCTAACTGACAAACACAGAAAACCTAACTAGCTCACCGTCCATGCACAAATAGACAAGGAGGAATTCGACAAAGAATAATAAAAATAATGTTAGCAGACTAAGGCACCTAAACTAGAGAATGGTGTGTATGAACGGGCTGCACGGTTTACATTTTCGGTCACGTTTTCATGCATATTATTCTCTAGTTTAGGTGCCTTTATGAGAATGTCACTTTCAGAGAAGTGACGTGCACTTTAAAGGGACACTATAGTCACCAGAACAACTAAAGTTTTTTTCAGATGGCTGCTAAAGGGGGTAACTTGAGCAATGCTGCACAGTGTGACCGACATTCAGTGTCTCCACCCTCTGCATGGAGACTCTGACCTTTCCTCATAGAGATGCATTGATTCAATGTATCGCTATACATTGATTGGCCAGGGCTGTGTTTGGCTTGTGCTTGGCTCTGCCGCTGATCTGTCTCCTTAACAGTCTTAGCCAATCCAAAGCTTTCCTATGTGAAAGCAATATTATTGGCTCAGAACACCACTTATGATGATGTCAGCCAAGCAGGTAGATCAGGGGCAGAGCCAGCAACAGCAGGCTGGAATAAAAGTAAGATTTTACTATATTTAGGGAGGGCCACGGTGGCTAGATGGTGTTTTTAGCACTATAGAGTCAGGAATACATGTTTGTGTTCCTGACCCTATAGCATACCTTTAACAATAAATCTGTGTTTTATTTTCATGTGTTTATTTGTTTTTATTGTCCATCAACAAAAGCCAAGACTAGTACAGTGTCGTCCTTATCTCTGACATAGCAATCTTAAAGTAGTAATTTTAGACTAGGAAAAGGCTTTGCGCCATGTTTTTATAAATACTGAAATTTACTACTCTGCACAACCGCCATATCCCGAGGAAGACATGAAAGACCACATTTTGTCAATTCACCCAAAATGCCATGCTGAAAATGCAAATAAGCACAGACAGCAATAACTATTTGTTTTTAGAACTCACATTTTTGCAGGCTCGCTTAGCAAAGACACTCTCAGCTAGATTATGTCTTAGATAAGATAAGCTTATGTCTTGTCAATAGACTTGTGTACGGCAGGAAAAATAATCACTTTTGCACGAAAAAAATTTCAGGAAGGCTGAAATTCAGTCATACAGTGTTTTGGCTCAGACAAACTTTATTAACAAAGAAAGATTTTAGAAATGACCAATCACTGTGCAGCTGAATATATACGTAACAGAATATTATCAATATATTTCACAGTTCATATTTGCCCCCCCATTTGGTTCAAAGATCAAGTGAGAAAAAACAGAGGGGAAAATAAGAGGTAAGTAAGATGAATTCAAAAAAAGTAAATCTATATTTATATATTATTTGTTTATTAAATATAGTAGAAGTTTTAACTTCTAGACTAGAACCGTCTCCAGGACCAGTGCGTACTATAGACAACTTAGGCAGTCACCTAGGGTGCACCGGCCCGAGGAGCACCAGATGTGGGTGACCCGGCAGGAGGGAAGCGTACAGCACTCCTTTCTGCTATGCCCTCAATGTAGCTAGGCCGGGCAGCGCGGACCACGTTACAGGAGCTTCTGTTTCCTGTACCCGACCGCCGGCCGGACTGACTGATCCCACGTGTGAAGGGGATGGATGCCCCAGCGGGTCGTTCCCGTCTCATTGCTGAACAGGTAATTCCTCCAATCTGTCAACGTGCAGCCATGACACCTTGTTTCTGAAAAAGCACAACCTTGCCCCTAACTCCCCATCCAACTACCTCCCTATCTCGCTACTAGCGTTTGCCTCCAAGATCCTTGAAAGTTGTGTATGTGAGATTGACATACTTCCTCGACTCCAACTCTCTGCTAGACCCACTTCAGTCTGGATTCCTCGCTGTTACTCTGTCGAAACGACTCTGACCAATTTATCCAATTATGTAATCACTGCTAAATCTTGTGGTCACTATTCTATCCTAATTCTCCTTGACCCTTCTGCTGCTATTGACACTATTGATCATTAACAGCTTCTTCTCATCCTCTGTAATCTCAGTCTACGGGATACAGCTCTCTCCTGGTGCTCCTCCTACCTATCCCAGTGCTCTTTCAGTGTTTATTTCTCTGGCTCTTCCTCCTCTCCCCAAACCCTCTCTGTTGGTGTTAACCAAGTCTCTGTCTTTTGTCCCCTGCTGTTCTTGATCTATACTGCCTCCCTTGGTAAACTCATCAGCTTTTTTGGCTTCCAATATAATTTCTATGCTGATTACATGATCTCTTGCCGCCCCTCTTGACTCTCTGTCTGCCTCTCTGACTATTTCTTTTTTTAATTTATAATTCTTTATTTTTGACATGCAAGTAAGTACAACAGTGCCTGTATTGCCACAGCAGCATAAACAGGCTCAATTTTCATGGTCATGACAAGACAGATTTATGACTTTCTGGGTTGGCGTGCAATTACTATATAACCAGTTAACGGTTCAGGATCCAAGGGCCTGCTCATCCAATATCTGGTGATGGTGGTGCATTTCAATACAAGGTTCAGCTTTTGATCCTAAAACCATTGGCGACTGTAAGTGTCTAGGTGTTCCCCTAAGAATAAGGCAGCATGGTAGAGTGCTGCTAGTGCAGCTGCGGGTAGAGTATCATTAGACATGCTACCTGATGAGCAAGCGGAAGTGGTAGTGTAGTGGTGTGGTGACTGGCCTAAAGGAGGGCCGGCATAAGTGAACCATGGTATCTGGAAGGTCATTACTTTATCATGGTTTTACAAGCGGTCGGTTAAATATTGTGGTGATCGCAGTTGAGTGCGTGTTGTTTATGTTTAGCTTTTTGAGGTTCTCTGACTACTTCTAACTGGATGGCTGCTCACGTCCTTACACTCAACCTGTCCAAAACAGAACTTCTGGTCTTCCCTCCCTCAAGTGTTGCTACTCCTTTTTCTGTCTCCCTCCAAGTCAACGGTGCTACCATCAGCTTCACCATGCACGCTAACCTCCTAGGTGTTCTCTTTGACTCTGACCTGTCTTTCACCTCTCATGTCTAGTCGATGGCCAAATCCTGTTGCTTTCTTCTCAAAAACAAAAACATAGCTCTCATGTGCCCCTATTTAACGCCTGACATGGCTAAAGTGCAGGTTTAGTGCAGGTTAAAGTGCATGTCCTCTCTCAACATACTCTACTTGAATAATTACTTGTTCCCAACTTGCCCCATTACAGTCTGTAATGAATGCGGCAGCGAGGCTCATCTTCTTGTCCACTCACACCTCCCCTCTCTGTCAGTCCCTACATTGGCTTCCCGTAAGATATAGGACTCAATTTAAATTATGGTACTTGCTAACAAATCTCTACACAATGCTGCTCCCACCTACTTATCCTCCCTAATAAAATGTCCGTCTAGGCCCCTACGCTCTGCAGAAGACCTACATCTATCCTCTTCCCATACTCTCACCTCTGATGCTCGCCTTCAAAACTTCTCTTTGGCTGCACCGTTCCTGTGGAACTCCCTTCCCTTCTCCGTTAGACTTTCACCCAGTCTCCACTCCTTAAAAAAAATCATAGAAAACTCACTTTTCCAGGAAAGCGTATCAATTAAACTGTTAACAGCTTTCCCTTCCCGCACCGTGATTCCTCTCCTGAATCTGTCAGTAAAAAATAAAACAATAAGCCCTCAGTGAATACTATTCTTGCAAACGACTTTTCTACCCTACCCTTACCTTTAGTATCATTTTTTTCCACTCCCTCTAGAATATAAACTCATTGAGCAGGGCCCTCAACCCCTCTGTTCCTGTGTGTCCAACTCGTCTGGTAACAAGTACTTGTTTGTTAGTCCACCCATTGTACAGCGCTACGGAATTTGTTGGTGGTTTATAAATGATAATAATAATAATAAAAAAACAGACATAACAGTGAAAGTAAATGCTTTGCAAGTCGATATATTACCGGTTACCTATCAAGCATGCTTAAAAAGAAATGTAATATATTTTAGTATTCTTCAAGATTAAATATAACAGTGCATCATACTCATCATGGATTTATTAAGTAACATTTCTTCCTGTACGAGCCTTCGACTTACCTTTACAAAGTTTATATGCCTTCATACAGTCATTAAATAAGAAAAAAAAAACATTACGTACAATGAACATCGTTCCTATTGATCTGCAGAGACAGAGGTGGCATAAAATGATTAAATGTAATAAATGTATTTTACAAAGTAAATCATTCACAACGCGAGCTCTTATTAACATCGGGTGTGAAAAAAAGACTTTTACGTGCTCAACGACGAAACAAAATAATATACAGGTCTACGTAACAAGTGGAGGGTTTGCCACATACCACAAGCGACAGGTGTTATTGTTTTTTCCCTTTTGAACCACATTTAGAGTTCAGAAATAACACATTGCAGGTACGCCATTGTTTTATGGCCATAGACTCAGCGTTAACGGCAAAAGAAAAAGAAAACCAACAAATAACCAAAAATATTAGCTGTTTTAAGAAGACTAAAAAAAATGACTATTTTTTTTATCTAAATGCCAACTCTGCCTACTGACAAAAATCCAACAGGAAATACAAAACGTTCTGCGTTGTAATCTGATCATCATGGAATGATACATTTCTGTGGTTTTACCTTAAAAAAATCAGAATCTCATGGAAACTGGTAAAAACATTAATGGTTGTATTAAGAAACATAATTTTGAATAAATAAATTAGTGAACATATCTTAGGAACAGCGTTCAGTCGAGTCACAGACTACTCCTCTTCAAGACTAATATTGCTGCCCATCTCATGAGAAGGTAGAATATATTCATCAGTTAATGTCCTTCCACTAGTCTCAACTATCTCAGTTGTATATTATATCCATCTTAAAGAAATGAATATTGCCTTTTATCTACTTTGAACATCTATATTTATTTATAAGTATTTAGAAACGGTTAAATAATGTGTTCGTTTATCTTATTTTACGAAGGAACATGGACAACTGTTCATTTGATTATGTACTTGCTACAATCTCTCATACAACAACAGGAATGGCGTCACAGGACCTGACAGATACGTCTCAAGCGATATTTATTGAGGCCACATGTAGCCCTGGTCCGCGGTAACAAATGTACATACACGATTAAGGCCTACATAGTGGAAACGTCGTATTTTTAAGCATGAACCATGAAAAAGCGATTTACTTGCATATCTTGCTGTGATGGCCGTGCTTCAACATTTTCTACTGTATTGAGGTGAGGATCGGCCATGCGGAGGACCGGAGTTCCAGGATGCTCCTCTGAGTACGGCACAATTTTCTTACTATTTTAGAGATACATCTCATGATATCACTTGATATCTGGTTGAGTGATACATTACAACAAGACTTCTCATGGGCGGCTCCTTTCCTTTGGAACAGCCTGCCTGCCCCCATCAGACTCTCCCTTAGTCTTCAATCACTTAGAGTCACTCAATCCCTCGAAACCCATCTGTTCAGAAATGCTTAACAGAGTAACTTGTATTTTACAAATCTGTCTCTTGCTCTCTCCTGTTACTTTTCACCTTGTTTGTTTGCTGCCCCCCCTTGATGCCCTTCCTATTGGGTCTTTATACTCCATTCCTCTAGACTGTAAGCTCTTTTGAGCATGGTCCTCATCTACCTATTGTTCCTGTAACATTTTATAATTGTCTCATCTATTGTTACAATTCTCGCCTTTGGTAATATTGTAAAGCGCTGCAGAATAATTACGGTGTTATAAAAATACCAATAATAGAGGGTATTTATATAGAGCAGCTCATACTTGAGGGGTGGGTCAGGGGGAGGACAATTAGCCAAAGCGCCAATATCTTTTAAAATAAAATTTGTCAGAGCCTTCGCAATCAGTCTGTGGGGGACATCATTACTGCTTTCTAAATCTCGAAACATTCTCATCAAATGAAAAGTTCAATAAATACACTTATTTATTCTTGGTAATACACGTTTTGGCAGATCTATTACTTTCTCAAATAGGTTAACAATTTTAATAGCTTTGAACTTATTCATGTTGCACATAAGGAAACATCAAAAAAATAGCCTGAGCCAATCTTTATATAAAGTGAAATTGGAAAGGTTAATAACATACAATTCCATGAACAATGATTATGTATTATTTTTGTTCCTGTTAGGGAATTATTCTGGCTTTGTCCTGCTGTAACATAAACATCTCATAGTAATAATAAATTAGTTCACTGCTCCCTCGAAAACATCTAAGATTAGCTGACCCTCGTCCTGTCTTAATCTGAACCAGATAAACAAGACAATGGCCCTTAATTCAGATTCCAGATAGAATATACTCGCCATTGCATTAAAGTCCGAAACTGTAAAAAGGAAAAAAAAAAATCTATTAATTATTCTGTTGACATTTGTAACAAATGCATAACGTTGTTGTATGCAGCCTGTTATGTGATAAAAACATAAAATGTCCCAGAATTCCTGTACAGCCCTGTACAGGATCAAGCATGTGAAGAGGCAGAAGCAATCATGGCAACCAATTGCCGACAAATGTATGAGAGCAGGATATCTAGTGCCACCGATCGTGGAATCGCAACATCTTCAATGACATCAGGTAAATGTATCCTGAATTCCCAATTTTACTGCATAATGCTAAATGTAAGGATCTTGCAAAACAAACAAACACACAAAAGAACCCCAAACACCCCCAAAATTTTAGCATCTTAGCTTGATTTGCTTAATGAATCAACTGTCATATTTTGGCCATATTTACCTTCCTGTGTTTGTGTGTTTAGTTAACACTGTACATGTTTACATGTTGCACATGTAGATCCCAATAACCACCAGTCTTCACGCAAATTACGTTAAAGGGAAACTATTTGCATCAAAACAAAGTTAGCTTAATAAAGCAGACAATCTGTTTATGCAGCCCTAGCCACATCTCTCGCTGTCCTTGACTCACACAGCCAAAATGACAAAGGTTTAATTTTCAATGAGATGTTAACTTGCTTTAGAAGTTTATCTCCTGCTCTGTAAATTGTACTTGTATTATACCAAATTAACCTTAATCACTTTAATCACACACTCCTGCAAGGTTTAGCACACTATCAACAGAGCAGGACCATAAGAAATTCTAAAAAAAAAAACAGACTGTGCAAGTAAAGGACGTGTAAACATTAGATCACTCTGTACAGGAAGTGTTTAGGAATGCTGCGTAAGAGCAATGCAGGAAGGTGTGACTATGGCTGCATAAAAAAGGGATTTAACTACTAAATTGGCAGAAAAGAGCAGTAAAACTACAGGGCAATGATTTATACACAAAACTGTTTCATTAAGCTAAAGTTGTTTTGGTGCCTATAGTATCGCTTTACTTGGACTAACTTCAAATAGGAAGAGGGCAAGATCAAAACAATATTCTGAAAGGATCATTCTTAGTTGTTTTTTTTTTGTAGAGATAAACTTGTGAACAAAATAGCCCACATTGTGCCTTAAAGGGCAACTATCACTATCACCAGGATTTTTAATATTCTGTTTACTTATCCTTATATTTAACCAATATGTATTTTTCGGGTGTGAAAAATAAAATTAAATGCAGAAGTAACTGGGCACCCCCATCTTAGCTCCCTGTCAGCCATTGTTATAAGCTCCGCCCTTTACACCTGGTATTCAACACACAGAGAACATAGAGAGAAGACGAGAAATTAAACAGAACTTCGATTTCCTCTCTTCATTTGCAATGTTTTCCCTGGCTTTGCCGGAACTGAACTGGGTTGTGATGTCAGTTATAAAATAATTAATATAAATTTAAAAGAAAAGGAAACATCTCATGAAAAAACGGTAACACAATGTTTTATTCAATGGTGTGAATTCTAGAAAAGTGATAGTTCCCCTTTAAATAACCGAGCGACACTTTGGATAAAAACTAAATACAGCAAATGCCTATTTCTGCCATGAATGGTTATTATGTAATAAACTCACACATGGCGGGCCCACATTAGAATGACTGCACCACTGCCTTGCGTTTACTTCATACTTTGAAAATTAAGATATATTGTTAATTCAAATTAAGCTATTGTAGAAATAGTTAAACTAACGCTTTCATTAATTTCAATAAACCCACTGCCAAAAAAGTTGTAATACTCATTTGTGATTTAAACAAAGGTTTTTAAGCTCACTTAAGCAAGCATCTGTTCCAATATACAAAGTGTTTGCAGAAAATGTCAGGTGTACACCAGGATTTTCATTTTACTCTTTTAATAGTAATTCCATATTTTGTGAAAGTTTAGCAGGAGACCCAGGATCCCACCTCCCCATGGTACTATGCGGATCTGGTGGTAACGATAGGGTAACAATTATTATTATTATTATTATTATTATTATTATTATTTTTTTTTTTTTTTTAAATGAATGGCATCCCAAAAGTCATGGAAAATGATAAAAAAAAAAAAAAATACAACTATATACTGGAGTGGTGAGCAAAAAAAATAAATAGATAACGTTAAATAAATACTATTAAAAAATAAATAAAAATAAAAGTCAATTTGTATTTAAAAAAATAAATAAAACATAAAACAAATCACATAACATGGCCTAGGATGTACAAATCATTAAAAAAAAATTTTTTTTAAAGGGATACTATAGTCACCAAAACAACTTTAGCTTAATGAAACAGTTTTGGTGTATATATCATGCTCCCGCAGTCTCACTGCACAATTCTCTGCCATTTAGGAGTTAAATCACTTTGTTTATGCAGCCCCATTAACACGTCCCCTTTGGGGCTTAAAGTATCCCTTTAACTCCACATTTATCTCTTTTCTTTAATAATTTTTCTCTCTTCATTCCAGTTAAATAGTTCATTTTCCTCTCTACCCATCTCCTCGGAATTTCCCCTTTCCTTTCTTTCTCCTTCTTTTTCTTATTCTACAATTATCTCACCGGAGGCTGCCCTTTTCAGCAGTTGGTTTGTCTACTATTGCCTCTCCCCCTTTAACTACTCCAACACTCTCTGCTGGGCTTCCTAGCATGATCATGCTGAATGCTAATAATGCTTCTCTGCTGCGCATGTGCCGTAGGTCCTCAATGCTGTTGTACGAGAAGACTCTGATTGGATCAGAAATCTATGATCTCGTAGAAAGTGTATCATCGGCAGGTAGGAGAATGCACCTGTGATGGATTACAGGTAAGTTAAATCGCTTTATTATTAAATTAGGGGTCAGTAATCTAAACATATTAATGAACACTTTGATGTAAAAAATAGATATATGAATGGGGGGATAATAACAGAGCGCAGCAGATACACATGCCCAGAGCTCCTCAGAGATAGTCTATTTGCACAATATCCCAAAATATGCGATATACCATAATCGCAAACTATTCCAGACACAATGGGAAAGGAAAACTATCTCCAGAAGTTAAACCACATCCTCATCTAAAGATATTGGATATCCGTTCCGATTACCTCCAGAACCACGGCCTGGAAAGATGGGGCCCATGCGGGAATTCTCTGTTTATACATTTAGAGAGATTGATTGCAACGACTAGCTAACACTGTCACACAGAGGGACAAGCAGACAGGTACCTCTACAGCACCGGATCATCTACCAGCAAGTAAAGCTGATATCCAGAACCTCCTTACCGAGCTCAAAGCTCTCTTCGCTGTCAATATTACACTCATCTATATAACTGCTCGACTGCAGGCATTGGAGGTGGACAGTGACACCGTAAGAGGCAGACACAATGATTTGGGGTTGGAGGTGGCCAATCTTATTATAGACGGCAAAGTAGATATATTTACGTGTTCCTTTAATGGAATCCTAATAATGTAAAAATTAATACAACAGTAATCAATTAGAATTATAGTAATTAATGAATAATTAGAAAAATAAATGCCAGCACGATGCGATTCCAATTGCAATAAGTTAATCTTAAAGGAAAACTGTGGGACTGTTTTATTCTGTTAGATAAACTGTTTATAGGAAAAAACTAGAAGCAATGTCAGAAAACGATAACCTTTTCATTCCAGGTAACGGAAGCACGGAACCTGGTGTCTCTCCCTGCCCGTCCTGTTCCAGCAGTAGAAAGCCTTTTATTGATCTGCTATTGGCTAGGATATCAGTCATTGTATCTTGCTCTTTCATCAGTTACTCCTATAGAGTTCTGTTTGGTGCAGTCAATATCAGCAAATCACAGCGCAGCAGACAAAGAACTGAGATCTTTGTATCTTCTTACATAGATTAATAAATTCATCCTGATGCCGTTCAGAGTTTAGCAAATGTCTGAATCCCTGTGCATTACATGCAAATACAGTGTTAAAATGTGTTAAAAATACCCAAACTGGATGAATTCCCTCCGTCAGCTATGCTACCAGTTCAGGTACGCTGGCTTTAAATTCAAAATTCACTTTGTATTCTCACAGTAGAAAACAAACAAACCTGCAAATCAAATGTTGGCTGATCTAATTTGTATCCAATTAAGCTTAGTAAATAACACAATGTAAATTCAGACATAATCTTAACATTCTATCAATATTATAGTGAACTACCCCACGATATCATAAAAAAATTCACAATTAATCCAAGACTTCAAATGAGCTCAAACAGTTACCAAGTCATTCACTAAAGTGAAAGATGTTGCGAATTCTGATCAAATTCAAAGTAAAAATAGACCAGCTGAACTGGATGAAGTCAGCTATGCTTCCAGTTTCCAATCTAAATAATTGCAATTTTACAGAAACTGCCATGATTACCTTGCAGGACTAAGACTGCCTCAAGTGGCTGTCAATCAGACAGCCACTGGAGACACTTCCTGGATCCTAACTGACTACAGGTCTGCTAACTGACAGTCACCATGAGGATCAGTATCAGTGGAATCCCGATATATACTTACATAGCTAAAAAGAGACTTGCGTCCATCAAGTTCAGCCTTCCTTACATATGTTTTTGCTGTTGGTCCAAAGGAAGGCAGAAAACCCCGCCTGAAGGGCTTCCAATTTTGCAACAAACTAGGAAAAAAATTCCTTCTTGACCCTAAAATGGCAGTCATTGGATCAAGCAGCTATTACCCCATTAATTAGAGATTATATCCCTGTATTAACAGATTTACATTCTTTAACGTTTCTTCATAACTAAAATGCTCCATTTCTTTTGATCAATTTTGTAGCTCGTCTCTGCACTTTTTCTAATGCCATGATATCCTTCTTTAGAACAGGTGCCCAAAATTGCACAGCATATTCAAGGTGTGGTCTTACCAGCGATTTATAAAGAGGCAAAATTATATTTTCATCTCGAGAATTTATGCCCCTATTTATACATGACAAAATCTTACTGGCCTTAGCAACAGCAGATTGACATTGCATATTGCTACCTAATTTTTTGTCTATAACAATTCCCAAATCCTTCTCGTGTGTGGTTATCCCTAGTTCACTACCATTTAGGGTGTAAATTGTTTGTGCATTCTTGACCCCGAAGTGCATAACGTTGCATTTCTCTACATTAAATTTCATCTGCCATTTTAGTGCCCAGTCCCCCAATCTATCCAAATCCCTCTGCAGCAAGGCAATATCCTGCTCACATTTTATTACTTTACAAAGTTTTGTGTCATCTGCAAACACTGATACATGGCTTTCAATGCCCATTTCAAGATCATTTATAAATATGTTAAATAGAAGCGGTCCCAAAACAGAACCCTGAGGGACACCACTTACAACTTTTGTCCAGCCTGAAAATTTACCATTAATGACAGCTCGTTGTACTCTATCCTTAAGCCAATGTTCTACCTAAGAACAAGAGTATTCATCTAGACCAATTTCTTTTAGTTTGAAGACTAACCTAACGTATCAAATGTCTTGACAAAATCCAAGTAGATCACATCCACTGCAACACCCTGATCTATACTTCTACTTACTTCTCCGTAGAACGCAATCAGGTTAGTTTGGCATGATCTATGTTTCATAAAAGCATGCTGATTTTTGCTAATAACAAAGTTCTTCCCAATTAATTCCTAAATATTATCTCTTAATAGCCCTTCAAATATTTTCTCAGTCACAGAAGTTAAGCTCACAGGTCTATAATTTCCAGGCAAGGATTTTTAACCCTTTTTAAATATAGGAACAACATCTGCCTTCCTCCAATCCTCCGGTACAATACCTGAAAGAAAAGAATCTTGAAAGATTAAATACAGAGGTTCAATTATTTACCCACTTAGCTCCTTAAGAACTCATGGGTGAATACTGTCATGCCCGGAGCTTTATTTACATTAATTTTTGAATCAATGCCTACCTATGTGGAGGGCCTAATGCGTTCGCAATGCTCACCATGCATGCACATTAGGTCCCCGTCAGATGACATCAGAAGAGGTGGAGTGTGATCCAGATCTGAGGGAGATTGGGGCTGGTTATGGGGTAGTAAATGAAGGGTTATTTAACCCTTTATATGCCACGTGGGAGGAGGTGTGAGGGAGGGGGACCAAAGGACACTATAGTGTTAGGAGTACAGATTTGAATTCCTAACACTATAGATCCTCTTTAAATTATGAACTCTAAAGTTACACAATTCTGCTTTGACTTAAAGCAGTCAGATTCTTTATGGAACATTGTTTGCTCTTCTCAACTGTTAATTAATTTGTGAAGAATAGTCTAATTATTAAGTTCTTGTAAAAATTAAAAACTAAATGACATTTTAAATATTTCGATTTCTAAAAAATATTATATTAGGCATATGACTCATTTGACATGATTTGAAAAATAATTACTATTGCGCAAAACATTTTAGCTAATGTAATGCGTTCTATATTAAAAAGTTCATTTTGGTACGTCTATCACGGTTTGCACTAATCATGCCAGCACAGAATGTTTTATCCTCCCTTGTTCAAAGATGAATTTTAAAAAAGTATATAGATTACTATGTTTTAATCCGTCAGATGGAATATGTTTTTAACGGTTTTTCAAAAAATAGTTTTTAGGTTTTTGCAGTAAAACCTTGCTTTAAAAAAAAATAAAATGTTTTATCATAGAATCCACCAGACAAGGGATTAAGAAATCGTACAATTAGATCCCAAGTGTAGGAGTGGACTGAAAGAGCATGAAATTAGGGACAGGATTCTAGGATGTATCCAGTAGCACAGGAACAAAAACAAAAGAAACGGACCATCACATCCAATAAGGCTTTAGCAATCGTAGTCACCTGACCATGTTTCAATTGTATTATTGATAAGGTTGAAAGAAAAATAAAATGTCATCATATCTAACCCTTCTAAACAGTCAAACCCACAGGACAAATATTGCTTTTCCAAATGCAATATCTCAAAAAAGTAAAAAAAAACATGTATCAATCCATAATCAGACTTTCCTGTATCTGTATGTTAACAGCAAACTCAACATCTAAACCGCTCCAATGATTTACTATAACAATTCGATGACTGACAGGCAGGTTGGAGCATGCCACACAACCGTCCCGATTTCAGGAGGATAGTCCGTGTTTTTTGGGCCGTGTCCCATCATCCTGACTTTATTCACTGAAACAGAGCTCCCTGCATGTTCTGTGAACTGAAACAAAGCTCCCTGCATGGTCCTTACAGTAAAACAGAGCTCCCTGCCGTTGGTTCGCCAGCATACTTTATTGTAGTCTTGGATGCATTCACAGGCTGATATGTCAATTCTATAGGTAGGTCCAAATGTTTTTGCAGTTGACATATGAATAGTTTTTCAACAGAAAAATACTATGGTTTGCATTTAAACACAAAATAAGTAGGCTAGTGTATTTCTACTCTATTTAGGAACTTAAATAAAGCCTCATTACCCTCATTTATACCCCAAGAATGATTACTAGCTTGTATGGAAACCATTTCACTACCAGGAACCCATTCCACCCATTTAATGTCTGCAAATGTCTTGAACACAGCCTCCTCTCCTGTCTAACAGTAAAGGAAGCTTCAAAGAGCATATCATTCCTACAGGGAGGGGGAGGAGTGAATAAGATTTCTCATATTTCTCTTATGATTACAGAGATTGCTATGAAAGGTTTTAAAAACCTACATTATGTTGCCATTTTCAGTAAGTTATACTGAGCAATGCCCTCAAGGTCCTAAGAAATACTTACAACAAGTTACTTGACCATTTTTATTTATCTATGTTTGTCAAGGCTACTGTGAAAAAATATATTTTTGCTTAAGCTTTTCATTCCCTCTATAGCCCAATTAAGGAACAGATAAATCAACCATAAAAATGGTGTACATTTGCATAATTGTATTTATATTTGTCCGAACAGCAATTTGTAATCAACATTGCTGTATTATCATACATTTACGTGTTGACTGTGCATCCCATGTTTAAAATAAATGTTATGATATATGATATAAGAATTTTTTTTTCCAAACAAAAATGACTTGGTAGTAAAAGGGTGTAAGACTGCTTTATGGAGATTGGTAAGCTTTAGCCAACTAAGAGTGGTAATCCCTAGAGTAGACTTATAAGAGACAGGTAATAAATGGTTGGTGGATGGGGTGGGGGGAGGAGCTGATAGGCATTTGTCCCCAATCCACATAACTCTCTCAACCAAAAGCTTTAGATTTGTATGAAGCAGTTGCCTCACTCTGCAGGCAGACAAAAAGAAAGAAAATAGTATTTTATTTTAATATTTACTTGCTTATTTTTTCACATGTTTTCCACACCACCTCCAGGAGGGACATTAACCTGACCAATCAGTGTCCTATCCCTAGGAATGCTGGAAACGTGCATTTGGCATGCCTGACAGATTTACACATGTGCAGTTGCAAGATCTCTTCACCTTGCAACATCCTGACAGTGGGAAAAGAGAGGGAGTCTGATCGGTATGATGAGGCAGGGCAGGCACCAGTGTCGGGTTTCTCTCTCCTGCGGTTGCACAATGATGCCCTGTTTCTTTCATTAGTGGACTGGTCTGAAACTGATAATGAGTGAAAAAGGAGGGGACGTGGCTTTACTAAATGAATGAAACAGCTGTCCTGCAGTTGCCCAGCAAGCTTGTAAGAATATAAATATTCGCCAAAACGGCGTTCCAGTTTTTACCTCTTTAAATACAGATGCACCCCCATCTCATAATTGCTGAAATTGTGGTGGTCCAACCACTTGAATAAGTAAGTTAAACCTGTAGACAGCAATATCGAGATAAGATATACAATTTCTTCACTTCCTTTGTTCTCCCACGTGTGGGTATAAAAATCTTGCAGCATCCTTCAGAATACAGGGTTTGCCGATCACAGATGTAGCAGCAGCTTATGAGTTTCGTACCTCAGTATTTTACCAGACTACTGGTTAAGCGGAAGAAACTCCCCTAGCTGAGAGGCGTGCCCAACAATGCAATTTGACCAAGTTTATAGTACGTTTACAAACAATTATCACATACTTTTCAAAGTTTTTCTTTCTTTTTTTTTTTTGGTTCGTATATTTAATTTAAAAGTGTTTGCTTGCTGGTTTAAAAAATATTTACCACGTGATGCATGTCTCTTTAGAATAAGAGGAGATGGGTTGGGATGTTTTAACTTAGCACTGCAGGATTAGGGCAGGGGGCAGGATATGTGCATATCTTTGCAAGTTCAGCACTTTATAGGTTTGTGCACGGGTTGGTGGCCAATAACCTTGATATTGTCCAGTCCAGGACTTGCTGTCAGGGTACCTGTGGTCTCTACCTCCGAAAGAGGTAGAGACTTAGCTGTTCCTCCATCCAGACGGTCTGATGGCTCCCTTCCCCGCGGTCTATCCGGTCATGCTAGGCCGGCCGCGAGGGAGTGACTGCCTTTTACAGCATCTAGGCAGGAAGTAGTCATCAGGACACTCCCCCAGAACAACCTGTCAGTCAATGGCTGCAGGACCAATCAGGACGCCTTGGGGGCGTGGTTACTGCTCTGAACAGGGTATTTAACAGAGCTTCTTTCATTAGCTCATTGCCCTGTCGTGGTTCTAGCTTGTTCTAGTCACTCAGTGCTTGTGTATTCTATTATCCCTTTTGGTTTTGACCCGGCTTGTTTACCTTACTCTGCTTATCTCTGTTACCCTTGATTCGGCTTGTCTCTCGCTTACCTGTCTTCTGTTACCCTCGACCTCGGCTTGTCTTTGACCATTCTATACTGTACTACTTACGTTAGTCCGGCCATTCTAAGGTCCGGTATACGTATCTGGCTACTGTTTGTACTCTGCGTGTTGGATCCCTGTCCCGATCCTGACATTACGACAGGGCCAATGGATCCTGCAAGTACAAACAGTCAGCTGGCTGCTCCTGATCCTAGGTTTGAAGCCATGGATCACAGAATGGATCAGATGGCGCTTGCGCTACAGGCTCTATTAGCTTGTGCCAATAAACCACCAGAGGAGATACGTAATACCCCTGTTTCTCCTGTCGGTTCAGGTCTAGAGGTAGCCACAGTGGGTGCTTCTTCTCACATTACCCCCCCAGTACGCTATGGTGGGGCTCCTGAGAAGTGTCGTGGTTTTTTAAACCAAATTAGTATCCACTTTGAATTGCAACCTCGCTCTTATCCTACAGATAGGGCAAAAGTAGGATTTATTATCACCCTACTCATTGAGAAAGCTCTGAGATGGGCCAACCCACTATGGGAGAACGATAATCCATTAGTTTATAACTATAACGCATTTGTAGCTGCTTTTAGAAGAACATTTGACCCTCCAGGTAGAAAGGTTAATGCAGCCAGATTACTGTTGCGCCTGAGACAGGAGAACCGAACACTGGTGGATTATGCACTAGAGTTCAGGTCTCTGGCGGCAGAAATCAAGTGGAATGAGCAGGCGTATATGGATGTATTTTTGAATGGCCTATCTGATGTAATCCTTGATGAGGTTGCTACCAGAGAACTCCCTGAGAATTTAGAGGATTTAATTTCGTTCATCTCTCGTATAGATGAACGTCTAAGAGAGAGACAGAACACTCGAGAGGGGAACCAGAGACCTTCTTTTAGGTTAGCTCCCGCTGTTCCAAGTCCTGACTCCACGATATCTTTGCTTACTGAACCTATGCAGAAAGGGTATACCCGCCTCTCTGAGGAGGAAAGACAGCACAGGAGAAGAGAGGGTTTGTGTATGTATTGTGGAGCCAAGGGTCATTTACTCTCGAACTGTTCTAACCGCCCGGGAAACGCTCGCACCTAAGTCTCTCTAGAGGACAGGCCTTGGGTGTTTCTATTTTGTCCTCTACTCCTGATTATAAAGATCACAGGCTTCTGCTACCAGTTTCCTTAACTTGGGGGAAGGAAGTAGTAAGGGCTATGGCATTGATAGATTCCGGTGCTGCTGAGAATTTTATCGACCAAGCCTTTGCTAGTAAGAACAATTTCCCATCCCAGCTAAGGGAGACACCTTTGGCCGTTGAGGCCATAGATGGTAGACCACTACTAGACCCTGTTATCTTTCGTGAGACCATACCCATTAATTTAAATGTGGGTATCCTACACGTGGAGAATTTATCTCTTCTGCTCATTTCGTCTCCTTCCGTTCCCATAGTTCTGGGGTACCCATGGTTGAAAAAACATAACCCTATTATCGATTGGGAGTTAGGAGAGATACTCTCGTGGGGCCAGGGCTGCCAAGATCGGTGTTTGTGCAAGGTTTCTCCATTAGCTAATATTAACATACCGGAGAATCCTACTCAGTCCACAGAAAGACAAATACCAGACCTTTACCTAGACTTAAGGGCAGTGTTTGACAAGAAGAATGCCGATTCTTTGCCTCCACACAGGTCATTTGACTGTAAGATTAAGCTTCTACCCGGCACTATGCCTCCGAGGGGCCATGTATATCCTTTGTCTGTTCAGGAAAACTCGGTTCTAGAGGAGTATATTCGGGAGAATTTAGAAAAGGGATTCATCAGGAGGTCTTCTTCTCCGGCCGGGGCTGGGTTCTTTTTCATTAAGAAGAAGGATGGCACGCTGAGACCTTGTATCGATTACCGAGGCTTGAATAAAATAACTGTCAGAAATGCCTATCCTATCCCACTGATTACCGAGTTATTTGATCGTCTTAAGGGCTCCAAAATCTTCACCAAGTTAGATCTCAGAGGGGCTTACAATTTGGTGAGAATCCAGCAAGGTCACGAGTGGATGACGGCATTCAATACCCGGTATGGCCATTACGAATACACTGTTATGCCATTTGGACTATGCAATGCTCCTGCAGTATTTCAAGATTTGATTAATGAGGTACTTAGGGAGTTTCAGCATGATTGTGTTATTGTTTACCTGGACGACATACTAATACACTCTAAGGAGATTGAGACTCACCATAGACAGGTCAGAAAGGTATTACACAAGCTGCTGCAACATGGTCTATATTGCAAATTGGAGAAGTGCAGTTTTGATCAGTCTCAGGTAGACTTTCTTGGATACGTGATTTCTGGGGAGGGTTTTAAAATGGATCCTGTAAAACTTCAATCTATTTTAGACTGGCCCTTGCCCAAAGGACTCAAGGCTATCCAAAGGTTTATTGGTTTTTCCAACTACTATAGGCGCTTCATTAAAGGATACTCCTCTATCATTGCGCCTATTACCAATATGACCAAACAAGGGGCTGATACCAAGTTCTGGTCTAAGGAAGCTCTGGGTGCTTTCAAGACTCTCAAGGAACTTTTTGCCTCGGCTCCCATTCTAGTCCATCCTGATACGACTCTGCCTTTCTTGCTCGAGGTCGATGCCTCTGAGACAGCAGTTGGGGCTGTTCTGTCTCAAAGGTTAGGGGTGGATAAACCGTTACACCCTTGTGGTTTCTTCTCTAAGAAATTTTCTGGGCCTGAGAGCAGATATGACATCGGGGAAAGGGAACTGTTAGCAGTCATTAAAGCCTTAAAGGAGTGGAGACATTTGTTGGAGGGGACCCTACACCCTATTACGATTTTGACGGACCACAAAAACTTGTCCTATATTGGGGAGGCTAAGCGCTTATCCTCTAGACAAGCTCGTTGGTCCTTATTCCTGACTCACTTCAATTATGTACTGACTTACAGACCTGGTTCTAAAAACTCTAAAGCCGATGCATTATCTCGCCAATATGAACCTTCTACTGTACCTGAACCAGTTCTTTCTTCTATAGTTCCGAAATGCAATATCATTGCTAATACGAATCTCAGGATTCATTCTCCATTACTGGCCGAGATCATTAAGTTGCAACATCTAGCACCTAAACAGACTCCTGCGGGCCGTCATTTCGTTCCTCCTGCTCTTCAACTGGAACTTTTACAGTGTTTACATAATAGCAAGATGGCGGGACATCCTGGTATCCGCAAAACTTACGCGTTGATCTCTAAGGACTTCTGGTGGCCTGCTTTACGGAGGGACATTGAGGAGTTCATCGCTGCATGTGAAGTTTGTACTAAAACCAAACAACCCCATACGCTTCCATGTGGATTCCTGCAACCCTTGGAGGTTCCAGAAAAACCATGGTCCTGTTTGGCCATGGACTTTATTGTCGATCTACCTATCTCTAAAAGACAGACTGTTATCCTCACCGTGGTTGACAGGTTTACTAAGATGGCACACTTCATTCCCCTGCCTAAACTCCCGTCTTCTCCCGAATTGGCAGAGATATTCGCTAAGGAGATTTTTCGCCTACATGGGATACCCTCTCAAATTGTATCGGACAGAGGCTCCCAATTTGTTTCCCGCTTTTGGAGGTCCTTCTGCTCTCAACTTGGTATTAAATTAAACTTTTCTTCTGCCTATCATCCTCAGTCTAACGGAGCTGCTGAACGTACCAACCAGAAAATTGAACAATATTTACGATGCTTTGTTTCTGAACACCAGGATGATTGGGTCGGTTTGATTCCTTGGGCGGAGTTTGCACACAACAATCTCGTTTGCGATTCTACTCATTCAAGCCCCTTCTTCATGAATTATGGTTTTCATCCGTCTATTCTTCCTTCGGATTCCCCTTCCCAGGGGGTGCCGTCGGTTGATGTTCATGTTGCCAATTTGAGGAAGTTGTGGGATCAAACTCGACAAATCCTTGTGCACAACTCTATGTTGGTCAAGAAACACGCTGATAAACGTAGAAGGGCGGCTCCGGTCTTTGTTCCAGGTGATAGGGTATGGCTGAGCACGAGGAACATCCGTTTAAAAGTGCCCTCCATGAAGTTCGCTCCTCGTTATATTGGACCCTACAGGGTGCTGACCCGTATCAATCCAGTTGCGTATCGTTTAGCTCTTCCTAATACCTTACGCATCCCGAACTCGTTTCACGTTTCATTGCTGAAACCACTCATATGTAACAGATTTTCCTCCACAATAGCCCCTCCTCGCCCCGTTCAGGTGGAGGGTCAGGAGGAGTATGAGGTTAACTCTATTATTGATTCTCGAATCTCCCGGGGGAGAGTACAATATCTGGTTGATTGGAAGGGATATGGTCCTGAGGAGAGGAGTTGGGTACCTCAGGAGGATGTTCATGCTCCCCGTCTCCGCAGGGCGTATCACTCTCGCTTCCCATCTCGTCCCGGTTCATTCCGCCCGGTGGGCGTATCTGAGAGGGGGGGTACTGTCAGGGTACCTGTGGTCTCTACCTCCGAAAGAGGTAGAGACTTAGCTGTTCCTCCATCCAGACGGTCTGATGGCTCCCTTCCCCGCGGTCTATCCGGTCATGCTAGGCCGGCCGCGAGGGAGTGACTGCCTTTTACAGCATCTAGGCAGGAAGTAGTCATCAGGACACTCCCCCAGAACAACCTGTCAGTCAATGGCTGCAGGACCAATCAGGACGCCTTGGGGGCGTGGTTACTGCTCTGAACAGGGTATTTAACAGAGCTTCTTTCATTAGCTCATTGCCCTGTCGTGGTTCTAGCTTGTTCTAGTCACTCAGTGCTTGTGTATTCTATTATCCCTTTTGGTTTTGACCCGGCTTGTTTACCTTACTCTGCTTATCTCTGTTACCCTTGATTCGGCTTGTCTCTCGCTTACCTGTCTTCTGTTACCCTCGACCTCGGCTTGTCTTTGACCATTCTATACTGTACTACTTACGTTAGTCCGGCCATTCTAAGGTCCGGTATACGTATCTGGCTACTGTTTGTACTCTGCGTGTTGGATCCCTGTCCCGATCCTGACACTTGCCCAGTATGATATTTCTGGTAGTTTTTAATTTACGGGGCCAATCACTCTTCCGGACTATGATAAGTATGTATGATGCCCCTGATGCAAAATGCATGTCGGCTGTCAGTCGTGGGAACAAAGTCATGGGTAGCAATCCGCATCATGCAGATGCAGTTGTTGGGAATGGTCCATCATAATGATGTTGCAAGGTGTCTCTTTAACTCCAGCAGGTTGTCCAACCATATTTAACATGTCCAACATGAGTTGGGGGTATATACACTGAGATCTGTGAGATTCGTGGGCAAAAACGGCCAAATGTTGTCAGCTCTCCAAAGGAAGGCACAATGCATAAAGGAGGTCAGCAGGAAAAAATATTTACTAATTAATTATAATACGTAATACATAATTGAACACTTGAGGTACTTATTTACGTATTTCGCATACATTTATCTGACATGCCTTTATGGTACTCCAAATAACTTCCCATTTTTTTTTTTGTTAATTAAATTCTAGAATCTTAATTGTAGTAATGGCCACATTGCAAAGGCAGTTTTTTTTTTAGTAATGGGCAATCCTAGAGCCCACGCCATCTATATAATATAAAAATGACCTGCATAAGCTAACACAACATTGCTACTTCATAGGGATGTGCATGGGCAAAAAATTTGGTTCGGTTTGGCACTTCCCAAATTTGGGACTTTGGCAATTCGGCACTTCCGTAATTCTGGACTTCGGGAATCCTGGACTTCGCAATTCTATAACCCTACCCCTAACCCATAACCCTACCTCTACCCCTAACCCTTACCCTAACCCTACCCCTAACACTACCCCTACCCCTAACTCTAACCCTTACCCCAACCTTCCTCTAACCTTACCCCTAACCAAACCTCTACCCCTAACCCTGTGCCTAACCCTACCTCTACCCCTAACCCTACTCCTAACCCTACCCGGGTTAGAGGAAGGTTGGAGTAAGGGTTACGGTTAGGTGTAGCGTTAGGGGTCGATCTAGGGGTAGGGTTAGATTCCTGTCATCATTCCCTTTAAATTTACCTCCCTCTCTTGTTTTGTCACTTTTCAGAAAACCGAAGCACTTCGGCACTTCCGCAATTTGGCAATTTGGCAATTTGGTTCAGATCGGCACTTCGGGACTTCGGCAATTCGGGACTTCGGTTCAGTTCGGCACTTCCAAAATTCGGCACTTCCATAGAAACCTAGAAACATAGAATGTGACGGCAGATAAGAACCATTCGGCCCATCTTTCTAAATACTTTCATTAGACCAGTCTGCCCAATTTTCTAAATACTTTCATTAGTCCCTGGCCTTATCTTATAGTTAGGATAGCCTTATGCCTATCCCATGCATACTTAAACTCCTTTACTGTGTTAACCTCTACCACTTCAGCTGGAAGGCTTTTCCATGCATCCACTACCCTCTCAGTAAAGTATGTCCTCTTGTTGTGGTAGTTTTTCTTCTTTTAAATATAGTCTCCTCCTTTACTGTGTTGATTCCCTTTATGTATTTAAATGTTTCTATCATATCCCCCCTGTCTCGTCTTTCCTCCAAGCTTTACATGTTAAGATCCTTTAACCTTTCCTGGTAAGTTTTATCTTGCAATCCATGAACCAGTTTATTAGCCCTTCTCTGAACTCTCTCTAAGGTATCAATATCCTTCTGAAGATACGGTCTCCAGTACTGCGTACAATACTCCAAGTGAGGTCTCACCAGTGTTCTGTACAATGGCATGAGCACTTCCCTCTTTCTACTGCTAATACCTCTCCCTATACAACCAAGCATTCTGCTAGCCTTTCCTGCTGCTCTATTACATTGTCTGCCTACCTTTAAGTCCTCAGAAATAATCACCCCTAAATCCCTTTCCTCAGATGTTGAGGTTAGGACTCTATCAAATATTCTGTACTCTGCCCTTGGGTTTTTACGTCCAAGATGCATTATCTTGCACTTATCCACATTAAATGTCAGCTGCCACAACTCTGACCATTTTTCTAGTTTACCTAAATCATTTGCCATTTGGCTTATCCCTCCTGGAACATCAAGCCTGTTACATATCTTAGTATCATCCGCAAAAAGACACACCTTACCATCAAAACCTTCTGCAATATCACTAATAAAAATATTAAAGAGAATGGGTCCAAGTACAGATGACCGAGGTACCCCACTGGTGACAAGCCCAAGCTTCGAAATTCCAAAATTCGGCACTTCGGAAATTCGGCAATTCGTCCATTCTGAAGCATCCGAATGTCCGAATTGCTGAAATTCGTCCAAATTTAAATTCGTGCCGAAACAAATTGCACATGTCTACTACTTCATGTCCTTCTCCTCTGTTACCCTCGAGTCGTTTCGGACGCTTGCAGTTCCCCCCTTTTCATGATGTTACATCTTGCTTCACTCTTGCAATGTCAGTGCAGATAAGATCATTTTGTGTAAGTGCATCATGGTATCTGGGAGTAGCCAGAATGTTCCAGTTTCCAAAACAGTACTTAAATCCCTGTGCAGCTTAGAATTGTGTCCACTGACGGTTCGAAAAACATGAAAGGGTATTTATTACTGTTTTCTTCTTTTTTTTTTTATTGCCTAATATTTGACGTTCTTGTTCCTCCCCTGATCCATGTTTCAAGTTTGGAGAATAACCTTTGCTGGATATATGCTACATTTGCCTGTTTGTAGGTTTTTGTCTTTCCTAGCTTATGAGGCATTGCATCCACTCCAGCCTAAATCGAAAATAAGCACCGGTAATACTGTATGTCACTCTTCCCTCTCTAGCTGCGCCATTCTTTATGGTAAAGGGATACTATAGGCACTAAACAACTTTAGCTTAATAAAGCAATTTTGATGCATAGCTCATGCATCTGCAGTTTTACTGCTCAATTCTCTGCCATTTAGGAGTCCAATCACATCTTCCCTGGCTGTGACTCTCACAGCCTGCATGAAAAAATGGTTTCATTTTCAATCAGACCTTAACTTTCTTTAACTTTGTACTCTGTAAATTAAATTTCAATCACACACAGGTGCCTTCTACAAGGTCTAGTAGGCTATTAACAGTGCAGGAGAAAATACATTCTAAAATGAACATAATGTGCAATAAACAAAGTTTAAACATTAGATGTCACTTAACAGGAAGTGTTTAGAAAAGCTATGGAAGTCACATGCAGGAAGGTGTGGCTAGGGTTGCATAAAAAAAGTTATTTAACTCCTAAATGGCAGTGAGCAGTGAGACTGCTTCATTAAGCTAAAGTTGTTTTGGTGACTGTAGTGTCCCATTAAGATCTTACTTATACTTAAAGGAATATACATTTAGGGGATAATAATAAATAAATAAAGGAAGCCTATACGACTTGCAAAGGGTTGTGATAATGCAGCAGACAATAATGTGAACCCAACAAATGTGAAATGTGTGTACGGGAGTGCTGCAGTTGTCAAGGTGGGAGATATATTCCTTGTGAACAGATCTGCCTTTTTTCTATGAAGTCACGTTTATCACATAAACCACATTCATGCTACATCACTGATGAGTCTAACGCTAGTTCCATTAAAAGGACGATTATTTCACTCCAACACATCGCTGATAAAATACAGTGTGCGTGTGACTTCGCATATGCGAAAGGTGAAATTCTGATAACATTTTCCAAACATATGGCATTTTTATTCCCGCCAAAGGCTTGCGTAAATTATAAATGCTTTAAAAAACTATTCTAAGTAAGAGAAATTGCCACACTTAACTTATTTACTGCATAATTACGTTTTTACACCTTCACCTTGTTTGTTGCAAAAATTTAATGCCTGCATTTTAAATGTTCAAACAATTCAATTTCAGAAATCCCTTGTAAAGCTACACACTCAGTAACATCTAAATTATTTATTGCAGACCACAGCCAACCATCTCTCTGAATATTTAAAAATTCTCGCCCTCAGACGCCAAAAAATTACAGGAATCATTTATATGTTTATTGTGCCATCTGTCAGCAGAAACCTTGTTTGCATTTGGACCGTAATCAACTTTTAAACCAGATTTTTCTTGCCTGCACTTTTAATGTACAGAGGAGAAATCTCTAAATCAGGGATAGCTTACAGTTTTGTGACATCAAAGGTTCTTGTGTGATTTTGATTGACTAAGGTTAAAAAATGCCAAAAAAAAAAAAGACCCCCACACAGTTGTGTGTATAAAATATATAATGCTCGGAGTATACTATACACTAACAGGCAATGGGATAAAGCTTAACAGCTTGTTATATTCACTTATCTCAAAATTCTAAGTCTAAAGGTTCACCGAGACAGGCACCTCTTGCTCGCTGTCTCTTGAAAGTGTGTCCGAGGTAGCTCACGGTCACGGTCAAGGCCTATGAAACAGTTGGATGGCCGCAGAGTCTCTCATTCAATAAGAATCTGTCAGGTATTTTAGTTCTGAGCTGTGCTTGTGGGTGAGAACAGGCTGCAATGCTACTTTCATCCCGGCAATGACACAAATGAGCTCTTCTATGTAATAACTACCCAAAGGCAAGCTGTATCAGCTGGTTAGAGCAATATTAATGTCACCGATTTAGACCTCGTTTCATATCCGAGTCAGACTTCCTTACCAGTGAGTGTCTTTGGGCAAGACATATAACAATATAAACCTGCCTACCTCCAGTTCGTTGTAGATTTGAGGAAGGCCTTTGAATATTCCCTCTGTATAATTATAAAGTTTTGTAGAATATGTTGGCGTCATTAATAATATATACAGTTGTGCTCAAAAGTTTGCAAATTTGTGAAATATATTGTTTTTATTGAAGGATCATATGAAGCCATGTATTATCACATTATCACATAGTTGTTTGGCAACTTTTGAAATCATAACAGAATCACCCAAATGGCCCTGATCAAAAGTTTACATACCCTTGATGTTTGGCCTTGTTACAGACACACAAGGTGACACACACAGGTTAAAATGGCAATTAAAGGTTAACTTCCCACACCTGTGACTTTTTAAATTGCATTTAGTGATTGTGTGTAAATAGTCAATGAGTTTGTTAGCTCTCACGTGGATGCACTGAACAGGTTAGATACTGAGCCATGGGGAGCAGAAAAGAACTGTCAAAAGACCTGCATTACAAGGTAGTAGAACTTTATAAAGATGGAAAAGATATCCAAAGTCTTGAAAATGCCAGTCAGTGCTGTTCAATCACTTATTAAGAAGTGGAAAATTTGGGGATCTCTTGACACCAAGCCAAGGTCAGGTAGACCAAGAAAGATTTTAGCCATAACTGCCAGAAGAATTGTTAGGGACACAAAGAAAAACCACACAGGTGACCTCAGGAGAAATACAGGCTGCTCTGGAAAAAGACGGTGTGGTTGTTTCAAGGAGCACAATACGACGATACTGGGACAAAAATTAGCTGCATGGTTGAGTTGCCAGAAAGAAGCATTTACTGCGCCAATGGCAAAAGAAAAAGCCCGGTTACAATATGCCTGACAACACCTTGACACGCCTGAAAGCTTCTGGCACACTGTAATTTGGAGTGACGAGACCAAAATAGAGCTTTATGGTCATAATCATATGCGCTATGTTTGGAGAAGGGTCAACAAGGCCTATAGTGAAAAGAATACCATCCCCACTGTGAAGCATGGTGGTGGCTCACTGTTGTTTAGGGATGTGTGAGCTCTAAAGGCACAGGGAATCTTGTGAAAAGTCATGGCAAGATGAATGCAGCATGTTATCTGAATATACTGGCAGACAATTTGCATTCCTCTGCACGAAGGCTGCACATGGCTGCACCTCTTGGACTTCCCAGCATGACAATGACCCTAAGCACAAGGCCAAGTTGACCCTCCAGTGGTTTCAGCAAAAACAAAAATGGTGAAGGTTCTGTATTGGCCATCACAGTCTTCTGACCTTAATATCATCGAGCCACTCTGGGGAGATCTCAAACGTGTGGTTCGTGACCTGGAGGAATTCTGCCAAGACGAATGGACAGCTATACCACCTGCAATAATTAGGGTCCTCATAGACAACTATTACAAAAGACTTCCCGCTGTCATTGATGCTAAAGGGGGCAATACACAGTATTAATAACTAAGGGTATGCAGACTTTTGAACAGGGGTCATTTCATTTTTTTTCTTTGTTGCCATGTTTTGTTTTCTGATTGTGCCATTCTGTTATAACCTACAGTTGGATATGAATTCCATAAGAAATAACAGAAATGTGTTTTGCCTGCTCACTCATGTTTTCTTTAAAAATGGTACATATATTACCAATTCTCCAAGGGCATGTAAGGTCAGTAGATAGAGCATTTTGGAATATTGATGAAGTAGACATCTTGTAAAAATTTATATTTCGCCCTCCTCTAAATAATATGCATGAAATTCTCATTTGTCTCATATAAGCCAACGTTAGTAGATTATATAATATTTATATATATATATATATATATATATATATATATATATATATATATATATATTCAGATCTCACATTCTAGGAGTAGCTTTTTTTGGTAAATTTAAAAGTTTTAATCCCACTAAACGGCACATTCTCACAAACTGGCAAAAACAAAGAAAAAAAACTTAACAGTTCTACCAAAATACTCAAATCAGAAAAGTAGCCAAGATTAAGAAATATTTGTTTTATATTGACAACCAGTTTTAACTTGCTTTTCACTGTGTCACCATATATTTTTTAGAGAATAAGCTAAGTTAATTAGAAATCGTGATAACTGAAATAATCCCATTTTATCTCTTAGAAACCTAATCCCGTTGTTTGCAATCTAGACTTAGTCAACAGTGGGAAGCTTTCTTATTTAGTATTAGCAGTTTTTTGGCAAAACAATCTGAAGTGTGAGACTAAGTTCAAAATTGATGTCATAGAGGGCCCTTGTCCTTAAAGGAACACTCCAGACACCTAAACTACTTCCGCTTGCTAAAGTGCTTTATATGTGAATAGTGTGTCCTCTTTTTTTAATTTTATGAAATAATTTCACTATAAATTGGCCCTTTCATAAATTTACCTTGTTAATCAGACAATGGGTCCTGTTACTTCCTGGTTTATTTAGCTCAATAGAGATAAACTCAAGAGGCAGCAATTGCCCAGAGAACCTGCCTTGCGAAGACCTCTCATTGAGCTGCATTAGGAAGTCTGTGATTGGACAGCCACAGAAAGTGTGGGCGGGGTTAGAAGGGGAGGGCTCTGCAGCTTTCGCAAACTGTTTTTAGATATACCCCAATTTAAAAAAAATAATTAAAATCATGTATTTTTTTTATTGGGAGTACATGAACTTAACAATTATTTTTATGTATTTATTTTTTATTTAGGCAGTGTGATGTCCTTTATCATATCACGTGGGTTGATGCAAGGGTGATGTTTATAATTCAGTTTGCTAGCAACTTTCTGTAACTTTAATTTTATACTTAAGTATTTAACTCATGTGGTCATCAGAAATTGTTTATATGGGTCCCTGTTTCATAAAAAAAAAAAAACCAAAAAAACATGTTTACCCATTTTATCTGCACTGGAATTCTGGGAGCTAATCATCATATCAGATTATGACATCATATGCCTTCTGTCTTTACAAGTTATAATTATTACACTCCCTACAGCTTGCTTAGATGAAAATAATATTGTTAGCAATATTGATTTCCACTGTTTAAAGAAGAAACTTTTTTTTATTTTTTTATTATTATTAAAAAGCTATATGATTTTTAAGAAAAAAAGAGAATAACTATATTAAATACAAAATACAATCAGGACACATCAGAAACAGTAAATAATAACTAATACGGTCATTAATTAATAATCTTGGATAAGCTTTTCAAAACTATTTAATATTTTTGGACAAACTTCTTTAATTACTTCTTAAAAATATTACATCATTTTAAACTTTTTATCCAAAAAATTGAAATCGAGGCCATTGTGAATAGAGTAGATGTTGGAAGCAAATGTGGAAAAATATTACGTGACAGTAACACTTCCATAATGTAAAGCATTTAATGTTTAATGCTGTGATATTACTTCCCTATATTTCCAACTAGCTTATATTTGCTTTTAATACGTTTTTATTTTTATTTTTAATTTAACGCTTAACTTTTTAAACCCATTTATTCTGCCACCACTCCTGCTGCTATTTCCTCGCCTCTTCTTCTAACAGTTTAAAAAAACCACAACGTATCAGCACAGCTGGAGAAACAGAATCCTATAAAGTTAAGCGTATCATTAGATAAGATACATAACTTTATTTAGTTGTTAAACTAGTTATAAAACACCTATACTTATATATATTTATTTTTTTATTTAAAATTGAATTAACGTTTATTTGAATGTAATGGGAGTAAATTCACTCAAAGTTCAGTAAGTGATGATCTGTAGCACTTTTAAAACATATACAATATTTAACAACAGGATGGAAATCAGTTCTGATATTGGAACAGCATGAGGAGATTTTATGCGATGATGAAACAATATGTGAGCTTCTCTGCTTCAAACTCAGCCACATTTCATTTCTGCAGTTTCAAGAATAATATAATTCACTGAACCAATTTATTCTTTCATAAAATGTTACTGATTATTGAAGAATGATGGCACACCAAGACGGACGCTACTTCACAAACCTAAGAAGTAAATTCCCATTATTCTGGGTTCCATCATCTCGTCCAGACAAGTTTCCGCTTTGCGAAAACACGAAGTAACATTTTATGTGACAAAGGGATGCCTCTCGATCACTGGTTTATCTGCGTACAGACATTCAGTAAGAGCCACTGATGCACACACGATTATAAAAATACCCATTTTCTAAACTGAGGGCTGCTTTAAGTGAACATCAATTTTTACATTTATGAAATCTGCTATTTGGATATATGTCCCATGAGAGGTGATGGATACTGGAGGTATAAATGTATTGCTGAGATCACAGCCCCCTCTCATGTGTTTGTCTCCTGAGTGAGGAATAAAGCTCAGGGCTGGACCCAAACCACACAGCATTGCTAACAATGAGCATGCGGTTTGTTCCAACATTCCTTCCTCTTGCAGGTTACGAAATAAATGACTAGACCGAGAAGTGACTTTTGGAAGAGGATTGATATTCATATGTGATAACCCGTTGGGGTTTTTGTTGCAGCGGAACAGAACTCCCTTATACAGACAACCCTCAGGGGCACCTGAAGGTGAGAACATGGCCCTGAAAGGTCAGTGGTGGCATGGGGCTTTTCATAAGAAAAAGAGTCAAGAGACAAAAGGTGAAGTCAGGTGGTCCAAGGTCAGGGCAGGCAGCGAGAAGGCAGGAGAAAGCCAGAGGCAGGATTAATCTTTGTTGCAGCTATCATCTATTGGATTCAGTCTAAGTCTAAACCAGCTTGCTGCCCTGATATCCATGTCCCGGGGCTTGCCGACTTAGGACTTTACAAATGATTTAATACTGTTAAAAAAGCATCTTAAATGATTTATCTACAAAAATTCCCATAGACTTTATTGGTGTCTTCTGCAGATAAATCCTTCGGAAACATTTTCTAACAGTATTTAATTTGAAAAACTTATGGTTAGTGATTAGAGATAAATTGAACAGAATCATTAAACACAGTACAGAGTCATTGTTAAAAAAATAAGATTAAAAAATAAATACAATATTGAAATGGATACAAAGATGATGAATTGTTAAGGGAACTCTAATAAAAATATAAAAAGTATAAGAATATAATGAACTATATTTATGTATTTCTCAGCCCTATGACATGGTAGCATTACTAAAGGGTATCTCTACTCTTAAGTGTCCCAGTAATGCTCTTAAAGGAACACTCCAGACACCTAAGGTAATTTAGCTTGCTCAAGTGCTGTATGTGTGAAAAGTGTGTCCTCATTTTTTTCATTTTCCAAAAAGAACAGATTTTAAAAGAAATTGGCACTTTTATAAATTGAACTTTTTTTTTTAAAATCTTTTTTGTATCATGCACAATTCCCACATGCATGGAAATGACACCTCCAAACACAATCAGTTAACACACAAATTATTGTATTGATCTTGTACATATTGAATATATCATTCAAATATTCACATAAAAGGTTGGAAAAAGTAGGTGAACTAGGTTGGAAAAAGTAGGCTAGTGACTTCAACAAAAGCGATTTAGATTTGAAATTGGCAAACCTGGTGTCTACGTAACAAAACGAGATTGGAGATAGGCTAGAGCTACTTCGATTTAAAAAAAATTAAAAAAATTAAACATTTTGAGTTTGCCATTCACAAAAGGCATCTGTTGTGAACCATACCTCACAAAAAAACAACAACAATCTTTCAGAAGACCTGTGGTCAAGATTTGTTGCATTGCTAAAGCTGGAGAGGTTTACAAAGTTATCTCAAAGAGCTTAAATATTCACCTGTCCACTGGTAGACAAACAGTCTATAAATGAATAAGTACTGTTTCTACTTTTGCGGCAAGTGGCCATCCAGCCAAGATGACTCAAGAGGCACATTGCACAATTCTCAATGAGGTATAAAAAGAACCCTGGTGTGGCAGCTTAAAGAAAACTTGAAAAAAATATTGGAACCGGTTAACATCTTTTTGAGTCAAAAATATGGCAAACATTGAACAGGCATGGTGTCCATGGCTGGACATCATGAAGAAAGCCACTGGTGTCCAAAAAAAAAAAAAAAAACATTGCTGCACACCAGACATTTGTCAAGTGGGATGCCACCTTGATACCCCATAACACTACTGGGAAAATGTTTAGTGGACTGATAAAACTGAGATTGAGTTCCAGAACTATGTATGGTGTATAAAGGACGCGGCATACCAACTTAAAATCATCATCCCAACGATTAAATACGGTGGAGACAGCATCATGATTTGTGGCTGCTTTAAGGTCTTCAACATTTGCCATCACCAAGGTAAAAATTAATTCCCAAGCTTATCAAGATATCCTACAACATAATTTCAAGGTGGCCGTGTACCTGCTGAAGCTCATTAGATTTTGAGTGATGCAAAGTAAAACCAATACAGAATGGCCTACAATTATTTAAAAAAAAATTAAATCTGCTTTTTGGAGTGTCCCAGTCAGAACTCAGACCTTAACCCTATGGAGAGATAGTAGAATGACCACAAGAGAGCTGCTCACATCAGACATCCTAAGAATATGACTACTTTACAGAATGGCTTTAGCTTAGTCAGAGTGGTCCAAACTTCCTGCTGAACGTTGTGGAGGTCGAATACAAAGCAATCAGAAATGCTTAGTTGAGGATATTGCCAAATTACGATTAACTAGCTATTAAATCTAAGTGTTCACTTACTTTTCCATAGCACTGTGAAGGGTTAATACAGACAAACGATTAGAATAGTTTGTGTGTTAGCTAAAGCACTGTTTGTCTATACTCGTGACTTTTTCTTGCCAGTGTTTTTTTTTTTTTATTTTATATATGTACAATACACACACAATAAAAGCCCTGGACGGTTCCAGTATTAAATGTGCAAACTTGTTAAGGAGTTGGATAGACAGAATCTTTAAAATGGATACTGCATATCCAAAACCAGTCACAACAAACATGTCAAAAAGAAAATACAGAAAATATAAAAGTAGGGATATTAATTCTAAATGAATATATCAGTAAAGCAATAGGAGGTTAAGATAAAAACACACAGCTTCTGTAGAACCATGACTGATTTTGTAGCTGTGGAAACCGTTGGAACAAGTGGAAAAAGAATGTAGGAAAGATGACCTACGCGCACGGTTTACAAAATGTGTGGACATTCTTGTCTAGCTATTCATTTTGGCAGCATATAGTTGTTGAACAGTCTATACATTGTGCAATTGGCTGTTTCATTGATCTTCTGGCAGAAGTAATCAACAACTCCGGTGAACGGATGGCGTTTTTTTTATTATTTGTACATAGCACAATACGTATCAACTAATCTGTCAATGGGGATGACTGTACATGAAAGACAACCATAGTCTGGGCTTCCAAGTATTATAAAATCAGCGTTGCTATTGATGAGAACCCTTGTATGAGATGCTTGTTGGGAAACACTGTTAAAAAAAACATTAATTACCAGCTCCCATGAGAGGATTGAAAAAAAATGAATATTTATGATAAATGTTCTTATCCAATCTAACATTGAAATGTTCTAAAGACAGATTATCATCAACTTTCTTAGCTGCAAATATTGGGTTTTAGAAGGGCACCCGCCATGATACAACTCTGGACTGGTGGTATTGTGTTTATTTATAATAACACTATGCTTGTTTCCCCCCTTTAAAATATATATTTACCTTAAAGCATGAAAACTAAATGAAACTAGGTATTAAGCGCTTCTACCGAGGCTTCATCAAATACCAATTATTCCACGTGGTCCCAGGCATGGCTTTCCAAATCTACTGTATAGGTTTTTTTTTTTATTTGAAAAACTAGCTTAACTACATTTATTTTGGATTATTTGAATAAATGCCCAAGCCTTTTTTACCTGCAGTAATGTTATGCTTTGAAATGTTTGGGCTAAAATCTTCTTGTTTAATGTGCTATGTTTCTCCGTAGAAGAGGACATTTTATTTTCCTTTTAGGGTCTGATGAGAGACCGACCACAACAATGAGTTTTAATCTGCGGATTCAGAAGGATTAGTTTGTAGAGCTCCTCTTATCTCACTGTCCAAGAAAACACTTTTGGAAAAGGCAAATGTGAAACCGTGAAAACAGAACCTTTCCCATGGAAGCTATCAACATTCCTGCAACTGAGTGAACGCTGCCTTTCCCTTACCAATAGGTGGGCGCTGGCAGAATGCAGTTTTGCTTCAGTATTTTTCTAAAAGATGCAATATAGTCAATAAATAGGACTCTGAAAGAGCTCTTGGGAAGGTTGCCACACAGATCATGTGCAATGTGAGACATATGGAGATCTCTGTGGCACATAGTTTCTTTATAGAAAGTAAATTAATTAGGATGCTGTTCAGGTAAGGAGTGAGTGAATTACCAAAGATGAAAATCCAAACTATAAAAGCACCCCGCCCCTTAAGCACACGAGAAGCTGAACCAAGTCAAAATGGAAACCTCACTTACTGAAAGCGGTGGTCCAGAAAGGCAAAATGAGGTTCAATGGATGGATCAGAATAAGCATTTATGGATATCATAAATTCCCTCAGGCATGGCATTAAAAATGGGTCGTGGATGGGTATTCCAGCATGACAATGACTCAAAACACACAGCCAAGGCAACAGAGGAGTGGCTCAAAAAGAAGCACGTTAAGGTCCTGGAGTGGCCTAGCCAGTCTCCAGACCTTAATCCCATAGAAAATCTGTGGAGGGAGCTGAAGGTTCGAGTTCCCAAACGTCAGCTTCAAAACCTTAATGACTTTGAGAGGATCTGCAAAGAGGAGTGGGACTAAATCCCTCCTGAGATGTGTGCAAACCTGGTGGCCAACTACAAGAAACGTCTGACCTCTGTGATTGCCAACAAGGGTTTTGCAACCAAGTAGTAAGTCGAAGGGGTCGAATACTTACTTCACTCATTGACATGCAAATCAATGTATAATGTTTTTGACATGCATTTTTCTGGATATTTTTTGGTTATTCTGTCTGTCACTGTTAAAATACACCTAACATTAAAATTATAGACTGATCATTTCTGTCAGTGGGCAAACGTTCAAAATCAGCAGGGGATCAAATACTTTTTTCCCTCACTGTAGACAGTCAGTTGACGGACTTTCAGGGAGTTTATAACCCTTAGAAATAATCCTGAAGGAGAGCATAGACATGCTCAGTTGAAAAAAAGCAAAGTATGAGTCCTCAGGGTGCTGTATCCCACCATCCCCTTAAAAAAAATAATAAATAAATAAAAAAAGTATACTGAATCTAGAGTCCCTAAACTGGCAAAACATCAATTTTTGAACCAGTGGTAGAGAAATAAAGTAGAAGCCCTCCTTATACGATGATATCCAAACAACCTAAATCTCATGGCCCAGAAAGCAGCACCAAAGAGCGTCGTTATAATGCACTTAAGAGGCATGATTTAAAAAAATAAATAAATAAAAAAATAGATACAGAAAGCTATTGGTATTAATAAGTAACCAGCAGCTGGGGCAGAGTAAAAAGGAGCCAGGAAAAAATGACCATAAAAGAAACGACTGGATACCATGACAAGTGGTAAAACACCATGGATCTTGGCTATCAATGCCTGCAAGGAAGTGACAGGATATATACAAGTGTCACAATGGCATCAGAGAACATGCGCGCACACACATCAAAAAGGAATTTTAGCACACACTGGTCATGATGCTAGATGCAATGGCATGGGGACATTGGATAAGAAAACAACAGTTGTTCCATTTTTAATTAAGAGGGATAAGCAGGGAAACACACTTGTGTTTCTATAAGAGTAGACTCTGAAAATAGCTGAGGAAGCCAAAGGCAGCACATGAATAGAAAGCAGAGAACAGTCTGTTCTAAGAGAATAGTTTTTTTCAGTTATTCAAACAGTACGAAAGGGGGGGCAGGTTTTTGAATAATTAAGCTACATTAATAAACATGTGGAAAGAACTATAAAGTTGGAGTCCATAATGCTGAGCACTGCTTTATTACGGACTTCATAAGCTGATATGAAGAAATTAAAGACTGACAAATGTATCCATTGCTTGGCTTTGTAAGTGAATACAGAGCATTGTGTGTTGTTCGGCAAGAACTGATCCACAACTGAGCTATAGAAAAAAGTAAACTTTTCGTATTGACTGTTTGGAATCTTGTACCATTAAAGATAGTCACTAAATGGTTTTTTTTCACACCTGGCGACCATACATTATTTTTCCTGATACCCTCAAACAAAATGTTTATAACAAATTCCACCAAAACAAAATCTGTATATAATGTGGAAAATCTGTATATAATGTGGAATTAAAGTTTTTTTTATTTGGTTATGAAGAGTAAATACACAGCTATTCATGCATTTCATAACATAACTTTATTTTCTAAATGAAAAACGGCACAAATGTTTGCTTTAAACATAACTCTGCAAGTTTAACCTTCGAGGATTTGTTTGGATGTGTCTTTCAATTTTCAGTAAGGTTAGTGGAATGGTGTCAATGGTTATTAAATAAAAAAAAAAAAAAAAAAGAATTTCAACTGTGCTCATGCTTCTAACTTCACTAACTCCAACACTGAGCGTGCATCTTTAAATTCTTCAGTCTCTTCCAAGTCTTTTTCATTATCCTAAAATAAGAAAAATAAATATTACATTTTTTTGTGAATACACCAACACAAAAATGTGGAGCTCTGAGCTAAATCATATGGTCAATTTATATTATTTTATGTTGTTATGTTCTGGTATTTTGTGGTAGTCACTAGACTGTCTTAGCCACTGGGATGGTGGTGCTTTCAGTTTTTTGTAATGGTGAATGTCCATGGACAGGCATCCCATTTAGGCTTTAATAGTGACATGAATTATAAATTCATACATTCCATTCCAAAATAAAACATTTTATTTAATGTTTTTTTGGGGCTCAAATTTCTTACTATTGCAGAGTTAATATATATAAAAAAAAAAGAAGAAGAAGAAGAAGAAGGGACTCTCCTCTAGTCTTCAATTATTTAAGAAGTGCCTTAAAATCCATTTCTTTAGGGAAGCTTATGGCCTCCCAGAGTAACCTCTACATACTTGTCTCTTGCTCTCTCCTAAATGGCAGCACTCTACTCTCTCCTCCAGCTCTGCTTCCCTCCTACCTTATTTGATTCATATTTCCTGTCCTGCTGTGTCTTACACCCCACCTCCTATAGACTGTACGCTCGTTTGAGCAGGCTTCTCTTTAATCTATCGTTCCTGTAAGTTTTCTTGTAATTGTCCTAGCGCTACGAAATCTGTTGGCGCTATATAAATGGCAATAATAAATAAAAAAGTAAAAAAGTAAGACATGCCTCATAATAGCTCCCCACTCTTTAAAAAAATAAAATAAAAAAAAGGCAAAATAAGCATAAGAATACTAGTATACTACAAGCAGGAGGAGAATGCATTCCAAAATTAACTACAGTATAAAGTGCGAGTTACAAGAGAAACGAAAACATTCTGCAAACTCATAGACCACCAGGCTACTAGCCTACAAGAAATTCACATACTCAGTACTTACCAAGAGCTGCACGAGATCTGTGTGAGCTGCCTCTAATCTACGCTGGCAGTCTGGGATCATCATACGCGATTCCTGCAGCACTTCAATCTGGAACACAATATTGATGTATTAGGTACATAGCGATAGTATATCCTGGAGAGCACATAAAAATACATTACTACCCCTATAATAGGAGACATATACAGTACAATTTAATTATGGATAGACATAAAAAATAATAAAATTACTTTAATACACTACATCATCAACAGCAAAAAACAAATGTGAGGAAGGCTGAACTTGATGGACACAATTCTCTTTTCAACTATGTCTCTATATGTAACTATGTCACTATATGTAACTATGTCACTATATGTAACTATGTCACAATGTGTAATAATTTTTTTCACTCCCCCACCTCCTGTGACATATCCACTTTCATGGTGATGAGAGAGGGGAAGATGTACTGACCTAAAACGTGATATCCTCCTGTAGCTATGTTCTAGTCTCCAGGAGCCTTGTCATTTTTCTACACTCAAGAAAGTGTTAGAATAAAACAAAATGGTGGGTATTAAAGATCCCCTAACACCACCTGCACTGGCAATGAAAGGCATCTATCTACTAGGCATCAGGGCTGCCATTAGACATTTTGATGAACCTAACCCAATTCAAGGTCCACCCCCGAGTCAGTCAACAAAATGATTTTATCCCCCCCCCCCCCCCCCATACCTCTTATATGTGGTCAGGAAGGGGGGACATTACACATTGGTGGTCCAGTGCTGTGGTATGACTGGGCCCCTGTTCACCAATACCCTTCAGTTAACCCTTGGTGAATGGGTTACTGACTTCTGCAATACAGATCATAAACTAGTGTCATGTCCATCAACTATAGTCTGAACACTCACCACCATATGCAGTGAAAGAGGTTCCTGTAGAAAGCAATCATTTAGAACTGTTATATCAGAGTAAGTCAAATAATGAAATTAATCTAAAAAACAACATAAAATGGAGTACACTATAAAAATGGAAATGTAGTGAGGGCAAGGCAGTCTAAATTAACATGTCTACTGGGTGACTAAGTTCTGTGAAAAAAATAAATAAATAAATAAACAAACAAAAAAAAACACGATACTTTGTTTTTATGCTAAAACTTTTAGTTGTTTAAAGAATCTCCAACCTACACGAGGAATGCACATACCGTACTTATGACTGATCTGGGCTACGAAAGTAGCGGACACGTCATTAGCTGCAGTTTGTGGTTACCAAATCCACAGTGTGCCAATCTCATTCCTTGCTTCTTTCACCTAATACATACTAAGAGCACCACTTTGTCTTTAGCATATTACGGTATTGCTAAACAAGAACATACTTGCACCTTCCTATACCATGATTCTGGAAAACTAAATGCAAACATGATCTTGATTTGGGTAAGATACCGAGAAAACTGCCTTGAGGTAAATTGTTCTTTCAAAGGTACAGTTTTCAATACTTTAATTGCACCTGTCCTGCTTGTGTTTGGAAAGATCCTGTCTGTTATGTCTGTAGAACTAATGTCAGACAATGGACGCCTATTTATATGTATATATGCAAATATATAAATTAACCATAATGCATAGCATGAGTAAAACAATGTATCAAATAAATCACTGCTATGAAATGACAAGCTCACAGATTACCGGAGAAAATGGCATTTTATTTTCCATGTCACAGTCTGAAATAGCAGCTTTTATGCAGTCTTTGTTAAAAAGTTTACTTAAAATAAAAAGCTTTCCATTGCTTTTTAAGAAGCACATTTAACCAGAACGGGATCAGCTGGCTGCACAGAACTCCCCTGCAACATTTGAGTAATAAAGAAATACTGTGCTAAGATAATATCACATTGAGATAATTACTGCATGGAAAAAAGTGTTATTGAGTATATTGATCACATTGTGAGCCTCAGCAGGAGGTTTTAAGGGAAAGAGAAAGGTAAAGAAAATGAAAAAACAGAAAACAGCAGGTTTTTATTTTGATGCTTATCATGCATAAAAAGTTATTACTTATCCCCACACTTCATTCTGAAAAAGATGGTATTCCCACCATGTGGTTTGGAGTAAAATTACTAAACTGGCACCCCACTGAATCAACATTTTTTACTGCCTACACACTGTTAAATATTGTCTTGTAAAATTCTTAGGTTACAAAAAAAATAAAAAAAAAGAGGAAAAACACTAGACAGTATATCAAATCTCATGAAACAAGTCTTCGGGAAAAAAAAGTTGCTTATATACAGTTAACAAGGGAAATGAAAAACAATGCATTCATCTGTCCCAGAGATGAAAACACAAAAAATGACACATGCTATTGCAATTTATAATTCTGTTACGATGAAACAGTAGTATATTTAAAAAAGTATTTGTATTATGAGTTACA
Organism: Pelobates fuscus; assembly: GCF_036172605.1. Classification (NCBI taxonomy): domain Eukaryota; kingdom Metazoa; phylum Chordata; class Amphibia; order Anura; family Pelobatidae; genus Pelobates; species Pelobates fuscus. Next base: position 14,740,462 of record NC_086321.1, on the reverse strand, counting down.
TTATGGTTAATTGACACAATGTCTATTTGTTACGTTTGCATATTTAAGGAAACATTATGGCCCAAGCAATACACTATATTTGAACATTACATGGCCAAAAGACAAGAAGGCTGAAGTTACTAGTAAACATTATGAGTATGGAGAGGTATCCAACACAACTGTCATATAGAGGAGAAATAATCATGGTCAAAAATGCAGGGGCGGCTCTAGACTTTGCGAGGTCTTGCGAAACTCAAACATGAGGCCCCCACTAACACCATTAGTGAAAACAAAAAGTAGGGGTTGCCTTGTGTGAATAAGAAGCTGTAGATATATTGAAAGGCGGGCTTGCAGAGTTAGATACAGAGAGCTAGTCTCTGTATTCATCTTCAGAGGCTTGCATTGTCGCGGCATCCTGTGCTGATCCGTTGTGAGCCGTCTGACTGTAGTTATGCCATAATTTGCAATAAACACATTTAAATTGCAATTATGCTAATCGTTTATACAAAACTGCGGGGTACGGTTGTATAGCCTGGTCGTCATGTATACATAAGTGCCAGTGTGAAGGGGTTATTGGAAACAAAAATTAATATTTTGGTTGGGCTTTTAAAAATAATTTTCCAAATAATAATTTCAGATAAGAAAACAATGTCAGACATTTTCCCCACATATTCCATAATCATTTATATGTATATTATCCTATATGTGTTTCCCCATGTATTTTATATGTATGTATGCATAGAATATATACGTTGCTTGCAACTTTACCTTTGCATTACCCATACCATACCAACCTCCCTCACATTGCTAATACATGCAAACAAAATACATATACACACTGATACATGTACATGCATACACACACACACACACACACACACACACACACACACACACACACAAACTGATGCACAGAGACACAATTATTGACTAATACAGACATACAGTCACAATGTGTATTTATCCGCCTGTGTGTATTTCTGAGTGTGTCTGGCATTGTCTACCTGTAAATGTGCTTGAGAGTGTGTATCTGACAGTGAGTATTCTTGTATGTGAATGTATGTTTCTGTGAGTCAAGGGGTAACTGTGGCAGGATGAGTGTGACAGGGCAAAGTGGTGAATGAGACAGGGTTGGGGGGTTAGTGGGACAGAATGAAGGAGGGCAAGTGTGACACGGTTGGAGGAGGGGATGTTACAGGGTGCGGGGAGGTATGTGTGACAGAATTTAATTGTTAATGTGACAGGGTGAATATGGCATGGTTGGGGATGTGAGTATCAAAGAGTTGGGGTGAATGTGGCATTGTTGGTGGAGTGAGTGCGATAGGGAAAGGGGAGGTGAATGTGACAGGTTTAAGAGGGTTAATTGAGAGGGTGAGTGTGACAGGATTATAGGTGTTAATGGGACAGGGTAAGTGTGGCATGGTTGGGGTGACAGAGTGAGGGAAGGAGGGTAGAAGGGCGTGACTGTGAGGGCAGTAAGGGCGTGACTGTGAGGGCAGTAAGGGGGTGACTGTGAGGGCAGTAAGGGGGTGACTGTGAGGGCAGTAAGGGGGTGACTGTGAGGGCAGTAAGGGGGTGACTGTGAGGGCAGTAAGGGGGTGACTGTGAGGGCAGTAAGGGGGTGACTGTGAGGGCAGTAAGGGGGTGACTGTGAGGGCAGTAAGGGGGTGACTGTGAGGGCAGTAAGGGGGTGACTGTGAGGGCAGTAAGGGGGTGACTGTGAGGGCAGTAAGGGGGTGACTGTGAGGGCAGTAAGGGGGTGACTGTGAGGGCAGTAAGGGGGTGACTGTGAGGGCAGTAAGGGGTGACTGTGAGGGCAGTAGGGGGTGACTGTGAGGGCAGTAGGGGGTGACTGTGAGGGCAGTAGGGGGTGACTGTGAGGGCAGTAGGGGGTGACTGTGAGGGCAGTGAGGGTAGAAGTGCAAGACATATGGCAGTGAGGGGGTGACAAATGGCAGTGAGGGTAGTAGGGGGTGACAGATGGCAGTGAGGGAAGGGGTGATATTTGGCGAGAGAAATACCCTTTTCCCTGGTGGTCCAGTGTCCTGGCTCCCTGGTGGTCCAGTGGGCTCCCTATCCGGTCTGCAGCTCTGCCAGGTGTGAGCTGCAGACCACGTGATATGAGTCTCGCGATCTCCAGAAGTCAGAGCGTTGACATGGTAACAAATTGGCTGGGGACAGCGAGACACTTCAATATGCAGCTCACACCTGGCGGAGCTGCAGACTGAAGGCTGGCTCTCTGGGCAGATGGGAGGGGCCTCGCACCCAGCAGCATTATGGGCAAGCTGCTGGGCCCCCCGGTCATGGACAGAGAGCAGACAAGTCACTTTGCCCTAAGGCGATTTAGGAGGCCTAATAAGAGAGCCTCCTCTGCAAAAATGGAAGAAGCTAAAAAATGGTACCCTCCTGATGATTATGTAAAGAAAAAAATGTGTGTCAAGAAAGGCACAAGTATCAAACAGAGCACACATTGAAGCCCCTTCAGCTTTTTTTTTTTTTTTTTAAATTTTGTAAAAAAAAAAAATTGAGTGTCCGATTAGTATGTGGGTGATGGGTACCGTTGATCCATTACGGCAATCCTCTCTCCCACTTTGCCTGTCAGCCTATGCCTTGTATGGGTAAGGAGCAGGTCTGCACCGGCGGGCTGTGAGTCTGGTAGTTCTGGCCTCTTGTGGATAAGCCCTCGCTGTCAGGTTGGTGGAAGGTCGGGCTGATGTGCGTCCGCACGATTACTTGCCGGTTCCTTTGGGCCGTCGGCTTGCTCCTATTGCCGCCTGGAAGGTCTTCGGTCTCCCGCCGCCTGTTAACGTCCTGCTGCTTTCGACCTTTTGGGCGACTCGGTGCTCAAGGTGCCCGTGCCTTCACCCGTTTGACCCTGCTTGGGTGAGTATGTGGCTTGGTGACAGGCACTGCCTTTGGGTTCTTCGGGAACATAAGAGCTTCCAGCTTGTCCCAGAAAGCTTGGAAGGCCCTGTCCAGCCGGTGCTCTATTTCTGGCTGCTCGCTGTGGGAGCACGTGGAGTGGCCCTTTAAATGCACGCGTCCCTGAAAGGCTGAGGGATATGCAGGAGAGAGATCACAGGTTTTTCTATGGTATCAACAAACATTTTACTGGTTTTCTTCACAGTGGTCCAAACATATGTATTTTATTGCATTTAAAGTAGTTCTGTCTCTTCAAACATGTATAATCTGAATGTTTTAATTTCTGATATATTTCTCTTTAAAAAGATAAGATAAGGTAGGGAATACTTTGTCTTATGTATTTTCCCTATGCTTGACAGTCTTGACAAAAGGTGGAGCTTAACCCCTTAAGGACACATGACATGTGTGTCATGTCATGATTCCCTTTTATTCGAGAAGTTTGGTCCTTAAGGGGTTAAGACAATCTCCACTATATTGACATATGAAATGGAGCTTGCCTTATAGGAACAATGTAGGCACTAAAACAACTTCAGCTTAATGAAGCAGTTTTGGTGTATAGATTATTTTCCTGCAGTCTTACTATAGCTTATTGTATTTGTTCTGGTAGATATAGCATGTCCCTGCAGGGTTTGTGTAGTACACACTGTCTTTTCAGAGAAAAGGCAGAGTTTACATTACAGCCTAGGGATACAGATGACCACTCTTGAGATGGCTGCTAGAGGTGCTTCCTGAGGCAATGCTGCACAGTCTGACTGACATTCAGTGTCTCCACCCTCTGCATGGAGACACTGAACTTTCCTCCTAGACACGCATTGATTTAAGGCATCTCTATGAGGAGATGCCGATTGTCCAGAGGACATTTGGCTCTGCCCGCTGGTTGAGATCATCAGAATTGACAATCTCAGCCAATCCACTGCTTTCGTATGGGAAAGCATTGTGAATGGCTGAGATCATCACTTCTAATGATGTCAGTCAAAGAGGCAGATCAGGGGCAAAGCCAGCAGGGGAGGGGGGGAAATAGTGTTTTTAACACTATGGGGTCAGGAATACAGGTTTGTGTTACTGACCCTCTAGCGTTATGTTTAGATGCAGGCTGTGTGAGTCACAGCCAGGGGAGGTGTGGCTAGGGCTGTATGAACAGAAACAAAAGTGATATAAAATTGTATATTGCAAATGAGTCATGTGTTGTCAAATAAAAAGGGGAACAAAATAATAAAAATATCACAACTTGCCTGTTTCCTAATTACATATTCATCTCCTCCCTCGCTTTTCATTTTTTCAACTTTCTCTTCTTGTTGTATAGCTTCTTTTTCATACATAGCTTTTTCTTTTGTCAATCTGTTAAAAGAAAATAAAATAAATAAAAAATAATAAATACTGACAGTTGCTTTCCTTATCCTAATTTAAATGGGTCCCATTAGAATCATGGCCAATACATCTCATCAGAGTGGCTTTGTAACCATGGATTTTAGCTTTCCCTGGTTTAACGTCAAAAGGCTTAGTTTGTCATATACCTGGCCTACCTACCCTCCTCCTATGCAGCATTAAACTTAATGTGTTATCAAAGTCAATTTGGGTTAACCTGACAGTGGAGACTGGCTGAGTGTGCTAGGCTTGCGTTTTACTCACACAGATAAATTTGGCATTTTCAATGCTGTCAAGGAGGATATGGTCTCTGGGCAACAAAAAATAACCCTGGTTTATGTTCTATTGTTTTTACATTAAACTGCTGGACAACGCCAGGATAATCTGGGTAACAATCAATTTGTTACCATGAGCTAAAGAAGGCAGCATTATACATACATTAAATGCTACTCAGACCTTTAAAGTTACTCACCAATGCAAGTCATAGCAATCCAACCAGGGGTGAATTTCTACTTGCCAATGGGAAGTGAAATTTTTGAGCCCTGACAATTATTTATGTTGCGCCAACATTGTAAACAGCACTGTACAATGGGAAACAAGGCAAACATACAAGACATACAGGAGCCATAGGCAAAGTGGGACCCGTCCAAATAAGCTCATATATTAAACACACACAGTTATAAATCATGCTTTCCTTGTATTACGTGTCACATAATCTAGCTTTTAAAGTCTGTAAGAAAGGTACTTTTTTTATTTTACACAGACACTTTTACATCAAAGGAGCCAGAAAGTAACAGGGTTTATTCACTAAAGAGAGTATTCAAAGTGAATAACTCACTGTGAATTGAAAGTAGCCGGACTGAAAACGAAGCTGAGCATGTTTCCAGATCCATTATTTTGAATTCTCATTTAGTGAATTAATATGTGAAACTAATTAATGTAAAACTACTTCTGTTTACCGTATCCCTCTCAGCTCTTCTGTGTACACATATGGTCATTTGTTACACAAGATAAATATACACACATTGCATATTGCATGGGGAGAAGAGAGTGCAAGCTATAATTATGATGCGCTGTATATATTTGATAACAAAAAAAGAAAGGTGACAAAGCTCCCCCACTTTATATACTTTAAAGTAGAAAGCCATCAGTATCATCAGGGGGACTCTTTCAGAACACGGGCACAAAGCACACCAGACATAGGCTTCCTGATATATATTTCTAGTAAGGTGACAGCTGAAAAATATACTACCATTTCTGCAGAAAAGGGCCAATTGTATGAGGTAACAGCTCAGTCTCCTTTATTACTACTGTGAAATTGCTTGTCACATCCAAACCTTATCTTTAGCATCTGTCATATACAAGGTAATCCTAATTTCTACTCGGAGCTGGGAGTATTCTCCGTCAAGTCTATTTTGTTCCTTCACAATGAAAAAATGGAGGAACCATTAGCCTATCACTTTATCTCAGTCGTCATGGCATTTTCATGAGAAATGAAAAAAAAAATATCTTACACAGCAATCAGATAAGACTTCATTTGTCAGGTATATAAAACACACTAAACAGTCAGCCTCGGTTTGTTTCTTCAAGCATTTACATAAAATAAATAGATTTAAAAAAATAAAAAAGTACATACTGTGCTGTGTCTGATGTAAACTGAAGGTGCTACAGGCACCCCGGCCTGGCCCATTATTGCTGTAAAAGCAAACTTCTCATATCCACATTAGCAATGTCAATTTCAGACATATTTTGGAAGGCAATTATTGGCTGAGAGTCAGCTGGCCTGCTCACCTTGTCACTGCCACCCAAACATTCATTCACAACACATCGAGTGAGGGGCTGGGTTTATAAAACCTCCCTCAAAAAGATTTGATCCAGAAACGGATTGTTTTCCTGGCACTGGAGTTTCCCTTTAACAATCTCAGCCAATCCAATGCTTAACCATACAAAAGCATTGTTATTAGCTGAAATCATTAATTCTGATGGTGTCAGCCGAAGAAGGGGATTTGGGCCAGATGTGAAGAAATCCGAGTCGCTGAAAAGAGGTGAGTACATCACCTTTCTAACCCGTGGTAAGTAGGGCTGACCACCTAAACGGTGGTTTTAGAACTATATTGTCAGGAATATACATTTATTTTACTGACACTATTGTGCCCCTTTAATGTCCATATAAGGTGCTGCTAGTATGACCTTGTCCACTGCCATTGTGGAACTGTCCAAGTCTTAGGAATCTAGAGGAGAGAGTTACTTTATAATTCCATCCAGAACGTTATCCCTGACTGTCCCAATACATCGGGGTAAGTATTAAATTATAAAGGGTTGAGGTTAAACTCCGGAGACGAAGAAGAAGGTGGTCAAGTGAAGAGGAAAACTAGCAAGTTCTTTCCTTTTAGAAGACAAGAGATACATATGGTGCTAAGGAAGTTGGGGATTGTGTAATGTTTGTGGCTGAAGACTAGTGATTCATTTTGGATTGCCCACAGGTGACTCCCAAATTTAGGGACCCGTTCTGTATTTGATTCACAAACCATATTACTGACATCTTTGTATTTTGTAGGCCTTGTCTCTATTAGTATCAGGGCTCGAAATCTGTGTGACAGATCATCCTCTTTACTGTTCTTACTACCGTATTATGTATACATGATTGAAATAAAACAATAACTCCGTTGCGTAGTAATATCCAAAAAGTGCCTAATAAAAGTGATTTACTTCTATCTTCCAATATCTTAATTACATTTGCTGTTTCGCCACAATTCCTAACCAAAAATCATGTCTGACACGTTTTTGATAAATGTGGGACCTCCTGCTGATGGGAAGTACAGGGAGGCATGTGTCAGGACATAGAGCTTGGTCCAAATCAGGCCAATTATATGTTGAATCATTTATATTTGTCTCTCTACATTTAGCACTTTCACCCAAAATAACACTTGTTGTGCCTTGATAAATTTCCCTTAGAATGTTAAGTGAAAGGAGACAATAAACATACATTTCAACTGTCACACAACCTACTACCAGTATCCAGTAGGTGGAACTTGTCCAAAGTTATATATTTATTTTACTTTGAAGACACCAAATGGACTTAGAAACAAATTAATATGCCCTGGATTAAATTCTAAATATTACCCAAAACAGTCTTTTGTAAATATCGAAACTCCAGGATTATATTTTAATCTTTCACACTTGCAATTTTAGATTTAGCAAGCTACCTTGTTTAATTAGAACTAAACAAAGACTCAATCTCTGTATGTATACCTGCATGGCTTAAAATGTAGAAAATAAATATTACAATACGGAAGATAATTAGAACGTGTTTTATCAATGTACACATTGCCAGTCACCTTTTAAAACAATATATTTATACCATACTAATAATAGACTTTTTTCAAATTCCACTGCACAAGTTCATTGAAATTCAAATGTATGCTCTGTACTTTGGTTGACATTATAAACAGTTTTTATTTTTAAAAATCAGCCATTTGTAATGCAGCTGCATGCTTATTAGCTGCGAACCGTAGCAGTTTAGCTCATTTCTGCTCATTCTACTAATCTACTGTCTTTACTCCATTTGCCATTTTTGCTGCTGCTCCTTTACTAAATACAACACTGCCCCTTCTAAGATTAATTGATCATCAATTTTATCCTAATTTGGACCAAGTCAGGTGGTAAATGGACCATTTTTGCTTGATTGTTAGTGAAATGTGTGCAAGCAGATTGATAAATTTTGATTATTTATCAATTACTACCAAATGAACTAAATCTATTGAATAAATTCTAACCTGATTGCTATAATAGAGTTTGAAAATATCGCTATTGATAATGATTCTCGCTAATAGTCTTTTCCGGCTGCAGTTCTTGGGTTGTCGGCAAGACAACAAAGAATTCATTTTTCATAACATCAGCAGCGTATGCCTCAGCAATCCTTCATTAATCAGTAACATTATGGGGCCGCTCCTCAGTAATGTGTGTTGCTTTGCTCAGAAAGCCTAAAACACTTTGTCATATTTTATGTCAATTACCAGTAATTTTAATATCCTTCCATCACGGCATCTTGTAATAGTTAACATATGCTACAGTAAGTGTCTTAAGACTCCTTGAGATGAGTTATACTGCAGATATGGTTCAGATTCACAATTCTTTTCCTGGTATGCAAATAACAAAAAATAAAATACAAAAAAATAGATAGACTAATGAGAAAAATGTCCCTTGATCTTAATTTCTGATCACACAGGCTAAGTCAGTTAGAGACAGGGTGGAGCCGAGCTTGTTTTAAACGAATCTGCCACTGTGTTTTCCCAAAGTTAATGGAAAAGCCGCTCTCTGGAAAATGGAAAAAAGAATTAGACCCGACACACATTCAACAACCCTAATACTGTATTTTTGAGGCATGTAGCCGGTGCCAGTTCAAATGACAAAACCAAATTACTGTTGTCATTTTATTAAGGGTATGCGCTGTGCAAGGAGCTAACTCAAATGTGCAAAACGGTATAAAAGCCATGCACAGTGTTTTTAACTTCCAAAGAGGAGAAGGAAAGCCAGGGCAATGCTTCATTTTACTTTAGTCGCTGACTGTAGGTCTGGCCCAAGGTCACACTTTAGTAAATGTGCACCAGGCACTGTTGCGGAATTATAAATGATATAGAATAGAGGCCACTGTTCAGTGAATTTCTATTTCAGTAACAGAATATGCTGCCACTGACTCAAACGGATTTCTTTATTACAGACAAGAAATTAATCATAATCTGGCTTTTCAGGTTTGAATAGGCAGGTAGTTAAGCTGTAAACTGGTTGTGTAAAACCAAAAGATCAGCTCGCTGCATATAAATTAATGAAGATTCCCTCATTTTCATTAGACCAAATGACCTAATCTTAGAACTTCAGTGCAATCATTTGACGGAAATATCTTGAGAGTTTATATTATTGTAAGTATTGAATGGGGTCTACAATTGCAAATCCAAAAAGAGTACAATCAAAGTGTGCATTCATTTGTACCGTTCATTTAAATTCTTTGATGTGGATAACTCAGGGGAGATGAAGTCGCAATCTCCAAGAACAAATAAATCGTATACTACGGTGACTTCTTATCCAATTATACTTTTCTCTTCCGCACAGAGAAAAAAATAATCACAACACACATTTATCTATTATTAACCAGAAAGCACGATTATGTAATACACAAATCAATAATGCTAGTTTAGACGTCCAAGCTGTGTAAAATAAAAACATTAAAGAAGAACCATTGAACTGTTATTCTGAGGTAAACAGAATATCATCAAAATTATAAATATTCCAACCATCGTCGCAATTACGCCCAATGATGCAGTTTGAGCCAAACAACTTCTACCTTAATGCCACTCATGCACAGCAGCATGGGGTACCAGTACTTCTAGAATGCCAGGATTTCCTATTACAAGTTTGTACTTGAATTAAGCAAGAATTAAAAAAGGACAGGGCAATATTAAACCAAATGCAACTCAATTAACTTTTTGCTGGTTATATGGTTGTGGACAAAACCCCATAAACTCTTGGCTATGGAATTCTCATAGGAATAATGTACAGTCATCCAGTTGGGTGAATAGATTTAGATTATTGTCCTGTTTCACTAAAGCGATGTGTCAATAAAAATAAAGTTGGGGGTAGTTAGCAGTATATATTGCATGGTTACATATCTTATTACAAGAATGCAATGTTAATAACATATCTTTAACCCTTTAAGGACCAAACTTCTGGAATAAAAGGGAATCATGACATGTCACACATGGCATGTGTCCTTAAGGGGTTAAACTACGTCCTGTTTTCCATGTATGTGGCCAAAGTGGAGCAGACAACAAAAACAGTTACTAATGAAACACCCGTGACTCATTTCTCACAATAACATGGGGCTTGGCCTTAGGCAGTACAGTAGCACAGTAATAATTCATTAGCCAGTCAGGTAGCATTTTACCATACAGCCACATTTCCTCCAATAATTCCCATTTGTGAGCAGCAGATGCCCTTCATCACATTACACAGTGAAGGAGAAATGAAAGTGGCTGTGCCACAGATGTCAAATGTATAAGTGTAGGGAACAGGGAAGAAGGATATACTGAGGCAATCACTATTTCAGTTTTATTTTTTCATTGGATGGTCATAGTAGTTTAGGAATGTACTTGTTATGTGACGGTGTATCCTGGTCTAAGGATGCCTTCTTGTAGTTCAATCTGCAATTAGGATGTGAGGATTGAGGAGACAGGGCTAAAATGCAGCATGTAGCAAATGTTTATTATGAAATCTATATGAGCTTGATCATGCAAATATACAGCTAATTAATCTAAAAAAAACACCAAAACACATAAAACATGGGTTGGTGTCTTAGAGTGTCTGTTTAAACTTTGCTTTGCATATAAAGTATGATTCATGATAATGTGACTATGTGGAGATTTGTTAACGTATTATCTGTTATGATTATTTAAAAAAAAAAAAAACAAAAAAAAAAAAAAAAAAGCTCAAACATAAAAGCTGCTGCATTTGAAATTTTAAATAAAATTCTGGGGAGAAACACCATCCGTTAAAATAAGCCATGTAATTTCTGAAGTGTCTCTAATAACATCTCTCAGGGCTAATGACCTTAAGAAGTGTTCATCCATTAAAGGGACACTATAGGTACCAAGACAATGTTAGCTTAACCCCTTAAGGACCAAACTTCTGGAATAAAAGGGAATCTTGACATGTCACACGTCATGTGTCCTTAAGGGGTTAATGAAGCAGTTTTGGTGTATAGAACATGCCTCTGCAGTCTCACTGCTCAATACTCTGCCATTTAGGAGTTGAATCATGTTGTTTGTACAACCCTAGTCACACCTCCCTGCAAGTGACTTACACAGTCTTCCTAAACACATCCTAGATATTTTAGGTTGCCTTATTGCACTTTGTTTGATTTAGAATTTCTTGTCTCCTGCTCTGTTGATAGCCTTCTAGACCTTGCAGGAGCCTCCTGTGTGTGTCATAAGTTAAATTTACAGAGCAGTAGATAAAGGCAGCAAATGCAGGAGAGAAACTGTCAGGAAACAGGGGCATGAAGGTGTACAGAGGGTTAAATTGCAGAAACATAGGCTTGCTGAAGAAGGGTTAAAATCAAGTTTTTGTTATTACCTAAAAGGTAAAATGGGCACTATCCGAATGCTGAATGGGGTTGCCTTTTGTCATTATGGTGTAATGTGAGCAGATGCCTGGCTCTAACAACTGGACTAATTTGCCAAGTCTCTACATTGAATACAAGTGGCTGGCTCAAGTGCCGAGAATGTGGGTTTAGAAGAGTTGAGGTTAAATTAACAGGCAAGAGGCAGAATTGTAATTTATCATAAAGGTGCTATACCTGTGACTGCTTGTGGTGTGGGAGTTGGCTCTTGTGAATTATATTTTATTGGTGCAATAGTTTTTGATGCTATGTGCAATATTGTCGTTTATATTTTAAGGTTCTTAAACAAATACATTTGTTATGCCTTTTACTCATAAGTGTTGATCACCATTGATTTTTGTTCCTAGTCTGTGTTTGCTTTTGTAACTTTGCCATGTTCCAACGACGACATGAAACTCCATAGTAATACAGCACAGCCGGCAATATAGATTGTAGCATGGTCCTCTCAACAGTGACAAGCAGGTATACTGCAGTACCCCTGACTTGACAAACCTTTGCTAGTGTGCCAGCAGAGGCGACTCTACATGCCTGTGGAGGCACATTTACCATAAATTCACCAACAAGACAGACAGTGGCTTGTTCTTCCATCTTTTGGTCACTTTCAGAGCAGCACCGCTACTGCTTGTGACCTCCTAGAAGTCTATGCACAGGGAGGGTCAACCTCCACCCCTCATTTTACAGTTTCCATCCGAATCAATAAAATAATTAAACAAGAAATGTCTAAGTTCAACACAAAGGGTAAAATCAAATTTTTTTTTTACTCATCTGTAAATTTTTAAACTGCCATTTCAAAAACACAATAGCCAAATGTATCAAAAGTTTTCCTAATACAGAAGTATGATACAACTTGCTGTATTCTACAAATCAATAACTTGGGATTAATTACAGAAAATGTAAAAATTGTTGTAACTTTTTTTTTTGGTTTAAGTATCCATGGACACCCTGCCGTGTCTCTCTCTAATTATCACTTACAGACAAAATGTTTAACATTGACATTAAAAGTGCCCTCACACGAAGTCGAATGCCTAGCAGATAGTGAACCACCTGAAACGGACGCACTTTATTAAAAACGTGCCATTCCACAACGCATACTGCTCAACCAATTTGTTAATCTACTAAAAAAACTGATTCCAGCAAAATGTGTTAAGCATGATATTTTCTTTATGAACACATGCTGATTTTCTTATTATACACTTCTAAATCGTCCAAAATTATCAGACAAACCACCACACCTATGTTATTTACATTTACATCACTAACTTCAATGTGTCAATGATAAATTAAGTTTAATAATGTGATCAGAAAACTAAACACTTAAAACTAATTAAACATTTGTGCATTTAGGCTTATAAAAGGACAAGGGAACACCAATAAGAAAGGGAAAAAAACGTTTGACATACACCTTCTACACAATGAATACCTACCTTTTATTTTCTATTTTGATTTGCTTAAAGAAAGACACGGTTTTCTGTCTCTCAAGCTGATGGGCCAATCCAATGTGTTAGGTCTACAGTGAGGGGGAAAAAAGTATTTGATCCCCTGCTAATATTGACAGTTTGCCCACCGACAAAGAAATGATCAGTCTATAATTTTAATGGTAGGTGTATTTTAACAGTGAGACAGAATAACACAAACAAAAATCCAGAAAATGCATCTCAAAAAAGTTATACATTGATTTGCATGTCTATGAGTGAAATAAGTATTTGACCCCTTCGACTCAGCACTTGGTGGCAAAACCCTTGTTGGCAATCAAAGAGGTCAGACGTTTCTTGTAGTTGTCCACCAGGTTTGCACACATCTCAGGAGGGTTTTTTTCCCACTACTCTTTGCAGATCCTCTCCAAGTCATTAAGGTTTCGAGGCGGACATTTGGCAACTCGAGCCTTCAGCTTCCTCCACAGATTTTCTATGGGATTAAGGTCTGGAGACTGGCTAGGCCACTCCAGGACCTTAATGTGCTTCTTATTGAACCACTCCTTTGTTGGCTTGGCTGTGTTTTGGGTCATTGTCATGCTGGAATACCCATCCTGGCTGAGGGAAGGTGGTTCTCACCCAAGATTTGACGGTACATGGCCCGGTCCATCGTCCCTTTGATGCGGTGCATATGTCCTGTCCCCTTAGCAAAAAAACACCCCCAAAACATAATATTCCCAGCTTCATGTCTGATGGTGTTCTTGGAGTCATAGGCAGCATTCCTCCTCTTCCAAACAAGGCGACTTGAGTTAATGCCAAAGAGCTCGATTTTGGACTCATCTGACTACAACACTTTCAGCCTGTTCTACTCTGAACCGTTCAGATGTTCATTGGCAAACTTCAGATGGGCCTGTACATGTGCTTTCTTGAGCAGGGGCACCTTGCAGGCGCTGCAGGATTTCAGTCCTTAACGGCGTAGTGTGTTACCAACTGTTTAATTGGGGACAATGGTTTTGGCTACCTTGAGATCATTAACAAGATCCTCCCGTGTAGTTCTGGGCTGGTTCCTCACCATTCTCATGATTATTGAAACTCCAGGAGGTGAGATCTTGCATTGAGTACCAGACCGATGGAGACCGACAGTTATTTTGTGTTTATTCCATTTGCGAATAATCGCACCAACTGTTGTCACCTTTTCACCAAGCTGCTTGGTGATGGTCTTGTAGTCCATTCCAGCCTTGTGTAGGTCTACAATCTTGTCCCTGACATCCTTGGACAGCTCTTTGGTCTTAGCCATGGTGGAGAGTTTGGAATCTGATAGATTGATGGCTTCTGTGGACAGGTGTCTTTTCTACAGTTAACGAGCGGAGATTAGGAGCACTCCTTTTAAGAGAGTGCTCTAATCTCAGCACGTTACCTGTATAAAAGACACATGGGAGACAGAAATCTTGCAGCTTGATAGGTGATCAAACACTTATTTCACTAATTGACATGAAAATCAATGTATAACGTTGACATGCGTTTTTCTGGATATTGTTTTTTGTTATTCTGTCTCTTACTGTTAAAATACACCTACCATTAAAATTATAGACTGATCATTTCTTTGTCAATGGACAAATGTTCAAAATCAGCAGGGGATCGAATACTTTTTTCCTTCACTGAAAGTCCCGAGCAGTGGTTATCACACATTTTCATTGTCTGGTGCCCTCTGATATCATTCGTTCACTGAATGGGCCTGGTGACTAAAAGCTATCATGTTCACTCTGTATGATGGCTGTGTCCAAAGTGAATCCCTGCCAGTAACATGGAAGCATGTTAGGACTAACTAGGGTGCCTACACAATAAAGAGTTGATGGCCTTGCACTATGTGCACCAAACAAAAGACATCAATATAAAATTATATTTCTATATATTCACCCACCAAAAATGTGCAGGTTTCTGTGAAAATTCAATAAAGGAGTATCAACTGAAAAAATAAGTTAAATGTTACTACAGTTTACAGCAACCATTTGCATCCAATGTTCTTATGTTAAACGTGGTCTAAAATAATTATTAAAATATTGATATAAGGCTACTCCAGCCACCACAAACCACAATGCAGCACTTACTAGTTGACCTCAAAGCTATGCCTGTGCTAAACTGGTAAATAAACCTAGCAATAACATTAAACTAGGCATATGTTAATAGTTTGGATACATTTAAAATGTCATTATCGATAAAGGAGTACGGTATTGTGTAAAATTCTTTTTAGCTCATTAATACATATTGTACACTATTTAGAATATGTGCATATCTTGGAATTCAGAAACGTGATATCTGCAAATTACATAGATACAATTGAACAACTATAACAGTGAGCAATTCGCGATTTTGGAAAGGGGAAAAACGGTTCTTTGAGAAAAGGAATAATAAAAAAAAAAAATCTATACTCGATCCCCATAGGTTCAGATGTAAAATTCTTTAATCAAGGCTTGTAGATTTGTAATTATGGAATGTCAGCTGCATTTAAACAAGAGTGTTAAAAGATTGTTAAAGTTAAACTAACACAATTGCAATGTGAATTGTCTTAGTCTCATTCTAATCTACTGGTGTCACTTTCATTTAACCAGACGGAAACAATGGGGCAGTGTCAGTGCTGTTTTTGCATGCCCCTAGCCCTCTTTATTCACTTTAAATTGCAAGTCATTATTAGTTTCAAATTGATAGAAAAAGACATATTTAAGGATGTTTTATGCAATTAAAGCCTCGCTTAAGAAGCCGCTATGAGCACCATGTATTTAAAGAAAGGTTCAATCATCCTACACTTAAACTAGGAAATCATTTGATGTCTAAAATAACTTAATTTATTTTCTTTTTAATCAGGTTTGCTTAAAAGCATATAGTCCGCTGATAAAAGTGCTACATGTTACACTGCTTGGCATTTTAACACATATCAAAATGTTTTATCTTGATGGTCTGGTATGGAAAAATAGCATAAAATAAGTTTGCCAAACTGTTTTGCTGGTCTTTTGTTATATCTTACAAGGCTTGACAATTGTCTGGTACTATAGCTGTTGTAAAATGTTACATTTCTTAAAACCTATGGAACCATTTGAATGTAACACTTGCCAGCCATCTTAAAGGAACACTACATGGTTATATAAGAGTTAAAAAGGTATTACTTACCTTTCATCTCACCCCACACTGCTCTCTTTGCAGCTGGTCCAAACATGATGATCTTAGCCAATCCAATGCTTTTCTGCAGGAAAAGGCACTGCAAATCGCTGCCCCAATCAGATGGTCTCTATGAGACCACTTTATTGAAATAGCAGAGTTTTACTTTGTAATTCAGAGGAAGCGCCTCTAGTGGCTGTCAAAGACACAGCCTCTAGAGACATTTAAAGGGAAATACAGTGCCCCTCTCCCTCCCAACCCCCCAATCCCCAGTTGCTGAAGGGGTGAAAACCCCTTCAGTAACTTACCTGAGGCAGCGACGACGTCCCACGTCGCTGCTTCTCCCTCCACCGCCGCTCCTCCTAGTGATTGCCTCGGCCGGTGGGAGAGACTGATTCCGCCCACCAGCCGGGGAGTAGACAGTCACTAGAAGTGGAGTTAACCCTGCAAGGTAATTATTGCAGTTTATAAAAAAACTGCAATAATTACAGTTGCAGGGTTAAGAGTAGTGGGAGTTGGCACCCAGACCACTCCAATGGGCAGAAGTGGTCTGGGTGCCTGTAGTGTCCCTTTAAGCTCACTGAAGTGGTCTGGGTGCAATGTTCCATCTCCCTTAACCCTGCAGTTGTAATTATTGCAGTTTCTGAGAAACTGCAATTACCTCTCAAGGTTAACTCCACCTCTAGTGGCTTTCTACCAGGGAGCCACTAGAGGGCTTCCTGGTTTGACACATACCTTTGGTATCTGACGCTGGACATCCTCATGCCAGAGGTGGAGTTAAACCTCTGACAGCAATATAAACAATCTCAGTATGTGCAGAGTTTAATATTGAAAAATTGTACATATATACTCCAAGCACCATGACCACTTCACAAATCACTGAAGTGATCATGATACTTTGAGTAACCCTTTAAGATAAGGTGTACATAGGTTTACAGAATAACAATGGGACCAAGGTCTTTTTCTGAATTTTGTATGTTTATTTTCATATATTCCTTACACTATAGTTTTAGAAACAATGTTTAGATGTCCAGCGCCCCCCCCCCCCCCCCCCCCCCATTGAATCAATGTATCAATATGGGGAGCGTTCAGAGTCCGCATGCAAAGCATGGAAACGCTGATGCAGGAAGCATCTCTCGTGGACATCCGAGTGACTGCCGCTAGAGTTCTTCCTAGGATGTAATGTAGTGCTTACATTAAAAAGCCTGCAGAGACATACTATATACATCAGAACAACTAAATTTATCTGTAGTTGTTCTCGTGACTACAGTGTCCCTTTAAGAGTTAAATAGCTTGAATTAACATGAAAAAATAGTTTAATTTTTAACCAGTACAGCGAGTTCACTTTAGAAGTGTTTATCTCCTGCTCTCTTAATTGAACCTTAATCACACACACAGGCTATAGAAGGCTATTAACAGAGAAGGAGATAGGGCATTAAATTAAAAAAGAACATGCAAAGTTTAAACATCAGATCACTTTACAGGAAGTGTGTAGGTATCTGTAACTGTGTAAATCGCATGTAGGTAGGTAGGTATGACTAGGGCTGTACAAACAAAGTGATTTAACACCTAAATGGCAGATAAGTTATTTTGGTGACTATAGTGTCCCTTTAAACCTATGTTTCTGTACCAATGTCATATAAAGATAAACTAAAAATAAAATGTCACCTATTTATATCTACCAATCTAGCAAGCAAACCCAATGGATAAAACAGCAAGCAAGAAATTTAAGAGATGAATTGGTATTCCCTATATAAAAGGCCTCTATTATATATACAATGTACATGCGTAGTTTTAATTCCTGCATGAGGTAATATATTTGTCCTGTAAAGATATATGACACCACCATCGGCATTAGGACTTTGGTCACCAAGGTTATTTATTAGTATTAATTATTTTTTTATATAGCGCCAGCAAATTCCATAGCGCTGTACAATAGATACACTAGAGCTCTTTGATCAGACAGTCCTGAGCTATGCATGGTCCTACAGGGATTGAAACAGCAACATACAGTAACCCTTAATGCCAGGAGGTGCTCATTTGGGGAGGCTGTAATGATTGTCTTGTCTGGAGTAACCCCTTAAGTCATTCTCCTCATCCCATCAGGTCAGGGCTGGCTCTGGGTGCTGAGAGGGGAGCACGGTGTCCGCGAGGGGAGCACGGTGGCCGCGAGGGGAGCACGGTGGCCGCGAGGGGAGCACGGTGGCCGCGAGGGGAGCACGGTGGCCGCGAGGGGAGCACGGTGGCCGCGAGGGGAGCACGGTGGCCGCGAGGGGAGCACGGTGGCCGCGAGGGGAGCACGGTGGCCGCGAGGGGAGCACGGTGGCCGCGAGGGGAGCACGGTGGCCGCGAGGGGAGCACGGTGGCCGCGAGGGGAGCACGGTGGCCGCGAGGGGAGCACGGTGGCCGCGAGGGGCGCACGGTGGCCGCGAGGGGAGCACGGTGGCCGCGAGGGGAGCACGGTGGCCGCGAGGGGAGCACGGTGGCCGCGAGGGGAGCACGGTGGCCGCGAGGGGAGCACGGTGGCCGCGAGGGGAGCACGGTGGCCGCGAGGGGAGCACGGTGGCCGCGAGGGGAGCACGGTGGCCGCGAGGGGAGCACGGTGGCCGCGAGGGGAGCACGGTGGCCGCGAGGGGAGCACGGTGGCCGCGAGGGGAGCACGGTGGCCGCGAGGGGAGCACGGTGGCCGCGAGGGGAGCACGGTGGCCGCGAGGGGAGCACGGTGGCCGCGAGGGGAGCACGGTGGCCGCGAGGGGAGCACGGTGGCCGCGAGGGGAGCACGGTGGCCGCGAGGGGAGCACGGTGGCCGCGAGGGGAGCACGGTGGCCGCGAGGGGAGCACGGTGGCCGCGAGGGGAGCACGGTGGCCGCGAGGGGAGCACGGTGGCCGCGAGGGGAGCACGGTGGCCGCGAGGGGAGCACGGTGGCCGCGAGGGGAGCACGGTGGCCGCGAGGGGAGCACGGTGGCCGCGAGGGGAGCACGGTGGCCGCGAGGGGAGCACGGTGGCCGCGAGGGGCGCACGGTGGCCGCGAGGGGAGCACGGTGGCCGCGAGGGGCGAGGGGAGCACGGTGGCCGCGAGGGGCGAGGGGCGAGGGGAGCACGGTGGCCGCGAGGGGAGCACGGTGGCCGCGAGGGGAGCACGGTGGCCGCGAGGGGCGCACGGTGGCCGCGAGGGGCGCACGGTGGCCGCGAGGGGCGAGGGGAGCACGGTGGCCGCGAGGGGCGCACGGTGGCCGCGAGGGGCGCACGGTGGCCGCGAGGGGAGCACGGTGGCCGCGAGGGGCGCACGGTGGCCGCGAGGGGCGCACGGTGGCCGCGAGGGGCGCACGGTGGCCGCGAGGGGAGCACGGTGGCCGCGAGGGGAGCACGGTGGCCGCGAGGGGCGCACGGTGGCCGCGAGGGGCGAGGGGAGCACGGTGGCCGCGAGGGGCGAGGGGAGCACGGTGGCCGCGAGGGGCGAGGGGAGCACGGTGGCCGCGAGGGGCGAGGGGAGCACGGTGGCCGCGAGGGGCGAGGGGAGCACGGTGGCCGCGAGGGGCGAGGGGAGCACGGTGGCCGCGAGGGGCGAGGGGCGCACGGTGTCCGCGAGGGGCGAGGGGAGCACGGTGGCCGCGAGGGGCGCACGGTGGCCGCGAGGGGCGCACGGTGGCCGCGAGGGGCGCACGGTGGCCGCGAGGGGCGCACGGTGGCCGCGAGGGGCGCACGGTGGCCGCGAGGGGCGAGGGGAGCACGGTGGCCGCGAGGGGCGAGGGGAGCACGGTGGCCGCGAGGGGCGAGGGGAGCACGGTGGCCGCGAGGGGCGAGGGGAGCACGGTGGCCGCGAGGGGCGAGGGGAGCACGGTGGCCGCGAGGGGCGCACGGTGGCCGCGAGGGGCGAGGGGCGCACGGTGGCCGCGAGGGGCGCACGGTGGCCGCGAGGGGCGCACGGTGGCCGCGAGGGGCGCACGGTGGCCGCGAGGGGCGAGGGGAGCACGGTGGCCGCGAGGGGCGCACGGTGGCCGCGAGGGGCGCACGGTGGCCGCGAGGGGAGCACGGTGGCCGCGAGGGGAGCACGGTGGCCGCGAGGGGAGCACGGTGGCCGCGAGGGGCGAGGGGAGCACGGTGGCCGCGAGGGGCGAGGGGAGCACGGTGGCCGCGAGGGGCGAGGGGAGCACGGTGGCCGCGAGGGGCGAGGGGAGCACGGTGGCCGCGAGGGGCGAGGGGAGCACGGTGGCCGCGAGGGGCGCACGGTGGCCGCGAGGGGAGCACGGTGGCCGCGAGGGGCGAGGGGAGCACGGTGGCCGCGAGGGGCGCACGGTGTCCGCGAGGGGCGAGGGGAGCACGGTGTCCGCGAGGGGAGCACGGTGTCCGCGAGGGGCGAGGGGAGCACGGTGTCCGCGAGGGGCGAGGGGAGCACGGTGTCCGCGAGGGGCGAGGGGAGCACGGTGTCCGCGAGGGGCGAGGGGAGCACGGTGTCCGCGAGGGGAGCACGGTGTCCGCGAGGGGCGAGGGGAGCACGGTGTCCGCGAGGGGAGCACGGTGTCCGCGAGGGGAGCACGGTGTCCGCGAGGGGAGAGGGGAGCACGGTGTCAGGGAGGGGAGCACGGTGTCAGGGAGGGGAGAACGGAGTGAGTGAAGGGGAGAGGGGAGCACGGTGTCAGGGAGGGGAGCACGGTGTCAGTGAGGGAAGAGGGGAGCACGGTGTCAGTGAGGGAAGAGGGGAGCACGGTGTCAGTGAGGGGAGCAGTGTCAGTGAGGGGAGAGGGGAGCACGGTGTCAGTGAGGGGAGAGGGGAGCACGGTGTCAGTGAGGGGAGAGGGGAGCACGGTGTCAGTGAGGGGAGAGGGGAGCACGGTGTCAGTGAGGGGAGAGGGGAGCACGGTGTCAGTGAGGGGAGAGGGGAGCACGGTGTCAGTGAGGGGAGCACGGTGTCAGTGAGGGGAGAGGGGAGCACGGTGTCAGTGAGGGGAGAGGGGAGCACGGTGTCAGTGAGGGGAGAGGGGAGCACGGTGTCAGTGAGGGGAGAGGGGAGCACGGTGTCAGTGAGGGGAGAGGGGAGCACGGTGTCAGTGAGGGGAGAGGGGAGCACGGAGTCAGTGAGGGGAGAGGGGAGCACGGAGTCAGTGAGGGGAGAGGGGAGCATGGTTTCCGTGAGGGGAGAGGGCAGCTCTGTGTCTGTAAGTGGATCTCTGTGTCAGCGAGTGGAGCTCTGCCAGTCAATGAAGAGCTCTCTGAGGGGAGCTCTGTGACTGGAGCTCTGTAAATGAGTGGAGCTCTGTGTCAGTGAGTGCTCTGTCAGTCAGTGAGGAGCTCTGTGAGTGGAGCTCTGACAGTGGAGCTCTGTGTCAGTCAGTGGAGCTCTGTGTCAGTCAGTGGAGCTCTGTATCAGTCAGTGGAGCTCTGTATCAGTCAGTGGAGCTCTGTGATGGAGCTCTGTATCAGTCAGTGGATCTCTGAGTCAGTCAGTCAGTGGAGCTCTGAGTCAGTCAGTCAGTGGAGCTCTGTGAGTCAGTCAGTGGAGCTCTGTGAGTCAGTCAGTGGAGCTCTGTGAGTCAGTCAGTGGAGCTCTGTGAGTCAGTCAGTGGAGCTCTGTGATTGAGCTCAGTCAGTGGAGCTCTGTGATTGAGCTCAGTCAGTGGAGCTCTGTGATTGAGCTCAGTCAGTGGAGCTCTGTGATTGAGCTCAGTCAGTGGAGCTCTGTGATTGAGCTCAGTCAGTGGAGCTCTGTGATTGAGCTCAGTCAGTGGAGCTCTGTGATTGAGCTCAGTCAGTGGAGCTCTGTGATTGAGCTCAGTCAGTGGAGCTCTGTGATTGAGCTCAGTCAGTGGAGCTCTGTGTCAGTCAATGGAGCTCTGTGAGTCAGTTAGTGAGGAGCTCTGTGTCAGTCAGTGAGTGGAGCTCTGTGAATCAGTGAGGAGCTATGTGATGGAGCTCTGTTTATGGAGCTCTGTATCAGTCAGTGGAGCTCTGTGAGTCAGTCAGTGGAGCTCTGTTTATGGAGCTCTGTGAGTGAGGCCCGCCATGGCGGCCAGGCCGCTGACACAGCAGTTCCCTCCCAGGCCGCGCCCTCGGTTCCCGCCCGGGCCGCTCGCTCACCGTTTAACCACTCCGGTCTTGATTTTGATCTGCCTGATACGAGGATCCGCCATGTTACCGGGAGAACGGAGCGCGAGCACAGACTGAACGGAGGGAAATCACGGGGTGCAGCGCGCGTGAACAGGTTACCATGGAGACGGCCTACCATGTCACGAGCCCAGGGGGCGGAGAGCGCACGCGCCAACACGGGAATGGGCGGGGTGACGTCATCCACTGCTCAGCCCAGCTCATATCCTTAATATATAATATACTATAATAATATAATATAATAATATAATATAATATAATAATATAATATACTATAATAATATAATATAATAATATACTATAATAATATAATATAATAATATACTAATATAATATATAATATACTATAATAATATAATATACTATAATAATATATTATATAATATACCGGTACTATAATAATATAATACTATAATAATATACATCATTAACCCCTTAAAGGGACACTATAGTCACCTGAACAACTACAGCTTAATGTATTTGTTCAGGTGAGATATATAGCTCCCTGCAGGCAATCTAATGTAAACACTGTATTTTCAGAGAAAATACAGTGTTTACATTGATTGATAGGAATACCTCCAGTGGCCGTCACTCAGACGGCCACCAGAGGGACTTCCTATCATGTAGGGCCCTAAAAAGGCCTTGTAGGGGGGCGGGGCCGGAACACCATGCTGACCGGTCGCATGCCGGAGAGGCTCCGGAGCAACCTGGCCTCCTAGGCAAAACTCATAGCCCTGACACTCGTTAAAAGCCCAGGAGACTTACCCACTGCTGTGGACAAGGTGGCTGACCCCGAGATCGGGAGCCTTGGGTCCCCAGAGGGCGGCACAGGGCTTCGGGGGCTGCGGCCTACTCGGGGAGGGAGCGGGTTGGACGGCCGCTGGCCTGTCTCCCTCCCCGGACACCACAAGCCGACTTCATGAAACGCCTGCCGGCCCTGTTCCCTCCCCCATGGACCGGGGGGGTTATCCCGGTCCCTACAACGGAGGGCCCGGGACGTTTGGAGCGTGAGTGGTGGGGAGTGGTAATCCGTGAGTGGTAATCCAGAGGCCTACCTTCTAAGATGGTGGTGCTGCACTCAGCTCCAACAGCTCCTGCCCAATGAAGCTCCAGAGTTGCGCAACTACAAAGCAGGTCCAGGGGTGAGTCGGCCACCTACCCCCGCTGGGAAGACCTTGGCACGGAGAGTGGCCTTAGCCTAAACTGACATCACACCAGCCAAGCAGCGCAACGCCTCTCAAATAAGAAAGGGGAAGCTCAGCTACTACACAGAGTAACCCCTGAAATTGTGGTGGAATCTCGGTAAAAATAAATTTAGTAGGCCGAGATTACCACGTGGCATGTGTACGTGCATATGCTGACGTATCGGTCGGTTGGTTGCACGAGGCAAGATACGATCAGTAGTGTACGGAGCATGTGCAAGAATACCAGATGTAGTATTCCCCTCCTCCATTGTGCTGGACAAGCCATGCGGTCAAGCAGGAAGTTAATTCTTATTTGTATTGATTGGTTAAGAGAATGTGCGGGTGGAGCTTAATATGGGAGGAGTTATGTGCCTATATAAGGAGCCTGCACTATTGTCCGGGGCTCAGAACTTGTTGTATTCTGGTGACATTAGTCCCTCTGAGTCCCAATCGGTGAACCGAATAAAGAATCTCTTCCTTCCTGAAGAAACCTGTGTCCATCTCTCTGTGCTTGGCTTCCGTCAGTTTCTCCGGTATCATTTGGTGCATTGGCCGGGAAACTCATCGTTCAACGGTAGCTGAGAAGCAGAGGCGTGAGACGGTCTATCTTTGCCCACATTATCTACGGCTGCACCCCTGAACTTCTGCGTGGACCTCCCTTCGTCTCGGTGCCACTGGTCTGTTGTCCAGGAGATCATCGGCCTCGACGTAGTAAGTGCTGGGGTGTCCCCGTCGATGAGTGTGAACTCAGGTTCAGGAACGAGGAGGTAAGACGACCGCTGTTTTAGACGGCGGTCCCACTAGGGGTATACCGATTGTGCGGTAGGCCCATAAGGGGTTATTTGTGTACGGAATCTGCCCCCTCTGTCGGAGGGAAGCAGCGAAGGCGCACCGCTCAATTGAACGCTCTTTAGTAAGACCGTTTAATTTGGTTTGGTGTCAGGCGGGGTTCTGTGTAAATAGCCCTAGCCGGACACCGGTGTCTTGTCTAGACTAGCGTTCTAGGGTGTACAATTTGTTCGCTAGGTCGGAGGGACCGGGAGACTAAGCGGCGTCTGTGTAAATTCGGTCCGCTAGCTCTCAACCTATCTTGGCTAAGTGGGAAGGCGTGTAAATTTGGAACCCACTAGACTTTTGATAGAGTAGATAGACTAAAAGGGTTCTGTTGTAAATTCCGCCCTCTAGTTCGCTATATGTGGTGCTTGGGCAGTGTGGCTAACCAAAACGGATGTAGATAGTTTTAGGTAGTCCATCAAGGTACTGGCCAATAGATTAGTTGGGAATTGTATATGTGTTAAAGATTGTTTAGTAACGTGTATATCTTGTTAGATAGCGTGAGCTCTGCCGTCTTGCGAGAGTGTTAATAGTGTGTAGCTGTATTATAGTGCACGGTACCATAACCCTGTATATTTACTGACACTGTATATAAATACTAATAATTGTCGTCTATATTGCATGTCTAACACCATAACCACTATTAATTGTACTGTGACCTTAAATTGTACTTTGACCTATGCTAACCGTACTGTAACTACTGTTTGTAAAGACGATGTTACTGGGGTATGTTATAGACGGGTAATTTATATATAGGGATTATAGCGTGGGTGACGGTATAGTTTCGCCAAAGGGCATAGTATCAGTTACTTAGTGACTGGTGTAACAGCTGTGTGTGTACGGGAATTCCCTGAGTGTTTTTATTGTGTACGTTTCACTTGGTAACTGTACCACGTGGTGCTGTTACCGAGGGAACGGGTGTGACCGTTGAATAGAGTGTGTGTATAGTATTCGTTGGAAACGACGCTCCATTGCTAAGTATGGGCGCGTCGGACTCGACGATTTTGGATCCCTTAGGATGCATGTTGAAGAATTTAAAAAAAGGGATTTACAAAATGTGATTTTGGGGTTAAAATGTCTCCTGCACGTTTGATCACTTTGTGTACTAGGGAATGGCCTACTTTGGTTGCTGCATGGCCGCCACGTGGCAGTTTAGATCCAAATCTGGTACAGCGTGTACACGTGGCTGTATCAGGTAGGCCTGAACTTTACGGACAGTTTCCATACATTGATTGTTGGAGGCAGGCCGTAAACAACTCCCCAAGATGGATCCGGGTATGCCACGAGGAGCAATGTCGCCTCATGGTGGCCAGGACTCGTTTGTCCACTAGGGCCATGGTTACGCCCATTTTGGACACGCCCCCTGAGTCCGAGATCCCTATGCCGCCCCCTTACTTCGCCTCAAGGGGAAGTGATACAGGAAGTTCTACACCCCTTTCCCCGTTGTCCCCATCCGCTTCCTCCTCTAGCTCAGAGACCATCCCCCTCATTACTAAACCTCCCCTTCCGGTACCAACCCCCGTTAAACCCACATATCCTGATTTGGCACCATATCAAGCTTCCGGTCAGGCTTCCTCTAACCCGGCTCGGAATATTTTATTCACTGACCTTCCCCACAATAAAGCTTCCACATCCCCATGCCTTACTACCCCTCGACTGGAACCCCTAACCGATGCCCCTCAACGAAGCCCTGTACTAACCCGACAACTGACCGGTACCCAAAAACCTAAACATTATCAGATGCCACTTCGTTTGACTCCCGGGTCAGCATACCTTAATGATGTAGGTTAAATGGTGTATGCAGACTCAGTCTTCGTATATGTCCCATTCACAACTACCGATCTCTTGAATTGGAAAACCCATAATTCCTCGTATACTGACAAACCACAAGCCATGACCGACCTGTTCACCTCGATAGTCCAGACGCATAATCCTACTTGGGCTGATTGCCAGCAATTACTAATGACATTGTTTAACAACGAGGAGAGGACTAGGATAAACCAAGCGGCCATTAAAGCGCTGGAAGAAGAAGCTCGCACATTAAATCAAGCTAATCCAGCAGCATGGGCCGCAACTCATTATCCTAATGCTGATCCCGAATGGGATGTTAATGGCGCAGACATGGTTCATTTAAAAGCCTATAGAGACGCTATAATTGTTGGCATAAAAGCCGGAGGGAAGAAAGCCATAAATATGTCTAAGACGGCTGAGGTGATACAGAAAGGTGATGAAGCTCCCAGTGTCTTTTATGACAGATTATTGGAGGCATACCGTTTGTATACCCCCTTTAATCCGGAAGCCCCTGAGAATTCCCGAATGATAAACTCTGCCTTTGTCAGCCAAGCCTACGGAGATATTAAGCGCAAGCTACAAAAGTTAGAAGGGTTCGTAGGAATGTCCATCACCCAACTAATGGAGGTAACTAATAAGGTTTATATGAATAGGGAATCAGAGAGTAAGAAAGAGGAAGAGCGCAAGATGCGTAAAAAGGTGGATATGCTAGCGGTAGCGATCGCAGGCGTAGATAGACGGGGCCCGGATAGAGGCTATAGCAAGTGGAATAGGGAACCCCTGAGTAGGAATCAGTGTGCATACTGCAGAGAAGAAGGGCATTGGAGAAGCGAGTGTCCAAAAAGAGAGCAGTACGAGAGAGACCCACCCAGGGCAGGATATGGAAACTTTAGAGGTAGAGCGAGAGGTAGAGGAGGTCCCAGAGGGAGTAATGGTAATGACAGAGGTAGTGTTAGGGAAGACAGATATTATCCCGCAGCGCAAAGGTCCCGCGATAGAGAAGATAGGGACTCCCCCTTGGCCGAGCGGAGCCTATGGTCGAAGTATCAAAAGGGGGAAAAAGGAGTGCATTCATGATTGATACTGGTGCTGAACATTCGGTGGTGACTGACCTAGTTGCTCCTCCATCTGGAAGAACTATCACCGTAATAGGAGCAACTGGAAGAAGTGCTGCAAAACCGGTTCTTAAAAGTCGACAATGTACATTGGGAGGCCACGTAGTGAAACACCTATTCCTTTATATGCCTGAATGTCCAGTCCAATTGCTAGGACGTGATTTGCTATCAGAACTACGAGCGCAGATAACGTTCCTACCAAATGGAACAACATCCTTAAAGTTTAATGGACCTTCAGGTATTATGGCATTATCTGTACCAAAGGAAGAAGAGTGGCGACTTTATACAGCGTTGACTAGCCAAAACCCTAAGAGTGATGAATCCTTATTCAACATACCAGGAGTTTGGGCAGAGAACAACCCACCAGGACTGGCCCGCAATATTCCACCCATTCAAATTGAACTAAAACTTGGGGTTTATCCAGTGAGCCTACGGCAATATCATATCCCGCAGAAGGATAAGAAGAATATTCAATCTTATCTGGATAAGTTCATACGCAATAAAAGTGGCCGAAGTGACTCAGTGGATTCATCACTCCAGGGTTAAACCAGCAGCAGTAGATTCTTGGCAAGCTACAACAAATCCAGAGAATCCCTGCAAGATCCGGTTAAAGCGCACGACTCAGTCGGAGTGACGAGGAAACCTTGCGGATTACAAATTTTATTGTTTCAGAGATTGGTAAGTGAGTGTTTAGACGGCCATAATAACGCCTGTCCGCTCACCAACGTGTTATTAAAAGCCAGGAAAGTCTCGAAGGGACCCCTGTGAAGACGAGCAGAACTCCATTCCCTGCAGCCCTTACAGCCTGGAAGCTGAGGTGCCATCGCACGGACGAAGACAGGAGGCAGCCGACGAAAGATGTGCTAATGATAATGTTTATTTATATGTCTTTTTATATTCAGGAAGGTAGAGGTACCGACACTCCTAGCTGTGAGGTTTGCATTAAGACTACAAGAACAGGTAATCATATTTCCCAGACCCTAATTTGGCATTCGCAATATGAGTGTAAAGGTGATGTGTCTAGGTGTAGATACTTAAATATAGAGTATAGTGTATGCCATTTAGGAGTAGGAGAACCTAGGTGCTTCAATCCGGAGTATCAACCCCGTACAATTTGGTTGACCCTCAGGAATGGAGATCCTCAGGGGACCCTAATAAATAAAACAGTGTTAGAATCCGTACATTCTTCGGGTGTTCCGCTATTTGATGCATGTAAAGCGATATCAAGTGGTAGAAAGCCGTGGATTGTATGTGGGGATCTTAGATGGGAGAGAACGTATGGGTCTAATGATAAATATATTTGTCCCAGTAGTAAAAATAAGTATGTGAGTCCAAGATGCCCAAATAGGGAATAGAATTTTTGCCCATATTGGTCTTGTGTGGGGTGGGCAACTTGGGGACAGACAGCAGACAAGGATATGATTGTTACTAAGTTGCCTACCACCCCATACTGTAAGTCTATGGAATGCAATCCAGTCCATATTCTTATAAATAATCCTGATCAATTCTTAGATAGATATGGTAACTTATTTGGGTTTCAAATATATGGGACGGGTTTAGACCCTGGGACAATATTGTTTATAGGGATAGAGACCGATACTGTAACCTCCCAAACTCATCAGGTATTCCATTCCTTTTATGAAGAGATGAGTGTAGATAATAAGATTCCCCATAACGCTAAAAACCTGTTCATAGATTTAGCTGAGAGTATTGCTGGTAGTCTTAATGTAACCAACTGCTATGTGTGTGGAGGTACTAACATGGAAGACCAATGACCTTGGGAAGCAAAGGAGGTAATGTCCGGTTCTGAGGCAGTTGAACAACTAATATCTTCACAAGCAGATTATCAGATGAGTGTTAGAGGTAAATCTGAGTGGAGATTGAAAACCTCCATCATAGGTTATGTTTGCATAGCAAGGAAAGGAATGATGTTTAATACTTCTGTAGGAGAATTAACTTGTCTAGGGCAAAAAGCGTATGATGAAGATACAAAGAATACAACCTGGTGGTCGGCTTCAAATGTCTCAGAACCATCTAACCCGTTTGCAAGATATGCCAATTTAAAGGACGTATGGTTTGACTTATCCATCACATCTAGTTGGAAAGCCCCAGCAAATTTGTACTGGATCTGTGGTAAGAAGGCCTATTCGGAGTTGCCACAGGACTGGGAAGGGGCATGTGTGTTGGGTATGCTCAAACCATCCTTCTTCTTGTTACCTATTGAAACAGGTTAGACTTTGGGAGTTAAAATCTATGATGTGAATCATAGGAAGAAAAGGGGACCCATAGAGATAGGCGCCTGAGAAGATGATGAATGGCATCCTCAGCGTATTATAGACTATTATGGGCCAGCCACTTGGGCAGAGGATGGTACTTTCGGATATAGAACCCCAATTTATATGCTCAACCGCATTATAAGGTTACAGGCGGTGGTTGAGATAATTACTAATGAGACCTCACAAGCGCTCAATCTTCTAGCGAAGCATAATACCAGGATGAGAACAGCAGTGTACCAAAATAGATTAGCCTTGGATTACCTATTGGCAGTAGAGGGAGGTGTATGTGGGAAGTTTAACCTGAGCAATTGCTGTCTTCAAATAGATGACGAAGGGCAAGCAATAGCTGAGCTTACTAGCCATATGGTTAAACTAGCGCATGTGCCTACTCAGGTATGGAAAGGGTATAATCCAAGTACCGTATATACTCGAGTATAAGCCGAGTTTTTCAGCACATTTTTTGTGCTGAAAAAACCCAACTCGGCTTATACTCGAGTCAATAGTCTGTATTATGGCAATTTGCATTGCCATAATACAGACTGGGGCTGTGGGGGCTGTGAGAGAGCGTTACTTACCTCTCCTGCAGCTCCTGTCAGCTCTCTCCTCCTCCGCGCCGTCCGTTCAGCACCTCGGTCAGCTCCCAGTGTAAGTCTCGCGAGAGCCGCGGCTCTCGCGAGACTTACAGTGGGAGCTGACAGAAGAGCTGAATGGACGGCGCGGAGGAGGAGAGAGCTGACAGGAGCTGCAGGAGAGGTAAGTAACGCTCTCTCACAGCCCGCACAGCCCCCCCCACTGAACTACCAATGCCACTGGACCACCAGGGAAGGAGAGCCCCCCTCCCTGCCATGTATCAAGCAGGGAGGGGGGACGAAAAAAAAATCTAAATAATAAAATATTAATAAGTAAAATAATAATATTACAAATAAATAAAATAATAAAAAATAACAATACAAAATATAAAAATAATAAAAAATAATAATAATTAAATAAAATAAAATAATAAAATAAAAGATATTAAAATAATTAAAAAAATTAATAATAAAATTGCCCACCCCCCACCAAGGCTCTGCAACACACACACACACACACACACTGCACACATACTCATACACACATTCATACACACACTGCACACATACACACACTGATCACACACACTGCACACACACACTGCACTCATACACGCACTCATACACACATACACACACTGCACTCATATACACACGCTGCACTCAAACACACACTGCATTCATGCACACACACTGCACTCATATACACACACTGCACACACACACTGCATTCATACACACTGCACTCATATACACACGCTGCATTCATACACACATGCTGCACTCATACACACACGCTGCACTCATACACACACGCTGCACTCATACACACACGCTGCACTCATACACACACGCTGCACTCATACACACACACTGCACTCATACACACACACTGCATTCATACACACACACTGCATTCATTATATACACACACTGTAAATAAATATTCAATTAATATAATTTTTTTAGGATCTAATTTTATTTAGAAATTGACCAGTAGCTGCTGCATTTCCCACCCTAGTCTTATACTCGAGTCAATAAGTTCTCCCAGTTTTTTGGGGTAAAATTAGGGGCCTCGGCTTATATTCGGGTCGGCTTATACTCGGGTATATACAGTAGTTGGTTTGGTAACTGGTATGAGCAGTTTGGAGGGCTTAAGGCATTGGTAGGCGGAGTCATGCTGATTTTAATGTTGTGTCTACTCCTGTCATGTCTTATTCCTTTGGTAGTTAGGTCTGTGCAAAGCCTGATAGAAAATATAGCAGAGAGAAAGGCTGCAGCGCAGATAATGGCCATATATAAATATGAGGCTCTAAATCAGGGAGAACCAATGCAGGAAGAGGAGTGTTGAGGGATTCACATCATAGAAAAGTCTGGTCTGATTCATGGTAACCTGAGGTGTATGCAAACCAAGGTTAAAGGACCACTCTAGGCACCCAGACCACTTCAGCTAAATGAAGTGGTCTGGGTGCCAGGTCCTTCTAGGGTTAACCCATTTTTTCATAAACATAGCAGTTTCAGAGAAACTGCTATGTTTGTGAATGGGTTAAGCCTTCCCCTATTTCCTCTAGTGGCTGTCTCACTGACAGCCGCTAGAGGCGCTTGCGTGATTCTCACTGTGAAAATCACAGTGAGAGCACGCAAGCGTCCATAGGAAAGCATTATGAATGCTTTCCTATGTGACAGGCTGAATGCGCGCGCAGCTCTTGCCGCGCGTGCGCATTCAGCCGACGGGGAGGAGAAGAGGAGGATCGGAGGAGGAGAGCTCTCCGCCCACCGCTGGAAAAAGGTAAGTTTTTACCCCTTTCCCCTTTCCAGAGCCGGGCGGGAGTGGGACCCTGAGGGTGGGGGCACCCTCAGGGCACTCTAGTGCCAGGAAAACGAGTATGTTTTGCTGGCACTAGAGTGGTCCTTTAAGTGATGCCTCAAGTAATTGTGAAATATTAGAGGCATCAAAGGGGGGAATGTGGTGGAATCTCGGTAAAAATAAATTTAGTAGGCCGAGATTACCACGTGGCATGTGTACGTGCATATGCTGACGTATCGGTCGGTTGGTTGCACGAGGCAAGATACGATCAGTAGTGTACGGAGCATGTGCAAGAATACCAGATGTAGTATTCCCCTCCTCCATTGTGCTGGACAAGCCATGCGGTCAAGCAGGAAGTTAATTCTTATTTGTATTGATTGGTTAAGAGAATGTGCGGGTGGAGCTTAATATGGGAGGAGTTATGTGCCTATATAAGGAGCCTGCACTATTGTCCGGGGCTCAGAACTTGTTGTATTTTGGTGACATTAGTCCCTCTGAGTCCCGATCAGTGAACCGAATAAAGAATCTCTTCCTTCCTGAAGAAACCTGTGTCCATCTCTCTGTGCTTGGCTTCCGTCAGTTTCTCCGGTATCAAAATCACTGCAGAGACCAGCGAGGCCACATTATTTTAACACCTCAAAACCTGTGGTACTGCCTATAAACCGGCTCAAACCTCCCAGAGACTCACTCCAGGCAAGTATGTCACCAGAGAGGCACATATGACAAGGGCTACACAAGTGGCAGCTGCGCTTGGGACACCACTCAAGACTATTGATCCAAACCATTTCAGATATCATCTGCAGCCACTTCTGGTGTTCTCACCCACCCACCTCACTCGCAGGACCTCACACAATCGTATACATCCTCACAGCAGCTGGCCTGAACCAGCGGACCTCACGACAATTATGTTGTGGACTGTGTACTAGGCGAACAGCGATCACCTCAATGGAACCGGAGGGACACCAAAGGACATAATCTGAGAGACCAGCCTGATTCCCCGCAAGCCAAGAACGCCCTAGCTAGGACTCTTGTTAAAGCGACATTGCAGATGACTAGGAATTGGATGACCTCATAATCTCACAACCTGTATATATATTGCCTGTACTACCAACATATTAGGCTGGTCGCCCTGTACTCTCCTACTTGACACACCACAACCTCTCACGGGCTCCACCGCCCGGAAGCCTCCATCCACAATCTATATAGAATACTCTTGCCTGCTGTAGGCTTTTCCACGGTAACAACTATCTACTTAACGCTAGCTGCACAGCCTGCACACTCACTAAGCCCAACACTACTATCTAAGCATGAACACGTAGACTAACTACACTATTCATCACATAGCGCTGTAACCCTCCCTGCTACACCATAGGTTAAAAAAAAAAAAAGGAAGCGCTAGATAACCGGTATATCTACGTTGTTTTCCATCATATTTCTATTTCTCATAGCAAAGTCAATGGCTACGCTCAATTAACATGCAAGCACACACACTGACTTGCAACATGCTACTGTTACTCATCTTTAACCCTAAAAAATGTGCACAGTCTCTCAAGCCATGCAACTGTAAATCTATGTATCTGAAAACTATGGTAATCGCTGTTGTGGCATTACTAAACTAAATGTTATCTATATCTATATCTATGCACGAAAAAAAAAGAATAAAAAAAAAAAAGGCCTTCTACACGTCAGACGTATTAAAATACGTCTGACGTGTGCAGGAGAGAGAAGGCACTGTCAGAGAGGAGAGGGGGCAGGCAAAGACCGCGAGCTGAGCTGTCAGTCAGCTCGCGGCCGCGCACACCGCGCGCATGCGTAGTAGTGCGCTCAGGACTTCAGAGGGCGGCATGAATGCCGCCCTCTGAAGTATGTGCGCATGTGTGGCGAAGCCGCGCATGCGCACAAGGGAGCAATGACGCTTCCAAATGGAAGCGTCAGATTGCTCCCTGCTCGCACCCGTAATTTTGACGAAATAGGGGGCGCGGCTTCACAAGGCTCCCGGCGCTGGAATGAGGTGAGTAAAAGACTCTGCCTGGAGAGTCCCTTTAAGGACTGAGCCAAATGTACAAGTTGTGAACAAAACAAAATGTAAACAAAACCTGGCATTTGCGCTAAATGTCTGTCCAACCGTAATTCACCTCTTTCATATTAAATGCACCCCCCCTTATTATATATCAGTTTTTCAGGGGAAACAGGGCTTTCATTTAATATCAAATATTTAGCTATGAAACATAATTTAATATGAAAAAAATGGGAGAAAATAAGAAATGTTGTTCTACATGACATTTTAACTGTCAATGTCATAATACTGTTTGCTTTTACTGCAATAAAATACACATATTTGTATTCAGCAAAGTCTCACGTGTAAAACAGTACCTCTTATGTACAGGTTTTATGGTGTTTTGGGAAGTTACAGGGTCAAATATAGCACGTTACATTTAAAATTGAAATTCGCCAGATTGGTTACGTTGCCTTTGAGACTGTATAGTAGCCCCATTGTTTGTGACTAAGTGGCTACTAAAAAAGACTGGACATACCCCATTTGCAATACCTTGGGTTGTCTACTATTGCAAATGGTATGCCATCATAGGGGTAATTTTCATTTTCGGGCTACCATAGGGTCACAAAGGCAACGTAAGCAATCTGGCGAATTTTAATGTGAAAACAATGAAACACAAGCCTTATATTTGACGCTGTAACTTTTGAAAACACTATAAAACCTGTACATGAGGGGTACTGTTGTACTCGGGAGACTTCGCTGAACACAAATATTTGTGTTTCAAAACAGTAAAAAGTATTGCAGCAATAATATTGTCCGTGTAAGTGCTGTTTGTACGTGAAAAATGCAAAAAACTTCACTTTTACTGGCGATATGATCGTTGTAATACATTTTACTGTTTTGAAACACTCATATTTGTGTTCAGCGAAGTCTCCCGAGTAAAACAGTACCCCCCCATGTACAGGTTTTATGGTGTCTTGGAAAGTTATAGGGTTAAATATAGTGCTAGCCGGCGACCGGGTAAGTAAAAAAAACACGGAGGGCGTACAATTACGCCCGGACGGCGTTTAGAGCCGCTTAAAAAAGGACGTAATTGTACGCCCTCCGGTCTTAAAGGGTTAATACTGTTATATATAATAATATAAACACAATATGGGCCCTGTAATAATATACATCATTAGTACTGTTATATATAATAATATAAAAACAATATGGGCCTCTATAATAATATACATCATTAGTACTGTTGTATATAATAATATAAACACAATATGGGCCTCTGTAATAATATACATCATTAATACTGTTATATATAATAATATAAACACAATATGGGCCCTGTAATAATATACATCATTAGTACTGTTATATATAATAATATAAAAACAATATGGGCCTCTATAATAATATACATCATTAGTACTGTTATATATAATAATATAAACACAATATGGGCCTCTGTAATAATATACATCATTAATACTGTTATATATAATAATATAAACACAATATGGGCCCCTACAATAATATACATAATTAGTACTGTTATATATAATAATATAAACACAATATGGGCCCCTACAATAATATACATCATTAGTACTGTTATATATAATAACATAAACACAATATGGGCCCCTATAATAATATACATCATTAATACTGTTATATATAATAATATAAACACAATATGGGCCTCTATAATAATATACATCATTAATACTGTTATATATAATAACATAAACACAATATGGGCCCCTATAATAATATACATCATTAATACTGTTATATATAATAATATCAACACAATATGGGCCCCTGTAATAATATACATCATTAATACTGTTATATATAATAATATAAACACAATATGGGCCCCTGTAATAATATACATCATTAATACTGCTATATATAATAATATAAACACAATATGGGCCCCTATAATAATATACATCATTAATACTGTTATATATAATAATATAAACACAATATGGGCCTCTATAATAATATACATCATTAGTACTGTTATATATAATAACATAAACACAATATGGGCCCCTATAATAATATACATCATTAAAACTGTTATATATAATAATATAAACACAATATGGGCCCCTAGAATAATATACATCATTAGTACTGTTATATATAATAATATAAACACAATATGGGCCCCTACAATAATATACATCATTAGTACTGTTATATATAATAACATAAACACAATATGGGCCCCTATAATAATATACATCATTAGTACTGTTATATATAATAACATAAACACAATATGGGCCCCTATAATAATATACATCATTAATACTGTTATATATAATAATATAAACACAATATGGGCCCCTACAATAATATACATCATTAGTACTGTTATATATAATAACATAAACACAATATGGGCCCCTATAATAATATACATCATTAATACTGTTATATATTATAATATAAACACAATATGGGCCCCTAGAATAATATACATCATTAGTACTGTTATATATAATAATATAAACACAATATGGGCCCCTACAATAATATACATCATTAATACTGTTATATATAATAATATAAACACAATATGGGCCTCTATAATAATAATATACATCATTAGTACTGTTATATATAATAATATAAACACAATATGGGCCCCTACAATAATATACATCATTAATACTGTTATATATAATAATATAAACACAATATGGGCCCCTACAATAATATACATCATTAATACTGTTATATATAATAATATAAACACAATATAGGCCCCTGTAATAATATACATCATTAGTACTGTTATATATAATAATATAAACACAATATGGGCCCCTGTAATAATATACATCATTAATACTGTTATATATAATAATATAAACACAATATGGGCCCCTATAATAATATACATCATTAGTACTGTTATATATAATAATATAAACACAATATGGGCCCCTGTAATAATATACATCATTAGTACTGTTATCTATAATAATATAAACACAATATGGGCCCCTGTAATAATATACATCATTAATACTGTTATATATAATAATTTAAACACAATATGGGCCCCTACAATAATATACATCATTAGTACTGTTATATATAATAATATAAACACAATATGGGCCCTGTAATAATATACATCATTAGTACTGTTATATATAATAATATAAACACAATATGGGCCCCTGTAATAATATACATCATTAGTACTGTTATATATAATAATATAAACACAATATGGGCCCCTGTAATAATATACATCATTAATACTGTTATATATAATAATATAAACACAATATGGGCCCCTGTAATAATATACATCATTAATACTGTTATATATAATAATATAAACACAATATGGGCCCCTACAATAATATACATCATTAATACTGTTATATATAATAATATAAACACAATATGGGCCTCTATAATAATAATATACATCATTAGTACTGTTATATATAATAATATAAACACAATATGGGCCCCTACAATAATATACATCATTAATACTGTTATATATAATAATATAAACACAATATGGGCCCTGTAATAATATACATCATTAGTACTGTTATATATAATAATATAAACTCAATATGGGCCCCTATAATAATATACATCATTAGTACTGTTATATATAATAATATAAACACAATATGGGCCCCTGTAATAATATACATCATTAATACTGTTATATATAATAATATAAACACAATATGGGCCCCTACAATAATATACATCATTAGTACTGTTATATATAATAATATAAACACAATATGGGCCCCTGTAATAATATACATCATTAATACTGTTATATATAATAATATAAACACAATATGGGCCTCTGTAATAATATACATCATTAGTACTGTTATATATAATAATTTAAACACAATATGGGCCCCTACAATAATATACATCATTAGTACTGTTATATATAATAATATAAACACAATATGGGCCCTGTAATAATATACATCATTAGTACTGTTATATATAATAATATAAACACAATATGGGCCCCTGTAATAATATACATCATTAATACTGTTATATATAATAATAAAAACATAATATGGGCCCCTGTAATAATATACATAATTAATACTGTTATATATAATAATATAAACACAATATGGGCCCCTGTAATAATATACATCATTAATACTGTTATATATAATAATATAAACACAATATGGGCCCCTATAATAATATACATCATTAATACTGTTATATATAATAATATAAACACAATATGGGCCTCTATAATAATATACATCATTAATACTGTTATATATAATAATATAAACACAATATGGGCCCCTGTAATAATATACATAATTAGTACTGTTATATATAATAATATAAACACAATATGGGCCTCTGTAATAATATACATCATTAATACTGTTATATATAATAATATAAACACAATATGGGCCCCTGTAATAATATTCATCATTAATACTGTTATATATAATAATATAAACACAATATGGGCCCCTGTAATAATATACATCATTAGTACTGTTATCTATAATAATATAAACACAATATGGGCCCCTGTAATAATATACATCATTAATACTGTTATATATAATAATTTAAACACAATATGGGCCCCTACAATAATATACATCATTAGTACTGTTATATATAATAATATAAACACAATATGGGCCCTGTAATAATATACATCATTAGTACTGTTATATATAATAATATAAACACAATATGGGCTTCTGTAATAATATACATCATTAATACTGTTATATATAATAATATAAACACAATATGGGCCCCTGTAATAATATACATCATTAATACTGTTATATATAATAATATAAAAACAATATGGGCCCCTACAATAATATACATCATTAGTACTGTTATATATAATAATATAAACACAATATGGGCCTCTGTAATAATATACATCATTAATACTGTTATATATAATAATATAAACACAATATGGGCCTCTGTAATAATATACATCATTAATACTGTTATATATAATAATATAAACACAATATGGGCCCCTACAATAATATACATCATTAGTACTGTTATATATAATAATATAAACACAATATGGGCCCCTGTAATAATATACATCATTAGTACTGTTATATATAATAATATAAACACAATATGGGCCCCTGTAATAATATACATCATTAATACTGTTATATATAATAATATAAACACAATATGGGCCCCTACAATAATATACATCATTAGTACTGTTATATATAATAATATAAACACAATATGGGCCCCTGTAATAATATACATCATTAGTACTGTTATATATAATAATATAAACACAATATGGGCCCCTGTAATAATATACATCATTAGTACTGTTATATATAATAATATAAACACAATATGGGCCCCTGTAATAATATACATCATTAATACTGTTATATATAATAATATAAACACAATATGGGCCCCTGTAATAATATACATCATTAATACTGTTATATATAATAATATAAACACAATATGGGCCCCTGTAATAATATACATCATTAATACTGTTATATATAATAATATAAACACAATATGGGCCCCTACAATAATATACATCATTAGTACTGTTATATATAATAATATAAACACAATATGGGCCCTGTAATAATATACATCATTAGTACTGTTATATATAATAATATAAACTCAATATGGGCCCCTATAATAATATACATCATTAGTACTGTTATATATAATAATATAAACACAATATGGGCCCCTGTAATAATATACATCATTAGTACTGTTATATATAATAATATAAACACAATATGGGCCCCTATAATAATATACATCATTAGTACTGTTATATATAATAATATAAACACAATATAGGCCCCTGTAATAATATACATCATTTGTACTGTTATATATAATAATATAAACACAATATGGGCCTCTGTAATAATATACATCATTAGTACTGTTATATATAATAATATAAACACAATATGGGCCCCTGTAATAATATACATCATTAATACTGTTATATATAATAATATAAACACAATATGGGCCCCTATAATAATATACATCATTAGTACTGTTATATATAATAATATAAACACAATATGGGCCCCTGTAATAATATACATCATTAGTACTGTTATCTATAATAATATAAACACAATATGGGCCCCTGTAATAATATACATCATTAATACTGTTATATATAATAATTTAAACACAATATGGGCCCCTACAATAATATACATCATTAGTACTGTTATATATAATAATATAAACACAATATGGGCCCTGTAATAATATACATCATTAGTACTGTTATATATAATAATATAAACACAATAAGGGCCTCTGTAATAATATACATCATTAATACTGTTATATATAATAATATAAACACAATATGGGCCCCTGTAATAATATACATCATTAATACTGTTATATATAATAATATAAACACAATATGGGCCCCTACAATAATATACATCATTAGTACTGTTATATATAATAATATAAACACAATATGGGCCTCTGTAATAATATACATCATTAATACTGTTATATATAATAATATACATCATTAGTTATATAATAATATACATCATTAGTACTGTTATATATAATAATATAAACACAATATGGGTCCCTGTAATAATATACATCATTAATACTGTTATATATAATAATATAAACACAATATGGGCCTCTGTAATAATATACATCATTAATACTGTTATATATAATAATATAAACACAATATGGGCCCTGTAATAATATACATCATTAATACTGTTATATATAATAATATAAACATAATATGGGCCTCTATAATAATATACATCATTAATACTGTTATATATAATAATATAAACACAATATGGGCCCCTGTAATAATATACATCATTAATACTGTCATATATAATAATATAAACACAATATGGGCCCCTGTAATAATATACATCATTAATACTGTTATATATAATAATATAAACACAATATGGGCCCCTGTAATAATATACATCATTAATACTGTTATATATAATAATATAAACACAATATGGGCCCCTGTAATAATATACATCATTAATACTGCTATATATAATAATATAAACACAATATGGGCCCCTATAATAATATACATCAT
Source organism: Pelobates fuscus (assembly GCF_036172605.1). Taxonomy (NCBI): domain Eukaryota; kingdom Metazoa; phylum Chordata; class Amphibia; order Anura; family Pelobatidae; genus Pelobates; species Pelobates fuscus. The sequence continues at coordinate 14,699,611 of NC_086321.1, read as the reverse complement.
TAATACTGTTATATATAATAATATAAACACAATATGGGCCCCTGTAATAATATACATAATTAGTACTGTTATATATAATAATATAAACACAATATGGGCCCCTATAATAATATACATCATTAGTACTGTTATATATAATAATATAAACACAATATAGGCCCCTGTAATAATATACATCATTTGTACTGTTATATATAGTAATATAAACACAATATGGGCCCTGTAATAATATACATCATTAGTACTGTTATATATAATAATATAAACACAATATGGGCCTCTATAATAATAATATACATCATTAGTACTGTTATATATAATAATATAAACATAATATGGGCCTCTATAATAATATACATCATTAATACTGTTATATATAATAATATAAACACAATATGGGCCCCTACAATAATATACATCATTAGTACTGTTATATATAATAATATAAACATAATATGGGCCCCTGTAATAACATACATCATTAATACTGTTATATACTACCATAATATCACTGTATAAATATAATATGGCCCCCTATAGCTGGTCATTTATAATAATGTGGATAATAACGTGATAGTATCAGTGGCAACGAATGGTACTGGCCAGCAATATGTACAAATCACCTACTATCCCAAGACGTCTAGTATAAGCAAAATTTCATGACAGGTGTATAGTCGCCATATGGGCAGTCGTAACCTAGGACAAAACCCCACATCCCTAACCCAATAAGACACTGACACTAGGGTATATGGGTAAAATTGTCCACAGCTTTTATTAACCATTATAACCATTTGTTTAATAATAAGTTATCATCAATAATAACAATCATAAATATAATAATAATTTAACATATAAATATGGGTCATTGCCCCCATACTCCGCCCTCGCAACCGCATCCTTCTTTTAATATAACGGGCAATGACCCCCAACATACCAAACATAAATATATCTTTAACAATTTTCAACCTTATTCCAACATAACCATTTAAGTGCCAACCATAAATAACCACGGTAGGGGTATACCCGGATACCCCTACCCCACCAGGTTCTGAGCCACCTCCAGGACTCGAAACCTACCAACCACCAGTGACCACAATTTCCATGTCCGTGACGTTCCTCATGGGAGCCTATTTCCTCCTCCTCGGCTCCCTAACCCGCCGCTGTGACAAAACGGGAAACCATTAGTGATCTTAAAAAACAAAAAAAACAAAAAACCCAAGGGAGGGTGGGCGGGACAAACTCGGCTAGGTAAGAAATTAAATGTGCTCTGCCTAAAATGGCTGCCTATTTAAGTAGACCAGCCCTATTACCCACAACCACCCAGTCCTGCCGGCTCCTCCTAAGCCCGCCTCCTAACCCCTGTCAAGGCCCTCCTCCGCTAAGCTGCGCTTTGGCTCCTTGGGGCTACATGACAGGTGTATAGTCGCCATATGGGCAGTCGTAACCTAGGACAAAACCCCACATCCCTAACCCAATAAGACACTGACACTAGGGTATATGGGTAAAATTGTCCACAGCTTTTATTAACCATTATAACCATTTGTTTAATAATAAGTTATCATCAATAATAACAATCATAAATATAATAATAATTTAACATATAAATATGGGTCATTGCCCCCATACTCCGCCCTCGCAACCGCATCCTTCTTTTAATATAACGGGCAATGACCCCCAACATACCAAACATAAATATATCTTTAACAATTTTCAACCTTATTCCAACATAACCATTTAAGTGCCAACCATAAATAACCACGGTAGGGGTATACCCGGATACCCCTACCCCACCAGGTTCTGAGCCACCTCCAGGACTCGAAACCTACCAACCACCAGTGACCACAATTTCCATGTCCGTGACGTTCCTCATGGGAGCCTATTTCCTCCTCCTCGGCTCCCTAACCCGCCACGGGCTCAGACCTTGACCCCTTAAGCTGTCTGAGCTCCCCCACCCCGGAGAAAGAGTGCCTTTTGCATCCCCTCCTGCAGCCCCAGGTTCAGCAGGTCCCAGCCCACCGCTGACAGGTGAACGCCGTCCGGGCGATAGTACCCTGGCAAACCACCTTCCAGTTCCACGTGTCTCACCACCACTCCCCCCAACTTCCTCACAAAGCTAGCCATCAAACTATTAACTTTGCCCCTGCATCTATCCAAAGCCGCGTAGTCCCGGGCGTGCCTCCAGCGCAGCCGCGGGACCACTTCCGACCATACCAACATGACCCCGGGAAGCAGATCAACCAGCCTGTTAAGGTCCTGCTTCATCCACTTCACTAGCCTCCGCTGCGGAATGAGGCCCAAGTCGTTGCCCCCCGCATGTAGTACCAACATGTCGGGCCTTACCCCGCTCGCCACCTTCTGCAACACCACCCCACATATATCCCTCCAGCAATATCCCCTGTACCCCAGCCATTGTATTGTCAACTGGTCCTTTGGAAAGCCCAGCTGCTGGCCTTTCGCTCGAGCTGCAGCCCTCCTGGCGGCCCAGAAGACGAAGGAATGGCCCACGATCCAAGCAACACGACCTGGGGAAGGAGGAAAAGGAACAGTATCAATACCCCCCGGGCCCAACAGATTGCCCATTCCCCCCACTAGCGCCCTAGCTAGCACTCCAATAAGCCCAAACGAACATAAGAGCGAAACCTGACAGACTCCCATCTCCCAATCCTCTTGACCAGGTCGTCCCCCAGTCCCAGGCGCGCAGCTTCTGTGGCTGCTCCGATGCGAAATGAGTGGGTGCCGTAGGCGCTCGCACTCAACCCCAGTCGTACCAAGCCCTTCCGGAAAACTTTAGTGAATTGGAAGCGGGATAGCGACGAGCCGTCCGCATGCACCAAGAACGACCCGTCCACCATCGGCCTCCGTTCCAAGTAGTGCACCACCGCAGCCACCGGACACAAGGCTGAACCCGGCAGGGAGCCCAGGGTCACGTCCCTGCCCGCCCCTTTCACGTCAGTTTTTGACCTGGCCAGGTGCACCACCAATTTTCCCTCAAGTATGCGAACCCCCGCTGCCTGTATGCCCCCTGAAGCAGACCGTGAGGCACTCACCAACTCACCAATCCTGAAGGCCCCGAAAAAGGCCAGGAGGAATGCCGCCGTAAACAGAGCCACTTCAAACCCATCGAAGCAGATGTCAGGCAAGGCCCGAATCAGACCCCCCAGTACCCGTACTGACACCGGGCGCCTAGTGTCCGGCGCCCTACGTCCCCTTCGGTAGCCCTTAAGAGCCTGCCGTATAACAAAAGTTTTTGTAAGGTCCTCCCCCCCACGGAGCTTGAACCAAAAGGCCATTGCCGCCATGGTTCTATCCACTACCGCCGGAGACGCACCGCTTGCCAACAAATGGAAGATGAACCACAGGAAGGCGTCCAGCGGCGGCTCCCCTGACGCTCGCCTCCCCAGCCCGTCCCAGGAACGCTCCCATGCACCCCAGACCTTACTGTAGGCGGCCCAGGTGGCCGGTGCGAGCGACGCCTTCACAAGACCCCCAAGCATGACGCTCCTAACTGCCACATCTCGTCCGGGCACGCCAGGCCCACGTCCAGCGCCTCCGGGGCCACCGTCCGGAACCTGGTCCACTGAAAACGAGACAAAGCATCAGCCACCTCGTTCAGGTACCCTGGTACATGTCGCGCGCGAAAGACCACATTAAGGGACATGCACAGCAAGACAAATCGCCGCAACAACGCCACCACTGGCCTAGACGCTGCGGACAGGTTGTTAACCGCATGCACCACGGACATGTTGTCCGAGAAGAAGACCACTTTCCGGTCCCGCAAGCTAGCCCCCCACAAGGCCAACGCCACCACCAACGGGAACAGCTCCAGAAAGGCCAAGTTACGCATGAGGGGGCTCTGCCCCCACGCCACCGGCCACTTTTCTGCGCACCATTGCCCGCCGAAGTAGGCCCCAAACCCCACGCTGCCCGACGCGTCAGTAAACAGCTCTAGCTCGGCTGTCGACACGCCTTCCCGTCGGAAGAACACCGTCCCGTTGAAATCCCTCAAGAAGGTGTCCCACACGCCCAAGTCCGCCCGCATGGACGAGGATACTCGTATGAAATGGTGTGGAGACCGGGCCCCAGCCGTAGCCGCTGACAAGCTGCGGCTAAACACCCTACCCATAGGGATCACCCGGCAGGCGAAGTTGAGCATCCCGATCAACGACTGCAGTTGCCGGAGCGTCACCTTACGCGCCTGCCTCACCTCCCCCACTTTGGACCGTAGCGCCTCCAATTTGGACAGCGGCAGACGGCATTCCCCCAGCTCGGAATCAATCTCCAAACCCAAGAAGCTAAGGCACCCGGTCGGGCCCTCCGTCTTCTCCGCCGCTAGCGGCACCCCAAGTCGGCCAGCCACCCATTCGATGGTCCTCAGCAGGTGCAGGCAAGCCGGGGAGCCAGCCGGCCCCACACAGAAAAAATCATCCAAGTAATGTACCACCGCCCTGTCCCCGGCCTCAACCCGCACCACCCATTCAAGAAAAGAACTAAACTTTTCGAAATAGGAGCAAGAAATGGAGCATCCCATGGGGAGGCACAAATCCACATAGTAGCCCCCTTCGAAAAAACACCCCAGCAGGTGATGACACGCCGGGTGGACAGGGAGCAGCCGAAAAGCCGCTTCAATGTCAACCTTCGCCATAAGAGCCCCACGCCCAGCCCTCTTCACCAGCTCGACCGCCTGGTCGAATGATGCATAAGAGACCGAGCACAGCTCCTTATCAATGTCATCGTTAACTGACCCGCCCTTAGGGTACGACAGGTGGTGAATGAGCCGAAACTTCCCGGGCTCCTTCTTAGGGACCACACCAAGAGGGGAGACCCGAAGGCCCTCCATCGGCGGCACCGGAAACGGCCCAGCCATCCTACCCAACATAACTTCCTTACCCAGCTTTTCCCGCACCACCCCTGGAAATTCCGCCACCGATTTCAGGTTGCGCGGGTGCCCCATGCTCTCTCTAGCCTGGAACGGGATATAGAAACCTTGCCCGAACCCGGCCCTGAGGAGCTCGGCGTCCGCCCTATTACCGTAGCGGCTTAGCCATGGCTCCATCGCGTCTAGCCTCACTGGGGTTAGTCCCCTGGGCAGCGGAAGCCCCTCCACCGCCAACCGCGGACCCGGCTCCCGATCCCCCGGACTTACCTTTCTTGAAGCAGCGCTGCAGCCCGTGTGCCCCCCCGCAGCCGGAGCATTCATGCTTAAATCGGCAGGAAGCACCCCATTTGCATTGGCCTTCATTGAACAGCCAGCAGAGTCCCTTTTGCGAGGCGGCCGACGAGGCGGACTGTCCTTTCGCGCCAGCCGCATGCTGAAAGGGCTGCGCCTTCTGCGCCATCATTAGCTTCATCCAGAGAGGCAGGTCCATCTGGTCCCACCTCATACCCGGATTAGCCGCCAACCGCTGTCGGAACTGCTCGTCATACCGCCACCATGCCAGCCCGCCATAGGTGCGGTATGCCTCCCAAATCCCGTCCAAGTAGCAGAATAGGGAAGAGCAGACGCCCGGTGACTTTTCCCCTATCACGCTGGCCAAGACGCAAAACGCCCTTAACCAGTTCCCAAAGGATTTCGGTATCTTGCGATACTTCTTCCGCTTCTCCTCTTCCTCCTTCTTCTCATCTTTTTTATCTTCCTCCTTGAGGTCAATAAATTCCTCCAAGGGAAGGAGAGAGAAGATCTCTAAGTACTCCCCCTTCCAGATCTTGTCTTTCACCTCCTGTTTAAGGTGGACCCCGAGCGGGCCGGCAAACGAGACGTATGCGTGCTGCCTAGCCGCATCCGACACCCCCCCAGTCAGCTCCGCCCGCTCGTTCCCAGCATCTCCAGGGCCGGGTGCGGCCCCTGCCTCTACACTGTGTGCCGGCGCCGCCGGGGGCCCCACCCCAGGCCCACTAGCCGCTACCCCCTGCGCCCACACCTGCCCAACGCTCACCCCTGAATCACCCCCCGCCCCCAATGAGTGGAGCAGTGATTGTAGTGTTTGTATTAGTGTGTCTGAGTGCAATGATCCGTTGGACTCACCGGCCAAGCCCCCAGAACCGGAAGCGCTCGGGGCTGCGATGGGAACTGCTGTGCTTCCACGAATGGCAACGTCCACTGAAGTCCCGCCAACCGGGGAGCTCACCCGGTGCCTCCTGCACACTGATGAAGAGCGGCTCCGAGACCTGAAACGAGGAGAAGAAGTCCTGGGCAGGGTGCACTGTTCCCCAGCAACCCTCCCGTCCCGACCCAGGGAGCGCCTGCCGACCACCAAGGCCTCCCGGTACCCGCTGTCCTGTCGCTGCTTCCCAGGGGCCACACCCCGCGGGCTACGACTCCTACCGACACCACCTGGAACCTGCCCCCGTCGACCATGCCTGGGGGACCCCCCCCTACCACCCGCGGACCCACTAGATGAAGATCGACGTCGCCGCCTCTCGAAATGCCTACCGGCCCTAGCGCACCTAACTGGGGAGGGACTCCCACTGCTAGACCCGGAACCCGACCTAACACTGGGCCGACCCCGCCTACGCCCCCCCCTCTCCGCCCCTGAACTACTAAGGGCCCCACCCTCCTCACCCCCACTGCGCCCTGAAAAACTGCCCCTACGCTTCCCCCCCCGAACCCCCACTACCCCCTGCCCAGCCCTCCTAGACAAACCCCCTGACCTACCAGGGGAAAGAGCCCTCTGCCTGCCTACCTCCCCTACCTCCCCTTCTCCGGCCACCCTACCACTGGACCCCTGTGCCAAAACAGCCCGACCACCCCCTGCCACCTTCTGCCCTCGGCTAACCGGCCCCCCCTCCCCCACTACCAGTCTCTTAGGGGAAGCCCGACCCCCCTTGTCCCCTACAGCCTGGGCCCTGTCCTTCCCCCGAGTACCCTTAATGCCAGCCACATCATGGGGTGCCCCTGGAGGATCCCCAGCACTTGCCTGCTGCTTCCGGCTCGCCAGGGGCCCTCTCCGGGCCGTCCTGCCCTGGGCCCCGTCCTTCCCGGCCTCCAGTGTAGTGGGTGCCCTCCCGGGCTGCATCCCAGACGGGCCAGGCCCTGGGGAGGGCCGTTCTTCAGCCGCACGCCTCCGCACGCCGGGTGCCACCCTACCCGGTCCGGGGTGCGCACCGTCAGCCTCCGCAGCCGCCACCCGCCGGGAAGCACCTCGCCTAGGCCCGGGCCGCGCCGCGGGAGGCGGGGCCTCAACCACGGGGTCTGCGGGCCTGCTGCACGTGCCGCTTCCGCCCGCGGCCTCCATTCCGCCGACACCTCCATCCTCCAGACCCGATCCAGGACTCAGACGCCGCGGGGGCCTCCTGGCCCGTTGTGGCCTCTCTCCGCCGCCATCCCTCTCCGCCGCCGCCGTCAGGATCTGGTCCAGTTGGGCCCGAACCCAGCCCGCGTCCTGTCGCAGCGCCGCCGTCCGGATTCCAGCCAGCAACCTCTCCACGTCTTCCATGGCCCTGCAGAGGAGACAAAAAGGGGAAAAACCTCACCCAGAAAAGCAGTGAACACCAGGGTGCACACAAACTCGGCTAGGTAAGAAATTAAATGTGCTCTGCCTAAAATGGCTGCCTATTTAAGTAGACCAGCCCTATTACCCACAACCACCCAGTCCTGCCGGCTCCTCCTAAGCCCGCCTCCTAACCCCTGTCAAGGCCCTCCTCCGCTAAGCTGCGCTTTGGCTCCTTGGGGCTACAAGAATGTAGTGTTAATTTTGGCGGCAAATTTCAATTTAGTATTAGTCATAGTCTTTTGACTAAAAAAACATTTTGGTTTTAGTCGTATTTTAGTCATCTGAATTGTTTTAGTCTAGTTTTAGTCGACTAAAGCTCAAAAATGTTAGTCGACCAAAATTTGACTAAAATTGGTAGTCGACAAAACTAACACTGGTATACAAACTTTTTTTAAATTGCAGATATAATGTTTGCATTTTTATTGAAGGAACAATCTAAGTAACACAACCACTAAAGCTTATGATAGAAGGGGTTTGAAAAATCTCCACCAGAGACCGTCCCTATGGTGAATGCCCTCCTCCAGATGCTCAGATATTTATTTGTTGGGATCACTTCCTCATTTTATGTCCAACTCCATCCAACCAGGAGGCTGCATGTGATGAGGACAGTTTACTATACAGAAAGCAGAGAAAACATTTTTAGAATATAACTTGGATAAACTATTGCTATTGCAGCCAGCCAGAAACAGTTTTTTAGTATATTGCCAATTTAGCAATATAATTAATTATCATATGGAACACTTTAAGCGCTCCCTCACAGTCAGGGTGCTCAGTGATGATTCAGAGCATTGTCACTAGGTTACCGGGATAATGCTCATATTCACTACATGAGAAAAGCATGAAATGAGGTATGCACCAGCTGAAGGTGCAGACCACACGCTCCCCCACTGGACAACCACGGATGCATTCCACAGAATCATTCGATTATTAGGGCCCATACCCAGTGGTGTATTTTGGATTTATGCTGCCCCAGGTACAACTAAATTCAGTCAACCCCCAAACCTAGATTTGCCCCCCCAATTCGTGTCAAGTGTCAAGCAGAATGGTAAGCAGGAGTGGGGCAAATACAATTTTTAATGCTAATATTACACACATAACCCTCACATTCAGACAACGCCACACACTCACATTCAGCCAACTCCACACACAATCACACTCAGCTAATCCCACACTCAGCAAACTCTTGAAAGCACACAACCCAGCATTCAAACACCAGCACTACATACCAACACAAACTGCATTTAAATGCCAACACTAAATATAGATGCGCCCCTACATTCACACACACACCTGCTCGATTACAAAAACATGCTTACATTCAAACAAACAGACACTGCTCACAAACACAGCCCTACAAATAATGGCAAATGGTTGATCCACACATGGCATAGCATTCTGAGAGTTGTACAAAAGTTGAGAGTCTACCTTTTGTCTACTCTTGCGCTACGTGGGGGAGGGTGGGGGGGTAAAAATTCCTTAAACCCGGACTATTATTTTCACCACTCCAGCCAGCCCCAAACACACAATCAAACTTAGCCAACTCTACACATACACATCGCACTCATCCAACCAGTACGAAGACACAACCGCCAGAATCACATTTAGCAACCACGTATGTTCCACTCAGGTGAAAGAAATTTATAATAAAATACTACTATAGTTTGGTATACTTGTGAAAATGAAGAGTAGATTATTAAAACATTTTTTTCTTATATGAAATTAGGATTATAAATCACCCATAAAGGCCATTCCCAGCCCCATTCTTTGTCATTCTCCCAGAAACACCACCTAGAATGAAACTGATCCCCTTTTGACATTTGACAGCTTGGGGCAAATGCGTATTGAGTTTTAAACAACAAGTACTGTGTGATATGGAGGCACTGTGTGATATCTAACTGCCGGAGCTTCATGAACTCTAACTACCATATTCTCAACCCCTTGACTCATCACATGTAGGATAAGAACAGAGAGATATGCGGAAACTTTGATAATATAATGAACTTTGAGCTAACTTTCCCTACCCTGCCTAGTTCAGTTCAAAGATTAGTCCACCTACGGTGACAACTGAGAGATAGGAATGGACCAATGGATCTACCTAACTATGGGTTTATATAGACCAGAAATAGAACAAGCCTTGCACAGTGATTTTATTAAAGGACACGGAGGCTCATATTATGCTTATCTCCTTCTTTATTATACCTCAGCAGCAAAGAGAAGGTATAAGACATTCATAGAAAAATCAGAACAAGTTCTCAAAGGGTTAACACAACATTATACTCTTAACCAATAGGCATGTGCATGGGGAAAATATTCGGCTCGGATCGGCATTCTGAAATTTGGGACTTCATCAATTCGGAACTTCGGCACTTCGGATCTTAGACTCTTCGGAACTTCGGCAACTTCGGAACTTCGGCAACTTCGGAACTCCGGCATTTCGGGACTTTTGTTGCAGCCGCTTGGTAGATAACTCCCTAATTCACAAGGTATTAGGGAGTTATCTACCAAAAGGCTGAAAGACCTGAATTGGTCTTTCAGACAAATTTACTAATACTAAGTAAAAATTACTTAGTATTAGTAAATTGTGCCCCTACTCGCAATACCGCGAGTAGGGGCATGTCTATTAAACAGTGAGCAGCCTGTGGCGGGCCCTGAGCGGGCCCTAAAGTAAAAAAAGGGCCTCCCCACCGGCCCCCACCCCTGAGCGGCGGTGGGGGCCCTAAATAAAAATTGGGGGGGAGGAACCTAATGTCCTCCTCCCTGGCCCCCACCCCTGAGCGACGGGTGTGGGCCCTAAATACAAATGGGGGGGACCTAATGTCCTCCCCCTGGCCCCCACCCCTGAGTGGTGGGTGGGGGCCCTAAACAAGAATAAGGGGGGGACCTAATGTCCTCCCCCCTAGCCCCCACCCCTGAGCGGTGGGTCAGTCTCTTCATTTACCTGTCAGAGCACTCTGATTGGATGGCTTAAACCCACCAATCAGAGTGCTCTGAGCCTAATTGCAGGGTGGGACAAGACTTTATAAGCCTTCCCTCGCCCTGCAGAGCTGCGCAGAGCCCTCGCCGGGTAAAGATGGATTATATTTTTTTTATGCTCGTTTTTTTTTTGTTTTGTTTTTTAATTGCGTCGGTTATTATGGATATTTATTTGCCCTCTTTTGGGACTGAAAAACAAAGATTTTAGAAGAATGAAAACATTGAATGGTAAGTTTATTTTTATTTTTACAGGTACTTAGTTAAATAGTCCCCCCTCATTATTTTTAGGGTGAGGGGGGTAGGTAGGAGTTTTCTTTTTGGGGGAGGGGGTGACTAGGGGTATATGGGGGCCTAAACAAGAATAAGGGGGGGACCTATTGTCCTCCCCCCTGACCCCCACCCCTTAGCCGTGGGTGGGGGCCCTAAATACAAATTGGGGGGAACCTAATGTCCTCCCCCTGGCCCCCACCCCTTAGCGGTGGGTGGGGGCACTAAATGCAAACTGGGGGGGACCTATTGTCCTCCCCCCTGGCCCCACCCCTGAGCGGTGGGTGGGGGCCCTAAACAAAAATAAGGGGGGAACCTATTGTCCTCCCCCCTGGCCCCCACCCCTGAGCGGCGGGTGGGGGCCCTAAATACAAATGGGGGCGGCCTATTGTCCTGCCCCCTGGCTCCCACCCCTGAGTGGTGGGTGGGGACCCTAAACAAGAATAAGGGGGGGACACCTAATGTCCTCCCCCTGGCCCCCACCCCTGAGCGGTGGTTGGGGGCCCTAAATGAAAATTTAATCCCCCTCCCCCCCAGGTGACTAGGGGTCCCCAAACCCCTAGTCACCCCCTCCCCCAAAAAGAAAACTCCTACCTACCCCCCTCACCCTAAAAATAATGAGGGGGGACTATTTAACTAAGTACCTGTAAAAATAAAAATAAACTTACCATTCAATGTTTTCATTCTTCTAAAATCTTTGTTTTTCAGTCCCAAAAGAGGGCAAATAAATATCCATAATAACCGACGCAATTAAAAAACAAAACAAAAAAAAAACGAGCATAAAAAAAATATAATCCATCTTTACCCGGCGAGGGCTCTGCGCAGCTCTGCAGGGCGAGGGAAGGCTTATAAAGTCTTGTCCCACCCTGCAATTAGGCTCAGAGCACTCTGATTGGTGGGTTTAAGCCATCCAATCAGAGTGCTCTGACAGGTAAATGAAGAGACTGACAGGTAAGTCTCTACATTTACCTGTCACAGCACCCTGATTGGTTGGTTTGAAATCCACCAATCAGAGTGCTCTGTGTCATTTTACACAGCGTGGTTAAGTTCTTTGGAATTTTCCCACGCTGTGTAATTTGACTCATAACTCTCTGATTGGTTACTTAATCCACCAATCAGAGTGTTATGAGTCAAATTACACAGTGTGGGAAAATTCCAAAGAACTTTCCCACGCTGTGTAAAATGACACAGAGCACTCTGATTGGTGGATTTCAAACCAACCAATCAGAGTGCTGTGACAGGTAAATGTAGAGACTTACCTGTCAGTCTCTTAATTCACCTGTCAGAGCATTCTGATTGGATGGCTTAAACCCACCAATCAGAGTGCTCTGAGCCTAATTGCAGGGCGGGGCAAGGCTTTATAAGCCTTGCCCCGCCCTGCATAGCTCAGTCTGCGCGGAGCCCTCGCCAGGTGAAGATGGATTATTATTTTTTTTGCGCTCGTTTTTTTTAATGGATTTTTATTTGGCCTTTTTTGGGGCTGAAAAAAGAAGATTTTAGAAGAAAGAAAACATCGAATGGTAAGTTTATTTTTATTTATTTTTACAGGTATTTAGTTAAAGGTCCTCCTTCATTATTTTTAGGGTGAGGGGGGTAGGTAGGAGTTTATTTTTTGGGGAGGGGGTGACTAGGGGTTTGGGGACCCCTAGTCACCTGAGGGGAGGGGGGTTAAATATGTATTTAGGGCCCCCACCCGCCGCTCAGGGGTGGGGGCCAGGGAAGGAGGACATTAGGTCCCCCCCCATTTGTATTTAGGGCCCCCACCCACCACTTAGGGGTGGGGGCCAGGGGGGAGGACATTAGGTCCCCCCCATATTTTTGTTTAGGGCCCCCACCCACCGCTCAGGGGTGGGGGCCAGGGGGGAGGACATTAGGCCCCCCCCAATTTGTGTTTAGGGCCCCCACCCACCGCTCAGGGGTGGGGGCCAGGGGGAGGACATTAGGTCCCCCCCATTTGTATTTAGGACCCCCACCCACCGTTTAGGGGGGAGGACATTAGGTGTCCCCCCCCATTTGTATTTAGGGCCCCCACCCACCGCTCAGGGATGGGGGCCAGGGGGGAGGACATTAGGTCCCCCACCATTTGTATTTAGGGCCCCCACCCACCGCTCAGGGGTGGGTGCCAGGGGGGAGGACATTAGGTCCCCCACCATTTGTATTTAGGGTCCCCACCCACCGCTCAGGGGTGTGGGCCAGGGGGGAGGACATTAGGTCCCCCCGATTTTTATTTAGGGCCCCCACCCACCGCTCAGGGGTGGGGGCCGGTGGGGAGGACAATAGGTCCTCCCCCCTTTTTTACTTTAGGGTCCGCACCCGCTCAGTGAGGGGGGACCCTTTTTTATTTTTATTTTTTAACAGTGAGCAGACACAGCGAGTAGGGGCATAATTTACTAATACTAAGTAATCTTTACTTAGTATTAGTAAATTTGTCTGAAAGACCAATTTAGGTCTTTCAGCCTTTTAGTAGATAGCTCCCTAATACCGTGGGAAATAGGGAGTTATCTACTTATTCATTCCTGTCATTACACTGACTGGCCAAGTAACTTACATTTTATATGAATGTATGTTACTTGATTGTTGTAAGTGTTGCAAATGCTTACAGCTGAATCCTGGCTATGTTTGTATACTTTTTATTTAAAATTGTATACAATATAACATTCTTCTTCTTTCACTGGGTAAGTATATTAGTACTTAGGCAATACTGTGCTTCGGAACTTTGGAACTTCGGCACTTTGACACCTCAGAACTTCGGCAACTTCGGCACTTCAGCAATTCGGCACTTTGGCACTACTACACTTCGGAAATTCGCTAATTTTGGCACTTCGGGACTTCAGCAATTTGGCACTTCGACAATTCAACTATTCGGACATTCGGAAGCACCCGAATGTCCGAATTACCCGAAATTCGGCCGAATTACCCGAAATTCGTCCGAATTTCAATTCTGACCGAAACGAATTGCACAAGTATATTAACCAATGGGAACAGTCCACATATCCATAACCACCCATGTGACCTTTCCTCTCCCTCTTTCTTTGCTGCTGCCTCAGCTAAGTATCACCCAATTTTAGCTCTCTCTACTTCAGAGGAGCTTATGCTTGAATTTGTTAGACTTTGTATATTCCTGTTAGGTGTATTTATTCATGTATATTTATTCATGTATATTTCCCTAGATATATTTCTTTAAATATAACTTGTCTTTATGCGTTCTGGTGATTTTACACCTCTCCTGCGGTTTCCCGTCATCCCCGGCGGTAAACCCCCTCCCTCCCTCACCTCTTCGGGTAGTTTATTACCCGCTCGCATTCCCATCCTTTCCCCAGAGCTACCCGCGGCGGCCGTTTACCCAGCGCGGGCATTTCCCAGCCGAGCGCCGCTCGCGCGTGTGCAATGGCGGCCGCACGGCGCGGCAGCCATTATCACTAATGACACGGATAGGGACTTTGCCGCGCTTTTCCCTGCGCCCCGAGGGGTGGGCAGGCGCGCGCGGATTGGCTACTGGCTGTTGCTGGTAGCTTACCAGTACTCCCTTGCGACCATTACGGAAGGAACACTCGGTAAGCTGACAGCCTTTGCTTGTGCCTTGCCCTGTCACTCTTAGCCAGCCACAGAGCTCTTTTTCCATCTGTGTCATTTGAAGTTGAGATTATTACTTCCCCACATAGGGTTTAAAGGGGCAGTATTGCTGGGTACACCCATAGCAAGCTTATACTCACATATACTCTGAGTACATTCAGATTGCCCCTGCTCCAACTGATTGTAAGCTTATTGCTCCAAACGTGCTTCAGGTACTTTGGCTAGAATGCAGCACCCCAGGGACCAGGAGGTTTCCACCCCTAATAGTGCCAGTAAGGACACCAAACACCGCGTGTCCCCTGCCACACGTCCACTCTCCCCACAGAGAGAGGATGTGGCATCTATGGAGCAACTGAACTCGGAAGAGTTACATTCACTCCTAGATGCGACCATGACCAAATCGGTCACCCAAGCCATCTACACGGCGATGGGGGCGATGTCAGATAACCTGACCCAATCTATGAGCAACGCTATCCTGGCGTCTAACCACAACCCTAGCGGCCTCCGCCCTAAGGCAATGACAAGCCTTCATGCCTCAGCGGCCGCAAGGCTACAGAAAAGACCCACCACGTGGGCAGACAAACCTCCAAAACGAGCATGACGGACAGGTTGCGCCCTGTCACTAATGAGGACGTGGGGCCCCCACGTAAACGAGCCACCTGCCGGGCAAAAACGGTGAGGGCATGGAAATGGGCAAAAGCCCTAACAGATATCCGACTCTGATTCGGACCCTGAAGAGGTATTGAGCGAGTCTGAGGAAATCGGCTCTTTTGAATCGGAGAACTCCCCCCCTGGAGTGCAGGTTGGCAGTCAAACCAGCCAACACGGGTCATCCTAGACCCGCAGGGTGAGCCCCTATTTAACCCGGACGACCTACAACACCCTAGGTCTACTGAATGGTTCCCAGCGGACCATGTGGCCAAATATATAGCGGCCAGGATATGGAAACCCCTGGATAAAACAACCAGGAATAAACTTAGGGCGGAATGCCCACACCCGACGGTCCCCGATATGGCCTGTGTCACAACGGAAGTGGACCCTAAAATTGCCCAGTTCCTGGGAAAAGCTGGCTGGAAAGCCAAAAAAGGTCTGGATTACTCCCTGCGCCAATGCCAGGACAAGGTGCTTGACTCCTTGAGCCCCAGCGCAAAAATCTTCGACATGGTCGAAGCTGCACTCTCAGGCGACACACCAGTAGACCTCTTGGCTATCCGAGAGTGGGAGCAACGCCTATTTGCCTCATCGGCAACTCCAACGCTGCGCTAAGTACAGAGAGGCGTAAAGCGATTCTTATGAAAATCGACCCAAAACTGGTCAATATGGCCATATCTGAGCCTGGACCGCAGGCAAAAGGCCTCCTTTTCGGAGACGACTTTGTAAAAGAGTTGGGCACTTATGTGAGCACATTTACAGCCCTGGACAAGGCGTAAACAAACCTGAAACAAGTGTTCTCCCCAAAGGTTTTTGGGGGGACTGGCAAACACTGGGGCCGTCTGTCCAGCCGTCCATCACAGGGCTCCTACCGGGGCTACCGAGGCCCCACTACATCAAGGTTCCCACAGATGGAGACCAGAAATCCCACACCCTTCTTTCCAGTCAGGGGCAGATGATGGCAACCCAGAGGGCACAGGGGGCGCCCCATACGGCCGACGGCCTTATGGTAAGTACTCTCCCTTTCCCCCCTTCTTGTACATCATATGTGGGGGGCAGACTATCCCAATTTGTCGGGGCATGGCACAGACTCACGTCCGATGCCTGGATTCTCAACATAGTTTTAGGGTACCACATAGAGTTTGTGCAAAACCCAGTCCAATCCGCAATGCAACGGCGGATGGTGTTTACCCCACAGGACAGGGAACTCGTGTCGAGGGAAATCAGAGCACTGACGGAGAAAGGCGCGATCTACCAAGTCGCGCCTCACTCCCCTGGTTTCCTGAGCAACCTGTTCTTGGTTCCCAAAAAGGGCGGTGGAGTGAGACCGGTGATCAACCGACGCCCACTCAATGCATTTGTACGATATCACCACTTCAAAATGGAAGGGATTCATTGCCTGCGAGACCTTCTCAGGCTGGGGGATTGGATGGTCAAACTGGACCTTCAAGATGCCTATCTCACCATTCCCATCGCGAAGGAGGGTCATCACCTCCTCCAATTTCAATGGAACGCACAGATGTGGAGGTTCCAGTGCCTGCCATTTGGCCTATCATCAGCACCATGGTGCTTTACGAAACTGTTGAAGCCGGTGGTGGCGCTGCTGCGCAGCAGAGTGGTGCGCATGATCATATATTTGGACGATATGCTGATCATGGCATACTTCAACAGCACCTATCCTGGGCGATATCGCTCCTACACAACCTGGGATTCCTAATCAACTGGGAGAAGTCGGTGCTAATCCCCTCCCAGTCCATAGAATTCCTAGGATTCAATATAGGGGCAGTCCAAGGGACCCTAAGCTTACCGCCCACGAAGATCAAAACCATCAAAAAGGAGATCCGCAGAACATTGGCTCGCCCAGCACTCACGGTGAGACAACTAGCCAGAATAATTGGACTCCTCTCAACCTCAATAGAAGCGATCTTCCCGGGACCTCTGCATTTCAGGGCCCTACAGAGACTAAAAGCCGCGCAGCTACACTCAGGTCACTCCTACACAGACTCCGTGCCACTCGATCACACAGCCAAGGAGGAACTCGGCACCGCCCCAGATTGCATAATAGAATCCGATGCCAGCACACAGCGTTGGGGAGCGCGTTGTGGTCATACCTCCACAGGCGGAAGATGGTCCCAAGCAGAAAGGGCACTGCACATCAACAGCCTGGAACTTATGGCAGGATCATTCGCGCTGAAGAGCCTCTTAGGTCCCACAACGCATTGCTCCATCATCTTGAGGATGGACAACATATCAGCAGTGCAATACATCAACCGCCTCGGCGGCACCAGGTCCAAAATTTTAGCAGATCTAGCCACAGAATTCTGGCAATTTTGCTTGGAACACAACATATCAGTACGAGCCGAATACATCCCGGGACTCTCGAATACCGTAGCGGATTGGAACTCTAGACTCCTCCGGGATGCCAGCGACTGGCGCCTGAATCGCGGAACGTTCCTACGGCTGCAAACACTATGGGGCCCGATGTACATAGACCTGTTTGCGTCTCGATTGAATACACAAATTCCAGAGTTCTTCAGCTGGAGACCAGATCCAGAAGCACTAGCTACGGACGCATTCCTCCAACCGGCCGAGCAGAAGACTGTACGCATTCCCTCCGTTCGCTCTGCTGGCACGGACATTGGTACACCTCGAGCGCTCACGGACATCCCTGGTCCTCATAACGCCATTCTGGACAGCACAGCCTTGGTTCCCTTCACTCATGGAGATGTTCATAGACCTCCCCAGACTGTTTCCCGAGGACCCGCGTCTCCTTTCGGACCCCGAAGGGCACCCACATCCACTAATGATGCAGAGACAACTCAAGTTGTTAGCGTGGCTCCTTTCCCGGGACCCTGGGTCGTACCAGATGTTCCACAGGCAACTCTTGAACTACTGGCGGGAGCCTGGGCTCCAGGAACACGGAGATCCTACAGTAGGGCTTGGAACGCCTGGAGTGGTTGGTGCATGGAACAACAAGTGGATCCTGTATGTGCCCCTGTGAACTACCTGCTACATTTCCTTACACTCCTATATGACCAAGGCCTAGCGTACCGGACTATCAATGTATACAGGCAGGCCTGGACTGGCTATCGGGCATACCGGGCAAATGCCGGTGGGCCGCGATGGCCGTGGGGCCGAGGCCGGCAGGGGAGATCATAGGATCTCCCCTGCCAGCCCCTGCAGGGCCAGCGCTACCCGAGCGCCGGCCCTGCTGTGTGTCTCCATGGGCCGGTGGGGAGATCAAAGATTTCCCTCACCGGCTCTCAGGCACTGTTAAGGGCGGCTGCTGGCTGGGGAGTGTGGGAGGGAGGAGAGGACCGGCAGAGCTCTATCCAGCAGCTCCGCCGGGTCCTCTCGCGAGGTCTGAGCGTTGCCGCGGTTACCACGGCAACGCTCAGATCTCGCGAGAGTGAACTCTAGCCGGCAGGGGCTAGTGTTCACTCTCACCACTGGACCACCAGGGAAGGATGGCAGCATGGCACCCCACCCACAGGCAGAACAGATCTCCCCCCCTCCCAGGATAAAGGTAAGAAGGGAGGGGGGGGTTATAACTTTTTTTTTTTAATTATTAATAAAATAAAATAATATACATTTAAATTAAAAAATCACACTAACAGCCCCCTCACACACACATCACCCCCAGCCACACATACATCACCCCCAGCCACACACACATCACACCCAGACACACACACAGCACCCCCAGACACACACACAGCACCCCCAGACACACACAGCACCCCCAGACACACACACACACACAGCACCCCCAGACACACACACAGCACCCCCAAACACACACACAGCACCCAAACACACACACCGCACCCAAACACACACACAGTGCACCCAGACACACACAGCGCACCCAGACACACACAGCACCCTCAGACACACAGCACACATCACCTTCAGACACACACAGCACCCTCACTCACACACAGCACCCTCAGACAGACAGCACCCTCGCTCACACACACAGACACACATATATATATATATATATATATATAATATAAAATAACCCTCATTGAGTTAACAGACAAAGAAAATTAGAAACCTAGAATGTGATGGCAGATAAAAACACCCTCACACACAGCACCCCTCTTACATACACACACACTGCGCCCCTCACACATACAATACGTCCAAATAAATATATATATATATATATATATATACACACACACTACAGCACCCCTCACCCTGCACCACAACACACATTACGCTCCAGGTACACGCTAGATCCCTTACCCTATATGCACTCTTAATCCTCTATATATATACACACACACACACACACACAAACAGAATCTCCTATACACACTCTTGGTCCTTTACACACTAGATCTCCTACACACACACACACACACACTGCACCACCTACACACACACTACATTCCTTGTCAGCAAACACATACAACATTCTCTAAACACACCCTCTCTACAACCCCTACACACACTACGTCACCTATACACACACACTACAGCCCGTATGCACACACTCGCTACATCCCCTATAACACTATGCCCCCTATACACACACTCTCTACAGCCCCTAGCCACACATATTACGCCACAAACACAAATTAAATTGACCTATTTACACAATACCACACCACACTCTACACACACACAATCCCACATGCACCATACACTTTCCTGGCCCTTTTGTCCTCTGGTATCTCACCTGTGGAGACACCAGAGACAATTTAAAAGCCAACTCAGTGCAAGCATGTTATTACATTTGCTTGCGCTGCGCAGAACAAATACAGGGCCTTTTTCTAATGCCAGAGCTCTTCAGCGGGGCTCTGTGTATTGAACCAACATGCTCACTTTGAGAGGGGGCGTGATTGTCATTAGTGATGACAAAACACACCCTCTCTGGCCCGGGCCTAATTTTTTTCCCAGTCCGGCCCTGTATACAGGTCAGCGATCTCTGCCGGACACAGGGGTATAGAAGGATCCCCAGCAAGTAAACACCTACTAGTTACGCGGAGTTCGATTTGCAAGACCCCCACAACCCCGATATACATCAGTGTGGGACGTGAACCTAGTCTTAAACCTATTGGAACAATGGCCACAGAACTCTACCCTCACACTGAAACAACTATCAGCGAAACTGGCCATGCTCTTCTGCCTGATATCATGCAAAAGAGTCTCGGACGTCCGGGCACTAGATGTTGATGCACGCTCGTTCACTCCAATAGGAGTGACATTCAACATTTCCAGGCGTACAAAATCAGCGATCTCATCAGTATCGTACCCAGCATTCCCTCACAATGCAAACCTATGTTCAATAGCCTGTCTCAAGGAATATGAGAAACGGACACAGGCATTTCGAAGCCCTAGACATCATGAATTGTTTCTGGCCATTAACACGCCACACCAACCAGTAACTTCGGTAACGATAGCCCGATGGGTGAAGTGGATAATGACCTCCGCAAGTATAGATACATCCATATATGGGGCACACTCCACTAGGGGAGTTATGGCGTCTAAAGCATTTACTTTGGGATGCAGGCTGGAAGATCTTTTGCGGACGGCAGATTGGTCCCGTGAATCCACCTTTAAGGAATACTATTTTCACCCTACAGACCACGTATCATCGTCAGTCATTGCACAGCTTTGAACTAACATAATATGAGCCTCCGTGTCCTTTAATAAAATTACCAGATTTTACTAATTACATGACGCAAAGTCATGATTTTATAAAGGACACGGAGGCGAATATTGGCCCACCCGGTAAGTATCTCATTTCCATATCAGCTCATAGAATAGAGTTGAGTTCCCACCCGATAAGTCTTAGAATGCAGAGTTGGCTTTTGTCTAGATTCAATTCGATTATGCATGATAGAGATATATTACACACAGTAGCACATACAGCATGCAATTCAGTCTATAGACAAATAACGAGTATAGTAAGAATTAGTCACCATCAATGTGACAAACAGTTCTTAGACCACATTTTACCATTTCTTTTCTCTATCCCATTCCAGCTTGATGCCTTGGATGACCAGTTGTCACCACAGTTCACACGGATAAGTTCTACAGTTCCGTTATATGGAAGAGTTCGACACAACGTTCCAGTTGTTCTTCTCAAGTTGTAGTGATTCAGCTTCGGCATGACCAAAGAAAGAGGGAGAGGAAAGGTCACATGGGTGGTTATGGATATGTGGACTGTTCCCATTGGTTAAGGGTATAATGTTGTGTTAACCCTTTGAGAACTTGTTCAGATTTTTCTATGAATGTCTTATACCTTCTCTTTGCTCCTGAGGTTGGTATAATAAAGAAGGAGATAAGCATAATATTCGCCTCCGTGTCCTCTATAAAATCATGACTTTACGTCATGTAATTAGTAAAATCTGGTAATTAATGTTCATAATTTCATTTCATTAAAGGGTTCTATTCATTGAAAGTAATTCCTTAATATCTCAATGTGCATTCAAATTGTAATATTTAAGGAAACCCACCAACCTGACCCAAAATTGCAATATGGTGTGTTTGTAATTTTAAGGTATTTTAGAAATACATTGGAATACAATTAGGACATTTAACAAACAATTAGGACATTAACATTTAACAAACACTAAAGTGAAGCACAATTTAGCTTTTTAAATACTTTTTGCTCACATACTCTTTCCAGGTGAAATTAAAAATGTTTGGTCTCAATTTCTGGTTTAGTCATTTCAATTTTTGTAATTACCGGTACATTTAGCTGAATCAAAGAAAAAAATTTACCTGCGCTCTCTCCTAAAGCCCTATGTATATTTAAACAAATGGAGGTCATTTCGTTACTCCAATGGCCATTGGAGGGAATGTCCGCCTGCCATAACAAGGCAGACCCCCTCAGGTGGGTCCTACACTGACCTTTCACCTTGCCAATGGCCATTGGAGTAACTAAATAGCCTCCATTTGTTTAATATACATAGGGATCTAGGAGAGAGCGCAGGTAACTTTTTTTCCTTTGGTATTAACTGTATGTATTGGGGCTGCTGCCCAGGATTGATGGGAGTTTGAGCGCAGGACTTGTCTTTTTGTATTTGCATTTAGCTGAATACCTGCTCTGACGTTCACACTTCATGGATGCTGGATTTCCGCTACATATTTTCCATGTTTTTTGGCCAGGGATGACCCACACCCATGTGATGGCATAGGGTGGTACGAAGACAGGAAGAGAGATATATATTTACTTCTAAAAACAGCACCATGTGGTGACCCAATATTCCTGACATTAATTGTGCAAACTCTCCTTAAACTGCTACGCTGAAGGTTGCCCAGTCCCCTGTTACATATAGATAAAACATAAGACGTTTAATTGTAACCATATTTGCACCCACCATTTTATAAAATATTGGTCCCTTTTGGCAGCTCTGTGGAGCTGCAGACCGGAAATGACGGCCACCGGACCACCAGGGACCCCACCGGACCACCAGGCAGCCCCCACTGGACCACCAGGGATTTAAGGTAATTTTTTTAGTCACCCCCCTCTCCTCATCACCCCCTCTCACAATCACCCCCCCTCTCCTCATCTCGACTTTTTTTAAATTTATTATCCGTGCCACATTTTTTATAAAGGTTAGTACCAATCACATGTTTCATTTAACATATTGATATATATCACAGTAATGATGTATTTTATTGTCTCTCATGTAATTTACAAACTTAAAAATGGGAGGTGAAAGGGCCTCATAAGTGGAATAGCCTACGGCCTCTTTTCATCTAACTCTGGCTCTGAGCACCAGGCATTGAATAATCCCATTGGCACTAACATTGGACATATATCCCCAAGAACCATGCCCTCAGGTATCAGTAGTGGTAGGTCCACAGAGATACAGTGATGGCACTGGTTTTTGATGAAGATGTGCCCAAGTATATTTTTACATTTATGGCACCAGAAACCTCTCTGTCAGCCAGGGATGTTTGAAAGACTGGCTTACTTTGCTGGATCTGAACGAGTTAAAGGATTTGCATAGTTCACTTCTCTCGTGGGAACCTTTCTGTACATTAGATGCTATAACATATGAGTAATCAGCCATCTAAGGTAACTTTAAAATTAGAAATTTAGTTGGCATGGGTACTATCCACGTGTCACACATTTGATTTCTTGGCAATAATTTAAATTTTTTGAAGGTAATGTTAAGATATTAAAGTACTATTTAAGTGTCTTCATTTTACAATAGCCCTTCATAGTAATTTGAAAGCTCAAGAGCCAAGTTTTTAATGACAGTAAGTGTGAGGAAAATGTCATGGGCATAGTCAAAAAATTACAAGCGGAATTGTTTAATAAGCTTGTGTGCGGCCCAAGAAGATGAAATCGCCGGCAAAAGTGAGTAAGTCAATTAAAGCTGCTTTTCGTTTTAGGCTAATTCTTTTCTGTTTCTCTTATAGATACATGGCGTATAAAGTGATAATAAGGTCAATTCAACAGAATTCTGACACAGATAAAATGAGTCTGCATTCATAGTCGTTGGCTGGTATCTTATCACCTTTACATACAGTCTCAGATAATATCCCTCCCAGGACAAATCCTGATTCTCCAGATTTATGTAAAATGAAACATTTAATTATCCTCTAAAATATAAGAAAAACAAAACATTCAAGAGAAGAACCTAATTAATTTTTGTTATCAAGTGTCATTGTTATTACCCATGCCATTGCTGGTCCATCCATATAGATATGGTACCTAGATATAGATGCTATGCCATGCAAAGGCATTTCATGTAAGGGCAATGAGAGGTTACAAAATCATTTTTCACTTAAAGTGCCAAGAAAATTAAAGGGACTCTGTAGGCACCATAACTGCTTCATTTAATTGGAGTGGGTATAGTGTCAGGGCTACGGGAAGCCAGGGATCCTTATTCAGTGTTAAACTGCTCAAAAATGGTTTATTACCGGATGGAGGGACAGCGCCAGGGAACTCCAAGCACTATAACCAATTTGTTCAGATGAAATGGTAATAGTGCCTGCAGTGTCCCTTTAAGGCCAGTGCTATGACTATGCATTGATATTTATTAAATTTCATTTAAAAAAATTAATCCCCCATCCCTCCCCTACCGGGCTCAGACTGAGTGTATGCACTCTGAAGCGGTAGAATGGTCCTTTAAATGCTTTTCTATAAGTTTATAGAATAATACCCAGCAGGTTACTGTAAACTAAATAAAAAACATTTTATCCAAAGGGTTAGAGTAACCCTTTAATTGTCAAAGTTGTTTCTAAAAGGTTTTATTGGAACCTTAAAAGGTATGGCCTCCATATTGCTTTGCCTGAAATGAATTGGTAAATTATTGGTTGAAATGCCTAAATCCGTTATGTCCCTACTTTGGGGTATCTCCATATTCTGAGAATGATCCTGAACGGCTTGATTTGTGGTGGCCTGGGACAGTTTCTAAAAAGATTTAGGATTACCTGAAGCTCTCCCACATGGGTCTCTTTCTGTTAGATCTATTTTACCTCCTTCTTCTGTCAGGAGTTCCATCAATGTAGTCTCACACTAGTTTGACAGTACAACACAGAGGTTTATTTTTTATAAAATATTTTACCAGGAAAGATACATTGAGATTTCTCTTGTTTTCAAGTATGTCCTGCGTCCACGAATCATTGCATTGTTACAATTAAGGTACAATAAAATACAAAAACAATATTAATACACAATATATACAAAATTTAACATAGAACAGGTATGAAATATATAATCAACCAGGACAGGTGCATTCTGTTTTGAGATATGTAGAGAGGGATCTCTTAATGGATTTTAGGCCTGGGGAAGATTTGAAAGTGTGCGGGAGGTCGTTCCATAATTGCGGTGTTCTATAGGAGAAGGAGGATCGGGCTGCTTTCTTTTTGTATTGAGGTAGACTAAATAAAGTGCTGGTACTGGATCAGAGGTTATTGGAGGTGGGAACAGCTGGAGAGAGCATTCTGCTCAGGTAGGGCGGGAGCCTCCCAGAAAAGCTCTTAAACACAAGGCTGGAAAGATGAAGGGTGCGTCTGGATTCCAGCAACAACCAGGTCTATGGAAGAACCTGTCAGACTACAGGATCCCTCATGGAATTTCCTGCATGATAAAGATGCATATTTTTTCACAGCAACCACTAGCAAGGAATTCAGAGGAGACAATGGATAATGGTTGAAAGCATTATGTTACAGACTGAGTGGTATTCCAGTGAAAGGATAAAGTGGAGCTAGAGTGACAGTCTTGTGTAACAGATTGACTGAGGTTCTACAATCACTATGGTGACTGATGACTCGCGACTCAGGTAAATGATGAGTCATCCAAAGTTAGTTTCTTAAAAAGAAAATCAGCTGAAGGACAAAAACCACATTGGTAACCACGCACTAAAGGTAGACTAGAAACACATAAAATTTTGAAAATGTTATTATAAACAGCTATTGGGATATTCTAGGCACCATCACCACATCAGCTCATGATTGAGCCACATCTGATGAAGGGAGACAAACTCTTGATGAAAGGAGATGAAACAGTGGCAGTTGTGACTTTGACTTTTACTGCAATGTTGTGCAAACATCCAGAAAACAGCGTATTTTCTCCACTTGTTGCGTGTTTTTGGAGAGGTAGAATGCGTGGGGATAATTGGAGGATTTTGGTGCAAGGTTGGAGACACAGGGATTTGCTGTAGCTGTGTTTAGCTACCTGAACCCAGTGTGGAGACTCCATCTGTTTATTGTAACCTGTCTTGTGCCTAGCAGAGCTTTGATTGAGATGGGTACAGAAGAGAATCCTCATTAAATACAGTGTTTCCTGAAATTCCAAAATAGAGAGACAACTGCAAATCAAATCGCTTCGTACAGTAGGGTGAACAATGGACTCAACGTTAACCAGTATAGAACATATAGGACATGGTATATAAAACCCAGGACATACTTCAAAATGAGAATTATCTCAATGTATCTTTACTGATACAAATATTTCACACATAAATAAGTAAATAACTGATTTAGGAGGAGAAAGCCTAATGTCACCAACATCAAGGGAATTGTATCGGAGACTCTACAGTAAAGGACGTTATTATGGTTTGATGTTGGCAGACATCATGATGGCGGCCTTGATAATAATAAGTACTAACACAGACACCAACTGCTATAAAATGCACTCATGAAAGAGCGAAGAATAAAAGGCATATCATCATCCTTCCACGTTGTTAGCACTTTTCACACGGCGGGGATCGCACAGAGTAGTAAATCCCAACATGAACACTATGTACTAATAAAATAGCACTCACGAGAAGGCGTGCCACAGACGGTTCAAAGGTTAACCATTCGTATCCTTTTAAAATAAGATCGGAGTAGCTAATGTTGCCGATGACAGTTGCTGGTTGATTTTTATTTACCTTTGCTAGAGGCCTGTTTACTAAAAATGTTCACACTACAAGCTCATTTAAGTGGAGTGTCATAAACAAACATTCATTACGCTGACATTAAGAAATCATTATGATGAAAGGATGCGATTCACAGATCTCTCCTCTAATACTCAATAAACCAGTTTTACAGATAGTGCACTTTAGACAAGAGATCATTCATATTTATGTATTCTAATTAAGAAATAAGGAGACACAGTGTGAAACTGTGGAGGGGTGCAGCCTTTCTGCTTTCATTTTCTCCTGAATTATCTCTTTTGACAAAAGCGAGGTCCTTTTAGACAACAACTCATCTCCATGACACAAGCTACATCTGTCACATTCTTGACCCATACTCTCCTCGATCACCCATGCATGCCTTTGTATTGTCTGCCTATATTAACGGAAATTTGGGATATGTGATCCATTGGACAGGCTTTCCGAGGCAAAAAAAGATAAATGGAGTGAGTTATTTACTAAAGTCTGAGTTTTAGCTAATTGTAATCAAAATTTATGATAACAACTGTGACTATAGCT
This sequence comes from Pelobates fuscus, assembly GCF_036172605.1. Taxonomy (NCBI): domain Eukaryota; kingdom Metazoa; phylum Chordata; class Amphibia; order Anura; family Pelobatidae; genus Pelobates; species Pelobates fuscus. The sequence goes on along the minus strand of NC_086321.1, from coordinate 14,672,763 downwards.
CAGTTGAAGAATTTTTCTACTTTTTTTTTTTTTTTTTTGCCTAAACTTTGAAATTCAGTTTACAATTCACTACAATTTGTTGTCTAGTAAATAAATCCCACAATTGTTCACTAAACTGAGAATTGAGGAGAATTAACAAAGGAACTGCACATTTTAAGCTAAAAAGTCTAATTAGACCATGTGGCGAAACCAACTTCGCCACTGTGAACTGGAGAAGCCTGGTTGCTAGCCTCCTGCCCTGCGACTATGGCCCCTCAACATATTGTACTGGAAAAACTATATTTGGGCAGGTAATAATGTATATTACTGCTACTGGGCCTTTAAGGGCCATCCGTGGATCTATGGTGACTTTTGGGATACTGTACCTTTAAGACTGTGGAGCGTATTACAGTAATCCTGCCTTTAATACTTTAATGTCATGTATGTATTTATGTATGCAGTTAACCTGGGTTATATATATATGCAGTATTCATCTGATTGTTCGGTAGAATCACTCCATTCATTATATTGAGGAAACTACCGAACAACCAGACCACCCAGGACTAAGTGTGCCTCCAATTACCGTTTGCAACAATGTTGCAAACGGGTAATTGGCAATCAGTGCAGTGTGGTCTTTGTCCTCTGGGTGGCCGCCATTCGGGAAACAAACACGTGGCGGCGGCCATCTTTAACTACCGAACAGCGGTGTTTTGCCGTCGAGTGTCTGGAACTGAAATCGGACACTTGACTAGGCAAACACCGCTGAGACCTCCATACTTCCAGAAATTCGTATGGAAACTACCGAATGACCCGCCGTTCGGTAGAAAGAACCCCACAAACAAGGGAATTCATTCAAACCCTCTCCAGGCTCTATAACACAGGCAATTCGTCTGTTTTCATTCCCTTGTTTGTGACCGACCGCAGGGCCAAAATGCATGGAACTGATTTCGGATACTTTACCCATGCGGTCGGTCAATACTTTAAAGTCCCATAACTCCCGAACCGTTTATCCGAATGGGCTGATTTTAACATATGTTGTCCCTCCAGACTAGGGCTATCTGGAGATATTGGATTTGTGGATGTACCCCAAGTATTTAGGGTACATCCAAAACTTGGGTAAAAATATGTCCCTGTTAATTGTATTAACAGATATGTTGGAGGGAGGAGATGTGTGGGTTGTACCTTAAACTGGATTGGTGTACTGTAAACCCCTCCCTTGCATGGGAGAATCTCATATAAGCCTGTGTGTGAATAAATCAGTGTTGTTGCTGTTTAACCCTGAAGCTGGAGTGTGTCTCTTTCTTGGGGGGGAAAGAGGACTGTATGCCGACTGCCAGGAGTGTAAGCTGTCCATATTGCTTTTCCTGTTCGACTGCTTCCAGGGTTAGTGTGTCTGCTGTTCGAGAGTTGGTGAATTCGTGCCGTTTGGGAGTTCGGGAAGTTGGTGCTTATGGTAGCTGCTGGTCCATCTAAAGGGGATTATCGCCTAAACGGATTTTTCCCCTTTTATGCTGAAACGGTCCGTTACAGACCAATTCCCAAATAAAGCTATTTTGCCTTATGCCTATCCCTTTACTGTGTTAAAAAAATTGTATATATATTAATATAACTGCGCTAGTACCAATTAGTAGAACAATTACTCACATTCACCAAGATTTCACTTTTTTTCCTCTCCTTTTTTTTCTAAAATTAAAACGATATTTGAACTCAGATAGCTGGATTCAAAGTCCAGAGTGCTAACCATTACACCATGGAACCACTGTTAAAACAACACCCTGTCCTTCTAGCTGGAATTGAACCAGCGACCTAAGGATTGCTATCGCATACCTACTACAGTCCTCCGCTCCACCAGCTGAGCTATCAAAGGGAATGTAACCCTTTTGGGTGTAATGTGTTTAATTGGTAGATCCAAATACCCTCCCTCCTTCTCAATTTTCCCATCAGATCACCTCCCCGTTCGTCCAATGTGACCTGTTCAATTATAAATGAGGTTTTCAAGACTAAAATTAGGGCACTTGTTGCAATGTCGTGGCGATGAATGTGTTTCGACCTTTTTCTTTATATTATTTTCCATAAATCTTATTTTGGCCTGTCTTCTCGTGCGTCACACATATTGTGTCCTGAATCCACAAGTGATGAGGAGACAAAGCCTCTGACTTAAAAATTATTTATTGTATTGGTACATGTAAAAGATGAGGTAGATTTAGGTAGAAAGCGACAAACTTTGCATCTGCTGCATTTATAAAAATCGTCTATTTTAGGTTTCTCTGCAGGTTGAAGACGTTAAGTGCTGGGTGCCAATATATCTTTAAAATTTCTGCCCTTTGTAAAAATCACTTCAGGGCGGGGGGGGGGGGAGGGGGTAATTCTTGTCCTAATTCCTCATCTTCGAATTATATTGGGCAATGTTTATTTAAAATCTTGTTAATATGGGAGGCCCTTCCATTATATTGTGTATTGAAGGTATATTCGTATGGTTTAAGTATATTCTTGTCACGGGTGGCGGTCCGGAGCCCGGGACCCAGACACAGTGTCCAGGCGGCGGAGCAGGACCGGGACCCAGTATGCCTGATGTTCAGAGTAGGAGTCACAGTGTGGAGGTGGATTAGCAGGGTCTGGTGCAGGGTAACCGCACGCCCCCTGGTGTTGAGCACCAGCGTTTGTGCAGCCACATACCAAGACCCTGAATCAGCTTAAGCGGATACCAGGAACTAGGAGTACGGAAATTAAGCAGACCTCCCAGGAGCTGAATAGGGAGGCTCTGCAGCAAGATTGTATCCAGTACTAGAAACAAGGCAAGACTAGAGATAGGCACCAAACATGAAAACAAGACAGAACTAATAGAACCCAGAACCAGAGAAGGATAGTAAGCTAAACCCAGAACATATACACAAGACATGAGGAAAACATGAACATAACATGGGCATGACTGGACAGGACTGTACATGGACTGGAGATACAAACTAAAACACGACAAGATAACATAGGCAAAACAAGAGGAGAAATAACTAAGTACTACATATGGAAATCATGGGGATTTAGTCACACTATATGACCATACATTGCATAAGCCTGCCAACAACGCCAATGTACCCCATATCTGGCAGGTCCTACACTGCCTAATGTATGCTAAAACATCCAAAAGACATATATAGCACTTACCTGCAAGAAAGGGCAGAAGCCTTGAGGAGCTGCCTGCAGGAACACTGAAACAGAATGAATGACTGAAAACAAACGGGTGTGTCACCATAAAACAAACATTTAAATGAATCCAAGAGACTGGGAAATCCAGGGGTGGATTATAGGAATGAACCCAGAAACCCAGCATAAAGAAAACCAGACATAGAATAGAAAACCAAAAACCAAGAAAAACTAAACAAGAATTGTAACAAGAGTACTGGATACTAGAAGCCAAGGCCAGACATCTCCACAGAACAGAGCAGGACGTGACAATTCTCTCTTTTTTTTTTTGTTTAAACTGTAGCCTATTTTATTATGGCTCTAGAAAATGTAATTGTCTCTCCATTGATTATGTCAGCTTGTTTTAAGTATTTTAAGTATATTATGCTACCGATTTATGCGGGTCTTAAAAGTGTAGAGGCACATTTGTAAAAATGATTGATATTTCGCTTTTACATTTTTGCAATTCAAGGATACTACACTATATTATTCCAACCTGGAATGTGTTTTTTTTAAAGTATATTCTCTTTTATGTCTTGTCCTTTATTCTGTAATAGAAGGCCCCTATCCATATTTGAGACCAACTCTATTTCAGTCTGTAGTGGATCTTTGGAATAACCTTTTTCAATAAATGTATTCACCAAGATTTCGGCCTGTTTGTTATATTGAATTTTATTGGTGCAATTCCTTCTAACTGTGATGAATTGACTTCTAGGGACTCCTTTTAACCAATTAGGGTAGTGTCCACTTTTCCTTTCAATAAAACTATTAACATCTTTAGGTTTAAAAAAGGTCTTTGTCTGAATTACTGAATCCTGAATATAAATAGTTAAATCTACAAAAATTGATATACTTATCCATAGTTAGAGTAAAAACTAAAGAGAGTGTATTGGCATTAATAAAATTGGAAAGGGCTAAAATATCTTCTTCTTTTCCCTTCCAAATTATTAAAATATCATCGATCTACCTACGCCAGAGCACCAAGTTCGAAGGGGTTGTTGTCCCAAATACGCGTCCTTTCCCAGTTATCTAAAAACTATTTGCATAACTGGGTGCGAACATGGTGCCCATGGCTGTACCCATTATCTGTAGGAAAAAATCTCCATTAAAACCAAAGAAAAACTATGAGTTAAAATGAAGCCAATGCACTCCACTAAAGCTTGATCTGATTGTGTGTTTCTCTCTAGACTTTTCTTAATTGCCTCCGTTCCTAATTCATGAGTGATGACAATATACAAGGAAGTGACATCGAAAGAGGTCCAGATGTAATCATTATTCCATTCAATCGAGTCAAGTTCTTGTAGTAGATGCTTTGTGTCTTTCAATTATGACTGTGTGGATTGGGCATGTTTCTGTAAGAAAAAGTCTATGAACTCAGATCATTTAGAAGTCAGGGAATCTATTCCGCTTACTATGGACTTTTCCAGTGGGTTATTTTTAGATTTATGGACCTTTGGTAAAAAGTAAAAGGTTGGGACTATTGGGGAATCCATGAATAAAAAAAGAAGTAAAATGTTCGTTAATTAAATAATTATTTTTAGCATTATTAAGAAGGGTTTTTAGTTCTTTATGAAATTTTTCATTGGGGTAAGAAAAAAGTTTTTTACAAGTTGATATATCCCCTAATAGTCTGTAGGTAGTGATGTACCGAACTGTCCGCCGGCGAACAGTTCTCGGCGAACTTAGCGTGTTCGCGTTCGCCACGGCGGGCGGACACATGCGCAGTTCGATCCGCCCCCTATTCGTCATCATTGGGCAAACTTTGACCCTGTGCCTCTCGGTCAGCAGACACATTCCAGCAAATCAGCAGCACTCCCTCCCTTCCACACCCTCCAACCTCCCTCCCAGCATCCATTTTCGATTCATTCGGAAGATGCATGCTTAGTGAGAGGAGGGAAAGTTTAGCTGCTGCTGATTAGATAGGGAAATTGATAGCTAGGCTAGGGTATTCAGTGTCCACTACAATCCTGAAGGACTCATCTGATCTCTGCTGTAAGGACAGCACCCCAAAAAGCCCTTTTTAGGGCTATAACATAAGGCTGCTTTTTTTTTTTTCCTGTGTAATGTAATTGCAGGTGCCTGCCTGCCAGCTTCTGTGTGAGGTTCACATTGGATACTGTGCCTACTTGCCCAGTGCCACCACTCATATCTGTTTTAACAATAGGTTAAGCTTTACATTTAAAATAAATATTTTTTTTCACTGTAATAGAAGAGCAGTTGCCTGCCTGCCAGCTTCTGTGTGAGGTTCACATTGGATACTGTGCCCACTTGCCCAGTGCCACCACTCATATCTGTTTTAACAATTGGTTAAGCTTTAGATTTAAAATAAATAATTTTTTTTCACTGTAATAGAAGAGCAGTTGCCTGCCTGCCAGCTTCTGTGTCAGGTTGGATGCCTTGCCCATTTGCACAGTCAGTGCCACCACTCATATCTGTTTTAACAATAGCTTAAGCTTTAGATTTTAAAGAAATCATTTTTTTTCACTGTAATAGAAGATCAGTTAGTTGTCTGCAAGCGTCTGGGTGTCAGGCCTACTTCAGCGTGTGCTCTGCAGACCTGTGCCAGCGTGCTTTGACAGTTGCCAATCATATCTGGTGTCTCTTTAGCGTGCTTTTACAAAGAAAAAAGGTTTCCAGTGTAAGCTAATAGCAGACAGTCAGTGTCCTTCAATCGGCTCTGTCAGGCCTTCCTTCAGCGTGTGCCCTGCACAACCCTGCCAGCGTACTTTGACAGTTGCCACTCATATCTGGTGTCTCTATAGCGTGCTTTTACAACCAAAATTTTGTTTCCACTGTAATAGAAGAGCAGTTGCCTGCCTGCCAGCTTCTGTGTGAGGTTCACATTGGATACTGTGCCCACTTGCCCAGTGCCACCACTCATATCTGTTTTAACAATTGGTTAAGCTTTAGATTTAAAATAAATAATTTGTTTTCATTGTAATAGAAGAGCAGTTGCCTGCCTGCCAGCTTCTGTGTGAGGTTCACATTGGATACTGTGCCTACTTGCCCAGTGCCACCACTCATATCTGTTTTAACAATTGGTTAAGCTTTACATTTAAAATAAATATTTTTTTTCACTGTAATAGAAGAGCAGTTGCCTGCCTGCCAGCTTCTGTGTGAGGTTCACATTGGATACTGTGCCCACTTGCCCAGTGCCACCACTCATATCTGTTTTAACAATTGGTTAAGCTTTAGATTTAAAATAAATAATTTGTTTTCACTGTAATAGAAGAGCAGTTGCCTGCCTGCAAGCTTCTGTGTCAGGTTGGATGCCTTGCCCATTTGCACAGTCAGTGCCACCACTCATATCTGTTTTAACAATAGCTTAAGCTTTACATTTAAAATAATTTTTTTTTTCACTGTAATAGAAGAGCAGTTGCCTGCCTGACAGCTTCTGTGTGAGGTTCATATTGGATACTGTGCCTACTTGCCCAGTGCCACCACTCATATCTGTTTTAACAATTGGTTAAGCTTTACATTTAAAATAAATATTTTTTTTTTCACTGTAATAGAAGAGCAGTTGCCTGCCTGCCTGCCAGCTTCTGTGTGAGGTTCACATTGGATACTGTTCCCACTTGCCCAGTGCCACCACTCATATCTGTTTTAACAATTGGTTAAGCTTTAGATTTAAAATAAATAATTTGTTTTCATTGTAATAGAAGAGCAGTTGCCTGCCTGCCAGCTTCTGTGTGAGGTTCACATTGGATACTGTGCCTACTTGCCCAGTGCCACCACTCATATCTGTTTTAACAATTGGTTAAGCTTTACATTTAAAATAAATATTTTTTTTTCACTGTAATAGAAGAGCAGTTGCCTGCCTGCCAGCTTCTGTGTCAGGTTGGATGCCTTGCCCATTTGCACAGTCAGTGCCACCACTCATATCTGTTTTAACAATAGCTTAAGCTTTAGATTTTAAAGAAATCATTTTTTTTCACTGTAATAGAAGATCAGTTAGTTGTCTGCAAGCGTCTGGGTGTCAGGCCTACTTCAGCGTGTGCTCTGCAGACCTGTGCCAGCGTGCTTTGACAGTTGCCAATCATATCTGGTGTCTCTTTAGCGTGCTTTTACAAAGAAAAAAGGTTTCCAGTGTAAGCTAATAGCAGACAGTCAGTGTCCTTCAAGCGGCTCTGTCAGGCCTTCCTTCAGCGTGTGCCCTGCACAACCCTGCCAGCGTACTTTGACAGTTGCCACTCATATCTGGTGTCTCTATAGCGTGCTTTTACAACCAAAATTTTGTTTCCACTGTAATAGAAGAGCAGTTGCCTGCCTGCCAGCTTCTGTGTGAGGTTCACATTGGATAATGTGCCTACTTGCCCAGTGCCACCACTCATATCTGTTTTAACAATTGGTTAAGCTTTACATTTAAAATAAATATTTTTTTTTCACTGTAATAGAAGAGCAGTTGCCTGCCTGCCAGCTTCTGTGTGAGGTTCACATTGGATACTGTGCCCACTTGCCCAGTGCCACCACTCATATCTGTTTTAACAATTGGTTAAGCTTTAGATTTAAAAGAAATAATTTGTTTTCACTGTAATAGAAGAGCAGTTGCCTGCCTGCCAGCTTCTGTGTCAGGTTGGATGCCTTGCCCATTTGCACAGTCAGTGCCACCACTCATATCTGTTTTAACAATAGCTTAAGCTTTAGATTTTAAAGAAATCATTTTTTTTCACTGTAATAGAAGATCAGTTAGTTGTCTGCAAGCGTCTGGGTGTCAGGCCTACTTCAGCGTGTGCTCTGTAGACCTGTTCCAGCGTGCTTTGACAGTTGCCAATCATATTTGGTGTCTCTATAGCGTGCTTTTAAAACCAAAATTTGTTTTTCACTGTTATAGATTGAATAGCAGTTACTTGTCTTCAAGCGGGTGTCTCAGGCCTACAGTGTGTGCTCTGCAGAACTGTTCCAGTGCACATTGCCAATCATATCTGGTGTCTCTATAGCGTGCTTTTAAAACCAAAATTTGTTTTTCACTGTTATAGATTGAATAGCAGTTACTTGTCTTCAAGCGGCTCTGTCAGTCCTTCCTTCAGCGTGTGCTCTGCAGAACTGTTCCAGTGCACATTGCCAATCATATCTGGTGTCTCTATAGCGTGCTTTTAAAACCAAAATTTATTTTTCACTGTTATAGATTGAATAGCAGTTACTTGTCTTCAAGCGGGTGTCTCAGGCCTACAGTGTGTGCTCTGCAGAACTGTTACAGTTCACATTGCCAATCATATCTGGTCTCACAGTAGCTTGCACGCATAGTACCACTAATCCCAAAAAAAATGACAGGCAGAGGCAGGCCACCCCGCAGGGGCCGTCGTGGTCGTGGTGCTGTGATTCCCTTTTGCCCTAGAATAATGCCCAGTTTTCAGAAGCCACGTACCCTGAACTTGAAAAGTTCTGAGGACATAGTTGACTGGCTAACACAGGACACCCAATCTTGTACAGCCTCCGCTCGGAACCTTGACGCACCATCCTCCTCCAGCTTAGCTTCAGGCACCTCTCAAGATAGCACTCACCCGCCTGCCGCCACCACCAAAACTAGCACCACAGCCGCTTTACTTGGTATGTCAGAGGAGTTATTCACACACCCGTTTGAAGAAATGAGTGATGCGCAACCATTATTGCTAGAGGATGTAGATAACAGGGATATGTCTCTGGCAGGCAGCATTAAACACATGGAGGTACGGTGTGATGATGATGATGTTGTACCCGCTACTGCTTCCTTTTCTGAGTTGTCAGATACAAGCGAAGCGGTTGATGATGACGATGCGTCCATGGATGTCACGTGGGTGCCCGCTCGGCAAGAAGAAGAACAGGGCGAAAGTTCAGATGGGGCGACAGAGAGGAGGAGGAGACGAGTTGGAAGCAGGGGGGGGGTCGTCGCAAGGAGCTAGTGGCACAGTCAGACAGCATGCATCGGCACCCGGGGTCAGCCCGACAGCACGCCAATCAAAGCATGCTGTGTCCACCACCAGAATGCCATCATTGCAGAGCTCAGCAGTGTGGCATTTTTTTTGTGTGTCTGCCTCTGACAACAGCAATGCCATTTGCAACCTGTGCCAAAGGAAACTGAGTCGTGGGAGGTCCAACACCCACCTAGGTACAACTGCTTTGCGTAGGCACATGATCTCACATCACAAACGCCTATGGGATCAACACATGAGTACAAGCAGCACGCCTACTCTAAGCCGCCATCCTCCTCCTGGTCCAGCATCTTCAGCCACGTCAACCACTGCTGTCCTTCTTGCCCCCTCTCAACCATCCGCCACTCCGTCTCCCGCCTTGAGCAGTTCCCGCTCATCTGCCCACAGTCATGTGTCTGTCAAGGACATGTTTGAGCGTAAGAAGCCAATGTCACCAAGTCACCCCCTTGCCCAGCGTCTGACAGCTGGCTTGTCCGAACTATTAGCCCGCCAGCTTTTACCATACAATCTGGTTGAGTCTGAGGCGTTCAAAAAAATTGTAGCTATTGGGACACCGCAGTGGAAGGTACCCGGCCGGAATTTCTTTTCACAAAAGGCAATCCCCAACTTGTACTCGATTGTGCAAAAGGAAGTCATGGCATGTCTGGCACACAGTGTTGGGGCAAGGGTCCATCTGACCACTGATACCTGGTCTGCAAAGCATGGTCAGGGCAGGTATATCACCTACACTGCGCATTGGGTAAACCTGCTGACGGCTGACAAGCAAGGAATGCGTGGCATTGCAGAGGAGTTGGTGACACCGCCACGAATTGCAGGCAGTCCTGCTGCCACCTCCTCTACTCCTCCTACTCCATCCTCTTCCATAACCTCCTCGGTTGAGTCCTCTTGTGCCACTGCTTCTTGCTCCACATCAACGGCACCCCCCCAGCTCCCCAGGTACTATTCCACATCCCGGATACGGCAGTGTCACGCCGTCTTGGGTTTGACTTTCTTGAAAGCAGAGAGTCACACCGGACAAGCACTCCTGTCCGCCCTGAACGCACAGGTGGAAAAGTGGCTGACTCCGCAGCAACTGGATATCGGCAAAGTGGTGTGTGACAACGGAAAAAATTTGATAGCGGCATTGAAGTTGGGCAAGTTGACACATGTGCCGTGCATGGCACATGTGTGTAATCTGATCGTACAACGCTTTGTGCATAAGTACACAGGCTTACAGGACGTCCTGAAGCAGGCCAGGAAGGTGTGTGGCCATTTCAGGCGTTCCTACACGGCCATGGCTCACTTTGCCGATATCCAGTGGCGAAACAACATGCCAGTGAAGCGCTTGATTTGCGACAGCCCTACACGTTGGAATTCAACACTCCTAATGTTCGACCGCCTGCTCCAACAAGAAAAAGCTGTTAATGAATATTTGTATGACCGGGGTGCTAGGACAGCCTCTGGGGAGCTGGGAATTTTTTTGCCACGTTACTGGACGCTCATGCGCAATGCCTGTAGGCTCATGCGTCCTTTTGAGGAGGTGACAAACCTAGTCAGTCGCAACGAAGGCACCATCAGCGACATCATACCATTTGTTTTCTTCATGGAGCGTGCCCTGCGAAGAGTGCTGGATCAGGCTGTAGATGAGCGTGAAGAGGAAGAGGAAGAGTTGTGGTCACCATCACCACCAGAAACAGCCTTATCAGCATCGCTTGCTGGACCTGCGGCAACGCTGGAAGAGGATTGTGAGGAAGAGGAGTCAGAGGAGGATTGTAGCTTTGAGGAGGAGGAGGAGGAGCAAGACCAAACACAACAGGCATCCCAGGGTGCTCGTTGTCACCTATCTGGTACCCGTGGTGTTGTACGTGGCTGGGGGGAAGAACATACCTTCAATGACATCAGTGAGGAGGAGGAACGGGAAATGAGTAGCTCGGCATCCAACCATGTGCAAATGGGGTCTTTCATGCTGTCCTGCCTGTTGAGGGACCCTCGTATAAAAAGGCTGAAGGAGAACGACCAGTACTGGGTGTCCACGCTACTAGACCCCCGGTATAAGCAGAAAGTGGCGGAAATGTTACCGAATTACAACAAGTCGGAAAGGATGCAGCATTTGCAAAATAAATTAAAAAGTATGCTTTACACAGCGTGTAAGGGTGATGTCACAGCACAACGGGAATCTAACAGGGGGAGAGGTGGAAGTCATCCTCCTCCTCCTCCTCCCACGACCACGCCGGCAAGGACAGGACGCTTTAAAGACGTGTTGTTGATGGAGGACATGCGGACCTTTTTAAGTCCTATGCATCGCCACAGCCCTTCGGGATCCACCCTCAGAGAGCGACTCGACCGACAGGTAGCAGACTACCTCGCCTTAACTGCAGATATCGACACTCTGAGGAGCGATGAACCCCTTGACTACTGGGTGTGCAGGCTTGACCTGTGGCCTGAGCTATCCCAATTTGCGATAGAACTTCTGGCCTGCCCCGCTTCAAGTGTCCTGTCAGAAAGGACCTTCAGTGCAGCAGGAGGTATTGTCACTGAGAAGAGAAGTCGCCTAGGTCAAAAAAGTCTAGATTACCTCACCTTTATTAAGATGAATGAGGGATGGATCCCGAAGGGACTGACACTGGGCGATACATTCGCTTAAATAAGGCCTGATGAGATGAGCTGCCTTGGGCTAAAAATGGTCCACACGCTGCTGTATTTTAGCTCTGAATGACGTTTGACTTGCGTGACTTATCCGCCACCAACTAGGGTTCAAGCCGCCATGTTTTAGGGCACTTTCTGCCTGTGAAACAAACATCAATTTTTCTGGCCGCTGCTACAGCAGCGGCTGCAACAATACCAAATTTTTCAGGCATGTGTACATGCCTAATTTTTAGGCCCACTGGTGCAGCACTGTGGCTTCAAAAACCAAACCAAAAATTAAAATCCTCCAAGATGGCACCAATATACCAGTGGTCTAAGCATCTTCCCACCTTGGCCTAAAAAGGGGAGGTGATTCAACAATTAAAAATCTCTGCCATTTACACGTCCACTGATAGGAGACGCGGAAGGTATTAAACTGATATGAACAATACTCCACTCCTATCAGTAGGTCCGTCCCATTGCGATTTATGCCCCCCACCCACCGCGCAGGGATGGGGGCCGGGGGGGAGGAAAGTAGGACCCCCCATTGTGATTTATGACCCCCACCCACCGCGCAGGGGTGGGGGCCGAGGGGGGGAGGACAGTAGGTCACCCCATTGTGATTTATGGCCCCCACCCACCGCGCAGGGGTTGGGGAGGACAGTAGCTCCCCCCAGTGTGTATCAGGGGCTTTGAGGACAGGTGTCAATCCATACCTGCCAAGTGACCCTATGTAGGGGGAACAGTCTCTATTCTGCTCTGTGTCAGTGTGTATCATGGTCTCTGTGGACGGGGAACAGTCTCTATTCTGCTCTGTGTCAGTGTGTATCATGGTCTCTGTGGACAGGGAACAGTCCCTATTCTGCTCTGTGTCAGTGTGTATCATGGTCTCTGTGGACGGGGAACAGTCTCTATTCTGCTCTGTGTCAGTAAGTATCATGGACTCTGTGGACAGGGAACAGTCCCTATTCTGCTCTGTGTCAGTGTGTATCAGGGGTTTTGAGGACAGGTGTCAATCCATATCTGCCAAGTGACCCTATGTAGGGGTAACAGTCCCTATTCTGCTCTGTGTCAGTGTGTATCATGGTCTCTGTGGACAGGGAACAGTCTCTATTCTGCTCTGTGTCAGTGTGTATCAGGGGTTTTGAGGACAGGTGTCAATCCATATCTGCCAAGTGACCCTATGTAGGGGTAACAGTCCCTATTCTGCTCTGTGTCAGTGTGTATCATGGTCTCTGTGGACAGGGAACAGTCTCTATTCTGCTCTGTGTCAGTGTGTATCAGGGGTTTTGAGGACAGGTGTCAATCCATATCTGCCAAGTGACCCTATGTAGGGGTAACAGTCCCTATTCTGCTCTGTGTCAGTGTGTATCAGGGGTTTTGAGGACAGGTGTCAATCCATATCTGCCAAGTGACCCTATGTAGGGGTAACAGTCCCTATTCTGCTCTGTGTCAGTGTGTATCAGGGGTTTTGAGGACAGGTGTCAATCCATATCTGCCAAGTGACCCTATGTAGGGGGAACAGTCCCTATTCTGCTCTGTGTCAGTGTGTATCAGGGGTTTTGAGGACAGGTGTCAATCCATATCTGCCAAGTGACCCTATGTAGGGGTAACAGTCCCTATTCTGCTCTGTGTCAGTGTGTATCAGGGGTTTTGAGGACAGGTGTCAATCCATATCTGCCAAGTGACCCTATGTAGGGGGAACAGTCTCTATTCTGCTCTGTGTCAGTGTGTATCAGGGCTGGGCTTTGAGGACAGGTGTCAATGTTAGGTGATTTCTGCCCTTTATGGATTAAAAGCAGACTCTGCATCAACTGTGCAATTTTCCATGGGAGTTTTGCCATGGATCCCCCTCTGGCATGCCACAGTCCAGGTGTTAGTCCCCTTGAAACAACTTTTCCATCACTATTGTGGCCAGAAAGAGTCCCTGTTGTTTTTAAAATTCGCCTGCCCATTGAAGTCAATGGCGGTTCGCGCGGTTCGCCGGTTCGCGAACATTTGCGGAAGTTCGCGTTCGCCGTTCGCGAACCGAAAATTTCGGGTTCGCGACAACACTATCTGTAGGCTTCATTTAGATAAAAGATGCATGACATGACTACAATACCACCACCTTATCAGCGTTTTTAATCACTAAATCTTTTATTTTTCTGATTCTTTTTTTGAAAGATTAAAATTATGGTATTTCTTAGAATTAAGTTCATTGAAATCTATTACCAGAATATTAAAAAGCGCTGTTTTAATACCAGAATATTAAAGGATCACTATAGGGTCAGGAACACAAACATGTATTCCTGACCCTATACTGCTAAACCCACCATTTAGGTGGCTTGCTCCCCTTTAGCCCCCCTATAAAAGTTTAAAATTCACCTTATTTCCAGCGATGCGCGGGTAGTGCAGAGCGTGGGGGCGCTGAACGGCAGGGCTATTTACTGTGCAGCCCTGAGCCAGAAAGCCCCTCCAGTGGCCATCTAAGGAGTGGCCACTTGAAGGTGTCCCTAGGGCTGCCTGAAGGGAGCTATTATACTCACCAGAACATTTACATTAACCCCTTAAGGACACATGACATGTGTGACATGTCATGATTCCCTTTTATTCCAGAAGTTTGGTTCTTAAGGGGTTAAGCTGTAGTTGTTCTGGTGAATATAGTGTCCCTTTAAAAAGTGCCACTTTATTACCAGATTATTAAAAAAAATGCCACCTTATTACCAGAATATTAAAAGGTGCCACTTTATTTCCAGAATATTAAAGTGACACTTTATTACCAGAATATTAAAAGGTGCCACTTTATTACCAGAATATTAAAAGGTGCCACTTTATTACCAGAATATTAAAAGGTGCCACTTTATTACCAGAATATTAAAGTGACACTTTATTACCAGAATATTAAAAAGTTACACTTTTTTTTACCAGAAAATTAAAAAGTGCCAATTTATTGCCAGAAAATTAAAAAGTGCCACTTTATTACCAGAACATTGAAAAGTGACACTTTCTTACCAGAATATTAAAAAGTGCCAATTTATTACCCCGCCGCCCCCACAGACACTTTTTACCTGTAAAAATAAAGAAAAGGGGTTTTACTTACTTTTTTCAAGCGCTGCGGCTCCCGAGACACCATCGTGGAAATGTCACCTCCATAATGCATGTCGATAGAGAATCATTGGAGACCAGGTGTGCTTACACAGTGAGCACCACGTACATTCGATCCAATGCTTTTCGTATGAGCTGCATTCGGTCACATGACAGAGCTTCACGTGGTTGTTACATTACAGGGTTAAAACTACACGCCCGCTGCACCTAGACCACATAATTGAGATGAAGTAGTCTGGTGCATTTAGTAGTTATTTAAAGGGACACTGTAAGCATCCAGACCACTTCAGCTTATTGAAGTGGTCTGGGTGCAATGTCCCATATCCCTTAACCCTGCAATAATAATTATTGTAGTTATTGAGAAACTGCAATAATTACCTCTGAGGGTTAACTCCTCCTCTAGTGGCTGTCTACCAGATAGCCACTAGAGGGCTTCCGGAATCGAAACGGACCTTTGACGCTCTCCATGAGGACCTCCAGCATCAGATTTGTCCCCATAGGAAAGCATGGAATAATGCTTTTCTATAGGGAAATCCTAATGCGAGCGCGGCCATTGCCGCGCATGCGCATTAGGTCTTCTCCGCCGGCTGACGTCGGTGGGGGAGGGGCGTGGGTGGAGCTTGACCCAGCGCTGATGACCCTCGGATTTAGATAAGGGACTGAAGGGGTTTTAACTCCTTTAGTCACACAGCAGGGGGGAGCAAAGGAGGGGGGCACGGTTTGTTTTCCTGGCACTGTAGAATCCCTTTAATGAGAGAACTCCAATTTTTTTCCACCCTCCATAAAAAAGTTGGATCAAAACTAAATGGACTGCACCAAAAGACTGTGCACTACAACCACTACAATAAGCCATGGGGGTTCTTTAATTGAAGAATGCTATTATGCAGCTAGCGGTTACTGCTCTGGAACAAATGCAATAAGTGTAGTGTGTGTGTGTTACAGGACGTGTTCATCGTCACTGCTCTCCTTGAGAGATACAACAATAA
Source organism: Pelobates fuscus (assembly GCF_036172605.1). Lineage (NCBI taxonomy): Eukaryota > Metazoa > Chordata > Amphibia > Anura > Pelobatidae > Pelobates > Pelobates fuscus. The sequence continues at coordinate 14,657,018 of NC_086321.1, read as the reverse complement.
GATCTTCCCTTCTTTTACGGAGTAAGAAGTTACAAAGTTCCAGCCTCATTGTAACAGCAATTAGCCAGACAACTAGATTTAGCTTATGGCGCTGTATATGTCTATACGCAGATATTATTATTATTTATTTATTTTTGGTGGCATTTTCTGAATCTGCATTCCCAAAATACCAGCAAAAAACATGCAAAGATCAATTAACAAAATCATAATTTGACCCTTTGATTTGTATTTTAGTTCCCCACGTATTGATTTGCTGTTCTGAACTAACTTTTCTTATACGAAGTAATTCTGTATCATACATTATTATTTACTTTATATTCCAATATTTCTGTTAAAGGATGAACCAATGAATGAAATATTAACATATAAATATAATAAGATAAATATATGTAGATTAATATACGGTATACAAATTGTTTATACAGCACCTGTTTAAAGAGTTACTGCAACCAAAACAAATGTTAGTTTGTTGGAAAAACAAATTAACAAATAAAGCAAATATTACCTGTGATCTCCTTGCACCATGACAACATCAGTACAGTACAATGCAGGCTCCTAGTAAGTAACTCACGTATACACTATTAATGATGATACATCACATTGGCCAGGCATTTGTATAAACCATTTTCCACATGTATTTTATATCAAACATGTAGTAGGTCCACACATATTGCTAATACAAAGACCATTTAATGTATATAGTGCACTGGCCATTGGGCACACTAGATGGCCCAAGTGGCATTGTGCGTAGGATCTACCGGCTGGCCCATGCAGGGCGTTCTAACATTTCCTGGTTCAGTACATGTTCATAGAACTCCCTCACAGGCACAGTGCGCTCTGATGCTAAGCCCCACGGAGCATCATGTCTGCACCTCCACTGGGAGCAGACCACATGTAGATCTCACTTCTCTGAATGTATGAGAGCATTTCTCTGGGTTACCATAGAAACGATCTACTGCTTTTAGAAGTACCTGTCTTGAGAGACCAATGTACATGGCCTGCGCCCAGCTTTAAACATTTTTAAAACAAATAATAATAATTTAATTTCATTAAATAATTCCTAATTTCACACAGCCAACAAGCCTTACTCACACTATAGCCCCTATACAAACACACACTACAGATTTTGAACACCCATTCTACTGCCCCTATACACACACACTACAGACTTTGAACACACATATTACTGCCCCTATACACACTACATACTTTGAACACACATACTACTGCCCCAAGACACACACTACAGACTTTGAACACACATACTACCGCCCCTAGACACACTACAGACTTTGAACACACATACTACCGCCCCTATACACACTACAGACTTTGAACACACATACTACCGCCCCTATACACACTACAGACTTTGAACACACATACTACCGCCCCTATACACACTACAGACTTTGAACACACATACTACCGCCCCTATACACACTTCAGACTTTGAACACACATACTACCGCCCCTATACACACTACATACTTTGAACACACATACTACCGCCCCTATACACACTACATACTTTGAACACACATACTACTGCCCCAAGACACACACTACAGACTTTGAACACACATACTACCGCCCCTAGACACACTACAGACTTTAAACACACATACTACCATCCCTAGACACACACTACAGACTTTGACACACATATTACCATCCCTAGAGACACACTACAGACTTTGAACACACACACTACAGACTTTGAACACACATACTACCATCCCTAGACACATACTACAGACTTTGAACACACATTCTACCATCCCCAAAGACACATTACAGACTTTGAACACACATACTACCATCCCTAGACACATACTACAGACTTTGAACACACACACACTGCCACCCCTATATACACTACAGACTTTAAACACACATACTACTGCCAGCAAATTTGCAAATATCAATTAACAAAATAATTATTCACACACACACACACCCTTTCGGCACCTAGACACTCGCAGGCATTCTCACTTTAGCCCTTGCATGCATACTAAAGCCCCTAGCCACACATGCTACACCACGAACATACACCATGCCACAAAGCAGTATCAATACGCATACAACGCCTCACCAGCCTCCAAACACATGCACAACCCCATTTCTCTCCTATTATTTTCCTCTGGCATCCCACTTATGGAGACACTAGAGACAAATTACCAATTAAATGTGATTGCCCACATGCGAGGGCTCTTCAGCTCTGCTCATGGCCTTCCCTGGAGGGGCTCAATCTGACAGGGCTACTTTGGTGGGACAAAATACACCTCCTTACTGGCCCTGCTCCTCCTATTGGGCAAATACGTTGGCTAAATTATTATCCAAGTATGGCCCTCATACGGGGTTATGTGTAAGTAATGTAACTAAATATCTGCTTTGTAACAAACTGTTAATGCTACAAATGCAAACAGTGTATACCATCATTAATGTTAGCAGTGTTGTAGCCATGCATGCTGAGTTGTTGTCTGTGATAAATTGCAATAACGGCACTATTTGTCATAGCAAAGTATATCATATTAATGTTGATCTCATACATGTGTTAATGAAATTAATGTATTGATTTTCATTCAACGTTCATTAATTTATTTTTTTCTAGTTACTGAGACTTCATCAAAGTCTTCCATCTCCAGCAGTACCCCGGAGCCGAGGCTTTGTGGAATATCCCCAGGTTCCCTCAATCTGGCTGTCACTAGTACTGCCTGCATCCCTCCTTCTTATTATGGTCTAATCTTGCTCGAGCAAATACTATATCGTGGAGCCATCATTTTCTGAAGCGGGAGTTATCATGGAGCCCCACTGGAAAGAGATCTCCTACCTCTCAATAGTCAAAAGATTGGATCCTTCTCCATTTTCAGATTGCCACCTTCATTAGCAGCCTCTCAACCTACAGTCTCTGCTCCACCACCTACATCTAGTGTACATGTTCAACCATTTTCACCTACAGCCTCTGCTCCACCACCTACATCTAGTGTACATGTTCAACCATTTTCACCTACAGCCTCTGCTCCACCACCTACATCTAGTGTACATGTTCCACCATTTTCACCTGCAGTCTCTGCTCTGCCACCTACATCTAGTGTACATGTTCCACCATTTTCACCTGCAGTCTCTGCTCTGCCACCTACATCTAGTGTACATGTTCAACCATCTTCATCTGCAGTCTCTGCTCCACTAACTACATCTAGTGTACATGTTCCACCATTTTCACCTGCAGTTTCTGCTCCACCACCTATATCTAGTGTACATGTTCCACCATTTTCACTTGCAGTCTCTGCTCCACCACCTACATCTAGTGTACATGTTCCACCATTTTCACCTGCAGTCTCTGCTCCACCACCTACATCTAGTGTACATGTTCCACCATTTTCACCTGCAGTCTCTGCTCCACTAACTACATCTAGTGTACATGTTCCACCATTTTCACCTGCAGTTTCTGCTCCACCACCTATATCTAGTGTACATGTTCCACCATTTTCACTTGCAGTCTCTGCTCCACCACCTACATCTAGTGTACATGTTCCACCATTTTCACCTGCAGTCTCTGCTCCACCACCTACATCTAGTGTACATGTTCCACCATTTTCACCTGCAGTCTCTGCTCCACTAACTACATCTAGTGTACATGTTCAACCATTTTCATCTGCAGTTTCTGTTCCGCCACCTACACCTAGTGTACATGTTCCACCATTTTCACCTGCAGTCTCTGCTCCACTAACTACATCTAGTGTACATGTTCAACCATTTTCATCTGCAGTCTCTGCTCCACTAACTACATCTAGTGTACATGTTCCAACATTTTCACCTGCAGTCTCTGCTCCACCACCTACATCTAGTGTACATGTTCCAACATTTTCATCTGCAGTCTCTGCTCCACTAACTACATCTAGTGTACATGTTCCACCATTTTCATCTGCAGTTTCTGCTCCACCACCTACATCTAGTGTACATGTTCCACCATTTTCATCTGCAGTCTCTGCTCCACCACCTACATCTAGTGTACATGTTCCACCATTTTCACCTGCAGTCTCTGCTCCACCACTGTCAGGGTACTCACCTGTGAGACAGACGGCCAGACGTGGTCGCTCCTGGAATTCCCAACAGGGGACTTGAACCGGGGTACTTATCTATCCTAGTCCTGCTCTCTGCCTCTGAGCCACAGCAGCTTTACCAGAGACAACTGATTCCGGTCTTGTTCATCCTGGCTTGGCTACTACACCGGGGGCTGCACCTTGACTTGTCTGTATCTCACCTGACTCTGATCTTCATCAGCAGGGTATTTAAACCCAGCCTCGCCCTGTACTCATTGTCAAGTCTTTGATCTAGTGTTCCTGTGTCGTACCAGTGTTCCTGTTTATTCTGCTTCGTATATTTGACCTCGGCTTGTGACTACGTTTATTCTGACCTCTGGCATCCTTTGACCTCGGCTATCCCTCGACTATCCTGCTGGTTCTGTCCTTGCCTGTCCTGCGAATTTGGTACTGCATCCTGCACAGCCCCCGTGCACAGACCCACAGGCCAGGTGAATTCTTACCTGACCACCTCGGCCTGTGGCTATCTGCAAGGGTGAGCGACATATCTGCGCTACAGACTCCCAACTCAGGTAAGACCCTGACAAAAGACTTGACCAATATGGAGTCCGCAGAAATGTGCTCACCCTCACTCCAGCAAGTGTCCAGCCTGGCCCAGACTGTTTCGGAGTTGCAGCAGGAACTTTTTTCTCTTAAAGGCGCAGTACATCCAGCTCCGGAACCCGTTGTCATCATGCCCGACAGATTTGATGGTAACTACACGTCCTTCCAGTCATTCAGGATGGATTGCGAGGTATTGTTCTCTTTAAAGCCTCGAACTTACGCCACGGATTTCATCAGGGTCAGAGCGGCTATCAACCTGTTGTCTGGACGCATTAAAGTTTGGTCTTACCAAATGTTGCAGAGGAAGAGTCCTGTCCTTGTCAGCTGGGAATCCTTTATTATTGCTTTGGACTCGCAGTGCAGGACCACTAAGCCCAAGCCAGCTCCACCTACTAAAAAATCCCGGAGTCTACGTCACCAAGGAACCGAGTACTATCACCACACCCCAGTGATACCCTCTTATGATCCAGTTCCCAGGAAAACTCCAGAGGTATCCTGTGTTCCACTTGATCCTGAGGAACCTATGCAAATTGGACGTGTCCACTGCAAAGTCACACCTGGGGAGAGGGACCGAAGGAGAAGCCATGGTCTGTGTTTTTACTGTGGAGAAGGAGGACACTTCATCACGCTTTGTCCTGTTCGCCCTCCTAGACCTCCAGCTCTCCGACTGGGTAATAATACTCTTCGTCCAGTGTACACCGCTTATCAGCCTAAAGAGCTACAAGAGAGCCGTTATTCCTGTCCAGGCTTGGCTTCCATGGAGAATGCTATACCCCCTGCTCCAGAGTCGTCTGCATCTACTACCAAAGTTGCTTCCTGTAGTACCACCACTACTTCCTGCTCACTTGAAAAGGATTTACCTAAGGATTGTGTCATTGCTTCTAATGGCACTACGGTCTGTAAAAAAGACCTGGAAGTGTTCGAAAAAGCACTGCTAGCTACGAGCACTGTCCCTCCCGAAGTTGTGGAAGTTTTTGTCACCCCTACCCGGAGCCTAGACCGATCGTCAGCCGTACCAGAAGCTGGTACTGGGAAATCCCGAGCTAATCAGGGATTCCATACTGAGGACTTTCACTATGGGGACTCTATGGATTCTGAGAGTGACTCTGGAGAGACGGATTATTTCAATGAGGAGCCTACTTACGCCCAGAGGTCGTTTTTGAAGGGGGAGGTACTGTCAGGGTACTCACCTGTGAGACAGACGGCCAGACGTGGTCGCTCCTGGAATTCCCAACAGGGGACTTGAACCGGGGTACTTATCTATCCTAGTCCTGCTCTCTGCCTCTGAGCCACAGCAGCTTTACCAGAGACAACTGATTCCGGTCTTGTTCATCCTGGCTTGGCTACTACACCGGGGGCTGCACCTTGACTTGTCTGTATCTCACCTGACTCTGATCTTCATCAGCAGGGTATTTAAACCCAGCCTCGCCCTGTACTCATTGTCAAGTCTTTGATCTAGTGTTCCTGTGTCGTACCAGTGTTCCTGTTTATTCTGCTTCGTATATTTGACCTCGGCTTGTGACTACGTTTATTCTGACCTCTGGCATCCTTTGACCTCGGCTATCCCTCGACTATCCTGCTGGTTCTGTCCTTGCCTGTCCTGCGAATTTGGTACTGCATCCTGCACAGCCCCCGTGCACAGACCCACAGGCCAGGTGAATTCTTACCTGACCACCTCGGCCTGTGGCTATCTGCAAGGGTGAGCGACATATCTGCGCTACAGACTCCCAACTCAGGTAAGACCCTGACAACCACCTACATCTAGTGTACATGTTCCACCATTTTCATCTGCAGTTTCTGCTCCACCACCTACATCTAGTGTACATGTTCCACCATTTTCACCTGCAGTCTCTGCTCCACCACCTACATCTAGTGTACATGTTCCACCATTTTCACCTGCAGTCTCTGCTCCACCACCTACATCTAGTGTACATGTTCCACCATTTTCACCTGCAGTCTCTGCTCCACCACCTACATCTAGTGTACATGTTCCACCATTTTCACCTGCAGTCTCTGCTCCACCACCTACATCTAGTGTACGTGTTCCACCATTTTCACCTGCAGTCTCTGCTCCACCACCTACATCTAGTGAACATGTTCCACCATTTTCACTTGCAGTCTCTGCTCCACCACCTACATCTAATGGACATGTTCCACCATTTTCATCTGCAGTCTCTGCTCCACCACCTACATCTAGTGTACATGTTCCACCATTTTCACATACAGCCTCTGCTCCACTAACTACATCTAGTGTACATGTTCCACCATTTTCACCTGCAGTCTCTGCTCCACTAACTACATCTAGTGTACATGTTCAACCATTTTCATCTGCAGTTTCTGTTCCGCCACCTACACCTAGTGTACATGTTCCACCATTTTCACCTGCAGTCTCTGCTCCACTAACTACATCTAGTGTACATGTTCAACCATTTTCATCTGCAGTCTCTGCTCCACTAACTACATCTAGTGTACATGTTCCAACATTTTCACCTGCAGTCTCTGCTCCACCACCTACATCTAGTGTACATGTTCCAACATTTTCATCTGCAGTCTCTGCTCCACTAACTACATCTAGTGTACATGTTCCACCATTTTCATCTGCAGTTTCTGCTCCACCACCTACATCTAGTGTACATGTTCCACCATTTTCATCTGCAGTCTCTGCTCCACCACCTACATCTAGTGTACCTGTTCCACCATTTTCACCTGCAGTCTCTGCTCCACCACCTACATCTAGTGTACATGTTCCACCATTTTCACCTGCAGTCTCTGCTCCACCACCTACATCTAGTGTACATGTTCCACCATTTTCACCTGCAGTCTCTGCTCCACCACCTACATCTAGTGTACATGTTCCACCATTTTCACCTGCAGTCTCTGCTCCACCACCTACATCTAGTGTACGTGTTCCACCATTTTCACCTGCAGTCTCTGCTCCACCACCTACATCTAGTGAACATGTTCCACCATTTTCACTTGCAGTCTCTGCTCCACCACCTACATCTAATGTACATGTTCCACCATTTTCATCTGCAGTCTCTGCTCCACCACCTACATCTAGTGTACATGTTCCACCATTTTCACATACAGCCTCTGCTCCACTAACTACATCTAGTGTACATGTTCCACCATTTTCACCTGCAGTCTCTGTTCCACCACCTACATCTAGTGTACATGTTCCACCATTTTCACCTTCAGTCTCTGCTCCACCACCTACATCTAGTGTACATGTTCCACCATTTTCATCTGCAGTCTCTGCTCCACCACCTACATCTAGTGTACATGTTCCACCATTTTCACCTGCAGTCTCTGCTCCACCACCTACATCTAGTGTACATGTTCCACCATTTTCACCTGCAGTCTCTGCTCCACCACCTACATCTAGTGTACATGTTCCACCATTTTCATCTGCAGTCTCTGCTCCACTAACTACATCTAGTGTACATGTTCCACCATTTTCACCTGCAGTCTCTGCTCCACCACCTACATCTAGTGTACGTGTTCCACCATTTTCACCTGCAGTCTCTGCTCCACCACCTACATCTAGTGAACATGTTCCACCATTTTCACTTGCAGTCTCTGCTCCACCACCTACATCTAGTGTACATTTTCCACCATTTTCATCTGCAGTCTCTGCTCCACCACCTACATCTAGTGTACATGTTCCACCATTTTCACTTGCAGTTTCTGCTCCACCACCTACATCTAGTGTACATGTTCCACCATTTTCACTTGCAGTTTCTGCTCCACCACCTACATCTAGTGTACGTGTTCCACCATTTTCATCTGCAGTCTCTGCTCCACCACCTACATCTAGTGTACTTGTTCCACCATTTTCACATACAGCCTCTGCTCCACCACCTACATCTAGTGTACATGTTCCACCATTTTCACATACAGCCTCTGCTCCACCACCTACATCTAGTGTACATGATCCACCATTTTCACTTGCAGCCTCTGCTCCACCACCTACATCTAGTGTACATGTTCCACCATGTTCACCTGCAGTCTCTGCTCCACCACCTACATCTAGTGTACGTGTTCCACCATTTTCACCTGCAGTCTCTGCTCCATCATCTCTGTCTGACTTGTGACTTGTGTTGCCAGAAACACAGGAGGTCTAACACAGGGCTGGTAGGCAAATAGGCCTTGTTGACTCCTCTACACAAAGCCTTATCAGAGACCTGGGGAGGAGAGGGGTGCTCTCAGAAGCCCAGGAGTACACTCACCAATTTTACCTGCAGACAACAGCATCAAGCAGTCTTGCTATCTTTGATGCTCGGTAGCATTTTATCTTGATTCTATTAAAAATCTCTGTGTTTATCAGTCAATTAAATTCAACTAGAAACAGCAGACTATTTTTTCTTTATTTATTTTCTCCCCACCACCCCCAACTTGCATGCCCTGATTTTAACTATTCCGGTGTCAATTGTTTCCGTCTCTCTTTGACGTGCGGCAGCCTACTGTAGGAGCTCTATAGATCCAGTGACGAAACTGCCACATTGTCAAGTTCTCTACCTGATCGTTGTAAAACCTCATTATAATGTTTACCCCTTACATCCCACACCTCTCAACCTCCCCCCCCCAACCCCCCTCTCTGCTCTTTAGCTTCAACAAGGATAATAAATAGACAATGCTTCTTCATGTGCGTATCTAAATGCAATTTGCCAAAATAAATAAATAAAATCAACTGTCATTAACTTCTGTTTCACTCAGAGAAAGAGGAGGTCAACTAAGAAAAGGCGTCAATTAGCGATGAAGCCGGAACGACCTAATGTTGTCGGATTTCACATTTTTATATGCCTTAATGCAATTCATTATAAACCAAACTGACTTCAATAAGCTGCAGATATTAGCTTATCTAATACAGTTTTACTTCCTTCTTGCTCCCTGACCCTTAATGTGACTGGGCTGTCACCAGTCAGGCCCGCCGCCATTGGGACTGCGTATAATTGAACGCTGCATGAGCCGGGATGCGTATTTATTTCCCTCTCAGGTCTACGGTTGGCTTTTCTTTCCCTTGGTTGTTGATTATTAGTATTTTCCTGGTTTTCCAAACTAATAAGTGCCACTATCAAGCAGTTGGAAGCTCTCAGAGGCTGCAGATTTGCTGCTTGCCGGCTTAATTGATATTGAACGAGCTTCTGGTAGACGGGAACAGGGCCACTGCTGGCTAATTTGCAGTTTAATCAGCGTTTGTAATGAGAGCTGCTGATTAGGGCTGTTGGAAATAAAAGAGAGTTACAAGGAACGTCTGTCAGAGTCCGGTGATAATTCTGGACTAATTGTGGTGATTAGAGCAAACTGGATGACTTTGGGCTTTGCTAATGCAAAGAGAAACGTGCACAATTCAGCCAGGGACCCCTTGGGTATATGATCCTCCAGCACTCACACAAAAAGAAACCAGCGATCTTTACATAAACTGCAAAGGAGGGATGGGAAACAGAAACATGTCCTTGCTCTGGACCTCTGGAGTCTCCTTGATCCAGAATGTCAGGTTTCCAGAAAGCCTTGAGAGCAGAGGCCGTTAACACAAAGCCTAGATACACTAATCTCTCCTAGATCATATAATAACATTAAATAATAGCAACATAGTATTATATGACTGCGGTATCTGTACTATTTTAATTTACATTCTACTATTTTAATTTATGGCTGTTTTCATTTGGAGATATTACAACTGATATTATGGCTTTTTGCTGAACCCCAGAGTTGACTAACTGGGATTTTCACTGAAGGGGGCATTCAGAGTGAATTTCAAATTTAAGTTCAAAATACCCAAAATGGGATCATTCTCCAGTTCAGTCGTTCTTCCAGCGTGGATACTGTGGCCTTAAATCTGAAATTCACTTTGAATTCTCACTTTAGTGACTAACCATGTAAAATTAAGCTCTGGGGGCTGTGCTAAGCAATCAGAAACTGAGCATTTAAAAGCAGGGTCCATGTACACCCCACTTGCAATCACGTTAATCCCAGCATTCCTGCCCCACGTCCATTCTATTCTAATGTCACTGCATATTGGGGTGTCTGATTGTAAAACATGTCACTGTGTGTTGGGGTGTCTGAGTGTAAAACACGTCACTGCATATTGGGGTGTCTGATTGTAAAACACGTCACTGCGTGTTGGGGTGTCTGAGTGTAAAACACGTCACTGCGTGTTGGGGTGTCTGAGTGTAAAACACGTCACTGCGTGTTGGGGTGTCTGATTGTAAAACACGTCACTGCGTGTTGGGGTGTCTGATTGTAAAACACGTCACTGCGTGTTGGGGTGTCTGAGTGTAAAACACATCACTGCATATTGGGGTGTCTGATTGTAAAACACGTCACTGTGTGTTGGGGTGTCTGAGTGTAAAACACGTCACTGCGTGTTGGGGTGTCTGAGTGTAAAACATCACTGCGTGTTGGGGTGTCTGAGTGTAAAACACGTCACTGCGTGTTGGGGTGTCTGAGTGTAAAACACGTCACTGCGTGTTGGGGTGTCTGATTGTAAAACACGTCACTGCGTGTTGGGGTGTCTGATTGTAAAACACGTCACTGCGTGTTGGGGTGTCTGATTGTAAAACACGTCACTGCGTGTTGGGGTGTCTGAGTGTAAAACACGTCACTGCGTGTTGGGGTGTCTGAGTGTAAAACACGTCACTGCGTGTTGGAGTGTCTGAGTGTAAAACACGTCACTGCGTGTTGGGGTGTCTGATTGTAAAACACGTCACTGTGTGTTGGGGTGTCTGAGTGTAAAACACATCACTGCATATTGGGGTGTCTGATTGTAAAACACGTCACTGTGTGTTGGGGTGTCTGAGTGTAAAACACGTCACTGCGTGTTGGGGTGTCTGAGTGTAAAACATCACTGCGTGTTGGGGTGTCTGAGTGTAAAACACGTCACTGCGTGTTGGGGTGTCTGAGTGTAAAACACGTCACTGCGTGTTGGGGTGTCTGATTGTAAAACACTTCACTGCGTGTTGGGGTGTCTGATTGTAAAACACGTCACTGCGTGTTGGGGTGTCTGATTGTAAAACACGTCACTGCGTGTTGGGGTGTCTGAGTGTAAAACACGTCACTGCGTGTTGGGGTGTCTGAGTGTAAAACACGTCACTGTGTGTTGGGGTGTCTGAGTGTAAAACACGTCACTGTGTGTTGGGGTGTCTGAGTGTAAAACACATCACTGCGTGTTGGGGTGTCTGAGTGTAAAACACGTCACTGCGTGTTGGGGTGTCTGAGTGTAAAACACGTCACTGCGTGTTGGGGTGTCTGAGTGTAAAACACGTCACTGCGTGTTGGGGTGTCTGAGTGTAAAACACGTCACTGTGTGTTGGGGTGTCTGAGTGTAAAACACGTCACTGCGTGTTGGGGTGTCTGAGTGTAAAACACGTCACTGCGTGTTGGGGTGTCTGAGTGTAAAACACGTCACTGTGTGTTGGGGTGCCTGAGTGTAAAACACGTCACTGTGTATTGGGGTGTTTGAGTAATTTGTCTTTAATCTACAATACATTTGTTTAGACATCACTCTGTGTAAATATTATACTTTTATATTATGTTAATTTGCATTTTCAGGAACAGTTATCAGTAGGTAATGAAATCACCTAAAATGCCCCTGACCACACCCCCAGCCACGCCGTAATAAAAATGTAAACGTCCCTCCTTTCTTTTGGTTAAAACTTTCCATTACCCAAAATAGAGTAAAATCTATGGGGAAAAAAAATTAAAAGAGTTGAAAAATATCAGTCCGACAGACTATAAAGAAAAGTCAATTAACGAAAACATTAAAAGTTCATTTAAGGCAGACAATACTTGGACATTCATTTTCATCTTGAGTCAACTTGACCAAACAGTGACAGCACTATTGAAGCAGATTGGTTTGTCAATATTTTTGACAGATCCAAATCGTGTAACGTCAGCAACGTGTTCAGTGTGTCTTTTCATAAACACGATACACCCTCTGCTGAGAATTGAGAATTCAAAGTGAATTTAGGGCCAGAGTAGCCAAAATGAAAACATCGCTGTTGTAGAGAAATTTTCTAGTTTGGCTATTTTGACGTTACATTTAATTCTCACTTTAGTAGATAAATATTCTTTGGCTGTAAGATCTCCTAACCATAAGCCTCCCTTAGCCTCCCAACTATTAACCTACTGCTTTGGGTGAAATTTTAACTGACTTTTTAAAGGGAATCTAAAAAAAACACTGAGGACACCATAACAACTTAATCAGAGTTAAGTTGCTATGGTTCCAGGAGGTCCCTGGCGCCACTTTTAGTAGCTCCCCATTTAAAGGGACGACACTCCAGGCACCCAGACCACTTCTGCCCATTGCAGTGGTCTGGGTGCCAACTCCCACTACTCCTAACCCTGCAAGTGTAATTATTGCAGTTTTCTATAAACTGCAATAATTACCTTGCAGGGTTAACTCCTCCTCTAGTGGCTGTCTACTAGACAGCCACTAGAGGTCACTTCCTGCTCTATAGCACAGGAAACCTGTGCTAGAGCATCGCTGGACGTCCTCACGCTGTGTAAGGACCTCCAGCGTCGCTCAAATCCCCATAGGAAAGCATTGAAATTATTTTTCAATGCTTTCCTATTGGGAGCGCTAATGCGCATGCGCGGCATTGCCACGCATGCGCATTAGGTCTCCTCGGCCGGTGGGCGGGATCAGTCTCGCCCACCGGCCGACGCAATGGAGAGGAGGAGCGTCGCGGAGGAGGAGACAGCGGCGAGGGACATCGCCGCTGCCTCAGGTAAGTGACTGAAGGGGTTTTCACCCCTTCAGTACCTGGGGATTGGGGGCAGGGCCACCACCAGAAATTTTGGGGCCCCTAACTCAGCTCAGGGTCTGGGTCCCCTGGGGCCCGCCTCCAAATACCGCCCACTGGGTCCACACACAGACACAAACGCACACACTGATACAAAAGGACACAGATACATACTAACAGACACACATACTGAAACAGACATACACGCATACAGGCATACATACTGACACACACATACTGAGACATACACACAGGCATACATAGTGACAGACAGACACATACTAACATACATACAGACACACATGCAAGAGGACATAAAGACATCCATACATACAGACACCGACATACATACATACATACATACACACACACACACACACATTCATACATACAGACACTGACATCCATACACACATACATTCATAATGGCATACAGACATACACAGACATACATTCATAATGGCATACAGACATACATACAGACTGACATACATGCATATATACAGACATACATGCATACAGAAATCCATACACACAGACCTACGTTCATAATGATATGCAGACATACATTCATACAGACATACATATATAATGACATACATATATACATACATAGACATACATGCATACAGACATACATGCATGCATACAGACATGCATGCTGTCAGACAGACATAGACATACACACAGACATCCCTACACACATACACACAGACCTACGTTCATAATGATATGCAGACAAACATTCATACAGACATACATATATACATATATAATGACATACAGACATACATATATACATACATAGACATACATGCATGTATGCATACAGACATACACACGTATACAAACATGCATGCAGTCAGACAGACAGACATACACACAGACATACATACATAGACATACACACAGACATACATACACACAGACAGTGGTGTATTCTGGTTTTGTGCTGGGCATTTGGGGGCGGCGTTTTTTGCCGCCCCCTGGAAAATGCCGCCCAAGGCAAATGCCTTGTTTGCCTCGCGGCTAATACGCCCCTGCACACAGACATGCATGCATACAGACATACATAGACATACGGACAGACATACATGCATGCAGACATACATACATACACAGACAGACATACATACACATACATGCATCCAGACACACATGCATACAGACAGACATACACGCATACAGATAGACATACAGACAGCCATGCATAGACATACATGCATACAGACATACACATACAGACAGACATACACACATATAGACATACACACAGATATACAGACAGACATACATACATAGACATACATGCATACAGACATACATACATACATAGACATACATGCATGCATACAGACAGACAGACATGCATACAGACACACACAGACAGACATACATACATACATACATGCACACACACAGCTCATTTTCCAGCCACCCTCCTGTCTCTTACCTTTTCTTTGCAGGAGGGTGGCTGGGGATGATGGGAGTTGGCGCTGCTCCCTCTTCACTGCCTGGCTCTCCCTCTTCACGGCTGGGCGCGCACGCTCCTCCCGCGCGGAGTGAGCTGGGAGGAAGTGACCACTTCCTCCCAGCAGCACTTGCGGCTGCTTTTTTTTTTTTTTTTTAAGGGGCCCTGTCGCGCTATACAACGGCCACAGCGCTGACCGGGCCCCTGAAGGAGGGGGCCCATCGGGTGGCCCTAAGTGTGTGGGCCACCCGATGGGCCCCACACGTGGGGCCCGGGCGGCCGGGCCCCCCCAGGGCCGCCGGGCCCGTGACAACTGTTATGGTTGTCACCCCCTGATGGCGGCCCTGATTGGGGGGTGGGAGGGAGAGGGACCTTCCAGTGCCAGGAAAACAGATCGTTTTCCTGGCACTGGAGATTCCCTTTAAGTGAGTAATGAAGTGCAGGGAATAAACACTAGCATTGGAGGGAGCACAGAGGGAGTGCTCACATGGAGGAAGGGAGGGTGACACGAGCTAGCTTCCCCTTACAGGTGCTCTGCCTTAATGTCTGTCCGCATTGGGCACTGACGACAGACGTTAAATATGCACAGAATTGACATTAGGCAGTCTGGGACAGAGCTCTAGCTGGCAATGTCACGTGTGCTGGGGGTGCAACCTCCAGCACACAATTAAAAATATCTCAGCATGAGCAGGGTTTCAAGCTGAAAACACTGCACATACATACCCCTACCATCATGATCACTTCAGATCGCTGAAATGATCGTGGCGGTTGGAGTAACCCTTTCACATTTGATATCTAGGTGAAAAAGTGCTGCATTGAAAAGGTCAGCTCTTATATTTATCACTTATAACTTGTGCTCATTGTGGCTAATTCCATAACATAACGAAAGCTATTGAAAATAAATAAAATATATATATATTCTAAAGGGAATAATTCTGATTGCAGACACTCCGCTATAAATGAGCAATTAGGACGTCTAATAAAAACAGAATATACTTCCTATTTGGGAAACATTATAACAAAGGATGTTTTCATTAAACAGGTACTACGAGTGAGCTAACTACGATCACATTGATTATTTTTATTCATACTGTTGACATAAACGTTGCTAAGTTGGCTCTCGGGTCATCGAAACTCACTGTTTAGTAAATAAAACCTTAGCAATAGAGATATATAGATATATATATATTATAATATGTTTATTATTCTAATAATGTGTGTGTATATATTAATCTATGTATTATACTCACTTTGTTTCACTTCCAACGCCCTCATTGCAGATTGTGTTCAGTTAGTACAGTTTGTTTAAGATACATTTCGTGGGTTCATTATTTGCTGGGAAATATGATTGATGACCAGTGAAATTGTTCACTAATCTAAGTCATTTATTTTAGATTTTTCTTTATATCTCTTCTTCCTGGATGTTCTAACTGACGGTTCTTTCCCAACCCAATCCCCGCCTGGTCCCGGTTACAATATTTGTCTAATGAATGCATGGCCAGTCATTATCTAATCATCATTATTACATTTCCAAATAGAATATACAGAATCAAATAACCCTCAGTCCATTGCCTAAAACGAACAGAAAACTGACATTGTCTAATCAATGGAAGTGTTGGAGATAAATTCCATTCAATTATTTTATTGTTTTTATAAAAAAAAAAAAAAAAATCCCATTAAATGGTTTCTGCAAAGTGTAAATGTCCCGATACCCTCTGTGTGACCTGAAATTGAAATGCAATGCTATTTGTGAGCTTTAATTGCTAATTTAGTATCTGTGTCATACCTCCCAGCCCATTAGATGCTCCAATCTCACCTGGTTAAAGCAGGCTGCACATTGGCCTCAGCAGAGGAGGCCTGATTATATGGCACAGCTGTTAATTTAGCAGACGACCCTTACACAGGCCTTGATGGGCATGCCTGCTATATGCATGCTGTAGCTAAGAGAATGTGCTGTATTCCTTCAGACGTCTTCCAGCAAGCTGCAGAATGACAAATGGGGAATTAGTGAAGGTGTGTGCAGTAAGGGAGCTCAGCAATTAGTGCTGTGTGGAGACAGGAGAGCAGTGCCAGGGGCGGGCTGGGCACAGGCTGGGTATTGATCAGGGCACAGTCCTGCACAGCTCAGCAATTAGTGCTGTGTGGAGACAGGAGAGCAGTGCCAGGGGCTGGCTGGGCACAGGCTGGGTATTGATCAGGGCACTGCCCAGCAATTAGTGCTGTGTGGAGACAGGAAAGCAGTGCCAGGGGTGGGCTGGGCACAGGCTGGGTATTGATCAGGGCACAGTCCTGCACATCTCAGCAATTAGTGCTGTGTGGAGACAGGAGAGCAGTGCCAGGGGCTGGCTGGGCACAGGCTGGGTATTGATCAGGGCACAGCTCAGTAATTAGTGCTGTGTGGAGACAGGAGAGCAGTGCCAGGGGCGGGCTGGGCACAGGCTGGGTATTGATCAGGGCACAGTCCTGCACAGCTCAGTAATTAGTGCTGTGTGGAGACAGGAGAGCAGTGCCAGGGGCTGGCTGGGCACAGGCTGGGTATTGATCAGGGCACTGCCCAGCAATTAGTGCTGTGTGGAGACAGGAGAGCAGTGCCAGGGGCGGGCTGGGCACAGGCTGGGTATTGATCAGGGCACTGCCCAGCAATTAGTGCTGTGTGGAGACAGGAGAGCAGTGCCAGGGGCTGGCTGGGCACAGGCTGGGCAGTGATCAGGGCACTGCCCAGCAATTAGTGCTGTGTGGAGACAGGAGAGCAGTGCCAGGGGCTGGCTGGGCACAGGCTGGGCATTGATCAGGGCACTGCCCAGCAATTAGTGCTGTGTGGAGACAGGAGAGCAGTGCCAGGGGCTGGCTGGGCACAGGCTGGGCATTGGTCAGGGCACTGCCCAGCAATTAGTGCTGTGTGGAGACAGGAGAGCAGTGCCAGGGCTGGCTGGGCGCAGGCTGGGCATTGGTCAGGGCACAGTCCTGCACAGCCCAGCAGCCCCTTGCAGTCTCTCAATCCTCTCTTCATTGTTCTGCTCCAGGAGGAGATAGAGTTGGGCAGGTGACAGCTGAGGGAAGAGACATTTCCAATTTGAAGCTGTCATTTTATTTCACACCCCCCTCCCCTCCAGCCCTTGATCACCAGCATGATATCAGACCTCTGCAGCTGGCTGTAACATCTTCTTCTACAGAAACATGGCTGTCAGAGGGGGGGCATGGGCTCAGTGAGAATGCAGGCAGTGAGCTACTAACCTGTATCTATATAGTATATCTGTATATAATGTATCTGTGTATTATCTAACCTGTATCTATATAGTATATCTGTATATAATGTATCTGTGTATTATCTAACCTGTATCTATATAGTATATCTGTATATAATGTATCTGTGTATTATCGAACCTGTATCTATATAGTATATCTGTATATAATGTATCTGTGTATTATCGAACCTGTATCTATATAGTATATCTGTATATAATGTATCTGTGTATTATCGAACCTGTATCTATATAGTATATCTGTATATAATGTATCTGTGTATTATCGAACCTGTATCTATATAGTATATCTGTATATAATGTATCTGTGTATTATCGAACCTGTATCTATATAGTATATCTGTATATAATGTATCTGTGTATTATCGAACCTGTATCTATATAGTATATCTGTATATAATGTATCTGTGTATTATCGAACCTGTATCTATATAGTATATCTGTATATAATGTATCTGTGTATTATCAATATAGTATATCTGTATATAATGTATCTGTGTATTATCTAACCTGTATCTATATAGTATATCGGTATATAATGTATCTGTGTATTATCTAACCTGTATCTATATTGCATATAATGTATGTGTGTATTATCTAACCTGTATCTATATAGTATATCTGCATATAATGTATCTGTGTATTATCTAACCTGTATCTATATAGTATATCTGCATATAATGTATCTGTGTATTATCTAACCTGTATCTATATAGTATATCTGTATATAATGTATCTGTGTATTATCTAACCTGTATCTATATAGTATATCTGTATATAATGTATCTGTGTATTATCTAACCTGTATCTATATAGTATATCTGTATATAATGTATCTGTGTATTATCTAACCTGTATCTATATAGTATATCTGTATATAATGTATCTGTGTATTATCTAACCTGTATCTATATAGTATATCTGTATATAAATATCTGTGTATTATCTAATCTGTATAGTATATCTGTGTATTATCTAACCTGTATCTATATAGTATATCTGTATATAATGTATCTGTGGATTATCTAACCTGTATCTATATAGTATATCTGTATATAATGTATCTGTGGATTATCTAACCTGTATCTATATAGTATATCTGCATATAATGTATCTGTGGATTATCTAACCTGTATCTATATAGTATATCTGCATATAATATATCTGTGTATTATCAATATAGTATATCTGTATATAATGTATCTGTGTATTATCTATATAGTATATCTGTATATAATGTATCTGTGGATTATCTATATAGTATATCTGTATATAATGTATCTGTGGATTATCTAACCTGTATCTATATAGTATATCTGTATATAATGTATCTGTGTATTATCTATATAGTATATCTGTATATAATGTATCTGTGTGTATTATCTAACCTGTATCAATATAGTATATCTGCATATAATGTATCTGTGGATTATCTAACCTGTATCTATATAGTATATCTGTATATAATGTATCTGTGGATTATTTAACCTGTATCTATATAGTATATCTGTGGATTATCTAACCTGTATCTATATAGTATATCTGCATATAATGTATCTATATAGTATATCTGCATATAATGTGTCTGTGTATTATCAATAAGTATATCTGTATATAATGTATCTGTGTATTATCTAACCTGTATCTATATAGTATATCTGTATATAATGTATCTGTGGATTATCTAACCTGTATCTATATAGTATATCTGTATATAATGTATCTGTGGATTATCTAACCTGTATCTATATAGTATATCTGTATATAATGTATCTGTGTATTATCTATATAGTATATCTGTATATAATGTATCTGTGTATTATCTAACCTGTATCTATATAGTATATCTGTATATAATGTATCTGTGGATTATCTAACCTGTATCTATATAGTATATCTGTATATAATGTATCTGTGTATTATCTATATAGTATATCTGTATATAATGTATCTGTGGATTATCTAACCTGTATCTATATAGTATATCTGTATATAATGTATCTGTGGATTATCTAACCTGTATCTATATAGTATATCTGTATATAATGTATCTGTGTATTATCTATATAGTATATCTGTATATAATGTATCTGTGTATTATCTAACCTGTATCTATATAGTATATCTGCATATAATGTATCTGTGGATTATTTAACCTGTATCTTTATAGTATATCTGTGGATTATCTAACCTGTATCTATATAGTATATCTGCATATAATGTATCTATATAGTATATCTGCATATAATGTATCTGTGTATTATCAATAAGTATATCTGTATATAATGTATCTGTGTATTATCTAACCTGTATCTATATAGTATATCTGTATATAATGTATCTGTGGATTATCTAACCTGTATCTATATAGTATATCTGTATATAATGTATCTGTGTATTATCTAACCTGTATCTATATAGTATATCTGCATATAATGTATCTGTGGATTATTTAACCTGTATCTTTATAGTATATCTGTGGATTATCTAACCTGTATCTATATAGTATATCTGCATATA
Organism: Pelobates fuscus; assembly: GCF_036172605.1. Lineage (NCBI taxonomy): Eukaryota > Metazoa > Chordata > Amphibia > Anura > Pelobatidae > Pelobates > Pelobates fuscus. The sequence goes on along the minus strand of NC_086321.1, from coordinate 14,636,371 downwards.
ATGTATCTATATAGTATATCTGCATATAATGTATCTGTGTATTATCAATAAGTATATCTGTATATAATGTATCTGTGTATTATCTAACCTGTATCTATATAGTATATCTGTATATAATGTATCTGTGGATTATCTAACCTGTATATATATAGTATATCTGTATATAACGTATCTGTGGATTATCTATCTATCTAGTAAATGACACCCATACCTCACACAGATGGGTGTATTCAGTAAAATTCGAATTTCAGTTCTTTAAAATATTAATAAAATGACGCTAAAGCAGCTGATCTGGAAACAAATATCTCCTACTCGGCTATAGGGAGACCCTCTGCACTATCTATTTCGATTATAAAATATTATTGGAACATATATATACACACACTCACACACACACACACACACACATATCTCTATGTCAGTATGTAAATACCTCTGCCATCAGTTATAAAATATATATACTAATAAATCATTACTATAATGTTGTAAATACAGCCTGTATATCTGTTTATACACAGAGATCCATGAAATCCCATTAAAGGTGATCAGTAAGGAATTATGAATAAGAGAGAGAGTGTGTGTGCGTTACCAAATTATAAATGCAACACGTTTGTTTTTGCCCCCATTTTTCATGAGCTGAACTCAAAGATCTAAGACTTTTTCTATGTACACAAAAGGCCTATTTCTCTCAAATATTGTTCACAAATCTGTCTAAATCTGTGTTAGTGAGCACTTCTACTTTGTCGAGATAATCCATGCACCTCACAGGTGTGGCATATCAAGATGCTGATTAGACAGCATGATTATTGCACAGGCGTGCCTTAGGCTGGCCACAATAAAAGGCCACTCTAAAATGTGCAGTTTTATCACACAGCAGAATGCCACAGATGTCGCAAGTATTGAGGGAGCGTGCAATTGGCATGTCGACTGCAGGAATGTCCACCAGAGCTGTTGCCCGTGAATTGAATGTTCATTTCTCTACCATAAGCCGTCTCCAAAGGCGTTTCAGATAATTTGGCAGTACATCCAACTGGCCTCACAACCACAGACCACGTGTAACCACACCAGCCCAGGACCTCCACGTCCAACTTCTTCAGCTCCAAGATCATCTGAGACCAGCCACCCGGACAGCTCCTGCAACAAACTTTCAGAAACCGTGTCAGAATGCTCATCTGCAAGAGATATCGTGACGAGATCCTGAGGCCCATTGTTGTGCCATTCATCCATGACCATCACCTCATGTTGCAACATGATAATGCACGGCCCCATGTTGCCAGGATCTGTACACAATTCCTGGAAGCTGAAAACATCCCAGTTCTTGCATGGACAGCATACTCACCGGACATGTCACCCATTAAGCATGTTTGGGATGCTCTGGATCGGTGTGTTCCATGTCCTGCCAATATCCAGCAACGTCGCACCGCCATTGAACATTCCACAGGCCACAATCAACAAGCTGATCAACTCTATGCGAAGGAGATGTGTTGCACTGCGTGAGGCAAATGGTGGTCACACCAGGTGCTGACTGGTTTTAGGAGCTCCCCCCCAATACAGTAAAACTGCACATTTTAGAGTGGCCTTTTATTGTGGCCAGCCTCAGGCACACCTGTGCAATAATGATGCTGTCTAATCGGCATCTTGATATGCCACACCTGTGAGGTGCATGGATTATCTCGGCAAAGGAGAAGTGCTCACTAACACAGATTTAGACAGATTTGTGAACAATATTTGAGAGAAATACGCCTTTTGTGTACATAGAAAAAGTCTTAGATCTTTGAGTTCAGCTAATGAAAAATGGGGGCAAAAACAAAAGTGTTGGGTTTATAATTTTGTTCAGTGTATATATACACACACACACATTGTTTGAATAAAGCAATGTTAACACACCAATCCATTCTCTGGTATAATGGGATTCAGAGATTCGCTCACATCATCCGTCGGATTGATTGGAAATGACAATATATTTAGATAAAGCTATTTACCTATTCACTCACTGTCTCACTGTGCCTGCCTTCCATTTCCATTATTCATTATTACAATATTGTGGAGGGGTTCTGTTTATTTATTTTTGTTACATATATTACAATAATTTAGTATTTTTTCCTCATTATTATGGTGTTTTTAATTACATTTACATATTCTGTTTATTTTACTGTATTGTTGTGCGTTTGTTGATTTCTCATTGTTTTTAGTGTATTGTGTTTTTTACCTTTTTATTAATAATATTATCACATTGTGTTGTTCTGTTAGTATACATACTGAGCATTGTGGATTGGCACAGTCTTTATATTCTTCTAATATAGGCTTTATCTCTGCGTTTCATTGCCCAGCCTGCCCCCTGTCTATAGGGAATGATGGATTGGGGTTTGCAGATTAGCTCAGGGGCCCCTGGTCCTGCACACCCCTCCTGGAGACCTGTAGCCCCAGCACAGCCACCAGTCCTTTAACAGATTAGCCCCATCCATTCAGTGTCAATGACTGTCTTGTTGAGAAAATCGGTGAGTAAACAGTGCTGACAGGGGGGGCAGCTGATCACTCACACAAATAGACTGAAACTCCTCCAGGACAGGCAGCTTCCAGGATTGGCTTTCTTCAATTGACAGGGCAGCTTCTCCAGGCTGCTGTGTCCTGCTGCTCCCACTTTGTCCTCCATCAATCACATCATTGTGTCCGGGATGCTTTATAGAGTCTCTTAATATCACAGCCTTCATCTTTATCCTCTCAGACAATCATCTGCCATAAGGCTTGTTCTGTCTGCAGTAAGGGGCCAGGCAGAGCTGGGAGCAGGGACTTATACAAATAATTCACAGCTCCCTGATGCTGTCACTAGCCACCCAGCTAGCCATACACTCAGCCAGCCACCCAGCTAGCCAGCCACCCACCCAGCTTGCCATCCATCCAGCTAGCCAGCCACCCGGCTAGCCATCCACCCACCCGGCTAGCCATACACTCAGCCATCCACCCATCCGACTAGCCACCCACCCAGCTAGCCACTCAGTCAGCCGGCCAGCTAGCCAGACTTCCACCGAGCTAGCCACCCAGTCACACTCAATATGCAGCTCTCAATCCGAACAGGGCTTCTACCTGCAACCAGTGCTCTAATATGTCAATATATCTATTCATAGTTAAACATCACAAGCACACTGCTATACTGGAGCAGAGTATATTCTACACAGTGTGATCGGTAACTGTAATAAACGCTATTACATTGTTTATAATACACAGTGTGATCGGTAACTGTAATAAACGTTATTACACTATTTATAATACACAGTGTGATCAGTAACTGTAATAAACGTTATTACATTGTTTATAATACACTGTTTGATCAGTAACTGTAATAAACGTTATTACATTGTTTATAATAGACAGTGTGATTAGTAACTGTAATAAACGTTATTACATTGTTTATAATACACTGTGTGATCGGTAACTGTAATAAACGTTATTACATTGTTTATAATACACAGTGTGATTAGTAACTGTAATAAACATTATTACATTGTTTATAATACACTGTGTAATCGGTAACTGTAATAAACGTTATTACATTGTTTATAATACACAGTGTGATCGGTAACTGTAATAAACGTTATTACATTGTTTATAATACACTGTGTGATCGGTAACTGTAATAAACGTTATTACATTGTTTATAATACACAGTGTGATCGGTAACTGTAATAAACGTTATTACATTGTTTATAATACACTGTGTGATCGGTAACTGTAATAAACGTTATTACATTGTTTATAATACACTGTGTGATCGGTAACTGTAATAAACGTTATTACATTGTTTATAATACACTGTGTGATCGGTAACTGTAATAAACGTTATTACATTGTTTATAATACACTGTGTGATCGGTAACTGTAATAAACGTTATTACATTGTTTATAATACACTGTGTGATCGGTAACTGTAATAAACGTTATTACATTGTTTATAATACACTGTGTGATCGGTAACTGTAATAAACGTTATTACATTGTTTATAATACACTGTGTGATCGGTAACTGTAATAAACGTTATTACATTGTTTATAATACACTGTGTGATCGGTAACTGTAATAGACGTTATTACATTGTTTATAATACACTGTGTGATCGGTAACTGTAATAGACGTTATTACATTATAATACACTGTTTGTCTGTCGGACTGTTCTATGGCCAATCGTTTTAATTATAAACATATATATATATATATATTTATTAATGACTGGGTATTAATATTAGTCAATTCACATTAATAATAATATGCTTTGCTCTTTAGATTTTTCGAGATTATTTATTTAATTAATTTTATTATTATCTCGAGTCCTGTCATATTATTTGCCATGATATAATGTATCTATAAATTATACTGCTTTAAGGAGGCACAATGTTACGGCCTCATTGTAACCAATGGCTCGACGACAAATTAACGGGATATCTAATTAATTACAAGTCAATTAAGTAAGTTAGTTATGAGGAAGTTTAACCCCTTCCCTTCCAGCACTCTGTGCTGTCAGTGAAAAGCCTGCAGATCGCCTTCAGACTACAAGCAAAATCCAGAGAACACGTAGCTCTGCTGCTTCAGTGGGTTAATGCACCCACTGATTCCATGCAAGAAAATGTACTGACCTCCCAAAATGGAAGTGGGGATTTTTATTAGCACCCTGTGTCCCATTCACTCTGCTTTTACAATGCCTTGTTTGTTTAACTGATTTATTAGCATCATTACCCACTTCATCATGAGCCTTTTATTTGGCCAATTCGATCTCTCAGACCAGCCAAATGTTGGTGAAATCCAAAACAAGGCTCATGGGTATTGTAGTTCACAAACATGTTGGGATTCACTCTGATCTTGTCATTTATTGGTCTTCAAAGAGAGAATAAAATAATTCTTCTCAATCTGCTTCCTGATAAAATGACAACACATATAATAAAAAAATAAATATAATAATAATAATAATAAACATAATAACAGCACGAATTGTATTATAACAATAATAATAACAATAATAATAATTAATGATGCAATCTAAATATTCGATAGCTGTCTGTATTGTGTCTCTTCCTTATAATAAGAAGCTGCTCTGGGCTCTAATAGGGGACTTCCTGCAGCCTTTGATTAGCTATAAATCTCAGCCAATCTTTGTTGGTTAAAATCATTATGATTATCATTACTGAACTCATTATTCTCCTGTTATTATCACGGTAGATTTATGATAATCCACAGCATCGATGCTGAGATAAAGATGTGATTAATAGCTGCGATCACAATTCCTTAATACCAGCCATTTCCCACATTCCTTCTAAATAAGAAAGGGCCATGCTTATTACAAGGGGTGATTGTGCACTTAATAAAAGCCATTTAATGAAGTACATAGACATTATTTCAATCAATAGAGAATAGAACTATCTTTACAGAGCTGTGTGAATGTGGCACAATGGACCATAGTACTCACACAGTGTACACAGAGTATTGGATTTACACTCATATTATTTACTATAAATGGGTGGGATGTCCCCCTCCCTGGGCAATTAAATATTGCAAAATACTGTATGTAAAAAAATAATAATAATTAGAAAATAATATATATATATATGCAAAGTACAAACATTTGTATTTATAACTTTTATTACATTTATTTTTTAGTTACTAATAATTGACAGAAAGTGTGGAAGACTGCATAATTCAGGGATTTATTCACCAAACAGTTAATTGTGATGAATTATAAATATTATTGCAAAATGTGTCCCCAAATAACCAATGCAGACAGACATTTGAATTTGAGAAAGGTGGTGAGGGCAGCAATTGTGCAATTTGTTTTTATTAATTAACCTCAATTCTCTGTTTTAGCCAATTAACCCCTTCACTATCACAGCAGGTGAGGTGCTGACACAATGTGACAATTTGTAGCCCTGAGGGGAAGCTTAGCCCTATAAGCCAGCCTGGTATTGGGGTGCAGGGAAACATTGTATTGTTATTTTGGGGTAATAGCTATTGTCATGACATTGCAGATTGAAATCTTACAGCTTTTTGCAGGAATGAAGATCTAAGATCTATCTGGATTTGATCAAAAAGAAGGAGAAAAAGATAAGGGTTGTTAGAGGTTAAACATCTAAAATGCTGATTTTCATGTCACCGTTCAGTATTTAAGTAAATGATTGTTATACGTTATCAGTATTATCAGTTCTATTCTAGAACAGTGTTTATTTTGAGAAGACTGTCTGCTGTCATTTTAGCTGGTTTCTCAAGCTGACGTATCTATCTAATCTTTCTAATTAAAATAAAAAACTATTTTTATAAACCCAGACTATTTCGTTCCCAGGCTCCCAAATCAGACACATTAAATACAAATGGCATATCTCTTTTCACTGCATTTCACCATCAAATGCTCAGATTTCCCTTTTGTTTGTTTTGTTTTAAAAGGTTTAATTTTAAAATGATTGCACATTGCTTACTGAGTTTCCATAAAAATCAATTTCTCCCTTAAAACAATCAGTAAGGCAGACATCTGTCTGACAACGTTTTATGTGAACTAAAAACCAGAAGATATTCAGTAAAGCAAGAATGGGAACATTATTCCCAATATACCTCTGGACAACAGCCTCTCTTTATTATTATTATTATTATTATTATTATTATTTATAAAGTGCCAACAAATTCCGTAACGCTGTACAATGGCTCTTTATCATCCTGAATGTGTATCCAGTCCAATTAGGGGAATCTAATATATACTGATTTAATCTTAATATAATTTAACACTACTTTGTATCCTGCTCTAGAATCAGAGCCAAATGTCTTTAAATAATCAGGGGCAGGGATATACAAGATCACCAAAATCTAAATTATAGGGTAGAAAAGAGGGACACGTGAAAGCAGGGCCACCCTTAACATTTGAAGGGCCTGGGTTGGGATATATTTGTGGGGCCCCTGGCAATGCAGCACCTGTATACTGCGTTCTCCTCCCAACACACCTCTCCTCTAACAGGTGGGCTTTAACAGCTCAACAGGACAAACGTATGCTCCCAAAATGCACACACCCTTCAAGGTGCCCCACTGACCAGCGAGCAATAAGGTAAAAGGTATTGGAGAGCACACTTGACACACAAGGAGCCCCTCTGACATTTGTGGGGCCACACATAGCTGGCCACTGATTGGCTAAATGGCAATGCAGGAAATAAGGTTAAATATTGATAATAAGCTGAGCAGCACTGTAATGGTTGATTGACAGGCCATCGAACAGTGAATATTCCTCATTTATTGCTTCATAGTTACACTCCAACTCGCTGACTCTCTTCTAGGGTACCCCAGGCTTGTTGGACCTGACTTCAGCCTTTTTGACTTAAAATTCTAGATTTACCTTAAAATGTTGACAATTCTGACTTCGGTGAATAACCCTGTGGGCTTTATTTTAAAACATTGAATTGTAGTGAATTGAAAACTAGACTTGTACACACCATAAAAAAAAAATCCGTTGGTTAGTTCAGGATTTGTCCGTGTCTCATTTCGATTCGGATTAATTTAGTCCATGCAATCGTTTTAGAAAAATTATTCGGATCAGTGTTAATTTTTGCGGCAAATTTCGATTTAATTAATGTCATAGTATTTTGACTAAAAAGCCATTTTAGTTTTAGTCGTATTTATTAATCTGAATTGTTAGATTGAGTTAGACCAGTTTTGGTCGACAATATCTCCAGTAGATTTTAATCAACACAACTAAAATCTAATGGGTTTAGTTAAATCCTCTGTCTCTTTTGCCCATTCCCCAGCCCCTCCGTGTCTCTTTGTGTACTCTCAGCCCCTCTAGGTGTCTCTCTCCCAAGCCACGGTCTGTCTCTTTTGCCCCTTCCACAGCTGGCAAATTTCAATCTGGTTGTTGTCATAGTCTTTTGACTAAAAGCCATTTTAGTTTTAGTCATCTGAATTGTTTTAGTTTTAGTCGACTAAATCTGACTAAAATGGTTGGTCGATAAAATTAACACTGATTCAGATCAACCCAAACGTCACGAAAATGAGCTAATCGTATGTATATCAATATATATATGTATTTTGCTGTACACTGATAAACTGATTTTTTTACAGCTCAAGGAGAAGTGACCAATAGAGTAAAACAGAGGAGGAGTAAAATAAATAAATCTATATTTATATATTATATGTTTATTAGAGATATATTATATAAATATAGATTTTCTTTTCTTCTTCTTTTTTCCCTCAATTGGTGATGTCTCACAACATTTAGTCCCCTAATCATCAACCATCTTTTTTTCCCATCAATATCGCTACGGACAAAACTCAGAATCACTAAACAAACTAAACTGTTTGTCGGATTGTCCGTTTAGATTGTTTTTCATCATTTGTCCATACGGTGATTTGAAGTTATTGGTTTTGGACGAGACCTCGATCGCCCGAAATTCAGACGAATCACAATTCATTTAAAATTGGAGGAGACTATATTTAAAAGAAGAAAAACTACCACAACAAGAGGACATAGTCTTAAATTAGAGGGACAAAGGTTTAAAAATAATATCAGGAAGTATTACTTTACTGAGAGGGTAGTGGATGCATGGAATAGTCATCCAGCTGAAGTGGTAGAGGTTAACACAGTAAAGGAGTTTAAGCATGCGTGGGATAGGCATAAGGCTATCCTAACTATAAGATAAGGCCAGGGACTAATGAAAGTATTTAGAAAACTGGGCAGACTAGATGGGCCGAATGGTTCTTATCTGCCGTCACATTCTATGTTTCTATGTTCTATGTTTCTATGTTTCTAAAATGGAATGCACCACTCTATTGGAAACCAAATTTCTAAATTCTGGCTAAAATAGCCAAACATTGACTCCAGTTATGTTGACCATTTCCGTTTTAGAATCAGCACTTGTTTGCCTAAATTTTTGCAATTCAGTTTTTGGGTAATTAGAATTCTGTGTTTTAATTCTTGTGTCTCTGTTTCATAGAACACTCCATCACTCCCCAGATAAGATCTCTGTAAATAAATGGTTGGCCAGAATAGCCACCTAACTGTGTGAGTATGTGAATACACAAACAGAATTACTGATAGTGATTATAGATTTATTATTGATTAATTTTCGCTATATCAATCAACGTCAGAAAGTTAAGGAAGTAAAAACGCCGTCAAGATCAGTTAGTCTGTGCTGCTTTCAGTTGTACAGCATTTGATTTTATTGCTAATAAAATATTATTATCACATCTTTTAAATATTTTTCTTTAACCATCAGGATATTCAGTGCTGTACAGGGGAAAAATACAACAGAAGCAGAGAGTCTCTTTGAATTTGAAGCAAGGCGAACGTAAAACAAATATTAAATAAATAATAATGGAATTTAGAAGGGCCATCTTTTTACCTCGCTATTGATGAGGGTTATGGGAAATCAATAAAACAGGATTGCATTAAAATATTGCTCTTTTTTTTTTTAAAGACAATTCCCCGTAAATTAGGGTTACCCATTTTAATCCGGGTGTCAATCACTGGCACTATAGCTGGCCTATTGTAATATGCATTGTATACAGTTCATGAATTTGAAAATAAGAGAATGACTTCTCATTGTCTGCCTTGTGCAGATTTTCCAAAATCTATCTGCGTTGCGTTACCTGCATTTCAGAAACCAAGAAAGTGACTGAGATGAGTCAAACAGCCGGCCCCTGGTCTCCTCTTTGTAGCCCAACACAGGGATCACAGGGCTGTTCTCTAACTGGTGAATTGTTGGGAATTTCAAGTGAATTCAAAGTAAATATAAAATAAAAATGTAATATAAAAATTTAAGGTCAAATTGGGAAAAAAATCTCAAAGTCAGCTCTGCTTCCAATACGGCTATTTCTCCTAAAATTTGCTGTAAATTCTAGATAATTGTCATATTGGCGAGTATGCCGTCTTACAGTGTATGTGGACACGTGTGATGTGATGGGTGCGCGCACTTAATACCCAATGAAGAGTTTTTTGCCACTCGCAAATGTTAAATTCTACTGCAACATTTTCATTTAATAAAATAAATCTCAGATTCAAACTGAATAGAAGCCTTTAGCTCTGTATATCTATGTATGTATATATGTATTCATTTTTTCATGTGTTTATTACTTTCTGTATATGTCTGTGTATATTGATGTATTTATTACTTTCTGTAGGTGTTTGTGTATATTTATGTATTTATCACTCTCTGTATATGTCTGTGTATATGTGTGTGTATATTACTCTCTGTATTTGTCTGTGTATATGTATGTATGTATTTATTACTCGCTGTATATGTCTGTGTATATTTATGTATTTATCACTCTCTGTATATGTCTGTGTATATGTGTGTGTATATTACTCTCTGTATTTGTCTGTGTATATGTATGTATGTATTTATTACTCGCTGTATATGTCTGTGTATATTTATGTATTTATTACTCTTTGTATATGTCTGTGTATATTTATGTATTTATTACTCTCTAAATGTGTTTGTGTATATGTATCTATTTATTACTCTCTGTATATGTCTGTGTATATGTTTGTGTATATTTATGTATTAATTACTCTCTGTATATGTTTGTGTATATTTATGTATTTATTACTCTCTGTATATGTCTGTGTATATTTATGTATTTTTTACTCTCTGTATATGTCTGTGTATATTTATGTATTTATTACTCTCTCTATATGTCTGTGTATATGTATGTCTGTATTTATCACTCTCTGTATATGTCTGTGTATATGTATGTCTGTATTTATCACTATCTGTATATGTCTGTGTATATTTATGTATTTTTTACTCTCTGTATATGTCTGTGTATATTTATGTATTTATTACTCTCTGTATATGTCTGTGTATATGTATGTCTGTATTTATCACTCTCTGTATATGTCTGTGTATATGTATGTCTGTATTTATCACTCTCTGTATATGTCTGTGTATGTATATGTCTCTGTATATGTCTGTGTATGTATATGTCTCTGTATATGTCTGTGTATGTATATGTATCTGTATATGTCTGTGTATATGTCTGTGTATATGTCTGTGTATATGTATGTCTGTATTTATCACTCACTGTATATGTATGTGTATGTATATGTCTCTCTATATGGCTGTGTATATGTATGTCTGTATTTATCACTCTCTGTATATGTCTGTGTATGTATATGTCTCTGTATATGTCTGTGTATATGTATGTCTGTATTTATTACTCTCTCTATATGTCTGTGTATATGTATGTCTGTATTTATCACTCTCTATATATGTCTGTGTATGTATATGTCTGTGTATATGTCTGTGTATGTATATGTCTCTGTATATGTCTGTGTATGTATATGTCTGTGTATATGTATGTCTGTATTTATCACTCTCTGTATATGTCTGTGTATGTATATGTCTCTCTATATGTCTGTGTATATGTATGTCTGTATTTATTACTCTCTCTATATGTCTGTGTATATGTATGTCTGTATTTATCACTCTCTATATATGTCTGTGTATGTATATGTCTGTGTATATGTCTGTGTATGTATATGTCTCTGTATATGTCTGTGTATGTATATGTCTGTGTATATATATGTCTGTATTTATCACTCACTGTATATGTCTGTGTATGTATATGTCTCTGTATATGTCTGTGTATGTATATGTCTCTGTATATGTCTCTGTATATGTCTGTGTATGTATATGTCTCTGTATATGTCTGTGTATGTATATGTCTCTGTATATGTCTCTGTATATGTATGTATGTATTTATTTATATCAGTGAATAATAATAAGGCTTTGGAGCAAGGCATGCTGGGATACTGTCCATCAATGTCTTTGGAGGTGAGATACTGGGGATACAAAGTCTCACCTTCTACTCGTGCGATATCCAGGAGTTCTCCCTTTAGGAGACGTATTATAGAGAATAAGAACCGCTGTGTCGGTGCACATTTTGTCCATTGCAGCCCTGAAGTGAGCGTTTACTTCATTCTATCTTCCCTGATTTAATAGAGATGTGGCAGGCAACCCTACCATTACAGGGAGATCCTATTACCTTTTAATAAATCAAAGTTTAAATAGATGTCAATTTAGCACTCAAGCCACCATTACGAAGAAAACATGTCATGATATAAAGGCACTTGCTTAACCCATGATCCTGCAGGGTTAATATTATTATTTATATTTTATTCTCCATTCCACTGAGCGGCATTTCTAGTATTCAGTAAAGACAGCAGAAAAACAAAGTATCATTTCACTACAAGCAAAATAGAACATGGCCATTCGAAGACTGGGTGTCCAGCTCTTCGTGAACTCCCATGATCCCTTGCCAGTCGCATACAGTACTGTGTTTTTGACTGGCAAAGGTGCATGGGAGATGTAATTTGCTAAATGTGAATAGCAAATTCTTCAAACTTGCCGTAAGGATTAACCAACGTGAATATTTCATACTGTCCGTGCTTTGGCCTGGATCAGTAATCAGGTGATGGAGAATGAATTATTTCACCTATGCAATGCTTAGTGCATATTCCCCTAGACATACAGAGCTATAAATGTACACAGTAACCTATGGATGTATTGCATACTGAGACGTGGATTTAATAACATATATTGTTCTGTAGCAACAGATATCTGGGCAAGCTTCCCTTCATGGCTCTTTTGGTGAGAAATGGCTAGGAAATCAAGGGGAAGAATTAATTAAAGGCCCACAGGTGTAATTAGTACATCTGGAGATACCTTTCCTAACTCTCACCTGTAGTACCAGAGAAAAAGGAGACTTGTCATAGGTGCAGGTAAATAAAGGGTTAATAAGCCTTTGCCCTAGTTAGGTCCTTCAACGTCTGAAGGGGTTAAAAGCTCAATTTTTAAATCATATTTATGTCCGCAGTTTTTGCAACTGCTTCTGAAATGTTTCTTTTGCATTAACCTTGGAGATAAAACCCTCAAGTTAAAAAAAAAAATGCCCTTTGTATTAACTTACATAATGTTCTGCACTGAAACTTTGTTGATTGGTTGATTTTGTCTTTTGTCGTACACACCCCTAAGAAAACTGTATTTTATATATACGCTGTACCCGCATTAAAAAGAAGCACTTTTGTTTTCTGGAACTTCCTGATGACTGTTGTACATTAATTGTTCTCTGCAGTGAACATACCTAAACATACCTAATTAAGGAAATCAGGATGTGTTATCTGCATAAGTCCATGGCAGCTTAAGGGTTTCCAGACCCTGGGTACATTGTGCAGCCTAACATTTGGCGTGCCAGGGTTAGCAGACATTGGCCAGTTAACAGAGAGCTTAGTGCATGACTCTAAGGTAGGGCAGATGGCTGCCGCAAGGCGTGTGTTCAGACGTCATTACTACACAAGTGGTTGGTGTCTTCGCCATTAGCTTTAGATGATCACAAACCCACTTCAAGCTAATTTATCTGGAGACAATAATTTCATAAGATGCTTGTTTATTTCCGTCTTGGTTTCCGGAGTTTGAATGTGCACTCCACAGCAGTAACACAAAATAGAATCTAAATAATAAAGCAAATGTAACTGAGAGGGAAAATATGAAAATAAAAAATAATAAACCCCAAAACCTCCCCAGCTTCTATTGATGTTATATTATCAGATGAATCCGATGTCTGCTCGTTCACGGGATGGTACTGCAAACATGCCCAAAAATATGATAGGTCACGATAGGGGTGGTATTACACAACATCTGGAGTGTTCAATGGTAACTTCTTGTATCAGTATGGTAGCATGCCCTTCCTTCCCTGATGCTATCGGTCAGGCCAGTGAGAGATTCTAGCATTATTTAGCCCTTCGCGTGTAATAAAATAGGCAATGGATTAATGACAAATGCTTTGCTCAAAAGGTGCAATAAAGATGGCCAGTGAAAGAGCACAAGGACCAGCCCTCTCGCTGTGACTTCTAAACAGCTATTTGCGACACACTGTATATGTCCCTTAAAGGTTACACTCTGCTCTGCCTCCTTTTGTCTTCCAGTGCCCTTTGCTGGCAAAAAAATGGAGACATCATCTTGCCCAGACCAGCTCAGTATTTATGAAGCTCTCCTGACAAATAGGCAGCTTTGCCACGCTTGACTGCCTGCATTCATTCCGTACTTGGCTTGTTTACATAGAACCGCCACTATTTCCACGGATTAAACAAATCACAGCTAGAAGGAGACATTTATAATCCGCCAAAGGAGACCACAAGGCAGTTAAAAAAATAAAAAATAAAAAAAAACAGTAAAAAAAAATAAAATAAAATAATAATGCTCATAGCTGTGTAGAGAAAAATAAATGATTGTGTCCAGTATTGTGACCTTCTATAAGGGGGATCTAGTGCTGGGTGTACATGAGGTTATTTATTTTCATAAATGTACTCACAAAAAAATAAAAAATAAATCCAAAAAATACATATATAGATATATAAACTACAACGTTGTCCAAATGTATTTAAATCAAATAGATTTTTGTAATTGAGAGAAAATATACTCCAGAAAATAGACTCTTGTACGTTAATATATGAAAATAATGACACAGTTTTCTTGATAAAGATGTAGAAATATGGCATATTTAATACAAAGTAAATAACATGATATCGAGATGAAGTTCTATTTACCCACAGTGAGCATGAGACGGAATTTTAAAACGCTATAAAGGATCTGAGTATTTCCTATTCTCTGCCTTAAATGTTCCTGCTCGTTATAAGGCGGCTCAGAACGTGGAAACGATAAAGAGAAAATGCTGCTCTTGGTTTTAACTGTTTGGGTATCAGTCTGAGTTAGGACGCCTTAAGGCACTGGTCGTTTGGAAATATTCCGTCCAAAACAGCAAAGGCTATTAAAAAAAAAAAAAAGGGATCACAACAAAATATTGAATAAATTCCCTTTTAATTTATTTGATCATTCCACATTACGGGGCTATGAATTGCTCAAATTTGATAACAAGTACTCAATTCAACTCATTATGTAAGTTAAATTAGACTTCGATAAAATTTCAGTGGCGCACCGTGGTTCCTAGAATGAAATGTAATTTGTGCAAGAATTTGTTGTATCTGTCACAAATATTTCCAATTAGCGACCGTAATTATTTGATAGTTTCTGCAATTACGGCTTAAACGGGTGAATTTGGGACTGTGGAGGACCCTAATTGGCCTAAATTTGATATTTTGCATATTTGCATAATGAGGAAATTGGTAGAAAATTGTGTTCATTCATTTGTGAAAAATCCTATGAATTTTATGAATTTGAAAGCTCTGTTTGTGCAGACTGTGACTTTGCCTGCTGATCCCTGAGGAGCTGGTGATGAATGTCTGAATGGGCTGGGAGCCAAGTTCTTCAGAGAAGAGGAGTGATGGGGAGGGGGGAGGAAGTAGGAAGGCTGGAGACGGGCATGCGCGGTATGCCTGCACAGTCTGCAGCCAGCCTGCACCACCAGCTCCCTGGCATTGCATGGGGCACAAACACTTCCATGTTTCCCGACTTTCACCTACTACTGCACTAGCAAAGCCACAAAACGCATATTGTACAGGTTGTTTTAATAGACACCTGATTGCTATACCGCAAACAGAATGTGACAAGTCTAACAAGCATTTACTAAGATCATTTTGCCCATGCAGCTTGAAAGTGTGTTAAAATCTTCGTTACCAATCATTTTTCCTTCTAAAAATATTAGCATAACGTTTATTTGGAACTTGGAATGCCTAGCTGGCACACGAACGTAGGATAAAGAGAGCTTTTGTGTAAGAATTCATGTTCAGAGTTAAATAAAAACGATGCAAATTTAAAAACAATATTGATTATTTTTTTAAATCATTTATTTGTTCTTTAGATAGATAGTGGGGAAATAATATGTTTTGTATCCCTTATCTTGCAATGTTTCAGATAAAGTCTGGATTACAAACATAAAAAAGTAAATTGCATTGCCTGCCGGTATTAGTAATTCAATGCAGTTTCATAAAAATACCAAGAGAACATTTCTTTTGAAATTGCCTGTGGGACCAATGCCTACACACAGTAAGTACAGTTAGAGCTGCTGTACTATACGTGACTTTACCAATGAAATAACACATTGCTAATATTCCATCTTCTGTACTGATGGATGTTTGAGCCTTTTCACACTCCTCAACTTTAAATTTTATTAGTCATTTATAAAGTTTCTTCTTCTAAGTTTCAGGCTTTTAGATCAGAGTTCAGGATTCCTGCGCCTGTAACTGTTTATTTATATTTGGTGCCAGATCAACACATATTCCTTAGTTTTCCATGCATTTCACCTGTTGCTAGACATGTGCATTCGTTTTCAGACGAAAGTTAAAATAACCGGAAACAAAGGATCAAATAAGCGAATGACTCCAAAATGTTCAATCCCAAACTTTCGTTCGGTTCCATTCGTTAATTCATTATTGTGCTTGTGCAAAGCTGCAACCAATGACAGTGCATCAGTGAGCGTTTTTTTACCAATCCTGTGACCACAACCATGGACCAATCATCATGTAGTGCTAGGGAATTTTTTTGTCAGCCAATCATTTGTCAATTTCGTACAAAATTAAACAAGAACAAGTGAACAAGAATAATAGTTTAGTAAATTTGTTTTTAATTTTAAATGACAGCAGATGTATTTTTTCCATTCTCCAACATATTGATTGAAATTAGGCAACCAAATGAAAAAAACATTTATCGAATCTAGTCCGCACCAAATAGGACAAACAGAAAATTGTTCCTATACACGTGTCTAATTCTTAAATCTCTAAGCATTTAGCATAGTAGCAGAATATAACTCCTAATACTCACATTATTACTGCCATTGTTACAAAACCTAAATCCTAGAGTCTTCATGCGCGCAGGGGTAACGCAATATACTTTCAATTGCAGAAGTAAAATACATTTCTGTGCAGCAGAACTCGTGCTCCTATTAAATCGAACACGCTGTCATTAGTTCGCCCATCAATTTATCTGATGACATTTAAGTTTTGGCATTTGAAAGAATTTTGACATTTAAAAGACTTGAATTGGGGTAACCATGGCAACAAAAGGGTGACTCTTTTGCAAATGTGGTGAAAGTTATAAACTCTCTTTACTGATACTGCCATCTCATTTTCTATATTTGTTTTTTACTAAAAAGAATATAAATATTGGGGGGAAAAAAATGAGAATTTGCTGTTTTGCAATTTACTGAAACTGGTGCTGAGAGTGCTTACAATTTAATTCAGAATGTATTATTTCTATAGAAACTTTGCCAGGAACGTGATTAGGAATAACTGTGGTAAGTACTGTTCCTATAAAGAAATATATCAAATATATAATATTATATTATATAATATATATAAAGGCTGTACATTGCATCACACTAAAAATATAGACAATGCTAAATAAATGTAATATCTAGTCTAGTCCACTGATTCAATCCCAAATTCTAATGCTTTATTTAATATATATGACTGTATAAATATATCGCGTTCTTGTATTTTAAACCAGCTGAAGAAAGGGCATGACAGGAAAATATCACCTTGGTAACGGTTATAAATAAATAGAATAAACAGACTGTTAAACAAAAAAAATATATTGTTACATTTTCCCCTTTATAATATTGTAAAGCACTGTGGAGTAAGTTGGCACTATATAAATGCCAATAATAATAATAATAATAATAATAATATAAACGGTGCCTGAGAGGGGATATGATAACATTATACAAATATATTCGGGGCCAGTACAAACCATTATCTGGAAATCTATTCATAAACAGGGCTATACATAGGACACGAGGTCACACATTTAGGCTTGAAGAAAGGAGATTTCATCTAAGGCAAATAAAAGGTTTTTTTACAGTAAGAGCAATAAGGATATGAATTCATTGCCTGAAGAGGTGGTTTTGTCAGAGTCTATAAAGATGTTTAAACTGCAATTGGATAAATACTTGCAAAAACATAACATACAGGGATACAATTTCTAATTAGTGGGGTAATAGCTGCTTGATCCAAGGAGACATCTGACTGCTATTTTGGGGTCAAAAAGGAATTTTTTCCTAGTTTGTTGCAAAATTGGAAGCGCTTCAGACTGGGTTTTTTGCCTTCTTTTGGATCAACAGCAACAACATATGTGAGGAAGGCTGAACTTGATGGACGCAAGTCTCTTTTCAACTATGTAACTATGTATAAACAATACAAATTGATTAAATGTAAAATAATTTGATCCGGTGTGAAATGTCTGAATAATAATAGCAAAGGCATTAAATACATATTATAATATATTTGTAATAGCCATCACCAATTACCATTTTACAAGCATTGAGATGGACAAAGTCCAGCATTGGGTGGATCTCATAGATTGTAAACATGTTTCTCACAGACTGTAAACTCATTTCTTATAGAATGTAAATGCGTTTCTCATAGATTGTAAACTCGTTTCTAATAGACTTTAAACTCGTTTCTCATAGAGTGTAAACTCGTCTTTTAAAGAGTGTAAACTCGTTTCTCATAGACTGTAAACTTGTTTCTCATAGATTGTAACCTTGTTTCTCACCACCTGTAAATGCGTTTCTCATAGATTGTAAACTCATAGTCTGTAAGCATGTTTCTCATAGAATGTAAACTTGCCTCTCATAGATTGCAAACTTGTTTTTACAGTAATCACATAATCACAGTTTTAAAGGACTCCTTCATGTCTATTATTGTACACCTATCCTAATGTCTATTATTGTACACCTAGCATTTATGTCTGTTATTGTACACCTAGCTTCATGTCTGTTATTGTACACCTAGCTTCATGTGCATTATTGTACACCTAGCTTCATGTCTGTTACTGTACACCTAACGTATTGTCTGTTACTGTACACCTAGCTTCATGTATATGATTGTAAACCTAGCTTCATGTATATGATTGTACACCTAGCTTCATGTCTGTTATTGTACACCTAGCTTCATGTCAGTTATTTTACACCTAGATTCATGTATATTATTGTACACCTAGCTTCATGTCTGTTACTGTACACCTAGCTTCATGTATATTATTGTACACCTAGCTTCATGTATATGATTGTACACCTAGCTTCATGTCTGTTACTTTACACCTAGCTTCATGTATATTATTGTACACCTAACGTATTGTCTGTTACTGTACACCTAGCTCCATGTCTGTTATTGTACACCTAGCTTCATGTCAGTTATTTTACACCTAGCTTCATGTCTGTTACTGTACACCTAGCTTCATGTATGTTACTGTACACCTAGCTTCATGTATATTATTGTACACCTAGCTTCATGTATATGATTGTACACCTAGCTTCATGTCTGTTACTTTACACCTAGCTTCATGTATATTATTGTACACCTAACGTATTGTCTGTTACTGTACACCTAGCTCCATGTCTGTTACTGTACACCTAGCTTCATGTCAGTTATTTTACACCTAGCTTCATGTCTGTTACTGTACACCTAGCTTCATGTATGTTACTGTACACCTAGCTTCATGTCTGTTACTGTACACCTAACGTATTGTCTGTTATTGTACACCTAACGTATTGTCTGTTACTGTACACCTAGCTTCATGTCTGCTACTGTACACCTAACATATTGTCTGTTATTGTACACCTAGCTTCATGTCTGTTACTGTACACCTAACATATTGTCTGTTATTGTACACCTAACGTATTGTCTGTTACTGTACACCTAGCTTCATGTATATTATTGTACACCTAGCTTCATGTATATTATTGTACACCTAGCTTCATGTATATGATTGTACACTTAGCTTCATGTCTGTTACTGTACACCTAGCTTCATGTATATGATTGTACACCTAGCTTCATGTATATTATTGTACACCTAACATATTGTCTGTTATTGTACACCTAACGTATTGTCTGTTACTGTACACCTAGCTTCATGTATATGATTGTACACCTAGCTTCATGTATATTATTGTACACCTAGCTTCATGTATATGATTGTACACCTAGCTTCATGTCTGTTACTTTACACCTAGCTTCATGTATATTATTGTACACCTAACGTATTGTCTGTTACTGTACACCTAGCTCCATGTCTGTTACTGTACACCTAGCTTCATGTCTGTTACTGTACACCTAGTTTCATGTATGTTACTGTACACCTAGCTTCATGTATATTATTATACACCTAACATATTGTCTGTTACTGTACACCTAGCTTCATGTATATGATTGTACACCTAGCTTCATGTATATGATTGTACACGTAGCTTCATGTGTATTATTGTACACCTAGCTTCATGTATATGATTGTACACCTAGCTTCATGTCTGTTACTTTACACCTAGCTTCATTTATATTATTGTACACCTAACTTATTGTCTGTTACTGTACACCTAGCTCCATGTATATGATTGTACACCTAACGTATTGTCTGTTACTGTACACCTAACATATTGTCTATTACTGTACACCTAGCTTCATGTCTGTTACTGTACACCTAGTTTCATGTATATTATTGTACACCTAACATATTGTCTGTTATTGTACACCTAACGTATTGTCTGTTACTGTACACCTAGCTTCATGTCTGTTACTGTACACCTAGCTTCATGTATATTATTGTACACCTAACATATTGTCTGTTATTGTACACCTAACGTATTGTCTGTTACTGTACACCTAGCTTTATGTCTGTTACTGTACACCTAACATATTGTCTGTTATTGTACACCTAACGTATTGTCTGTTACTGTACACCTAGCTTCATGTCTGTTACTGTACACCTAACATATTGTCTGTTATTGTACACCTAACGTATTGTCTGTTACTGTACACCTAGCTTCATGTATATGATTGTACACCTAGCTTCATGTATATTATACTTTACACCTAGCTTCATGTATATTATTGTACACCTAACGTATTGTCTGTTACTGTACACCTAGCTCCATGTCTGTTATTGTACACCTAACTTATTGTCTGTTACTGTACACCTAGCTCCATGTATATGATTGTACACCTAACGTATTGTCTGTTACTGTACACCTAACATATTGTCTATTACTGTACACCTAGCTTCATGTCTGTTACTGTACACCTAGTTTCATGTATATTATTGTACACCTAACATATTGTCTGTTATTGTACACCTAACGTATTGTCTGTTACTGTACACCTAACATATTGTCTGTTACTGTACACCTAGCTTCATGTCTGTTACTGTACACCTAGCTTCATGTATATTATTGTACACCTAACATATTGTCTGTTATTGTACACTTAACGTATTGTCTGTTACTGTACACCTAACATATTGTCTGTTACTGTACACCTAGCTTCATGTCTGTTACTGTACACCTAACATATTGTCTGTTATTGTACACCTAACGTATTGTCTGTTACTGTACACCTAGCTTCATGTCTGTTACTGTACACCTAACATATTGTCTGTTACTCTACACCTAGCTTCATGTATATGATTGTACACCTAGCTTCATGTCTGTTACTGTACACCTAGCTTCATGTCTGTTACTGTACACCTAACATATTGTCTGTTACTGTACACCTAGCTTCATGTATATGATTGTACACCTAGCTTCATGTATATGATTGTACACCTAGCTTCATGTCTGTTACTGTACACCTAGCTTCATGTCTGTTACTGTACACCTAGCTTCATGTATATTATTGTACACCTAGCTTCATGTATATGATTGTACACCTAGCTTCATGGCTGTTACTTTACACCTAGCTTCATGTATATTATTGTACACCTAACGTATTGTCTGTTACTGTACACCTATCTCCATGTCTGTTATTGTACACCTAGCTTCATGTCAGTTATTTTACACCTAGCTTCATGTATATGATTGTACACCTAGCTTCATGTCTGTTACTGTACACCTAGCTTCATGTATATTATTGTACACCTAGCTTCATGTATATGATTGTACACCTAGCTTCATGTCTGTTATTGTACACTTAGCTTCATGTCTGTTATTGTACACCTAGCTTCATGTATATTATTGTACACCTAGCTTCATGTATATGATTGTACACCTAGCTTCATGTATATTATTGTACACCTAACATATTGTCTGTTATTGTACACCTAACGTATTGTCTGTTACTGTACACCTAGCTTCATGTATATGATTGTACACCTAGCTTCATGTATGTGATTGTACACCTAGCTTCATGTCTGTTACTTTACACCTAGCTTCATGTATATTATTGTACACCTAACGTATTGTCTGTTACTGTACACCTAGCTCCATGTCTGTTATTGTACACCTAGCTTCATGTCAGTTATTTTACACCTAGCTTCATGTATATGATTGTACACCTAGCTTCATGTCTGTTACTGTACACCTAGCTTCATGTATATTATTGTACACCTAACATATTGTCTGTTACTGTACACCTAGCTCCATGTCTGTTATTGTACACCTAGCTTCATGTCAGTTATTTTACACCTAGCTTCATGTATATGATTGTACACCTAGCTTCATGTCTGTTACTGTACACCTAGCTTCATGTATATTATTGTACACCTAACATATTGTCTGTTATTGTACACCTAACGTATTGTCTGTTACTGTACACCTAGCTTTATGTCTGTTACTGTACACCTAACATATTGTCTGTTATTGTACACCTAACGTATTGACTGTTACTGTACACCTAGCTTCATGTCTGTTACTGTACACCTAACATATTGTCTGTTATTGTACACCTAACGTATTGTCTGTTACTGTACACCTAGCTTCATGTCTGTTACTGTACACCTAACGTATTGTCTGTTACTGTACACCTAGCTTCATGTATATTATTGTACACCTAACATATTGTCTGTTATTGTACACCTAACGTATTGTCTGTTACTGTACACCTAGCTTCATGTCTGTTACTGTACACCTAACATATGGTCTGTTATTGTACACCTAACGTATTGTCTGTTACTGTACACCTAGCTTCATGTATATGATTGTACACCTAGCTTCATGTATATTATACTTTACACCTAGCTTCATGTATATTATTGTACACCTAACGTATTGTCTGTTACTGTACACCTAGCTCCATGTCTGTTATTGTACACCTAGCTTCATGTCAGTTATTTTACACCTAGCTTCATGTATATGATTGTACACCTAGCTTCATGTCTGTTACTGTACACCTAGCTTCATGTCTGTTACTGTACACCTAGCTTCATGTATATTATTGTACACCTAACATATTGTCTGTTATTGTACACCTAACGTATTGTCTGTTACTGTACACCTAGCTTTATGTCTGTTACTGTACACCTAACATATTGTCTGTTATTGTACACCTAACGTATTGTCTGTTACTGTACACCTAGCTTCATGTCTGTTACTGTACACCTAACATATTGTCTGTTATTGTACACCTAACGTATTGTCTGTTACTGTACACCTAGCTTCATGTATATGATTGTACACCTAGCTTCATGTATATTATACTTTACACCTAGCTTCATGTATATTATTGTACACCTAACGTATTGTCTGTTACTGTACACCTAGCTCCATGTCTGTTATTGTACACCTAGCTTCATGTCAGTTATTTTACACCTAGCTTCATGTATATGATTGTACACCTAGCTTCATGTCTGTTACTGTACACCTAGCTTCATGTCTGTTACTATACACCTAGCTTCATGTATATTATTGTACACCTAACATATTGTCTGTTATTGTACACCTAACGTATTGTCTGTTACTGTACACCTAGCTTTATGTCTGTTACTGTACACCTAACATATTGTCTGTTATTGTACACCTAACGTATTGTCTGTTACTGTACACCTAGCTTCATGTCTGTTACTGTACACCTAACATATTGTCTGTTATTGTACACCTAACGTATTGTCTGTTACTGTACACCTAGCTTCATGTCTGTTACTGTACACCTAACGTATTGTCTGTTACTGTACACCTAGCTTCATGTATATTATTGTACACCTAACATATTGTCTGTTATTGTACACCTAACGTATTGTCTGTTACTGTACACCTAGCTTCATGTCTGTTACTGTACACCTAACATATTGTCTGTTATTGTACACCTAACGTATTGTCTGTTACTGTACACCTAGCTTCATGTATATTATTGTACACCTAACATATTGTCTGTTATTGTACACCTAACGTATTGTCTGTTACTGTACACCTAGCTTCATGTCTGTTACTGTACACCTAACATATTGTCTGTTATTGTACACCTAACGTATTGTCTGTTACTGTACACCTAGCTTCATGTCTGTTATTGTACACCTAACATATTGTCTGTTATTGTATGTACACCTAACGTATTGTCTGTTATTGTACACCTAGCTTCAGAGATAATAGGGAAGAAATTGGGTTGCTGAATGGTGGTGAAAGGTTTACTCAAGTTATTGACATAGGAAACCACAAAGTGACCCAGGATGCCAACAAGCTGACCTGTAGGTTCATCTTATTGTATTATTGCAGCTCATTAAATGATTACAGCTTATTGTAATATTGCAGCTCATTGAATTATTAAAGCCAAATGTTTTATTACAGCTCTATGTATTATTACAGCTCAGTTTATTATTACAGCTCTATGTATTATTACAGCTCAGTTTATTATTACAGCTCTATGTATTATTACAGCTCAGTTTATTATTACAGCTCTATGTATTATTACAGCTCAGTTTATTATTACAGCTAACTGTATTATTACACTGTATTATTACAGCTCTACACTACAGCTCTATTATTACAGCACAGTGTATTATAACAGCTCACTGTATTATTATAGCTCAGTGTATTATTACAGCTCTATGTATTATTGCAGCCTTTTGCATTATTACAGCACACTGTATTCTAACAGCTCTAAGTATTATTACAGCACCTTATATTTTAACAGCTCTATGTATTATTACAGCTAAATGTATTATTACTCCTCTCTGTATGAATGTATCTTATTGTGTTATTACAGCCAAATGTATTATTACAGTTTATTCTATTATTGGCGCTTACGGTATTATTACAGCCAAATGTATAATTACAGCTATGTGTATTATAACAGCTCTATGTATTATTACAGCGCATTGAATTATTACAGCTCACAGTATTCTTACAGCACAGTGTATTATAATAGCTCTACATATTATTACAGCTCATTATATTATTACACCTCACTGTATTATTACAGCACAATATTTTATTACAGCTCATTATATTTTTACATCTCACTGTATTATTAGAGCGCAATGCATTATTGCAGCACAGTGGGTTATAACAGCTCATAGTATTATTATAGCTTATGGTATAATTTCAGGTCATTATTACAGCTGAGTATCTCTTTACAGCTCATTGTATCATTACAGCTCATTGTATTATTAAAATGCAATGTTTTATTGTAGCTCATTGTGTTATTACAGCTCTACTTATGTTATTACAGCTCATTGTATTATTACAGTGCAATGTATTATTACAGCTCATCGTATTATTACAGTGCCATGTATTATTACAGCTCATCGTATTATTACAGTGCCATGTATTATTACAGCTCATCGTATTATTACAGTGCAATGTATTATTACAGCTCATCGTATTATTACAGTGCAATGTATTATTACAGCTCAACGTATTATTACAGCACATTGTGTTATGGCAGCTCGTTGTATTATTATAGCTCATTGTATAATTTCAGCTCATTGTATTATAACAGTGCATTGTATTATTACAGCTCAGTGTATTTTTAGAGCACACTGAATTATTACATCACAGTGTGTTATGGCAGCACATTGTATTATTAGAGCTCATTGTATAACTTCAGCTTACTGTATTATAACAGCTGATTGTATTATAACAGCTCATTGTATTATAACAGCACATTGTATTATAACAACGCAATGTATTATTACAGCTTATTGTATTATTACAGCTTATTGTATAGTTACAGCTTACTGTATTATTACAGCTGATTGTATTATAACAGCTCATTGTATTATAACAGCACATTGCATTATTACAGCTCAGTGTATAATTACAGCTTATTGTATTAGTACAGCTTATTGTATAGTTACAGCTAATTGTATTATAACAGCTCATTATATTATTACAGCTCATTGTATAATTACAGCTTATTGTATTATTTCAGCAGCCTGAGTGGTATCTCTCAGAAGTTATACTACAGAAAACACATGATAAAATGGGTAATTTCAAACACAAGAAACCCCAATATGAATAGTTTATGGTTTAGCGTATTTAATGAATTTCTAGATAGTTGTTTTCCTCTGGGTGAAGGCCAATCACCTTTTGGTGTATAAAGCGATATCGCCAGAAAATCTACTTCTTGCTGGTACCTTCTGATTCCATTGTCTCCTGGTAATCTTATCTTTGTACCTAACACCAGCACCTAGGTCAAATGACCATCTATGAACTGCAAATCCCATTAATTCAGCCAGCAGTCAGAGGAACAAACCAAGGACATCAAACAGCCTGCGATCAGGGACCCCGAGCGAGTAGGGCACATCATGGCATAAAACATGCTACACGAAATAAGAGCTACGGCGGGGGTAGAACTACTCCGGGGTTCTGTACATCAATTCCAGGCCGGAGAGACTCATTTACTTCTCACTGTAATTTACATTTAATGCAGCAAAGTAGCTAAGCATTGGTCCTCTAGCCTTCCAAGTAGTATGTATATTTATACATGTTCATAGCAATGTTGCTCTTATTCTATTAAACCCTTAAGAAGAAGAGCACTGGATTCATCAGGCTTTCCTAAAATAAATGATTGCCAGAAGGTATTAGAGGGTAAAACAATATAAAAGAAATGCTCTCCATTGGTGCTTTCTGCTTTTCGATGCAGCTGATGACTATGGTTTTATTCTCATTGTATTTATGTTTACGGCCCTAGCTACGGGGATACAGTTGCAAATTACAGCCCATTAGCTTTAATGTAAGGTTTCAGTGACATTTATAGGCCGTGTTCCAATGTTCTTGTCGTTATGAGCATTTATCTTAGATACAGCATTCAATATGTACAGAAATATTCTCTTGTAGCATAAGGCCTAAAAATAAAAAAGAGAAGTTTTCAGCAAACATAAAATACGTATAAAAGGAACACAATGCTTTATTAATGGTCTATAAACCTAAATTAGTTGTGCTTGGGTTATTAGACTGATTATGTTTAAGGAAAACATTTAGTGCATTATACACAAATTGTGAAATTGCTGACTTGTACTTATTAATATTCAGAATATAATTAGTACTATTAAATTTTAACTAAACTATAATCTACACGCAGTGCTCTTATATAAATAGCACTGTGTTCTTCTCATTTCGATTCCCGTTGGCTATAAATGAATGCCACGTTATGGCTTATTTTCTTCCTTTACGTTTTTGGGTTTAAAAGTGGATCAGATCTGCCGTCTTCCAGCCGTGTTAATGAAGATAGTTCCGAGACAGGAGAATATAATAATTTTCCGGTGGCCTCGAGGTAGTAGGGATTCAATACTCGCGATGACCGAGGGAGAGATACCCAAGTTGACCATCATGTTGAGAAGGACTTGGTGGCACCAGTTAAGTAAACAGTTTGCAGAATGAATTTGATTTTCATGCCTACTCTTTAAGTGGTATTTGATCTTACTCTCCCTTGTCAAATCATACCCTCTTCCTTACAGAACCGTGGTTGATATAGATATGAGATCAGTTGGTCTTTGTGCCATTTCATTTTCTCAATTTAGATGGCTCAACAAACCATGTCAGTCTGAGACAATTGCTGCTCTGTCGTCCTCCACATCCAACCAGAAAACTGGATGATCATGATGGCACATGTGTTCTTTAATATCTGACAGAACATAACATATTTTCCTTTCTGGACATCTCCAGGAAAGATACTGTATTTCTAGGGCTGTAAGAGAAGTTACAACACTGAAAAATTACAAGACAGAAAGCTCTTTTTTAACTGAAAATGTAATTGCGATAAAGTGGTCTGAGTGCCGATATATAGGTAAAACAAAGAGAGAGCTCAGAGAAAGAATCGCTGAGCATTTCCTCGATATCACAATCATGGGAAACGTGTAAATAGATTTTTTTTCAGGCATGTGGTGGTGGGATGTGAAATAATTCTCCCAAAAGGACTTTTGTCAAGGAGTGGATTTAATAAAATCCTGGTATTTTAGAAGATTAAAACTTATTAAATCAGGTGCTAGATGTCTCTGTGGCATTTGGCCTATCTTTAAACCACCTTGGCTGTCACTGTGATTAAATTTAAGATTATGCTAGCTTTAGTGTACTAATAATCTTAATTTTAATAAGGACAGGAGGCGAGTATTTTGCATTAACTCTCTTTACTAAACTCCACAGCAGTAAAGAAAAAACGTAAAGTAACAAGTAAATCACTGAGCAGCACAGTATATAAGGGTCATACAGTCTGCATAACTTCCTCTTTCTTGAAGCGACATCCAAGTCCAGATAGATGCTCGAACGTCCAGAAACTCAACGAAACTGTAACAGTGGTCTCTGGCGAGCGGAACTTGAGTAGACTCCTGATAACGAGGTAGGAGATAAGACCAAAA
Organism: Pelobates fuscus; assembly: GCF_036172605.1. NCBI lineage: Eukaryota > Metazoa > Chordata > Amphibia > Anura > Pelobatidae > Pelobates > Pelobates fuscus. Next base: position 14,607,899 of record NC_086321.1, on the reverse strand, counting down.
CGAAGTCGTCAACCCATCTTACGGAGTCGTGAGGTTAATCAACCAGCGATCAGTGGAGGTCCTGGAGAGGGTTACACTGAAAGGAGAGTATAAAATCGGTTAGGTACTGAACCGGAACTGTTCACACCTGTGTGTTGTAACGGAATGGAGTAAGTCAAATTAACAAAGACTGATAGAGAATTGATTATAGAGTAAAAATGGTGTGAGATGTAAGCATGTTGCATGACTAGAGTGTCTGTCTAGATGGCCGTACGGGCATGGAGGTGGAGAGATACCGAATGTGTCCCGTAGGTAAGTAATCACTAAATAAATCCCAATATCCGTCGCCTTCAGATCCACTCCCCCGAAGAGTCAGGGTAGGGAACAGAAGGGAGGGAAAATACTCGCCTCCTGTCCTTATTAAAATTAAGATTATTAGTACACTAAAGCTAGCATAATCTTAAATTTTATAACATGACAGGAGGCTTCCTATTTTGCAATTTTAACGCTGAAGAAGAGACATCCCAGCAGAAGGGGGAGTGCGAAAATAAAATGTACGGAAGGTGGATTCCCGAGACCAGTCCGCTGTTCGGAGAATATCCGAAAGGGACGCCCCTGCCATGAAGGCTGATGATGCCGCCGCACCGCGGACGGAGTGGGCGCCGAAAACGGGGTCTATACCTGCAAGGGAAAGGATCCAGCGGATCCATCGGGCCAGAGTGGTGACCGAGACCGGTGCATGAGGGCGTACGTAGGAGACTAGGAGTTGACCCGACGTAGAGGGGCGGAGTGAGGAGGTGACCGAAACATACCTGCGGAGGGTGGACACGACGCAGAGCTGCGGGTCGTCGGGGAAGAAGGGGTAAAAAACCGAAGTCGATCCCGACTTAGTGCGACGAGAAACGCGGAAAGTGACCCCTTCAGGGGCCACCTCAAAGGCGTCAACATCGAAGGCCCGAACATCGGAAACCCGTCGAAAGGACACTAGGCAAAGGAGAAAAGCGAATTTAGCGGATAGTTGGCGTAGGGAGAGGCGGTCATTTGGAAGCCAATCCCTGAGAAAACGAAGGACTAGACCCACATCCCATAGGTGGGGGTATTTGGGGGCCGGGGGGCAGCGGAGCCGCATACCGCGGAGCAGACGGCAGACCAGAGGGTCTTTGCCGACCGGGAGATCCCCGACGGGGGTGTGAGCCGCCGAAATCGCAGAACGAACGACGTTGACCGAACGGTAGGAGCGGCCAGCTAAGAACAAGGAGGAGAGAAAATTAAGAATCATGGGAATAGGTGCTTTAAATGGATCGGAGTCCCGTTCCATGCACCAAGTAGACCAGGAGGCCCAAGCTGAAAGGTAGCATCGTCTAGTTCCCGGGGCCCATGAGTCCCATAAGAGGTCCCTAGCCGCCTGCGATAGTCCGCTGACTCGCCAGGAACCCCGGAAAGAGACCAAGCCACCAGGGGTAGCCGGTCTTCCAGTAGGAGAGGGTGGAGATACCCTTTGGGATCCGTGAGAAGGTCCGGGAAGGATGGTAGGAGAAGAGGGTCCCTGTAGGAGGAGGCCAGGAGGTCCGGGAACCATGGTTGGCTCTGCCACAAGGGTGTTATGACAACTAGTTTGATCCGTTGCGTCCGCATCTGGTGTAGCGTTCTCGCAATCATGGAGAATGGGGGAAAGGCGTAGGCTCCTGTCGTCGGCCATTGTTGGAGAAAGGCGTCCATCGCCTTGCTCTCCGGGTCCGGGAGCCAGCTGAAGAATTCCGGAGTCTGGTGATTGTTGCGAGAAGCGAACAGATCCAGGTGAAATGGACCCCTCCGGGCTGCCAGGGCCCTGAAAATTCTCGTGTTTAGCTTCCAGTCGCTGACGTCTCTCCAGTGGCGAGAGAACCAGTCGGCAGTGAGATTGATCTCTCCCGGTAAGTATTCCGCTTGTAGAGTGATGTTGCGAGGAAGGCAGTAGTCGAAGATGTCCCTCGTGATATCCGACAGCAGGCGAGAGCGAGCGCCTCCCAGGCGGTTGATGTACTGGACTGCGGACACGTTGTCCATGCGTAGGAGGATGCAGCAGTTGGTGCTTTCCCGGGCTAAGCTGCGGATCGCGAATGAGCCTGCCAAGAGCTCGAGGCAGTTGATGTGCATGGAGAGCTCGTGCGCTGTCCATGTTCCTCCCGTGGAGACGGTTCCGTTGGTGGCACCCCAACCCCACAGACTGGCGTCTGATTCCAATACGAAGTCTGGGGTGTCTCCGAATATGGCCCTGCCGTTCCAGGCCTGCATGCTGTCCAGCCACCATGAGAGTTCCTCGCGAACTTCCGTCGTCACCGGGACGGGTTGGTCGTAAGTAGGCCTGTGGCGTAGGTACTTGGTCTTGAGACGTTGCATGGCCCTGTAGTGGAGGGGACCCGGAAATATGGCCTGGATGGAGGCGGATAGGAGACCCACAATCCTGGCCAGGTTGCGTAGTGGAATGGAGTCGAGTCGGAGAACCCTGCGAATCTCCTTGCGAATGGCTGCAATCTTTGAGGCTGGTAGTCTCAGAGTGCAAGTCGTCGAGTCGATCTCGAAGCCGAGGAATTGTATAGTTTGGGCAGGGGTCAGCTCCGACTTCTGTTGGTTTACCACGAAACCCAACGATTCCAGGAGGGACACTGACAGGCGAGTGTGTTGGCGGAGCCTGTGTTCGTCGGAGCAAAAGAGGAGAAGGTCGTCTAAGTAGATGATGCACCTCACGCCCCTGGATCTTAGGTGGGCCACCACTGGCTTCAGGAGTTTGGTGAAGCACCATGGGGCTGAGCTGAGTCCGAAAGGGAGGCAAGTGAACTGCCAAGGACGTCCGTGCCAGAGGAAACGTAGGAGTGCTCGACAGTCCGGGTGTACCGGGACTGACAGGTAGGCGTCTTTTAGATCGAGCCTGGTGAACCAGTCGTGACTTCGAAGGAGGTCTCGTAGGAGGTGGATGCCTTCCATCTTGAAGTGGCGGTAGACCACATATGCGTTGAGGGCGCGTAGATTGATGACGGGGCGGTATTCTCCTGACTTCTTCCGAACCAGGAAGATGTTGCTGAAGAAGCCGCCCCTGTCGTGGGCCGGTTGGATAGCCCCTTTGTCTCGGAGCTCGCGTAGCTCCGCGTTGACCAGGTTGTGGTCGGAGGCTGACATGTGGATGGGGCGAGGGGGCTGAACCTGAAAGGGAGTCCCCGCTAGGTCTATGACATAACCCTGTACAGTCTGTAGAATCCATGTGTCTGAGCAAAGGGCGGCCCAATTCTGGAAAGAAAGGGAAATACGGCCCGCAGTGCGGGTACAAGGTAACAGTGGAGGAATATGGGTTCTTACCTGCGGCAAAGCGGGAACGTCCACGTCCGCGGGGTCCGCGACCTCTATCTGAGCCTCTCGAGAAGGGTTGTTGTCGGTAGTCCCTTGTCGGGTAAAATGGTGTTGGCTGGGTGCGGGGGCCTGAAGGCCAAAATCGGCTGGCGGCACGGCCCCGTTGCCGGCCAGCCCTTCCAAAAACCCCTCTGGTGGGGTTGCTTCGGAAAACTTTGCGCATGGATGACTGCGCCTTATTGAGGGAGGTGAACACGTTCACGTGTTTATTGAGTTCCTTGAGGAACGGTTCACCGAAAAGTTTTCCTTGTGCCTGGGGCCCAATCTCCTTAGTGCCAAGGTCTGCCAGTTTGCCGTTAATACGGTACAACGCTGCTTTTCGCCTCTCCGAAGAGAGCGTAACATTGGTGTTTCCGATGAAACAAAAACACCGTTGTGCCCATTCACGAACATCATGTGCCCATTCCCTGATGTCCTCGGAGGAGAAGGAGTCGGCTTTTGCGTAGGCGTCATCCGCCAGATACATAATGCGTGCCAGGGGGCCTACAGAATCCAGCAGGTTGTCTTGGGCACCCCATAGGCCTTTCTCCACCCCACGGCGGGGGTCTCTACCACTACGCATCATGAAGGTCGACATGACCTTATCGAATTCCGGGGTCTGAGCGACTTTATCCGGCAGGGAAGGGCGTGGGCATTCAGACCTGAGTCGGCTGCGGACCTCCTTCTCAAGAGGTTTGCGAAGCCACAGGTGCATAAACCTGGCAAGGTGTTCTGGAGGCGACCAATCGCCCGATCTGGGGTGCCGTATGTTACGGGGGTCGAACATCGCTTGACCCGAGGGGTCCAAAATAGTGTCTGAGTCGCGAGGTTCTGCGTCCGCAGTATCCTCGGTACCTCCAGACTGGGCAGCACCCAGGAGGGTCTCTCGCATGAAAGCGGAGACAGACTTCTCATCCGAGCCCCAAGCGTCGTAGTCCGAGTCGGAAGCATCAGCCTGCCATTCATCCAGGACTGCCATGGACTGGGCAGGGTCCTGCTCTTCGTCCGAAGAGTATTCCAGACGCGGGGCCGGGGTGTGTAATTTAGAGGGCTTGCGTTTGGCAGGTGCCTTACCCTTAGTCGATTTTGGCGTGAAACCTTCGCCTTTGTCATGGCGCTTTTTAGGGCGGGGATCGTCCCTTGACTGGTGGTCGGATAACTCAGATTCCGATTCGTGGCGGGAACGTCTGCGTTTTGGCACGTCAGGAGCCGCGGCTCGGGTCTTAGAGAGTGCCTTCTCCACAGAGGCAGCGACAGCTGCGTTAATCATGGCCTGAAAGTCCACAGGGAGGTTCTGGGAATCTTCCATGGCAAGGGTAGGCAAGTACGTCACTGAAGGCACAGTAAAAAACGGGCACCCAGGTCTTGACAATAGGCTTAGGGTCAGGTTTGTATAATGGTGGGAACAAGCCCAGAATAACCCCAGCAGGGTATGATAGTGACCTTATAAACTGGGGCTCACCCAGTTAGAGAGAACTGCGACAGCTAGTCTCCCAGTAAGCAGCGTAATATAATGGGGGCTCACCCCGGTTGCACAGGGTAGAACCCTTAAGTGCAGGTCACAGTAATAATAAACAGGCAGCAGCACTGACCTGACTGACCCAGCCACAGTATATCTTGATAGAAGATGATGAGACAGCAAAACAACAGCATATAGAGGTGATTGAGCAGGTAATCCTTTTGTTCAGACACAAAGGGTGTGAAAAACCGCAGTGCAGGCTGCAATAGCAGGTGAATACAGGCACACTGAGTCCCTAATGAGGTGTACAAGGCAAGGTTAAGATGGCCGCGAAATTCTCGCGAGATTCGCGATCCAAGATGGCGGCCGCGAGGTAGGCCGCAAAGCCGGGGACTAAATTTATTAGGCCGGCCGCGAGTGGAAGTGGGCCGGCGCGGAACCGGTCGCGAACAGAACCGGCCGCAAGGAGGGAGCCCAGGAGGGCACTCCAGGTGGGGGGGGGGGGCGGTGGGGAGGCCTGGGGGACCGGGGTAAAGCCAGGGAAAGGTCCCAGGAGGTGTAAAGGGGGCAGAGAAGAGGGCCGAAAGGCCACAGAGAGCCCCTAGTCCCACAGCCCACTAAATAAGTACAAAGGCTAAAGTAAACAGCAATTTAGGCTAATGTAAATAGAATACATATAAATAAACAGATAAATAGGACGAAAATGATAATAAATATAAATATAAATATAAGAGCTCCAGAGGAGCAAATATTCTGACCTGTCTGCGATGGAGCAGTAAAGAAAGAGGAAGTTATGCAGACTGTATGACCCTTATATACTGTGCTGCTCAGTGATTTACTTGTTACTTTACGTTTTTTCTTTACTGCTGTGGAGTTTAGTAAAGAGAGTTAATGCAAAATAGGAAGCCTCCTGTCATGTTATAAAATTGTGTCTGCAGACTTTGCTGTCCTTTGAATTCTGTACATTTCACGGAATAATTTCGACATGGGAACTGTTTGTATTATTCTAATAGTAAATATGTATTTTTAATATTTTGTTTTATTTAATTTATATTATGCTATTGAGGTAGCTGTAAATTCTCCCTTTTTGATTTTGAGATATTGCATTTGATTTAAAGCTGATTATATTTATTTACTTTTTTTTTATATAAAATGTTCTGTTTATTTTTTATTTTTAGGTTTTCCTGCTTGCCAACAGTGGTAATAAGAAGGGGATAAATTCATGATTTATTATCATCAGACAACAAATGATAAGATTTACCCAGTCACAGTTTTAGACTGATATCATATCACATGTCACCATCCAACATTTCACAAATAGGAATATGCTGTAGGTATCATTGCCTTTCAGATATGAATAACAGATCAGAAGACAAGAATAAGAAAGAATAACACGAGGAGCAAAAAAGAAGAAAGAAAATGAGGAAGAACAAGGAGAGGGAAGAGATCCGTAGGATCCGTAGAGGGGAAGCCACAACTAACATCCCATGTGCTAGGACAGGGATAGGCAACCCACGGCACTCGAGGTGCAGCTCCTGTCCTCGACATTTACCTGGTCAGCCTGGTCCCCACTGGAACCCAGGGAAGCCACCCACACTGCTAGATTAACACAGAGCTGCAGAATAACCCTCCCCTCATACAAATAATACGAACAGCCCACACTCAAACATACACACAAACCCCACAAACTCAACACCACCAACAATCCACATACATGCACACAACCCCACATGCAGCCACTCACATGCAATACCCCAAACAGCCCCACACATACACACACTACCAAATATACAATGTGACATATCCACCCACACACACAATTCCACAAGCAGCTCCCATATACAGCCCACATTCGTAGGGGCACGATACAACAAACTACTCATGAACACATACAATATAATAGCTCATACACGCACAAATACAACGATACAAAGCAACTGCAGTATAAATAACACAATCAGAATAGGGCAACATACACACCTCAATTTAAAAAAAAATAGGACCAGCACGCTACAGGACATCACAATCTGATTTTGGCACAGTGCTGCTAATAGTTTGGCTACCCCTGGCCGATCTTAAGAAGGATTAACCTTTTAAATATTTACGCCAAGCACCATAACCACTTTGGTGATTTTATGTTCTCACGGTGCTTTGAGGCTGTATATGTCTGATTTCATGAAATGCTGCATATTGGTCTGGAGGTATGAACACCCCCCCAGCTGCATCATTAACAAGAGTACAAAGAAGACGTCTACTGCGAACATGCAAAGGATACTGCCGACACAAGAACCAATGGTCCACCAGCCTGTACTCCCTGCCATCCCTCCCCCTGCAGTAAGTCAGGAGGTGGGGGTACGTGGGGGTGACGTCACTGTGTCAGCATCAGGTTGCCGGGAGAACTTGGCCTCCGTGTGGGATCTTAGCTACGTTTTTTATTCTTGCCTGTAAGACTTTCTCCACCCACAAACAGTACTTTATGAAAACTCTGTTGTTGGTTGAAGTCACCCTTTAAGGTCATCATCGTAAAGTCATAGTTTGCTGCTTTTGGAAAATACCTGACTGTTAAGTCGCACATGTCATGACATTATTGCACAGTCGTTATTCGGCATGTGCCAACCATAACCTTAATAACACACAGACACCAAATTTTCTGTTGGAGTATAACGTCCACAGCTTTATTAATTAATATCAATATATAATTTAACAATTTAGGGTCATTGTCAACAGTACTCCTTTCGTTACGCTCTCTCCTGTATCATACCCCCGACAATGACCCTACCAAAATAAACATTAACATAACCAATAATATTTACACGTAACTCAACGGCCTACCAAGAGGCCCCACCTCCATTTGTCTAACTGCAGGGGTGTACCCAGACACCCCTACACCCCTTGGTTCGTAGCCACCGATGGGCTCGAACCTACCTCCATACTTTTAACTTCCGGCCTACTTTCGCCTAGACCTTGGCCTACCAATTTCGTAACCCACCAAACTTCCAGTTTAACCAAGACCTTTTCCCGCCGCTGTGACCAAACGGGAACAACTTCCAACACATAGGGTGGGTGGGAGGGACAATTTACAGGTAAGAAAGGCTCAAATTAGAATGAACTTACCCTAAAATGGCCGCTATTTAACATCCCCTCTAATCCACGCCCCCTAGCACAATCCTTAGGACAGCCCCTTGACCTAAACTTCACCTGTCTACTCCTGGCTCTGTCAAAGCCCACTTCTCCCTGCGTTGCTCCGTGGTTTCAAACAGGTTTATTGAATTGTCAGGAATTCAAAGGCAATTCAAAATGAATTTCAAATTTTAGACTGAAATAGTTGAACTAGAGGTTTAGCTGACTTGGTGAATTTATCCAATTCACCTATTTTGGCCTTAAATTTTAAATTAACTTTAAATTCCAGACACTTCTCAGTTCAGTAAATAGCATAATATCTCAACTTTGTTTAGACACTGATAAAGAGAAACAAAAGTTCGAGTCCTGTATTTATTTACAAGAAAGTGAAGAGTTTGATGTATTGTAGCTTCAAAAATGTTTCCACAAGGCAAAACATCTATTTTGGGGATCAATTCTATGTTCGTACATTTATAGTCACTAAAAACAAAACAAATCAATCTCTCTCCTCGTATCTCCACTCTTTCGTCCCAACCCAACCTTGTCACATTCAACTCCAGTCCTTGAGCTCCACTCCTAATTCCTGAATAAAATATTACTCGGTGGATCTTTGTCAACGTCCTTGAGCTCCACTCCTAACTCATGGATAAAATATTACTCAGTATTCCGAGGATTTCATCAACATCTATAATACAACTACTGACTCTATGTCCTCGACAACATGTAATATTTTTGCCCCTGGTCCTGAGATGGAAGTATTGGACCTCTTTCATTCTTGTTCCCAATAACAGGACCATTCTTCATTAACAGCCCAATCTGAATGTCCTTTAAACATGCTTCCCTCTGATACCACGGTGACATTGCCATACCCCCAATTATGTTGGCAATTGTTTAGATTTTGCAGTTTCCATAGTAACTAGTGAGTATGAGACAGCCAGGGGCTTCATAGTAAAATAAATGCATTTATTAATTTCCCTTCTTAGTGAATAGACCCTTTTAGTCTCTAGATATTTATTATTATTATATATATTTTTTTTAAATCCTTGGCAAGGGACTTGCAACCTGAGAGGGGCATATAACTTGTTTGGGGGTGCTTTCCAATAAGGTGCCATGACCTCACTACGCTCCGGGTGCCCCAAAATACATTATTTCTATGATTTTAGTAACTTTCAATATTTGAAACCTTGGTTAGTCAGCTCAATGAAAATATAATTACAGCAATCTAATGGTTCTTCTTACAGGCCCCTATAGTCACCAGAACCACTACAGCGTTATGTAACGGTGTTTATAGCATGATAGCAAGATTGATCATCTCAGCCATGAAGGTAGGGACAGTCAGGTCGAGACAAGCGTAACGATGGAGAAAAGGTAAGTTAATTACCTTCTTAAACAATTCTGAGGACTAAATAGGTAGTCCAACACTATAGTATTAGTAATACATGTTGGAATTTTTTTTGTTTTTATTTTTTAACAGTTTAGTATATTTACCCCAATGAAAACATGCGTGCACTTAATTATACTTTTTTTTTTCATTGAGGATATATATATAAACAACTTTCAAAAGCTGCAGATCTCTTGTCTGAAGCCTTTACAAGTTCTCCTCTTCTAACCCCGCCCAGACTTTCTGTGGCTGTCCAATCACAGACTTCCCAATGCAGCTCAATGCGAAGTCTTTGCAAGGCAGGTGCTCAAGTGAATGAAACAAACCAGGAAGTAAAATGACCGTTTGTCTGATTAACAGCCAGGGACAGTAACAAGGTTAATTTATAAAAGTGCCAATTTATATTGAAATGTGCTTTAGCTGTTTGGAGTGTTCCTTTAAGCTAATTTAAGTGTCGAAGTAGTCCTCAGAGTGAAATTAAATAAATATTCAACAGTGTGCAACAGCAAGTACAGTTAACATGGAAAATATTGGACATAAAGAAATGTAGAATAAACCCAAATGATACAAAGATATGATCTATATACACATATATAGCAATGAAATATGATTCTAATCCTTTACTATATGAGAGGTGTCGGTGTCAGAGAACCATCTGGATCCATTGGCTTAATATCGGGGGTCTCTCTGACCCCAGACATGTTATTTTTGGGGCTTATTTTGCCATTTCAGCAATTGGAAGAGTGCGTCACACTGCTCTCTATATAAATTGTGGCATTGCATTTCATGCCACGCAGCCCTATGTGCCCTTAATGGTGAGATCTTACATCCTTTTTATATCTGCTACAAAATATTATTCTTTACCCCAGGAGAATCGATCACAGAGGTAAAAATAAAGCCGCCAGGCCCATAAATAATCATACAGTTTGCTATTCATTTTCTCAAATATCAATCTTGTTAATTAACACCGTTTCCAAATTTCTTATAATGGAAAAGTAAGGGTAAAATTATTAATAGTGAAATAACAATATAATCATTACAATATATCACAGATTATTAGAAGATATTTAAGTATTTCCTCTGACAAGTCCAACATAATAATAAAAATGATATCAAAATAAAACTGGAGAAATTATATTTGGCAGACAAATGAAAATAGCTTTCGCCAGTAGGGGGAATGAATGTCTAATAAAACAAACACCAGATTTTCTTTAGACTAAATTGACTGCAGGAAACGTGTAAAAGATTTGAAATTCCGCTGAGCACAAACATGTAACTGGAGTTTACGCTTTAACCCTGCAAGTGTCAAGGCTTAAAGAGTTAAATAAAAACTCAACACAATAGAGTTATTGGGAAAAGCAAAGTGTAATGAATTCTGTAATGTGTCTGTGTAAAATAATGATGTAGAAAGTCATTATTGTGTAAAAGTACATGAACATAATGCAGTGTAATACAAAGGTAATGATCCCAAAAATACCACATTGTGGCAGTCTCCCAAAAACGTAGAAGCTCGCCAAAAAATAAATCATATTTGCAATGTAGTCAAATTAGATTTTTCTGTATCAATCCATCAATCATATTAGAAAGTGAAACTTTCATTAGGTGAGTCTACCAGCCTAGAACCATTGGCTGACGTACTGCGGGAGATTATGTGATCAGAAACAACTGATGGGACTGAGAATATCCTTGGAGATTATCAGAAATAAATAGTTTAGAGGAATGGGCAGGTTCTATGTTTTACCCTTCAGAATTTAAAAAATTTGAAACCAAGTCATCGAGTTCACCTGTGTGCATGTATCAGAAGCCAGGGCAACGGTGACATCACTCGACTTGTCACAGACGATGACTAGAGAGTAGAGGCTTGTGCAACACTAATTGGCTGCCATTTTTGAGAGATTTAAAATGTATGAATAGAATGTTGGACATTCTTGATAATGAAGGGATGTTGGAATAAATCAAATATGCTCTGTTGTGACCCGGTCCCATTATCTGCAATTCTAGCATTCCCGGTCCAGGATGTGTCTGTATCTTGCCATGTTTACCGTTTGCTCCACTCTCCTGTATTCTACCCTCCAGCTCCTTCTGTTACGGCTCCGTTGATATATTTTGTGATGTATTAATACTTTTTCCTGATATCCGCACGTCACAGATCCTATTCCATGTGTGTGTAGGTAAATTAGTGGCTAACATTACGCGTTAGTGGCTCAGGCCCACTGAAATTGAGAGCTAGTGGCTCATACCCACTGAAATGGGGTGTTAGTGGCTTAAGCCCACTGAAATGGAGCGTTAGTGGCTCAGGTCCACTGGTATGGAGAGTTAGTGGCTCATGCCCACTGGTATGGAGAGTAAGTGTCTCATGCTCACTGGTATGGAGAGTAAGTGGCTCATGCTCACTGGTATGGAGAGTAAGTGTCTCATGCTCACTGGTATGGAGAGTTAGTGGCTCATGCCCACTGGTATGGAGAGTAAGTGTCTCATGCTCACTGGTATGGAGAGTTAGTGGCTCATGCCTGCTGTAGTGGAGAGTTATTGGCTCATGCCCTCTGATATTTAGAGCTAGGGGTTCCTGCCCATTGATATGGAAGGTTAGTAGCTCCTGCCAACTCTTACATAACTGGCAAATCACTGAACGGTTTAAGTCATTGGTGGGAAAGTGGATTGGGAGGAGGCTGACTATTAGACTTGAGTTTCCAACCGTTTCAAACAAATTATGATTCGTCCTTTTTTGGGGTTAATCATCGATTCATCGGAAATCCCGAACTCGGAAACGCCATATGTACAAATAATGAAAAAAACAAAATAAACAATGGATAAAACTGTTTTATTTTTTTGTTTTTTGATTCGGAGTTCCGCCATTGGCGCTTAAAAAATGTTAATGATTTAAAAAAAGATCTTATTCACAGATCAAGTCAGAAGAAGGAAAAAAAGAAGGAGCAAGTAAAAAAAAATATATAAATATTTACATATATTTAATAAATCCTAAATCCTAATAATTTTTTTTTAAAAAAAAGCTTGTTTTGCTAAAACAAAATTTCGTCTGTTGGCTCATTAATTTTCAGACACAATTAGGTCTTTATTTTCATTTTGGAATTTCATTCTGAAGAATGAAATTGTGATGCTGTTCGTGGTAGCCATTCAGTAGTTAACACCCTGTACTGGTACCGTCGTGGGATTGCCATATTCAGGGGTACCAAATTACAGAGCTGTTTAGTAGATAGCAGTTTTTTTAGTATCCTTATGGCAATCTCACATAAGTATTAGAGGGCCATCTACTAAAAACTGGAAGACCAAAATTACGAAAAGCCCTTCCTTTTAAAAATAGCTGACTTGCAAAAATGTCTTCAACTCGGCTACAGACACGTTTTGGCTATTTCAGCCTGGGCTCTGCTATTTGTGCTGCAATGTAATCCCAGTTTATAAACCTGTTAGTTCCAGTCAGGCCTAGACCAACCATAGATATACTAAAATACATTCTAGAGAACGGAATCTACTGCAATAAACATGGACATTTAACAAGGGCAATTAAACAAAGCTCTGTAATCAAAAAGATCTGAAATGTGTCCGTAATAATTCCACTGTACTAAAATACTAATAGAAACTGTCATATTTTAGATGGATAAAGACTACTAATAAAAATATCCTTTATCTATATAACACTGATCATGAAAATTGACAGTTACATAAGTCAAATAAAAGTCAAATAAAAGTGGGAAAACTGTGCTTTTGCTTAGATTTAGGTAGGGATGTACGTGAAATAATGGGCCAATTTATATCATTCCGGACATTGTTTGTGGCAATACTCTTAACATCAACTGATTTTTAAAAAGTGCACTTGTTTATTTAAAAGGACACTATAGTCACCAAGACAACTTTAGCTCAATGAAGCAGTTTTGGTGTATAGATCATGCCTCTGCAGTCTGACTGCTCAATTCTCGGCCATTTAGGAGTTAAATTACTTTGGTTTGTGTCCATGCAGCACTAGCCACACCTCCCCTGGCTGTGACTGACACAGCCTGCATGAAAACAAAATGGTGTAATTTTCAATCAGATGTTAACTTACTTTAAATGTTATTATCTCCTGCTCTGTAAATTGAAATGAATTACATACAGAATGCTCCTAAGAGGTGTAGAAGGCTATTAACAGAGCAGGAGATAAGGAATTTGAAATGTAACAGCATTTGCAATAAAGGAAGTATAAACATTAGATGTCTCTTTGCAGGAAGAGTTTAGGAAGGCAGTGTATGTTACATGCCAGGAGGGATTTAAAGGCATCTTATTGCAGTTATTCTGGTTTTCATTTTAAAAGAAAGCTATGCCTAAAAAAGTTTTTTCTTAAAAACATTGACCCCCCACAGGACGATTTTGTCCACTCCGATCTTTAAGACTCATCTTCTTTCTATCCTCATTCACTTATTTCGGACGAAATAATCATCTTTAAAAAAAATGGTAATGAAGGAAGTCCACAATCTTAAAAACCAAATACATGGGAATACAATCTGAACAAGGACGAAAGGAATACTTTAAACAACCTAAGGAAAGATAACACCTTGGTAATTAAACCAGCCGATAAGGGAGGGGGGATAGTCTTGATGGAGAAAGACAATTATATTAGAGAATTCCAAAGATTATTAGCAGATGGAAACACCTATAAAAAGATAAAAAGGGACCCCAATAACGATATGAAAATCTCCTACAACCGGCTCATAGACCAAGGAAAACTACTGGGCCTCCTGAATAATAAGGAGTATAAGTTTCTAAATGTTCCACACCTTAGAACTCCGGTATTTTACCAGCTTCCCAAGATACACAAGGATAAACACCACCCCCCAGGAAGACCCATTGTGTCGGGTATAGGCTCCATATCAAGTCGCCTTTCCCAGTACATAGATACATGTCTGCAATCTGTAGTTCCACGATGCCCAAGTCATCTCAAAGATACGTTAAAGGCTACTATCTGGTTACAGCTGACGTTAGCTCACTGTACACCATCATTTCCCATGAACTTGGTACGAAACCACATAAAAGATCCAATAGGAAATAGAATTTTTTTTAATCAAAAAAGTTGTTTCTATGGATGCAGCACATACCGTGCCTGCAGAAATAGTGGTTAAAAAAAAAGACAGGTTACCTCATTCTCTAATCCCCATGGAAGTAATAAACAAAACGATACCTTTAAGATTAAGCACCTTATAACATGTTATTCTAAACTAGTTATCTATTTGATCATCTGTAAATGTGGCTTAAGGTATGTAGGTAGAAGCACTAGAGCCCTCCATGTACGAATACAGGAACACATTCGGAACATCAAGAAGGGATTTGAAAAACATAGCCTTTCGGCAGACTTTAACCCCTTAAGGATCAAACTTCTGGAATAAAAGGGAATCATGACATGTCACACATGTCATGTGTCCTTAAGAGGTTAAACATCACCATAACTGCGACCCAACCCATATATATTGTATATATGAAGATAAATCCATACCTATGTTTATATTGAAAATTCACAAATTTTAAGCATTTCTATCATTTCCCTTTTTATAGAAATACATTTCTTTTAGTTTTAGACATTATTGAAATAAAACTTCTCTTCATTACTTTTATTTGGAGATGATTATAGGGTTGCTCCCTAGAAAAACAACATTTATGCAAGTGAACATCATCATCATTTTCAAGTGGTAATAGAACTATTTATGTATAAGTTTGTTTTAAAAAAAACTTATTTATATGGACTGACAAACATAATGTTCTTCCTGTAACTTTCTTTCTCCAATGAAAAATGAGCCAACCAAGAACCGGGGGCATATAACCCTACAATATGTGTTTATATGATGAAATCCCCAATGTAATACATAAATCGGGTGAGCAGGTAATGACAGGCGCATTCAGTGGTGCAGTGCCATTCCCCTGTAAGTTGCCCATAGAAAATGGCGATTTCAACACCCAAAGTGACGCGGCAAAGTGCTTGACATCACTTCCGGTACGGCCGTAATGAACGGGACTAACCTGAACGAAATACATACCCCCTGAATGAAGCACCTGATTGGATTACGGCTGATACTGGAAAGCCAGACCGGCATATTTAAAACCAACGATGAAATGGAGCAGAATATGCCGATTGAGAAAGCCCTCAAGAAGGGTGAAATGCGTCTTGGATAAGAGGAATCTTGTTGGACATTTTTCTTCATTTATTTATTTGTATTTTTTACTGTTTAAATTGATAGAATAAATTTTATCTTTTACTCAAGTCCATTCCTGATCCTCATCAGTCTGCTCCAAGAAGGGTGGTGTCCTTTTTACAGACACCTAAGCTGTTATACCTAGAGCCAGGCACTTGGGCTCTGAATAAAGTGAGCACTCATTTAAAGCTACATAATACTCACCTTTATTCCAGATATACTACACTAGATTATCTTCTATTGTACCACTTTTTGTCTCCCCATTTCGAGAAAAGTTCTTAAAGGGGAAAGTGCCACCAGACAGCACTAAAGCGGAAGAGATTTGAGCCTATCCTACCCTACCCTATCCCTAACCCTATCCTACCCTAGGCTCTGTAACATGTGAGTTGACAATCTATTTAACCATTTCATGGAAAAGGTCAACCACACAGATTTACACTATTATCTCTTTTTATGTTTTCTCCCCCTTTTTATTTATATGCCGAAATCAACGTGATATAATTGTAAATATAGGACTAGACGACCCTTATATAGGGTAGGTGTCCAAGTTATCACTACATGCTCCACTCCTATAGGTGAATTGCCTTGTGGCCTTTCTTCCTTTTCTCTGGTTTTCATTCTGGTTTTCATAGCCTGTTCCTGCAGGCTTTTTGCTGTTTCAAAGAAAAGGCAGTGTTTATATTGCTCCCTAGTAACACCTCTAGTGGCAGTCACTCATATGGCCACTAAAGGTGCTTCCTTAGTCAGTGCTGCATGATTCCTTGGTCCCGCTTCCTGCATGATTCAATGCATCTGTATGATAAGATGCTGATCGGCCAGGGCGGTGTTTGGCTTTGCCCCCCACCACGCCTCCTTGGCTGAAATCATCAGATTTAACAATCTCAGCCAATCCAACGCTTTCCTATGGGAAAACATTGTTATTGGCTGAGATAATTAATTCTGATGATGTCAGCCAAGGAGATCAAGCATGGGCGGAACTGCAAGGTGCTGGAAATAAGATGAGTTTTTACTATACTTGGTATTCCTGTAACTCCCGACAGAGAATTGAGCAGTGCTTCATTAAGCTAAAGTTGTTTTGGTGACTATCGTGTCCACATAAAATACATCTCACATATGGTAACATTATACAAATATTTGCAGGGATAATAATAACAGCTCTCCAGTAACCTGTTCATAAACAGGACTGTACAATGTAAAATAAGTAGTCCGCTCACAGAGGAGGAAGTGAGGTTTTACCTTCAGCAGAAGAAGTGGATATTTAAAGTTAAAATTACCTGCCTAGAGAGGTTGTTATTTTGGCAAAACAGGATATTATATAATAGTTGATATGGACATTATTAAAGCGTTGCTCCAACTGCCATGGGTTGCTCCAACTGCCATGACCACTTTAGTGATTTGAAGAGGTCATTGTGGCAGGAGTGTGTATGTGTTATGTTTCTGCTCGTACATTTTAATTGTGTGCTGGGGGGCTAGTTGTAAGCCTGACATTGGCAGCTTAGAACTCTGTTCCGGGATGCTGAATGTCAATTCTATGCATATTTTGTGTTTGTCATCAGCGCACGCTGCACACTGCCAACAGACGTAAAAATGTATGCCTTGTAGGTAGAGTGCCTGCATGGTGGAGATAGCTCCCCCACCCAGTGAGTGCTGCCTCCCTCCACTGCAGGCAATAGGTTTTTTTGCTTCATTTTTTTTTTTTTTTTAAAACTTCCCTCCTCTTTCTCACTCTCTACCTCTCCTCTCCGCGCATGCACTCTGAGCTGGCAATATGGGAAAGCCTGTGATTGTGACATGAGGACAGGTCGTGGAAGTCAGCGCCGAGAGCTTCGCCCAGCACTGGATTACAGGTAAGTAAAACCTTTTTTTCCAGGTTATTCTGCATACGGAGGGGAGGGACGTTATCCGTAGTGGCCAACATGGCATCTCACATAAAAAGGGGAACATGCAGGGCTCGAGTCCTGCAGGAACGCGTGGGAACGGCGTTCCTGCACTTTTTTTAGTGCAGGAACGCCGTTCCCGTTTATGGTCCTGCAGGCTCTCAGGGGGCGGCAAAAAATGCCGCCCCCAAATGGCCCCGTGTTCCCCCTGTCATGGGGGGGGGGGCCAAGAGGTGGCCTAATGGCCACCTGAAGGACCCCCCTGGCCGGCTCTTGTCTCTCTCTGTCAGACGCGGTGAGAGAGCTGTGTCCTCTCTGCTCCCTCTCGCCGCGCCGTTTGCCGATGCTGGGAGCCGGAATATGACGTCATTTCCGGCTCCCGGCATCAGCAGACAGCCCGCGCGGCGAGAGGGAGCAGAGAGGACACAGCTCCCTCGCCGCGTCTGACAGAGAGACAAGAGCCAGCCGCACTGAAGCCCCACTGGACCCCAGGGACAGGTCCACGCCAGCTCTCCAGGTAGGGAGGCTGGGTGGACATTTTTAAATTTAAAAAAAATATACAAATTATTTTTGTGTATGTGTGTGTGTGTGTGTCTGTGAGTGTGTGTATGTGTCGGTGGGTGGGTGTCTGTGAGTGTGTGTGTGTGTGTGTCTGTGAGTGTGTGTGTGTCTGTGAGTGTATGTGTGTGTGTCTGTGAGTGTGTGTGTGTATGTATGTGTCTGGGAGTGTGTGTATGTGTTGGTGGGTGTGTGTCTGTGAGTGTGTGTGTGTGTCTGTGAGTGTGTGTGTGTCTGTGAGTGGATGTGTGTGTGTCTGTGAGTGTGTGTGTGTATGTGTCTGGGAGTGTGTGTGTGTGTGTGTCTGTGAGTGGATGTGTGTGTGTCTGTGTATGTGTCTGGGAGTGTATGTGTCTGGGAGTGTGTGTGTGTCTGGGAGTGTGTGTGTGTATGTGTCTGGGTGTGTTTGTGTGTATGTGTCTGGGTGTGTTTGTGTGTGTGTGTCTGTGAGTGTGAGTGTATGTATGTATGTGTGTGTGTGTACGTGTGTGTCTGAGTATGTGTGTGTGTGTGTCTGTGAGTGTGTGTGTGAGTGTCTGTGAGTGTATGTGTGCACCTGAGTGTGTGTGTACGTGTTTATATATGCATGCAAGTTTTTTTTTTCTGGTGGTGGGGTGACGGGGGAACTCGAGTGAGTTCCCACACTTTATTCCCCAGGACTTGACCCCTGGGAACATGTTAATAGGTTGTTAGTCCAAAGAGGATATTTATAGCCAACTCTTTATGGGGCGCAATCAGGAAGCAATTTAACAATGTTTTGTTTTGATTAACAGCAACAACAGGATAGTGTGAATGTTTAGACCTGGGAGAACTGAATTTGGTTTCAGTCTATATTACTATGTGTCTATGAGTAAAACAGAATACTGATAATGGTGTATTTTACAGAATGACACATATTTTAAATGGAATGCATCCTTTACATTTGCAGTAAGTGAACTCATTTTCTGACATAGCGGGTATTTTGATAAGAGAATGAGAGACGATGATTGCACACAGTCAGGAGATAATTCGGTGACAGTGGGGTGCAGTGCGGCTCCGGCTGTTGATCATAGTGTGGGTGCTGCAGAACTCATTGCTATTCACCAGACAGATACAGTAAGAGTATTCAATGCGAGGCGATAGCTGTGCTACGTTCTCCCAGGCGAATAGCGCACCATAAGCCACATATGGCCTACTTACAGTACTACTGTGTCCTATCAGAACTATTGCAACTGTCCATCTCTCACATACCTCTTAGATTGTTACCATTGGCTGCCTAGCAATTGCTCTTCAGGAATGGGTCTGGATAAATTCCTCCTTTTATCTAATTTGTTTCTTTTGGTTATAGTTAAAGGAACACAATAGCGTTGTATAAACATGTATTCCTAATACTATAGTGTTCTAGAACCTATTTGGTACCGGGGGCCTCCATAAATCAATTTTAAAAAGGGTTTTACTAACCTTGTTTCCAGCACCGAGACTCATTCCTCACAGCTGCCCACTCCATCTCCCGTGTCATATGACTCTTCGTCGGCTTCTCGTCCAATCCATTGTTTCTCATAGAGAGCAGGCGCCAAGCTCCTAAAATCAAATGATCCTCAATGAGAAGCATTGATGTCAATCGTCATAGAACACAGTCTGTGTTTATCCCCAGCAATGTAAACATTGCCGTATCTCCAAAATGACTATATTACAGGAGCAAAATGCCAGGGCCACAGCGCTCAGGCCACTTCATGAAGATAAAATGATCTTTAATTGTATCCCAAGCTTCGGTGTTGTCAACGTGGTCTGCCTCTTCTTTCCCAGAACCTTAGTTAATTTTCTCTCTGTATTAGTCATGGATCCACTACCCAAATTACAAGTCTTATTAGACGACCTTAGTGTGGTTTGGCTCAACATATAAAGATAAATAGCTAAAACAGTTATTCTACCCCAAAATAAAGAGAGGATGATATAACTAGACAGGTCAGGATTAAAAAGGTCAAATAACAAAGGAGAGCCAAGATGCCGTAATATCAGAGAACACTTTAACCGACTGAACGCGATACCAAGAGGAAACCATGACAGGGCAATGACCATGGGGCTAAAACTTCATTTAAATACTGGACTCTGATTGGTCCATGTTACTCCTGCAACCCCAAATAGTGCAGGGATAATGTTGCAGAAATGACTGTCGAGGATAAATCATCCTTTAATTATATTCAGGGGAACCCAAATAAATTCAAGGGCTTGTAGAAGCAATAAGGCACCCGACACGTGGTGACAGTTGTGAATCCAGAAGAATTGCTTCTAGCTTTAATTGGGGGAGATCAGCTTTATACAGTGGGGGATACGTGCTTGCGTTCAAGGAAAGGAATGTAAGAAGAGACATATTTACAAATCTCAAAAGATAAGCAGTTTACAGAAGTACTCCGGTGGGGGCTGGTTTTTGTAAGAAAGAGAACTTAATGTAGGACAAAGTTCATTTAAGCATAAAGCATTACATGAGTCCAAGTTAGCCAATTTTAATATGGGCTAGCCATTTATGGCACCTACAAGCTTGAGACTTGGAATCAAGTTGCATTCCTTCACATGACGTGGATCTCCTGTGGCCAGAAGTGAAGCTAAGCATCTTATTAACATAAGTAGTGGGGCGCCGCGAGCAAACAGTGTCCCTCTCTCTGCCTTGTACAACAGAAGTGTCTGAAGTCCGGACTAACCGACACATAATTGAGATCAGAACAGAGGGGGTTGAGGGCCCTGCTCGATGAGCTTACATGCTAGAGGGATTGGGGTATAGTGACACAAAGGGTTAGAGTAGGGGAATTAAATAGTTTGTTAGAGAAGGGTTTATTGAGTGCTTGGTAGGTCATTTTTGACAGTTGCAGGAAAGGAGTCATGGGGCGGGGGATGAGAAAGCTGCTGACAGTGTAATTGATACGCTTTAATGAAGAAGTGAGTTTTCAGAGATTTTTTGAAGGAGTGGAGGCTGGGTGAAAGTCTGATTGAGGAGGGAAGGGAGTTCCACAGAAGGGGTGCAGCCCTGGAGAAGTCTTGAAGGCGAGCGTCAGAGGTGGGGATACGGGCAGAGGATAGGCGTAGGTCTTGGGCTGAACGCAGGGGTCTCGACGGGACATACTTGTGTATGAGGGAGGATAGGTATGTTGGAGCAGCATTATGTAGGGATTTGTAAGCAAGCGCCAGAATTTTGAACTGGGCCCTATATCTAACTGGAAGCCAATGCAGGGACTGACAGAGCGTGGAGGCGTGGGAGGTGCGACTGGACAGGAAAATAAGCCTTGCAGCCACATTCATTATAGATTGCAGCGGTGCAAGCTGGGAACATGTACGGTGAGAAGGGGATTGCAATAGTCAAGGCGAGAGAGAACAACAGCATGAACCAGTACCTTTGCTGCGTCCGGCGTTAGATATGGGTGGATGCGCGCTATGTTCTTGAGTTGGAAGCGACAGGATTTGACTATCGATTGGACATGGGGACTAAAAGAGAGGTCAGAATCAAGAAGAACCCCTAGGCAGCGAGCTTGTGAGGTAGAAGTGATAGTAGCGCCGTTGACTTGGATGGAGACAGACACAGGAGTAGCAGCACTTGAGGGAGGAAAAACTAGAAGTTCTGTTTTGGACAGGTTGAGTTTAAGGAAGTGAGCAGCCATCCAGTTGGAAATAGCAGAGAGGCAGTCAGAAACACGAGTCAAGGTGGGCAGAGAGAGATCAGGGGAGGACAGGTAGATTTGTGTGTCATCTGCATATAAATGATATTGGAAGCCAAAGGAGCTGATGAGTTTACCAAGGGAGGCAGTATAGATAGAGAACAGTAGGGGGCCGAGGACAGAACCTTGGGGACGCCGACAGAGAGGGGTTGGGGAGAAGAGGCAGAGTCAGAGAAAGAAACACTGAAAGAGCGCTGGGAGAGGTAGGAGGAGCACCAGGATAAAGCAGTATCCCGTAGACCAAAGTTACGGAGAATGTGAAGAAGCTGTTGATGATCAACAGTGTCAAAGGTGGCAGAAAGATCAAGGAGGATTAGGATAGAGTATTGGCCGCGAGATTTAGCAGCAATTAAGTGTGTGGATACTTTGGTCACAGCAGTTTCGACAATTGCACTAGCTTCATCCTTCCAACTCCCCAACATAGGCCACAGGGCATTCTACCAGAATGGACCACAACAGCTACAGGATAAGTACAGGTAGGTATTTAATGTCACCTTTCATCACCTTAGATCCATAACAGCAGCAGTGCATATCTGGGTCAAACGATTCAAGAGGGCTAAATAAACAGCTCTGGAAAACCCTCGCTGTATACATCAGAACAAGTGAGGCCTACCTCACTTTACGGAGCAATTGAAGACTCTTTGGTGTGGCCTTCTCCCATCAGCAACCATAGCCTTTGGCACCTTCTCATTTCATGTCTCTTTAATTTCAATATCTACATTGTAGATTCCCACAGGGATAGGGCCCTCAACTCCTCCTGTGTGTGTTTATCAGAATTTGTATTGTCTAAGATGTGTCGTACCTTTGTCTTTTTACTTTTACCAATTGTACCCATTTACAGGGCTGCATAATGTGTTGGTGCTTAATAAATGAAGTATAATGATAATAACCTTTACCTCTCCAGCTGTTTTGTTCCTGCTTCTAATTTTTCTTTGGAATTTCAAAGTATAGTCAGCTACATTTTATAGCTCTTACCATATATACAAAAGATAATCAATACATTCAAACAGTATTGCAGCATAGGCGTCCTGCGTGTCTCTCTAATAGATACAGGGTAATTCAGTATTCATTTATTTCCCGATTGTATTAGCACTGGATGTTAAGTAGTACCAGCATCTCTCTATATATCTATATATAACTGTATGGGATATCCATCCAGCGAGCCATGGATGCAGATTAGCCAAGTATGCGCAGCCTACCATTTTGTCCATGTTTGGACAGTTTCTGGATTAGTGAGGCAGCAGCCGAGGCTCTTGGATTTTGGCCCCTGGGAAGGCCCCAGTTTTTGTCACACCACAACAAACAGTGTGACACAAAGTAAGAGGACAACTCTTACAGACTTTTTACACCATAACCACCTGCTCTCTATGAGAAACATTGGATTTTACGAGAAGCCGATGAGGAGTCACATGCCAGGGGAGATGGAGTGGGCAGCTGTGAGGGATGAGTGTCAGTGATGGAAACAAGGTTAGTAAAACCTTTTTTAAAAATGATTTATGGGGCCCCGGTACCAAATAGGTTCTAGAACACTATAGTATTAGGAATACATGTTTATACAACGCTATAGTCTTCCTTTACCTATAATCAAAAGAAACAAGTTAGATAATCCAGACCCATTCCTGAAGATCAATTGGTTGGCAACCACTCGGCATTAGCGTTTTTGCTCAATTAATGAATGAAATTAAAGGAACTAGGCTTTAAAAAACCCAGTTACTAACGATTTGCAAAGAGTGAAGTCCTAGCAAATTTCCCAGAATCCTCCTTGTTGTGATCTCATCACCCTATGAAGGAACTCTCGCTCTGAGCGCTAATGGTGTCCACACTATCACGTTTGAAGTTGGAAATAAACTTGTGCCTTGAAATAAAAGGAGCCACTAATGACACTGCTATTTCATGGGATATTACACCATAATGAGAATATTCCTCCCATTTGCATCTGATCTTCCAAAAGACGTAAGGAAATTAGCTTCCGTGCCACTTAGGAGGGGTAATTTATGGCACAAAAAGGCGATTATTGAGAGATTATGTAAGGAGTAGCGCTCTGGGTAGTCTCATCCTGGCGAGATGGGGGGGACGGGGGAGGGCAGGATTTACCAAAAAGCTGATATTCTCCCACTTACAATCCCGGAGTGGAATAAAATAAAGATATGTTGAAAAACCTGAAAATCACTGGGGGAAAAAAAAAAATGATTTTCCAATGTGCGTGTTCAATGCAAACTCCAAGAGCTCTTTGTGCTGCTGTGAATTTCTCCTGCCAACCTGGGCTGAGAGCAGCTAGAAAACTCTGCGTATTTTACTTTCAGAGTTAATGGGAATGAAATACCTCGGTGGATGAGTGCAGATGTGTTTGATACAAATAGTCATTTTCCTATTTGCTGCCTCATTGAGCATGATGAATGATTGGAGTCAGAGAGGCGGCGTGATAAATGGCAGCACCTTGGCTGCATTGCATGCCCTATTGATTCTCTTTCTTTATTACTCCTACACCCCAGCTGCTTGCTTTGCCCCCCCCCAATACAATTTTCTTGGGGGGGGGGGGGGAATTGCTTCCTAGAAACTCAATTTATGAATGGGGGGAATGATAAGGAATTTTATTAAACTTCATATTCAGCTTTTTGTTAATAAACATCTAATTATATTCTATAATTAGGGCAGTCGTGCAGTCTGCTGCTCCCAGCACAAAGCAGATTATATACCTTTATATCTATCTGTCTATCTATCTATCTCTCTTTCTGTCTGTCTGTCTTTCTATCTGTCTGTCTGTCTGTCTATGTATCTATCTATCTATCATTCTTCTAAATCATGTCCAATATATGACACTACGCACACGGCTGGACTAAAAACCAAATGAGCCGCTGTTGTTTTAAATACGTGTTCCAGCATTTCGGATTAGCGCAATCTTTGTTGTTTGAAGGAGAACCTAAATGCAAGATCGACTGCACGTGTCATTGGGCGCAGAGTGCGGACATAATCCAGAGAATCGTGTCGTATAAACTTTCATCTGCTTACAAATTAGAGTCAGGCATTGATGTATATTGGCGGGGTAACACATCGTAACCGCTTTTGTTCTTTAAATGTATCAAGAATATTTAGTAGGATCTTAACTGCAGTCTGTTCTTGATATATTTTAATAAGGCCGCAGTCAGTATTTCATAAGATCCCATATATCAGCCTTGCGCATGTTAACTAAATGCGATACGGGGAAAGAGAGCATGCAAAACTACTCTTAGATGAACATTATTAAATAAAACTCGAGTTAAATGAATTCCAGTACAATTTTCTAGCGTGATATTTGTTTAAAGCATCCCTCAGCCACTTGAAAATTGACATGCATGTTGCAATATAAAAGGAACCTGACTATGACCATGTACATCGGACCATTTAGAGATTCATTTCCAGGGAGAGCAGCTGCACAACACGAAATAATCCAGGAAGTGTAGAGAACCGCTGAGGTTTATTGGTTAGACTGGCAGACAGAGTGTGACATTCCGATTTCAGAATGCTTTGTATATGTTGGCTGCTTTGGGGATTTGCATTAAAATCACACAATTTGTCTTCTGACATGCTCCAAATAATGTAGCGGCAACTTGGGAAAATTAAGAAAGTAATGAAATTGTTTCTAAAGTCCTGTACAAGATGTTTTAAGCTTTGAGCACTTAGATGTAAAAAAGATCATTGTGAGAGATGGCTTTTTTCTGTATGTTTGTTTGTTTATCTGATAGCATACTTTGTATCCTAATAATAATGTTTAAAGGGACACTCAACTGCCCCCCCCC
The DNA here is from genome assembly GCF_036172605.1 of Pelobates fuscus. NCBI lineage: Eukaryota > Metazoa > Chordata > Amphibia > Anura > Pelobatidae > Pelobates > Pelobates fuscus. The sequence goes on along the minus strand of NC_086321.1, from coordinate 14,582,524 downwards.
CCCCAAAAAAAGTCATAAAATATGGGGGGAAACATTTCTCTTTAATTCTGTAATAGGTTTCAGTTTTGCTTAAACCATCCCTTTCCCCCCTCCCCTCCACCCCCCATTTCATAGCTATTTAGATCATATTACTTGAGCGAATCTAGGCATGTCAAAATGGGGCTGATTTGATATCAGCCCTGTTTCAGCAGGTTTTGCACATGCCTGGTGTCTTCTAGGAAGGAATTTCAGGAATCTCCATTGAGTTGCATTTGGGTAGTCGAGTTAACTGCCCATGAGTGGAGTCATGCCATTGGCTAATATCACCAGGGAGTGGGGTTACTATGACCACAGGAGAGGGAAGCAGGAAGCCATCTTGGAAATAGCACAGGGAGAGCACAGCAGGAGCAGATCCTGGACATTACTAAATGTAAGTGTATGATATTAACTTTTTCTTTCCCTCAATAGCCCCAGTGACTGCTTGAGGTTGATTAAGCAAATCATTTACTCAACTATATAATGAATATATATAAAGCCAGGGAATCCCGAATGGTATAGGGAGTCACTGGTGGATCCGGGGGGGGGGGGGGGCAACGGGGCAACTGCCCCCCCCCCCCCCGAGAATTCGAGGTTCTCCCTCTCCCCTGCTGGCTAATGCAGGGCTGCAATGTGCCTTCATGGACCGGAGGGGATGGAGAGAGAGGACCCGGGGGAGCTCAGTCTGCCATGGCAATGCTCCGGATCTCGCGAGAGTGAACTCTAGCCCTGGAGACCGGGGCTAGAGTTCACTCTCACCACATGGACCACCAGGGATTCCCCACCGGACCAACAGGGATCAAGAAATGCCCCCCCCCCCCCTCCTCCCTAAACAAAGGTAAGAAGGGAGGGGGGACATTCTGTATATTTTACATAAAAAAATAATTTTATCAAATTTTTAAAAAAAACATTAAAAAAGCCCCCCATCCTTATCACACACATACCCTACACACACACACATTGCCACCCCACACATACATAGACTGCCCCCATACACACACACTGCCCCCATACACACACATTGCCCCCATACACACACACTGCCCCCACATACATACACTGCCCCCATACACACACATTGCCCCCACATACATACACTGCCCCCATACACACACATTGCCCCCATACACACACACTGCCCCCACATACATACACTGCCCCCATACACACACATTGCCCCCACATACATACACTGCCCCCATACACACACATTGCCCCCACATACATACACTGCCCCCACATACATACACTGCCCCCATACACATACACTGCCCCATACACATACACTGCCCCCACATACATACACTGCCCCCATACACACACATTGCCCCCACACACATACACTGCCCCATACACATACACTGCCCCATACACACACATTGCCCCCATACACACACACTGCCTCCACATACATACACTGCCCCATACACAAACATTGCCCCCACATACATACACTGCCCCATACACATACACTGCCCCCATACACATACACTGCCCCCACATACATACACTGCCCCATACACATACACTGCCCCCATACACACACATTGCCCCACATACATACTCTGCCCCATACACATACACTGCCCCCATACACACACACTGCCCCCACATACATACACTGCCCCATACACACACATTGCCCCCACACACATACACTGCCCCTGCCCCATACACATACACTGCCCCACATACATACACTGCCCCCATACACATACACTGCCCCCATACACACACACTGCCCCCACATACATACATTGCCCCCACATACATACACTGCCCCCATACACACACATTGCCCCACATACATACACTTCCCCCATACACACACATTGCCCACATACACTGCCCCCAATACACACACACACCCTACACACACATTGGCCCCACACACACATACACTGCCCCATGCACACAAACTTCCCCCCATACACACACTGATTTTGTACCGTGAATGGAAAATCTAACTATACTACCTGTTGGAAAATTATGACCCTATTCTGAACTCACTAGATGATTTCCTCAACGCTATGTCATTATTATATGAGGATCCTAATAAACAAGGAACTGCAGAGTCAACTATCAAATCACTTCAACAAGGAAAAACCCCTGTTGAAAACTAGACTGCTGAATTCAAAAGATTGAATAAAGAGTGGAATAACATTAGCCTATGAAACCAATTCAGACTTGACCTCTCGGATGCTGTTAAAGATGAATTATCCCGTTCTGTGTTACCTCCTACTCTGGAAGCTTTAATGCAACTGTCCATCAATATTGACAGGCGATTAAGGGAACACAGAGCAGAAAAATCTTACTCTGCACAATGGGAGACAAATCCCTCTTCAACCAGAATTCCCAAAAAGTCTTATAACACTGCCGAACCTATGGAAATAGGGGTTATCAAAGGTCCATTGCCTCCACAAGAGAAAGATAGAAGACATATCCTTAGACTATGTATGTATTGTGCTGCCAATGATCACTTATTGGAGACATGTCCTTATCTCAAGAAACCTTTCTTTCATATCATATATCAAAAAATTAGGACATCCCTTCACTGCACTATTTCTATAGTGGGACCAATGAAGACATTATTGGCAACAGGAGTGTTCCTTGATACTTCACTTGTTGAAAGAAATAAAATACTGTGCATTCAAAAAAAGGTTTTGTGTCTGTTCTTGTTGTAGATAGGTCCTTCATTTCATCAGGTAACATAACAAATGAAACCATCCGATTAAAAGTCACGGAAAGTCATACCGAATACCTCATATTTAATGTAGTACAGTCACCTATTTTCCCTGTTATACTTGGTATGGGTTGGCCTTTCTTCATAATCCAACTACTGCTTGGTCTTCTATACAGGTAAACTTGATTCTATTTACTGTGAATAAATGTGTTTTCCAAAGACCCACTTATAACATTTATCAAGTTATAATCCTATACCCAAACATTATATGAATTTTTTCTGATGTCTTCAGTAAAAAGGAAGCCGAGGATTTCCCACCACACCGAATCTATGATTGTCCTATTGACCTTATACTTGGTGCTACCATTCCTTTTGGGCATATATATCTATTATCAAATAAAGAACTTTAAGCACTAAAAAAAAATAAACTTGGAAGAAAATTGCGTAAGGTTTTTATACAGCCATCCACCTCTCCCTCTGGAGCCGGCTTAGTTTTGTTAGAAACAAGTATAAGACTATTCATTCCATTATTGACTTCAGGGAATTAAATAAAATAACTGTAAAGAATAGGTATCCTTTACCCCCGATACCTGAATTAATGGAAAGACAACAATCAGCCACCGTCTTCACTAAACTTGACTTACGGGGTGCCCATAGTCTAATTCGTATTAAAAAAGGAGATGAATGGAAAAAACTGGGGGGCGTGGCTAGCTGAGCAGCAAACAAGACGTGTTGGTGTGGAGCTCCGGCTGAACACACTGTTTAAAACGACAAATTGCCACGAATTTACAGCAAACAGACCAGAAAACCAGCCTAATACTGATCCAGATCCCCCCGACATCAAGATGGGGCGAAAACATAAGAAACTAACCTGCCTGGAGGGCTCATATATGCCTGACATCAGACGGTCCTTCAATAGGCCGCAAAAGCAGACACAGACTAAGATGGCGCAGGGTGGCAACCAAAGCTTCAGTGACTCGGAGGCATCGGCCCAAGAAAGGGGCCCCCCGACCACACAGACCGCCAACGCAGTGTACCAGACGGAAGATATTATATATTAAAGGCGATATTAAAAAGCTATTACTAGACCTACGGAGGGTATGGAAGTCGGACCTAGACGTGGTGCGGTCTGAGATAACCGGAGTCGTGGAGACTAGAGAAGGGGACAGAGACACTCTCATTGCTGAGACCCAAACCCAAGTCACCTCCCTGACCCAGCAACTCCTACGACTTACCCACACGGTGACCGCGATGGAAGCCAGGCACCGCAAGAGAAATGTTCGGATCCGCGGCGCACCGGAAACAATAGGCCCAGAAGCCTTGCTAGAGTTTACCAACAAAATGGCGATCGCGATGGGAGCAAAGAAAAATGGCGAAACATGGGCAATTACAGCGGCATTCAGGATCCGGAAGGACATAGCCATAGCGGTAAAAGCGGCAATTATGGCCCAAGCAAGGAAGACGCCCACCACCACGGTGGATAACCTTCACATCAAGGTATTTGATGACTTACCTTTTGCAACACTGCTAGAAAGGAGAAGATTCATGCCAATCACACGGCAGCTGAGAGACCGCGGCATTAGATACAGATGGGGGACGTCTGGCACGCTGGTGGTGCCACACGGGGACAGAGCTCTTTCGCTGTCAGCAGAGGAAGACCCCACAAACTTCCTACAGGAGCTCCAACTCCCTCAGCCTGGACTCCCTGGACAGGAGAGAAGCAAGACCCCCAGCACCACCAGTGACAAAGCAGCACAGGAGAGAGGCTCAAAGGGGACAGGGGCACAGAGAAGGCCACGTCCACAGAACCCTACATAGGACTGTTAGAACGCTAGAGAACTGAACATACGCCTGCCTACCAGGCAGGTTGGAGACACTTGGGTGAACTAAGCTCTTTACAGGCCCCCAGGTATCTATCTTGACATTTACCCCAGTTTTTTATTATGCTCCCCTCTTTTTGTTGGTTTCTTCCCTCTCAATTTAAAATGTTTTATTCAGAGGCACATCAATTGATATCGCAAGGGTAGCCACACTATACCGGACACCTCAGACCCAACACTTTTACTGCCGGAGACGTGGGGAAAGACGGAGACGGGCAAGTGCACCAGCGAGAGGGGAAATGAGAGGGACACGGCACGGGGGGGAGTGAGCAGACTCCATACCAATAGGGTACACTGCGCAGCAGACCCGGTCACACGACAGCCCCTAGCCTATTCCACTGTGATCCATGACTGCCCTTCTGAGAAACACTAGAGCAGGGAACAAAATATCCCCCTTAGACTACACTGGGCAGTGGGCTCACAGCACAGCAAATCACACACAAGCAACCAAATGAAGGAAAAGGAATAGGGCACGTGAACGTGAGTGGGCATAACACCACCTCAAAGACAGGGAGAGGGCTAGTGACAAATGGGGACAGGGCATAAAGGAGTGAGAGTGACCACTGCACTGGGTGATGGGATACGAGAATGTGGATGAAGTAGAGTAGACAATAAGGGATACAAAGTGAGACATACAACACGAATGGACATGATATAACTGCTGACGGGCGTGCTGTGCCTGGGCGTGCAGCAGCAGCGTTACGCTAAGCGACAAGTCACATAATAATCCTGAGCAGTGACTGCTTGAAAGGCAGTAACAGTTGCCATACCTCGGCAGCCACACCAAGGCTAAAGAAAAGCATGACAGTATTCCCACTCACCCCCCAGACATATGCCAACTCTCATGCCGACCTTAAGTCGCCCACACCCAAGGAATTTCTATAATTATGTTCACCATCTTCACACTTTTAATATATTACTTAAATACTAGGATCTATTAACTTAAAACATTGCAGCCTGAATAACGAAGACTACTGTTAACGATACCATGTGTAGCTGTTTCCCACTGCTAACCATTATCTGTACTATAGCATGTTTTGAATTGACCAGTTAAACTATCAAAATGTGCATCTCAATCTTATATTACAACATTGTATGCATTGAATAGCCAGCAGTTGCTGTGGGGCACTGCGGGCCTATGTGTTAATCTCATTGCACAATCAAAATAAAGAATATATATAAAAAAAAAAAAAAAAGTAGATGAATGGAAAACTGTGTGTAGGACTCGATATGGTTTATTTGAATACAAGTTTATGCCTTTTGGGCTATGCAATGCCCCAGCTCAGTTTTAATACCTCATTAATGACATCTTCCCGATGTCTATTGGATATATGTGTCATCATGTATCTGAATAATATATATAGATAAACTCCACAACCCTCCAAGAGCACCGCATATTCAATGGGTACTACCAAGACTAAGAACTCGCCATTTATATGCCAAACCAGAAAAGTGCCAATTTACAACACCACAAAAAAACCTTCTCCATTTTGTAATCACAACTTGCATGATTCCAAGATTTAATGCATATTACTTTGGAAAACACCTTAAAACTTTGCAAAGATTGTTAACTGTGACGGTAGTCACCATCACCAAGAGCTTAAGATGGACAATTCAATTCGTTATCTGGGTGATTCCTATGTTTAAGTCACCCTGTGTCCATTGTGGCTGCAGGGTGTGTGTGTAATGTGGTTGTTTGGGGTTAAATGTTACTGTGCTCTCCTGTCTTGCTAGTGCTTGCAATCAACTTGGTGTATTTGGCTGTGGAGCCTGTACAGCGCCACCTATTGGTTGCAAGGATCTAGCAACAGCTATATGCAATAATGCACTACCTGAATAGCAAGGCTTGCTAATTTGCATATTTGGGTAGATTTGCATATTGTTAATTCTGCAGACAGGAGAGATATTTTCTGTTAATTATTGTCTTTCCCAACCCTTTTATAAATATGTCATTATGTTATTATAAGTTCCTGCATGTTGTCTAATGTGATTTGACTGTTTGGAGTAAAAACTATTATTGGTTAATAAGTCTGTTCTTGAAATTGGAGACGCCTACTTAAGGGAACTGAAACTCTGCAAACAATTTACTCAGATCATAAGAATCTCGAATATATACAACAAAGTAAAACCCTTTCTGCTAGACAAGTCTTTTTTTTTTGTATTGTTTGTCAAGTTTATTTTTTGATTGTTTTAATTTCCATGTTTTCTTCAGACGAGGTTCAAAAAACAGAAAAGCTGGCTCTGTGTCCTTCGAATGCTCAAACTCGAAAAAAATATCAAACAACCATCTACTGTCATTCCAAATTAATAGGAGTCCCATTTCCATTGATTAAAAAAATGGAAGCCATGCCAGATCAAGAAAAAGATTTAGCATTTGATGCTACGCTCACTACTCATGATAAATAATGTATAAAAATCCTGCCTCCTTCTTCTTAAAATCACTGAAAAAGGTGCATGATGACCCACTGGCAGGACACCCTGTTGTAAGAAAAACAACTGAACTTCTTCAGAGACTTTTCTGGTGGCCTCAGTATAGAAAAACTGTTCAGGAGTAAGTTGAGACTTGCGTCATCTTTAAAAGGTCCACACCTGAATTATACCATCCATATGGACTTGTTACATCTCCTTATATTCCTTTACGACCAAGAAGAAATAATCACCATACGTTTCATTGATAATCTACCTCTATCCAAACAAAACATTACTATTTTTGTAACTGTTGATCATCTCACAAATATGTTAATTTCATTCCCCTCACTAAGATACCTACTGCATCAGAAATTGCTTCTAATTTCATGGATAATATCATGAAGCTACATGTCCCCCAGATGAAATCATTTCTGATCAAGGTACGCAATTAGCCTCTTAATTCTGGGGAAACTTCTGTTCATCCCTATACATTACACACAAATGATCAACTTCATCCACAAACAAAGAGTCAAATCGAAAGGGTCAACCAGTGCCTTGAAACATACCTGTGTTGTTATTGGAACCATTTACAAGATGGCTGGACTCCTTGGTTACACATGGCTGAGTTCTCCTACAATAATTATATTAATTCCAGACAATTCCATTTTACTCCAATTATGGATCTCATCCAACATCTGTGCCTTGTGATCTACAAAACATTTCCGTTCCTACAGTCAATTTCCAAATTGAACAGTTTGAACAAATGTTTAAGAACGTCAGAGACTACCTAACTACGTCTACGTCCAGGACTCCCATAAATACATTGTGGGTAAATAAAACACCTCTTTTTCTTCAGATAGGAAGTCGTTCTTGGATATTCACAAGAAACATAAAAACTAAACAACCCTCTGAAAGTTGTCCTCTATTCATGGGTCCATTCCCAATAGAGAAATATCTTATATTTCTTTACCAAATAATACATGAGTTCACTTTCTTTTTCATGTTTCTATGTTAAAGCCACATGTTGATAATCCATGTCCTCAGTGACATCCTGTTCTACCGGACCCAATTGTTGTTGATGGGGTGGAAGAATATGAATAAAATACTAGATTTCCATATTCACCATCAATGTTTTCAATATCTAATACAATGGAAATGTTATTGCCCTGAAGAAAACTCCTTGGAAAAAGCTTCAGATGTACACACACACAGATTGGTTACTTCTTTTTTTTTTTTTTTTTTTAAATAAAAAGTACCCCACCAAACCTTTCAAATGAGCCCTTGGAGAGGTCTCTTTTTTGGGGGGACTGTCAGGACACACCTCTTCCTCGATCGCTCGTATATTTCAGACACTGCTTTTCCCATTTCAGCTCGTAATACCTACCTCCTCATTAGACATTGTTGTGCCTCCACATCACGCACAATGCCGTTTTTGTTAAATGGAAGCATGGTGCAACAGTGTATTGCTCAGTTATTTTGTTTCTTCTGCTCGATACAGTGTTGCTACCTAAGATCTGCTCTACTGTTGCTACTGTTGTCAAACCTGCTATGCCCCTCGTATTTGCTGTCATCACTGATTTTCCCAACTCGTCGAAACCAACGTTACAGAATCGGTCAGACGAAACAAATCCGGCCGCATTTGAGTTTAGTAAATATGAGAATTGCCAATGCGGTCTGAATTCAGCCATTTTCACAGGATTTTGTCCATCCGGACAAAATCTGGTGTTTATTCAATAACCCTGTATGTATCTTTCCGTATTCCAGCTGATTTGTTTGCTATAGACAGTTATTGTAAAGTAACTTTGATAATATAAGATGTTATTTTCAGACAAGGGAACTTGCAATGACCCCCCCTGTGTATTCCTGATAATTTGGGCTTCTGCTTGATCTGCTTGGAAGGCGTCACTAAGGGATATGTATCAAACTGAGCATCTGTTTGCATTTCTCATGATGCGCTTGATCTGTCAGGAAACATCAGTAGCCCAGTAATAGGTATATAAAGACACAGCGTCCCTGTGTTCGGAGATATTGCCCAGCTGGAATATTGCATGTAGCATGTAAATTGGACTTTGCCTGGCCTCTTCTCCCACGGCACTGTAAGGATTTTATGATGATATTTATTAACAAAGGACACATTGGAAAACTAGAGAAATCCTGTGTATTCTGCATGGTAAAACACTTTCTACACAAACACAGACATTTCACATTAACATTATAATTACAGCAGCCTGGCTGGTTAATATTAATATTTTAATGAAAAAGTAATTAAATCTATCTATCTATCTATCTATATTGTATCTATCTGTCTGTCTATCTATCTATATTGTATCTATCTATCTATCTATCTTATTCCACTCTTTGTTTGTCTGTCTGCCTGCCTCTAACTATTGAGCTAGATCTGCAACCCCTCGTATCTAGTAAACTGCAATTCCCAGTATCCTCAACTAGTCAGAAACATGCATTTTTATATTTGTGATTTTTAACCATCTATTCTAGATTTAAGAGGGGTGAGGGGCATATGGATGCATTCCATTGTTTTCCATCAGCTATGGGGTTAAATGATTATATTACACGGATCTGCCACAACATTAAAACCACCTGCCTAATATCGTGTAGGTCTACCTTGTGCTTCCAAAACAGCTCTAATGCATCAAGACAAGGACACCACAAGACCCCTGAGCATGTCCTGTGGTAGCTGACACCAAGACATTAGGAGCAGATCCTACAAGTCTTGCTAGTTGCGAGGTGGGGCCTCCAAAGATAAAACTTGTTGTTTCCGCACATTTCACAGATTTTGAAGGCCAAGGCAACACCTTGAATTCTTTGTCATGTTCCTCAAACCATTCAGATTTTGCATTGTAGTAGGGAGCATTATCTTGCTGGAAGAGGCCACTGCCATCAGGGAACACCATTGCAATGCATATGTAGCATACACAATTCTCTAGGTAGGTGGTACGTGTCAAAGTAACATCTACATGAAGGCCAGGACCCAATGTTTCCCAGCAGAAAATTGCTCCTCCTAAACAACGCATCAGGCCATCCACCTCATCCAAAAGAAAACAGGCTTTTGTATAGACCATTGCACTATATTCTAGTCCCGATGCTCACGTCTCCACTGAAGGTGTTTTTAGTAGTGGACAGGGGTCATCATGTTCACCTGACCAGTCTGCGGCTACACGGCCCTGTAGGCAGCAATCTCAATCCACTGTGTGTTCTGACACCTTTCTATCATGGCCAGTGTTATTCAGCAATATGAGCTACAATAGCTCTTCTGTATGATTGAACTAGACGGGCTAGCATTTGCTCCCTACATGCATCAAAGAGCCTTGGGCACCCATGACGCCAGTTCACCAGTTGTCCTTCCTTGCACCACTTTTGGTATGTAAGATCCACTGCATATCTAGAACTCTGACCCAGTTGTCTGGCCGTCAATGTTCAGCCCTTGTCAGAGTCACTCAGATCTTTTCGCTTGTCCATTTTTCCTTCTTCCAACTCGTGAAATTCAAGAACTGCCTGTTCACTTGCTGCCTAATATATCCCACCTCTTAACAGGTGCGATTGTAACAATATCATCAATGTTATTCACTTCACCTGTCACTGGTATTAATGTTGTGGCTGATCAGTGTATAATGTGATGTATCAAACTCTTCTTACCGGCAGCTTCATCTTTTCAGGAAATTAATTACTAACGTTATCACAGGCTTCATCACTAACCTAGTAAGTATTTTATTGGAGTACATCACCTTAATTCGACCTACTTCAATATCAAAACAACCATGTGAGAAAAGAAGAATTCAATTAACGTTTCTTCCTTCCCTCTAGTGCAAGTTTGCCATCAATTTCCTTAATTAAGAGTGTTAATTATTTAATTACGGTAGACCCAACAGGTTACTGAGACGCACAACCCAAACTTTTCAAATGATTTTGTATGCATTTGACGGTGTCTGTGTGCTCTAAACTGTCAGTGTCATTCGTATGTGCATTTCTATAAATCATTTCTGTTCCGAATGGCCTTTCGTGACCATAGCTTATATTTCTATTCTACAACACATATACGTAGATTGTATACCAGCGCTCAATGCAATATATGTTACAGCCTACTGGAGGTACTCACTGTAGCGGAATTGTTGAGAATAGCAAAATTTAAAACAACAAAGCAGGATTGAAAAAGAATCCTCCAAATCAGCCCAATTCACCCTAAAATGAGCGCTTGATTTGTCAATTCTCTTTAATTCCCAGTTATTGAGTAACCACAAGTGTTCTCTCCAATCTCATTCACTACTTCCACATCCAGGTTTCAATACTCATCCTTTTTAGGTCGAGGTGATAGTTTACTTGCTGAATTGCTGACGTCTTATTATTTGGTTAAAAATAACAATACCAGAATATTTCATTTAAATTAACTAAAAAGTACTGTGACATGGAAACATACATTTTCATGTGAGATAAGAACCAGAAGGCTCATCGAGTCTGTCCATATAGCATGTGAATAATAAATGTAATTAGTTTTAAGTATAGCTGCATTCTTAAATTTCCTTACGATCTTTGTTTTTACCACCTTAGTTGGGGGCCTGTTCCATGGACCAACTACCCTTGCTGTAAAGAAGTTCTTACACACATTGCCCTGGAACCTGTTAACCTCCAACTGCACATCATAATCCCAACTCCAAGATAATTAGGGGGAAAAGCACCACCTCTTCTTTTAATTTTCCCAGTTCCTGTTTGGTGAATAAGCGGTTGGTTTAGTTTGAGATATGACATAAACAATGTGGCTTCTAAATAATTATAAAGATGGTGATCTCCTTAGTACACAAAGGGTAAGATTGGGATTAAAGCCGTGACTAATGGCCACGGCATCTTTCATTTGTTTGTTCACACATTTTGTGAAGTTTAGTAACATCTTGTTGTGATACAAATGGCCATTTAGAAAACTATATTAATTACTGTAATAAACAGAATACTGCCATCTAATTATGCCTCTTTATGGTAGGTTCCTGCCAGGATGGTGTAAGGATGGATATCAGATACTTTTTACCACTGAAGGTGTAACAGCATGCAGCCCAGGTAAAGGCCGAGCTGGGTACAAGGAGACAGTTTCATAGACGGCGGGTTCCGGGAGACTCTGACTGTTGGAGTCTGTGAAGCTCCAGTATCTGCTGGTTCTGCCCTGTGACCCAGATTTAGGATGATAGATCCATAGCTTGCTCTGGGTTAGAGCTGTGTATCCATCAATTACTGTAGACCTGGGAGCCCAGAAAGCAAGTCCCAGAGATTAGGGTGCTAAATAGCGTCTGTGTCTGTAACAGAGGAATACTTGGGACGTAGCAGTTTGTACATAGCATTAGATAAGTATTTACACACATAAGCACTGGAATTGTGAAACCAAAAAATAAAGTCAAATTGTAAAAGAAATCCACATTGGACATTTACTTGAGACAAATTATGAGTAAATTCTGTTGTTTCCAAATTCAGAAATTTTGATTCCAAGCAATAAAGATCTGTTGAAATATAAGTCGAATGCACCTGGATATATTAACCTGGGGGGTAGCTGTGGGTTTCAGTCCTATAAGCAGAAAGGTCAGTAGTTAATTCTTAGGAAGTATTGGCTATTTTTTTTTTAAATGAGTTGTCAGTTGTTTATTAGTGATGTACCGAACTGTTCGCTGGCGAATAGTTCCTGGCGAACATAGCATGTTTGCGTTCGCCACGGCGGGCGAACATATGCGCGGTTCGATCCGCCCCCTATTCGTCATCATTGAGCAAACTTTGACTCTGTGCCTCACAGTCAGCAGACACATTCCAGCCAATCAGCAGCAGACCCTCCATTCCAGACCCTCCCACCTCCTGTACAGCATCCATTTTAGATTCATTCTGAAGCTGCATTCTTAGATAGAGGAGGGAAAGTGTAGCTGCTGCTCATTTGATAGGGAAATGTATAGCTAGGCTAGTGTATTCAGTGTCCACTACAGTCCTGAAGGACTCATCTGATCTCTGCTGTAAGAACAGCACCCCAAAAAGCCCTTTTTATGGCTAGAACATCAGTCTGCTTTTTTTTGTGTAATATAATTGCAGTTGCCTGCCTGCCTGCCAGCTTCTGTGTCAGGCTCACAGTGGATACTGTGCCCACTTGCCCAGTGCCACCACTCATATCTGATGTCACAATAGCTTGCATTTAAAAACCAAATTTTTTTTCACTGTAATAGATTGAATAGCAGTTAGTTGTCTGCAAGCGGGTGTCAGGCCTACAGCGTGGACTCTGCCAACCTCTGCCAGTGCACAGTGCCACTCATTTCTGGTGTCGCAATAGCGTGCATTTAAAAACCCAAAAACTTTTTTCACTGTTATAGATTGAATAGCAGTTAGTTGTCTTCAAGCGGGTGTCAGGCCTACAGCGTGTACTCTGCCAACCTCTGCCACTGCACAGTGCCACTCATATCTGGTCTCACAGTAGCTTGCACGCATAGTACCACTAATCCCAAAAAAAATGACAGGCAGAGGCAGGCCACCCCGCAGGGGCCGTCGTGGTCGTGGTGCTGTGATTCCCTTTTGCCCTAGAATAATGCCCAATTTTCAGAGGCCACGTACCCTGAAATTGAAAAGTTCTGAGGACATAGTTGACTGGCTAACACAGGACACCCAATCTTCTACAGCTTCCGCTCGGAACCTTGACGCACCATCCTCCTCCAGCTTAGCATCGGGCACCTCTCAAGATACCACTCACCCGCCTACCGCAACCACCAACACTAGCACCACAGCCGCTTCACTTTATCTGTCAGAGAAGTTATTTACACATCCGTTTGAAGAAATGAGTGATGCGCAACCATTATTGCCAGAGGATGTAGATAACAGGGATATGTCTCAGTCAGGCAGCATTACACACATGGACGTACGATGTGATGATGTTGTACCCGCTGCTGCTTCCTTTGCTGAGTTGTCAGATACAAGTGAAGCAGTTGATGATGACGATGCGTCCATGGATGTCACGTGGGTGCCCGCTCGGCAAGAAGAAGAACAGGGCGAAAGTTCAGATGGGGAGACAGAGAGGAGGAGGAGACGAGTTGGAAGCAGGGGGAGGTCGTCGCAAGGAGCTAGTGGCACAGTCAGACAGCATGCATCGGCACCCGGGGTCAGCCCGACAGCACGCCAATCAACGCATGCTGTGTCCACCACCAGAATGCCGTCATTGCAGAGCTCAGCAGTGTGGCATTTTTTGTGTGTGTCTGCCTCTGACAACAGCGATGCCATTTGCAACCTGTGCCAAAAGAAACTGAGTCATGGGAAGTCCAACACCCACCTAGGTACAACTGCTTTGTGTAGGCACATGATCGCACATCACAAACGCCTATGGGATCAACACATGAGTACAAGCAGCACACAAACACAAAGCCGCCATCCTCCTCCTGGTCCAGCATCTTCAGCCACGTCAACCACTGCTATCCTCCTTGTCCCCTCTCAACCATCCGCCACTCCGTCTCTCGCTTTGAGCAGTTCCCGCTCATCTGCCCACAGTCAGGTGTCTGTCAAGGACATGTTTGAGCGTAAGAAGCCAATGTCAGAAAGTCACCCCCTTGCCCAGCGTCTGACAGCTGGCTTGTCTGAACTATTAGCCCACCAGCTTTTACCATACAAGCTGGTGGAGTCTGAGGCGTGCAAAGAATTTGTGGCTATTGGGACACCGCAGTGGAAGGTACCCGGACGAAATTTCTTTGCACAAAAGGCAATCCCCAACCTGTACTCAATTGTGCAAAAGGAAGTAATGGCATTTCTGGCACACAGTGTTGGGGCAAGGGTCCATCTGACCACTGATACCTGGTCTGCAAAGCATGGTCAGGGCAGGTATATCACCTACACTGCGCATTGGGTAAACCTGCTGACGGCTGGCAAGCATGGAATGCGTGGCTCTGCAGAGGAGTTTGTGACACCGCCACGACTTGCAGGCAGGCCTGCTGCCACCTCCTCTACTCCTCCTACTCCATCCTCTTCCATAACCTCCTCGGCTGAGTCCTCTTCTGCTACTGCGTCTTGCTCCACATCAACGGCACCCCCCCAGCTCCCCAGGTACTATTCCACATCCCGGATACGGCAGTGTCACGCCGTCTTGGGTTTGACTTGCTTGAAAGCAGAGAGTCACACCGGACAAGCACTCCTGTCCGCCCTGAACGCACAGGTGGAAAAGTGTCTGACTCCGCAGCAACTGGATATCGGCAAAGTGGTTTGTGACAATGGAACAAATTTGTTGGCGGCATTGAAGTTGGGCAAGTTGACACATGTGCCTTGCATGGCACATGTGTGTAATCTGATCGTACAACGCTTTGTGCATAAGTACACAGGCTTACAGGACGTCCTGAAGCAGGCCAGGAAGGTGTGTGGCCATTTCAGGCATTCCTACACGGCCATGGCGCACTTTGCAGATATCCAGTGGCGAAACAACATGCCAGTGAGGCGCTTGATTTGCGACAGCCCGACACGTTGGAATTCAACACTCCTAATGTTCGACCGCCTGCTCCAACAAGAAAAAGTCGTTAATGAATATTTGTATGACCGGGGTGCTAGGACAGCCTCTGGGGAGCTGGGAATTTTTTTGCCACGTTACTGGACGCTCATGCGCAATGCCTGTAGGCTCATGCGTCCTTTTGAGGAGGTGACAAACCTAGTCAGTCGCACCGAAGGCACCATCAGCGACATCATACCATTTGTTTTCTTCCTGGAGCGTGCCCTGTGAAGCATGCTGGATCAGGCCGTAGATGAGCGTGAAGAGGAAGAGGAAGAGGAAGAGTTGTGGTCACCATCACCACCAGAAACAGCCTTATCAGCATCGCTTGCTGGACCTGCGGCAATGCTGGAAGAGGATTGTGAGGAAGAGGAGTCAGAGGAGGAATGTGGCTTTGAGGAGGAGGAGGAAGACCAGCCACAACAGGCATCCCAGGGTGCTCGTTGTCACCTATCTGGTACCCGTGGTTTTGTACGTGGCTGGGGGGAAGAACATACCTTCATTGAGATCACTGAGGAGGGGGAATGGGAAATTAGTAGCTCGGCATCCAACCTTGTGCAAATGGGGTCTTTCATGCTGTCGTGCCTGTTGGGGGACCCTCGTATAAAAAGGCTGAAGGAGAACGACCTGTACTGGATGTCCACGCTACTAGACCCCCGGTATAAGCAGAAAGTGGCTGATATGTTACCAAATTACAACAGGTCGGAAAGGATGCAGCATTTGCAAAATAAATTAAAAAGTATGCTTTACACAGCGTATAAGGGTGATGTCACAGCACAACGGGAATCTAACAGGGGAAGAGGTGAAAGTCATCCTCCTCCTCCCACGACCACGCCGGCAAGAACAGGACGCTTTGAAGACGTGTTGTTGATGGAGGACATGCAGAGCTTTTTAAGTCCTACGCATCGCCACAGCCCTTCGGGATCCACCCTCAGAGAACGACTCGACCGACTACCTCACCTTAACTGCAGATATCGACACTCTGAGGAGCGATGAACCCCTTGACTACTGGGTGTGCAGGCTTGACCTGTGGCCTGAGCTATCCCAATTTGCGATAGAACTTCTGGCCTGCCCCGCTTCAAGTGTCCTGTCAGAAATTACCTTCAGTGCAGCAGGAGGTAATGTCACTGAGAGGAGAAGTCGCCTAGGTCAAAAAAGTCTAGATTACCTCACCTTTATTAAGATGAATGAGGGATGGATCCCGAAGGGACTGACAGTGGGCGATACATTCGACTAAAAATGGCCTGATGAGATGAGCTGCCTTGGGCTAAAAATGGTGACCCTATGTAGGAGGAACAGTCCCTATTCTGCTCTGTGTCAGTGTGTTTTAAGGTCCCTGAGGACAGGTGTCAATCCATATCTGCCAAGTGACCCTATGTAGGGGGAACAGTCCCTATTCTGCTCTGTGTCAGTGTGTATCAGGGTCTCTGAGGACAGGTGTCAATCCATGTCTGCCAAGTGACCCTATGTAGGAGGAACAGTCCCTATTCTGCTCTGTGTCAGTGTGTATCAGGGTCCCTGAGGACAGGTGTCAATCCATATCTGCCAAGTGACCCTATGTAGGGGGAACAGTCCCTATTCTGCTCTGTTTCAGTGTGTATCAGGGATCATTAGGATAGGTGTCAATCCTTATCTGCCAAGTGACCATATGTAGGGGGAACAGTCCCTATTCTGCTCTGTGTCAGTGTGTATCAGGGTCTCTGAGGACAGGTGTCAATCCATATCTGCCAAGTGACCCTATGTAGGGGGAACAGTCCCTATTCTGCTCTGTGTCAGTGTGTATCAGGGTCCCTGAGGACAGGTGTCAATCCATATCTGCCAAGTGACCCTATGTAGGGGGAACAGTCCCTATTCTGCTCTGTGTCAGTGTGTATCAGGGTCCCTGAGGACAGGTGTCAATCCATATGTCAAGGTGTCAATATGTCATATGTCAGGTGTCAATCCATATCCATTGTGATTTAGGAATGTTAGGTGATTTATGCCCTTTATTAAAACCAGACTCTGCATCAACTGTGTAATTTTCCATGGGAATTTTGCCATGGATCCCCCTCCGGCATGCCACAGTCCAGGTGTTAGTCCCCTTGAAACAACTTTTCCATCACTAGAGTCCCTGTGGGTTTTAAAATTCACCTGCCCATTGAAGTCTATGGCGGTTCGCCCGGTTCGCCGGTTCGCAAACGTTTGCGGAAGTTCGCGTTCCGAAAATGTTATGTTCCCGACATCACTATTGTTTATCAAGTATTTTTGGCTGTTATATTTGATGTGGGAAAAATAGACCTTTTAACGTGTTGATACATTTAATCCGAATTGATTGTGACTGATTAACTTTGACTTCCTAATGTAACATATAGGGCCCTGTTTACCAAAACCAAGAACATTCTCAATAAACACTAAGTAAATGTGAATAAGATTGCATCAGCGGTGTTATCAGCTCATCGGTAGAGATAAACATGCAATAAATACATTGATAGACTACTTGTTGTAAGCAAAAAACAGCCAGTGGACCATAGAACCCCTTATAATGTTAAGGAGCCTAGATTTTCCCTCATGCCATTTGCATTATCTGAGGTTAGCTCATTAAGCTGTGTTGAATTTTGGTCATGTGATCAAAATAAAATTGGATTATTGTTGACTCTGGTCATTTTCATAGAATTCCCGTCCGCCCGCACCTCCCATGCCTCACCCTTCTGTCAGTCCCTACATTGGCTTCCTATAAAATATAGAGCTCAATTTAAAATTCTGGTTCTTGCTTTCAAATCTCTACATAATGCTGCTCCCACCTATCTATCCTCCCTTATACACAAGTATCCGTCTAGGCCCTTACGATCTGCTGAAGACTTACGTCTATCTTCTGTCCGTACTCCCACCTCTGATGCTCGCCTTCAAGATTTCTCGAGGGCTGCACCATTCCTGTGGAACTCACTTTCCTCCTCCGTTAGATGCTCACCCAGTCTCCACTCCTTCAAAAAAATCATTAAAAACCCACTTCTTCATAAAAGCGTATCAATTAAACTGTTAATAGCTCCCAACTGATTCCTCTTCTGCAACTGTCACTAGTCTAATACTATCCTTACCTTTTGTGTCATTTTACCCCACTCCCTCTAGCATGTAAGCTCATTGAGCAGGGCCCGCAACCCCTCTGTTCCTGTGTGTCTAACTTGACTGGTTACAACTACATGTCTGTTCGTCCACCCATTGTAAAGCGCTGTGGAATTTGATGGCGCTATATAAATATCATAATAATAATAATAATTCCATCTTCTGTTATACACAGAACAAGATGAAAGGACTCACTCGGAGACGTGGATATGAAGTTCAGTCCTTGCCCCTCATTTCACTCACTATCAGAAATATGGACACTGGAGTCAGTCTGGCTCCATGACACCTCGGTTTTGGGCGCATGATTTGATGCACATGTTGTGACTCTTTATGAACCCTGACTGGTGTGTCATTCCAGCGACATCATACCAATTAATCACATTCATATTGCTTTAATTTTTGGTGCATGAGTGTGGATGTGCTTGGCTCCATGTCGCACCTTTCCATGGAGCATGATGTTGTGTCAGTCCAGTGACAGGTATACGATGCTGTACCAATTAGACTCATCACTGGCGTCATTCCCTAAATAACACCTGCTGGAATGACGCTATATTGCTCAGTTCTTACTAGCCTTTTTAGAGTAACTCAACATGATTTCCTATGACTTGTATCTGCTCTCTGTACCAGACTCTTCAATGCAGTATTACTCCAAGTATCTTCAATAGCTAACACTCACACTGCCACTCAGAGTCTGGCACTACATCGACAGATCGGGCAGGGGAATGTACAGAGCCCTTTGGCCAAGCTACAACGAGTGTTAATGCAGTAACAGGTGCTCTGTGCAACCCCCTCTCTCCTGTCACCTGGCCATCGTTAGTACATCACTGCTCTATACTGGGCATTTATGTTCGGATCATAACCATGTGTTTGCATACAAACCTGTGTTAAAAGCAGCATATCATTGCCAAGGGAGCCCACAAAATTGGGGATTGAAAATAAGAAAAACTGGAGTTGTGGTTTCTGCTAATTTGCATATTTTGCAATGCATTTTGGGAGGTCTGCAAGAACAGATTCTTTTAGCACAACTATGTATGTGGCGGGTATTCATTTTTTTAAATGGCAGTATATCTAGAGCAATACGCTACAACGTAATTGAGAATTTACTTGCACCAGTTGGGGTTCGTGGCATTTTTTGATCTCACCATAATTTTATAAATGCCTATTTCATATATATATGTATATATATTTATGTAAAAAAAGAAACGCATAAAACACCAGGTTCAGAAAGCGATATCTATGCATTGAATAGCAGAGCAAGGAAATAAAAGAGAAAAAAAAGCAGAGGTCTGTTCATAATAGTATAAACTATAAATGCATTTATTGATCGGAAAATCTAGCCTATTATCCACTAGTAAATTGAGATGATAGCACGGCTGAGCATTAGTATATGTTATCACTTTTAAAGATCAACCATGGGCTTCTCCTGAAGCCAATAAATTGAAATCTACCAGCTCCTTTGGAAGTGTTGCAGTAGCGAGGTATTGCAGAGAATAATGTGCGGCTGCACCCCAGTGAAATGTAATTATACTGAATTCTTGTTCTCAGACCAAGAAGGTGAGAGCAAGATAAATAGTGAAAGTGAAAAGCACTGACCCTTCAAGGTTTAATTTACGTTATGCATTCCCTGCGACTCCTCATACGCTTTGGAAAGGTCATAATTTAGGGTATTTTTCTGATGATAAATGATCTGTGTGTTTGTGTTATCACACGCGCCGATTGATTTGTTATAAACAAAGTATTTTTTTCTAAATCAACGTTTGGGTATTTTTTTTTTTTTGTGGATTCCAGCGCGCACGTCACGGCCTGTAGAATATTAATCTGCAACGCGCTGCAAGCCTTAGGCAGCCAAAGCTTCTTGTTAAACGCCAATCTATCGCCCCCCAAGAGGGAGATACGGTGAAACACTGATTACCCCTTGGAAACACAGAACATCTTCTAAAGATTCCAATATTTCGGGGGGAGGTAATCAATTTAAGAAGGTCTCAGCAGATCATCTGTTGGCGGTATTAGTTTTGCAACCTTTTCGGAGCTGTATGACTCTTGTGACAAGTCTGCGTCGCTTCGACAGATGACAAGTCTTGAAACTTTATCTCCCTTGATAACAAGAAGCCGGCAGGGTTGTTAGGGCAATTTTGCCGCCTTACCAGCCCTGAATGAGGTACTGGTTTCCGGGCACAGTTTATGCATTATGCATCAGGCCTGCCTTCAACTGACAGCCCCTCAGCCAACATCTACTTGAAAAGCAATGGTGCTAATCAAAGTAGACACATTTGAATGTCCAGACACACACACAGAGAAATTTACTAATCAAAAAGTGTATTTCCTAGGGCTGTCTCCAGAGAAATCCACTGGAAGAAATTGGAATAATTTATTAGCTTACAAGTTTTCGTTGACAGTTAGCCTGAAGCTATTTATCTCTGTAATAGAGAAACGTCTCCAATGTGGCAAAATTGACCAAATCAAACAGCTTTGATCAGAAAATGAACCTGGCAAGCCTGTCTGTCTTAGCGTCCCCAGAGAATGGCGGGAAACAAACAAAAAAGATTTAACAAGTGGTCAATATAAGAGAGAGAGAGAGAGAGAGAGAGAAAGAGACGGGATTGAGAGAGAAAAGCAAATTTGTAACTTAAAAAGCCAACAATGAAGAAATCTCGTTACATGCGATGGACGGAATCTCGTTGTGATAAATGGTGGCACGGTGATAACATTTACTGCTTTAACTGCACCTGTTCTAAAAACGCCGTCTTAGCAAACGGCGAGCCCCGGTGTTGTCAGACTGTAACTCCCATCAACCTAATTCAGAAAGAGTGAAATGTGAATCCTGCAAGTGATGACTATTTTATATTCCTGTGTATTGATATAATATTGGGGTTTGATGACCTAAATATTCCAGGGTGTAAAATAAGGACAGTTAGAAAGAGTGAGGCAAAAGGCAACGATTATTGAATTAGTAATAAGAACGCTGTGCTTGGAATGTAGAGTGAATCACGTTAAAAACTGATTGATCCATTTTATTGATACATATAACAGTATGGGAGATCATGAAATATCACTGATCGGGAATATCTACAGCAGGGAATCAGTATTGGTCTATATTACAACCTGGCGTTGGTAACTGTTTATTTCTTTCTTTAGAAAGTGTTTAAGTGTCTTAAAACCAGGCTTAAAGTGTAATAACAATGACAACAAATTTTCAATTACATCAAAGGCTGTAGACTATGGACAAACAAATGCATTACCAGTGCCGGTAGGTGACAGGTGTGTCATTACAGGACAATTGTTATCAAATTTACAATTCACATTTTTTAAAGGTTTATTACATTTATCAAAACTTAATGCTATCATTTTTAATTATGTATATTATTTTTTTGAGAACATTTTACATTTTACCTGGCTGATCGGCCATGTTGAGTCAGACTCTACTGTTATTTGACTAAGTGCTGCCTAGTCTAACTTGCTGCCAGTGTGATTACTCTGTGTTTGAAACTTCCTCGGTAGCAGGCAAGTTATGTTGAGCAGCAACTGGTCAGATAACAGTAAATTCTGACCCAACATGGCCGCTCAGCAAGATAAAAAGTGAAATTTTCTACAAAAAAATCAAATCAAATCAATATACATCATTTAAACAAATATTGTTAATTTTCATTAAAGGGACAGTATAGTCAACAGAAATATCTAATCAGCTTAAAGGGACACTAGAGTCACCAAAATAACTTTAGCTTATTGAAGCAGTTTTGGTGTATAGATCATTTCCCTGTAGTGTCACTGCTCAATCCTCTGCCATTTAGGAGTTAAATCCCTTTGTTTATGAACACTAGTCACACCTCCCTGCATGTGACTTGCACAGCCTTCCTAAACACTTCCTGTAAAGAATCAGCTAATGTTTATACTTCCTTCATTGCACATTATATTTGATTTAAAATTTATGCTTGATAGCTTGCTAGCCCCCACAGAAGCATTATGTGTATGATTACAGTAAGTTCACTTTAGAGAGCAGGCAATATGAACTACTATTAAAGTAAGTTACAACTAATTGAAAGTGAAACCATTTTTTTTTTTTCATGCATGGTGTGTAAGTCACAGCCAGGGCAGGTGTGACTAGGGCTGCATAGAAAGAAACAAAAGGGATTTAACTCCTAAATTGCTTGAGATTTGAGCAGTGAGACTGCAGAATCATGATCTATACGCTAAAACTGCTTCCTTAAGCTAAAGTTGTTTTGGTGACTATAGTGTCCCATTAATATAGTTTTGTCATAGAGTATCAGAACAGAGAGTTAGTGATTATCGACATTATTACTTTCAGGCCGGTGAGATAGCTCAGTGGGATAAATACCATTACTAATTAGTACCATCAAATTGGGTAATAATAACAACTATGTTTGGCTAACATCCCCAGGACGTACTTGGAAACAGAGTAATCTGAATGTACCTTTCCTGGTTAAATACTTTGTTATTATTATTAATGTTTAATTTGCAGCCATTAATGCTTCAATAAATATTGGATATAAGATGTTTCCAAACACGTGCAAGTTCTATGCTGGAGAGCGTTCAGTATAAGAATGCAGGAGGTTGGTAACAATGAGGTTTTGTTCGTTAAGGCGGAATTAGCTTACTTGTGCCGGGTATTAGTTTAATAATAAAAGTTATTTTCTTTGTTTTTGATATTACTTCTAAAGGCACTTATTTCTCACAATGTAGTCTCCAACCTTTTCCCCTGCCACCATGCCAAGACTATGTGTCTCTCTTATCTATACACAGAAACATAGAATGTGACGGCAGATAAGAACCATTCGGCCCATCTAGTCTGCCCAGTTTTCTAAATACTTTCATTAGTCCCTGGCCTTATCTTATAGTTAGGATAGCCTTATGCCTATCCCACGCATGCTTAAACACCTTCACTGTGTTAACCTCTACCACTTCAGCTGGAAGGCTATTCCATGCATCCACTACCCTCTCAGTAAAGTAATACTTCCTGATATTTTTTTTTAAAACCTTTGCTCCTCTAATTTAAGACTATGTCCTTTTGTTGTGGTAGTTTTTCTTCTTTTAATACATGCCACCTCTCTCTTAGTTCATACTTTTTCAACCAACCTACAAAGTCTATAATGTTTTAAGGTGTTGGCGATGACTTGTCGTTAGTATATGAGTATAAGAATCCCACCAAGGGTAATAAATAGTTTACAAGAAAGAGTTCTTTTCCACAACTGACAATAAATATAAATGCCCCTGTATGTGCAAAATAGGTCAAATTGTATCTCGTACAGAATGTTTTGGCTTTAATGGTATCACATGTAGTATATTGTATTGTGTTTTAGTCTGTTAAAAAGACTGCCAAATTTCAATCAATTAATTCCAATCAATCAGTCAGATAGCTAAGAGTGAGATTGGTTAAAGTGGCAGAGATAAGGCGTTCTCGGCTTTGCATTACAATACTCAGTTGGCAAAATTACTTAATACCTCCTGTAAAAAGAGCCAAAACAGGGAACTATCACAGCTATCACAAAAAGAAAATGTAAAAACATCAAGACATTAAATAATGTTATATTAACACTAGCAAGGTGGGCGAAACGTGTTGGTCATGGAGTGTATGTTTCTATGCTTCTTTCTCACAATGATTGAATGTATCCTTTTTATTTTTTCCAATTAATTGTACTGCTAAATTAAAAAAAGCTAATTCAAATCTATCATTTGATAATCTTGTTGAAAAGAACACAATCCACCGTAAGATCACCAATAGCTAACGATCCCTCCATGAGATGACTTATAGATATTCCTGTCCTAATGTGTTATTCCTGTCCTAATGTGTTTTACACCCCACCTCCTATAGAATGTAAGCTCGATCGAGCAGGATCCTATTCAACCTATTGTTCCTGTAAGTTTTCTTGTAATTGTCCTATTTATAGTTAAATCCCCTACAGAATCTGTTGGCGCTATATAAATGGCAATAATAATAATAATAGATCATAATCCACCATGATATGACCTATAGATAACAATCACACCATGAGATCACCAAAATATCACAATCCCACCATGAGATCACTAATAGATCACAATCACACCATGAGATCACCAAAATATCACAATCCCACCATGAGATCATTAAAAGATAACAATCACACCATGAGATCACTAATAGATCACAAAAATATCACAATCCCACCATTGGGTCACCAACCGATCACAATCCCACCATGAGATCATCAATAGATCACAATCCCACCATGAGATCATCAATAGATCACAATCCAACCATGAGATCACTAATAGATCACAATCCCACCATGAGATCACCAATAAATCACAATCCCACCATAATATCATCAATAGATCCCAATACCACCATGAGATCATCAATAGATAACAATCCCACCATGAGATCACTAATAGATCACAATCCCACCATGAGATCATCAATAGATCACAATCCCACCATTGGGTCACCAATAGATCACAATCCCACCATGAGATCATCAATAGATCACAATCCCACCATGAGATCATCAATAGATCACAATCCAACCATGAGATCACTAATAGATCACAATCCCACCATGAGATCACCAATAAATCACAATCCCACCATAATATCATCAATAGATCCCAATACCACCATGAGATCATCAATAGATAACAATCCCACCATGAGATCACTAATAGATCACAATCCCACCATGAGATCATCAATAGATCACAATCCCACCATTGGGTCACCAATAGATCACAATACCACCATGAGATCATCAATAGATCACAATCCCACCATGAGATCATCAATAGATCACAATCCAACCATGAGATCATCAATAGATCACAATCCCACCATGAGATCATCAATAGATCACAATCTAACCATGAGATCGCCAATAGATCACAATCCAACCATGAGATCGCCAATAGATCACAATCACACCATAATATCATTAATAGATCACAATCCACCATGAAATCATCGATAGATGACAATCCCACTTTGAGATCACCTACAGATCAAAATACAACACGAGATTACCAATAGATGACAATCCCACTTTGAGATCATTAATAGATGACAATCCACCTTGAGTTCACCAATAGATTACAATCCCACTATGAGATCATCAATAGGTCACAATCCCACCATGAGATCATCAATAGATCACAATCCCACCACGGAATCACCAATAGATCACAATCCCACCATGAGGTCACTAATAGATCACAATCCCGCCATGAGATCATCAATAGATCACAATCCCACCATTGGGTCACCAATAGATCACAATCCCACCATGAGATCATCAATAGATCACAATCCCACCATGAGATCATCAATAGATCACAATCCAACCATGAGATCACTAATAGATCACAATCTCACCATGAGATCACCAATAAATCACAATCCCACCATAATATCATCAATAGATCCCAATACCACCATGAGATCATCAATAGATAACAATCCCACCATGAGATCACTAATAGATCACAATCCCACCATGAGATCATCAATAGATCACAATCCCACCATTGGGTCACCAATAGATCACAATACCACCATGAGATCATCAATAGATCACAATCCCACCATGAGATCATCAATAGATCACAATCCAACCATGAGATCATCAATAGATCACAATCCCACCATGAGATCATCAATAGATCACAATCTAACCATGAGATCGCCAATAGATCACAATCCAACCATGAGATCGCCAATAGATCACAATCACACCATAATATCATTAATAGATCACAATCCACCATGAAATCATCGATAGATGACAATCCCACTTTGAGATCACCTACAGATCAAAATACAACACGAGATTACCAATAGATGACAATCCCACTTTGAGATCATTAATAGATGACAATCCACCTTGAGTTCACCAATAGATTACAATCCCACTATGAGATCATCAATAGGTCACAATCCCACCATGAGATCATCAATAGATCACAATCCCACCACGGAATCACCAATAGATCACAATCCCACCATGAGGTCACTAATAGATCACAATCCCGCCATGAGATCATCAATAGATCACAATCCCACCATGGGATCGCCAATAGATCACAATCCCACCATGAGATCATCAATAGATCACAATCCCACCATGGGATCACCAATAGATCACAATCCCACCATGAGGTCATCAATAGATCACAATCCCACTATGAGATCATCAATAGATCACAATCCCACCATGATATCATCAATAGATCACAATCCCACCATGGGATCACCAATAGATCACAATCCCACCATGCGATCATCAATAGATCACAATCCCACCATGGGATCACCAATAGATCACAATCCCACCATGAGATCATCAATAGATCACAATCCCACCATGGGATCACCGATAGATCACAATCCCACCATGAGATCATCAATAGATCACAATCCCACCATGGGATCACCAATAGATCACAATCCCACCATGGGATCACCAATAGATCACAATCCCACCATGAGATCATCAATAGATCACAATCCCACCATGGGATCACCAATAGATCACAATCCCACCATGAGATCATCAATAGATCACAATCCCACCATGGGATCACCAATAGATCACAATCCCACCATGGGATCACCAATAGATCACAATCCCACCATGAGATCATCAATAGATCACAATCCCACCATGGGATCACCGATAGATCACAATCCCACCATGAGATCATCAATAGATCACAATCCCACCATGAGATCATCAATAGATCACAATCCCACCATGGGATCACCAATAGATCACAATCCCACCATGAGATCATCAATAGATCACAATCCCACCAAAATACTTTTATCATAATCAATTGGGGGAGAAGGACCCTACACTATATGTTACGCAGTCAGGTTTCAGTGATCATACTCCTTCCGAACACGATTTATAGACAAACCATCCGATATTTTGCGAATTCATCACTAAAACGTTTTAGATAAACCACTGAAATTGTTTTTTGTTTTTTTTGAGCCAATAACTAATAAACCAAAAATTGTCACTGTTTGCACACGAATAGCGCTAACACTACACACCTCGCCTCAGCTGATTAAATCAGGAAGTAGCATTTGCAAACATAACATATAAAGGATTCTTAGCCAATCAATGAAAGCAAATAAAAGACAAAGAGGTACTATAACAACAACATAATGTTGCAAGAATGATAACACAACAAATATAAATGTTCACCGTACCCAAATGTCCAATCTGAAGGTCTTAAAGAAACAAACATGCATTTCAATGTCAGTCTAAAACACAAGTTAATTGCACACATACCCTATTACCATCACCACTGCACTATAAAATGGCTCAAACAGGCAGGATACATGTTTCCTAGACTGATTCATTTTTTTTGTCATTAAACAAAAAATTTGGGAGTAATGATTGAATATTAACGATTGAGAGAATGATTAGTTTGCGTATATGAGCATGGTTACTAGTGCATTGTAGTAATAGGACTGTAAGTACTACTTCAGGTAGGTAACTATAGTACTGTGAGTGTATGGGGAGTGTGAGTGTATGGGGAGTGTGAGTGTATGGGGAGTGTGAGTACAGATTTGTGCTGAGTACGAGCGAATATGGATCCATTATCCAGACAGTGGTTATTCTTACATTTTCTGCTGTAAGAAGTGATGTAATTTAATACTTTGTACAATTAGATTAGAAATAGTTTTTTGCTAGGAAATACACAATTTTTTTTTCATATATATATTCTGACACATTTGATCTTAGTTAATGTATATCTCGGTAAGAACAATTTCCTTTTATAGCAAATTCTTTCTTATTAACCGCACTATTTTCCATGGGGCGTGATTGTACAGTTATTGAGACTTTAGCAGTAAACTTTTAAACTTTGTAAACCCACAATGGTTTGGATGTTAACCGAATTAATGTAGCTGCCGTTATTTATCTGGTGCACTGATGACTTATTCGTGTTTCTACATTCGCCAACGCAGCCACAGAGAGACATTACACTTATAGTCACTTAAAGAAATCAATGTGTTGCCTCTGCCACAGTAGGGGATGCTTAGTTATAAAGTGATGATGGTTAAATGCCATCATTATTTTGTTAGTATTTATTAAAGTGATCTAAAACGTGATGGTTTCTTCTTAGTACATACCATCAGTTTTCCCAGAAATTTACATTTGAGAAGACCTACACATTTTGAGGGGCGTAAGATGGAAAAGTAATACAGAAAAACTGTGTGAAAAAGTGGCAAAAAGGTTATAGCATCGCCGAAATCATTGATATATATTCAGAAAAGACGTGTATGATGTTTATGATGAAATATAGATGCATGTTTGAGGTAAGTGCAATTTAAACTCCTGAAACTCTTCTCTGGACAATGATTCGGAATAATGTAGAATCTTAGGATACCCTGAGACGGAGTTTGCAAAGATTCATTGTATCCGCATCAATTAAAGTCACGGACAGTATTACTATTCTGCCTGTGTGTGTGATTAGCGTGAAACAATAGATTAATCTCTCTTCTTATTGGTCAGAGTCAGGCCCGGACTGGCCATCGGGCAAATCGAACAAATGCTGGTGGGCTGCGATGGCCACGGGCCGAGGCCGGCAGGAGAGATCAAGGGATTTCTCCTGTTGGCCCATGCGGGGCAGCACCGGCCCTACGAGGGATCTGGGTCCCTTCATGGGCCGGAGGAGAGATTCTCAGTCCGGAGTGGAAAAAGTAATCTAGACACGAAGCTGGGCAGCCTGTGTCTCGTGAGCGCCGATATTAACAGAGGGTTGCCATGGTAACGTGCGGCAACGCTCTGTAATACTGTTTGTGAGAGTCAGAGACATGGTCTGTACCCTGCGGTGGTATAGACCAAATAACCGGACCACGGGACCACCCTGGATCAGCTTGCAGTGTGTCATCTTGCACCCCACTCTCACTGGACACCCAGGGAACAACGTGCTCCCTCCCCCTGCAAGGTAATAAGGGGGAGGGGGAGTAAATGTATAATTTTTTTTATATTTTATTGTTAAATTAATTAAAGAAGCCACTATCCTATCACCTGCACCTACACACACTACACCCCCTTATATACACTCACTACACCCCCTTATATACAACCCCTACACTCCCTTATATACACCCCATACAGCCCCTTATACACACTCACTACACTCCTTTATATACACCCCCACGCACCCTTATATACACAAGCTACACCCCCTTATATACACAAACTACACCCCCTTATATACACACACTACAAACCCTTATATACACTGTAACGGATCACCTGGCACCCCGACTGGGTACCTCCGTTAATGGATGCTCCTAGCGCTTCCTGAGGACTCCAAGCACTCTGGCAGACACCATAATCACCGAATCCGAGAAACCTTTAAATTCTCCCAAGCGTATGAATGCTGTAGACCATTGAATAGGAACCATACGAATAGGCTTGTACTCCTAGCAGTCAACTGGAACGGCATACATTAAATCCTTCCCCCAATAATGAGACGACACATCACTTTGAGGGTAAAACAGGAACTCTGGACTGGCTCATCCAGCCTGGCTTTTATTACACTAATCCACATACAGGCCACACCCAGGGGGAGGCATAAAATAACCAATCACATACATGGTTCAGCCCACACATCCCCTCCCCTCAGATAACATTAAACTCAATTATCCGGTACACTTTTTCAGCCAAGTTCTGGATGTACCCCAAAACCCGGGGGTACACCTTTAAATCCAGCATCGCTGGATAGCCCTTATTCAGGGGGACAGCATATCCAAAATTCAAGTAATTCGGATGAATGGTTCGGGAGATATGGGGTTCCAAAGATTTGACCGACCGCATGGGTAAAGTATCCGAAAACAGTTCCATGCATTTTGGCCCTGCGGTCGGTCACAAACAAGGGAATGAAAACAGACGAATTGCCTGTGTTATAGAGCCTGGAGAGGGTTTGAATGAATTCCCTTGTTTGTGGGGTTCTTTCTACCGAACGGCGGGTCATTCGGTAGTTTCTATACGAATTTCTGGAAGTATGGAGGTCTCAGCGGTGTTTGCCTAGTCAAGTGTCCGATTTTAGTTCCAGACACTCGACGGCAAAACACCGCTGTTCGGTAGTTTAAGATGGCCGCCGCCACGTGTTTGTTTCCCGAATGGCGGCCACCCAGAGGACAAAGCATACATTACATGGATTGCCAATTACCCGTTTGCAACATTGTTGCAAACTGTAATTGGAGGCACACTTATTCCTGGGTGGTCTGGTTGTTCGGTAGTTTCACTCAATATAATGAATGGAGTGATTCTACCGAACAATCAGATGAATGCTGCATACATATCCCAGGTTAAACTTAATACACATATACACATATAATATTACAGGCAATATACTAGAATATGTATCACAGTCTTAAAGGGACAGTAGTCCCAAAAGTCCCAATATGTCCATAGATGCTGTTAAAAGGGCCAGTAGCAGCGATATACAGTACAATATGCCCCAAATAACCCAGGGGCCATAGTCAGCAGGTAGGAGGCTAGCAAACAGGCTTCTCCAGGGCCCAGTGGCGAGGTTGGTTTCGCCACATACACAAACTACACCCCCTTATATACACACACTACAAACCCTTATATACACCCCCTATACACACCCCTACACCCCCTTATATACACTCACTACACCCCCTTATATACACCCCTTGCACCCCCTTATATACAAAAACTACACCCCTTATATACACTCATCACCCCCCCTTATATACACACACACTACACCCCCTTATATACACACACACACTAACCCCTTATATACACACAGTACACAAACTCTATACCCCCTAATCATACACTACACTAATCATATACACATACACACACTAAAGCACCAAGATACACACAATGCAACCCCCTGTATCCCCTAGCTACACACAGTACAGTCCTCACATGCACATACACAACACCCCTACTCCTACACACTCTACTCGCCCTATAAACATGCACATACTTTACAGCCCAGGAACACACACTACAGCCCCTAGCCACACATAGTACGCCACAAGCAGACCCCTTTACACACAAACTACAACACAAATATTCTCCTATACACACATGCAATCACGCAAGCAATCTCCAAACACATACAACACCACAGTGAGCATCCATTCATACACACAACACAGTTTAACAGTCCTGTTCCACAGTTGTTCTCTGGTATCCCACTATGGAGGACACCAGAGACAAATCACTAGCAAACGCTGCGCATGTTTACGTTGAACTAAATAAAAATCCAGGACATTTACTGGGGCATCACACTAACATAATATGCCTCCTTTTTGACTCCTCCCCTCACAGTGGTCTGCTCTGCCTTTATTTGCCCGGGCTGAATTTCTGTCCCAGTCCGGCCCTGGTCAGAGTCCACAACAATTTAACTAACTAATGCTGTTTACGAGAGGAACCGTGTTCGCCAACTTTCCAACGAGCCAGGCAACAGTGAATACTGGAATAAAATAATAAAATAAAAAGGATCCAACGAATTCTATGATAATGGTAAATATGTGCATCCAGATTTTTCAATCTGTATCTACCCTTCTCCTGGATGGCACCCAGATGCCGAAACCTTTATTATAATTATAAATTCTGCACAGGGGTTCGAAGGGGAGACCGTGCAAAATCTGCAGACAAAAGACCTTTTGCAAGCTTTTTTTTAATATACCTCCATTTAAGAAAATGCATAATTAAATGCATCCTGTTTTTGTATTTTGTATTTTTTTTTGTATTTTGGCAGTGGAGTGTACCTTTAAGGACAAGTTTTTATGTATAGAACTACAAGTAACGAACAAAAACTAGAAATAACAGACATATACATTTAATTTATTTTTTTAAATTAACACTAATAAGGCAATAGTCATGCTTCGGGTAATGTTTTTTTGTTGTTGTTTTTTTTGTGGGGAATCCTAATTAAAATGTTTAATTGCCCTGCTGATACAAACATTTGCCTTTCTTGTTGATGCAGAGTGCCTTTTAGACTGGGGTGCTTATCTCCGAATACACAAATACAGCGGCAAAGTGAAGTTTGGATGTTAGAACAGGTCCCTCTTGTATAATGCCACTAAACATTCTTCATCAAATAACATCAAAGTGGGACTTTGGCTGCAGTTCTGTCTGTTTCTTTGAAGAAAACACAATGTAACCCTCATTACTTAGTAATTAATTTGTATTATTTACATACGGCACTTTGATTTTCTTCAAAGAGTCCCGATCACCAGCCTAATGGGGAAATACTTATCCTATACAATACTTAGAACTGAGTCCCATGACATTACATAGCATTAATTGTGCTTTTTCACCTGTTACTAGTGGTAAAAATATCTAAATATTAAAAGAAGATTATTTTAGTAAAACATATGTAAGATAAGTAAACTATTCATTTTCTACTTAAATGGAAAGTCCCCAACATGATATTATAAAATATTTCCACCCCATTGGCAACAGGTAAGTAGGAAGGATATTATCAGAATCAAGTCGATAAGTTAAACATCTGGAGATAACGTGAGGATAATTAATAAAAAAAAATAATGTACTGAGATACAAAAAAAGTTAAACTTTTTCATTTAGTTCGTAGAAAACCTCACTAGGAGCAGCAAGATCTCTGATACAAATTATAAGTATTGACAGTAATTCAGAAGCTTAACTTCTGTGACTGGGAATTTATTTGAACGGCTATTAAGGGATAACATTCAGGAATTCATTGGGAAGAACTGTGTTATTAGCAATAATCAGCATGGTTTTATGAAACATAGGTCATGTCAAACTAACCTAATAGCATTCTACGAAGAAGTAAGTAGAAATATAGATCAGGGTGTTACAGTGGATGTGATCTACTTGGATTTTGCCAAGGCATTTCATACGGTTCCTCACAATAGGTTAGTCTTCAAACTAAAAGAAATTGATCTAGATGAATATTCTTGTTCTTGGGTAGAACATTGGCTTAAGGATAGAGTACAACGAGTTGTCATAAATGGTATATTTTCAAGCTGGACAAAAGTGGTAAGTGGTGTCCCTCAGGGTTCTGTTTTGGGACCGCTTCTATTTAACATATTTATAAATGATCTTGAAATGGGCATTGAAAGCCATGTATCAGTGTTTGCAGATGACACAAAACTTTGTAAAGTAATAAAATGTGAGCAGGATATTGCCTTGCTGCAGAGGGATTTGGATAGATTGGGGGACTGGGCACTAAAATGGCAGATGAAATTTAACGTAGAAAAATGCAAAGTTATGTACTTCGGGGTAGTGAACTAGGGATAACCACGCACGAGAAGGATTTGGGAATTGTTATAGACAACAAATTAGGTAGCAATATGCAATGTCAATCTGCCGTTGCTAAGGCCAGTAAGGTTTTGTCATGTATAAATAGGGGCATAAATTCTCGAGATGAAAATATAATTTTGCCTCTTTATAAATCGCTGGTAAGACCACACCTTGAATATGCTGTGCAATTTTGGGCACCTGTTCTAAAGAAGGATATCATGGCACTAGAAAAAGTGCAGAGACGAGCTACAAAATTTATAAAAGGAATGGAGCATTTTAGTTATGAAGAAAGGTTAAAAAATTTAAATCTCTTCAGTTTGGAAAAACGGCGGGTTAGAGGGGATATGATAACATTATACAAATATATTCGGGGCCAGTACAAACCTTTATCTGGAAATCTATTCATAAACAGGGCTATACATAGGACACGAGGTCACACATTTAGGCTTGAAGAAAGGAGATTTCATCTAAGGCAAAGAAAAGGTTTTTTTACAGTAAGAGCAATAAGGATATGGAATTCATTGCCGGAAGAGGTGGTTTTGTCAGAGTCTATACAGATGTTTAAATTGCAATTGGATAAATACTTGCAAAAACATAACATACAGGGATACAATTTCTAATTAGTGGGCTAATAGCTGCTTGATCCAAGGAGACATCTGACTGCTATTTTGGGGTCAAGAAGGAATTTTTTCCTAGTTTATTGCAAAATTGGAAGCGCTTCAGACTGGGTTTTTTGCCTTCTTTTGGATCAACAGCAAAAGCATATGTGAGGAAGGCTGAACTTGATGGACGCAATTCTCTTTTCAGCTATGTAACTATGTAACTATGTAATGTCCAGCGGATGATGCCGACCGATCACGATATGAAGGATCTGGTGATAACAATGACTGGGTGCACGCAGAGATGTGGCGACCATGGTTCGCGTTTGTATCCCGTAGCCAATAGGGTGGGATGGACCGGGTGGGGGGACTCGTGGGGGCGGAAAGCTGGCCCAACGGAGCGTGACCATTCCTGCCTGCTTTATTCTACTCTACCTAACCTATACTTAGGCCTTGGGGCAACTCTACTTCTGATTTTCACCTGTAAGCTTAACATACACACGAACACATGGATAAGACAAACTCACGCTATAGTGATAAGCCTGCATCTTGACCGGGACCAGTCAGTGCGATCATAGAAAGTCAGCACTATAATAACCTCATTCACACCTATCACGGATTCCACCAATGACTTATGGGCATACGCACACCCTTAAAGGGTGGGTTAGTTTGGGCGGACAGACCAAGGAAAGGCCTTGTAATCACTGGCAACGCACACAGGCCCATATCTGTATGTAGTGTGAGGCCTTACTAGCCACATGGAGCTCCTTGAAAGTTAACTATACCCGGTCTGGTTCAGACTCCACCATAGTGTAGTACCTCTTAAAATACTTTACACGAAGCGCCGTGGGTTGCAGGGTACACTCAGGACACATAACGCTCTAAGGGATGGCCTATAGCTATACACATTGGTGCCAGGTGGAGAAGGGTAGTACTGTACCATGCAATGTGCTGATTGCTGTTGTGCATCTGTTTGAAGTACCCGGTCTCTATAGGTCTGGTATAGCCCTACATGATGACCACTACACTAACTATGTAAGCGACCTTAATCTGTTATGAGCAACTAGGACCTGTGAGTCCTCACTAATGAAAATGTTTGTATTGACAAAATCCTGCTTCTAACCACACAAAACCTTAATAAAACAGATTTAAAAAAAAACAAAAAAAACAATGGCTGGGTGTTTTATCTGTATTTATATTTACAAATGATAAAACACGTACCTCTTTTAGTTTTATTAAGTTGGAGCTCCAGGACAGGAGCTCTGTGATATACAAATATAAACCAAAATACTGTTTTTCAAAAATGAAATTTGATCATAAATTGTATTTTGAAAAAAAAATATTTTTTTTGCTGCAAACAATCTTCAAATGTTAATTTTCCATTAGTGTCGCCGATTAGATCAAACCCTTCAATGGAAAATAAAGGTTAATTTAAATCACCAAGCGCTGACAGAGGGACAGATATATGCAAAAGTAGGGGATGATCTGCTGACAGAGGGACAGATAGTCTGCACATGGAGATTTGAAGAAACTGTTATCGTTCCGTTGGAGCACTGGGCAAAAAGTATTTCAGGGAATTTATACAGGTTTAAATTTTAACGGGGAACCCTCAGGTCACAACTGCCCACTCAGCTGCTGGTCAATAAGACAATTTATTTCATGCAGGGACGTTTGCCCGGTCTTTTTTTTATAAAATTACAATATTACCTCCATATAACAGCAAAAAGGAAGGACGTGTGCCACTTCATGGTTTGCTTCAAACTATTTTCAAGTAGTTTGACAAAAAGTTTGTGCCAAACCGCAGTGAATAGACTAGCTGTATGAACCTAGATAGCCACGTATCTAGTAAAAGTAAGAAACAGAATGACATTGGATTGATCATTGGAACATCATGCTTCATTATTATACATCATACTAAGAACAAACTAAATTTATGTCTTTGCCAAAGGCATCCACTGGACCAGGGAAAGGATCAATCCTGCCCTACACAGCGCATTATGGGTAGAACCTGGGCCATAAATAATAGGACGCACAAGTTCCAGCCAATGAGAACTCAGTATGGGTCTCACTCCAGATGTTAACCACTGGCCTAGATAACCTTTGTTGACGGTTATCTTATACGTAAAGAAGAGACCTGGTTGGAAGGATCATCTCTGCACATTTAGGATGAAAACAAATAATTACGTAGTGTTTTTGTAAACTTTCTCTTATTGACAAATATTCCATTCCTCTGTGTAAAGATTCTGCAGTGCTTGCATTGTGCCACATCTCATTATATGAAGCCCGCGCTGAAGACATCTGCAAATGCAGCATATTAAACGAGAGAAGACGTTTACGGTACACAAAAAAGGCATGAAGAGATAAAAGCAGAATGTTTCTGAATAATGAAAATATCTAAAATAACAACGTTAGCGGCAACAAATAAACAATTATAGTGGGGGAAAAAGGAAACGATTTGCAAATTATAAATTTGAGCTCAGGGAAAAATTGTTTAAAGCAATTTGGATAAAAACTTAAAATATTCAGTAAAAAGCAAGTCTAATAATTTTATATACAGGAGGATGAAAAATAATTTAGCCACAAAAGCATTCAAAGCTCTCTCTATATACTACACTACAAGCATGAAATATCTTCTCATATAATGGAAAGATAGAAAACTCAGAACCAATAGTTTATATTCTCTAAAACGTATTACACAACCAAGATAACCCCCAACCATCTTACTGCATGATAGCAACCCAACAATCATAGTGTATGATAACAGCCCAACAATCATAGTGTATGATAAAAGCCCAACAATCATAGTGTATGATAACAGCCCAACAATCATAGTGTATGATAACAGCCCAGCAATCATAGTGTATGATAACAGCCCAACAATCATAGTGTATGATAAAAGCCCAACAATCATAGTGTATGATAACAGCCCAGCAATCATAGTGTATGATAACAACCCAACAATCATAGTGTATGATAACAACCCAACAATCATAGTGTATGATAACCCAACAATCATAGTGTATGATAACAACCCAACAATCATAGTGTATGATAACAACCCAACAATCATAGTGTATGATAACAGCCCAACAATCATAGTGTATGATAACAGCCCAACAATCATAGTGTATGATAAAAGCCCAACAATCATAGTGTATGATAAAAGCCCAGCAATCATAGTGTATGATAACAGCCCAACAATCATAGTGTATGATAACCCAACAATCATAGTGTATGATAACAGCCCAACAATCATAGTGTATGATAACAGCCCAACAATCATAGTGTATGATAACAGCCCAACAATCATAGTGTATGATAACCCAACAATCATAGTGTATGATAACAACCCAACAATCATAGTGTATGATAACCCAACAATCATACTGTATGATAACCCAACAATCATAGTGTATGATTACAACCCAAGAAACATAGTGTATGATAACAACCCAACAATCTTATTGTATGATAACAACCCAACAATCATAGTGTATGATAACAACCCAATAATCGTATTCTGTGAGAAGCCCCCAACAAACGTATTGTATGATAACAATCTAAAAATCTTTATGTGTGATAATCCCCCCTGTGATATCCCACCAAGAATCTTATGGTGTGTTTACCCCAACAAGCATATTGTTCATGAGCAATAAGCCATATAAAGTACACCCACCTGTTGTAGAAAGTATAAAGGCAGTACCTCTTCCTTAAACGTCCACTGGTCACTTACCGCCATTAAGATAAAGAATAGAGGAGCATACTTGTAAAATGCTCGTAATATACAAAATATAGGGTGTAGAACGTCTATTATGGATGGCAACACCCACACATTTAATGATAGATACAAGATACAACAAGATATTACAATTTAAAACATAAATTCATACATACAAAATTCATACTATATACCAAGACTGATTGATGATAGACACTATATGGAGGAAAGTATTGGATACCAAACAGAACCACCCAACATTTTGATGTAATGCCTTTCCTAAGGTTGGATAATCTAGTATACTGAGTGCACAGTTTATATACCCCTTAAGACATACCTGCAAATCATTGCCACTGTCACGGCTCCTATTCAAGTGCAGTCTAGGACCCAGTGGGCTCACTTCATGCTGGCATGTTCCCACAAAGTCACTGCTGGGCATCACCCTTACCTCAGCAGAAGCCACCTCTGGGATTATTAGAGACACCAGCTGCTGTGTGCTACAGCATTTTAAGGCACCAAAGGTCTTCCTCATTTTCGCACTCACAAATATGTATGTCACCACGTCGACATCATGCATGCAGGTTCCGATGCAACATGACCACTTTGGGCCAATCAGGGCCATTTTTAGGCTATTTAAATCCAGTTTAGAGAATTTTCAGTGTCCTGTCGTGGTTTCCAGTTTGGTTATCCAAGAGTACGTTATTTCTATTGATTCTTGTGTATTTTGACCTTGGCTTGCTCTTTGACTATTCGGACTTCTATATGCCTTGACTTTTGGCTTGTCTAACTGTTTATGTACATTCTGTGTCCCTGACCTCAGTCTGTCCTGCACCTGTCCTGCCCTATTCTTTATTATTGTTAAATCCAGCCATTCTAAGGTCTGGTAATAAATTTTATGGTTTCTGGTTTATTTATTTGTGTTAACTTTAGTTCTGCGAGTTGGGTGCTATCCTTACAGGCACCTATTCAATGGGTTGCCACCCACACCGATCCACACCCACTCGCAATCACCTGGAACATGCGAATGCAAGTGTTCCAAAGAATAAATCAATTCCATATGAAAAAATAAAAAGAGAAACCCCAGAAACACATTTAGGACAAAACATGAAATACCTTCGGGGAATCCGATGAAAAAGAAAGGCACAGCAACGCCCATGATATCGGACTTGCTACAGTTCTATATCTATGTTTTACATTATTATTGCCTTGTTGTGTATTCTTTTTCTTTGCTATGTCTTATGGACCCTGTGGGGAAGAGAGTCGGAAGTGATAAAATGTGTATAAATTATTTGGATTGTTTGTTTGTTGAGATATCTGCTGTGTGTCCTCAGTAATTATTTCTAATGTCAGTGGTACCACTGTCGCTGCTGTCAGTCCATGTTTTACAACTGAGGAATCCTATCGTATCTCTTACCCATTCGTATAAAACCAGTGGCTGCTCGTAGAACGCCAACACAATATTAGAACAGATGAGTTTTGCTGTTTTTGTTGTTTTCAGCTCTTGAAGAAACTGAAATACCTTGGGCCAAAGGTGAGGTGTTGAGGTGTTGAGGCTGTATACACTACAAAATGGGAATGTCACCTGCACAAGCTTTGGTAGGTCTTGTCATTTAATGTAATTTAAAACAATGTTTCGATATTTCAGTCCCTCACTGACAAATGTCTTGTGTAAAGTCCCTGTCAGGACCAAAATGTTGCCAATTCTTGTTTGGGGGTTACATTAAGTCTTCCTGACAAACATTGTTTGAATCGTTTAGCCCTGATATTGTTTATGTGTGTGTTTGCGTGTGTATATGTGTGTTTGAGTGTATGTCTGCATTACTGTGCCACGTCTCACTGTACACGTCTTTTGTTGTTTCATTTTTGGGGGGGTGTACGGACAATAAAATATAGACCACCAAACACTTTTGTTAAAGTTATCGCCGTCTTTTAATTAAAAAGTGAAAACTTATATTACTATATACCCTATGAAGAAAGTCTCTGAGTGAGTGGCCAAGGACCCTCTGGTAACGGTACTTACTGGACGTCTCTGCAATTTAATTGTTGAGCGGTGTTTAAATAGAGACAATGGCTAATAGTTCCATACATTAAATACTTATGAGTATGTTGTGCCTTCTGTTATAATCTAAAATCCATCTATTCTGGTTGATGGATTTTAACCTCATACAGAATGCTTTAAACTCCATTTGGACTTGTGCCTACAATCACCTTAGCAAAGTCTCTTAAGTAACTGCGCTCAGCCTAATTAGTATGCATTATCAATTAACAAACTTAATAGCCGGCAGATTGATTAGATCCTCTGTTGCAGAGGCAGAGCTGCGAAACAGAATGAAAAATCTCTCCATGCATTCATTGCTGGATTGTTATTTTCCGACTCCCCTCCTCCTTCACTTTCATTTAATTAATGTATACATATGGTTCTGGATGTCTTGAAAACTATTGCCTACTCTATTTCCTTAATAACACAGATCAAATTTAAAGAGACGAACACATTCTTCACCTCCAGAGCATGTCAGTGTCTGAGACAAAATCAAACAAAAACAGCTTTTATTAACGCAATCAAAATGGGATTTAATAAAGCCATGTGGGTTCTTCTTTAAGGGAAAAAAAACACTCTATTGGTAACGATACAGGGTTAGAGTAATACAGGGTAACAACGACACAGGGTGAGAGTAATAAGGGGTAACAATGATACAAGGTAACAACGATAGATGGTAAGAGTAATAAGGGGTAACAATGATACAGGGTAAGAGTAACACAGGGGTAACAATGATACAAGGTAACAACGATAGATGGTAAGAGTAATAAGGGGTAACAATGATACAGGGTAAGAGTAACACAGGGGAACAATGATACAGGGTAAGAGTAACACAGGGTAACAATGATACAGGGTAACAACGATACAGGGTAAGAGTAATAATGGGTAACAATGATACTGGGTAAGAGTAACAGAGGGTAACAATGATACAGGGTAAGAGTAACAGAGGGTAACAATGATACAGGGTAAGAGTAACACAGAGTAACAATGATACAGGGTAACAACGATACAGGGTAAGAGTAATAATGGGTAACAATGATACAAGGTAACAACGATAGATGTAAGAGTAATGCAGGTTAACAATGATAGAGGGTAAGAGTAATAAGGGGTAACAATGATACAGGGTAAGAGTAACACAGGGTAACAATGATACAGGGTAAGAGTAACACAGGGTAACAATGATACGGGTAAGAGTAATAATGGGTAACAATGATACAAGGTAACAACGATAGATGGTAAGAGTAATACAGGTTAACAATGATAGAGGGTAAGAGTAACATAGGGTAACATTGATACAGGGTAAGAGTAACACAGGGTAACAATGATACAGGGTAAGAGTAACACCGGGTAACAATGATACAGGGTAAGAGTAACACAGGGTAATAGTAATACAGAGTAATAATGATACAGGGTAAGAGTAACACAGGGTAATAGTAATACAGAGTAACAATGATACAGGGTAAGGGTAACACAGGGTAATAGTAATACAGAGTAACAATTATACAGGGTAAGGGTAACACAGGGTAATAGTAATACAGAGTAACAATTATACAGGGTAAGAGTAACACAGGGTAATAGTAATACAGAGTAACAATGATACAGGGTAAGGGTAACAGAGGGTAACAATGATGCAGAGTAACAGTAATACAGACTAACAGCAATATATGAATGTCACTACACCTGATCTGGCAGGTAGTGTCGTATAGCATAATTAATACCTCCATAGGTTTCTTCTTCAATTTTAAGGATATTACCAAACGTATGGGCAGGACACCTCGGACATCGTACAGGTTTATTCGACCATTTACCTCAGCCCATTGAAACATGCCTCGGCTACAATTAATGAGAGAAACCCCAAATCTCTTTTATGAACAATGTAGCAGCCCTGAATTCATCTGGCTCTGGGATTCTACTAGAAATAACCTTTTTTCCTCATCACGGTAACAGCAGAGAGAGAACGACCTCTCAGCAACTAATGCACAGCCAGGTTTAATTGATGCCGAAGAATTGTTTATGGAAAGACAGTGTGAATAAATGTCCATCAGTGATGTGCAAATGAGGATGGCTGCCACTTAGCCTGCAAATTCTGTTTGTTTTCATCATAAGAGACTCTTTCGGGTTCCTTCCTTCTCCAGACACCTTGAGCCACTCCACTCATTTGCCCGCCTCATAATTAAATATTTACAATATTAATGAAATCATGTTACCAAAATGAAAATCTGTCTGAAGATAACTGATCTAGTTTAGCTTATCAATGGTCGCCACTGTATGAAAACTAATAAGTCATTAAGCGCAGTTAGATATTAGCGTCATTAATAAACTGATTTTCAATGATTACTTGTATTAGAAAAAAGCGTTTTGATTTGTGTATTTATGAAATGATTTAGGCACACGTTTATTCGTAGTGTTCATTTTTAAACATCAATTTTTCTTTGTCCTTGTTAGCTTAATGAGAGCTCTCGTACCACAGCTATATTTTATAAAAAAAAATATCAACACTTCATTATTTTAATTGGTTGTTAGTAACTGATGTAATCTTCATCATGCCGAATGCAGATGGATGCATTTTATTTCACATCCACTCCTCCCAGTAATGCCGCTTCGATGCGTAGTAAATCACATCGGACGAACGTGACAGGCTCTACAGAACTTAAGACATCAGGAGCAGCGAATTCGGTAATAAGTGTGGAAATAAAGTGTAATTGAATAAAGCGAAATAAATAAATTTGCTAACATGCAATAATGTCTATTTTTTAACAATTCCAGGAAAAAAAAAGGTTGGGCCGATATTCTTTATTTTAATGTGAGCTTCTATAAGTTTTGACACATTACTGGGGTCACACGGATCGTTTATTTATGTCTATATATGTGTTATGTACAACAAAGTCTTAACATATTCAAACATGTCCAGATATGTCAATAGGCAGCTGCCTATAGGTGTTGGCATGCTAGGGGCACGTACGTACATTCATTTCTGTAGCTGTTTAATTGTGGTTATATCGGAAGAAGAAGAGAGGGCAGATCCTCAGTTCATAATCTGGATGCAACCACAGCTTGCATGGGTAAAATGAAGGCTTCTTTGAAGTTATTGCCAGGTGGCTTTGAACGAGATTCAGTGGGCGTGCCTCTATGATCAGGTGTGGAGATGTTCCTTGACAAACCTAGCTCCTCATACTGCTTAGAGGGAGTGTATAGTCTGCACCTCCAGCACTCTGTCTGAATCGGAGCATTGCTGCCGGATTGCTAGG
Source organism: Pelobates fuscus (assembly GCF_036172605.1). Lineage (NCBI taxonomy): Eukaryota > Metazoa > Chordata > Amphibia > Anura > Pelobatidae > Pelobates > Pelobates fuscus. The sequence continues at coordinate 14,539,066 of NC_086321.1, read as the reverse complement.
TCAGAGCTATGATTCATTCAGGACCAGAGGAAGCAATAAAGGTCTATTAAGGACATTCAACTTGGGAATGAAAGTAGTGGAAGTGTGGCTGGTATGGGAATGCTTAAAGGAAGGCAGTGGCTGCAGTCGGAATAGCTGAGAGAGAGCAGTGGATGTTTACAGGAAGTAGTGGGTAATGTGGGGCTGTTTAAGGGAAGTGACAAGTGAAGAGGAATGTTAGAGGGAGCGGTGCTAGATGAGGAATGTTTGAGAAGAACAGTGGTTGAGGTGGGAATGATTGAGGGGAGCAGAAAAAATGGTTGATTGGTAGTGGTGGTTGGTTTAAGAAGGTGGCAGAGGGATTATGATTGATGCTAAGGATGAAGATGCAAACTCTAAGGCTCTCAGGATCAATGGACAGTTGGACACATTATCACAGTGAATGGAATATGTTCATGGTTTCAGGGAGAAGGTGCGAGAGTGAAGGAGCAAAGACTTAAAAGGGTGCCTTTAAAACTGACTGGCACTCCGTTACATGCCTGTCACATTAGGATGGTGAAGGAGTAATTATTCTCTAAAGTGAGAAATCAAAGTAAAGTTCAAATTTAAAGACAAAATAATTGCAGTGGAAGTATAGCTGACCTATAGAATTTCTCCAGCTCTGTTTTTACCTTGAATTTGGGATTCAAATTAAGAAGATAATGTTTAGTGTATTGTGTTAGGGTACTCTAGAAACATAGAATGTGACGGCAGATAAGAACCATTCGGCCCATCTAGTCTGCCCAGTTTTCTAAATACTTTCATCAGTCCCTGGCATTATCTTATAGTTAGGATAGCCTTATGCCTATCCCACGCATGCTTAAACTCCTTTACTGTGTTAACCTCTACCACTTCAGCTGGAAGGCTATTCCATGCATCCACTACCCTCTCAGTAAAGTAATACTTCCTGATATTATTTTTAAACCTTTGCCCCTCTAATTTAAGACTATGTCCTCTTGTTGTGGTAGTTTTTCTTCTTTTAACCCCTTAAGGACACATGACATGTGTGACATGTCATGATTCCCTTTTATTCCAGAAGTTTGGTCCTTAAGGGGTTAAATCTAGTCTCCTCCTTTACTGTGTTGATTCCCTTTATGTATTTCAATGTTTCTATCTATTATTTCTAGGAGATAATGTTTAGTGTATTGTATTAGGATAGTGTAGGAGATAATGTTTAGTGTATTGTATTAGGGTAGTGTAGGAGATACTGTTTAGTGTATTGTGTTTAGTATATTGTGTTAGAGTAGTGTAGGAGTCCATGTTTAGTGTATTGTGTTAGGGTACTCTAGGAGATAATGTTTAGTGTACTCTAGGGTACTCTAGGAGATAATGTTTAGTGTATTGTGTTAGGGTAGTGTAGGAGATAATGTTTAGTGAATTGTGTTAGGGTACTCTAGGAGATAATGTTTAGTGTATTGTGTTAGGGTACTCTAGGAGATAATGTTTAGTGTATTGTGTTAGAGTACTCTAGGAGATAATGTTTAGTGTATTGTGTTAGGGTACGCTAGGCGATAATGTTTAGTGTATTGTGTTAGGGTAGTGTAGGAGATAATGTTTAGTGAATTGTGTTAGGGTACTCTAGGAGATAATGTTTAGTGTATTGTGTTAGGGTACTCTAGGAGATAATGTTTAGTGTATTGTGTTAGAGTACTCTAGGAGATAATGTTTAGTGTATTGTGTTAGGGTACTCTAGGAGATAATGTTTAGTGTATTGTGTTAGAGTAGTGTAGGAGATAATGTTTAGTGTATTGTGTTAGGGTACTCTAGGAGATAATGTTTAGTGTATTGTGTTAGGGTACGCTAGGCGATAATGTTTAGTGTATTGTGTTAGGGTACTCTAGGATATAATGTTTAGTGTATTGTGTTAGGGTACTCTAGGAGATAATGTTTAGTGTATTGTGTTAGGGTACTCTAGGAGATAATGTTTAGTGTATTGTGTTAGGGTACTCTAGGAGATAATGTTTAGTGTATTGTGTTAGGGTACTCTAGGAGATAATGTTTAGTGTATTGTGTTAGGGTAGTGTAGGAGATAATGTTTATTGTATTGTGTTAGGGTACTCTAGGAGATAATGTTTAGTGTATTGTGTTAGGGTACTCTAGGAGATAATGTTTAGTGTATGGTGTTAGGGTAGTGTAGAAGATAGTGTTTAGTGCAGAGGTTCCTAATTCATTTTTCCCGTATATCATGTATCAATATCATGGAACCCCCTCCCATCCTCCCCTTTCCCACCATTAAATTGTTTTTTTCATTGTGCCCTTTTTTTGTATGTGCCGGTGTGTGTCTGTGTGTCAAGATGTGTGTATCTGTGTTTGTATGTGCCAGTGTGTGTATCTGTTTGTCAATGTGTAATGTGTATCTGTGTGTGTGTGTGTGTGTGTGCATCTGACAAACAGATGCACACACACTGGCACATATTGGCACACATATACACACACCGAGGCACAGTGTATATCTGTGTGTGTATATATATGTATGTATGTGTGTGTGTATCTGTGTTTGTATGTGCCGATGTGTGTCTATGTATCAAGGTGTGTGTATCTGTGTTTGTATGTGCCAGTGTGTGAATCTGTGTGTCAGTGTGTATGAATGTGACACACAGATACACACACGCTGGCACATAGTGGCACACAGATACACACACTGACACACAGAAACATGCACCTTGACACACAGTGTGTATGTGTGTGTGTGTATCTGTGTGTCAAGGTTTGTATATCTTTGTGTGAACGTGTGTTTATCTCTGTTTGTATGTGCCGGTGTGTCAAGGTGTTTGTATCTGTGTGTCAGTGTGTATCTGTGTATGTGTGTGTGTATGTATCTGACACACAGATTCACACCCTGGCACATAGTGGCACACAGATACACACTGACACACAGACACACACCTTGAAACAAAGATACACACACTCGGATACACATACACACACTCAGATACACACAGTGATATATACATACACGTGCACCCACAGATACACTCACTGGCACATACATACACTCAGATACACACATTGACACATACACACAGTGTCATATACACACACTCAGATACACACAATCAGATACACACACACACACACATAGGCACATACAAACACACTGATATACACTGGCACATACACATGAATACACACATACTGACATACACACACTCAGATACAAACAGTGACACATACACAAACCTTGACACACATATACACACACTGACACACACTCAGACACACATACCCTTTGGCAGACACACATACACTCTCTCTGACAAATACACATACTCTTTGACAGACACACATACAAACACACATACACTCTCACTGACAAGCACACATACATTCTCACTGACAAACACATACACACTCACTGACAAGCACACATACACTCTTTGACACACACAAACACATACAAACTCCCTAACAAACACATACAATTTATTATTTTAAAAAAAATTTACTCCACCCAGCCTCCCTACCTTTGGAAGTGCTGGCATGGAGTCTCTATGTCCCTGTGGTCCAGTGGGGCTGCGGGGATGGACGTGATCTCTTCCTGCTCAGCTCCCTCGTGCGCCTCTTAGTGATACCGGAGCCGGAGTTATGTCATATTCTTGCTCTGGCATCATTGCTGTGCACGCAAGAAAGCTGTGCCAAGGAGATTGCTCCCTCGCCGCCCGCGGCCATTTTGTTTTGCAAAATTTTGGCGGAACCCCATCTGTTTTGTTGCGGAACCCCAGGGTTCCACGGAACACCAAATTGGGAAAAGCTGGTGTACGGTACTCTAGGAGATAATGTTTAGTGCATTGTCTTTGGGTAGTGTAGGAGTCCATGTTTAGTGTATTGTAAAAAAACTGCAATGTTTACATTCTGAGTTAACTCCACCTCTAGGTGGATGACACACTGACAGTCACTAGAGGAACTTCCACATCACTGACTGAATAACAGAGAAGTCATCTTGTGAAGGTAAATACAAATCTTTATTTTATTATTGCTTATCACATGGGCACTAACGCGTTAGTAATACAGGTTTGTATACCTAATGCTTTATTGGTACTTTAACACTGTTATTAAATTTAAGGGTTAATCCAAGCACCGTGACCATTTCACTGTTTTGAAGTTGTTATGGTGTTTGGAGTATGTCTATGCAGCATTTCAATTTGAAACTCCACCTACTGCAGCGTCATTTTACAACAGTTTAGCCTGGACGTTGTGGCTCCTCGCCCCTGCCCCCTCCTTTTTGAGCTGCAGTGTTAGGAAAGGCTAGCTGCATGGCCAGTGATGGGCTGAGAGAAATAATACAAATTAATGGTTCATCTATGTGAACTAAACATTATATCCTACACTACCCTAACACAATATACTAAACATTATATCCTACACTACCTTAACACAATATACTAAACATTATATCCTACACTACCTTAACACAATATACTAAACATTATATCCTACACTACCTTAACACAATACACTCAACATTATATCCTACACTACCTTAACACAATATACTAAACATTATATCGTACACTACCTTAACACAATATACTAAACATTATATCCTACACTACCTTAACACAATACACTCAACATTATATCCTACATTACCTTAACACAATACACTCAACATTATATCCTACACTACCTTAACACAATATACTAAACATTATATCGTACACTACCTTAACACAATATACTAAACATTATATCCTACACTACCTTAACACAATATACTAAACATTATATCGTACACTACCTTAACACAATATACTAAACATTATATCCTACACTACCTTAACACCATATACTAAACATTATATCCTACACTACCTTAACACAATATACTAAACATTATATCCTACACTACCTTAACACAATATACTAAACATTATATCCTACACTACCCTAACACAATACACTAAACATTATATCCTACACTACCCTAACACAATACACTAAACATTATATCCTACATTACCTTAACACAATACACTAAATATTATATCCTACACTACCTTAACACAATACACTAAACATTATCTCCTACACTACCTTAACACAATATACTAAACATTATATCCTACACTACCTTAACACAATATACTAAACATTATCTCCTACACTACCCTAACACAATACACTAAACATTATATCCTACATTACCTTAACACAATACACTAAACAGTATATCCTACACTACCTTAACACAATATACTAAACATTATATCCTACACTACCTTAACACAATATACTAAACATTATATCCTACACTACCTTAACACAATACACTAAACATTATATCCTACACTACCCTAACACAATACACTAAACATTATATCCTACACTGCATTAACACAATATACTAAACATTATATCCTACACTACCTTAACACAATATACTAAACATTATATCCTACACTACCTTAACACAATATACTAAACATTATATCCTATACTACCTTAACACAATATACTAAACATTATATCATACACTACCTTAACACAATATACTAAACATTATATCCTATACTACCTTAACACAATATACTAAACATTATCTCCTATACTACCTTAGCACAATACACTAAACATTATATCCTACACTACCCTAACACAATACACTAAACATTATCCCCTACACTACTTTAATACAATACACTAAACATTATATCCTACACTACCTTAACACAATACACTAAACATTATCTCCTACACTACCCTAACACAATATACTAAACATTATATCCTACACTACCTTAACACAATATACTAAACATTATATCCTACACTACCCTAACACAATATACTAAACATTATATCCTACACTACCTTAACACAATACACTAAACATTATCTCCTACACTACCCTAACACAATACACTAAACATGATCTCCTACACTACCCTAACACAATATACTAAACATTATCTCCCACACTACCTTAACACAATATACTAAACATTATCTCCTACACTACCTTAACACAATATACTATTATCTCCTACACTACCTTAACACAATACAAAACATTATCTCCTACACTACCCTAACACAATACACTAAACATTATATCCTACACTACCTTAACACAATACACTAAACATTATCTCCTACACTACCCTAACACAATATACTAAACATTATATCCTACACTACCTTAACACAATATACTAAACATTATATCCTACACTACCCTAACACAATATACTAAACATTATATCCTACACTACCTTAACACAATACACTAAACATTATATCCTACACTACCTTAACACAATACACTAAACATGATCTCCTACACTACCCTAACACAATATACTAAACATTATCTCCCACACTACCTTAACACAATATACTAAACATTATCTCCTACACTACCTTAACACAATATACTATTATCTCCTACACTACCTTAACACAATACAAAACATTATCTCCTACACTACCCTAACACAATACACTAAACATTATCTCCTACACTACCCTAACACAATACACTAAACATTATATCCTACACTACCTAACACAATATACTAAACATTATATCCTACACTACCTTAACATAATATACTAAACATTATATCCTACACTACCCTAACACAATATACTAAACATTATATCCTACACTACCTTAACACAATATACTAAACATTATATCCTACACTACCTTAACACAATATACTAAACATTATATCCTACACTACCTTAACATAATATACTAAACATTATATCCTACACTACCCTAACACAATATACTAAACATTATATCCTACACTACCTTAACACAATATACTAAACATTATATCCTACACTACCCTAACACAATACACTAAACATTATCTCTTACACTACCCTAACACAATATACTAAACATTATATCCTACACTACCCTAACACAATACACTAAACATTATCTCCTACACTACCTTAACACAATATACTAAACATTATCTCCTACACTACCCTAACACAATACACTAAACATTATCTCCTACACTACCCTAACACAATACACTAAACATTATATCCTACACTACCTTAACACAATATACTAAACATTATGACCTACACTACCGTAAGACACTACATTAAACATTATGTCCTACACTACCCTAAGACAATAAACTAAACACTAACCCCTGCACTGCCTCAATTCTTACATTAACCTTTAAAATTGTGTAATTTAAAAGATGCTTAATAGTTCAATCTGTATAGAAAAAAATATGTAATTGTGGGGTTCTGGAGAAATGTTATATTTTATTGTTGACTGTAGAATCCTCAATGGCATAATACAACACACAGTTCAGTTACATGGATGGATGGATCTATAGATGGATAGACAGACAGATACCAAGACAGATGGACAAACAGACAGATATATAGATGTTTATTAGCTGCCATTGCAGAGCAGACCCCCCTTGTATTACAGAGAGCTGCATCAAGTCATTAGGATCAAGTTGTGTTTAAGCGTGATACATTAACGGTCACTAATAAAACAATTATCTTGGAATTCTACATTATTATACGCAACTGACTAAATTCGGGATTTGTTTTTTTTACACATTATGATATTCAGATATTAAGATATTGGATGTAATTTCCAATCTCAGCACCCCAATTAACCAAATGAACCTGAGACAGGCAGAGAGCGGCACAAAGCACAGAACACTTTGTTGATGCAAAGCGTAGGTTAAACCCAAAGAATAGATAACACTAGACACAGCACACACACAATACAACGCTATCAAAAGAAAATCCTCCAAAATATCCTCCTCGTTCATCTTCTGCTTTTAATGACGCTTAAATGGAGTACCAGATACATCATAAGCAGAATATGAAAATATATATTATATTGCATCATTTTCAATGGAAAGAATCTATATAAAAAAAAAAAAAAAAAATTGTTTAAAAAAAAAAAAAAAAGATCATTAGAAAAAAACGTTATCAAAGTCACAGAGAACAGAGGTGACGAGGACGAGGTGAAATACGGGCTATGCATATTAATGAGGCTCCTTTAATTTGTGGAAAGTGTGTAAGACGAAAGATATGATCTGTTAAATTCATGACTATACTCTAACACAACATAACTGGCCGTATAGTACCACTGTAAAATAAATCAGATTAATATATCAAGACTGAATTTACTCTTAAATGTCCCCAATTATCTTGTAAATCACCCTCACACGGCATGGCACATCGCCTCATTCAAATGGCGTTCATCAATCCAGCGTTTGGACAGCTCCCCCAGCTGCTTCCATTAAACACACCTAAAAGGTATTCACATAATTGCTTCCAGGCTGCTCCGAATCCTCCATGATAATAATAATAATTGAAAAATATGCTATAAAAATAAAAAAAGACACACTTAACACGCGAATGACGCGAGATTCTTTTTTATAAACACTGTTCGATTTGTTCGGGGCAGTTTTTCTACTTGTGTTATGTGTTAAATTCGAATCGCTGTTTGCACGCAGTTTTAGGCGTTCCTTTCTTGTCTGTGTTTCGTATTCTGCTTTTTGTTTTTTCCTTTTTCCCTTTGCACTTCAATAACTTTGTGTGTAGTCTCCCAACGTTAGCACTGCATTAATGTATCCTGGCTTCTCTCCTCTGCTGTTTGCCGCCCTAGTTTGTAGTCAGCGCATTCCTCACTGATGTATATTTCATTGCCCAAGCTTAATTTTGATTTATTGTCCATCCATAAATTAGAAAAATATGCTGTGGAATTCCATACCGCTGAAAAGCTGTGCCTGATGTCAGGGGACTGGGTGATATTTAAGATGTCAGAAATACATATTGGATTAGTGTGCTTTGTTTCCCCATAACAGCAGGTGTTTAATCATGGCTGATGGCTGGAGTTAAATGCATTAGGACAGCCTCAGCCACAAAGATGGAGTTTTTCTAAACCGCACAAACTCCAGATAAATAACTCAAAACTAATTGTTTGTCCACATCTTAGACGGCTTTTTAGAGAGTCGGTGTATTAAATAATCAAAGAGGAACATAGATCCAATCTTATTAAGATATATTTTATTAACACTGCCCCGTCTAAATAAGGGTGCGATGGCTTTGCTGTAAGACGCGTTACCGTGATTCCATTTATAACATGAATGCAATATTGTATCTACTTTCTTACAGGGATGCTGTAAGCACCACAACCACTTCATCTCAATGCGGTAGTTTTGGTACACAGATCCTGTCCCTTTTCGTTTGACAATGTAAAACTTTTAGAGAAATGGCAGACTGATGGCCGCAAGGCGCTTCCTCACCTAAAACCTTAAATTTTAGAAAGGTTTACATTAAGCGTCATTGTTATAGAGAAACAGTGATCTCGGTTCTTCTCCAGGTGAAGCAGTGGATTGGACAAAATTAATCAGAACTGATTCAGGAGATTGTCCCGGTAAATAGCTATTTGTTATATTTGTTTTTTTTAAGCAAGAGCAAATCAGTAAATCAATATATAATTAAAAAAAAAAAAAAATATATATATATATATATATATATATATATGTATAATGTTAGTGTGTTCATTTAATATATTGTTTGGCTTTGGTGGTAACATCTATCTGTCTGTCTGTCTGTCTATGTTTGCAGGGATATATAACGGGCAGACATATTGTACATACATAAACACACACCTTCATTCATACATAGTTACATACACACCATGGTAGAAAAACATACATAGAATTCAGTAAACAGATTTATGAAGTAAATACGATATTGGAATAATGTTTAAAATGATAGACAAACTAAAGATTGTTTTTAAATATTTTGTGTGTGTGTGTGTGTGTATATATATATATATATTTGAAATGGCTTTATGGTTTTATGCTATGTAAATATTACATTAGAAAGCCATAGGTATTTAAAAAAAAAAATACAAACAGACCTATTTTGATCCAGCGCTCGCTGCGTCTGTTAAAAGGTTTCTAATTCTGATTTATCCTGCCGCCCGTGTTTGTTACCTTTTGAGATTGCTGTTGTGTTTATGTTAATCAGACTCCTGGATATAGAAAAATGATGAGGCTTGGTCGTGAGCAATTTAGCCGGAGGCCACAGAGAAGAGCAAACATTTTCAAGGTCAACTGGTGAACTGTAACAGGCAAGTGAGATTCATGGTAAGAATTGTATATTTTGACACAACAGCGATTTGATTAAAAGAGAAAGTAATGGGTTTAAACAGTCGCTATGAGGATGTAGCTGGAGTTTGTTAGCTTTTCGCAAATTACTTAACAGACCAGTGATGGGGCTGGAAATAAGAATACTTAGTACTCAGGTAAAGACACAGAGATGGCACAAAAAACAAAAAAACAACAGCAGGTTTTTCTAGTGGGTTTTCCGGACCACTCTGGGGCTACAAAGTATCTTCACTGTGAACATGAAACGGACGTATTGGACACAAAACAGAACTTAGAAGAGTAAAGTAGATCTGTCACTTGTGTGTGTCTCTGCATCCCAATGTCTCGGTGACCGGACTACCCTTGTACGAGGGATTTGCTCAGAATAGTAACAAGTCTGGGTAAAGAATTATCACTATGTGACTTTTCAAAAATATGTTCGGGATTATACATACAAGGCACCCAAAAATATAGGTAATCATTCTGTTTGCCCTAATGGCTAACCCAGTTCTGTACTCAATAGTTACGCTTAGATGCACAGATAGTCAGCACATACATGACAAAACCTGTAAACAAGTCCACTAATGCTAAATTATTGTAATACATGAGTACGTAGCGTAGCGAGCGAATCAGAGAGCTGTAGTACATAGTGGCTTTACTGTGCTATCAAATGAGTCTCCTGCAGCCCTAACCTTCCCCTTCTCACACCATGATGAGGACATTTACATTTTCACTTGTTGACTTGATAATTACTTTCATTAGTTCCCTGGCCTAAGTACTTGGCTGAGACTGAATTATAGTCGAAGTAGATATTCTCAGCAGAGTAATAAAATAGTTAGGATACAGAGAAGTTCTTTTTGTCCTGAGAATTAGAGAAGGATATATTCTGGAAGGAATGGCAGAGGATAGGATGGGGTAGAAGCCAATGTAGAAGAAAGAGAACTGAATAATTTATTGGGGGGACGAAGGACGTCACAAGAAACACCAACAGAATAATCCAAATGGTTGAGATTAGTCGCCAGTTTATTTAATGAGTTTAAATTGAGATTTTGTGCACATCTGGTGACTTTAAACATTGGTCATCAAGATATAAATTGCTGTGAATAATCTTTCCAATCACACTATGGAATTAAATATTAACCTTTACGCTCTATATGCTCGTTTGGATTGACCAGTTGATCAGCTGCCAAAATACAGAGTCAGAGCTCCATACGCGATTAAACCGTGCGTATGGATTCTTAAGGAGGATTCGCTCGTTTGTTGTTTTCAAGTCTCTGCTATACAAGAAATGATGTTTCTATTAAAAACACTTACCGTCTCATAAAGTATGTTTACATTATTGGCCACAATGGATCGACCACGTGTAACATCTACATTTTAATTATTTATCATATTGTACACAGAGCAATACGACAAACCATTGGCAGCTTGATTATTAACAGAACGGTACAAACACGGAGATGCCCCATACTGAGAACTGGGTTAATGCAGATATCACAGCATGAAAAATAAAGATGTGAAATTCTCTGCCAAGAGAAACTGTTAAACAAACCCTGGATTAAATTAATTCCATGTGCGAAATTCTCAGATTAAAGTGTTAGACGTGTGCAGAATTTGTTTATGAAATGATTCTTCCGAATAAAATTCCTGATAATCAGTATATACACCGGTATAATAATTCATAATCCACCCGTTCTATGATTACCAGGAATTGTATTTGGACAACTCGTTTTTAACAATTTTTTGCACATCTAAAAAAATGCATTTTTTAATCTGCTATTTTTGCAATTTAAAGTGCATTAAATTGTGCAGTGGTTGTAGTGTCCCTTTGAACAAATCATTTCTTGTGTCCAAACGACCGATGATCTGGTTATATCAGTCCTGAAATGTCTCATTCGGTGCACATCGGTGCTTTAAGCAGATCAAATGGATTTGATCTGATATCCAATAAATGTAAGTGAAAAATCAAGGTAACTATGCACAAACCATACCTCCCAAGTGTCCCTCTTTAGCTGGAACAGTCCCTATTTTGGGACCAAATTCCTCTGCCTCTCTTTTCTATCCCAATATCCCTCTTTTCTTGTTGTTGGTGTGTCTCTACAGCAATAATACTCCCAGTAATGTGCCTTTTCAATTAAATAAATGTGTTTAGAAATCAGTCTGTGTAAATAAGACACATTGTTTTTATACTAACACTGCCCTCCCCCCCCCCCCCACCCCCCCTTTAAAACCCTAAATTTAAAGTGTCCCTCTTTGTCCATTTGAAATTTTTGGAGGTATGACAAACAGCTGTGACATCCCCTGCTCACATCCTCAACCTCTTATAAATATAAACAATTAAAAAAATATATATTTCATAAAGTCCACAGAGTTTCTTAAAAAAACAATCTACATTTGTCAGACCGGTTGTATTATATTAGAACACAAAATCCATATAAGATCTGTCAAGAACAGGATCTCATCTCCCGTGATATGTTAATTTCTGCCAAAGAACTATTAAACTCGGCTATCAAGTGTTGCACAGAATTTCCCCAAACAACGATTCTTTAGCTATGAGATAGGTACATTTCTGCAAATAAGCAGGAGAAAGAAATGACTTTGTCATTGTGAAAAGTGAATAGCAAACAAGGTTTGTCAGTTAACGTGATCAAAATGTTAGCATCCTGTTGCAATTCATTTACGAAACACGAGTCACTTTATTTGCATTGGGTAAAGTCAAAGCAGATGCTATTTTGCAGACGGGTATATTAAACATCAATAATTTAGTTTGTAGGTCAATTTATACCAATCTGATGATAACTGTATGAAAAAAAACAGGATAAGTAAATGATAACAAACATATTCATTTTATTTCTTAGGGTTTCCTATTTATGTATTGAATGTATCAGTTATATTGGAACACTGCACTTTCTCATTGTTCAAATACAACTATCAATGGCAGATTGGTGCCCAACAGGCCAATAGAGCGTAAGTGATTGAATTATTAAATATATATCTTTTACCAAAACAACTTTAGCTTATTGCAGGTTTGGGATTTAGATCATGCCGTGCCGTCTCACTGCTCATTGCCTATAGTATCCTTTTAATAATCAGCCAAAAAAGAAACAAAAAGTAAAATTACGATGAAGGGAATGGGTTCACCACTGAGATACCCCTATTCATATTGACTGCTTAGTCTGTTAACTCATAGAATATATACTGACATAGACTGTGTCTGCCATAGGCATCAATTCCAATAACGTTATTTGCTTTATTCCTGTATTTATACATTATTTAATTAATAGTGTATTCAGTCAATATATAGATAATAGGGGTATATTAACTAGTTGATATGTGTGGTATAATCATACAACATTAAGCTATGCGCTCAGACTCCCATTACTCCTGGGCAGCAGCAATGACTATAGTACACATCAGCCCCAATATATACAATAAAAAAAAACAAAGAAAATAGTTACCTGCGCACTATCCAAAATCCCTATGCATATGTAAACAAATGGAAGTTTTTAATATCACTCCAATGCCCATTAAAGTGTAAGCTCTCCTGCCATGTCAAGGCAAACCTCTTAGGTTCAATTCACCTTGCTGTCTTTATCTATAAGGCGAAATCTCTAATGAGACAGAGAGAGGTATTTGCCTAAATCCTGCTGCTTTCAGGCTTCTTTTGATATGTGTGATATAGTCAGGGTGTAGGTGCAAGGCGTACTTGTATAAAGGCTCAGAGTGTTAGTGCCATGTGGCAAAGTTAAGTGTGGCCCAAGCGTTGGAGTGAGGTTAAGAAATCAGTGATCCAGCACAGAGTCCGTGAGACCGGCTCTGGATCTACCCTGCGTTTTAGTTCCGGGTTCAGAAAAATCAGAATATTAGATGATACAATAAATATTGTTAAGTTATTAATTGTTATGTTGTTAATGTGATTGAAGAAGTCCCTGTAATTTATTCACTAAACGAGAAATTGTGGAGGATTTACAGTTCAGCTGCACATTCATTCTGAACTGTGTTTAGTGATTAAATCCATTAAGATATTTTAGTTTTGTTTTCATGTTAATCATATCCTATAATAAGATGGGGGAGTCAGTTCTTGTCTTTGAGCAGTGAATCCCTTTTTAGCCACTGGATCTGTACAACATTGACGACTGTGAGATCTATGATCGGATTTTCTAGACTTTCTTGTCACATCTTATCTGACAGTGGCTGGCTTAACGTGCAGTATCTACAGAAATCGAAATTGGAATATAATATTAATTCTTTCTTCGTCCTTTCGTTCCATCCATAAGGAGGGAAAGAGAGAATGAGTAAAAAGGGGGGAAATATAGTGATTGGTTTCAGATCAAACTGCAAGTTGGCCCAATTTGGTCCTATTGGGTGTTCGGCAGAATTCCTGAATTACAAGCTGAATTATACCCAAATTATACCTGAAATATACCGGAATTACAGACTAACCAAAAAGCGCAATATCAAACATGTTGTGTTTTTTGGGAGTGGAGGCTCTCAATATTCTGAATTCTGCTCGTGGAGTCATAAAAAGACATGATAAATAATTTCAAAAATGATGGCTTGTGGATAATCATTGAATGTTGAGAGGGAAACGTGTTCTACCAATGTACTGTAAGATATATACATTATATTATATTGCGTATATATTTTGCCGCAAACATTTGTCACATTTTCATTCCTTTTTGGTTTGTTTTCTAATTCAGTTCCCGAATGAAATTTGGCTGAGCCGAACTGACATCCAGCCGAACTTCAGATGTCCCGAAAAATTATCTATCTTCGCAAAAAAATAGTTCAGCAGACTGAAGAAGAATCTTCTAGGGTTACTCACTAACGCCAGAATTCAAGGTGGATTTTCAACCTATCTAAGTCAGTTATGCTTTCCGTTCAGCTCCCCTGGCCTTAAATGTTATATTACCTTTGGATTAACTTTGAATTCTCACTTTAGTGAATAATGCTGTAAAAGGTAGAATAAGGGGTATGACATAAAGAAGGGAGATAATGGAATGTGGAAGGTGAAATGAGATTTGGGAAGATGTAATATGACGGGGAAGATAGAGAAGATAGATTGAATGCTGAGAGGGACATGAGGTGGGGGCAGGGCCGGATTTACATGAAAAGAGGCCCTAGGCTATTCCACTTATGAGGCCCTTTCACCTCCCATTTTTAAGTTTGTAAATTACATGAGAGACAATAAAATACATCATTACTGTGATATATATCAATATGTTAAATGAAACATGTTGTGATTGGTACTAACCTTAATAAAAAATGTGGCACGGATAATAAATAAAAAAAAGTTGAGATGAGGAGAGGGGGGTGATTGTGAGAGGGAGGGGGTGATGAGGAGAGGAGGGGTGATTGTGAGAGGGAGGGGGTAATTGTGAGAAGGGGGGTGATTGTGAGAGGGAGGGGGTGATGAAGAGAGGGGGGGTGATTGTGAGAGGGGGGTGATTGTAAGAGGGAGGGGTGTGATGAGGCGAGGGGGGGTGATTGTGAGAGGGAGGGGGGTGATGAGGAGAGGGGGGGGTGATTGTGAGAGGGAGGGGGGTGATGAGGAGAGGGGGGGTGATTGTAAGATGGAGGGGGTGATGAGGCGAGGGGGGGTGATTGTGAGAGGGAGGGGGGTGATGAGGAGAGGGGGGGTGATTGTGAGAGGGAGGGGGGTGATGAGGAGAGGGGGGGTGACTAAAAAAATTACCTTAAATCCCTGGTGGTCCAGTGGGGGCTGTCTGGTGGTCCGGTGGGGTCCCTGGTGGTCCGGTGGCACTCATTTCCAGGCTGCAGCTCCACAGAGCTGCAGACCATGGATCTCGCGGGACCCAATCAGAGCGTTGCCGTGGTAACCCGCGGCAACGCTCTGATTGGGCAGTGCACGCGAGATCCATGGTCTGCAGCTCTGCACATCAATTTGAATGTAGGCCCCTCTTGATCTTGAGGCCCTAGGCTGAAGCCTAGTTAGCCTAGAGGAAAATCCGGCCCTGGGTGGAGGAGAAGGAATGAAGGGAGGACTGTAATGAATAAGGAAAGAATGAAATGGAGATACAGAAGGAGGAATTATAGAATCATGAGAGAAATATGAAATGGTGCACGGGACAATACAATAAATGAAATAATGTGATGGGGTGAAATAGCTGAGGATCGGATAAAGGAAATTAGGGGGAATTATTTGTGGGGAACCTTTGAGGGATGGATTGGATAATAAAAGATGAAATATCATAAGAATTTGGAGAATATACAGGAAGCTGAATGTAGGAGGTGAGATCACGTTAAGGGAGAAGGATTTAGGATAAATACAATGGATACGATTGGTTTCGATGGGGTTGGATTGTGTGGTGGGCCGGATTGTGAGGTAGATATGCGATATGGTTGGACAGGAGAAATGAGACTGGGATTGAGACTGGAAGAGGGGAGATTTGGGTAGAATTGAGGAAAATACATTTTATGATTTCCTGTAAAGGATTCCAATCTTTAGGGATCACAGTCATATTGACCTAAAACTGTGTGCCCCAACGTATGGTATGTTATAAAATTATTATATAAATTCTTCAAAATAACCTAATATTCTCTCTGATACTCTTATAGTGAGATACATAGTTTAAATTGCAAGGTGTATGTCACCATCTGGTACAGGTAGCTGGACAGACAGACAGACAGACAGACAGGAGTTAAGGTCAAACTCTTATTGTAGCTGAGACCCGGCTGATCACAGCGTGCTCCTATGAATCCATTCTCCAGGCTGCTCCAGTATTGCCATGTACCACTACTCAGCTCCGTAAAACAAGCCAATTGTGTTTAATAAATTGGCTTTAATGGAGTCTGCGGTTGGTTTGTTAAGGCAGTGCTTCCTCTTGTTAGGGAAAACATTTGCAGAGAGTGATGTTAAGGTCCCTGTAGGACATGAAGGTGTAGGCTGGTAATAACGAGGGGGGTGATTGATTTAAACAGAGCTATGTGTGAAGACAGACACGACAGAGGGTCTCCATCTCACCCAGGGGTGTATTTGCCGCGAGGCAAACAAGGCATTTGCCTTGGGCGGCATTTTCCAGGGGGCGGCAAAAAAAGCCGCCCCCAAACGCCCAGGGCAAATGCCTTGTTAGCCTTGCGGCTAACAGACACCCTGGGCTGGTGGCTGCTGGGCGGGCGGGCGGGCGGGCGGGCGGGCGGCTGGCGAGGGAGCACTTCCTCTGAGCTGTCTGCTCAGCTCCCTCGCGCGCCGCACAGTGAGGCTGGGAGCCGGAATATGACGTCACATTCCGGCTCCGCCTCCCAGCCTCACTCTGCGGCGCGCGAGGGAGCTGAGCAGACAGCTCAGAGGAAGTGCTCCCTCGCCAGCAACCAGCCCAGCAGCCCGACCGGCAGC
The DNA here is from genome assembly GCF_036172605.1 of Pelobates fuscus. Classification (NCBI taxonomy): domain Eukaryota; kingdom Metazoa; phylum Chordata; class Amphibia; order Anura; family Pelobatidae; genus Pelobates; species Pelobates fuscus. Next base: position 14,521,591 of record NC_086321.1, on the reverse strand, counting down.
CCCACTAGACCCCAGGGAGAGGGAGAACCCCCCCAGCATTCCCAAAGGTAAGGAGGCTGGGGGGGTAAATTAAAAAAAAAAAAATGAGTTAATGTGAGTGAGTGTGTCTGTTAGTGTGTGTCTGACTGTGTGTGTCTGTTAGTGTGTGAGTGTGTCTGTTAGTGTGTGTGTGTGTGTGTCTGACTGTGTGTGTCTGTTAGTGTGTGAGTGTGTCTGTTAGTGTGTGTGTGTGTGTGTGTGTCTGTTAGTGTGTGTGAGTGTGTCTGTTAGTGTGTGTCTGTTAGTGAGTGTGAGTGTGTCTGTTTGTCTGTTAGAGTGTGTGTGTGTGAGAGTGTGTCTGTTAGAGTGTGTGTGTGTCTGACTGTGTGTGTCTGTTAGTGTGTGTATGTCAGTGTGTGTGAGTGTGTCTGTTAGTGAGTGTGTGAGTGTGTCTGTTAGCAGCTAACAGACACACTCACACACTCACTAACAGACACACTCACTAACAGACACACTCACACTCACTAACAGACACACTCATACACTCACACACACACACTGACAGATACGCATCCATTAGCTAACAGTTAGCTAATGGATGCGTATCTGTCAGTGTGTGTGTATTTAGAAGGCGGGGGAAGGGTTGGGTGGGGGTGGCGGGGGGGGGGGGGGTGGGGGTGAGGGGGGCGCCTGAGTTTTGTCCTGCCTAGGGCAGCACAAAACCAGGATACACCCCTGATCTCACCCCATCACTCACACCCTTACTGTGTAAAAGCTTTGAAACCCTGGGGCTAAATTGATCCATGTGGCCACATTCTCTGGTCTCACCCAACACTAAGTAACTGAGCCGCATTCAGTTCATCCAACAGGCCCTGTTTAACAGCTCCCTAGGAAGGGATAATTCATTACAGATCAGTCAGGAAAGATCCGAGTTGAAGTGTCTTTATGGGATTAGCAGAAACCCCTGCAGAGATGATTTAGGATGTGATGACCAATCTGAGCCTGGGGTAGATGAGTTAGACGGGGAATGGAAGTCTCGATACTGGCCATTTGCAGCCGAGAGAGATAATATAACTGAGCCCATTAGCAATATTTAGATTTCACTCAAGTCTAAGGGCAGTAAAAAAAAACTGAATATGTAAACCGCTTTTGGCTTAGTGGCCTTTAGTTTTATTCTGGCTGAATACCAAAACTGAGATGGCCGCTGCCGCTCACGTTTAAAATGAATCTGTGCGGACTGTTATTAGTATGGTTGGTTTAGTTTCTCGTTTGATAACCTTTTAAGAAATGCAGATCATTTTCAGGGGAGCTCTGTACGTGAGGCTCCAGGAGATGATTAGAAATCTAATTCCCCTGAATACTGTGCAGCAAGAAGGGCAGCAAGGCTCGTATTGATCTTAGAATGGAAAGCAGGGCTCAGGGCATGCGGGGCGCTCTGAAAGCCAAGCGGCCACCAACTGGGCTGTGCAGCCAGTGTATGTAGATAGATAGATAGACAGACAGACAGACAGACAGATAGATAGACAGACAGACAGACAGAGAGAGATAGACAGACAGACAGAGAGAGATAGACAGACAGACAGAGAGAGAGACAGACAGAGATAGAGACAGACAGAGAGATAGATGGATAGATAGATAGATAGATAGATAGATAGATAGCCAGACAGACAAAGAGAGAGATAGATAGATAGAAAGATAGATAGATAGCCAGACAGAGAGAGATAGACAGACAGACAGACAGAGACACAGACAGACAGACCAAGATAGATAAAGACAGATAGACAGATAGATAGATATACACACACCGACAGACAGATAGATAGAGAGATAGACAGACATATAGATAGATAGATAGACAGAGAGACAGAGAGAGATAGACAGACAGACAGATAGCTGGACAGACAGACATATAGATATAGAGATAGACAGACAGACAGACAGATAGATAGATAGATAGATAGATAGATAGATAGACACACGGACAGATAGATGATAGATAGATGTGTACGTATGTTTAAAGTTCCAAGTGAAGTCAAAATGTTGATTGTCATGTAATGTCGATTGTTATTTGTTTCCAGTGAAGAAGTCCTGTGAATGAACCAAATATTTAGTAATTTTTGTATATTGTGATAGTTTTGATAGTTTGCACTCAGGCATTGTGAATTTAAGATAAAGCGATGATCTGCTTTTTATAGATAGTTAGTTATATTTTTATATCTAAAAAGAAACAGGAATTTATTTCGATACAATTATTAACCAGGTGAAGCACATTCATTCAGTCTTTCTCTCAGTAAGGGTCCACTACACCAGCAATCGTGGAAAACTGACGAAAATTGCACAGTTTAACCCAAAATTGGCAAATTACAAAAAATATTGGAGAATTTTGTTGATTTAATGAATGGAGTTTTTTCATCTGTTGTGTCATGTAGCCATCCATTGCTGAGCGTCCCCAGGCTGACGTTATCTGGCTCTCTATTTTATTCTGTCCTCTTTTCACATTTTCCCTTCTTCCAGTGTGGATCCAATTGGTTTGAATGCAGGATTGTTCCACGATTTATAGTCGCATCAATTCTCCATCTTGTATTAATATTACCTGGATTAAAGGCATTCAGTCTCCCTCTGTAAGTTTGGTGAATGTGGAGTAAAGAATGTATTAATACATATTAAAGCAAACATCCTCCGGAATTATCGCGCCATTATCAGTACTTTTTGGTCCACCACCCATGTATATTGATTTGATTTATTTGTTTAACATTAACAATTTCTATTAAGGTTACACAGCAAGAAACATACAACGTATAACACAGCAGCCATATACAGCTGTCACGAATATATTTAATTAAGCATATATCAAAGTATATATGGTAGAAATAATGTGTAGAGATAAAACAAATTAGAGAACCGCGGGTCAGGTACTAAGGTCGATTACATTCTCTTTTTTATCAGATATAACATATCAATCAATGAGGGTGCTCACTCCTAATCAGGTCTTGTGACTCATTTTACATTTATCAAACAAGCTCCTGCCTTGAGATGATAAACATCAATGTTTTCCTCCCGTTAATACAGAATATACAAATCTAAGGCAACTCGGCATACATGGGCACAAGTTGATAATTAATTAATGATTAATATGTCTCTGTACAAATTAATAATCAGGAATCATCACTTTCTATATGAGGTTCATACAATGTATTGTGACTTCCCAACTTATTCTCTGAGTCTAAGATTTTGCAGCGAGGACCAAAAAAAATATTTTATTGTCAATCAACCCAGGGGCTCTGCATGGAGAGGCTGGATTTTCCTCATAGACATGCATTGATTCAATGTATCTCTATGAGGCGGTTCAGATTGGCCAAAACGGCATTTGGCCCCGCCCGTGCCGATTTTAGCCAATCAAAATATTTCATGTTTCTAATGCCTTGTATTATGAAGGAAAACCTACTTTATATAACATTGATAGTTACCTGTTGGACATGGTAAAAGAAAATAAAAGTAAGCCATAAGGTCCACTAATACAACTTTACAAGAGCTCCCGGGATCTTTTAGAAATTATTTTGTTGCAAATAATGCTATATTCTCATCCGTTGCTTTCTACCATAAGAGTAAAGAGAAATGGCCAACTCACCAAAAGCACTTACAAAAAAAGACCAAACGCTAAATGTGATCTGCAAAATGCAAAGGATTGAATTGAAAAGTTCCTTTTCCAGAGTTAATGTAGGATTTAGTATAATATATGTCGTGCTTTGAGCAGTGATCTGTTTGTGTGGCTGGAAAATAAGTGTCCCTAAATTGTTTCGAATGGTTCATCTCTCGACCTATGAACCACAGTGACATCCAGGGGCAGCAATAAGCTTTCCTTTTTAAATGAAGTATTGATTACAAACCTTCCTGTTTCATGAAATGCTAGCTTCACACAAATATATAGAGATCGTATAACAAAACAATCAGAACCATGAAACTGTAATATTCTTTACTTCCTCCTCCCTCCCGCCAAATCGTATTTTGAAGCTAAACCTTCCATTGTGAGCCATAGTACTACTTCAGCTTTTTACAAGTGGTGATGGTGGGAGGAACGTGTATCTGCAGAACGTGTATGTTCATTGTGGAATGGGGCCTATACAGCGTAATCTACACCTCTGTGCCGGGGGATGGTTGCACCAGGTGCTTTCTGTCAATTCTGTGCAAAAATGTCTGTCTGTCGTCAGCATGTGCTGCGAGCGGGCACTGACATAATTAGCCCTTATCCTTGCTGGCAGTGCTGGGAGTGTGCCTGGAGGAGGAAGCTTCAATGTCACCTCCTCCTATCCCCCCTACTATCCTGAATAGTCCACATTTGGCCATTTTTCCATATTTAAAGCCCCCCCATCCTCCAATTCCTGTGCACTATGCCTGGGAGGACAATCCATAAAATGCTTCTGTAGGAGTGATGCGGCATGACGCCAGACGGGGTGTGGAGAACCTCTCGCATAGCTGGATTCAAGGCAACCTTTAACATATTTAATGAGGGTTTTTTATAAAAAAAAGGAGTAAAATAACTGAGAAAAGGCTGTAGTATCCCTTTAGTGTCAGCTGTCCGTTCAAGTTCAAATGGCATCAACTTTATTTCCATAATTTTGGAAACCCAAATCACAAAAATCTGTACACATACAGTGCTCTGAATCATGCAAGCCATTTCTGAAATGCTAACATAGAAATGTTTCTACTAATCTACTCATTGAATTGCTATGGTTACCACCTTCTACATTGTTGTGGTTTGGAAAAAATTGAGACATGTTCGTCAGCTTCCTGTCTGCTTCGGTCCATGATCCAGCACTCCCAAGCAACCAAGTCCTGCAAAATCTTCAGAGCAGAGACTGGGCCCCTTAAAACAGCATTAACACCCAGCACTCCCAAGCAACCAAGTCCTGCTGAATCTTCAGAGCAGAGACTGGGCCCCTTAAAACAGCATTAACACCCAGCACTCCCAAGCAACCAAGTCCTGCTGAATCTTCAGAGCAGAGACTGGGCCCCTTAAAACAGCATTAACACCCAGCACTCCCAAGCAACCAAGTCCTGCTGAATCTTCAGAGCAGAGGTATCATCTCTGGAAGATCTACTCAAGAATACCTGTATTCCTGTTTCCTTTAAACTCTTATTTTAAAATTTGTGTTCTATTCCATCTCCCTCCCTATACTATCACTACTTAATTGATAACTATATCTCCCATCCTGATCTTCTGTTTTTGTTTTTCTTAAAGCTGGTATGATCATGTCATTTTATGTTCATTCCCTAAGACTCGTTGTTAATTGTTTGTTTAGCTAGTGTTACTACTCTCACTGATAATCTAGTAAATTTATGTCCATGGTTTATGACTTTCACCTATCTGATCCTTCCTATCTTTTTATCCCAAATGTTCTCTCCTTTTAGTTTTTCATCTCTAATTAATTACCTCAATAGCCCCATGTCTCCCCACCCATAATAGTGTGTTTTGTTTCTTTTTTTTTCTAACCTCAGACCTTATATTTCAGACTGGGCCCCTTAAAACAGCATTAACACCCAGCACTCCCAAGCAACCAAGTCCTGCAAAATATTCAGAGCAGAGGTATCATCTCTGGAAGATTGCCCACCCACCCCACACCATCCCACCCCATGGTCAACAACTTACTTATAGATAGTGCACATCAGCTGGTTTCCTTAACACACCAATCAAGTTACTAAACCTCTCCTCACCTGAATTAATTTAACACACTGCATACTTACACTGGTTTAAACACTCATTGATATTTGTGTGTGTTTGTATATATGATCTACATATCTATATAATACACATTTTCTCTAATGTTCTCCCTTCTATTTTTCACTTTAACACTAACTTCTCTGATCACTAAAATATCCCTATCCTTTCACTCACCTGTCCCTGGCAACACAATCCTCATTACTTCCACCTTACTCCCCTCTCTATTCATCCCATGCACTCTACACATACCTTTCCAGCCTATCTCCACCAACTCCTCCCAAATCTACATACATACCCTCCTACAAAACTTTCAAATCCTACTCCCACCTTCACTTCCTTTCTATCCTTCTGCTCCTAGCAGCTGGTGATGTATCTCCAAACCCCGGTCCCCTCTCAACAAACCCAAGAAACTCTGAATGTAAAGGTGGTGGTGTTGGGTTTCTCCTCTCCCCTCACTGCTCTTTTAAACCTCTTCCCACCCCCCCTTCCCTCTCTTTCCCGTCATTTGAAATACACTCAATTCGCCTTTTCAAACCCTTCTCCGCTAACATTGCTGTTATTTACCGTCCCCCTGGTTCCCCTCTTCTCTTCCTTGACCACTTTGCTGCCTGGCTACCCTATTTCCTCTCTTCTAACATTCCATCCCTAATTCTCGGGACTTCAATATTCCTATAAACCCACCTTTGACCTCTGCAGCCACTAAACTACTTTCAATGACTTCCTCCCTCGGGCTATCACAGTGGGCAAATTCTCCCACCCATGTAGCTGGCAATACCCTTGACCTAATCTTCACTTATGCATGTACAGTAACTAATATCTGCAACACTCCATATCCACTCTCTGATCACCACCTCTTATCATTTGCTCTTGCGTACCCCCTCACCCAACAACCTCAGCCTAACCCCCCTCAACTCAGGAGGGACCTTAATTCTCTGGATCTCCAACAGTTGTCAGCTGACATTGATTCACAACTGCTGTCCATCCCTTCCCTCTCCTGTCCTTCACTGGCCATCTCCATATATAACTCTACTCTTACATCTGCCTTGAACACTGCAGCGCCACTCCAAACAAGCACCTCAAGGAGGACCCGCCCCCAACCATGGCATACTAAATCAACGCGCTACCTGCAAAGATGCTCCCGTTGTGCTGAACGCTCCTGGAGGAAGTCTCGTACCCAATCAGACTTTCTCCATTATAGATTCATATTGTGTTCATACAGTGCAGCCCTTGCCCTTGCCAAACAGTCCTATTTTTCCTCTCTCATTAGTTCATGTTCCCGAAACCCCAGGCGTCTCTTTGACACCTTTAATTCTCTTCTTCGCCCTGCTGTGGCCACCCCCAAAACTAACCTTACTTCTGATAACTTTGCATGTTACTTCACTGACAAGATTGAACAGCTAAGGAAAGAATTCTCCCCTCCTTGCCTTTCTGTTTCTCAATCACACATAGATCATGCATTTCCTACCCTTCAGACATTCTCCCCAGCTACTGACCAAGAGGTGGCTGCTCTTCTTTGCTCCTCTCGCCCCACCACTTGCCCGCTCGATCCTGTCCCATCTCACCTTATCAGATCTCTCTCCACTTGTCTCGTGCCTTCTTTAACACACATCTTCAACTGCTCACTCTCTTCTGGCATCGTCCCTGCTGACCTTAAACATGCCACTGTAGTACCTATACTAAAAAAAACATCCCTCGACTCATCCACCCTCTCTAATTACCGTCCCATATCCCTGCTCCCTTTTTCCTCAAAGCTTCTGGAAAGGCTTGTCTTTACCCGTGTGTCTCATTTCCTCAATTCCAACTCTCTCCTTGACCCCCTTCAATCTGGCTTCCGCCCTCTCCACTCTACAGAGACTGCCCTTATCAAAGTCACTGACGACCTAATCGCAGCTAAATCCAAAGGCCACTACTCCATACTAATTCTTCTTGACCTCTCAGCGGCCTTTGACACCGTTGATCATGCTCTCCTTCTTCAAACTCTTCAATCGCTTGTTCTCTGTGACTCTGTCCTCTCATGGTTTTCCTCTTATCTCTCCCAACGCTCATTCAGTGTCTCCTTTTCTAATGATACCTCCTCCCCTCGCCCTGTCTCGGTTGGAGTTCCCCAAGGCTCCGTCCTTGGTCCACTTCTATTTTCTCTTTATACTGCCTCTCTTGGCAAACTTATTACCTCTTTTGGATTCCACTACCACCTGTATGCTGATGACACCCAGCTATATCTCTCCTCCCCGGACCTCTCCCCTGCCATCCTGCAACGTGTCACTGCTTGCCTTTCTTCCATCTCTGACTGGATGTCCTCCCGCTTTCTGAAACTCAATCTCTCAAAAACTGAGCTCCTTGTCTTTCCTCCTCCTAATACTGATCCTCCTCTTTCACTCTCCCTTCAAGTTTGTGGTACCAACATCAGTCCATCCTTGCAAGCGCGCTGTCTTGGCGTCATACTTGACTCTGGTCTCACCTTTGAGCCTCACATCCAGCATGTTGCCAAATCCTGTAGATTCCATCTTAAAAACATAGCCCGCATCCGCCCCTTTCTTGCACCAGATACTACCAAGGAGCTTGTCCATGCTCTGGTAATCTCCCGCATGGATTACTGTAACACTCTCCTGATTGGTCTTCCCAAAAGCCGTACTGCACCCCTACAGTCCGTAATGAACGCTGCTGCTAGACTGATTTTCCTCTCTAGTCGTTTCTCTCACACCTCACCCCTCTGCCAGTCCTTACATTGGCTTCCTGTATGCTATAGGAGTCAATTCAAGGTACTAACTCACACCTATAAAGCACTGAACAACTCTAGCCCCTCTTATATCTCCTCACAGATCCATAGGTATGTCCCTTCTCGGTCTCTCCGCTCTGCCCGTGACCACCTCCTGTCCGTTGTCCGCACTCGTACGGCCAACTCGCGCTTGCAGGACTTCTCACGGGCGGCTCCCTTCCTATGGAATAGCCTGCCTACCGCCATCAGACTCTCCCCTAGTCTTGCATCTTTTAAGAAGTGCCTTAAAACTCATCTCTTTAGGAAAGCATATGGCCTCCAAGACTAACCCTTACCTCACATACCTGTCTCTTGCCCTCTCCTAAAGGGCAGCCAACCTTATTTGATTGCAAATTCCTGTCCTAATGTGTTTTACACCCCACCTCCTATAGAATGTAAGCTCGATCGAGCAGGGTCCTCTTCAACCTATTGTTCCTGTAAGTTTATTTGTAATTGTCCTATCTATAGTTAAATCCCTTCTCATAATATTGTAAAGCGCTACGGAATCTGTTGGCGCTATATAAATTGCAATAATAATAATAATAATAATAATGATGTCTCCATTCTTCATTTCTGCATGGAGGAGGATTTAAACTGACACCAAAACAATTTTAGCTTAATGAAGCAGTTTTGGTGTATAGATCAAGCGCCTGCAGTCTCACTTCTCAATTCTCTGCCATTTAGGAGTTAAACCCCTTGGTTTATGCAGCTCTTGTCACACCTCCCTGCATGTGACTTGCACAGCCTTCCATACACACTTCCTGTAAAGAGTCATCAAATGTTTACACTTCCTTTATTGCAAATTCTGTTTAATTTAGAATTTCTTATCTCCAGCTCGAGGTGCCCCCTGTATGTAATTAAAGTTCAATTTACAGAGTAGGAGACAAAAAAAAACCTTTAAAGTAAGTTAACACCTGATTGAAAGTGAAACTATTTTGTTTTTATGCAGTCTCGTTCAGTCACGGCCAAGGTAGGTGTCACTAGGGCTGCATAAACAGAAACAAAAGTGATTTAACTCCTAAATGGCAGAGAATTTAGCAGTGAGACTGAACGGGCACGATCTATACACCAAAACTGCTTCATGAAGCTAAAGCTGTTTTGAGGACTATAGCGTCCCTTTAAGTACAAGGTGTTGGATGGCCATCTGTATTTCAGTGTTCTCTCTGGTACAATATATTGTAACAACGACATTTAAAGTTCTCTGAACGCGCAGAAGTTTTATGTTAGTGATAGTTCTTTGGCATGGAATCTAGAAAAAAATTCAGATCCAGAGAAGCTTGATCCCTTGAGGAACGATTTAAGAAAGTCTAGTCTTTTGTCGAGGGGTGCATAGGGTGGAAATACACATGCTGGTAAAACGCTGATTTTGTAAACTGTTATATAAAACAAAACCTGCTGGAATATTTAAACTGTGCAAAAATATTGTATAACATTAGCTTTTACTCAGAAATGCCTGCGTCGTCGTGAACTTTCGACTTTTTGGGAAATTAGGTCAATTGGACGTCCCAGAGGTGAAGTCTGAAATCTATTTTAACACGTGTTTGAAACATACATTATAAATAGATGCATAAATGGGAGAGATTGAGATAGGAAATGGTAAAGATTATGAATATCAAGATTTATACTAATCTATAAGCCTATTAAAGTACAGTAAAACCTGTCCTTCAGACCACCTTTTTAAAGATAGCATATCCCAGATGGGACCACTAAATTTCGGTCTAAATTATTTTCCCATAAAGAACAATGAAATGAAAATGATTATATTAAAGCTAGTTTGACTGTGGTCTCTTTTCGGTTTGAGGCCAAAACGAATCCAAATAGTAAAATAACATTGGTTTTGACCTTGTTAATGAGTGTGCAAATTTAAAGGGATATTTGTCTGGCAGGATGCCCCATGCACAGAGAAAGCCCTAATTCACAAACATCACAAGGAATAAAATGTAACATGTAAATGATGGAGAAGATGTGTAGATTATGCTAACGCAGTGTACCTATAATCTTAATTGTGAAATGACAGGAGGCGAGTATTTTGCATAACTTTCTTTACTTATGCCTCCAACAGCACAAGTCAATCATAACACTTAAACCAATCAGAAACAAGTAACGCATTCCATATAAAGCCCGGACAGGCATAGCTCTTCCTCTTCCTTTGATGTGAATTGACAGTCTAGAACAAAGTCAGGCGATATAACAATAACCTTGAAGAAACTTGATAACACTAGATAGAGTTGAAGAACAGACACTTCCAGTATATCCCATCTCGAGACCGTAGATAAAGGACACACTGAAAAGGACAGAAACAAGTGAAAGGTAATGGTAATAAACGGATGTCCACATAACATAGACGATCAATATGTAATTCAATATTAGGATATTATAATTCAGCATATTAAATTAGTATATTGTATATGAGATGTACTATATGGCAACTGGATAAAACTAAAATTAAAATCAAGATTATAGGTACACAACATTAGCATATTCTACAATTTTACAACATGACAGGAGGCTTCATATTTTGCATTTTTTTTTTTTTTTTTAATTCTTTATTTTTGCAGTGCTTATAATGGTTACAGGCTTACATATGGTACCCCAACGGCATTCCATACGTTGATTGCTAAACATTTGTTACAGAGGGTATTAGATAGACAAAGCACTTTTTTTTTTTTTGATATTACATGGTAAACAGGCTTAAACGTAGATTGAGATTACAATAGAAAAACAGAAGAAACATTCTAGAGTTTTGCTTTTAACACATAGTAGTTGCTAGACATTGCGCGTTTTCTAGTAGTTAATTACAAGAGAAGGTTACACGCAGGCATTGTATTTAGTTTAGCTAGTTACAAGCTTAGATATGCGAGATATAGTATCTCCCCTCAGGCCTCCATAGACACCCTTAAATGCTGTTGACAAAGCATGATAGACACTACTTCACCGCCTATTCCCCCAAATAATACACAATAAAGCATTTAAATCTGCTTGAAGCCACTATAGGTATACTTGCTGACTGTGTAGCGAGAGTAGCTTCTCTTTGCCGCAGCTCACGAGCATTAGTCCTTTATACAGTTCATCTTGGTTTCTTGCTGGGTTGATTTTGTCTCCGCGGGGAGCCGCCATCTTGGTGGTCTCGAGGCCGTTCTTTGAGGGAAAGTTCCACTGCTGACCGATGCCAGTGCAGCTCGTTCTAGGCAGTGGGGGAGCAGGCTTCCGACCTCCGTCCCTCTCTGCTGTGTGCGCCAGCTTCTGCTTCTGAAAACACGAGGTCCAGGGAGCTTGCATGCGGTAAGGGTTTTCGCAGGCTGCGGCTGCTTTGCGGATTGCTCGGTCCCCTGAGAGCCTGGGTCAGCCGTGGTGGGAGGCTTAGAGTTTGCTGTTTGTGGTCGCTTGGGAGCAGGCTGGAAGTGTGGTAAGTGGGGTGTTCAGCTTCATGCTTGGGCACTCTGCATGGCTCCCTGCTTAGTTCTTGTGGCCTGCTGTAAACGGGGCTCAGGTCTCTCATGCACGTGGTGGTCGCCATTTTGTGTGCAGCAGTGTCGTCCTTTGCATCTCTCTCAGGCCTTTGGGGTGAGGACCGGGATCACCCCCCCGGTCCAGAGGGGGGGGAATCAGGACCGGGTCCGCATATGGATTCCCTGTTCGACGGGCTCCAGTGGGCAAGTTAGTGGTGTGGCGGCCGTCCACTCCTCTCGCTGCCGGGTGAGGTCTCGCCTGTTGCCGCAGGGGCCTCTCCCCTGAGGGACTAAAACCCCGGAGGGCAAGCCTCTCCTCAGCTCTGGTAGCCCTAGATGGGGTCGCAGTTGTGGGCTGGTCGTGCATTCCAAAAGCCCAATTTACAGGCGTAAAAGGTGGTTTGTAGCTTGTATTGAGCAGGAGCTGGTCTGTCTTCGACCGCTCGGCTCGACGGCCCGGCCCCGCCCCCATATTTTGCATTTTTAACGCTGTGGAGGGAACACAAGATGCGTGTAGAGTCCGATGAAGTAAAATACCTTGAAAGTCTCTTCGCGCATCCAATTCGAAGGATATCGGCGAGGAAAACATGTGCCATGAATGCCCCAAGTGACCGCTAAAACCCGGTCTCCACGACCGCTAGGAACAATAGCCGACATACCCACTCAGCTAATGTGGTGGTCTTAACTGGTATGAAAGGTTTGGTATACAAACCTCGATTGTGAAGGCTGAAGAGGTGTAGACGCCGCCACATGACGTGAAATTAGTATGAGCTTCTCCGAGAGTTGTTGAAGTGAAAATCCGAATCAACTGGCCAAACCCGCCGGGAACAGGGAGCTACGTCTACGTCCCATAACCGAGTGTATTCGATACTGGTTCTGGATAGTATGCGGTGTTTGGCCCCTATGTCATGTTTGTAGTGCCCAGGATGCGTTGCGCTCGTTCTCATGTTATTGACCTCCATTGGAGAGTTCTGTGAGATTGCCAAATACGCTTAATATAGTCTAAGCCAGTGGGTCGAAACAGTTATCTAGGGTTTTTTAACCCTCCTTTCACTTCCCTTCCAGGGGTCCCGATCGGAGCAGGAGGGGTGATATGAAGATTTTAGCACAGAGCGCCTAAAGGTCTAAGGTTGTCCCACAATTATCCCTACAAGCCCTGCTGCGAGCAATGAACAGCTTCCTGTTAGACTGGGCAAGAGATACAGGAGATCCTCTACCATTATCTGTGCGGCCATGTTACGTTAAGTGAGTCAAGCAGGCATGCGGGGGGGAATGCACAAAGGGGCTTGTAAAGTGACAAAGAGACACACAAAGGGGCTCTGAAAGGGGACAAAGACACACAAAGGGGCTGGGAAAGGGGACAAAGAGACACACAAAGGGGCTGGGAAAAGGGGGCAAAGAGACACACAAAATGCTGGGAAAGAGGACAAATAGACACACAAAGGGTCTGGGAAAGAGGACAAAGATACACACAAAGGGGCTGGTGTAATGATCTGCATGCTTCATGGTATGTTTTAAGTTGAGTAGCCATGTTGGTTTATGTGACCTAGGAAACAGTTAATGTTTTAGTCATATGATCTGAGGGGGTGTGTCAGTTGTGAAATTAGAGGATGATTACATGTTGGATTCTTGTTGGATTCAGTTCCCTAATGTCTGTTAATATTTGAATAAAAAGCATCACAGGGGAAGGAAGAGACACACAAAGGGGCTGGGCGAGGGGAGGAAGGGAAGAGACACACAAAGTAACTGGGAAGACGTAAGACACATAAAAGGGCTGGGGGAGAGAGAGACACACAAAGTGGCTAGGAGTAGTAAGAGACATAAAAAGGGGCTGGGGACCCGCATCCAACTTCCATGACTCATTAACATCGGAACACAACATCACGTCAAACCTCCAATCTCCAGCACTAAAACCCTCCCAATATGATGAACCGGAGACATGCGCACCATGACACAGGAAGACGCGCAGGAAGACCTTTCCATCCAACCTCACCAAATCTCCCATCTCCTTGACCCAGCCACATTTCAGCCCTCATAAGACTAAGAGGCTACTTAGAACGCCGGACCCTGAAGCGCTCAGCACCCAGAACTGTACGATCTGAGGCAAATTAAAGGAATGCAACTGTTAATCTTGAAATCAATATGAAACTGTACTCTGATTAAAATGTAACCCCCCCCCCACACACACACACACACACCTTCTTCTTTCTTTATTCTGTACCCCCTACTTGCATATAACAACACATGATCAAAACATATAAATAAATAGTTAATTTTAAAAAAGGGGGCGGGGGGGGGGGGGCTGGGGAAGAAAAAGACACACAAAGTGGCTGGGGGAAGAAAGAGACATGCAGATAGGCTGGAGGGGAAGAAACACACAAAGTGGCTGGTGGAAGAAATATATATAGAAAGTGACTGCCTGGAAGAAGAGATACACAATTGGGATGGGGAAAGAAAGAGACACACAAAGGGTCTAGGGGAAGAAAGCGACACACAGATAGGGTGGGGGGAGAAAGAAACCACACAAAGGTGGCTGGGGGACAGAAACACATAAAGGAAAAGAGTAAGAGAGTCACAAGGGGGAGAAAAAGAGATAAGATATACTAAAATACGTAAAACATTTAAAAGAGGGGATAAGAAACACAGAAGTGTTTTTTGGGGGGACAAGTGTGGCGGAAAAATGCATCCTAACCTGTGTAGCCAGAAATCCTTGCAGGAGCCCTAGTTGTGATTAGCAGCTCCTATAAGGAATAATGGGCACTAATGCCCTCACACTACTGTAGTAATTTAGAAGTTCGTAAATGGCCGCTAATCACTAACAGTAGTGACAGGAGCTAGCGATTGGTCAATAAAATGTAGCAACAACAAACGGAGAGGAGATAGTTGATTGATAATTATATCTAAACTCCATAGACATACCTGAGAAAGAACAACCACAAATGTATATACTCGTTATATTATATGTAATTAAATTGTGTATTATATATTAAACATGATGGATGCATTCACTAAAATCATTGAAAGCCATTATGGGCATTACTTTAATGAATCACTTTCAAACACGGAATTTATTAAAATATCAACCCTTTCTGTAAAAAAGTATTTTTCTTAACAGAAATAAACACGTACAACCAACACATTGTAAACTTTTTCTGTCAAGCTGTGTCGTAGGCTACTGTTTACGAGAGTTCAGGTATTTGCAAGTTATCATTAAAATACACACCTTGAGAAGAAATGAGTTAATATTATTTATTTTAATGAATATAGTGTTTGTCAGAGGGAGAAAGAACCAGCACATGTTCCAGAATACACTGTGTCTATAATGATATGGTTAGTTATATTGTGAATAAGTAAAGGATCTTAAATAGATGAAAATAATTTGTGACATCAATTTTCTTTTGGCTACACCTGGCGAAAGATCCATCATCAGTCAGCGAGGTAAGCAGAATGTGACAAAATGGAATAAATCAGATTTGTATGAAATTTGTATGGAATAAGCTTAGGGGAGAGCTGTGCAATTGATAATCAAATGGACCTGAAAAGAGGGGAATTATGAGATTTCTCAACTAAAGACTGGCAATAGGAAGCGCCATATTTCACGTCAAAAATTGCAGACGTCAAGGTTAATCACACGACTTTGCACCAGTGAACTCCAAGCGAGATAACCAGCCGGTCCCAGCGGCGACACATGGAACGTTCATGCACTAGAACATTTTTGAATTTAGAAAACACACTGCCTATTGTGTTCTATCGATAGATACTTCTAGAAGATAAATGTTTTGAAGTATGGCTTCCTCGGTGCTTGTCTCATGGGGACTGTTAATAAAAGTAACATTGTGTCATTTGGTGTTCGTTTGAAGCGTACAAACGATGGCTTCAGGGAAAACGCAGACGGAAATATAAAATGACTTGCTTCAAGCTAAACAAATGGATTCCATAAATTTCTGGAGCCATCTAGATTTATACAGACAAGCTTCCAAATCAGATGGCAGTCCATTCCTAACCTGCTAAATATTTACTTCTATCCACAATTCACATTTCTGAAATGTTTTATTTTTATATGTTGGTTTAATTATTTATACTGTAAGATATACACTCAGCGTGTGCCTCTGTAGTTAGATCGCAGTGTGTAAAAATGAAAGGCCAGAATCCTGTCTAAAGATGCCTCAATTTGGCTCCTTTATCTGGAAGTAGCCGGGCCACCAGTAGTCGTGACAGTGGCTTATTTGTTGTTGCCGTTTGCACATTAATCCTTTGACAATTACGTGTCAGAGCAGTGTGTTTGTGTTCGTGGATACCCTTGGGCTGTAAGCTTGGAGCTCTAATCAGGAGGGTAAACTCTGCTATATTTCAATTTGGAGGAGCGCTCTTCCGCTAAGAGGCCCCTGGCACTGCGATAAATAAAACGCCTATTTACACTATTGCCATACTTAGACATCTAATGCACTTACTAGCAGCCTCTAATCATAGCCTACACGTTAATCCGCCCATAAATCACTCTGCTTGCAGCCCAGAGATTAGTCAAGCCATTTCCCTAAAACCCCACAATGAACACAGTTTCCCTTTCTTGTTAGTGAAAGGCGAGGCGGCCTTTATTAGGTTAAAAGAGCAGCTCACAGATGGTAAATCGCATGCAGAAAAATGAGGTGTACAGCTCGATTTACTGAAACATACTGCATTCTGTGACTGCTACAGACAATGTGTTTACTGAGCAAAGGGGGAGAGGCATGGAAACCAGAGACACAGACAGAGACTGCAACATCTCCAAACACACAGCGATGTTTGAAAACACAGAAACAAAAATACAGAGAATACAGTACAGACAACCAAAGCAGGCAGTCCAAATATTCACCAAATTGTTTTATTGTTGTGTTTGGTTTTATGATCAGTAATTGGCCCCTAACCCAACGTTATATAAATGAATCATAAGTTATATCTATATATTTATCCACCTCAATTGATTGACCTCGTTTTATCTTATATATATATAAGCTCACTGGTTTTATGAAACAAGATTTAAACCAATTTAATGGGGATCACATTGTCCACCAATCACTGCAACATTTCGGTCCAATACCCTGACCTTTACCAAGCAATATATATATATTGAATAAAAGGATACTGTATTTATATTTATTAAAAAGAAACTCATGGATAATTAAAAGATAATGATAATAATAAATGCTCATTATGTGAGGACATGGCAGGTAGTGTTGATAAATAATGGCTGATAATTAGACTGACGAGTTTGCCTTTCATTTTACATTTATTCTCAGGTGCTGTTAACGATTTTTTTTTACGGATCTCGCCTTGCGAATTGTGAAGTGTAAATGTGTGTTGTAGGCACCCCTGTTTGTGATATAAGGCGTCC
Organism: Pelobates fuscus; assembly: GCF_036172605.1. NCBI lineage: Eukaryota > Metazoa > Chordata > Amphibia > Anura > Pelobatidae > Pelobates > Pelobates fuscus. Next base: position 14,504,318 of record NC_086321.1, on the reverse strand, counting down.
TTCAAGTAGTTTATATCGAGCGCCAGTGACCATTTGACAACAGGAGCGCAGAAGACAGAGTGTTGACAGTTGCTGCAAAGAAACATCAAACGTGTCATCAGGCAAAGAAAGCGGATTTACTAATCCGATTGTGTAAAATTACTTGGGAAATTGGGCAAATAAAAGGCAGGTCTGTAATCCTTGCTTCCTGGAGCGCCCACAATGGACTGCGTTTTGTAAACTGAGTGGATTAGAGTGAAGTGCCCTGCATAATCTCTGTTTAAACAGCTCCATACGGAGACTGCTTAGAGACCTCCCCAATTAAATGGTAAGCTCAGAGGGAATTTGCTGTGAACAACAGCCGCCCTGGGGAATAAATGTATCCACAAAAGCATAGGTTTAACCACTGCAGGGCATTGCTGTGTGAAGGGGCTGTTTGTATAGTTTATAGAATCACAAAATACTACAGGCAAATTATGAAAGGTGAAAACTCTTCTACACTAAGTATTACACCCGTCCAAATCAGGACTGTTCCATCAGATCCAGGGCAGTTGGAATGTATGATATTTTTGTCTCTTCTTGAACAGTAACATGATGCACAAATCAGAAAGTAAACTGTGCAACAAAAAGTGACTTCTGGAAAGCATACATTGTATGAAAAAACTGAATGTAGATTTATACAAACAACTATTGCAGACACACAGAGAAACACGTTTTCAGAATTAAATATAAATATTACATAAATAGAATAAGACATTAATGATAAATCTGCAGTGAGTAGCATTGCAGGAGCTGCTGTACGAATGTCTAAAACAAAAGAAAATAGATTCTATTCAGTATGGGCCGGGAAGTCTGAGCAAGTTCTGGCTATAGAGCCCATTTCTGTCATAGTGGCCTTGATTCGCCTGGAGGTTCAGAGGATGAACGTTAGACAGAGTGGGTTAATCCTACAGGAGTCATTCATTGCTTAGGATTTACCAAAAAGGAAGAAACATGTTAAATCATTTCATGGTTACATAACGTGTGACCATAGCGTTTAATTCATTTACCATCATTTTGTCTAGTTTAGGTGATTCTATAAACTGTGTCATCTTCCAGGCTGGCTATGTATTGTGTATTGTACGTGGTGTTATCTGTTCGTTAGATGTGTCCTGTCGTCCTGTTCTATGGAATGATGTAACTAACAGACAATATATCCATTCCTTGTGGTATAAACAATACAGGGTGACAGATAAACGCTCCGTGGAACTTCAGACTGTGCGTCTTATTCATTAAACTTTGGAAACTTGTGAAACGTTAGTGAACAACCCTGATAAAGTCAATCATTAACGAATGGATTTCCAAAAGATTTTTGCATTTAATGCCATAATAGTCAAATAGAAAATTAAAAAATGCAAATAATATTCAGCAGAAAAATGTAAAATTCACATTGAATTCCTTTCAATTACTAACAATTCCGACTTGTGAATATATATCAAAGGCCTCGAATTCCAGTCCCTTGTGGGGCACGTGCTGATTGCAGTAGAAACTCGGCATAACCTACATAATGCCCAGTTACATACTATTATATCAGACCAGGATTGTTAAACGGACACTGTAGACACTTTAACAACCTCATCTTATTGAAGTTGTTATAGTGCCTGCCGTTCTGCCTCCCCCATCTTACTCCACAAAATCTAATATTAAACTAATTAGAAGGCTTGAAAACGTGACTTTAAGCCACAACTCCAAACCCTGTGGGTAATCTTACTTCCCGGCTCTCATATCGTAACACACCATGATGTCACGCGCGCATGCACAGTGCTGTCAGCCACAGAGAATCGTTGTATTCAATGATTCTCTATGGAGGAATCGCAGGCGCATGTTCCCCAATCCATTGGATGGGCCCGTTATCCTGAAGACTCGGCGCTGGAGAAGAGGTGAGTAATTAGTCTATTATTTTATTTTTGTACATATTGGTGGAAGGGGGTAATGATAAGGGACACCATGATTGCAGCGTTAGGAATACAGATATGTATCCCTGTCGCTACCGTGTCCCTTTAAGGTATATCCTGATAAGATAGCTCAGTGTGTTTGTAGAATATTGCATATTCTATTTACATTAGATATGGGCGTCTGGATCGACCATAAGTAACAGATGGTATCCCAATGGAAATATTTACCAAAAAAGAATCTCTCCTACCTATGCCGCCATTGGTAGAAAATTGTTCTATTTAGAAAGCGATCAAATTAAAATATTTTCGGAAAAATAATATTTTTTATATGAATTGTGCATCATGGACACAACAACAAACAGTTCTGTTATTTAACTATTTTGCCCTAAGATCTGCAATCCCCTTTTCAATTCTGCACAATTCCTGGTTTGGTGGATAATACGAAAATAATTCTCATCGAAGAAGCAAAGTAATGTTCATTTACTTGAATTAACTTGAAACAATGAAACAGTTAGAGCCGGATTTTCTCATTAGACAAAACATGGCTTTGTGTCAAGGGTCATTTTATTCTAGTCATATCAAAAGCTGAGATTTTATATCAATTCTCAGCTCATTCCATCGTTTTCGTGAATTTATCTAGACCTAAAATCTGCCGTACTATTTTTTTAAAGGAATTTTAAGGATTTATGTCCCAAATATTTAACTCACTTTATTAACCTCTTGTAATGCGCACTACCATTCCTATCATCCACATTTTGTTAAACTGTTGGTGGAGATGAAAAAGGGACCCGTCTCCCTGGTCGGAGTGTGTTTTGTGAGATTTAGAATGTGTGCGGGAGTTTATGGTGATGATGATATCCCCCCCAACATGGATTAATTGGGGTTAAAGACAATACGATTGATAGTTTCGCCAGAACCCAGACACCAGCAGCTCCTTATGAATTCTTAGACAGGTCTCAGATGGAATTGGAAGGATTAAGGCAATAAGGAAATGAGTCTAGGGGACAGAATATGACTCCTCTTTGAACCGAACGGCAGGGTCCGTGCTGTGGAAATGAGATGCACATTTAAATCTATTCCATTCAGCGCCTGGGCCCATCTCCACGTACCTGCCTACTTAGACCAAGGGTTAATTAATTGAAGCTTCAATGCACTATTGCAAGAACATTATTGTATTTGATACTCTACATCTGTGATTTAAAAGACTTCCAATCCCTTGTCGGCAAGGGAGGGTTTTTAACTAGGAAATTAGCATTCAGATAAGTGAATGGTCTATTTACTTCTGAAAGGAAGGGATATTAAGAATGCTGGTGCGCAAACCAGTCTATAATCAACGTCCCTATTCTGAAAAACGCTCACTTACCTCCCAGAGGAGGGGGGGGGGGGGCAGCTGGGATCCTGGGAGCAAGAGGGGTCATTTCAATTGGGTGCAATATGCAAGAGATGTCTTAAATCCAATTAATATGCCAGACCTTAGAAAGGGAACAATATTTAATATGTGGGTATATATGTGTATAAAATCTAAAAACTGTATATATAATATATAGATACATATATTCACATACACACACACATATACAGAGTGTGTATATATATATATATATATATATATTTTATTTAATTTATTTTTTTATGCAAAAATTGGATTTTTGAGACGCAAGGAAAATTGCAGTCAAATTTCTCCGGTAATCTAAGAAATAATTTAGAATATGACACCGTGATCTTTTTATAAAAAAAACACAAAATAATTATTATTAATAGTTTTATTGCCCACAGATTAAAAGTATAAAATCTATTTTGAATAGTTTGTTTACTTTACTATGTGAATTCCTGCTTGAAAGTAGTTGTGCTATCTATTAACGGGGTCTAAACAGGACATACAGTTTTTCTCATTTTTGAATGGTACGTTTTTTGGTGCTTAAACAAACCCTAATAAAACTCTAAGCTACGTCTTGCTTTTCTTTTTCAGTAGCTTATCATTGATCACACCCATTCCTCTCGCTGGGCCCTTGTTTTAAAGAACTAAGGCAAACATCACCAGTGATCACGTAATAACTGGGGGGCTCAGTCAATGCCCCCACAAATGATGTATGGGCATTTCTTATAATACCCACTAATCCCACACTTCGTGAATCCTACAATATGTGTGGCCCAACTTCGATTTATCACTATGAGATGGTGGATATATGGGTTCTATTTCCTGCGTCCAAATCAGTTAATGGGTTCAATAAGGACTTCCATTTGCCCGTTCTTGGATGGAGGGATATACTGAATCATTGTGAATATCCCATTTGTTTATTTCTGCAGTTATGCCCAGAATAAAGCAATATGTGCAAATTAATCACATTAAAGGTACTCTCCAGTGCCAGGAAAACAATCTGTTTTCCTGGCACTTCAGGTCCCCTCTCCCTCCCACCTCCCAATCCCCGGTTGCTGAAGGGGTGAAAACCCCTTCAGTCACTTAACTGAGACCCCCGCTGATGTCCCTCGACGGTGGTTTCGGATCGCCGCCACTCCTCCCAGTCATTACGTCGGCCGGTGGGCAAGACTGATCCCGCTGGCCGGCCTGGGAGACGTAATGCGCATGCACGGCAATGCCGCACATGCGCATTAGAGCTCCCCATAGGAAAGCATTGAACATGCTTTTCAATGCTTTCCTATGGGGAATTGAGCGACGCTGGAGGTCCTCACACAGCGTGAGGATGTCTAACGACGCTCTAGCACAGAAAATCTGTGCTAGAGACACGGAAGTGCCCTCTAGTGGCTGTCTAGTAGACAGCCACTAGAGGAGGAGTTAACCCTGCAAGGTAATTATTGCAGTTAATAAAAAACTGCAATAATTACACTTGCAGGGTTAAGAGTAGTGGGAGTTGGCACCCAGACCACTCCAATGGGCAGAAGTGGTCTGGGTGCCTGGAGTGTCCCTTTAAGACAAACTATGTAACTAACTTAAATCAGAGGACCTGTTTAGACTTTTAAAAATGTCTAATTCCTGAACAACAACTAAAACTGCTCATTACACAATGCAGATTATACATTATAGTTAGATTACGTCGGATAATAATTATACTAATTTATAAAAAATAGAGAGTGCTATATATTTAGTATCAGAAACATTCCATGACTATATAATATAACACTTAGCTCAATGTTCTCTTTTAAACAACTTCAATCAAGCGTATATCCCTTTAAACAAAGACATAAAGTGTAAATGTGTGAAATCTTTTAAAACAGTTTAAAGTGCATGAATTGCCAATTTAACACTCACAATTTCCAGAGCTATATGACCTAGCTCCGGTATGTATTGCTTGTTGGTCCGTTTTGGGCGACCACTCCCCTCGTTGGTGTAGTAGTTATGGTAGCAACTTTTATTTTCCTTCCTTTTCCTCTGATTATCTCAGGGTACAAAAATACAGAATATAGTGTAGATCCACTTAGACGTTAGTGTAATGGGTTAAGGGTGATTATCATACTCACAAACATAGAGCCTGCATGCTGACTCACTATAGCTGCTTAGTGTGGTTAAGGACCACACACACCTTTCTTTAGAAGTGCCGGAGTACAAATGGTTTTAAACAGTGCTTTATTTAACATTAATATATAAAAACAAAAAAATGGTAAAAATGCTGTCAAATACCTAACGGTATGTTAGAGTCTATTATTACTAGTCCAGAAACACGTTTCGCCATTTTGTGGCTTCCTCAGTCCATTTTTTTTATAAATTTGTTACGTTACTGTGGGGTTGTGGAAGAATTACACATTTAGTGTCTTAGCGGCTAGTTTCATAAAGAAAATCGAATTAGCATATTTGCACAGAAAGTGATTTGCAATCTCTTGACCAGATAACACACATCTTTTGCTATTTGTAATAATTATACCGGTTTGTATAGAGTGCTTCGGTAACCTTAAGTCATTAATTAAAAATATTAAAAGTACGTATTCACTAAACAATTATTAGAGGCTGACAACCCACTGCAAGAACTTATATCACAATGAACACGTTAAGAAACAGCTGTAAGTGTTTATTAATAACTCTTTAATATGTTTAATAATTGTAAACAATATACCGTAATTTTAAAATATTTCATTTCAGTTGATCCCAACTAAAGTTAACTCTAGGCTAAAGTTGGTAACAATATGTAACTTTGGCAAAGTTACAGGGAGAAAAAGGTTGTGACCATTTTAGTTTATGATCACTTTGAAAACACTCACGTGATACCAGTCAAAATTCAGAAAACATATTTGAATATTACCCTTTCTTTTTTTTTCAATTGGACAATTTTTATTGGTTTTCAAGAATTAGTTCACAGTGGTCATACTTCCATCGGATCATACAATTGCAGTTCATACATTCTTTTGTACATTATTCAGTACATTTGGTGTTATGCCTCAGGTGTATAATAGGTTACAAATCCTGTAACATCTGTGCGACTTATGGAGTATATGGTATCCTTGCCACATTGCCTGTACCTGTACTCTAGCTCATGTGTGCATTAGTCGTCTGAACTGATTGGCGTTGGATATGTGTGAATATTACCCTTTCTGAAATGTAATTTAATCATACCTCGGAAAATAATATATAATAATAGGAGGAATATTGTAGACTTGAGATGAATGCCTAAGTGGTAAGATCCCGAAAGATATTTAGTTGATGATGTAAAAGTTTGAACTTTTAAATTAATAGAAAAATTATGTATTTAAAATTAAAAAGATAAAATGAGTATTAGTTACTAAAGAATGCAAAACGTGTTTATACATTTATTTATTGATATATATTTACTATTCATTCACAATGAACAGCAGATCATACTGAAAATCTGAATGTACTTTCTGGGAAAAGGTTTTAAACACGTGAATTAAATAAAGTACGTTATTCAATGTTAGAAGACAACCGGCTTAAATCCGCAACCTTTGGAGAATTTACAAAACTCAAATCACGAAAATGTCATTAAAAATGTCTCAATTTTATCAATAACACATGGCAGAGCCTGTCGGTACAATTGGCAGTGTAATCCTAATACCTTATATATGATATGTTGTTTGATATTTTAACATTTTGAAAAAAAAATGTTTATCCAAAAATATTGACAATTTTAACAGCTTATCCAAAAATATGAAATGGAGGACTCTGTGGAAGTAACATCACTAATTAATTTATAGTAGATCAATTAGAGTGAATAAAGTACACGTACGCACTGTATCACTAATTAAACACAACAAGGTTAAGGGACACAAAACAGACCTTTGCAAGGTGGATCCCTTTTATTGGTGGTTAACCTTGAAATCTCATAGCATTCATCTCAAGATCGTGTGATTAACGCGGAATAAACACGTTATTTCGATGGTAACGGTTTCCAGACTTGGTGTCGTCACCGGCAGGAAAATCTTGTTTTCAGATTGTGATCACCTTGATAACACACACACAAAATTCTTGCTGAAATTCTGAAAATGTTATCAATCAAATATCGATCCTGGATTGTGATCCGTTCTTGTTGTGAGTCCTGCATACAAATTGTTTAAAGATTACCGTCTTCTTAAAAGACTTTACTTGTTTGGTTTGCGTTTGGTTTATGAAATAACATTATTTATCATCTCGGATTTCATTTTTGTTATGTAAATGCGTTTAACACTTTCTTAGTTAATCACTAAACTGTGAATTGTCAGGAATTCAAAGTGAATTTCATATTTTGGACCACAGTACCTAAACTGGGAAAATTCTTATGGTCGACTGGGTTTTTCAGTTTGGCTCTTTTCGTCTTAAATTGAAATTCACTATGAATCGTACAATTCACGTGTTAATTAATAACCTTGAATACATATACATTAACAATCTATTTCTGGACTTTTTACAAATAAAATATATGGTTATACAAAATATGGCCCTTGTTCACAGTGATAACTGAACTAACAATGTTTATCATTGTTATTATTATTATTATTATTATTATTAATGGTATTTATACAGCGCCAGTATATTCCGTAGCGCTTTACAATATTATCAAAGGGGGAGATTTAACAATAAATGAGACCATTACAAAAACTTACAGGAACAATAGGTTGAAGAGGGCCCTGCTCAAACGAGCTTACAGTCTATAGTATGATTTAAATATTGTTGGATAAACTTGGATAAAATATTTTAATATTTTTAGATAAACTTTTAAAAAGTGTTTTTTTTTCTTCTACAAATTAAAATACCCCCAAAAATATAATTTATATAAAATATATCAATGTATCAAACATATTAAAATATTATTACACAAATAAAATATTTTTCATAATAATTATTCATTTTAAAAGTTCATCCAATAATATTCATTCTAGGTCCTGAAAGCCATGCACACGTAAAAAAAAAAAAAGACAAAAAAAATGTCTGGCCAATATTCAGCACAACAAGAAATATTCGGGATCTTCCAAATGAATATATCCAGGGATAACCCAATGCAGAGACATACTGTCTAGTCCTCTGTATGGATCTCTATTTTTGTATTGGGTCTGGGTTAGCTTGGTCTACTTTTAACCGACTCTATATACACCTTGTTATCACTAGTGCAAATACTTTGTTTTTTGTTGCGCACTCTTTTAAAATTCCTTTATTAAGTTTTTAAGTTTGACTGGGATGTATTTTTATCTGGGTAACGTAATGTCCTGCGCATGTTTACAGCACTACATATTTTATCTGTTTATTTGTATCATTTAAAAGCTACATCTTATTTGGTAATTGGAATGAGAGGCCACCAATCTGTCCTGAAGTCACGGGCTGCGTGGATCTTTTCTAATGCGGTGTTCAGCTGCACTAAGCCCTTGTTTTAGTACATATTGTAACCACCATTTCTTTGCGGTTTTCTAATAGGCTTTAATTCTTTGCTAATGGGCTCAGTGTGAGCTATTTAATCAGTACATAAGACACGGCACATCATTGAGCCAAAGGAATAGCGATCAGATCCCACGCCATGAACACTGCGATTTGTAATGGTCACTGCACCCTTTATCCATTCAATAAGAGGAACAAAAGGGATAGATTGGAGCAGACTGTGGCAGCAAGGAGGGGAGACTATTTAATCATGTAAACATGACTTCAGACCATTCCCCTTCATTTGCTACTCCGAATGAAATGCTAATTAATCCTTAGTTGTAACGTGGCTTGAAAAAATGCTTCAAGAGTGATAATTGTAAAATAATCACAGACGAAACACACTCAGTAATATTCACATTACAACACGCTCAAACACTTTGTTCTATGAATATCCCAATTTAACCAGAATTCTCACAGCCAGGAGAATCTGCAGGTAATATATTATAAGCCTCGGGATGGCAAGCCTAGGAGATCAGACTATACACTATAATAAATAATTGCTCAAAGTATTTTACTAATCAGCTAATTTGCTCCCTGTGTGTATAGTGTGATCTTCTATGTTTAGAGATTCTGTTCCACAGAATTGTCTTTTCTTTTTAAGTTATATCTGGTTTTTACATTGTTTTTGTTCTTGACCAATTGTCCAGGTACGGATCTAGGCCCTATATTTTCAAAGACGGTAAAATTAGAGTATTAACATTTTCTATTAACATTTTAAAAAAATCCTTATTTATTTCACAGTCAGACATAAAGTAGAAATAACAAAGTGCAATAAAATATGTACATAGGTTGATACGTAGTGCACAATATCAATAAAAGGACTAATTGTCTGACTATGGGTTTTTGTTATGGTATAGCAGATGCCGGATATCATATACCATAGATTTATGAGAATTGCACAGCTGAAACAGACTGTGAAAAGAAAAAGGAATATGCAACATAAAATTGTGTCGTAGAATGTTAGGATAGACAGCTCCCTGGATTCAGGTGAAAAATGAGAGACAGCAGCTGGAACTTGGGTCAAATTTGGGCGGCACAAACTTGGTCTTGGCCAACATAGACTTGAAAATCATGGCATTTATAAGGTGTGTAAAGGGTAGGTTGTCGCCAAAGGAAAATATAAAGTGCAAAAAAACAAGAAAATAAATAAAAAGAGGACAAGTCCAAAAAGAAAACTTATAAAAAATCAGGTACCAGCCACACTTGTAGCAGTTCTAGTTGCAGGGGTAAATGGGACAATATTTGCAGGATCCCATACGGTAGCAGCCGCTGCCGTGTTCCTTGCAATAGTAGGTTGAAATGTTTGGCCAAGGCCTAGTGTAGGCAGGACAGTTTCCATTTCTGGGCATCGGTCACTCTGTGCACTGTGTTATTGTGTTGGACGATCAATGCACAGGGAGTACCCCTTTGGTATTTCATGCTATGAGAAGATGTCTGCTAGGGTTCGAAGTGATTTCTTCCACTGCAGGGTCATGCAGGAGAGGTTGGAAAAGAAAGTGAGTTCCATCTCTTTGAATTTTTATGGGTCTTCCCTCTGGTTGCAGTCAAGAAGGCAGCTTTATCTTGCCTTTTTTGAAACTTTATCAGGAGATCACTGGAGGCACCATCCTTGTTTGATTGAGGCTTTGATAGGAGAAACATGCAATGCAATTGTATGCCTTTCACTTGTTTGAGAGGTAATAGGGACGTAAATAGTCTGTGTAGAAACAGTGGCCGTTCAGCCATGGTGATTGCATTAGGCAGTATCTGATTTTCAGGTGTTTCCACCTTCTTTTGTCCTCCAGGGCCACTAATTGGTAGTCTCGTTGGGATTGGGATGAGGTAGGGTCACCTACCTGCTTCTGTAAGTTGGGGATTTGTGTGCTATGAGTCCCTGTGGTCCATTCCACTATAGCAAATCTGGCTTTAACTTTGACTGAGGTCTGCCAGGAGGCCTGTGAGGATGGCTGTGGTAACACGGTTAGAGGCTCCCTCAGGTGAGAAGGCTTGGAGGGTCCCTGAAAGCCCAAGTTCATCCTCTATTCTATGCAGAGATAGGTCTTCAGAGGAGTCGGAGAAGTCATCTAGTTAAGTCACCATGTCTTGGCTACACTCATCATGCGGTTTCTTGGTCATCCACCCCATACATATTCTAAGGCTTCCAAGTTGTCAAAAATGCACTTTAAACAATTAATTTGTGCAGATTCGTACCACTCAGATGGAGAACCCACAGCATGCAACTGCTCAATTCAAGAGCTGGCTCCACCCTGTCTTATAACATTTTTATTACATTCTGGTGACAGCGGCCCCAGTTCCAGATTTTTATTGAATATTAACTAGGTGAAAAAAAACAGGTGTAAAGTCCATTTTGCTTAAAATGCAAATAACTAAATAATTAAATCAATAAACAAACAGACGTGATCGTTCTGCTTTCTTCATGTTATAGACTAAAATGAATCATATGAAGCTGTGACTCTGTATATCAATAAAATGAACTGTACCTTATGCTTCAGCTTGTTCTAAATGAAGATAATTATATAGTTGGCGTTCTTAAATAGGGCTAAGTTGTAGCTTTGTCCTGGCACAGCCAGAGCATATCATGCAAATTAATTAAACTCCCATGATGCTGTGTGTGTGTGTAGGTGCTGTGTGGTGCAAGCCAAGGCCATATTAACAGCATTATAGGCCCCCGGGCAAAGCCGTGCACTGAGGACCTGCCTACACAACCACTCACAGGAATAAAAATGCTAATTATTGATAAAACGAAGTTTATATTTATTGGTACCCCCAACAAAATCAGTGTTTAAGCATTAAAAACATGCTGCACCGCAGAGATTAATTCACACAAACGTTTAGTAGGTACCAGTGTGAGGCAACTGACATGGACTGTTAAAAATATAATAAGAAGATTATTATAGCTTTATGGCCTCAAAAATGTGTGAGTTGATTTTGTTTTGCATATGAACAATTAGTATGTGTACATTGTATGGGGCAAGATCGCATGTACAGATAACTTGTGATACTGAGGTGATTAGTCCACCTAAATGTTTCCACCTAAATGTTTCAAGGTTCTGAATAAACCTCCCGAAAATAAAATACAGAAAATTTGGAAAATCTATGGGGCCCCTATGCAGGTGGGGCCCCGGCAACTGCCCGGCGTGTGCCCATGTGTTAAGAAAGTCCTGGTTTCGGGCAGAGCCTAACAGCCGAGCTAGCCGGACGCATCTTGGCCGAGCTCCTGGGGAAAATTATCTAAACTATCGACTAACCACGATTTTCAGGGAAAAACCGAAGATTACAATACCTACAGCGCTTGTATGAGCCCTCACACATATTAATCGACCGGAGCTTGACCGGCGTCTAGCGGTTCTGGATCTCGGGAGGATGGAGGCCTACTACATGAGGGAGAAAGGGAGGCGGCCGATCCCTCTACCCTCTGGCTCCTACACCTTTGCAGGGTCCATCAGAGCACAGCCAAATCCACCTTCCCCGCCAGTGAGGGAAATCCCGGCACCTACCAGCCATGCTGTGGTGTCTGGAGGCATGTCTGATCAGCGACAAGAAGAGAAGGATAGCTCCTGTAAAATGGCGGTACAGAGCACCCCTGATAAAAGAAGACAGCTGCCCGACCTCCAGCTCAGACTAGACTAACTATTTGAAAAATTCTGGCACCGGCTCGAGAGCAGAGCGCACCTACCTGCCTCACAACTGCCAAGCTGCCATCTGCCCAAAAAGCAGCCTCAACAAGGGAGAAGGAACCCAAAAGACCTCACTGCAAATCGGACCTCAAAATGGCGGCGGACCAAGCGGCGTTCTCTACCTCAGCGCAAGAAGACAAACACCCACATGAAATACCGCCAGGAACATAAAGCACAAATGAAGAACAAGAACACTCAAACTTACCTGGCAACTCCGGGGTCCAGAGGACTGCAACGCCCCGCTCCACTCTAGCCTTGGAAACAGCATGTACGCCAGCCACTACTATCACCATGTGGGCACGGAGACCCACACGCGGCTTACACGCAACCCCAGCGGCTCTGCAGATCGGGATTTGGTTGACTTCGAGCTACAGAAGCCAAAATATTTCACCCGAGCACGGGAGATGACTTCTGCACGACGGCATGGACTTTCAGTCTCTTTAATTTCTGTTGACCTGTTGTCCCCTTTTCATATAATTTAGAATAAACGTGCACTCAAGGTCAGATTTCAAGCAACATCATACTAACATGCAAGCGTGTTTAGGTACTGACAACTAGACTTAACCTGTTTTCTAGTGACATTTTCCTGTACAAAAATCCCAATGTTTGGCTAGCCTGTCTATCTCACCATACACGTGTCCCAGCCTAGACAGGTTGAACCAGCCTGCTCCTGCTCATGGTATCCCTTACCTTACCATGATCAATTACACTAATTACACTAAGTACCTATCTTATACCAGTAAGAGGATATACCAAATGCCATGTTTGATAATTACTCTACCATAACTACTCTTAAGTTTCACCAGTGTTATTGCAAACATATACTATAAAATTGTGCATTGTCTAGCATTTACCCTACTTGTTATCTATGCCAAGCAGCTCGAGGAATGCCGTTGGGGTACCTCAAGCAAGTTTGTATTCATTATATGCACTGCAAAAATAAAACAAAAAAGAAAGCCCTGGTTTAAGTACACTTTCAGTATTATAAAAGGAATGCCCAAATGGACACACGATTGTACTGCACTTACCAGGCTGGGCCCCAGTGTTTAGGGCAAACCTGGATCTTCATGAGCGATTACACCACCCACCTGCAGCATACTTATACTGCACTCCTCACCTCAGTATTTCAATAATGCTATTTGGGTGCGGGAATGAGGAACAGAAAAGAAAAGCAAAAGGCCGTCAGATATCTAAATGATAAGCAATAACATAACATTAATATATTAATAATAATAATTATATTATAATACATAATAACATAAATAAATAATAACATAATAATAAACCTAAACGATCATATCGAAATATTTTATATCAAGGTTGCTTCTAATAGGTTTAGATGTTAAACACAGAATTATAGAGAACTGATTGGCTTTTGATTCAACTTAAAATTTTAAATTCACTTTGAATTCCTTCCACGTCACACATTACTCAAACAAACGTATGTGGGATCAAAGAAGTGTTTTTGTGAAACTTTTATCTTTTATATCTTTTATATAACTTATATTTTATATGTTTTTCTTTGATCTTTAATTCTGGGAAGCTGGTTATTTTGATATTTGCGGTGGGTTAAACTGCAAACTAAATGTGTTCAATTTGGCCCAAAATAGCAGAGTTATGAAAAATCTGTTTGAAGGTTTTTATTATTGCAAATAGAGATTTCAATATTCCAAACACCCGTTTAGCAAATACAGCCTTCAATACGTTTATTCTGTTAGTGCTAGAGCTACGTGCATTTTTACATCTCATCTGTACTGATACACTGGCAGACTGTTTATACTGATTACTGTCTATCATATCCCAGGAAGAAGATAAGATTTCTATTTTTCTTTATAAGCAATCTTCCGCAAGTAGTGAATTAGCTTTGGCACATCGTCTTAAAAAAAAGACTCTTCTTGTCAGCATCGATAGCAGTTTGGTGTACCTGACTTGTACTCAGCACAATCACTTTTGATGTTCACACATGGTGTCGTGGTGGGCAAATCGCCTTACTGTTGAACGCATGGCATTGTGCCCAAGATAATTCTTCAACTGCATTGCAATCAGTAACAGTGTTTCAGTCTCACAATCACTTTCTAAGATGTTAAAATATAGTAAAATTGATTACTTTACTTTTACCTACTTTTTTTTTGTTAGCATCCTACATCTTGCTTTGTTCAACGTATTTTTTATTATTTATTTTAGACATCTGTTTATATATTTATGCCAGAAAAGATTTTGTGCACAGTGGAGAAAAGAAATACACTATTAGTGAACTATCACGTCTGCCAAAAAACATAATGTACTATACTTTAATTAAGGTAAATTTATATCAGCGCATTTCAATTCTCATACAACCCAATGCAATCTGTTAATCGTAAACAATATGGAAAAAGATTCAATTATTTTAACTTTAAACTTATTTTGAAACATTTTCCCTGTACATATGGAATACATCTCTTTTCAAAACTTTTTAAAAAAAAAAACACAGCACTACAATCTTAACTTAAACTTTTCTATATTCTGTTTTTGTAGCAATAGTTTTATGTATAGTGTTATGCAAATGCGAATGGAACTAGCAGGACAGCCAATGGGAATATAGTATGCAAATGAGACTACCAGGCTAGCTACATTCCAGCCAATGGCAATACAGTATGCAAATGAGACTACCAGGCCAGCTTCATTTCAGCCAATGGCAATACAGTATGCAAATTAGACTACCAGGTCAGGTGCATTCCAGCCAATGGTAATACAGTATGCAAAGGAAAGTACCAGACCAGCTGCATTCCAGCCAATGGCAATACAGTATGCAAATGAGACTACCAGGCCAGCTACATTCCAGCTAATGGCAATACAGTATGCAAATGAGACTACTTGGTCAGCTGCATTCCAGCCAATGGCAATACAGTATGCAAATGAGACTACCAGGCCAGCTACATTTCAGCCAAGGGCAATACCATATGCAAATGAGAGTACCAGACCAGCTGCATTCCAGCCAATGGCAATACAGTATGCAAATGAGAGTACCAGGCCAGCTACATTCCAGCCATTGGCAATACAGTATGCAAATGAGAGTACCAGGCCAGATACATTCCAGCCATTGGCAATATAGTATGCAAATGAGAGTACCAGGCCAGCTACATTACAGCCAATGACAATACAGTATGCAAATGAGAGTATCAGGCCAGCTACATTCCAGCCATTGGCAATACAGTATGCAAATGAGAGTACCAGGCCAGCTTCATTTCAGCCAATGGCAATACAGTATGCAAATGAGACTACCAGGCCAGCTTCATTTCAGCCAATGGCAATACAGTATGCAGCTCTATAATCAGTCAATGGAGACTAAGGGGATTGCAGGCAGCATCTTAACATTGAGTCTCACCACAACTACAACGTAACCAGGGACGGCTTTCCCATTACATAGAGTAGGCATTTGGGGGTGTCTGTTTTCATCACTTATTATGTGTTTCATTTAACTAAAACAGGCTGGTGGGGAGATAATTACCAGGAGCCTTGGCCAGCGTCCTCTATAGCCCAGTTGGCATTAATAGCAGTACTGCAGGAACATCTACAAAGGATGTAAAACTCAGTACTGCCCCATCTCCTCCAGTGTCTGTGTGTGAGGCTGGACAGGAAGTGGAAGGGATCACTTCCTGTCTGTCCACTAACAGCCTCCACACAGGAAATGCACACTGTAATGCACACTGTACACAACTCCCGCAGCTATATGAATATGAATGGTCTGCAGAATACATAGGGGATGAGTACTTTGCAAGTAACCTTCCAAACTCCAGCACTCAAACAATAAACATGAACATGAACCCTTTACCTTAATCCTATGTTTAACTCCTATTGAAACTTAAACACCCCATGTACCCCAATACTAAATTGAACACATCACTAACCCTAACCTTCATCATTCAAGCACACTAATCACGATATGTAACATAACCCCTCTCTAGCCTTAACCCACCTTTACCATAACCACTTCTAAATTTATCTTTAACCCTGCGCGTATTTACAGTAAAAGTAGAGATATGTACATTTATACATATATACATACGCAGTTGTCAAATATGATTTGTTTTATATGTTTTAGGTCTGCGATGTCTTGTTAATAAATTTATATTTATTTATTTATATGTCTTTTATTAGGTTGAGGAGCAAGGGGCGCTTTAGAACTTTGTGCCTTGCATGTGAATCCATCACTAAATAGAACTATATATGTTGGCATTGGCCATTGCAGCTACCTATGGTTATTTGGGCAAACTGCTGTAATTAGGTTTTTGGTAAAACTGCCCTTTGCAAAACAGAAAGTTAGATAAACATAAATGATATCGCAGTCTGATGCCTAAGTCCAGGTCCTGTTGTTTTAATGACAAATACGTCACTGAATAGACCAGCGACGTGTGAAGTTTATCATGATGAACTTAATATCACAGCAACTACCGGCAAGGTCAGAGAGAGAGACTCTAACCAATGGGGAGTGGCATTCAGCTGCCGATTCTACTTACAAAAAGCAGGAGATTACATGGAATGCCCACTGCTGCCATCGCACTCTTCACCATGGTAACCAAGATTATGGATTGCAACACCCACACTATCAATAAGAAGACAATGTGTTACTAGCAGAACAAACTGACTGGTATCCATTCTTCTTACACAGCATCACAAATCAGGAATGTTGTGCCAGTATTGGAAAAAAAAGGGGAACGGCACTACAGGGTCAAAGTGAATTGTAGAGCACATTGTTAGTAACACAAACTTCGGGTCCCTCTTATTATATTACCACACTCACTGCTGCTTTTATACCCAAACTTCAACGATAAAAACATCCTCTCCTTCTATTAGATTGCCGTAGAACTCTTTTTGAAGAGAGTCAGAGTAACAGATACGGTAATCTTTATTGATCTATAATTTATAACAATCACTATTGGGAAAGTCTGTAAGTGAAAGGTACCGGTACTTCGATTGGTGTCCGTCTGTCTTTCAATGTGTCTGATGATATCTTTATTCATTTTAAACAGAATAATCAGGACAGTTTCCTCTGATCCATTTCCCATAATTTAGAGCTCTCTTATAGATAATATGATGGATACAGTCATAGTTTGGGGCTGTGAATTACATTAGGGGGTTTATTCACTAAACTGTGAGTTTCGGTGAGCAGCTAGATGACTGACATTTTTAATCTAAACCAAGTAGGAAAAAACTAAACGCCAAACATTTTTGGAGAATTTCCCCAACCCAACTGTTTTGACCTAAATGTTCTGTATGATATTTTGCAAATCACTGCTTACTGATTACAACTGCCGTGTTTTGGGGAAAGAAAGTGAAATTCAAGCTTTTTTCTGGAGCCTGTAATTTGGGACGGTGATAATAGTTTATTTTAACCCTTTGCCTGCTGGAGCGAAGGGCTCTCTCTTTCACTGGCTGCTCACCATGGTGAACTGGGGAAACAGTTTATTATTGTAATTTATAAGAAAGTTTGTTTAAAAAGCACAGACACCTTACTACGGCATCAATCAAAAATACATCTGTCTTTAAAGAGTTAATCCTCAGCTATGATGGAACAATGATAAACTATCAATAAGCATTCAATGCGTTCGTGAACAAACACAAAGCTCCCCACACACAGCACTCTGCACGCAGATCAGGATAGATCCCTTCTTGTCATGACAAGAGATCTCCATTCCCAATACGAGCCGTGCTCTGTGCATTTGATGAGACTCCTATCCAGGGTACCTATTGTAAGAGGAGCTCATTGTTTGGCAGCCACCTGCCCACTCTGCTCTTCGACCAGCTTCACACCAAGCAGATGCCAAAGAATAATCAAGTCTCAATCATGTTGGACCCAGGCCAGATTTCCACCAAACTCCAATACAAGACAGACACCCCTTTCCACCCCTACACAGCCCAGCTCGATGGAGCAAAGCGACCCTCTATCTCCGCCATTTCCTCCTCTGAGTTTGAGGGATGCTGGCTCTAGATGACAAGTAACTTGCCCATCTGTTATTGTTTGTATTACCCCAAATGTATTCACTGTATTTATTAGACCTGTGCGTGTCAAACTAATCACAATTCTCTCACGATTTGGGCAATCAGCAATTTGACCGAAAATCCCGAACTCCGAATCACCATATGGATGACTCACCAATCAAAAACAAAACAGACAATAGACTAACCATTTTGTTTGTTTTGTGATTCGGGGGTTCCGTCCGAGGCACTAAACAAGAAAAGACGGGTGATGGGGAAAAAAGATGATTGGTGGCTAAGGAAAGACACTACATATTGATTTTATTCTGTGATTCGGTGAGAAGTGATCAAAAGGGGGGAGGGGGGAGGGAGGAAGGAGCAGTAAAAAAAATATATATATTTTTATATTAAATGAAAAAAATTTTTTTCTCTCTAACGGTTACTTTTTCTCACTCAATCTGTGAACCAGAACACTAATTACCGTAGCCAATTTTCATGACACTTTTGGTTCATCCCAATCGCTTTTCCCAAAATGATTGCTCGGAAGAAACTCAGCCAAAAACACCACATGGATCAAACTCGAATCAACAAAACCAAAGATTTTTTGGAATTAATAGACCTACTCAATTTTTCCATGATGCACAATTCTCTCTTCATTCCACCCAATCCATTCATCAGGAATTGGGGCTGCACCTTCAGCTACCAAATTCTTTATTGATGTCTCTATGTAAAATAAGACACACCATGTGATCTCATATTGAATAAATGTGCTTTACAGGAAACTATTTTACACAGTCACCTACACGGATGTGACGCACAATGTGAAAGTTGCAAAGCCTTTCACGTCATATTGCTATTGAAGTTTCCATAGAAAGTCAGGCAGTGTGATAGAAGTTTCCATAGAAAGTCAGGCAGTGTGATAGAAGTTTCCATAGAAAGTCAGGCAGTGTGATTAAGTTTCCATTGGAAGTCAGGCAGTGCGATAGAAGTTTCCATAGAAAGTCAGGCAGTGCGATAGAAGTTTCCATAGGAAGTCAGGCAGTGTGATTAAGTTTCCATAGAAAGTCAGGCAGTGTGATAGAAGTTTCCATAGGAAGTCAGGCAGTGCGATAGAAGTTTCCATAGGAAGTCAGGCAGTGCGATAGAAGTTTCCATAGAAAGTCAGGCAGTGCGATAGAAGTTTCCATAGGAAGTCAGGCAGTGTGATTAAGTTTCCATAGGAACATAAATGTCGATGTGTTCTCACAAAACTAAAGAACAATATTTAAAAAAATTGTATTTAAAGTCATCAAGCTTTTAAATAAACACTCCTAAGAAACACTGGTACATTCTGTCTTGAGAAGGTCCAAAGTTCCTGTAGATGTGTGAACACACCTTTTAGCTTGGAACATTCTGTATCACTCATTCCAAAGGTGTCTTACTAGATTGAGGTCCACAGACTAAGCAGGCTTTTTGTGTCAGTTAAAGTAACTACCGTATTCATGCAACCATCTTGAGTTTATGCATGCTTTGTGATATGGTGTGTTGCTGCGTGTGTCCATTTAAAATCGGTAGAATGTGACTACAGGAATTATTTAACTGTCAAAAGTAAAGACAAATAAGTCAATGGGACCTGATGGAATACACCCAAAGCTATTAAAAGAGCTTAGTGGTGTACTAGCAAAACCATTAACAGATTTATTTAACCAATCATTGTTAACAGGAGTAGTCCCAGAAGATTGGAAGTTAGCGAATGTTGTGCCCATTCACAAGAAAGGTAATAGGGAGGAGTCGGGCAACTATAGGCCAGTAAGCCTTACTTCAGTAGTGGGGAAAGTGATGGAAACCATGTTAAAGGATAGGATTGTTGAACATATAAAAACACATGGATTTCAAGATCAGAGACAACATGGGTTTACTTCAGGGAGATCATGCCAAACTAATCTTATTGATGTTTTTGATTGGGTAACTAAAATTATAGATCAGGGTGGTGCAGTAGACATTGCTTACCTAGATTTCAGTAAGGCTTTTGACACTTTTGCACATAGAAGGCTTATGAATAAACTGCAATCTTTGAGTTTGGATTCCAATATTGTTGAATGGGTAAGGCAGTGGCTGAGTGACAGGCAACAGAGGGTTGTAGTCAATGGAGTATATTCGAAGCTTGGGCTTGTCACCAGTGGGGTACCTCAGGGATCTGTACTTGGACCCATTCTCTTTAATATTTTTTTTAGTGATATTGCAGAAGGTCTTGATGGTAAGGTATGTCTTTTTGCGGATGATACTAAGATATGTAACAGGGTTGATGTTCCAGTGGGGATAAGCCAAATGGCAAATGATTTAGGTAAACTAGAAAAATGGTCAGAGTTGTGGCAAATGACATTTAATGTGGATAAGTGCAAGATAATGCATCTTGAACGTAAAAACCCAAGGGCAGAGTACAGAATATTTGATAGAGTCCTAACCTCAACATCTGAGGAAAGGGATTTAGGGGTGATTATTTCTGAGGACTTAAAGGTAGGCAGACAATGTAATAGAGCAGCAGGAAATGCTAGCAGAATGCTTGGTTGTATAGGGAGAGGTATTAGCAGTAGAAAGAGGGAAGTGCTCATGCCATTGTACACAGGGCCGGACTGGCCCACCGGGATACCGGGAAATTTCCCGGTGGGCCGTCGGCACCTGGGGCCGGGGTGACCTGCGGCCGCAGGGAGAACTTGAAAGGCGGCCGCAGGGAAGCTCTTCATTAGGCCGCTGGGGGAGCAGGCTCTTCTGGGGGAGCAGGCTGTTCTGTCTCTGCTCCCCTTCCCTTGCGCGCTAGAAAGAGACCGGGGCAGGAATATGACGTCATATTCCGGCTCCGGTCTCATTAAGCTGCGCGTGAGGGAGGGGGAGCAGAGACAGAACAGCCTGCTCCCCCAGAAGAGCCTGCTCCCCCAGCGGCCTCATGAAGAGCTTCCCCTGCGGCCGCCTTTCAAGTTCTCCCTGTGGCCGCCAGCACAGCAATCAGTCTGCCCACCCACAGGTACCAAAAAGTATGTATGTCAGTGGGAGTGTGTGTGTGTGTCATGCTGTGTGTGTGTCTGTCTGTATCATGCTGTGTGTCTGTCTGTGTCATGCTGTGTGAGTGTGTGTGTCTGTCTGTGTCATGCTGTGTGTGTCTGTGTCATGCTGTGTGTGTCTGTCATGCTGTGTGTGTGTGTCTGTCTGTGTCATGCTGTGTGTGTCTGTGTCATGCTGTGTGTGTCTGTCATGCTGTGTGTGTGTGTCTGTCTGTGTCATGCTGTGTGTGTGTCGGTTTGTGTCATGCTGTGTGTGTGTCTGTATGTCTGTGTCGTGTGTCTGTGTCACGGTGTGTCTGTATCATGGTGTGTGTGTGTGTGTCTGTCATGCTGTGTGTGTGTGTCTGTCTGTGTCACGCTGTGTGTGTGTGTCTGTGTCATGCGGTGTGTGTGTGTGTCTGTCTGTCTGTCTGTGTCATGCCGTGTGTGTGTGTCTGTCTGTGTCATGCTGTGTGTGTGTGTCTGTCTGTGTCATGCTGTGTGTCTGTCTGTGTCATGCTGTGTGTGTCTGTTTGTGTCATGCTGTGTGTGTGTGTCTGTCTGTGTCGTGTGTGTCTGTGTCACGGTGTGTCTGTATCATGGTGTGTCTGTATCATGGTGTGTGTCTGTCATGGTGTGTGTGTCTGTCATGGTGTGTGTGCGTGTGTCAGTCGTGGTGTCTGTGTGTGTTTTTAAAAATAGTGTTTTACTCACCTTTTTTTTTTTCCAACGTCGTGCTGGTCTCTGCCTCTATGACTGAGATCATCAAGCTTGATGATCTCAGCCAATCCGCACTGACACAGGAAGCGCCTCTAGTGACCGTCTGAGTGTCTGTCACTAGAGGTGTCACTATGAAGCAATGTAAACACTGCCTTTTCTCTGCAAAGTCAGTGTTTACATTCAAAAGCCTGCCGGGACAGGCTATAGACACCAGAACCACTACATTAAGCTGTGTGTGTGTGCGCCTGCTAGTGAGCTTGCTTGCTTCCATGTGTATGTGTGTGTGTGTGTGTGCCTGCTAGTGAGTGAGCTTGTGTTTTTATGTCAATGAGCTTATGTATATTAGTGAAATTGTTTGTCTATAAGGCTGTGTATCAATGAGCTTGTGTGTGTCAGTGAGATTGTCTGTGTCTGCATGTGAGTATGCTTACTGTATAATTAAATGTTTTTCTCTGAAAGGACCAATATATTATATTAGAAAAAGCAATATATATATATATTACTCTATTATCTGGGGTGGCAAGACATATCCTTACATATTACATGCGACAATATATGGCGCAATGACTTATGGGGCTGGCATAGATTTTTTTTCCCCAGGGCTGCTTTGTATCCCCAGTCTGGCCCTGATTGTACAGAACACTGGTGAGACCTCACTTGGAGTGCTGTACACAGTACTGGAGACCATATCTTCAGAAGGATATTGATACTTTAGAGAGAGTTCAAAGACGGGCTACTAAACTGGTTCATGGATTGCAGGATAAAACTTACCAGGAAAGGTTAAAGGAACTTAACATGTATAGCTTGGAGGAAAGACGAGACAGGGGGGATATGATAGAAACATTTAAATACATAAAGGGAATCAACACAGTAAAGGAGGAGACTATATTTAAAAGAAGAAAAACTACCACAACAAGAGGACATAGTCTTAAATTAGAGGGACAAAGGTTTAAAAATAATATCAGGAAGTATTACTTTACTGAGAGGGTAGTGGATGCATGGAATAGCCTTCCAGCTGAAGTGGTAGAGGTTAACACAGTGAAGGAGTTTAAGCATGCGTGGGATAGGCATAAGGCTATCCTAGCTATAAGATAAGGCCAGGGACTAATGAAAGCATTTAGAAAACTGGGCAGACTAGATGGGCCGAATGGTTCTTATCTGCCGTCACATTCTATGTTTCTATGAATGAAAAATAATGATACATACAGTATCTCATAAAAGTGAGTACACCCCTCACAATTTTGCAAATATTTTATAATATCTTTTCATGTAACAACACTGTAGAAATTACACTCTGCTACAATGTAAAGTAGTAAGTGCACAGCCTGTATAACAGGGTAAGTTAGCTGTCCCCTCAAAATAACTCAACACACAGCCATTAATGTCTAAACCGTTGGCAAAATATTTACAAAAATGTGATGAGTGCACTCACTTTTGTGAGATACTGTACATACACCTCGGCATTCTGATGATGCTCACTTGGTATATGATGGAAACTATGGAGGTCGTGGTTTAAGTTTCACCTGAATTCGAAGTTTAATTTGGCATTGTCCCTCAACACATTTGACCATCCCATAGTTAATGAAAGCCCATTGACAGCTGCTGTAAGATAATATATATATACTACCAGGGACTTACATTATCACAAGGATCCCTCTGAAGATATAATAAAAGTTAACTCAGCTGCTTTCTAGACATATCATCAAACAATAGTGTGGGTCTGAGAGAAATTAAGCTACAGTTTTAGAATAAATAAGTTTCAAAAGATCTATCCATAAAAATTTCCATAGACGTTAATGATGACTTCTGCAATTAATGGTGATCAGTTGAAAATCTTATGGAAAATAATTAAATTAATGCCTTAATGGCAACAAGTTCAGCCTTAGTGGATAGATCTTCCAGTGATCTTGAGAAAAGGCCTTCCACTGATCGCAAGAGAAGATTGTCCAATGATGCGAGAAAAACTTTTCAGGGATAATGATAGATCGACCGGTGATAGTTGTAGAAGATTCTCCAATGAATAAGAAAGGACTTGCAGTGATGGTGAAAGGATCTTCAAGTGATACCGAGAGAAGACCTACTTGACAGAGAGAAGACTTTCCAGTGACAGGTTGGAAATATCTCCCATTGAAGGAGATAAGATCTTCCAGTGATAGAAGGTGTTATGGAAATTGCAGATTACACTCCTGTGTACAAATACAAGTATCAATAAGGCACTTACAAGTGAGTGATACATGACATTCATCGATGAAGTCATCACACAAGTCTATTATTGACGGATACACACTTTGTAAAGCCTGTAATTTTTAAGAAGGTGACAATCATAGATGTATGAAACGTTGAAAATATAGGATCTTTTTAAGAAAGTCATTAATGAAATCATACGGAGACAGAAATTAGATAGGGATCAATAATCACGTAAATCACAGTTACACCACATAACAACACTACCAGTAATGAACAACATCTAACTGACTAGAAAAGCGAATTCAATGAAAATCACTCTGCGAGCATTCTGGAACACAGCCGTGTACGTCCGTCTGTACGGGCAATTAAAAGAATATTGGGCTAATATATCTTCTACTGTAGAAAGTTCCGTACCTGAATTATACTTTGATATCCACACACTTCTGTACAATGCATGAATTAGCCAAATAAAAAAAGACTAGTCAAGCTTAAAAATTGATTCTTAAAAAAAGTTTTTTACATTTTTTATTTTTGCTGTGCATAAAAAAAATGAAAGTTTAGCTTGCGAGGTCACAATAACTTTCACAAGTGCAATGGAATGCATAAGAGAGTAATTGCACGTCGTTGACATATTCTGCACATACTAATATTGTAAAATATAACGTTGCGTGGCATTTCTAGGCTACAGCACAATTTAATAATATAATAGAGATAACAGGATAGGAGCATGTCTAGTCAGGTCTATCTAGCTAATAATCAAGAGACAGGCTAGGTGCCAACATACATCGGTGAGCTGTATAGCTAGGAGACATGCTAGGTTAAGTTATATATAAGTAAACATGCTGAACTGCAAACATGTAAAATATTGCTAACTATGGAGACACAACGATTGTTGCATGAAATTAAGCATGCCTATATCGATTTATTTCTGTATGTATGTGTGTGTCTGTATGTGTGTGTGTCTGCATATGTGTCTGTATTTGTATCTATTTGTCTGCATGTGTGTTTGTATGTGTATCTCTTTGTGTATCTGTTTGTCTGCATGTGTATCTCTTTGACTGTGTATCTGTTTATCTGCATGTGTATCAGTGTGTGCCCCTATGTACCTGTATGTGTGTCACTTCTTATATCTGTATGCATGTCATTCTGTGTATCTGAATGTTTGTTATTAAGTGTGTCTGTGTATCTGCATGCATGTCTATATGTGTATCTGTCTGTATATGTCTGTGTATCTGTGTGTTCTGTGTATCTGTTTGTCTACATATATGTCTGTGTGTGTATCTGCATATGTGTCTGCATGTGTATCTGTATGTCTCTATGTATATCTGTTTTTATGCACGTGTATCTGTATGTGTATATTTCTGTAGGTGTGTCTGTGTATTCACATGTATGTCCGTGTGTGTCTGTGTATCTGTATGTGTGACAGTGTTTGTATCTGTAGAAGTGCTGTTCTGTGTATTTGAATGTGTGTCATTCTGTGTGTGTGTGTGTGTGTGTATTTATCTGTATGTGTTATATTATACAAACCATCAGAAGTCTTAGTGACGGATCAATGTTCCATTATAACGGCTCTGCGTTTGGCAAGAGAGCCTGAGGGAAACTTCTCCACTAAAAAGGATATTGCCAACTAGAAACAGTTACTCCTGTTAGTAGTTGGATGGTGTAACGGATCGACGGGCACCCTGACTGGATACCTCCGTTGAAGGATGCTCCCAGCGCTTCCTGAGGACTCCAAGCACTGCAGCAGACACCACAACCACCGAACCATATGAATGCTCTCAAGCATATGAATGCTGTAAACAGCTGAACAGGAAAAGCATACAATCAGCTTACACTCCTGGCAATCAGCATACAATCCAATTCTCCCAATAACGAGACGACACTTTGTTTTGAGGTAAAGCAGAACTGACTGTACTGGCACATACAGCCTCTTTTATTCACAATCCACAAACATAGTACTGCCCACAGGGTTTTACAGAACAACCAATCAATACGTACAATACACACAGACACTCCCACACAAAATCCTCCCCTCTGCCTGTAATATGATTACTGAACACAATGGTTAATATAATTATCACAGGCAGAGAAATACAGTTTATACCAAATGTAATAACTTCCAAAATATACATGCCACCAACATAAAAATCACATATTCGAACTCAGCACACTTTAATTATAAACATAGTAAAAATTCAGGGAAAGTCCTATTTGACCAAATGAAGCATGGCTTTTCTGCCCAAAACCAGTTCCACAGAGTCTTCTATCCTAGAGATAATTGGGAAGTAATCCAATTATCTCCAAGGACAAAGGCAAAACTCCATTAGCCACAGGGTAGCAAAATACAATAAAATACATAAAAATATATAACTGTGCAGCTATTGCATAAAACATGTACATTCAACATATCCCCAGATAGCTTAGATCTGAGTGCACATTATGACTGAATGGCGCTCAGATCACACACATACAGTTCAATTGCCATGGAACCAAAGTCTTTCACATAGTCTTTTGTCATACGAATGGGCTATCTGGGGTAACACTGCTCACATAGGGAAAGTACAGAATGACCCGGCTTTCGGGTCTTTGCAGGGGAAAATCAAGCATTTTAACATGGGGCCATAGTCACAGGGTTGGAGGCTGGCAATCAGTCTTCTCCAATGCCCAGTGGCGAGGCTGGTTTCACCACAGATGGTATTGTGTCTAACCTAGCTAGCCGCACCACTTTTCTCAAATACAAGGAAGACCGCCTAACTGAAGCCTACAAGATCCTTTAAGGAGACCATGACCTGCATAAATGCAAGTACTCCACCATCTACATTACAAGATGTTGTGGAGTGGAGGATATGGAGAAACAATCCAGAAGATCTAATCATTGCTTAAGGAATGTTCTTGAGAGGGTGGCTGATCTTCAGGACTTTCAAGCATTTCAAAGCTCTATTGGCTGACACATTTAATGGGTTAGAGAGAGACACAGTGCATCGTCCTCTGTGCCCAAAACCAGGTCCAGAGGGATGTTATTTTAATATATAATATTATTACACCACTAAGAAGACAATCTTATCCACCCTTCTCACTCCCCCAGTCTTACAATGATTGAGCCGCTACCACCTTGCAAAAGAAAGGAGGACTTCACACCCTGACCATCTGTGGAACAATAATGTGACAGAGATTTCCACCTCATTGTACAATATAACGAGGTACTAACCATTCCAAGAAACCCCTCAGAGTGCTACTTGGTTTTTTTTACAGAGATTGAATCTGCCTATGGCCTCTGAAATTACATCTCTCCAGGGCCTAGATAAGGCTTATAAGGACTATACACCCTTCATCTGCTGGGCCTGCCAGTAGCTCATCACTCATTCCAACCTGAAGACTTGTGGGTGGGAGGGCGTTCCAGGGTTCAGGCATCCTCTTTTCTTTTCAGTTTTGGCTGATTAAGCCGGTTTTCACAGCTGAGGTTGGGACACAAGGACTTCTTCCCTCCTTTTGTTGGCTATTTTTGCTGTAGTTAATCTGTATATAGTTGTGCTTTGCCTTTTTTATTTTTTATTATTGTTATACTCCCACGATGAGCACGCTATACAACCTGAAACTATGGCGACCGGGGACAATTGTCCTATCCTTGACAATTGGTGCCAGGAATGCAGCCTGGCTTTTGTTACTATGCGTACCAACTATAAATTTTATTTTATTTTTTGGAGCATCACCCATGTCACAGTGTGCTGCCTATATACTTGGCCGTGCCTACTTGTGAGTCCGGAGGACTGCATATCGACCCAAAATTGCACTCCTAATGACAACAAAAATAATGAGGCCCTGGGGTTGTGACTCCATTTTTCTTATGTATCAACCCTCCAAAACAAGGATGATAAGTTATTGAAGGTAGATGGCCTAATTGGAGGGTAGCCGGTTACCCTGATTGGGGGTCTATGCACAAACTGTACCTAATTCTTCCTTTTATGCCCTGTTAAAGAATTATTTCACCAGCCTAGCCTAAGAGGATTGGACTTTAATTAACCCCTTAAGGACACATGACAGGTGTGACATGTCATAATTCCATTTATTCCAGAAGTTTGGTCCTTAAGGGGTTAATGGGACACTACAGTAACCAGAACAACTATAGCTTATAGTATTAGTTCTGGTGAGTAGAATCATTCCCTTCAGGCTTTTTGCTGTAAACATTGTCTTTTCTGAGAAAATGCAGTGTTTACAATACAGCCTAGTAATCACTCCACTGCCACTCCTAAGATGGCTGCTGGAGGTGCTTCCTTGGGCAGTGTTGCACACAGAGAATCATTGACATTCAGTGTCTCCACCCTCCGCATGCAGACATTGAACTTTCCTCATACAGATGCAGTGATTCAATGAATCTCTGTGACAGTCTCAGTCAATCCTATGGGAAAGCATTGTGATTGACCGACTGGGTGCCGCCGTCAATCGCTGCTTCCTAGCTGTTGCTGAGTACCATAAGCACCGTAGAGGACACCATAAGCACCGTAGCCCCTTAGCCGTCGCAGCTTGGCTGGGGTCTCGCCGTCCTTTCTCACCCTGGACCAAACTCCTGGATCCAGCTCTCAGTGAGAAGACCTCCTACAAGAGAGTATAGCAGGTATAGCAGTATAGCTCTTACAAGAGCAAGTGACTATAGCAATCCAAGAACAGGGATTTTAGCAGGTATAGCTGCTCCCTACAAACATGAGATGAGACTTTATGTTGAGGGTATGCAGTACAGTAGACACAACTGTCCTTATATGCAGGTCCCCATGCAAGGGGCCCTCCCCCTGGACCTGAGAGTAGACTGCAGCAAAAACACACTCACGATATCCCTCCCTTGTGCCTGGGAGATAATTGAATCAGCTCTGTACTAAACTCAATTATCTCCAAGCACAGAAAACATACATTTTTACAAAACCCCCAAAACACCTTTAAACACACAAAACTCAAACAGACAGTTACATCCCCTGATAGCCCTGATCTAGGTGACCAAAATATCCAAAAATCACCCAGATCGGTTCAGAGGTTCAGGATTTCCTAGAAGTCAGAATTTGACTGACCGCATGCTTGGTCCCATGCCCAAAACATTCCAGAGAATCAGGGCTTGCGGTCGGTCTAGTTCGCTAGTTTAAAAACCGAACAAACTACCGAACATAGTCAATGTTCTTATGCTGGAGCCTGTTTCCCTCATCCAGACGAACGATTCCACCGAACAGTGCCCTTCTAAGTTGCATAGAACCGGACGCAGGTCATGATGGCCCAGCGGTTTTCAGGTGTTTCTGTGTCCGATTTTAGTTCCTGGAACTCAGCGACCAAACACCACTGCCTGCGTTCATGCGAACAAGATGGTCTCCACCTCGTGGTCATTCATGCAAACAGCGGCCACCCAAACAGGCAATTAGAGCACTGCGGTTAGAATCGTTATTAATTGTTAATAGGGTTTAACAAGCTCCCTGGGGGTCTCTGGTTCGTGCGGCTGTTCGGGAACCGAACCATATGATCCCAAATGCACGAACTGAGCATTTTTAAAGTATTTAAGCCAGGTCTTTTGCAGGGGGCCATAGTCCTGGGCAGGAGGCTTGCAAGCAGGCTCCTCCAAAACCCCGTGGTGAGGTTTAGTTCGCCACACTATTGACCTGCGCCATGCTAAAGCATTTTGTTTTATTCATCCATATGTCATTTCTCTCCTTGAGGAGGTTTTGTTAATTGTTTGTATTAACACGCATGATCAACAAAATTAAAATGATATAAACCCTATTTATTAAACTGTTTCAAAACATTACATATCTCCAAAATAATGCAACACGTTTACTATATTGCACACATACCTCTCTGTTGATTTGTTTTCATAGGAAGGGCAAGCATCGCTCCCAATATATCACAATAGTTTACGTGCTGGGACAGAGAGCAGGAGAGACACATATAGGAGGGTTCTCCTGCTCTCCTCTGTCACTCAATAATTTCAGAAGATTTTTCTTAAACTCTGTTTATTTGCAAATACAATGTATGAATAGAATTTACAGTATTTTGATTTTATAGTACCATGCGAAGTATAAGGACTTGGTGAATTAAGTTAATGATCGATATAAAGAAACATTGCCCTCGGTTTGCTTCAATTCCTCATTTAACCCTAGCTTGGCCTATCAAATCACCGACTTTTAGCTCTCCCATCTCTGTGTACAGCACTGCAGCTGTCATTATTCAACATACAAACACATTGCCTACATATACAAAATGCTGCTTTACCACTGATTAAATAAAAAGCTAACTAATGATGTTGAGCATCAGGGTAATTAGCCTCATTAATTCACAAGAGTTTTGTGTAAAAATAAAAATCACACTTAATGCCACCAGCATTAAATGAGTTTTAGTACACACTAATTTTGTTGTTGAAAAGAATTTACATTAACAAAGCGACTAATTAGCTCCCTTGTAGAATAATTGCAGAGTGAAGTATTCTGCATAAAAATAAAGAAAAAAATGACAAATACGAGAAAATTGCTATTATATTCTTGTAGCCTGTTCAGATCCACCATTATATTGCATTTATTAATAGTTATTATGACCAACAATAAATTGTCATCAGAAAAGGTAAAACAAGTGGCATGCCGCCCCACAGATTGTACATTCTCTCACCTAAGTGTGTGTATACTTTATACAGACTTAACAGGTGTACTTGGCACTCTACAGGTCTGCTTTGGTCTGTTTATATTGCATATAATGACTTGGCATGTGTGCTGTGGCATATGTTGGTGATCTATACATGTTAGTAATAAATAAAACTGGTATATTTAGCACTTTACAGGTTACATTACAGTAGAGGGAGGTACAGTACGTGCAGTAGGTATACAGTGTATGTATATTATATTTATATAGCGCTAACAGGTGTACTCAGCACTTTACAGGGTACATTACAGTAGAGGGAGGTACAGTAAGTGCAATAGGTATACAGTGTATGAATATTTTATTTATATAGCGCTAACAGGTGTACTCAGCACTTTACAGGGTACATTACGGTAGAGGGAGGTACAGTAAGTGCAGTAGGTATACAGTGTATGTATATTATATTTATATAGTGCTAACAAGTGTACTCAGCACTTTACAGGTTACATTACAGTAGAGGGAGGTACAGTAAGTGCAGTAGGTATACAGTGTATGTATATTCTATTTATATAGCACTAACAGGTGTACTCAGCACTTTACAGGTTACATTACAGTAGAGGGAGGTACAGTAAGTGCAGTAGGTATACAGTGTATGTATATTCTATTTATATAGCACTAACAGGTGTACTCAGCACTTTACAGGTTACATTACAGTAGAGGGAGGTACAGTAAGTGCAGTAGGTATACAGTGTATGTATATTATATTTATATAATGCTAACAGGTGTACTCAGCACTTTACAGGTTACATTACAGTAGAGGGAGGTCCAGTAAGTGCAGTAGGTATACAGTGTATGTATATTTTATTTACATAGCGCTAACAGGTGTACTCAGCACTTTACAGGTTACATTACAGTAGAGGGAGGTACAGTAAGTGCAGTAGGTATACAGTGTATGTATATTATATTTATATAGTGCTAACAGGTGTACTCAGCACTTTACAGGTTACATTACAGTAGAGGGAGGTACAGTAAGTGCAGTAGGTATACAGTGTATGTATATTTTATTTACATAGCGCTAACAGGTGTACTCAGCACGTTACAGGTTACATTACAGTAGAGGGAAGTACAGTAAGTGCAGTAGGTATGCAGTGTATGTATATTTTATTTATATAGTGCTAACAGGTGTACTCAGCACTTTACAGGTTACATTACAGTAGAGGGAGGTACAGTAAGTGCAGTAGGTATACAGTGTATGTATATTTTATTTACATAGCGCTAACAGGTGTACTCAGCACTTTACAGGTTACATTACAGTAGAGGGAGGTACAGTAAGTGCAGTAGGTATACAGTGTATGTATATTATATTTATATAGTGCTAACAGGTGTACTCAGCACTTTACAGGTTACATTACAGTAGAGGGAGGTACAGTAAGTGCAGTAGGTATACAGTGTATGTATATTTTATTTACATAGCGCTAACAGGTGTACTCAGCACGTTACAGGTTACATTACATTAGAGGGAGGTACAGTAAGTGCAGTAGGTATACAGTGTATGTATATTTTATTTACATAGCGCTAACAGGTGTACTCAGCACTTTACAGGTTACATTACAGTAGAGGGAGGTACAGTAAGTGCAGTAGGTATACAGTGTATGTATATTTTATTTATATAGCACTAACAGGTGTACTCAGCACTTTACAGGTTACATTACAGTAGAGGGAGGTACAGTAAGTGCAGTAGGTATACAGTGTATGTATATTTTATTTATATAGCGCTAACAGGTGTACTCAGCACTTTACAGGTTATATTACAGTAGAGGGAGGTACAGTAAGTGCAGTAGGTATACAGTGTATGTATATTTTATTTACATAGCGCTAACAGGTGTACTCAGCACTTTACAGGTTACATTACAGTAGAGGGAGGTACAGTAAGTGCAGTAGGTATACAGTGTGTGTATATATTTATATAGTGCTAACAGGTGTACTCAGCACTTTACATGTTACATTACAGTAGAGGGAGGTACAGTAAGTGCAGTAGGTATACAGTGTATGTATATTTTATTTATATAGCGCTAACAGGTGTACTCAGCACTTTACAGGTTACATTACAGTAGAGGGAGGTACAGTAAGTGCAGTAGGTATACAGTGTATGTATATTTTATTTATATAGCGCTAACAGGTGTACTCAGCACTTTACAGGTTACATTACATTAGAGGGAGGTACAGTAAGTGCAGTAGGTATACAGTGTATGTATATTTTATTTACATAGCGCTAACAGGTGTACTCAGCACTTTACAGGTTACATTACAGTAGAGGGAGGTACAGTAAGTGCAGTAGGTATACAGTGTATGTATATTTTATTTATATAGCACTAACAGGTGTACTCAGCACTTTACAGGTTACATTACAGTAAGGGGAGGTACAGTAAGTGCAGTAGGTATACAGTGTATGTATATTTTATTTATATAGCGCTAACAGGTGTACTCAGCACTTTACAGGTTACATTACAGTAGAGGGAGGTACAGTAAGTGCAGTAGGTATACAGTGTATGTATATTTTATTTACATAGCGCTAACAGGTGTACTCAGCACTTTACAGGTTACATTACAGTAGAGGGAGGTACAGTAAGTGCAGTAGGTATACAGTGTGTGTATATATTTATATAGTGCTAACAGGTGTACTCAGCACTTTACAGGTTACATTACAGTAGAGGGAGGTACAGTAAGTGCAGTAGGTATACAGTGTATGTATATTTTATTTATATAGCACTAACAGGTGTACTCAGCACTTTACAGGTTACATTACAGTAGAGGGAGGTACAGTAAGTGCAGTAGGTATACAGTGTATGTATATTTTATTTATATAGCGCTAACAGGTGTACTCAGCACTTTACAGGTTACATTACAGTAGAGGGAGGTACAGTAAGTGCAGTAGGTATACAGTGTATGTATATTTTATTTATATAGTGCTAACAGGTGTACTCAGCACTTTACAGGTTACATTACAGTCGAGGGAGGTACAGTAAATGCAGTAGGTATACAGTGTATGTATATTTTATTTACATAGCGCTAACAGGTGTACTCAGCACTTTACAGGTTACATTACAGTAGAGGGAGGTACAGTAAGTGCAGTAGGTATACAGTGTGTGTATATATTTATATAGCGCTAACAGGTGTACTCAGCACTTTACAGGTTACATTACATTAGAGGGAGGTACAGTAAGTGCAGTAGGTATACAGTGTATGTATATTTTATTTACATAGCGCTAACAGGTGTACTCAGCACTTTACAGGTTACATTACAGTAGAAGGAGGTACAGTAAGTGCAGTAGGTATACAGTGTATGTATATTTTATTTATATAGCGCTAACAGGTGTACTCAGCACTTTACAGGTTACATTACAGTAGAGGGATGCACAGTAACTGCAGTAGGTATACAGTGTATGTATAGTTTATTTATATAGCGCTAACAGGTGTACTCAGCAATTTACAGGTTACATTACAGTAGAGGGAGGTACAGTAAGTGCAGTAGGTATACAGTGTATGTATATTTTATTTATATAGCACTAAGAGGTGTACTCAGCACTTTACAGGTTACATTACAGTAGAGGGAGGTACAGTAAGTGCAGTAGGTATACAGTGTATGTATATTTTATTTATATAGTGCTAACAGGTGTACTCAGCACTTTACAGGTTACATTACAGTAGAGGGAGGTACAGTAAGTGCAGTAGGTATACAGTGTATGTATATTTTATTTACATAGCGCTAACAGGTGTACTCAGCACTTTACAGGTTACATTACAGTAGAGGGAGGTACAGTAAGTGCAGTAGGTATACAGTGTATGTATATTATATTTATATAGTGCTAACAGGTGTACTCAGCACTTTACAGGTTACATTACAGTAGAGGGAGGTACAGTAAGTGCAGTAGGTATACAGTGTATGTATATTTTATTTACATTGCGCTAACAGGTGTACTCAGCACGTTACAGGTTACATTACAGTAGAGGGAGGTACAGTAAGTGCAGTAGGTATACAGTGTTGTATATATTTATATAGCGCTAACAGGTGTACTCAGCACTTTACAGGTTACATTACATTAGAGGGAGGTACAGTAAGTGCAGTAGGTATACAGTGTATGTATATTTTATTTACATAGCGCTAACAGGTGTACTCAGCACTTTACAGGTTACATTACAGTAGAGGGAGGTACAGTAAGTGCAGTAGGTATACAGTGTATGTATATTTTATTTATATAGCACTAACAGGTGTACTCAGCACTTTACAGGTTACATTACAGTAGAGGGATGTACAGTAACTGCAGTAGGTATACAGTGTATGTATAGTTTATTTATATAGCGCTAACAGGTGTACTCAGCACTTTACAGGTTACATTACAGTAGAGGGAGGTACAGTAAGTGCAGTAGGTATACAGTGTATGTATATTTTATTTATATAGCGCTAACAGGTGTACTCAGCACTTTACAGGTTACATTACAGTAGAGGGAGGTACAGTAAGTGCAGTAGGTATACAGTGTGTGTATATATTTATATAGCGCTAACAGGTGTACTCAGCACTTTACAGGTTACATTACAGTAGAGGGAGGTACAGTAAGTGCAGTAGGTATACAGTGTATGTATATTTTATTTATATAGCACTAACAGGTGTACTCAGCACTTTACAGGTTACATTACAGTAAGGGGAGGTACAGTAAGTGCAGTAGGTATACAGTGTATGTATATTTTATTTATATAGCGCTAACAGGTGTACTCAGCACTTTACAGGTTACATTACAGTAGAGGGAGGTACAGTAAGTGCAGTAGGTATACAGTGTATGTATATTTTATTTACATAGCGCTAACAGGTGTACTCAGCACTTTACAGGTTACATTACAGTAGAGGGAGGTACAGTAAGTGCAGTAGGTATACAGTGTGTGTATATATTTATATAGTGCTAACAGGTGTACTCAGCACTTTACAGGTTACATTACAGTAGAGGGAGGTACAGTAAGTGCAGTAGGTATACAGTGTATGTATATTTTATTTATATAGCACTAACAGGTGTACTCAGCACTTTACAGGTTACATTACAGTAGAGGGAGGTACAGTAAGTGCAGTAGGTATACAGTGTATGTATATTTTATTTATATAGCGCTAACAGGTGTACTCAGCACTTTACAGGTTACATTACAGTAGAGGGAGGTACAGTAAGTGCAGTAGGTATACAGTGTATGTATATTTTATTTATATAGTGCTAACAGGTGTACTCAGCACTTTACAGGTTACATTACAGTCGAGGGAGGTACAGTAAATGCAGTAGGTATACAGTGTATGTATATTTTATTTACATAGCGCTAACAGGTGTACTCAGCACTTTACAGGTTACATTACAGTAGAGGGAGGTACAGTAAGTGCAGTAGGTATACAGTGTGTGTATATATTTATATAGCGCTAACAGGTGTACTCAGCACTTTACAGGTTACATTACATTAGAGGGAGGTACAGTAAGT
Source organism: Pelobates fuscus (assembly GCF_036172605.1). Lineage (NCBI taxonomy): Eukaryota > Metazoa > Chordata > Amphibia > Anura > Pelobatidae > Pelobates > Pelobates fuscus. Next base: position 14,467,884 of record NC_086321.1, on the reverse strand, counting down.
GCAGTAGGTATACAGTGTATGTATATTTTATTTACATAGCGCTAACAGGTGTACTCAGCACTTTACAGGTTACATTACAGTAGAAGGAGGTACAGTAAGTGCAGTAGGTATACAGTGTATGTATATTTTATTTATATAGCGCTAACAGGTGTACTCAGCACTTTACAGGTTACATTACAGTAGAGGGATGCACAGTAACTGCAGTAGGTATACAGTGTATGTATAGTTTATTTATATAGCGCTAACAGGTGTACTCAGCAATTTACAGGTTACATTACAGTAGAGGGAGGTACAGTAAGTGCAGTAGGTATACAGTGTATGTATATTTTATTTATATAGCACTAAGAGGTGTACTCAGCACTTTACAGGTTACATTACAGTAGAGGGAGGTACAGTAAGTGCAGTAGGTATACAGTGTATGTATATTTTATTTATATAGTGCTAACAGGTGTACTCAGCACTTTACAGGTTACATTACAGTAGAGGGAGGTACAGTAAGTGCAGTAGGTATACAGTGTATGTATATTTTATTTACATAGCGCTAACAGGTGTACTCAGCACTTTACAGGTTACATTACAGTAGAGGGAGGTACAGTAAGTGCAGTAGGTATACAGTGTATGTATATTATATTTATATAGTGCTAACAGGTGTACTCAGCACTTTACAGGTTACATTACAGTAGAGGGAGGTACAGTAAGTGCAGTAGGTATGCAGTGTATGTATATTTTATTTACATTGCGCTAACAGGTGTACTCAGCACGTTACAGGTTACATTACAGTAGAGGGAGGTACAGTAAGTGCAGTAGGTATACAGTGTGTGTATATATTTATATAGCGCTAACAGGTGTACTCAGCACTTTACAGGTTACATTACATTAGAGGGAGGTACAGTAAGTGCAGTAGGTATACAGTGTATGTATATTTTATTTACATAGCGCTAACAGGTGTACTCAGCACTTTACAGGTTACATTACAGTAGAGGGAGGTACAGTAAGTGCAGTAGGTATACAGTGTATGTATATTTTATTTATATAGCACTAACAGGTGTACTCAGCACTTTACAGGTTACATTACAGTAGAGGGATGTACAGTAACTGCAGTAGGTATACAGTGTATGTATAGTTTATTTATATAGCGCTAACAGGTGTACTCAGCACTTTACAGGTTACATTACAGTAGAGGGAGGTACAGTAAGTGCAGTAGGTATACAGTGTATGTATATTTTATTTATATAGCGCTAACAGGTGTACTCAGCACTTTACAGGTTACATTACAGTAGAGGGAGGTACAGTAAGTGCAGTAGGTATACAGTGTGTGTATATATTTATATAGCGCTAACAGGTGTACTCAGCACTTTACAGGTTACATTACATTAGAGGGAGGTACAGTAAGTGCAGTAGGTGTACAGTGTATGTATATTTTATTTATATAGCACTAACAGGTGTACTCAGCACTTTACAGGTTACATTAGAGTAGAGGGAGGTACAGTAAGTACAGTAGGTATACAGTGTATGTATATTGTATTTAAATAGCGCTAACAGGTATACTCAGCACTTTACAGGTTACATTACAGTAGAGGGAGGTACAGTAAGTGCAGTAGGTATACAGTGTATGTATATTTTATTTATATAGCACTAACAGGTGTACTCAGCACTTTACAGGTTACATTACAGTAGAGGGAGGTACAGTAAGTACAGTGTATGTATATTTTATTTACATAGCACTAACAGGTGTACTCAGCACTTTACAGGTTACATTACAGTAGAGGGAGGTACAGTAAGTGCAGTAGGTATACAGTGTATGTCTATTTTATTTATTTAGAGCTAACAGGTGTACTCAGCACTTTACAGGTTACATTACAGTAGAGGGAGGTACAGTAAGTGCAGTAGGTATACAGTGTATGTATATTTTATTTATATAGCACTAACAGGTGTACTCAGCACTTTACAGGTTACATTACAGTAGAGGGAGGTACAGTAAGTGCAGTTGGTATACAGTGTATGTCTATTTTATTTATATAGAGCTAACAGGTGTACTCAGCACTTTACAGGTTACATTACAGTAGAGGGAGGTACAGTAAGTGCAGTAGGTATACAGTGTATGTATATTTTATTTATATAGCACTAACAGGTGTACTCAGCACTTTACAGGTTACATTACAGTAGAGGGAGGTACAGTAAGTGCAGTAGGTATACAGTGTATGTATATTTTATTTATATAGCACTAACAGGTGTACTCAGCACTTTACAGGTTACATTACAGTAGGGGGAGGTACAGTAAGTGCAGTAGGTATGCAGTGTATGTATATTTTATTTATATAGCACTAACAGGTGTACTCAGCACTTTACAGGTTACATTACAGTAGGGGGAGGTACAGTAAGTGCAGTAGGTATACAGTGTATGTATATTTTATTTATATAGCACTAACAGGTGTACTCAGCACTTTACAGGTTACATTACAGTAGGGGGAGGTACAGTAAGTGCAGTAGGTATACAGTGTATGTATATTTTATTTATATAGCACTAACAGGTGTACTCAGCACTTTACAGGTTACATTACAGTAGGGGGAGGTACAGTAAGTGCAGTAGGTATACAGTGTATGTATATTTTATTTATATAGCACTAACAGGTGTACTCAGCACTTTACAGGTTACATTACAGTAGGGGGAGGTACAGTAAGTGCAGTAGGTATACAGTGTATGTTTAGTATATTTATATAGCGCTAACAGGTGTACTCAGCACTTTACAGGTTACATTACAGTAGAGGGAGGTACAGTAAGTGCAGTAGGTATACAGTGTATGTATATTTTATTTATATAGTGCTAACAGGTGTACTCAGCACTTTACAGGTTACATTACAGTAGAGGGAGGTACAGTAAGTGCAGTAGGTATACAGTGTATGTATATTTTATTTACATAGCGCTAACAGGTGTACTCAGCACGTTACAGGTTACATTACAGTAGAGGGAAGTACAGTAAGTGCAGTAGGTATGCAGTGTATGTATATTTTATTTATATAGTGCTAACAGGTGTACTCAGCACTTTACAGGTTACATTACAGTAGAGGGAGGTACAGTAAGTGCAGTAGGTATACAGTGTATGTATATTTTATTTACATAGCGCTAACAGGTGTACTCAGCACTTTTCATGTTACATTACAGTAGAGGGAGGTACAGTAAGTGCAGTAGGTATACAGTGTATGTATATTATATTTATATAGTGCTAACAGGTGTACTCAGCACTTTACATGTTACATTACAGTAGAGGGAGGTACAGTGAGTGCAGTAGGTATACAGTGTATGTATATTTTATTTATATAGTGCTAACAGGTGTACTCAGCACTTTACAGGTTACATTACAGTAGAGGGAGGTACAGTAAGTGCAGTAGGTATACAGTGTATATATATATATATATATATATATATATATATATTATTATTATTATTATTATTGCCATTTATATAGCGCCAACAGATTCCGTAGCGCTTTACAATATTTTGAGAGGGGGGGATGTAACAATAAATAAGACAATTCAAGAAAACTTACAGGAATAATAGGTTGAAGAGGACCCTGCTCAAATGAGCTTACAGTCTATAGGAGGTGGGGCATTAGAAACATTAGGATGGGAAATATCAAGTAGGAGTGAAGCAGAGCTGGAGGAGAGAGCAAAGCACTCTGTAATGGCAGATACTCCCCCTGCTGCCTGAAAAAAATAAAATAATAAAAGATTAAAACAATTTAAAATAACATAATATATACTTAGATATATATAGATTTATTATATATGTGATCTAAGTATATATATACACATACATACACACACTGTCTAAGTGTATTTTAATATTAATATCAAGATACACGTAGAATGATATTGATTAAATATATAGAATTATATATATATATATTTATATCTAATATAAAATATGTAAATACATAAAAAAATTATAATATATATGTGTAATTTCCTTCTAACTGTATTTTAAAATTAATATATATATATGATATCAAAATACACGTAGAACGAAATAATATATATATATATCTATATACATAAGTATATACGTGTATATCACTATATCTATATATACCTATATATAAATAAAAATAATTTAAAAAAATTATATACATATATCTACACATATATATGTAAGCAACCAGAATATTACATTGAGCCCAGTATCTTACAGGAAACCAATGCAGAGACCGACAGAGAGGAGGCTTTGGTACGTTTGGGCGGACAGGAAAATGTGCCTCTCGCCACGGCATTCAGTCTCCACAACAGCCAACGTGGAAGAACGATGGAAAATAAACCCCAGGCTCTTCATTTGAGAAACGCGATACTGCCGAATGACAGTTTTGGTGATTTCTTAGACATTTAAGACCATCATGAGTTCGTAAAGACAAAGATTAGTCGGGGGATTTTACCTTTCTCTACAAACCAAATAGACACTCAAAACATGACAGCTACAGTGAGCGAGATTTTTAATAGAGGTTAAACTTTAGGTCAATTTAAAGTGGGATTATCTGAGAATCGAAAGTGAAATAGCTGATATAAAATAATAGCAGAAAAAAGCAGACAGAACATTTTTCATAATTCTCTATTTTGACCAAACATTAGTTTTTATGTACTTTTTCTCCTCTTGACAAAACTTGTGAAAAAGGCCGAGCGACCTCTGCCAAGTGCTGTCATTTCCCCAGCCGTTGCTGTGATAATGTGTTCTAGAGTGCAAGCTCATTTGCCCAAGGACTTCTTCACCACTTGTCTCCGTTAATATTCTGTATGTCGATTATTTGTTATCAATGTTCTCCTTTCTATAATTGTAAAGCTCTGCACAATATACTGGTGATCTATAAAATACTAATAATGATTATTTTTCTCATGACGAGACAATATCTATGGAGAGTCCAGCGGTCTTGCGTCACATCTTGCGTCACAGCTCGGAAGTCTTGCACAGTTGAAACTTTGGCTAATGAAACAATGTCACTATTTCCACTATCATTTACTGTCTTCTATTGTCTATGGAAAATTTGCGAAGTTGGAAAAATAGCCAAGTTTGTTTTTTAAATGTTGGCATCTCACCTGACAACAGACCATGTACCTCTCTTTAGTAGATAAATTGCAAGGGGTTAAAATGAATGCAAACAATAACTCGCGTCGCGATTAGAATTAAATGTATACTTAGAAAAAGTCTTAAATAAAGCGCAAAGTTCTAGGAGACAGTGAGCTTTGGCAGACAACGCAGCAGATAGATACGGTTTGTGACAGGGCCTCTAGAAATGATTTTAACAATCGCCTGGTGAAAAGGACGAATGCCTTGTTGAGGACGAATGCCTTGTTGAATTTGTAAAGATTGAGCGAAGTATACCAAGTAATGATTAGAACGTCTATTCTGGGAATCATAGTTCTAAACATCTTTACAATTCACTGAAGGGTCATTTTTGCGACATATTATTTGTATATTTAAGTAGCGCACAATTAAAGCACCGGGCCCTTTTTACTTCCATTTAGCACAGCTCTGATAGTCAAAACAAGGAGCACAAGTGCATTATTACTGCTCTTTCGTTTGCAGAAAACCCGGCTCAATTAGACTGGTGCAGTGTTGATTTTTATTCCTCTTTGACTGTTGCACTTGAATACCTTGTAAAAAGCCCCCTTTTATTTTCTTCCCGTCCACAATCATTTTAATGGAATACGTTTATTGTTGTGTATTTAAAATACAATGAGAGTGCAGAGATGAGCAAGCTAAACAAACAGTCGTATTCTAAGCGTATGAAAAGCCTCTTCAGCTGCCCCTCTCCCACTGATGAACAAAATATGGTCTCAATTCACTCCAAACTTTTTGTGGTTTTCTCGCTAATTTGTATTGTTTTCATTAAGTCAAACAGAAAGGAAAGATGGTAATAAAAAGGGACCATGAATATCACATCGGGCTTTTAAAAAAGAAACTTTAAATGACACTTCTCCTTCACCACATGACGGATTACGTTCTCCGCACATTTTGCAGCATTTTGTCTCCAGAAAATCCTGTTGAAATATTTCATGGTGGATAAAGATATAGTTATCTGCACTCTCTCCTAAATCCCGATGTATATTTAAACAAATGGAGGTAATTTAGTTACTCCAATGGCCATTGGAGGGAATGCCCACCTGCCAACGTCAAGGCAGACCCCCTCAGGTGGGTCCTACACTGACCTTTCACCTTTTGAGTTGTTGAGCTTATGGCAAAGATATCTCTATCTCTCATACTGGATGTATTGGGGCTGATATGTACTGTGGTCATTGCTGCCGCCTAGGAGTGAGTGCAGGACTTGTTTTTTGTATTTGGATAAAAGATATTCATGTTAATTTTAGTTCATATCATTGTATGCAGGCAAAGTTGCTAGTACTAGTGAATTTTCTAAAGTCAATTCTACCATAATCACAGAGAGATTAAAGTAATGCATTAATGGTTAATTCAGGCTAGCCAATGGCAAGGAAAAATTCACCCCCGTAAGCCCCCTTTCAGGCCTACCAAGTAGTGTAGGACTTAGAATTTTCAGTCTAACAATAATTTCAAATAAGTGAAATCACCAATTAACATGTTAATATAATTCTATGTATCAAGAAATGATCCACAGTTTCACATCCTGGATACATTATTCTTCAAAGTTTACATGTTGCATCTACCTCAATAAATACCTTTCAGGTGGAGTACATGAAGGTTCTATTCCGTGTCGTCTCCTCTTTTCACTTTACCTTTGGGAAAGTTGGTAGCATTTTGATAGACTAGCAACACCTATATATGGAATACACATTGTCTGTCCTTGTTGCTCTCTTGTTCTCTCTCCGCATATCACTAAAGCACAGTACTATAGTGGGTCGTAACCGGTCAAAGTAAGAGTGTTCATTTTTAATGTTAGCACAACGCCTTATTTAGTATCTGGAGTGTAGACATCTAGATGAGCTTGTAGCATTTTTATCGTGACGCTCAGTAGAAGATATGAGCAAAACGAGCCAGAGAATGACACTACACACAACACACAGCCACACTCTGAACTTCTTACAGTACCCGTACCGGAGACACTTTCAAATAAAGCTCCTTAATACCAGATAAGTCCAGATTGGCCACCTTGGCACCCCAGCTACTGTAGACTTTAACTCCAATGAGCCATAGGTAGCTCACACTTGTTCCATGATCAACTCCTCCAAATGTCATGGTTAACCTCCAAAAATAATTAAATAAGATGATTGTTAATACACTGTGTAATCAAGAAATACCCTTAAATACTCTAGAAGCTATGAAGACCACATGAATCGTCTGTAAAGTCCTGTTAGCTTGATGTTTATTGATTTACAGTTAGATTTTGTGTTTGTGAGTGTTTTTTTGTAAATCGATAACAATGCACGTCGATGCACAAGCAGGGGCATCGCTTAGAGCTAGTCTGTAGTGAGCTTGTTGGTGTGTAAGTGAGCTTGTCTGTAGCGAGCTTGTGGGTGTGTAAGTGAGCTTTTCTGTAGTGAGCTTGTGGGTGTGTAAGTGAGCTTGTCTGTAGTGAGCTTGTGGGTGTGTAAGTGAGCTTGTCTGTAGCAAGCTTGTGTGTGTGTCAGTGAGTTTTTCTTGTCATTGATCTCAGCCATGGAGGCGGGCCTAGCCGTGGCGAAATTGGCACGGCGTGGGGAAGTAGGTGAGTAAAAACACCTTTCTCACACACACACACACACACACATTTTCCACGCACATACAAATTGCTAGTTTTATTTTAATTTAAATCCACCCAGCCTCCCTACCTTTGGGAGAGCTGAGTGGATCTTTCCCTGGCTTCCAGTGCAGCTTCTCTCTAATCTTCCTGTTTCTCTCTGCTCCCCTGCTCCTGTAGTGATGCCGGAGTGACATCATGTCACTAAACAGCGCGCAAGGGAGCAGAGTGGAACTGCAGAAAGGTTATTGCCCCCCGCAGCGGCCGGTTTCACTGGTTCCTACGCAGCTTAGCAAAGGGCTGACAAATCCCAGGCACCAGGGAGACATTTCTTGTCACCACGGAGCCCTGTATGTATGTGTTTTATAACTGCCCCCCTACTTTTGTCCTTGGCCCCTCATATGGAGCCTGGAGATGCCACTGCCTCTAAACACCACATTGTGGGTGTCATGTCGTTGTGACATGATGTAAATCGTTTGGTAAGGTGTGTCTCAGGCTGATGGCTTTCCGCTCACACAGACACCGCGGGATCTCTGGCTTTTTGTTAACACGGCATCATATGGCGGAGTACTCGTAGACATCTTGGGCTTTCACGTTTCACCACCGCACTGTGCTGACAAACGACATGGTGCATCTGCAACTAAGTATTTATATCTTTTTATCTCTTATACATAAACTGGACTGCAGACATGTTTACCGGATGCAAATCGACAGATTATATCAGCGTCTGTGCACTCTCCATGAGGCATTTTATTTCGATGTTCTCTAATTGGAATAAGTTCTGTCGACTTAAAGGTTTCATCTATAAAATTGCCCCTAGAATTCAAAGAACTTAAAATGTTATACAGTAGCGTTACTACTTTACTCAGCATTTTATTTATTTCTTTTTTTAAAGTAAGTAAATTATTCTAATCTCTGGATGGATGGCGCTTTTATCTGGATCAACCACTTAAAATCATATTAAGGTGCAAACATTCTGAACCAAGGTTTGCATCTATTATCAGAAATATAATATGACTTCTATAGTTTAAAAAATGAAAACACGTTCCAATAGGTTTTGTTTTGAATTCAGGTATTTGTATTGTGTTTTGTAATGTGGTTAGAGCGAGCCCAGAGTCTGTGGAACCCGGGTACAAAGTTTTCTTCAGAGTCCTGTAGATGTGGCTAAATTAGCACCTCCCTCCCAGGTTAGGTGTTGTGGTGTCCAGGGTATAGGTTGGGGGTCGCGGCGCAGGTTAAGGGAAAGCATTCACGGATCTAGGTAAATCTAGGTAAAACTGAACATCTCATGGGGAATAAAGGAAGGTAAAAATAAAATAAACACTGTTTAACCCCTTAAGGACACATGACATGTGTGACATGTCATGATTCCCTTTTATTCCAGAAGTTTGGTCCTTAAGGGGTTAAGCAGAGATATGGGCTTTTATTTACACACCGCCCCTTAAAAATGTTTTATGAATATTTGTCAACAAATATAAATGAAGTCGATGTTATAATTTAACAAATTAAATTTAACTTGCAATAATAACCAAGCTAATTAAAAAAAAACAATCTGCCTAAATATGCAGCAAGTTTTAAGCCTCTCACTACCAAGTGATTTGCACAGCCGATAAGGAAACCTAATGTGCATGCGCGTCGAGTGCCCCCTATGGAGATTTAAAAGACACTGGATGACATTATGCAAAGCGGTAGGACTTCCAGCGTCATTTCATGGAGTCAAACTCTGTGAAAGGCCAGGAAACACCTCTAGAGGCTGCCTTCTCGGAAGCTGCAATGTTTTACAATACAGAGCTAAAATGACAGGGAAACTGTGCTCAGACCACTTCAATGAGATAAAGTGGTCTCGGTGCCTATAGTGTCCCTTTAATGACAAAACTATATCTTCGAGGGGCTATTTTCCCCATATATTAACACATATTTTTAATAATATTATTAAAATGCTAAGAGATGCATGTATAAAGGCATGGGTGCCTCCCATTTATAAACACTATATGGCGTTTTAATAGTTTTTTTAAAGTTAATTCTACGCTGCTGCTTCCAATATTTTGTTTTAAATCATCGGCTGGCAGAGAGGGGATCAGCATTCTGGAATTAGGAATAATAATGTTTGAGAAATTCCCACATGCCAATAATAAACCTGTTTGATGTACTGTAGAACACAAGGACAGTCTGCATTTCCTGGCCGGATGTTTTATCAGAGTGTGAGGGCTGTTATCACGGCCACGTTAACATTGCGAGTGCTTGGTATGCAATCAGGATAAATCTAATGCGTATTAGGAAATGTAGCAGTGCAGCCCGGTAGCTGAATGGCAGTGAGACTGGAGGCTATTTGAATACTGATGGGCCCTTCACTTTATTTCCATTAATGACATGCTCATCAAGGGCACACAATGGGGCCGCCTGCCTGTCACCGTGCGCTGGCAATGCAAGCTTGTCACTCCCCAGGAACGTTCAGAGTCCGGTGAGCTGATAACAAGTACTCTGGGTAGACAGGTGCTTCCGCTTGCTGGGACATGGTCTGTTCTCTCCCAGAAACCCACCTCTTCCTCTGCTCCACGGCCGTGACAGACACCATGATATGCATGAATTAACAGCCCTATCACGCCGGGCGGCTGTCTGCGGTCAAAGCAGAAAATAATAGTTGTCACAAGGAATTGCAGAATAATGGCTGTGTGTTAGCAGACATGGTGTGGGCAACTGTAAAAAGGCTGAGATTTAAGGGGAGGGGGATTATCTTTTATCACTGTTTTATTCTCCAGAACATGCAAGGCTGTTATACTTGAATCCACGGTACATACATGTTCGCATGCAAGAGGGCTACTAATGGAAAATAGGTGACACAGCCTTGTGTAGGGCCATTTAAATTAGCTCTGCATAGCAACCTGAAGAGGCATGCTTGCCAATCTGTGATCAGGAAGGGGGTAAGCTGCTTGGTTAATCACACGGTACCTCGGGCATCCCTGAGAACTGGACTGCCGGAGATAAAATGCAGGCCATGCCCCTGCTCCAATAATCAAATAAAACGTGTAAAAACTGGACATTCAGTAGGTATGACAGTCAGACTTTGGCTTTGCAGGTCATAATCATTATGAGATTTAACTCACATGGACATCATCAAAATTAAAGGTAAGCCAGTATTAGGACTAAGGAGACACTGATTGGCTGAGATTTAGCTGACCAATGTCAGTCAATCAGCGGCGCCGCTGCCCAATTCTGCAAGAGCCTTCCGGTTTAAATATTTTGAGAGGCATAAAGATTCCGTGCTGGAATTTGTGGTGAGCCAGTGCTAAACCTAATGGCACCCTAACAACTTCATTTATATGACATAGTTATAGTGCTTGGTGTGTTTACATATAGGCATGCATACATACTGACATTCATACTGAAATACATACACACAATGACATACATCCAGATACATACATTCTGACATACACACACTCATTACACTTACCTTTTTTGCAGGAGGGTGGCTCTCCCCTCCTGCGCGGAGGGAGCTGGGAGGAAGTGACCGGCCATCACTTCCTACCAGCACTACTTTCCGGCTGCAATTTTTTAAAGGGGCCTGGTCGCACTATTGCATCGCAGCGCTGACCGGGCCCCTGAAGATATTAGGGGCCACCTGGTGGGCCCCATCAGTGTACAGGCCCCCGGCGCAGTTCCTCCGCTACACATGGGGCCCAGGCCCATGGTTGTCACCCCCTGATGGTGGTCCTGCCTCTGTACATCGCTAAAGGGCCACAGTAAGTCCAATGGGGGGGATCACTACAATTGTTGTTAGTAAAGGCACTGCTCACCACCTGCCATGTATTTGGTATGAAACATAATATGTAGAAATCCACACCTTCATCCTCATCCTTTATTGGCAGAGAGGGGACAATAATAAACCCTCTGGTGGTCTATTAGGATCCAATGTGGATTCCCTGGTCTAGCTTCAGGACTTCTGGTCTGTAAGGACATCAGGGTGCAGGCTGTGAATTCGGTCTGAGCTCGGCCCTAAGATGCTGCCTTGGCCGTCTAATGGATAATCCGGGTCTGCTTTCTGAGACCAAATCTGAATGTTGTGAGCGTAAAGCAGACATTCACGGCAGATCTTCGATATACTTTTCAACTGTCCTGAGTTGGAAGGACCGTCCTGACAAATAAACTGATTGGGCCTTTGTGTGGCTTGTCTCTATGCTTGGCACATTTTTACACTAAGGAGAACTCTTTGTAAAATATAGCTTGAGGGTTTTTTCCCACACATTTATGTGTAAGGAACAATTCTGGAGGGGAGATTTTTTTCCATTTATTTTATATATTTTATATCCCCCTTAAAGTGATTTATAATTTTTATTTAATTGCAGCTTATATGCTTTTTTTTTTTTTTAAATCTATTTATGTATGGTATACAAATAGGAGAGGGGTAATCAAATGTCAGTAGGATAAGAAAATGTTTCACTTAAAACCATCTATACTTTACATCCAAATTGCTATCCCATTTAACACTAAGCGTTATCAAACTCCGCATCTAGTAAGAGGTTGTTATCTCCATTGACTACCCGCAGGATTGTTCCAGTCAGTCGTCTAGATAACTTGTTATATAGTTATATGATATGGAGCTTTATACAAATAGCCCTTTTATTTGTGGGTCTTTCGAATGGTTTTTTGTATGTACTTGGTATGTATTTATTATGTATCCGCCATATTATTATTAGTAGTAATGTTTCTCCCTCCCCGTTTCCCGCCCACTCCCACTTACCTATATATTATTTCTAACATCATTGGACTATCATTGGATTGCGGCCAGCCGGAACATCACAGTAAGAAACTGTGAACTAATTGTGGGGTGTATTTAAGAGGGAGGGATATTTTTATGTATTTTGCACTTCTCTTTTGAACGAGAAACAGTCCGAGTGGGCTGAAACGCGTAGGATTGATTTTACCTGCATTTGATGCCAGCTGTTTTTTTTACTTCTGTGTGAATACAAGTGAATACATTTTTATACTATATATTAGATCTTCAGTTATCTTATTTTGGATGCACGCTATTTTTCATGTAATCGAGACCCACAATATCCAGAATCAAGAAAGAGACACAAAGATCTCAAAAGATTCCTGAATGCTCATTTTTTTACTACAAAGTGTGAATGACCCATAAATATTATCCTATTTAGGCTCCACAGTGTTGCACTATGTTTTATTCTTATCTCCCCTAGCTGGATTCACCCTATATATTGTATGGATGGGAGCTATTCACAGGTTAATTGATACGCTTTTATGAAGAAGTGGGTTTTTAATGATTTTTTGAAGGAGTGGAGACTGGGTGAGTATCTAACGGAGGAGGAAAGTGTGTTCCACAGGAACGGTGCAGCCCTGGAGAAGTCTTGAAGGCGAGCATCAGAGGTGGGAGTACAGACAGAAGATGTGTAAGGGCCTAGACGGGACATACTTGTGTATTAGGGAGGATAGAAAAGTATTCTGGTACCAGCTACTGACACCAGGGTTACCCGACTGATGCCATGTTACAGCTGGACCCAGGAGCCCAGCTTTCTATAAACCAATTAACGGCGTGGAGCAGGTTTAGCACATTTGGATAATTAGTTACTATACTAATTAACCAAGAAAACATATAACCAGTGCATATTTACCCTCAAACCAGTCGTGGAATGCCATTTTCTACACTATAGATTCCCAAATGTTGTGCACTACGAATCCCATGATTCTTTACCAGAGTCTAGGATGGCAAGATATCTTAGAAGTTGTAGTTCACCTAAATATGGTAATCTACAAAGTGGACATCGCTGCTCTACAACCTGCGTTGGGAGATCATTTAGTTTTCATTATAAATTATTTATTTAAAATTAAAAAAAAATGGCTGCAATTCACTTATGATAGTATATGAAATAATATACTGGTATTGTGAACACACAGTTATTATATCTTGATTAGACATCCATCAAGACAGATTTTCGAATTATTTTGCTTATAGCTGTTAACATTTATACTGCAGGTAGCATTTTTCCAATGATAAAAGACTGTTTGTGCTCGTTTTGCACTTGACACATCGGATATGTACGTACCGTAATGGTAACACGCCAACCAAAGTGCAGACATCACTAAAAGGAATTAATCATGGCTAAGGGTCTGACTTGTCTAATAATTCTCTCTAGACAAGGAGTACAATCCTGCTCATGGAACGCAAGCCGACAAGGCTGTTTATATAAAACGTTACTTAAAAAACACGGTATTGAAAACTAAAAATAATGCAGGACTTCATCCCTGCCAAGCAGAGCTTTTAATGGTATAATGGCCAGCGAAATCTCGTATAGCGTAGAGAGCTACTGACTAAACTTACAACATAAAACCCCCCTGCTGTCATTTTTTATAGGAACAGTAAAACATTTTATTGAATTTATGAGCTACATAATAGCCATGGAGAATGGAACTTGAATTAGAACCAACTCTAAAGTATAATCCCAACTATAAACCCTTCTATTGCACTGTTCCTTCGGCTTTTACTCAAGCTTTTTTATTTTACCAAGAGACTGCATTACCATCAAATTGTTCATCACACTGCCTAGCCGTGAGTTCGCAGCTTACATAAATCCAGCACCTTCCTGGGAGCACAGACATTTTGCATTGGACAATGGAGGCATCATTGAAAAACGGTCTGTTGGTTAACCTCTTGGAGCCCTGCATGGAGATTATTGTTTGTCAGACCGCTTGGCAAAGTTTTCTAATAAATACAATCAGATGATTAACAGTTTATGACTGCGCAGCGCGGCAGGTTTTACGCTGAAAATCCAAATAGTTGAAATTGTACTTTACAATATTTGAGTTTGTGTTTTGGCTTGGAACAAACATATATTAAGGAAAATGAGACCACTTATCTTCGGTAAATGAATGAAAAAATAAACGCTTGTTCACGGAGGAAACAAAAAAAACTAAAAAACTAAAAAAAAAAAAACCCACAAACAAACCCTTTTTTGTAGCAGAGCTCATTAAAGCTGAAAATTCTCCAGTGCAGAATTGAACGCTGCAAAGAGCTAAATATTGCAGATCATTTATCTAAGACATGCCTTACACATGCAATTAAACATCTTTATGCCTTTAGAATTACGTTCAGCAATTTCTGGTGCTTTACTGTTCTGAATGTGATTTAAAAGAGCTGAACGGAGAGATCAATTAGGTGATTCACAGAGTTATATTTTAACGTGGGATATAAAGAAATGTCCGGAAACTGCTACTCAGCCTGTCATCTATGTTTTCCATTCACAGTTCACCGTCTTAGACAGTTATCCCAACTGACTTTATTTTATTTTTTTCTGAAGGGCTAATAAAAGCGAATGGGTGAAACAAAGTCATAACCAGCTCTGTCTGAATTACATGTCATCTCATCTACAGGGAAGAAACGGACCATTTCCACGTCTGGTGGACGGTAACGCCTGAACTGGCAAGAATGCTATTGAATTTGATTTACAGAATAACTGTGTGACAAACGATGACAAAAATAAACTTTTACTGCATTGAACTGCTCTTTTATTTATGAAATTTGACCAAGTAGTGAAATCTTTTATCCTTTTTAAGTTGTAACTCAGAGTGAAAATGAGCAATTACGTTGGGGTAATAGTGATCCGCTGGTGTAGGCCGAGTCAGATGGCTACTGTGCCATGATAAATGTGAACATTGCTTTGCTGACAGATGATCTAACAGGTGTTCATAACAACTATATAAGAGGATGTATTTATGGCTGGCCGCAGCCGCAGCACTGTAAATCAAGCAGAGCAGCTGCACGCCACTGAAACAAACTCCCTGATGGAGGACGCTGCTAGAACACACAACACAATTCACTCCAGAATCATAATCTTCAAATATTTTTTTTTACTTCTTTACAGAGGAGCATGCAAACTAAAATTAGCTTCAATTAGAAATGGCAGATTTTAGAACTTCTCGATTTGTTTTTTTTTTTTTAGGGCATTTTAAAGACAGAAGATTATAAATAAGGATTGATATGTGGAAATTGTACGACCAGGCCTATATATAAAGATTTGCTTCAGACTGTAGGCTATAAACCAAAAAAATAAATAAAAAAAAACACAAAACCAAATTTACTGAACTGGGATACTGTACAACATGGTGACATGGAACACAGCAAGCCGCCCACAGCGAATAAACGCTGCAGGCTGCACACAGCGAATAAACGCTACAGGCCGCACACAGTAAAAGGAACCACTGCAGGCCTCAGGAACACAGTGAATAAACGCTGCAGGACGCACACAGTGAACAAACACTGCAGGCCGCACGCTGTGAACAAACACTGCAGGCCGCACGCTGTGAACAAACACTGCAGGCCGCACGCTGTGAACAAACCTTGCAGGCCGCACGCTGTGAACAAACCTTGCAGGCCGCACGCTGTGAACAAATCTTGCAGGCCGCACGCTGTGAACAAATCTTGCAGGCCGCACGCTGTGAACAAACGCTGCATGTCGCACACTGTGAACAAACGCTGCATGCCGCACACTGTGAACAAACGCTGCATGCCGCACACTGTGAACAAACGCTGCAGGCCGCACACTGTGAACAAACGCTGCAGGCCGCACACTGTGAACAAACGCTGCAGGCCGCACACTGTGAACAAACGCTGCAGGCCGCACACTGTGAACAAACGCTGCAGGCCGCACACTGAACAAACGCTGCAGGCCGCACACTGTGAACAAACGCTGCAAATTTTACATTTTGACCGCAGTGCATAGTGGTCAATGTAGTAGAAATGAGAAATTAACTCATAATGGCAAGTCTGCTTATTAACACAAACACACAATAAAAGTATGTTTTGCATGGGTTGAATTTGGCGTGATATATTGGAAACTAGACCAAGTAAGAACCTTATCTTTGGCCCTCACCGGAAATCTCCAAACCAGATTTATTTATTTAATAAAAGATCATTTTTGAGATAAGGAATTGGCAACCATATATGTCAATGTTAAATGTGTGGATTTACTGCTAATTGCAGTAATTGTATCGTTATTGGGAAACACGAGCACTCAGAGGATATAGCCCTGAATCAAGCCACATTGTGCTGTCTCTGGAAGTACAATTGACTCTCCAACTTCCAATAACATTAGGTCTTTTGGGAAAATCATTAGGAAGAAGCCAAAATAAGACAAATACATTTTGCCAAGCTAGACAAAGGTAGTCAAAGGTCACTTGCTGAGTCCAACTCCAGTTTATTAATTAGCATTTGTTTCATGCTGATCCACTAGTAAGTTGGTATTGATCACTCTGTTTAATATGTAATCAATAGCTAAAACTTATCTTGTTCTTTCGTCTTATCGCCCCACCATCCCATGCCTTGAAATGGAGATTTATTGAAAGAAAAATGTTACACTTGATAACAGGGATATTTGCCAACAGGTAAATTGTCAGGAATTCAAAGGGTAAAAGGGTATGTAAAAAGAATTTCACATTATAGGCTGTAATATCCGAAGTGAAAACATATCTTTAAATTCAGAAATATTGACCTAAAATTTATTAGAATTTTTGAAAATTCACTGATATAGTCCCCAGTTACGTAAAGTCGTAAAATTAAAACCCATACTCACGTCTCACCTGAACTTATGTGTCTTCACCTCCCCCTACCATGCCCTAAACTCATTTGACTCCATCCAATTTTACGATTTATCTACAGCTAGCCGTTTTGGGATTTGACATTACTTTTCAATGTACATACTGATTTTCTAACACAGTATCCCTAAAAAGGTATCCGTGCAAAATACATAAATAAATGTAATGTTTCATTCTAGACCGCAGGACATGGGATTTAGCATTTCATCGGATAATATTACTCAACAATCCAAAAACCATTTAACAGTCGGTGCAACTGTATGTTTACAACAAACGTGCAAATGGCTGATGTTTGTCATTTATAAGGGTCTTATACCAGATGTTTAAGCAGCTGTACAGTACTATACTGATATCCACACTTTCTTTTAATAATAAATGCAACAAACGTGGGGATTTAGTCCTTAATCTGGCAATGGTGGAGAACCAAAAATGTTAGGTCAAAACAAATTACAAATATTCAATTTAATTTGCAATACTCTTATTAACTGCAAATAATTACTAGCTTAAAGAATAGAACTTAAAATGGTTAAATATATTTATATATAAAAGGAGCTTGACAGCCTTTTTTTTTAGATTTAATTGGAACGAAAATATGGACTTTTAAACAGGGGCACACATGAAAAGTGCAAAAAGTGACATATGAATAGGAGAGAATGTTTATATAGATACTTTGTATACATACTATGTTGTAACGTTGTTGATTAATAGCTACCGAGCATTGAAATACACCTGCTTCCATTAAGATATATTTTTAAGTTGTTGATTTCGTACTATTTTTAGATGGTATGAAAATAACGGATATTTTGCACACAGCCCCATACTGTCTCTTAGAATCGTTCTTGTATTTTGTGTAACTGGTAACCTCTTTGCGTAGAATTTCCATGATTTGAATTAAATGCCTTGTATGTTTTTTGCCTTCAAACATATATATAAAAATGCGCAGGTAGTTTTTAGCAGCACATGACAACACCACAGTGATTGTACACAAACACACATAAAAAAAAAAATCTAGTAAGCCAATCACAAACACATTTATTGAAAAGTCTGCTTTAATATAAGGAACACAATAGAATGATTCAAACAAATCAGGAAATCAATTGAGAATTCCCGTCGCAGAAAACACTGGAATAGTGAGAATATTTTGGCTGATTTCTGTTACTCTCGGTCGTAAAACGAACACCATTTCCAGTTCAGTATTTGGGAGGGTGTTCAATGGCCCTTACTGAAAGGGTTACATGGCGTCACTCGTTGGTATGATGATGCCAAAGTTGTAGCCCCTGGTTACCACTAAATCTGGTTTTCTTTAATATAACTTATACGAACCCAATGTTTTATTAAAACAGCAACAGAAAATGTAACCCATGGCAAATGGGTCTAAATGTAGGAATAAGTGACAGTAAAACATGAATTTAGTTAGCGAGCTCAGCTATGGCAAGTGATAGATACCAGCATTCTGAAGCAGGAGAGAGTATTCTCCCAGCTACTGCCAGACGGAACGGCTATTATTATAAATGATGGGCAGCAGTGGAAGGTGCCAGGCTCCTTTCTTGTGTGCCAGACTCAGAAGTCCAGATGTATGCTGGGTTACCCCTGGGACAAGACAGGCTTGAGCTCGCGCAGCAGAATAGAGCCAATCACCGTCTTCTCTGTGTTTATGATGAGCTGTGCGGTCGAGCTTTCCTTTAACTCCACTGTGACTAACACCAAGGAGGAGCTGTGCACAGTTTTAGCTGCAAATCTGTGGGGGGGAAAAAAAGGAAAAAAGTCTTCGTAAATATAAAAGAAAGCATTGTTTCTCCCAGCAGCAAAATGTTCATCTATTTCTGATCAACAAATGTAACGAAACTTCACAAAACAAGAGCTTTGTTTTCGGTAACTTTTGTTGGACAAGCATTACGTTTTACATGTAAATCCGCCATGTGTCTTTTGTTTAGATGTACAGGCAGTAACAACGTTACATTGAGAACAAACAGTGACAAAGCAGAGAACCATAATAATATTATTTAAAAAAATATATAATAAAGCAGATATGCACCAGATATTCCCCAGTTATTGTATATTAATAAAAACAATAAAACAATACTATACAAATTGTAATGTTTAAAAAAAAATGTAAATGGAGGCATCTGCCTGTAAACCAAAGTGTACATATATTGGATCTCTTCGAGATCGCACTCAAATTAAAAACTAATAAATTAAATATAGGGTGCGGCGTGAGTACAAATTCCAAGACACAACATTCCTCCTAATTACATGCAATTAGAAGCAAAACTGTCCCTTTATGCCCTACAATTGACTGAAAAGCCATTTTAGGTACAATGAAGTCCTGTAAATCCCGCTAATTCATTCTGCAAGCATCGCAAGAACTGTGTGAGGAATGAGGAGCCGGCAGCTTTTATTTCCCAGCAAAGTGAACGACATTCTTTTTTTTCTCTCTCTCTCTCTCGCTCTCCTGCGAACTTCACAACAAAGAGGGAGCTGCACATGGCCCTTTCAAAAACACTAACAAGTATGGGAGCAGGTCTATGACCTGCGATGACCCCACTATGGAAGCCAGTCCCCTCTCCCCTTTCTGAATGACACGTGTCTCAATCGGAGCCATCTGCCTCAATTTGTGAAACATCTCCAGTCACAATAGGACTCAGTTAGCCCTGACAACGGCCAACAATGGACAAAAATACAACTGCTCTACTGACAGCACGGCGCAGGCTATTCAATAGCATACCAACTGGTCAGTGTCTCATCGCGGACAATTAGCACGGGCCCGGCGCAGCACATACTGCGGTCTGCAGGGATCTCTTTAATTACCATCAACATAAAAGAGGGAGTTTATCAAAGATACTCAAAAAAACTTCACACCAGACTTAATTAAAATATTAGCCACTTAAGCAGGAAACAGATTCTCTTTAAATGAAAAGTAATTTATTTTTTATTTTCCTTTAATCACATCAAAACCTCTTAACGCATTACACTGGTTAGGAAAGCATAACAAGTCATTTCAATCTTGTTAACCACCTTATATGTAATAATTGCCATACTTTTTATTTTACAAGCACAAAAATCAATATTTATTTAAGCACCTTACCACTGGCTGTCTTCGATATTCTTATTTAGCAATGTATACAGTATTTTGCCAACAATAGATTATATCCTTACAATAGGACAAAAAATGGTAGCAATTACATGTTTGAACTGACATTTAGAATGCTATTTATATTAGAGCTGTGAGATTTATTAACCAGCATGCTAATTGCAGGAGAACTTAAATGGCTGGTATTAAAAATAATTCACTAAAATAAAAAAAAATAAAAAAACGTATAAGAAAGATTTAACACTAAATATTACGGTTTCTTAAACAAAAGCTATATTTATATTTTAATGATATGTGTTCTGCAAAATGTATTTATAAAATATTTTACCAGGAAAGATACATTGAGATGAATTAAATGGGTGCATCTACAATACAATTACGAAAAAAAATGGTAGATATAAGAATGGATTTTTACAAATGTTTTTATTAAAATACTAAATGTGTTGCCTCATTTTGTTTAAAACATCACACTGCAGCACGGCTTAAAGACACTGGAACCCGGTCCAGTTTTGAACAGGAACACATTTTGGAGGACAGTGGAGGGATGTTTTGGTTGAAATCCCCAACAGAAATGAAACATGTGTTGGTGAGAGAGGTAAATCATTCATGTATGTGCCCTACCTCTGGAGAGACTGACTATACTCTATCTATGTTGTGACAGCATTAATCACAATTAGCCCTTTGGTTGAAGTTCGCAATCCTACACTTGGAGTAGTTTGCCGCTTTGAATAAATATTGCACAGAGTGCTTTTTTTTACACTTCTTGGACATTTGTATTTTAAACACAGGTTTCACATTGCACAAGTGAAGCCATGTTTTCGAGGATGAAGTGTGATTTATTGCCACCTTCTGCTGAACAATTTTAATAACTACTTTTTGTGTGTTTTTCACTAATGTCTTCATAAAGGTAAGGCATGAAAACCCAGTGACAAGACTCTGCATGGATTTCGGTAATTTCTTACACATATGGGAAAAATTAAAAAAAAATTACAATTTCCCCGTACACAGCAGATTCGAAAGACTACCCTGCAAAATATGCTAATTAGAAGAAACCGCACTGTCATAATTAGATTTCTTGCCCACATTTCTGACGGTTTCCTTAGCAATAGGATGTTATTTTATACGTGGGTTTTGCGACCAATGCCCAGCTCTGCGTTAACACATAGCATCTGCCAGGCTCGTGCCCAGAACATGTCTCCACTGTATCAAGCTAAACATTAATAAAGTTGTGACAAGTTAGAAAGTTACCAGTGATTCCTGTATACAATGTTCAACATTCACACATACAAGATGAAGAGTGTATGGGGCACAAATTTACATACGTGCGTGCGTTTGTGTATCTTTTCCCACTAAAAGGTAACACTATTATTTGTTTGTGCACTTACACACAGACACAGACATGTAGCAGCTTTGTGATACATTACAATCTGATGGAGCAGGCTGACAGCTAGAGAGACATGCCATGCCAGTTATTTTACCAGTGAAATCATGATTTCAGTCTGACAGCATTCTCATCCACACACAGGAAAGAAAGCCTGAGCTGTACAGACAGCAAACTATTATTTTCTTAAGTCTAACTGCCGAGATAGAGGGCAAAAATACATAAACTAATTAGAACATTTATACCTCGGCTTATCATTTTATCCAAGTAATTCTATCCATTTTCAGAAATGTTAAAATAATTGTGCAGTGTTTTGTACCAGCTCCCCTTATTCTATACAATGATATGTCCAAAACTACTAATTCAGTCTTTGAAACAGAAATATGTAAAAATACATTGCATATTTAACTAGAGAGCACACTATATATATATGCCTATGATATCCATTTAGCATTGTATATAAGTCTTTTGATATTGAAAATAATTTATTTATAAGCAAATCCCTCCAAGAATTGTTTGTCACGAAAGATACATACTGCTCATAACATTGAAAAATTGCCTGAAACTTTACAATCAAAGCAGAGTCTGTTCCAAAATAGTATTATTACTGAGAAGAGCTCATTTGGGGTACAGAATATCATGGAAGCATGAAAGCCAGTGGGGTTAGAGAAATTGCACCTAATTATCTATAAAGAAATGAGTGCATTGAGCAGTGGATGTAACATACGGACAATATGTTTACCAATCAGCCCATGGACTTTATTCCAAACTCCTGTCCACATGGGACACAGAACCTGCATTATTGCTGTGCCTAGATTGGAACCAATAATATAAAAAAAATGCACATTTGGATTATATATACACACACACACAAACAAAAATGTTATGTATTCTATTGTATAATTGACCTTGGTTAATGCACTTGATGATATTCGGTTATATTTGTCTGTAAGTATATCACAACCAGCTTGTCAGGAATAAAGTTCTTTTGAGTGCGTTACTGTTATTTTTTTGAGAATTGTCAGGAATAAGTCCCTTTGTGCTTTAAGTAGAATTGTAGAGCTTGTTAGAGAGACTGAGGGGGGACTGGGATAAAAGTTGAAACGCACAGCGTTAGTACATGGGATCATCTATACTATGAGTATCTCCTGGGGGGCACTTGTCTATTTTCATGCTAATTCCCTGCTCTCACTGTGACAATAGCCAACTACTGCTGAAACTGTCTCTCTCCCAACATGAAACCTTCAATTACTGCCTGCTGAAGCAGATAGAATCCTATTAGCAAGAAAGACGATCAGGCGAGGCAGTGCCCTGCCCTAAGCTGGAGAAAAATAATTAGCCAAAAAGTTGACAAATGTACAAGAAAACACAGGTTAGCATCCTTCCACCACAGCCATGGAGCACAAAGCAAAACAGCCTGCTAATTAACTGCGTATGTGATCAGGACAATTACATTATCCCCAAACCCCCACAATAATTAGAATTGTAGGCTAGGTGTGATAACCTTTAGAAAATACTCTTCTTGTAAAATCAAATCACAGTTACCAAGTGCAGATTGTGGAAGCAGCCATACTGTTTTCTAAAGGCAATTGTAAATCATGAAAAAAAAAATACTTAAAGGGTTAATCAGTAAAGTAAAAATGCCATGGTAAAAGTAGCCAAATTGGAATCAAATCTGACCTAGAGAATTTTACCTTGAGTTTAAAATTCGTGTTAGTGAATAACTCTGTTTATATAACCATTAAGGAGTGCGTTGTCATGAATCAATGACAGCCTGATGCAAAAAGAAGCATGCCAGTATGCAAGCATGCCCTTCTGAGATGGCATGTCATCCAACCAGGGTTCTGTATAACCTGAAAAGGTGGGACACAGATTGGGACGGTCAATGACTTGCCACTGCTGCATTACACGTTACACGGTTAGAAAAGATGGCTGCTAGCACGTCATTAAGCTGGATACTGTAATAGCTATATACATAGGTAGACAAGATGGCTGCTAGCACGTCATTAAGCTGGATACTGTAATAGCTATATACACAGGTAGACAAGATGGCTGCTAGCACGCCATTACGTTGGAGCCTGTAATAGCTATATACACAGGTAGACAAGATGGCTGCTAGCACGCCATTACGCTGGGGACTGTAATAGCTATATACACAGGTAGACAAGATGGCTGCTAGCATGCCATTACGCTGGAGACTGTAATAGCTATATACACAGGTAGACAAGATGGCTGCTAGCACGCCATTACGCTGGGGACTGTAATAGCTATATACACAGGTAGACAAGATGGCTGCTAGCACGCCATTACGCTGGAGACTGTAATAGCTATATACACCGGTAGACAAGATGGCTGCTAGCACGTCATTACGCTGGATACTGTAATAGCTATATACACAGATAGACAAGATGGCTGCTAGCACGTCATTACGCTGGTGACTGTAATAGCTATATAAACAGGTAGACAAGATGGCTGCTAGCACGTCATTACGCTGGTGACTGTAATAGCTATATACACAGGTAGACAAGATGGCTGCTAGCACGCCATTACGCTGGAGACTGTAATAGCTATATACACAGGTAGACAAGATGGCTGCTAGCACGCCATTACGCTGGGGACTGTAATAGCTATATACACAGGTAGACAAGATGGCTGCTAGCACGCCATTACGCTGGGGACTGTAATAGCTATATACACAGGTAGACAAGATGGCTGCTAGCATGCCATTACGCTGGAGACTGTAATAGCTATATACACAGGTAGACAAGATGGCTGCTAGCACGCCATTACGCTGGGGACTGTAATAGCTATATACACAGGTAGACAAGATGGCTGCTAGCACGTCATTACGCTGGGGACTGTAATAGCTATATACACAGGTAGACAAGATGGCTGCTAGCACGTCATTACGCTGGAGACTGTAATAGCTATATACACAGGTAGACAAGATGGCTGCTAGCATGCCATTACGCTGGGGACTGTAATAGCTATATACACAGGTAGACAAGATGGCTGCTAGCACGCCATTACACTGGAGACTGTAATAGCTATATACACAGGTAGACAAGATGGCTGCTAGCACGTCATTACGCTGGGGACTGTAATCGCTATATACACAGGTAGACAAGATGGCTGCTAGCACGCCATTACGCTGGAGACTGTAATAGCTATATACACAGGTAGACAAGATGGCTGCTAGCACGCCATTACGCTGGAGACTGTAATAGCTATATACACAGGTAGACAAGATGGCTGCTAGCACGCCATTACGCTGGAGACTGTAATAGCTATATACACAGGTAGACAAGATGGCTGCTAGCACGCCATTACGCTGGAGACTGTAATAGTTACATACAAAGGTGCAATTTCTATTCAGTAAGGATATTCTTCATTAAGCAGCAAATTGTAGTTAACTGAAATCAGAATTTTTTTAATTCTCGCACTCCGTTATATTCACTTTTGGTTTGGTGATTAAACCATAGATTTTAATTTCTGACCGAGGAAGATTTAACGGATGATAATCTTTTAAAATATACTTGCCCCTATTCTAGAAGTAAATAGAAATTATAGGCGTCCCTCTCCTTACGAATAGTTTATACAGCATCATTATGTCCGTTGTGCTAACAGACACAATTATGAAAGGGAAGACGGCATTCTGACCACGTGACTAACAGACAGTCATGGAAATAGTAAAGAATAAATAAATAGCTAACATTCAAAATGGGACAGACTGGGCAAAAACAAATATCAAAAATTGCCAGATATGGCTTTTACAAAAACACGTTTAAGATAAATATTCAGTATAAATATGCACTTTCAAGATAAATGATCAGTATTTTCCCTGGTTTGCTTTACGACTGATCACATATAATATTATTAATAATTTACCACCAGAAAAAAAAATGCAATCACAAACAATGCGTTCATTGTAAAGATCCACACTATACGCAGCAAGCAGGCTGTGTGAGCATGATGTTATAGCAGTGCTGACACCTAGTGTGAGAAAAAAGAATGCAGCCAGTTCTCCGATGCAAACCATCGCCTAAAAACTCTCCATTTACATGGCTAATATGTGCAGAGCTTCATCCATTCAAAATCAAATCATTAGAAGGGAATATTGTGCATGACATAAAAAGAAAAACGTGTTCATCAGGCTTTGTTATTCCCCCCCCACCATACTAAGATTGATAGTTAAAATGATTCTGCTTAAATCAACGGATTGAGAATGTATCACAACATTAAAGATGTAAAAGACAAGCATTCTCCATTGTGTAAATAACGGATTCTGTTTTTAGGAAAGACTAAAGTGTATATTTATATATTTACGCACGTTCAGATCGTACTTTAGCAACCTGGCTTTTAAAATAGATGGGATACTACAATATAAAGGTAATACCATAAAAGCAAGGTATTTGACAGTTGTTACATATTTTTGTAACGTTGACCACATGGAAAAATCCAATTCTGTTTCTGTTGTAACATTGACTTTTAAAATAGAACCTAACCAACCCTGATCAGTACAGCTCAATGCAGTAATTATTCTACCATAGATTGTAAGCTCCTTTGTACATGGCCTTCAACTCTTGGCTCTGTTCTATTCCAAATGTAAATTACTTGTTGTGAAATAGCCCCACTTTATAATTGCAAAGCAGAATACGTTGGCGCTATATAATTGATATTAATAACAATATTGAGCACTGGGCACAAGAATAGTAAACTCCGGTACACTTAAGAACCCTGTCTGAAATATTGCAAAAAAATCTAACTTGGAACCCATTCAATATTTCTGTAATCCTAGAAAAGAGGGACATTAGGATAGAAAGGGACAGGGTCCAAAATATGGACTGTCACAGTCCCTTGGGCTTTATGACTGAAGGTTTCAATAGAAATAAATAAATAAAAACCCCAATACCCAGCTGATTTTTGGGGTATTCCTTTAAGTGTATTGTGGCTTTTCTTTTTCTTTCTATAGTGTGTTTATCCCATTAAAGTGATGCATGTGGATTTCTCCTACACCAAAAAGAAGTGTACATATACTGGAATCTTTGCTCTCTGAATCCCACTAACACCGGACGACGGACTTTGAAAGAAATGAATGCTCACATTTTGACTTTACTCATTGAAGCCGTGTGGAAGATTACTAGAGGGTAAAGTGCCCTGTCTGTCTGTACATTTTTACAAATCTGTAAAAATATCTATGGGAAACCATCTTAACCTAAACACATAAAAACTATTTAATATTAAAAAGCTACTTTTATTTCCTGGCTTCAAAGACATTCTAATCATGAAAAAGGGACAGATTTGCATTGAATTCCCCACCCCGCCCCTCCCAGATTAATAAATAAAACGGTTATTTTCGAGGAAGACAGTGACAGAACGAAGGCATGGCAAAGTTGGAGAAGGATTGACATCAAATTACTACTGCCGCATAATCATTACAATAAATATAAGTATTATCTCTGGGAGGTCACACAAAAACACAATTCTTCTCTGATTAAATATTCCTTAGATTAGCCAAGGGGAAGGATATCACAGGACTGTGAGTTAAATCGCACATCGGTTATAGATCACTTTAATGGAAGGATTGGTGTCACTTTAATAACTTCACACAAATAATTAAAACTGCAACCTGCTATTAGGGCTCATCTGTTCCTTCACACAAGTATGGGCAAATCGGTTCAGGATATTAAACTACATAAAAAAGGATAATTCAACTCTTGACCCAGACCTACAAAGCTTTTCTCCACAATGCTCCCACTTACGACTGCCGCAGTGGCCCCAATTCATCCCACGGCTGGTGGCACTCCACCTTTGATCAGATTTGCTTTATACATATTACAAAACATATCTGGAGTGCCCTATACTTCCAGAGAGTAACTCTTATACCTGACTGTATTATTTCTTTTCGATTTCTAAATGCCCCCTTAAAGCTATTTTAGTTCCTAGTTGTTTGTATAACATTTGTGGAGTCTGTTACGACATAAAACTTGCAATGTTCTCAGTTTTCAGTCTAAAGCTTGCTCAGTTATTAATATGGAAGCTAGTGGGTCCAATAAGTGGTCAGCCTGTGTTTCAATATTTGCTAAGGCAGATACTTTGTATATATTCCTAGATAGTATTGGCAGCGTCTTTATATTTCGTATTAATGGACTGTTAATAGGTGCCACACCATTTACTTAATCTGCTTGAGAGAGCAAATAGCAGCCTTAAATTCTGCAACTTAACCCTCAGAACCCCTCATGTAAAAAAACACTTTAAATTATAAAGCAACCTTCAGAAGAGAGATCAACACAGGACAGGCAGCCAGCAAGGTCCTAGAAATGACTGCGATTAATATTAGAATTCCAACTGTGGATATAAAACCGCAATGGTCAGACACGGAGATTCTGGAGTCCAAACTGGAGCAGACAGGTAATGAAAAGCTGGAGTTACAAACTAAATAAATAATGTAATGCAACGCTTGAGTTATAACTGAAGTCAAAACTGGACCAATAATGTGTAAACAAAACAAAACAAACAAACAAACAAAAAAAGACAATAGAAATAGAACTGGATTCCATTTTTTTTTAATGAAAAGCAGGAGCATTAAGACCAGGAAAAGCTGTATTAAAAAGCTGAAAAATAATGAACTAGAAATGGTTCCAACATGACACCTCCATAGCACTGAAGCCAACCTGTAAGGGAGTAATGAGCGACATCAAGGACTTCACTCCAAGCCCACCAGATCTACATCCACAAACACAAACCCAGTTAATAGACCTGCCTAGAATAAGACTACCATGCCAAGCAAGCAGACTAGTTAGTGTCAGGAACAAGTCACACAAGTGAGCTCACGGATAAAGGATCAATAAACGAACATGAAATAAAACACACAAGGGATAACCTCAAAATCGGAGTAGATTAATCAATAACTCAAACACAAAGTGTATGATGTCATCCTTACAAAAGAAATGGCACAAATTACACAAGTTTGGTTCATGAAATAAGTTTTGCTCAGTATCTGCCTTACATTTATTTATTTATTTTGAAAAAGAGAACAGAAGAAATATATTGTCTTTATCTCATGTTCTCTGGACTAGAAGACTAAATGCAGTTCCTCTTCTATAGTATTTTATTACATTCATTTCTAAAAGAAGTAAAGAGAACATATATATTGCAGTTTGTGGATGATTGTTTTAGTGCAGAATATTTATAGGAAAACAACAACAATAACCATTCCCATCACTTACCTGTGTACGTTATTCTGACCAGAAGCAACGACCCCCAGGTTTGCAGCCGTTACAAATCTCTGGACTAAAGCCTGCGGTGTTGAATTGTGAGGGGATACGGTGATCGCAGTGGACGTTTCATTCATACCGGCGAGCTTTCCTGCAAGGTAACAAGGAGAAACAACACAAATGTCACAAAAAAGAATTGTCGGTTTAAAAAATAAAAAAGCATTTTCCCGTAAGTTTTCATTCAGCTTATTATCTATGACTATTGATGGCTCGGCATGGTAACCCAGATGTGTCTAACACTACTGGGAATTCAATATCTTTTTTCTTCAAAATATACCTTTTTATTGGTTTGGTTGCCACCATGTTGTTATATATCACTAATATATTCCAAGACCAGAGAAGAAACAATGAAACAAAGGTCAGACTCATGAGTACAACGACCAATAATCTGCATAATTACAAGTCTAAATTCTACCCATTTTTTCTTTTCCCAGCCTATAATTTTTTTTTTAAACATGTATTTTTTTTTTTTTTTACAAGCGTTCTTGCATCAAATCAAAGTATATTGAATAAAGGAAAAACCAAAAACCTAAGAATGAAAGAAAAAAGATCCCTTCTAATTACGCACCTTGGTAGCTACAGATTTATTGCTTAGAAAACAAACCATCCACCCGAGGATAGTTTGTGGGTACATGCCTAAAAGGGCCGTTTCTGGATTAATTAGCAGACCATATTTGGCAGTTTACATTATTTAAGCAAAACTTGTGAACACGACCATAAATTTCAAATTGTAAGCTACAGTAGCCAAAGTCATCCACTTATTTTGGCCTCCCATTGAAAATTGACTCTGGCTTCCAAAAAATGTATACCAGAACAATTTAAATAAAGTATAAAAAAAAAACACGAAACTGATTTACACTGATCTTAAAAAGCTCTCTGTAATATATTCTCGTAATGTATTTAATATAAAAAACAATTTAATAGCGAACAAGGAACTTTGAATATAGTTTTTCAGAATTCTGCTCCGTTACCCGCAGCTCCCCTTTTCACAAAATATCTTCTTAGTTGTAAATACTCATGGTAGCTCAATCAATGGAAGATCAGTTTGTGATGAGCTACTGACCTGACTCTTATTGTCTGCATGGCTTAACAGAAATGGAATACGAAGAGGACCGGATCTGGCTGTGGGGCAAAGTCTTTTTAGATCTCTCATTGGTTGATAACACTTTCAATCAGGAACTTTTGTGAAAGACAGAGGTGTGGCTATGGGAAAGTTAGAAAGCTTTGTTTTCCCAAAATCAAGCTAAAGAGATTTGAATGTGGAGAGAACACAGCATGAGACCATATCAAAGTTCCACTTATTATATGGACCGTCAGGCTGCTGCCCGGAGTGTCCCTTTAAATACAATTTATTAACCAGAGCCATTTCTACCAACCAGTATCAGATTGCATTGCAGGTATATCGTTCAGCAACCTTAGTATCATCATTTAATGTATAGACAACCATGTGATAAAACGACTAATCAAAGGAAGATACGGTGGCCCATTTATACACACACACATTTAACAAAGATTTTTAAGTGGCATTCTTGTTATTATGGCAATCTGTGTCTCTCCTTTCACATGACTGAAGGCTAATTAATCCATAAAAGGGAGGCAGGCACTGTGTATATGAAATATGTGCTGGTTTGGTTATACCGTCTTCCCTGAAAATAAGATAGGGTCATATATAAATTTTTCCCCTGAAAAATGCACTGAGGCTTACTTTCGGGGGAAGTCTTCGTGGAAAAACAGTAGCAAGCATGAGCTAGAATGTAGGTCTACGTTTGGTGTATTTCCCCTGAACATGGAATCCCGCATATCTATGTTCGAAGAAACTTTTCTGAACATAGATTAGCTTACTAGCGAATGGAATCCCACAAATCTAAGTTCGGGGATACTTCCACAAACATAGATTAGCGAACAAGGGCTTCATTTGGGGATAGGGCTTATATTACAAGCATCCCCCTGAAATTAAGTTAGGGCTTATTTTCTGGGGGTGTCTTATTTTTGGGGAAACATTGTGTTTGTCACACAGTTTATATCAGTTCCTCTCCATGACTGATAGTTATCCACTAAGCGCGGTATTGCGGAGGAATTATATTAAAGTAGAACCTTTTCGGCCAAGTAATTGTGTTGGAGAAAGAGTTGGAGATGGGGGTTTTCCCTTTTTGGTCTAAAATGTTCTAATCAGTTGTCAAATCTCTGCAATTGGGAGTTTAGTGAATAAACCAGTCAGGTTCTTATTTTTATTACCAGAAAAAAAAATGATCCAATATTGTATATAATAATAAGAGACTAGAAATCTATCCAGAGTTTGGATGTTTGCACACAACGAGACAAAACATGAGTTACATCTTAAAAGCTAAAAGCCTACTACGTCAGTCCTCTTCTGTACATTGCAGGAAACGCTGGAAGCCCTTGGAATAGATGGTTATTTTTATTTAAGTCATGGCGTAACCGCTATTTGTTTAGATGTACGAGTTGTATAGAAGAGAAATTAGTGTTGAGAGACGGTGTTCTTTTATAACCCTGCGCAATGACTGGGGTTATCTTGGTCCAATATGCTAGTATAACCGTGTGTACCATCTAAGGGAAATGATAGCACATTTGACAACACAGGTAACATTTGCCTCTGCACATCATGTTAGTGCCATAAATCTTTTTTTATGTGAGGGATTGGTCAAATCTCATAACATTTCAGTTATCAATACAGCTCTGCTGGAGAGGGGGGCTATTTTATGGCATTTTAGGTGACTTTATGACCTACTGATAACCATTTATCGAACTGAAAATGTAATTTAGAGTAGGATCAAGATATCATCGTCACACAGACTGATTTCTAAACAAATGTATTGTAGACTGAGGAAACAATGAGAGTTTTATTGCTGTGAAGCTCAGTTATACACTCTGACTCAACAATATAGGGCTCTCAGCCATGAGGGACATTAGCACAGAACAGAGAGGCAGAGGGATTTGTCAAAAAAATAAGGACTGACTCCTAAACAATTATAAAATACTATATACTTAAATATTATAATAATCATCTAACTAAAAACTAAAACTACAGAGACAATATTTTGCCTCATGATTATGTTAAATATGCATTTGAGAGATATGAAATATAACATTATTTGTAGAAAATTCTCAGCTCAATTTGCTGCAACCAGGGACTCCATCTAAGCTTCCTGTCCAGAAAGGCTGGGCTGAGGTAAGAGGAGAGACAAGAGTTCTGCAGCTCTTGCAAGCGGTTTTAAATAGACCCCATTGAAAAAAGCATAATTAAATGTATGCATGTTTTATTGGGGTGATATCTACTAAACAGCGATTTCTTTCAATGTTTCCATTTTGGCAGTGAAGGGCCCTTTAAAGGGCACGCCAAGGATTCCCGCACTGGTACCACATCACTTCTTGATAATGCTGAGATCCTGTCTGACAACATGCAGAATTGTTAATAGTCTCTATAATAACAATGACTTCACAACCCTAAGACCGGAGGCTAAGCAGAATACCAGGATGTGATCAGTGGTAAGCTGTACAATCTGGGCATTAAAAGTGCTGGTCAGGTCTTACGTTTCCAACTCATTTAGCACCAGCTGAACTGCGCATGTGAAACATGGAAGCTATACCTTGCTATTAAAGTATTTATAAATACTGCAGTAAGCGGCTTGACGGCATTAACGTGACCATGTTGGACAGGAGAGATCACCAGCAAATATTTAAACTAAAAGGTTAACTTATTTAAACTGTGAATGATGCTTTCCCAATACGGACTTTCTGAACAGACAGAGTAACTCTGTGACTGCCACCAAAGATCCATATGAGGAAAGAGACGTCACCAAGCTCCCAGTGGTCGCCTGCTTGGAGCTATGGGGTGCGTCTCCATTTTGGAGTGTGCACTGTGGCTGCATGTGCCCTCTCCGTGTGGTCTCCATGGCTAAAGAGGTTACTGGTATGCCAATAGCACATAAGTAAAGAGCAAGGATGATTAAAAAAAAAAAAAATAATAATTCTTTCAATATTGACGTATTAATGTATGTTTACGAGCACTTTGGCCCACACAATGTATAGAATAAGTTGTATGTCCTATACAACAGCTGCACTTAAACTTGCAGAAAACTCAAGTTGTTACAATTTATACTTCAGTTATATTTAAGTTTCAGTTTTAAAAGCAGCGCTGTAAAATATTGGGAGTAAAAAACACTTATTTTGCCAATTTGTAAGTGATAAATCTTAGGAAGTTTGTGTATTAAAATGGAAATACGAGAAAGATAAACACACTAGTGTGACAAATATCGAGCAAACTGTCTTCCAAACTCTATCAATCCTTTTTCAGAGAAAAAGCGGCTGTTAAAATATAATAAAAACACCTATAGAATTTACTACTGTGCAAAAATCTTAACGGAGATATTTTTATTTTCCCCATAAAATATAAGCAAATGTTCCATAAAATCATATACACATTCATAAAACCGTATTTTTTTTTGTGTTTTAAAATATATTAAGAAAACTGATAAAGAGTAACGTCGTGTATCTATACATACATGAATATAAACATAAAATCGTGCTAGACGAGCGTGATGAAATTTAGGGACAGTCACATTTTGCATATTTTCTTACAGATCGTTCTTTATTTTGCTAAAATTAACCAGACAAATCGTTTCCAATACAGCTGGATCACCAGGTCAATCTATGATTATTAGTTTAGAAAGTTTCACTGGCAACAATCTAACACAATCTTAAAGGGGGGATTATAAGGAAAATGTTATTTGATATGTTGTAGCATATAGGATTACAAATTACTCTGCAAAATTACAGCATCTCGAAATGGAAGCGGTGATCTACCTTGATAGTCCTCAACAGCCAGATCACCTCCATTACAAAGTGTGGTCATCTGTAGTTACATAGTTACATAGCTGAAAAGAGACTTGCGTCCATCAAGTTCAGCCTTCTTCACATATGCTTTTGCTGTTGATCCAAAAGAAGGCAAAAAACCCAGTCTGAAGCGCTTCCAATTTTGCAACAAGCTAGGAAAAAAAATTCCTTCTTGACCCCAAAATAGCAGTCAGATGTCTCCTTGGATCAAGCAGCTGTTACCCCACTAATTAGAAATGATATCCCTGTATGTTATGTTTTTGCAAGTATTTATCCAACTGCAGTTTAAACATCTGTATAGACTGACAAAACCACCTCTTCAGGCAATGAATTCATATCCTTATTGCTCTTACTGTAAAAAAAAACAACTTTTCTTTGCCTTAGATGAAATCTCCTTTCTTCAAGCCTAAATGTGTGACCTCGTGTCCTATGTATAGCCCTGTTTATGAATAGATTTCCAGATAATGGTTTGTACTGGCCCCAAATATATTTGTATAATGTTATCATATCCCCTCTCAGGCGCCGTTTTTTCCAAACTAAAGAGATTTACATTTTTTAACCTTTCTTCATAACTAAAATGCTCCATTCCTTTTATCAAATTTGTAGCTCGTCTCTGCACTTTTTCTAGTGCCATGATATCTTTCTTTAGAACAGGTGCCCAAAATTGCACAGCATATTCAAGGTGTGGTCTTACCAGCGATTTATAAAGAGGCAAAATTATATTTTCATCTCGAGAATTTATGCCCCTATTTATACATGACAAAACCTTACTGGCCTTAGCAACGGCAGATTGACATTGCATATTGCTACCTAATTTATTGTCTATAACAATTCCCAAATCCTTCTCGTGTGTGGTTATCCCTAGTTCACTACCATTTAGGGTGTAAATTGCTTGTGCATTCTTAACCCCTAAGTGCATAACTTTGCATTTTTCTACGTTAATTTCATCTGCCATTTTAGTGCCCAGTCCCCCAATCTATCCAAATCCCTCTGCAGCAAGGCAATATCCTGCTCACATTTTATTACTTTACAAAGTTTTGTGTCATCTGCAAACACTGATACATGGCTTTCAATGCCCATTTCAAGATCATTTATAAATATGTTAAATAGAAGCGGTCCCAAAACAGAACCCTGAGGGACACCACTTACTACTTTTGTCCAGCTTGAAAATTTACCATTTATGACAACTCGTTGTACTCTATCCTTAAGCCAATGTTCTACCCAAGAACAAGAATATTCATCTAGACCAATTTCTTTTAGTTTGAAGACTAACCTTTTGTGAGGAACCGTATCAAATGCCTTGGCAAAATCCAAGTAGATCACATCCACTGCAACACCCTGATCTATATCTCTACTTACTTCTTCGTAGAATGCTATTAGGTTAGTTTGACATGACCTATGTTTCATAAAACCATGCTGATTATTGCTAATAGTTCTTCCCAATGAATTCCTGAATATTATCCCTTAATAGCCGTTCAAATAATTTCCCAGTCACAGAAGTTAAAGGGAAACTCCAGTGCCAGGAAAACGATCCGTTTTCCTGGCACTGGAGGGTCCCTCTCCCTCCCACCCCCCAATCCCCAGTTGCTGAAGGGGTGAAAACCCCTTCAGTGACTTACCAGAGGCAGCGACCGGTCCCACGTCGCTGCCTGCTCCTCCCCCGCCGCTCCTCCTTCTGCTGCTTACGTCCGCCGGTGGGCGAGACTGATCTCGCCCGCCGGACGAGGAGACCTAATGCGCATGCGCGGCAATGCCGCGCATGCGCATTAGCGCACCCCATAGGAAAGCATTGAAAATGAATTTCAATGCTTCCCTATGGGGAATAGAGCGACGCTGGAGGTCCTCACACAGCGTGAGGACGTCCAGCGACGCTCTAGCACATAAAACCTGCATAGACAGCCACTAATAGACAGCCACTAGGGGAGTTTAAAAAAAACTGCAATAATTACACTTGCAGGGTTAAGGGTAGTGGGAGTTGGCACCCAGACCACTCCAATGAGCAGAAGTGGTCTGGGTGCCTGGAGTGTCCCTTTAAGCTCAAAGGTCTATAATTTCTAGGCAAGGATTTTGAACCCTTTTTAAATATAGGAACAACATCTGCCTTCCTCCAATCCTCCGGTACAATACCTGAAACAAAAGAATCTTGAAAAATTAAATACAGAGGTTCACTTATTTCCCCACTTAGCTCCTTAAGTACTCGTGGGTGGATACCGTCAGGCTCCGGAGCTTATTTATTTACATTAATTTTCTTTAATAGCTGTAGCACCTCGAGTTATCCAATCACAAGTTATCTGCAAGTTTGTTGCAGCAATCATTTGCATATCTCTTGCCATAAGGTCCTCATTAATAAATACTGAAGAAAAAAAGTTATTTAAAATTTCTGCCTTTTCCTGGTCTTCATTGACTAACAGACCCATCTCTGTTTTCAGTGTACCTACACTTTCATTTTTTGTTTTTTTAGAATTAATGTACTTGGAAAAAATGTTTGGGGTTGGTTTTGCATTCTTTGGCTATCAATTTCTCATTTTCTAGTTTAGCCACTTTAATTGCCTTTTTGCAAGTATTATTGGCTTCCTTATATCTTATATAGGATGCCTCTGATTTGGCCGATTTAAATGCTTTAAAAGCCCTTTCCTTATTTTTAATATCTTGTTTTACTTCTCTACTAAGCTACATTGGTTTTAATTTGTTTCTTTTATATTTATTACCCAATGGTACATACTGTGAAATGTACCTTTCTAATATTTGTTTGAATAGTTCCCATTTATCCTCAGTGTTTTTATCACTAAGGAGTTTATGCCAATCGATATGTTGTAGAGCTGCCCTAATCTTATTAAAATTGGCTTTTTTAAAATTATACGTTTTAATATACCCCACGTGCTTTTGCTTTTTTGAGTTTATTTCAAAAGTGACCATATTGTGATCACTATTTCCCAAATGCTCCCCTACTTGAATGTTGGTTAAAAGATTAACATTGTTTGTTATAATCTACGTTCCCACCTCACCCCCCCCCCCTCCCCACTCAAAACAAAAAAATAAATAATTGGAGTGGTTTGATGGTTTGAAGACAACCAGATCACGCTTACTGTTCAGTTCTCATACTGCTGAAGGCATTTCCAATATATTTCTTTGTGCTGGGAAAAGTTCATGTAAGTTAAGTACTTTAGTTTTTCAGTAAAGGAGTGTGACAAATGCTCCTTACCCTGGACTTTTACCACAAACTCCTGGAAAGCTGGCCTCCTGCCCACCGACTATGGGCCATATACCTTGTGCCAAACTCCTCCTTTTCCCTTCTGTCCGCAAGACGTTTCCCTACTGGTTTCTGGTATATAGTTTCCAGAACAGAAATACATTTCCCCAGTTCAGCAGTTAAAATCTACCGGAAACCGACCACCCCCTGGCTCATTAACTACAAAGAAACCACAGACTTAAGTGCTCTCCCTGTGTGGCCGCCGCTCGTATAACCGAACAACACGCGCTAAAGAAAACCGCAGCCATCTTGTCGCACGAACGCAGGCAGTGGGACTAGATCGGCGAGTGTCTGGAACTATAAGTCAGATACTCAACCTCACGAACACTGGTAAAAATCACACGAATGCCTGCTTCTTTCCACGACAAGCCAGGAGAGGGCTGTTAGGTAGGATTGTTCGCACGAACACGGCGAACAATCGCTACCTATGAGCCAGGAAAACTGTTCAACAGTTTGTTCATATGGAACTCCTGAAATTGACCGACCGCTACCACCATTTCTCTGGAACTAATTTGGGCAGACGCCACGTGTGCGGTCAAAACTTTACCCCGGTGGCGATTCGGCTGTGTTCGTGGGATCTGAGTGCTATTTGGACAACTTAGGCGCTCAGATACAGGCTATCTGGGGATATAATATTTGTGGGGGTTCCTATATGGGTTGTATGTATTTTTAATATGTTTTATATTTTGTAACTCTACTGCCTGGGAGTAGCTTAAGCAATGTACACTAAATTATCTCCCAGACACAGAGAATCCTGGGCGGGAGTGTCCTGGGCGGGTTGTAGGAGTGGTTTCCTATGTTACTGCCGGAGACCCTCTGTGTATGTAAGCTGGCCACTGAGCCATAATAAACAAGTCTTGGCTGATGTTCGGGTAGCTGAGAGCTTTAATCACGGCTTGGGATTTGGGAGAACTACAGCGGATATACTCAGGTGGAGGGAATCCATTACAAGGAGTTACTTGGTATCCGTAATACATATGAACGTGTCATAAAGTTACTATAACCTCATGGGTGTGACACAATAGTAAATGTAACTTTTTAAAATGTAATTAACATTTGTACTGCGCTTTGATTGGAAGAAAATGTAGTAATATTATCCTGCACTAAACTTTTTGTTTATCTTTATTTGTCCTACGCATTTAGGTGTTGGGTGCATGGTCACTTCCAAACAGGTAAGAAAAGGATTCTACACTTCACAGGTTAAAGGGTTAATAAACTAAATTAGAGCTATTTTGGGGAAAGCCCCCCCACCCAACCCCCCCAAAACATTAAGTTACTAGCGCACATCACCTTACCGCATTTAAATTGTATAACCGTACAAGATGCTTTAGATTGTTTAACTGCAGTTTAAGGGCCAAATCTATAAATAAGAACAACAAAAAACAAAAACGGATATGGTCTATAACCGCTTTTAAACGGAGAGTGCAGTCTGACCCAGCGCTGTTGGGAGATGCGTATACTCATTTAGGACTTAAACCTTCTCCATTAAGCTCTATTGAAGAGAGAATGCGGAATAAATGAAAGCAGCTATGTTTATGTTAAAAGCTTGTTTCCTGCTGCATGTAATTAACGGAAATTCTGTACACAGCTAGTACGTTTGTCAGGCTTCTGAAAATGGAACGATAGATAGCACTCATACAAGTGAATACATCGCTCCATACTTAACCTTAACACTCTCGTCATTAATGGTTTGTCTAACTTGTTCTATAAAAGGCAGGCTACTGCTCCATTGAGGCAAAATTAAAAAAATCAACTTTACCATGCTTTTCAGAAAAGGAAATTCATTATTGTCAACTAATGTATTGGCCTAAAGAAAACCAACATTGTACCCAGAAAGGCACACACTGAATATGCCTCGGCAGCCCCTTCACATTTTAACTCGTGTGGTTTTATTGTTATAGGCAATTTGTACCACTCAGCATGACAGTGTAAACTGAATTAAGATTAATTTACATGCAAAAGAACACTTAGGAGAGCAGCCTGCTAAGCAAATGTATTGTCTCGATTGCTGAGGTGGAAAAGAGCCTGGAAAGGATAAAAGAAAGGAAAGGGGTCTAATTAAGGGGCATCGACTATGATTGCTGGAGGTAGTTAAGGGTTAGAAAACAGTAAATGTCCAGCTAGTTAAGGAATTAGCATCTTGCTTGTTTGAGATTTTTATGCTGAATGCATAAATCTTCATAAATCAAAGTAACACTGCGGCTCGAGTGTTCCTGGCATTTTCCTTAGGTGTGAACTTAGAAAATGAAATTGCTGTCAAAAAGTGAATGTGAAGGTACCTTTCCTTCCTCCCCTTGACTGCCTTTACTGGTTACGGTTTTGGGAGTTAATTGATGGAACCTGCTACAGTCATGGATGCGGACTAGAAGCATTAGAATTGTCAGTGCCGACGTAAAGGAACAGGGTCGCACAATCTTGTAATGTCGGCTTTATTGGTGTGATAGAATTATGGAAAACAATAGTTTCTGGGATTCACTGCATTTATCAGGACTACAGCATTTCGGAATAAAGCAAGTTAGAGAGTTACTAGGACAACGGTGGGTAAAACACAAAATAAAACATTTAAATAAATTATATACTACATATAAATAATTTACATGTTCATGTTTGGGCACATCATGTTTAACAATCTCGTCCTGCAAGGTGGACGATTTCACACTGTGCATTAAACACCAGCACCACTGATAAGCCAGTATCGATCTTTTTCACTCACGAGCTATGGATAGGCTGCGAGAGTCAGCTGACGCCCTCAGCTTGTCAGAGGAGAGGAGCCTGGTCTGAGATTTCCTTAATGGAGCCTCTGACATTGAGGCAGTTGTACAGGGGAAGAGCGATCTGGTGCTGGCTTGAAGACTTTGGGGTAAAACAGTTCATTAACCATTTTACCACTTCAGTTAAGCCAGCGCCCAGGACCTCCTCAGACAATAATCTTCATTGTGGTACAGTGGTTATGGTGCCCATAGTAGTCTTTTAAGAAGCACCAACTAATTTTACAATAATAAAAGCTACATGACAGTGAATAATGTATTATGGCAAATTAATTGGTACTTTGTTTTAACCTTCTTTTGCACTATTTGGGCATTCATTTATTTTTCTCCAATTTTATCGGCTGCTGTGTTTTGTTAATTATTGGCCTTCAATCTTTCCCATTCGCCATTTAATCCAACGGAAGTAAAGAATGTGATTGAAGAGATTTTTCAATAATACCCCAATCGTATTCCTGGATTACTACCATTTTGTATAATGCCTGTATAGTTACAGCGATTTGCATTTATCCTGTACAGAAGGTTTTAGGATGCAGAAAATGTAATTAGTACAATGACCTTTTGATAGCCTGAGGTGAAACTAACAAATATGTCAAATGAAGGACATTGTGGGCACAAAGCACCACAAACACTATTGCTTATTTTAGTGGTTATGGTGCTAGGAGGCATGGTTATGGTGCTAGGAATCCATCAGTTTTGTTTTGCTCTGATAATTTGGAAGTTTCTCTATAGAAAGCTGTCAAACCTTAGACAGGCAGCGAGGGCAGGAGAGGAATTAGCAGAAACATTGCTATTATCTCAGCAACAGAACAAACCCATGAACAAATAGCTGTAAGTGGTTATGGTGCTTACAGTATCCATTCGAAAGTGACATTTTCTGCAGAAAGAGGATGACTGGAACAAAACACATAGCTTGAAGCAGGAGAACAGATTCCTGTCAGGGGTCATAATGACAAATTCAGGACACACATAAACCTGCCGGCACTATTTTACAATGATCAAATAGCTTGGAAAGCGTGAAAGCTTCAACGCCTGTAAACCTTCTCATGCCGCAATCACGCTATAGCACCTTAGTACCACTTTCTGTGGGCCTCGTTACTGTAACAGAAATGTAGACTTGTGGAAAAATTTATCAAAATGCTCATTTGCATTTTAAATTAAAAACATTTAATCTATTTAAACGTCTCTAGATTT
Organism: Pelobates fuscus; assembly: GCF_036172605.1. Taxonomy (NCBI): domain Eukaryota; kingdom Metazoa; phylum Chordata; class Amphibia; order Anura; family Pelobatidae; genus Pelobates; species Pelobates fuscus. Next base: position 14,426,787 of record NC_086321.1, on the reverse strand, counting down.
TTTATTTTAGGGTATGTTTTACTTTAACACATAGGGGCTTCAGGCCAATTAATTATACCATAACAAAACCCAAACATGATTTAATATGTCACCACAATGAAATGGATGGAATGTAACCAGCTATGTGCAAACTATGTCAAATGATCTGTTGGTAGCGTTACACACTCACCTTGGCTTGTAGGACAGCTGGAAAGGAGCCAGGCAGGCTTTATAGCCAGCAAAAGGTAAGAACATCAAAACAAATGACAACAATGTTTAAATTAGAATAGAATTGGCATTAAACGTGACCCCCATTATAATCCATTGTAATACACACAAACCCAATAAAGAAAGGACTCAGGAAATATTACAATTAGAGCTCACAATCACATCAATAATGTAGGTTCCAAAACAAAATGAACGGAAAATACAACTGCAGATAAAAATATTTTTTCAACTTAAGAAATTTAAGCTTCTCTGTATCTTATACGTGATGCCCACTTTCGTTCATAAACTGTTAAAAATATATTGGAGGACAGGTTTTTTTCCAATGCACTATAAATATATATAAAAAAACAAAAACAAAAAAAAAAACCTAAAACACAACAAACTTAAAACCATATTAAAAAGATATAAATATTTGCATGGACATTATCTGCTCAAATCTCCTTAACCAACAGCTTAGTGCAAACAGCTAGAGAGACCAGGAAGTGGTTTATGCCACATGATGCTCCGGTTATAGCCATTCTTTTACACGAAGACTTGTTTGATTCTAAAATAATGACGCACATTCACACACGCTTCCATTTACTTGCTGACGTGCTTCTCATTCTTTTTACTTGTTTTTAAAGAATGAGAAGCTAGATGTGGGTAAATGCATGCATGCACACTTTGCTGGTTCAATCCCGTGAGGACTCTCAAACATTTCCTGCTTTATGCTTTAAAAACACAGCTAAAGCTGCAAATTCTATGAATGGTTTAGGAAATTTAGAAGGGAGAATATTTTAATCTGTGGATTTTTTTAATGCATTATCTGAGTCAGTGGTTCCCAGCCCAGTCCTCAAGTACTCCCTAACAGTCCAGGATTTAAGGATTACCCAGTTGGATCTAAGATGTTTTTAGAAAGAAAGACTTTAAACACAACAGGGTAATCCCTAAATCCTGTACTGTTAGGGGGTACTTGATGACTGGGGTGGGAACCCCTGATCTGAGTGATTAAATAAATACATTTCAAATTAGATTTGTTAATTTAAATTTTATTGTGTGTCGAGTCAGAAAGCAGATCACAAAACATGAACAAAAAAAACGTAAAGATTAGTCTAAAATGCGGTGTTTCTTACCTTGTTCTTTCTTAAAATCTGTTTCTGACATAGTGACAGGAAGGAGCAGTTCTCCGGATGGGGGCTGAATGCCAACACTAAACTGGTCTTCTTTGGTGCTGAAAACACATTATTACAGATTATTACTAGGCTGCCTGTACAATAAAAGTATCTCAGTAAACATCAAATGACACTATGCATAGATAGCAACAACAAACTTCTCAATTCATCGTGACACGGTTATAGCAGACACCAAAGGTGTGAGTCCTACACTACTAGACAGAACAGGGCTACTTGCCAGGGCTGAATTCTCACTTACCAATGGCTCGCAGGTGATAGGTCTACTAAACTACACTGACTGGTTCAGATAGGGATAAGCGGTTTGTTACTTTCTGTATTATAGATCTTACTATTCAGCCACAACATTAAAACCACTCACCGGTGAAGTGAATAACATTGATTAGATCGCTACAATGGCAGCTGTAAAGGGATGAGATATATTAGGCAGCAAGTGAACAGTCTGTTCTTGAATTTGGCAATTTAGCAGGAAAATTGGGCAAGTGAAATGATCTGAGTGACTTTAACAAGGGTCAATTAGTGATGGCTGGACGACTCGGCCAGAGCTTCTCTAAAACAGCAAGTCTTGTGGGGTGCTGTGGTTAGTACCTTAAAGCCGAAAAACCAGTAAAAATAGTTTTGTAGTTGTAAATATAAGTACAGTTGAATATACACCAGTGCTACAATCCAAGACTTTAATCCTCATCCTTTATAACCAAGTGGGTGATCCAATGAAAGGAAAAAAATGCGTACACCCCTTCATGGCAATAGCCTCTTTCAGAATTATGTACCCTGCCACAAATATTGTACATGAATGGATTGAAGAACATTACAAATGGTTCAAGGTGTTGCCATGTCCTCCAAAATCTTCAGATCTCGATCCGATTAAGCATCGGTGGGATGTGTTGGAATAACAAATCTGATCAATTGAGGCTCCACCTTGCAACTTGCAGGATCTGCTTATAATGTCTTGGTGCCAGACACCACAGGACACATTCAGAGGACTTGTTGAGTCCATGCCTTAAAGCATTAGAGCTATTTTAGCAGTAAGAGGGGGACCTACATAATATTAGGCAGGCGGTTTTTAATGTTGTGGCTGATCAGCATATATCTATATAAGCTCATGGCACCCCAAGGTTGGGAGTGTGGAAAAGAGAGACAAGAAAAATATAGAAAAATGGCCTAGGAGTCATTTCCCTGAAAGTCATGTGTCCATGTCACTGGCTCCAGTCCAATCTACATGGGTAATATTTAACAGGACTGGAAAACAAACATACCAATCATGGTATCTTCCAGACCTCTTGCACTTCTATGGCTTATTTTGTTGCATGACAAAGTCAAGGTTAAATTTTATTTTAAGATAATGTACAGATTATTTCCTTCCAGTCATAACTATCATAACTATTTTCAGCTATATCTCTTTAACGCTCACCATGTCTCCTTCCAGCCATACCTCCCTAACTCTCACTAGGTCTCCTTTCAGCCATACCTCCCTAACTCTCACTAGGTCTCCTTTCAGCCATACCTCCCTAACTCTCACTATGTCTCCTTCCAGCCATACCTCCCTAACTCTCACTAGGTCTCCTTTCAGCCATACCTCCCTAACTCTCACTAGGTCTCCTTTCAGCCATACCTCCCTAACTCTCACTAGGTCTCCTTTCAGCCATACCTCCCTAACTCTCACTAGGTCTCCTTTCAGCCATACCTCCCTAACTCTCACTATGTCTCCTTTCAGCCATACCTCCCTAACTCTCACTATGTCTCCTTCCAGCCATACCTCCCTAACTCTCACTATGTCTCCTTCCAGCCATACCTCCCTAACTCTCACTATGTCTCCTTTCAGCCATACCTCCCTAACTCTCACTAGGTCTCCTTTCAGCCATACCTCCCTAACTCTCACTAGGTCTCCTTTCAGCCATACCTCCCTAACCCTCACTAGGTCTCCTTTCAGCCATACCTCCCTAACTCTCACTATGTCTCCTTTCAGCCATACCTCCCTAACTCTCACTATGTCTCCTTCCAGCCATACCTCCCTAACTCTCACCATGGCTCCTTCCAGCCATACCTCCCTAACTCTCACTAGGTCTCCTTTCAGCCATACCTCCCTAACTCTCACTATGTCTCCTTCCAGCCATACCTCCCTAACTCTCACCATGTCTCGTTCCAGCCATACCTCCCTAACTCTCACCATGTCTCGTTCCAGCCATACCTCCCTAACTCTCACCATGTCTCCTTCCAGCCATACCTCCCTAACTCTCACCATGTCTCCTTTCAGCCATGCCTCCCTAACTCTCACCATGTCTCCTTTCAGCCACACCTCCCTAACTCTCACCATGTCTCCTTTCAGCCATACCTCCCTAACTCTCACCATGTCTCCTTTCAGCCATACCTCAAGAACCTTCACCAAGTCTCCTTCCAGCCACACCTCAATAACACTCCATAACGGTCACAGTGTCTCCTTCCAGCCACACCTCAATAACTCTCACCGTGTGTCCTCTCCTTTCAGTCATACCTCCATAACTCTCACCGAGTCTCCTTTCAGCCACTCCTCAATAACTCTCACCGTGTCTCCTTCCAGCCACACCTCAATAACTCTCACCGTGTCTCCCTCCAGCCACACCTCAATAATTCTCACGTGTCTCCTCCCAGTCATAGCTCCATAACTCTCACCGTGTCTTCCATTCATACCTTCATAACTCACACCGTGTCTCCTTCCAGTCATACCTTCATAACTCACAACCATATCTTTCAGCATACCTCCATAACTCTAGACATTTCTCATTTCAGCCTTATTGCTCTACGTTGCGACGTGCGAGAATTGCCTCCTATGTCTCACATTTAAACATAGCCAATACCTCTTTCATATATTACTTTATCTAAAATTTATAGCAATGAGAATGTGTGAGAAAATCCCACCCCCCCAAAAAAACCTGTTTTAAGCTGACTATATTAATAAAAACCCTTTGCAAGGGAGCATGGTATAATTAAACGTAAAGGGGTTTTACTTCGATTGTGAGACTCGGTGTAGATTCAACAAAACTAAGGACATCTCCTGCACACTATGAATGTAAAAAATATACCTGTACTGGATTTGAAAGATTAATTTCTGAAAGAGGCCCAACTGAATGTGCATAGGATAGAGTATTGTCCAATATCGAGTTCTGACTGTCCCTTGGGTCTGAATTTAATAAATAGAAGACAATCACTGGTAATAGAAAATCAATTGATTAATATCCATGATATTTAAAAGAATATTTACAATATGTTATTGATTTGCTTAACTTTCGAAAATTTCAAGTTCAATAACAGAATGGATGAGGACGAATTTGCTGTAGTAGGCTGTGTGGTTTAATTAACCAAAGCACGTTGGACAAAAAAAGGACAAAGAATACAATACTGCATACATACAAAGCACTTCTCTGCAAACGATTAATATGGTTTTGGCATGGGCAGACCTGTGAATTGTGTTAATGTAGATTTATCTGATATTTATCAGAATTTTATATAAAATCTTACAAATTAATTCCAATCTATACACACAGGATAGATCTCTAATACAATGATAAGCGGCGAGTGTTTAAACAGTTAGCTCGGCGATTTTATATTTAGTATATGTATGATTACATAGATCTTGTAATGTGCACCTCCATTCCTTTGCACTCACTGGCTGCTAGGACCACAAGGTTAGGCTGCCTTTTTTTATTTAAAAAATGTGCAGGCTTTCCCAGACTAAATATGTTTATGAGTGTTTGCTTATTTTTGTCATTAACAGGAATTTGTAATAACACTTTGTAAGTGTTGCTCTACACAAGGTGTCTAACTGCATAGTTTTAGGACTGCTGTAATTTTGGAAGAAACGTTTGTTTAAAAGGGGAGCTTTCTCGTCCCATGTCTCTTAGACAAGCACACGCTTCCAGTGTTCGAAGGAGGAGCACCTCCTTCATACGTCTGATGGGTAAACATGCGCTTCCAGTATATGAAAGATGAATGTCTGCATCTCGCGTTTGATGGACAAGAACGCACTTAAAGTTTTTGAAAGACAATTGCCCGTATCCTGCATCTGGCTTACTAGAGTGTTCTTCCGACAAATGTTTCTGTGCTTGTAGGAAAACTTTTTCTTGTCAGCGCGGGTCTATTCTCTTCTTCTGACGGTTTACAGTTTTGCGTTTGGCAAAAAGCCATTTATTTAAGTTTTTCTTCAAGACCCACACAACATGAAAGCATCCATCGTCATAATTATTGTCTTTACGTTGTTCCAGCAGAAGCACTTTGTCTTGCATCAAATGTAATTGATCTTGAGGCAATGTAATCACAATTACTCACTTTCTTAATTGGCCTGCCCAAAATCAGAAAATGGAAACCGATAGTCAGCGTTGAAATCAATAGCTTTATGCAGGACTTGTGGGGGATGAGAGATAGTGGTAATTTGCTGATCAATTGAATTCAGATGCCAATCATCCGCTCTGTATTTTGCATAGTAAGTGATGCTTTCATGCATTAACACTGTATGTCTTACTGTCCCTCACCCCCACACTACGAGGGGTAATTGGAGTAATGGGAACAGAACTTTATAAACACTATTAACACAGCACCTTGCGTCGTCAGAGAATTTCCCTTTCTTCAGAATTATGTGAACAGGATGGAGTCTTTAGTGGCTGTACATTCAGACCTATTAAAATCCAATTTGTTTTTTGAAATCAGAAGGGTTTCATTGATAACCCTCCATCTATACTGATTTTAGGTCCCTGCATAACAAAGTGAGCAGCGTGGAAGTTTGGAACAAATTGTGCACATTAAACAATGTGGTTTGCCGTTTATTTTTCTAAAACCAGGAAATGTTTCATTTGGCGTGTTTTACCATATTATTATTGTTATTACTGGTATTTATTTAGCATAGCTCTGTACTTGCTTGCAAGGCTGGCTACTATCCATGTACATGCCCGCATGACCAGTATACTTGCTATGCTGTCACTATCCATGAGAAGTTGGTGGCATGGAGAGTGGTGGTTTACACTATATGGACACAAGTGTTGGGACACACCTCTTAATTATTGAAATCAGGTGTTTCAATCAGACACAAACATTTCTGGAAAAAATGGATCGATCTGAAGAGCTCGGTGTATTCATGAGTGGTACTGTGATAGGATGCCACCTCTGCAATAACGGAGTTTGTGAAATGTAATTCCTCCTAGATATTCCATAGTCAACTGTAAATGGAATTATTGGAAAGTGGAAGTGTCTAGGAACAGCTGCAACTCAGCCATGAAGTGTAAGACCACATAAAGTCACAGAGCAGGGTCACCGGGGGCTGAGTCGCCAACGCTCTGCTGAATCCATTGCTGAAGAGTTTCAAACTGCGACTGGTATTAATATCAGCACAAAAACTATGGTGGCAGCTTCATGAAATGAATTTCCAAGGCTGAGCAGCTCCATGCAAGTCTCACATCATCAAGTACAATGCCAAGCGTTGGATCAGGGGTGTAAAGCATGCAGCCACTGCACTCTGGAGCAGTGGAAATGTATTCTGTGGCGTGATGAATCACGTTTCTCTGGTTGTCAGTCTGATGGGTGAATCTGGGTTCGGCGGATGCCAGAAGAGCCTGCCTGACTGCATTGTGCCAACTATAAAGTTTAGTGGAGGAGGGATGGGGATTCTTTTCAGGGGTTTTCAGTCCGGACACAGGTCATTTCCGTAAGCAAAGATTTATTTTACCAACCGGACTCAGCTGAACTGAAAAATGTCTGAGCCCTGATCACATGAAGTACAGGCTTTTTATAGACTATACATCCCTTACCCCAATCAGCAAACCGGATACACATGACTACCTTATATGGACAGGCAGTATGGAACTTAGGAGAGAATGGAATGTGGTTTCAGTTCTGGCACATGCTCAGCACATTGATGACAGTTTCCGGACTGTGTAATTAACTAACAGATACATGTGCTTGTATATGCCATGTGGAGATTTTAGGCCTCCTAAATTTTGGGCCTAGATGAGATCCCCTCACAGTTGGGCTAGGTCCTTACTGCCAGTGAAGGGAGATCTTAAAGGGAATCTCCAGTGCCAGGAAAACAATCAGTTTTCCTGGCACTGGAGGGTCCCTCTCCCTCCCACCCACCAATCCCCAGTTACTGAAGGGGTAAAAACCCCTTCAGTCACTTACCTCAGGCAGCGGCGATGTCCCTCGCCGCTGTCTCCTCCTCCGCATTGCGTCGGCCGGTGGGCGAGACTGATCCCGCACACCGGCCGAGGAGACCTAATGCGCATGCGCGGCAATGCCGCACATGCGCATTAGGTCTCCCCATAGTCAAGCATTGAAAACGATTTTCAATGCTTTCCTATGGGGAAATGAGCGACGCTGGAGGTCCTCGCACAGCGTGCTATGAAGGAGGAAGTGACCTCTAGTGGCTGTCTAGTAGAAAAAAACTGCAATAATTACACTTGCAGGGTTAGGAGTAGTGGGAGTTGTCACCCAGACCACTCCAATGGGCAGAAGTGGTCTGGGTGCCTGGAGTGTCCCTTTAATGCTTCAGCATACCAAGACATTTTGGACAATGCTATGCTTCCAACTTTGTAGGAACAGTTTGAAGAAGGCCCTTTTCTTTTCCAGCATGATTACAATAAAGGACAACCAGCTATATTGGACTCCCCTTGTTCAACTATATAGGCAAAATCCATGTAAATAGCCTGACCCAATGACCCCAAAAACGCTCACTGTAGTAAGAAAGGAATAAAGGAAAAAAACCTACCACGATACTGGCGAACCACCTCAACACAGTACAATCTGTAATACAGTATAGGGGTCCCACGGGGACCAGACTTTGTTATAAGCGGACATGGAGTTGTGAACAATGGCAGGAAGCTTATCCATCAGCCTGATGCAGATTTATTTACATTTAGTCCCCTGGCCGCCACTCCTCTCCTCGCTGAGATCATAACGGGAGGCTAGTCAGCACCAATCAGCATCTATTGACTCTCATGAATATTCATGGAGATCAATTGGCGCCTTCATGAAGGGTGTGAAGAGAATGTGAGTCTTACAAAGTTTGCAGTGAGTGTTTGAGTAATAAAGGTGTCAAAGTAAACACTGCACTTTCTCAGAAAAGGCAGTGTTTACATTACTGACCCTGCAGGATCAGGGTCTGTGCACCAATATAAATACTAATAATATTAATAATAATAGTGCATGTAATTTAGCTGCCAGGCTGTCTGATGGGATTAGGAATGTACCCAGCAAGCCGTTGTAAGATATTTCGCCAGCACATTGGGAGGTGGGACTGAGTCATTGTCAAATCCTGTCTATTGTAAGCTTAAAATAAGATGGTTAAGGAGAAGCATGGTGTTGCAAGAGCTGTTATTATTACAAATTCCTGTTAATGACAAAAAAGGGCAAACACTCGTACTGGGCAGATGTCTCCTAGACATTAGAATAAATATGTCGATAGTCACAAACTAGCTGGGAACTACAATATACAATTAACTGAGAATACAGCCGGTCAGCCAGTAACCACCAGCAAAACCATAAGATACCTCCACGCAATGTATCTCTATGGAACGTCCAGGACATCAAACGTTCCATCAGCTAGTCCCCTACAACATGGAAATGAGGAAACAAGCTATAGTAACACCCTCAGAATGACACAGTCAGTAAGGAGCTGTGTGAATTTCATACTAAAAATCAGATTTAAAAATCCGGTCTCTAAACTATACTTAATGAAAGTCCTACACAATCAAAACTTTATAATAAAATAGAAATTGTGGTAAATTATAATCCGCAGGTTTGTAAAACACTCTGCAATTCTCTTTTCTTTTCACAGAGTCTAGCTATTAACTGTGAGCCACCTATGGCTATCATTTATGTCAGAGGTGAAGGGAGATTTCAAGAGGGGCAACTAATGGGTGAGAACACAATTTTTATTTATACTCAGTAGACTAAACCCGCAAAATGCAACAGGGTGAATGAAACTTCCCTTAAATCTATCTTTGATCCCCATGTGAGTTTATCCATCCCTGTACAAAAAGTCCTTTAGAACCAAATAGAGGGACATCACAGAAACATTATTATCCCACTAATAAAACACAAACTGTGGCCACTTTTTTCTGTTTTAGGAACTGGTCATAAATTTATTTGGCCCTGCAAACTGCTAGTTATATGTAGTATTCGCATGATCAATGCATCTCGTTTCAAATTGTCTCTTCACCAGAAATGCAACTTATATATTTAACTAAAATACCGGTAGATAAAAATTATTAAAAAATAAAGTTTTTGTCACTCAAAAACACATTTACTTGAACATTACAAGTGTCATGCCATCATTAATAATGGCTCAAAATACGAAGACAATCATTCTTCCCACGGATAACCAGCATTACCCAGAATTGGATGGGATTACTACACTCCGTTAGGCAGAAGTATTAGCAGACAAGGAGAATGTGCAACGGTATCGGAACAGTAACATTATTCAGTAGATTTAAATGAAAATTTGTAATACTTGAAAACCACGGTATTTCTGGGAATATTTAAAATAATATTTTCTGCCAATGTTCCACATTTCTTGGAAACATTGCATGCTTACACAATAAGGAAAAATAAAGAAAAACAAGGAAAGAAGGGAAAGAGCTATTGCCTTAGTTTTTAATAACAAGATCGACATTTAGAATGGCAGTTCTCTAGCCAGTCCTGGATTTAGGCATCTCAGGGACAGACACTGGCACAATCTGGACCATTGGCAAGCCTTTATACTGGGTTGGGAGACCATGAGGGGAGACAACTTTCTCATATATTTTCCATTCTACACAGTGATGATCTCCATCTATCAGGCTTTGGTTTCCCCATAATAATCACTATGAAACAATCCGTCCTTTCAACATCTTTTGTATCCATTGCTCCAATCACGTACCAGAATAGTCCAACAGATGAGTGCCTGAGATCTATGCTATAAGTGATCTATGATATCCTATGCTATCACACTCTGCCTCAGACCCGATGAACAGGCAAGAATGATCCTCACAAGCAGAAATGAAAACCTCAGATATTTGTTCATACAACCAGTGGGTTTATTTCTCACTGTATTGTGTAATTTACTAAATAACAACAACTGGAAAGAGTATGTGTAGACCGGATCCTCTGATTTGAGAAATACTTTAAACCAATCCTAAAATAGAATTATGAGACAGAAAACACACAATAGATCCGCATATTGTATCTGATAAATACAAAAAGGGTTATTTTTAGTTCTGTCTTTGTCATTGAGATAACATTGCCACAGATCATTAAAATGAATACATAGCCAATGTTTAAGCAAATCTATTTATAGCGAGTTGGTTATGGATGAATGTTCAGCAATATTGATCTGTCTTGTTTGTCTAATAGGAAAATAATAAACAATTACTGAAGAAGCTGGAATATCTAATATAGCAAGCCTCCCTAAACATAAAGGTGATGATCGTCATAAAATCAATGCTGTACGTTCCACAGCGTGTATATCATGCCAAGCATCCGCTTCTTCCAACACAGGAAAAGTACTATTGTGTCAATACACCAAAAATGACACTATTTAGAACGCTTGTTACAGAGTGATCTATTAAGAAGCCCTGTAGACATAATGTTTAATTGCATTAAATTAATGAAATAATTACATCCTTTGGAATTGTTTAAAATTCCAACATAATTTAAGGTTACTTAAAAGGACACTATAGGCACTCAGACCACTTCATCTCATTGAAGAGGTCTGGGTGCAGTGTCCCTGTCCCCCTTGATCCTCCAATGTAAAATTTTTTTACATTGCAGCACTAAGGCAGCATCTAGTAGCTGTCTATGAGACAGCCACTAGAGGTCCTTCCGGGAGTTTACCGGACCCCAGGTCGCCTGACACTGGATGTCCTCAGCTCTGCATGAGGACATCCAGCATCAGAGAAAGCCCCATGGGAAAGCATTAAAGCAATTCTTTTCTATGGGTAGGGCATAATGCATTTGCCGAGCACTAGATCCTTCGTCAGATAAGGTAGAGCGCCAACCCAGCGCCAAGGGAGATTGGCGCTGGAACCGGGTGAATAAATAAAGGGTCCCTCTTTATATGCCAGTAAAGGGGGACTAGAGGGCACTTTAGTGAAAGAATACAACTTTATATTCCTTACACGATAGAATCCCTTTAATACACAAACAGGGACATGAGAATTTCAATATAGCAAGTATGTGTTACATTGGAATCATTAGTCAATATTCTTCTGCTAAGGCATGTGTGCAGGTCAGTTGTCACGAAAAGTCAGATAAGCAATGAAGACACAAGGACATGAGGCAGTCAGTTGCCCCCTCGTTATAAGTGCTTAATGCCCTTTAAAATGTAGTTTTAAAAAAATCAGTATTTACTGTCTTGAAGCTACAACAAGCAGCTAAGAACTACATAAACAAACACGAATATTAAGAAATCAAACATGTTATATTAGCTATTTAGATTTAACCCCCCCCACCCTCCAGAAGTCATAAAATATGCAGATTTATTTACATTCAGTCCCCTGGCCGCCACTCCTCTCCTCGCTGAGATCATAATGGGAGGCTAGTGGCCATCACAGCATTGCACCAATCAGCATCTCCTCTTAGAGATGAATTGACTCAATGCATATTCATGGGGATCAATTGGCGCCTTCATGAAGAGTGTGAAGAGAATGTGAGTCCTACAAAGTTTGCAGTGAGTGTTTGAGTAACTGCCGCTAAAGGTGGTAACAGCTGTCAAAGTTAACACTGCACTTTCTCAGAAAAGGCAGTGTTTACATTGCTGACCCTGCAGGATCAGGATCTGTGCACCAATATAAATACTAATAATATTAATAATAATAGTGCATGTAATTTAGCTGCCAGGCTGTCTGATGGGATTAGGAATGTACCCAACAAGCCGTTGTAAGATATTTCGCCAGCACATTGGGAGGTGGGACTGAGTCAGTGTCAAATCCTGTCTATTGTAAGCTTAAAATAAGATGGTCTGAACTGGTCCACCTTCAGGGCCGGAGCCGCCAGGGCCGTATCATCACAATACTCAGTAGGCAATATTCTGCTCTAGTGAAGCAAATCATGGTTCACCAATACCAGAGTTATTTATTTTCCCTTTACTGTCACTTTAAATGGAATTGTGTCTGCAGGGTGGAGATGTGCAACTCTGTCCCCAGAGACGATCGTTTTTTTCTCTGGTACAAAAGGTAGCCATTCACACACTCATGAACTCACAGGCATTCACTACAGACATACCCCGCTTTACATACACTCACTTGACATACACTTGCGAGTACTTAACAGTGCCTTGCGAGTACAGACACTCCCGCGACTCTTCTGTAAAACATTAAAGATAAATGGTACAATCTGGAATGAGATTTTTTTTTTTGTTTACTGTTTTATTTTAACTGAATAAAAGCCCACTGGAAATCACTAAATAAATCACTGGGAAATAAAATCACTGGAATCAGTTATGCCTGTAAATGACTATTGCAATGCCGTACATGCATTGGGAAGTGAAAAAAGGTATTGCTTCACTTTAAGTACATTTTCGTTTTACATACATGCTCTGGTCCCATTGTGTACTTAAAAGTGGGGTATGCCCGTATATAGAATGATCAGACTTAATGTGCACTGGGGTAACATTCTATCATTTACATTGCAACTTGCCTCTTTATTTACAGCAATGCAACTCACCACAACTGGAAGCTGGCAGTCTGCGTCGAATCACAGAAGTCAATACCCATTGAGACAGTAATGGATCCCTCTGGCTCCAGAGAATCTGCAAAATAAAATGTTTTCCCAAAATAAATTTGTAACGATAAAAGCAAATCAAATAGGGCACCTCGGCTGGCATGCACATGCAATAAAGCTGCCCTGCGTAACACGTTAACGGACAGGAAGCCCTGCCACACTGGAGACCTGTGTTTGTTCGGAGAGACAGAGATGAAATGAAACCCAAACAGGTATTGCTGGAATAAGCTATGGACATTGCCGACTGGTGATTTGTTTTAAGATAAATTACAATTTTACCAGTGATGTGCTAGGATTATCATAAAGACCTGCCAAACTCCCTGCCATGGAACTTTAACACAGCATTTGTACAAGAAAGCAATTCTTATACTGTACAAGTGCTATTATGTGTGTGTGGAGGCGATGGCCTAAAAAAAGAAGACTTATGTGCAATTACTTTCTGAAGTGTTTGATGACAACTAGACAGACGGGGGGAAGAAAAAAATATATATTTTTCAACGCAGGAACACTCAAACACGCACAATCTCCCAGGTAGAACCAAGACGGAATTTTCCCCCCCTATAATTCATTTAAATTTTCAAATACTATATGATATACGCACATCATAGCAGTGTCCAAATTTCACAAATCAAACGCTAGCAATGAGTTGTCTGTGCTTTAAATCTTGAGAAGATCGAGTCCATCAGGGATATTAACAAAATTGTAAATGTTTGTGAGTTCACATTTTCCAAACTAAGAAAGCGTTCTCCAAGTGACCGATGTTTTTCAGTTTGCCAATTTAGACCTAATATTTGAAATTCACTTTGAATTGCCAGAACTCACACTTGTGTAATATATACCCGCACGGAAAGAAACGTCCCATCATATACTATTAAAAGTTAAATCTGTATGTATAATAATAGCAACAGCCTGTTCCTATAGTAACCCCTTTAGTGTTGCGGATCAATTTTACTCACCTATTGGGTTAAACGTGTGGATTTTCAAGCCGGCTGGTATTTTTTTCTCTTCTATATGAATAGCCTCAATTTTCTTATCACTGGTATTGGTGAACGTAACTTGCACTGACACCATTTGGTTTCCGAAAATGCAGGGCTGCCTTGGGAAGTGGTAATGGGCAGCTAATCCTTTGCCGCTCATGCGGTGGAGGAGTTCGTATGTTTTTGTAGGGACGAACGAGGGCATAGAAACCTATACCAGAGACACACAAACAGAACACTGAAATTAAAAGTTTAAACTACAATAAAAATTGCATTAATGTTAATTTCACTGCATACACAAGTTAAATCCCCAGGAGCCCAGAATAGAGTAACTATTTTTTATTTTTTTATTGAAACACCCCTCATTTAACCCTCTTGCTAACACGGGGTATTGGATGTGATGACTCTGTTGGTACAGCACTATTATAAACCTTTGCATAGCAACATGGAATTTGATGCATTGAGTAAGACAGGCAAGACACAAATGTGCATTCCTACCATTGTATTGTCTTAGTCACCATTTAGGTGACCCCGGTCTCCTTGGCTGAGATCATTAATCTTAAAGATATCAGCCTATTCCATGCATTCTCATAGGAAAGTATTGGGAGGCTACTGGGCATGCTACTGCGCCACTCAAATGGTTTTTATGAGGCCATCTGATTGAAAGTTGAACTCCGCTATTTCACCTGAAGCACCTCTAGCGCCTGTCTGAGTAACAGCCACTGGAGGCATTTATACCCTACAGTGTAAATATTGCCGTTCCTATAGAATATTTTTATTTTAGGAGAAAGTGATTTATAGAATCCCACAAGGGGAAACCAACATCAGTAGAGCTCCACTGGTATAAGAACTGAGGAAGGGGAGCCCTACCTTTAATCAATCTAAGGGGTAGACACTTGTCTGACCACTAGTGCCTACTTGAACCAACTCTCCTTACTACATTTATAAATAAATAAAAACAAACACCTAAAAATCAATAACCATAGTTAACCATAACAAAAATAAAAAAAAGTGCTACCAAGTGCAGTGATTAACGAAAAAGAAAACGTTCGCCACGCGTTTCGGCCTGTTTAAAACGCCGTCGTCAGGAGCGTACACACTAGTGGTCAGACCATGGTGTTGAGGTAACTCTTAGGGTGAATTAAGAGATTTTTTTTTTCTTTGAGGCTTTTCATCTGCGTTTAGACGAGATTACCTGGTCCTTTCCCATCAGTCGGACTTTAGGAGAACTGGACCTTAGATGCTATTTAGTACTCCAGTTAATGGATCCCCAGGGCACCGTTTAGTAGATCTCCCTTTTTTCCAAGTTATACTTTTTGTTTGCATATCCCTTTACATCCTTGGATTAATTAAAGGTAGGGCCCCCCTTCCTCAATTCTCATACCTGTGGAGCTCTCCCGATGTTAGTTTCCCCTTGTGGGATTCTATACATCACTTTCTCCTTTTTCCTGCATATTTTGGAGGGTTAACGGCCTTATCGGAGCTCCCTATAAGTTGGGACAGTGGTACAGCTCACGAGCCCTTGCCATGTATTAGGGCTCCTGACCTGCAATCTGTTTACTTTATTTCTCAATTTTGTTTAATATATGTTTTATGCCTTGTGGTTAAGGTAATAAATACATTAAACTTACTTAACATGCCGTTAAATCTGGATCTATATACAAGTGGAGCTTATGCATAAGCAATTTAGGGAGAATGGGCCTAGGGGACCCCCAGTTCAGTCAAAAAATTCCGCATGTACTGGTTAGGATGCCTAGACTGAATCTTCACACACACATTTAGCTGCACAGAAAATGTAATCAAATGAGAGACATTTTTGCAATATGCCAGCACAAAGCTTCCTCTGGGTATTTGTAAATGATAAATTGCACCTTTGGCTGCTTTGCAAAAAATAAACCATCAATTCAACAGACGTAACGTTATTTTTAAAGGAAATCTATGTGATGCCAGATTCCTGTACATACACACACAGCGGCAAAGCGTACATATTTTATCAGTTTATTACTGTAAGCAAATAAGCGTAGAATGAGAGGGCACATAACTGTCTACTTAGCTGTTACTGAAACATTTATAAGAGCGTTTAGCCTCCTAATAACAGACAGACAGCGTGCAATTTTAAAGAGGGGAAAAGCTTCATATTTTTTAACACTTCACTAAAAAGTAAGTGAAGAGTGTAAAATGAAAAATACTCTGAGCAGTTAGCTGGTAATGGAGCATATTATCAACTCGAGTTAGATTTATAGGATACAAACTAGTCACTAATAGTTATTTTATGACATTGCATGTCCGCTTTTTTAAGGTTATTAAGAAGAAAATTCAGAAACTTTCTAGAATGGAAAGAAATGAATTATAACTTGTAACGGATAAAATAAAAAAACAAACACAAAAGAAAACCTACTGCAGTCAGATAAAAGGTCACAACAGCAAACCAAGAGCAGATGAAATCAAACATTTTACTTGTAGTTGTACGCCATTAGTAAAAATGATCTAAAACACTGAATTGTTTTCCCAATCTGCGTTAACAAAAACAAATTGAGTTAGAAAGCATATTAGTAAAATTAACGCAGAAACGGTGTAGGTACTTTTAAAGTTTCATTCATTTTTGTTTCCACGTTTTAAGAATCTGGATTAGATTTAAATGTTTTGTTGCCGTGTCCATTCTTGCATGTCAAGGATCCTTAAAGGGTTAAAGTTGGTCTAGTTCCAAAGAATTCTACACAAAATTGAAGATTCCAACAGATCTGTAGTAGGACTGACCGTATTAAGTCTAAGTGCCCATGATGACTCCTGTCTACCACCAAAGGCCCCTTCAAATGGTTCACGAGTGTCAGAACTGTACCATGGAGCAAAGGAAGGTTACCTGATCGAATGAATCACGTTTTCTTGTAGATCAGGGGACGTGTGCATCATTTACCTGCAGGATGATAGGACGGCGGAGGCAATGTTCTGCTGGGAAACCTTGAACCACTCCTACATAGCAGGGCCTAGCTCAGAGGAGCTGCAGCCAGAGAGCCCAGCAATCCTTAGGTAAGTTGTCAAACTATTCTCAAACAGTTTGACACAGCTGAAAAGGATTTGTGTACAAGGCTAGTAAGTAGTCAAACTAAACAAACCCCAGTTAATGTATGCCTTAAAGGGACATAGTAGTCACCTAGACCTGCAGTCTCACTGATCAATTATCAGCCATTTAGGAATTAAATCAATTTTATTTCTGCTAATGCAGTTCTAGTCACACCTCCCCTGGCTGTCACGGACACAGCCAAAAATAAAAATAAATAGATTTTCAGTCAGATAACTTTCTTTAGAAGTCTTTATCTGCTGCTCTGCAGATTGGACTTTATTAACACACAGGAGGCTCCTGCAAGGTCTAGCAAGCTATTAACAAAGCAGAGTATACACATTTCTAAGTTAAACAGAATAAGCAATAAAGGAAATGTAAACATTAGAGCTCAGTTTACAGGAAGTGTTTTGGAAGACCGTGCCTAGTGCTGTGTAAACAAAGTGACTTAACTGTGGGTATGTAGATCATGCCCCTAAATGGCAGAGAATTTAGCAGTGAGAGCTATACATTAAAACTGCTTCATTAAAATAAAGTTGTTTTTTGCCTATCGTGTCCCTTTAAGGGAACAATTAATCTGGAAATTACCAGTGGCGTAGGGCAGATCGGGTTGTATTGTCATAGATTTACAGGGATTTGATTAGTATACTACTTACACTGGGAGAGCACCCGGACATTCCTGGTACCCTAAATACAACTGTAGTGGTTATGGTTCTTGAAGGGTTTCTTTAAGACACATTACTCGGTGCTTTATTGTTATGAAATTCTGTTATATACTAAGACACACCAATAATAAGAAGCTCCTAGAGGAACATTAAGACAGAATAAGGGAAACAAAGGAAGCTGGACTCAAAAATTGAACTCTTAGAAGGTATAAAAAAAAATGGGAATTCAAAAACCAGACTGTGTATAAAGTCAAACAAAAAAAAAAGCCAAGATATCTAAATGGGGAGAGTAGGGACTCAAGCTGGCTTCTATATTTCTATGTTTATATGGTATGATTTCTTTATCTGATACACTGCTTGCCAGGGGGAAAAATGAAACCTGGACAGAGGGACCCTTGGGAAACCACGCAATGAAATGAATACTCGGACCAAGGTAACATGTTCAGGTTAGTAAACAATGTTTTAATCTCTAATGCATGTTTGGTATGAATTCTTTGACACGGGCAGTCTGTGCTCAAGGTCTGTATCATGCTGACACTTTAAGGATTCTAGGAAGACGGCCCTCTGTCCCCTCCTCTGGGTAAACAACAATCTTTCTCATAACCTTGACAAAACTGAAGTCTGAGCTCTGTTTCTTCTTGGAACAAATGACAAAGGAACAGGGAACCTGATTGAAGGGGTCCATTACATATCAACTTAAAGAAAGGCAAAATGATTGATGAAACTTGCAGTCACCTTCACTGCGCATTGCCGCTGCACCTGTATCCTCCAAGTCAAATGACCTGAAAATCCTGCTGACAGCCCAACATTCTGTACAAGGATATGATGCGCACAGGAGCGGCTCAAGATTATTTTGTCAGGAAATCA
Source organism: Pelobates fuscus (assembly GCF_036172605.1). Taxonomy (NCBI): domain Eukaryota; kingdom Metazoa; phylum Chordata; class Amphibia; order Anura; family Pelobatidae; genus Pelobates; species Pelobates fuscus. Next base: position 14,408,123 of record NC_086321.1, on the reverse strand, counting down.
TGACTTTACTACATGTGATCTGAGTGAGATGACTTTTACTTCCAAGTAACATTTAATGAACATGGAAAATGTGTTGCACGGAGTTTGGTGTTCCCGCCTGGATCCTTGAACAGGTACTGATGAAAATATTCAAATACTCTGATAAAAAGGTTCTCCTGCAGCCTTCAATACCAACAAAAATCATCAAAAAAAGCCAAGCAGGATTTTTATGTAATTAACACCATATGCAAATGAGGAAGCGGTGATAAGTCTATGGCAGAATAAAAAGAGGCAAAGCGCTACAAGTTCAAATTATACCACTCGTAACAAAAGTCCTTTGGTCTGAAAAAAGTGTCTTGGAAAATTAAGATCATAGTCAGCAAACTGTATGGGCAAGTGAAAGCTCATAGAGCCATTGTTTAAAATGGCCACAGAGGCGCTTTTGGGGTCATAGCCAGGGTTGTGGCATATCGTGACTGTATGAGATCGGTTTATGAAAAATTAATTCAGAACAAGAACAAATGAAGGTGTTTACACATAGTGATTTCTAAACACATTAAGTCATGTATAGATTACTAGGTGTTATACTACTACAAAGACCTATTACTCTCATACATACGCACCACCTGGTAAAGAGTAACAATAGCATTCGGGGTATTCCCACCGAGCCAGGCGGGAAGGGAGAGCGTGACCGTGCCACTTCTGGCAGTTTTGGAAATCCCCATCTCTTCAAACTCCAAACTTCAAAACATGCAAACAAACTCGGTGTGTGTTCTATTCAGAGGCAAGAGGATTTAATTTCAACTCAATTTAGTCCATCTGCTAGTATACAGATTGACATTTATTCACCGAACAGGGAATTGTGGGGAATTGACAGGAGAATTAGAAATATTATGCCAACACAGCTCAGATGGAAAATAATCTGCTCAGCGTCAATTCCGGCTCCCTGGGTTTGCCCTAAAATATACAATCCTATGATTAATACTCCACAATCTCTTGTTTTGGGAATACACCTGACATTACTGACATTTAAAGAAAATCGCTAAAGATTTTGAAAATATAGAAATTAAACAACCAAACAATAACATCACATACATTGCATGGTGTGGCGAAACCAACCTCGCCACTGGGCCCTGGAGAAGCCTGTTTGCTAGCCTCCTACCTGCTGACTATGGCCCCTGGGTTATTTGGGGCATATTGTACTGTATATTGCTGCTACTGGCCCTTTTAACAGCATCTATGGACATATTGGGACTTTTGGGACTACTGTCCCTTTAAGACTGTGATACATATTCTAGTGTACTGCCTGTAATATTATATGTGTATTAAGTTTAACCTGGGATATGTATGCAGCATTCAACTGATTGTTCGGTAGAATCACTCCATTTATTATATTGAGTGAAACTACCGAACAACCAGACCACCCAGGAATAAGTGTGCCTCCAATTACAGTTTGCAACAATGTTGCAAACGGGTAATTGGCAATCAGTGTAATGTATTCTTTGTCCTCTGGGTGGCCGCCATTCGGGAAACAAACACGTGGCGGCGGCCATCTTAAACTACCGAACAGCGGTGTTTTGCCGTCGAGTGTCTGGAACTAAAATCGGACACTTGACTAGGCAAACACCGCTGAGACCTCCATACTTCCAGAAATTCGTATGGAAACTACCGAATGACCCGCCGTTCGGTAGAAAGAACCCCATAAACAAGGGAATTCATTCAAACCCTCTCCAGGCTCTATAACACAGGCAATTCGCCTGTTTTCATTCCCTTGTTTGTGACCGACCGCAGGGCCAAAATGCATGGAACTGTTTTCGGATACTTTACCCATGCGGTCGGTCAAATCTTTGGAACCCCATATCTCACGAACCATTCATCCGAATTACTTGAATTTTGGATATGTTGTCCCCCTGAATAAGGGCTATCCAGCGATGCTGGATTTAAAGGTGTACCCCCGGGTTTTGGGGTACATCCAGAACTTGGCTGAAAAAGTGTACCGGATAATTGAGTTTAATGTTATCTGAGGGGAGGGGATGTGTGGGCTGAACCATGTATGTGATTGGTTATTTTATGCCTCCCCCTGGGTGTGGCCTGTATGTGGATTAGTGTAATAAAAGCCAGGCTGGATGAGCCAGGCCAGAGTTCCTGTTTTACCCTCAAAGTGATGTGTCGTCTCATTATTGGGGGGAAGGATTTATTGCATGCTGTTCCAGTTGACTGCTAGGAGTACAAGCCTATTCGTATGGTTCCTATTCAATGGTCTACAGCATTCAAATGCTTGGGAGAATTTAAAAGGTTTCTCGGATTCGGTGATTGTGGTGTCTGCCAGAGTGCTTGGAGTTCTCAGGAAGCACTAGGAGCATCCATTAACGGAGGTACTCAGTCGGGGTGCCAGGTGATCCGTTACATTGGTGGCAAGCGGTGGGATGGCGTCCTAGTGCGAGGTAAAGCAGCTCGGAGACACAGTGCGTTTGGATTTACAATTGAGGGCGACGCTGGTGTGCATACAGCGTCCCTGTTTACATAAAGATTTGGGAAAATGGGGTTCGTAGACCCCTGGGCAACACACACACCTGAGGAAGAGAGTGAATTAGAATGGAGAGATAATGCCCGGATAGAATTATGGTACGATGCCCTGGAGGAAGTCCAGTATCAACGGCAGCAGCGCCTTCCTGGTGTCGCATACCGGTTGGAGGAACAAATGGCCTGGCGGATGCCGCTTCTGGGAGACCAACCTGGAGGGCAGCGGGTAAGACAACTCGAGTACCTCGTGGAAAGGGAACTGAGCTTGGACACCTCATACCGGGCACTGTGGTGGTGCACTGTCCAGCCAGAGACGTGGAGGGCAGAGGGCATCCAGCCAGAGGGGGAGAACTACACGAGCCCTGGCCTGTTGTGGAAAGCCTTAGTGGAGGATGTCGACTTCGGCAGTCCAGCAGAGTCACGGTACTGGGCTATCTTTCATTACCGAGGTGAGATGATACAGGGCCCGAGATCTATTGGACTGGGACAAGACCTCCGCCGTTTCGCTGCCATGGAACGAGAGCTGGAGATGGACTATGTAGAACTATTAAATTCCTGCCAGCCGCAGAGCAGGGACGCAGACCGGGAAAACTGGGTGGCAGACCCAGACCTGCTAGCCTACAGCTGGGAAAAGGTGGCTGAGGTACCCCCTGCTTCACTACCAGCTGCAGAAGTTGGGGACCTCATAGACTGGTCCTGGAGAGACCCACAGATGGCAGGTGAAGATGGGACCGAGATCTCTCTACCGGCCCTACAGGGATGCTGGGCAGTTGGCCCAGATCCCCAGCGGCAGTCTACGGTTCAGGGAGAGGAGCCTGTTATTACCTCTCCCCAGCGGCAGCACAGCTCACCAAGGGGAGACAGTAAGCCCCTCACCAGCGCAGATGGGACTGTGGTCTCTGCGCCCTGCCTACAGGGAGTACAGAGGGTCAGCCCTGATCCCCAGCGGCAGTCTACAGTGCAGGGAGAGGCGCCTGATACCCCCTCTCCCCACCGACAACCTAACCCACCAAGGGGAGACAGAAAACCCCTCACCAGCGCAGATGGGACCGTGGTCTCTGCGCCCAAGTTACAGGGAGCTGAAGGGGCCATCCTCCCTCCCCAGCGGCAGTGTGATTTGTTGGGAATTGGGAGCCCAGTCTCCATTCCCCAGCGGCAGTGTGAATCACAGGGAATTGGGAGCCCAGTCTCCATTCCCCAGCGGCAGGCTGAGTTACAGGGGGCAGAGGTAGTTGGTCCTTCCCCCCAGCAGCAGAGTGATATGCCGGGAAGGCAGTGTGAAGTGCAGGGAGAGGAGAGCAGCGTCCTCCCTCCCCAGCGGAAGGCTGAGTTACAGGGGGCAGAGGTAGTTGGTCCTACCCCCCAGCAGCAGCATGATTGTTTGGGAATAGAGAGCCCAGTCTCTATTCCCCAGCAGCAGGACACTGAATTGGGAGGAGAGACAGTCGGTCTCCCTCCACAAAGACTGAAAGTAGGCATGGGAGAGGAGATTGTTACCACCTCTCCCCAGCGACGGATCATCGATGGGCAGAGTGTTCTAATGGGAGAGGAGCTGGTTACCACCTCTCCCCAGCGACAGCTTAATGTACCAGGGGGAGACTGTAAGCCCCACACCTGTGCAGATGGGACCGTGGTCTCTGCACTTCCAGCACAGGGGGTAGGGACGGTCGGTCCTGCCCCCCCACAACAGGGCTGTTTAGCCAAAGGGGAGACAGTCTGTCTCCAGCAGCAGAGCTGTGTAACTAAAGGGGAGACAGTCGGTCTCCAGCAGCAGAGCTGTGTAACTCAAGGGGAGACCGTCGGTCTCCAGCAGCAGAGCTGCGCAGCTAAAGGGGAGGCAGTCGGTCTCCAGCAAGGCTCCAACAAGACTACTCCCGGGGTAGTGCTGGCACCAGGGCAGAGTACCGCTGGGCTCTGCCCACTCAGCAACCCACCAAAACAGCCTACCAGTCCCCCACACAGCCATGGTGAGGCACCTGGACCTGGACAAGTTTTTCTCTTACTCAGGTGTAGTAACCATTTATTGTGGGTGGGCTGTACTGCTGTTTCTGTTTTGTGGGTGGGCTGCTGGACTAACAAGGGCACTGACCGGCAAGAGGTCAGGTACCCTGTTAGTCTGTTTGGAAAAGGGGAGAAATGTGGCGAAACCAACCTCGCCACTGGGCCCTGGAGAAGCCTGTTTGCTAGCCTCCTACCTGCTGACTATGGCCCCTGGGTTATTTGGGGCATATTGTACTGTATATTGCTGCTACTGGCCCTTTTAACAGCATCTATGGACATATTGGGACTTTTGGGACTACTGTCCCTTTAAGACTGTGATACATATTCTAGTGTACTGCCTGTAATATTATATGTGTATTAAGTTTAACCTGGGATATGTATGCAGCATTCAACTGATTGTTCGGTAGAATCACTCCATTTATTATATTGAGTGAAACTACCGAACAACCAGACCACCCAGGAATAAGTGTGCCTCCAATTACAGTTTGCAACAATGTTGCAAACGGGTAATTGGCAATCAGTGTAATGTATTCTTTGTCCTCTGGGTGGCCGCCATTCGGGAAACAAACACGTGGCGGCGGCCATCTTAAACTACCGAACAGCGGTGTTTTGCCGTCGAGTGTCTGGAACTAAAATCGGACACTTGACTAGGCAAACACCGCTGAGACCTCCATACTTCCAGAAATTCGTATGGAAACTACCGAATGACCCGCCGTTCGGTAGAAAGAACCCCATAAACAAGGGAATTCATTCAAACCCTCTCCAGGCTCTATAACACAGGCAATTCGCCTGTTTTCATTCCCTTGTTTGTGACCGACCGCAGGGCCAAAATGCATGGAACTGTTTTCGGATACTTTACCCATGCGGTCGGTCAAATCTTTGGAACCCCATATCTCACGAACCATTCATCCGAATTACTTGAATTTTGGATATGTTGTCCCCCTGAATAAGGGCTATCCAGCGATGCTGGATTTAAAGGTGTACCCCCGGGTTTTGGGGTACATCCAGAACTTGGCTGAAAAAGTGTACCGGATAATTGAGTTTAATGTTATCTGAGGGGAGGGGATGTGTGGGCTGAACCATGTATGTGATTGGTTATTTTATGCCTCCCCCTGGGTGTGGCCTGTATGTGGATTAGTGTAATAAAAGCCAGGCTGGATGAGCCAGGCCAGAGTTCCTGTTTTACCCTCAAAGTGATGTGTCGTCTCATTATTGGGGGGAAGGATTTATTGCATGCTGTTCCAGTTGACTGCTAGGAGTACAAGCCTATTCGTATGGTTCCTATTCAATGGTCTACAGCATTCAAATGCTTGGGAGAATTTAAAAGGTTTCTCGGATTCGGTGATTGTGGTGTCTGCCAGAGTGCTTGGAGTTCTCAGGAAGCACTAGGAGCATCCATTAACGGAGGTACTCAGTCGGGGTGCCAGGTGATCCGTTACACATGGATTGAATTTTACTCCGTTAGAAAAAGACGTTTAGGCACACAAATTCAAAATACGAGCAGATTTCAATATAACATCGCAGTGCATGACGACGTTTCAGTCACATGACGTTACCGTTGTCCAGTTTATCGAATAGGTCAACTGGCACTTTAATTTTAGGGGTGTGCCTGGAAGTGTGTCCAGGGGTGAGGCTGTTATGAGAAATTTTAGGGGACTGATAATTTATGCAACTAAAATACAATTACTTACACAATGCATCTTATTTACACAGACTGATTTCTAAACACAGTTGCTGTAGTCTGAAGACACATTGCTTGGAGTAATTTTGCTGTAGAGCTCTGTTATACGAGCAATACAGAGCTCCTACAAAAGAGAGATATTAGCATAGAAAAAAGAGAGAGATCTGGGCCCAAAATAGGGACTCTTCCTCCTAAATAGAGACACTTGGGAGGTATATGTAGTCACAGATCAGACTTCATGGGGTTTCTCGGAGTACACTGATACGCACTTCTCTGCTGTGGACACCATTTCGAAAAGAGTAAAATCAAGTTTCAAGAATATATCTTCACATATACAGATTTCTTTAAGCAAATTGTATGGATTCATTTTAAAGTGGTCCGAATACTTCTCTGGATAAAATGCCAACGGATTCCAATTTTATCCTGTACTGTACCTTTCTAACAGATCAATTACCACAAAGAGAACAAAAAGCATATTCTCTCAGCCAAACAATCCAACAGCTCAGTGCCAGGACAATTTCTATTTGGCTTTGTTATGTATGAAGACACACTCTGAAGACAGGGAAGAAACATGTCCAAAGGAGCTGCTTCTTGTACGGGACACAGAGCAACATTTCCTGCGGGCATTTATGAACGCTTAAAAAACAATCTTTTGGTGAGTGGCAGATCAGGGTTTTAGAGAGCAGGCGGCAATATTTCTTCGGGTCTGCTGAGTCATAATTAAAGCTGAACTGCGCGGAATTGGAGAGGGAAGGTCAGCGAGGTGCCGTATGAGAGATGAGGCTGGGCTGATGGGGACCAAATGAACAAATTATGATGGGCCCCACTCAATGTGATGAGGTCAAACGCTTGTTTCTAGCCACTGACAGTTCAATTTCCCTGGAATGTCTCTCGATTCTCTATGAACTAATTATGAATGAAAAGTTATCAACTGCCCACACCGAAGGGGGCCTAAATGCTATTTCTTGGTTCTCCTAATTCCAAAATATTGTTAGAAACAGCATGATGGGAAACGTGTTTTCCTATAAAACACGCAAACTGCATTATTTAAATCGTCTTCAATCCGTTCCTTTTTCAAACAACTGTATAATACATAAAACTATAACACATCCGACCTTCCCCGCTTTTATTTTACATAGATATAGCACGTGAAATCTGCTAAAAGAGAATAAAAAAAATATCCATTAAATGGTTTCCATGACAACATTAGCGCACACTTATTTTAGGCTACAGATGTAAAAAAAAAAAAAAAAAATGTATTAAGGTGCATATTATTTTCTATAAGCAGACGTGACCATAGAATACACTGTGAGCAGCTGTCAGTGTAAAACCTCGAAATCAAAGCGACAAAAATAAGATTGCTTAAGATCAAAAGTACATTTTGTATGCTGAAAAAAATAAAAGCCTGCCAATTAATGTTAAATCGTCAGCCCCTGTATTGCTGCTCTGTTTAGAGGAAAGATGGTAACAGTAACCTTGTGCAAGTTCAATATGATGGATATTGTTCAAATTATTCTATAAGTGACCTTATTTAGGCAGGTATATAATCGTGGCCGCACACATGGACAAATGCAAATAAACACTCACTTATTATTGCTTTAAGCACAAAAATCCGGTTACAATCAGGCGGTCAGATCAACAAATTAACAGATCTGGGTCACTGCGCTGTGCATCTTGGCTGCTTCAGATTTTATATTTAAATAAATATGGCGCAACTTGGACGCAACACCTGTGAGGCCATATATATAGTGTCACAGGTGCCTCATCCCAGGGCCCTATTTAGCCTTGTACTGCAGAGAGCCCCGGATGGAATTTTTTCCCCAAGTTAGTGGGTTAATCTCAGAAGAGCAGACATTAGGCTGTTACTTTAGGACCTGCCAAAGATGGGGTACATTGACGTTGTGGCAGGCTTATGCAATGTATGATCATATCATGTAACTATACCCCTATTATTTTTGCCTAAATTAGGTGTTTTTAAAAAAATAAAAAAATAAATAAAATCTTTCAACATTGAAGTTGCTGTTTAGTGGATAGGTGAGTGCGCTGGATCTTGTGTAATATATATACATTTCTGATTGAGGTTTATGGGCATTAATACTTTTTAATATCGCCATCACACCCTGCTATGAGACAGCTTTAGAGGGAGAAACATATATGTCAGTGTGCTAATCGTACGCAGGCAATCTACAATGATTTCATCTTGTTATGAATGTCTGTTGACCAAGTGCTATTACAACTGTCAGCACTGTATTGAGTCCTTACATTGTGGACTGTGCGGAGACTGATCTCTTTCAGGAAATTCCCTGACAGATATTTCCCGGTGTTCCGTGGGAATAAAACGCAGTTATTTTGTGGTTAGGCTTAACTAGGTTCTGGATTCAGTGACTGCAGTAAAGCTGACAAGCTGGCTTCACAGAAGCCATTCTGCATGGCTCATTGTCCTCTGGCACGCACCTTATTATTATTATTTAGAAAACGCCAACAAGTTCCGTAGCACGGTACAATGGGTGGCCTAACAAACACGTAATTGTAACCAGACAAGTTGGACACACAGGAACAGAGGGATGGAGGGCTTTGCTCAGCTTACATGCTCGAGGGAGTGGGGTATAATGACACAAAAGGTAAGGGTAGGGTATGAAAGTATGTTGCTAGAATAGTATTCATTGAGGGCTTAATGTTTTGCTTTGATGACAGTTTCAGGAGAGGAATCAGGGTGCAGCTCTAGAGAAGTCTTTAAGGTGAGCATCAGAGGTAGGAGTACGAACACAGGGTAAGACATAGGAGTACGAACAGAGGTTAGACATAGGAGTACGAACAGAGGTTAGACATAGGAGTACCAGCAGAGGTTAGACATAGGAGTACGAGCAGAGGTTAGACATAGGAGTACGAGCAGAGGTTAGACATAGGAGTACGGACAGAGGTTAGACATAGGAGTACGGACAGAGGTTAGACATAGGAGTACGGACAGAGGTTAGACATAGGAGAACGGACAGAGGTTAGACATAGGAGTACGGACAGAGGTTAGACATAGGAGTACGGACAGAGGTTAGACATAGGAGTACGGACAGAGGTTAGACATAAGAGTACGGACAGAGGTTAGACATAGGAAACATAGAATGTGACGGCAGATAAGAACCATTCGGCCCATCTAGTCTGCCCAGTTTTCTAAATACTTTCATTAGTCCCTGGCATTATCTTATAGTTAGGATAGCCTTATGCCTATCCCACGCATGCTTAAACTCCTTTACTGTGTTAACCTCTACCACTTCAGCTGGAAGGCTATTCCATGCATCCACTACCCTCTCAGTAAAGTAATACTTCCTGATATTATTTTTAAACGTTTGTCCTTCTAATTTTAGACTATGTCCTCTGGTTGTGGTAGTTTTTCTTCTTTTAAATATAGTCTCCTCTTTTACTGTGTTGATTCCCTTTATGTATTTAAATGTTTCTATCATATCCCCCCTGTCTCGTCTTTCCCCCAAGCTATACATGTTAAGATCGTTTAACCTTTCCTGGTAAGTTTTATCCTGCAATCCATGAACCAGTTTAGTAGCCCTTCTTTGAACTCTCTCTAAGGTATCAATATCCTTCTGAAGATATGGTCTCCAGTACTGTGTACAGTACTCCAAGTGAGGTCTCACCAGTATTCTGTACAATGGCATGAGCACTTCCCTCTTTCTACTGCTAATACCTCTCCCTATACAACCAAGCATTCTGCTAGCATTTCCTGCTGCTCTATTACATTGTCTGCCTACCTTTAAGTCCTCAGAAATAATCACCCCTAAATGAGTACGGACAGAGGTTAGACATAGGAGTACGGACAGAGGTTAGACATAGGAGTACGGACAGAGGTTAGACATAGGTCTTCGCAGAGTGTAGGGGCCTAGATGGGACATATTTGAGTATTGGTGAGGATAAATAGGTCAGAGCAGCATTGTGTAGTGATTTGTAAGCAAGTATCAGGATCTTAAATTGAGTCCTATATCTTATATCTTACGGGAAGCCAATGTAGGGACTTGCAAAGGGGGAGGTGTGGGAGGTGCTGGCGGACAGGAAGATGAGACTCGCTGCAGCATTCATTAAAGACTGTAACAGGGCAAGTAGGAAACATGTAAGACCACTGAGAAGCGGATTACAGTAGTCCAGGCGAGAGAGGACAGCGGCATGGACAAGCATGCATCAGGCGTTAAATAGGTTCGGATGCGTGCAATGTTTTTGAGATGGAAGCGGCAGGATTTGGCGATTGATTGGACATGAGTGGTGAAGGAGGTCAGAGTCAAAAGAACACCTAGGCAGCGAGCCTGAGAGGGAGAGTGGATGGTAGCGCCATTGACTAGGAGGGAAACAGACAAGGGAGTAGCAATACTTGAGGGAGGGAAGACCAGAATGTCTGTTTTGGACAGGTTCAGTTTAAGGAAATAAGGAAACTGTAATCACATTAATGAGGTCTGATCTCACCCTCTGCTCTCTGCTGTTTCCCAAGGACAATACCCAGGCCTATCTTTTAGGGCACCCAAGACCTGAAAGGCCGATCACTCAGCAAGTTTGAGGGATCTATAACTAAAGAATGGGGCATTGAAAAAAAATAAAAATAAAAAAAACAACAACATCTTAACATATTGTTCAGCTTTGCAGCAGCATCTCCAGCCTTAAAAAAGGCAGAGGAAACTGTAGGACTATGTATTTGTAACATTATCATTAGTTCTTACAAAGCCAATGTAACAGTTTATTTTTGTATTCCAATGAAACCTCGGAGAATGCACTGCCTATGGACAAGCTTCCACTGGAAATGCTACAGTAACCAATGTTATGAAGGCTAATGCATGGGGCCAGAGGACTACGAGGTGTCGATTCTAACCAGCTGAGAAAAGTTGAAAAAAGCACATGGATCCTGTTTTGGGTCAGAACTGAAGGTTTAGGACCCTCTAAACTATGACGTTCTTACACCTTCCAAAATGGCTGGATTTCGTGTTACCCATTATCTTCACGGCTGGCTCCCTTCTTTATGTAGTGTGGATTATTATTATTATTTTATTATTTATATAGCGCCAACAAATTCCGTAGCGCTGTACAATGGGATAGATCCACACTGCATCCTGGAAACATTTTCTTCATACTAACTGCATACACATGAAAGGTACTGCCCAGTAATACATATTATTCATTCACAGGAGGGAAATCTATTGACTGATCCAGGTAGGTCCGTTGGGATTCCTCATTGATTAACTTGCTACCTGGAATTCCACATAATGAAGGGCAGCACTATTCATGCACAGCCAAAAGCATGTGTAGAAAATCATAGCCGATCTCTGCTCAATTCTTTTATAGCAGAGTTACTCAAATCACCATAATTACTACAGCTTTCTGTAGTGGTTATGCCACCAGGTGTACTCTGCTGTTATTCCCAGTAATGGGGTAAATTTGTATTGCAACACTGTGGCTTCTTGCATGGATCTCTACCAAGGGCCCTCTATGGCCACTGATGTGCCTCTGCAAAATATATAGAAACATGCCCGTTGCTACATTTACCGAGCGGAACGCTGACTGACTAATAATGTGCCAATGACACTGCAAGAGGTGGAGTTACCCCTCCAACAGCAAAGGAGTTAAGCTCTCTTACTGCAGCGTTCCATACTGAAAATGCAGAACACACAAACTCCAGGCACCTTGTGCACTGCAAATCACTAAAGTGGTTATGGTCCCTGGAGTAACACTTTACAGCTAGCTTCCAAAGATAAACAAGATGTAATAAAAATGAATTTGAAGAATGAGTCTTAGCGTTACCATTTACCAATTAAAGAGGACATAGCCTCCCGTGATAGATATTACACCACCTTTATTACTGGAGGGATCCTTGTTAACGCAATTACCCATGGAACAATGCTGTCAGGTTATTACCGGTTTGTTTTTCTATCTTACTCAAATTCATTGCATAATTGTATTATTTTAAAGTTGTATTATAATGGCAGCTGCTAGACGATCATTTGTATTTTTCCTGGTTAATTCTGACTCGGTGAATTAACCTTTAATTACCATTGTTAGAATTGAAATGAGTCTCTTGTCTAGATCGAGCTACCTTTATTCCAGTGAATGATAGCATTGGAAAAGCAGAGGGTCAATGAATATGTCCCATGCCATGTCTGATTGCTGCTAAAGATGTGAAGAGGTAACAGTTACCTTCCAAGACGAACAGCTACATATATTGGAGCAAACGCTTAATGACACGACCAGAACAGATTAGAATGCCACTTATTAGTTCTTTTGTGTTTAAACGTGCAAGAAACAGGTGAGAACACCAAAAGAGAGGGTGCATGGGAACCAATATACATGTTCTATGAACAATACAGACATTTCATTCTGTTACAGAACACAATACACGCAGCCAGATGGAGATTGACAGAGCAAAGCATTTTATCACTGATTGCAAATAACTCCCCAACATTCTTAATAAACTTCCTACTTTTGCTAGCATTCAGTTACAGTCATACTTGCAATATCACTAACTGTCAATCCACCACAACATGCATTTACAAGATAGATTTATATGTCCTAATGATGTACACACACATGTATACCCAATCAAAAAGACCAAGAACACCAATGTTTCATTATTATCTAAAAAGCGGATAAAATGCAGTTATGACTCAGAAGAGCACGATGTAAACATTTATGTTTTGCCAGGTATATGAATGGCCTTTTTGTGGTTTTCTTTTTTTGTGCAATAAACTTTGTTGTCTTCTAATTTTCTGAAGATGGTGTGAGATAAAAATCACAAAATTAAGCTCTACATATAGATATAGCAAGAGAAATATGCCATGGATTTGCCAGTAAGAAATGTGGAACGTATCCATTTCCAGAGGGATAAACACTGGTTCTGGGGATACAGTGTATATGGCGTGAGTGGAGGGGAATAAAAAGTGGCTTTAAATATTGAACACGGCTTGGTGGTTAAAAATGAAAATATTAATTAATGTAATGCATCTCCTGTCTTTAGTCAGCAGCACAGCATGTCTGCTAAGACTGTGCACTGTTTGACGATATAAAACCATTCCAGGGGGAATTATTTATTTATTTGTAGACACCATGTTCTTCCTCAAGATATTAAGATTTGTGAACGCATACTAACTATTAAGAACTGCCATGTTTTTTTGGTTAAATGGTTGGCAATCTCCATAGAGCAAAGGTAAACCAGGAGATGCACTGAAAAATGGGAATCATGTATATGTAGGCATTACACAATAACGAACAGAGGTTATGACACACAATCTTTTTTATCAAACAATTTTAAAAATGAAAAAACGTCTAATTTCAGTGTGAGAGAGGAAATATGGCTAGGGCAATGTAAATGATCAGAACTGCATTAATATTACAGCTGCAATGCACAATGACGAACCCAGGCTGACAATTAAACCTGGATAGTAAGATATCACAATGTAAGCCACAAATCTAGACATGAGGAAAACTTTGGTTCATCCACAAATTGATTCCTTCAAATTAATCATTTTAATCAACACCCTTTATTAATTAATACCAGGTATGATTAGCTCAGATTTGGATTAAAAGGTTTTGATTAGGATAAATCAATTCGTTTATAAACGAGCTAAAGCTTTGAACATCTACCATGAAACAGGACTCAAGGATTTGTTCTAAAAACTCTCAAGAAATAAAGAGGACAAAAATAACGCCTGCCCTAATTTCAAAAAGCCACAATTCTTGATACACTATACACTTAAAGGGGAACCGTCACTTTGCAGGTTTATTTAATATTCGGTTTACTTATACCATATTAAACAAATAAGATCTAGAAATCTACACAACTGCGCGCCCCCATCTTAGCTCCCTGTCAATCATTCACTACGCTATGTCGTTTGCTGGCATAGAGAAAGCATACAGACAAGACGAGAAATAAAACAATGTTTCTAATTCTCTCCGTTTGCATCATTTGCCCTGGCTTTGCCTTGTCTGGACTGAATTTTAATGTTCTTTTCTAAATCTTTAATATAAATGGGAAAAAGGTTACTACAAGTTCTAGCCGATTTTCAATGTTCTCTGTAAATTCCAGAGCTGTGAAACTACGAGCACCATAACCACCATCATTGTATATGTTACATGATGTCCCTCCGTACAGAATGTTATAACTGGAGCTATAAGAGACATTATAGGATCAGTGTCGTATAAATCACATCTCCTCTGACTTTAAAAAGTTAATCTCAGCAGCAACACTATTAAAAATATATGCGAGTGTGTCCCAGTCTGAACATTTTACATTTTTACATTTTCTACTATTTCCGTCAAATATATACACTAAATAAGCCTCATTTTCTGTTGGCAGTAGGGGGCACTGTAAATAGCCTAATAAACTGTAGTGGACACATCCTTACAGCAGCCATTCAAATAACATTATTATAGATAAGGGGTAGAGGGTTTTTTTTTGGTATATCCAATCTTCTACAATGCTCCTTCTCTACTTCCTGAATAGTCATCTCAGAATTGGAACGTATGACACAACATAACATTTAGCCAAAACAGGTAAACTTTAAAAATTCAGAATTTTCTAAATGTTTCCAGCTAATCCATTTTGGTCTTAAAATTGCATTTCCCAGGTGAATTGCCAACAATCCAGAGTTTAGCAAGTAACCACGACTGTGACGTAGTATTGGCAAAAAGAAGACATTCTCCAACAGGTCCTTGTGTACTTAGCAATGAAATCAGTCCAGATAGGTCGGGGGACACAATGACGTACAAGAAGTTAATCCTCCACAAGAATGGTCGATAGACAATGATAATATTCAGGGAATTAATTCACACTTTGAAAAAAAAGCATTAAGAAAATTAGGCAGACTAGATGGGCAGATGTATTGAAGGGTTTGAGGGTTGCCCTTCCCCTCAGGTGTGCAGCTCCCTTCACCTCTGTGACCAGTACTGTAGCACTGTTGCACCCCAAATTCTATTTCTCTTTGTTAGACTAGATGGGCAGAATGGCTCTTTTCTGCCGTCACATTCTATGTTTCTTAACAACGCCTGAGCTGCTGTCCTGTCCTTTGTTTTACCAGAGACACTGCTGAATGATGAAGGTTAGACTTACCGTAGTATCTGGATGACAGTTTGTTAATGTTTACAAAGCAGAAAAGAAGCAGGGCATGACCAATCCAAATATTAAAGATTTTAAAAACTGTGATTAAACTCAAATTGGTTAATGCAATAGAAGTAGAGGAATCCTTACCTTAATTTGTAAAAACTACGCTTGGTGAACTAGCAGTAGAAACTAGTTAAGATATACCAGATACCAAGAACATGTCTTGATGTGCCGCTGGGTCATTTTACCCTCTAACAAATTCATTATGAAGCCCCTCACTGAAGGCTAGTGTCTTACAGAGCTTTAATCAGAGGGTACTTCCATTTACAGCAATGTGCAATAGATGAATGGACACAAACAAATGTACACAGACCCCGTAAATAGATAGATACCCACCTGTAAGTTATACTGTCTCACTATGCCTGCATTCTGATGCATACAGCTGAATTCTATAGGTAATATAATGACAAGATTTAGGCCGTAGGTGAATACATTAGTTGAAAGTCACCGTAGCGTTGCAGGGTTATAGAACAGCTGAAACCAAGCTGTGAGCTGCGTGGCGCGTCTCAATCCTTAAACTGCCTGAATAATCTGCTAACTGATTTACTAAGGCATGCATGAAAACCCATATTCTGTGACATTTCAATCAGTAAAAAACCGAGGTTGATTGGATTAAGAAAAAAAGTCGAGAGCACTTAAACATATTTTCTCCTCTATTTCTTGACAATTAACCCGATCTCTACAAAATGGGCCTGAAAAGCATTGTTTTATGTAACAGCGCCGGTCTCGCCGACGGTCCAGGGGTCACATGGGATGTTCTAAAGCGGTATTGTGATACTATACGCCATTATTAATCTTCATTTACGGATCAAGTAGATGAAACAAAGGAACAAAGTATACTTTGAATAACGCGCAGCCGCTATGAATTTAGAGCAATAGGCTTTATTGATAGGCTTTATAGGAGCTGTATGCAATTACAGTCTTGAATGATTTGAATAATAGACTGTCTGACATATTCCAAGATAAGTGGCTGCTACATTTCTCTGATATAAGGGTCATATACTCATCTATTCTTACTCCAAGCTCTCCTCCGCTCAGTAATAAATTAATTTCTTAGTGTTAGTTCGGCATGTGCCCTACAGTTAAATTCATTTTCTCTCTCACTGAAGGAAAAAAGTTGAGAGAAAAAAAAAAAAAAAAGACTTGGAATATTATTTCCGATTTTGCAGCTATTGCGCACATTATGCAAATAGGGAACGCTGAAAGACACAGATTTTGTATGGTCTTTTCTTGCATTTAGGGGATTTCTTTTCAACATACCACATGCAGGATTCTTAATCTATAAACTATTTTATTAAATGGCTAGCACAACTCAAACTGGTGTTTTCATTCATTGAGGACATGCCCTACAAAACTTATATTGGCAACCTAATTAAACGTACAAAATCCATTTACACAAATTGGTCCCTCAAATCAACATTACCACTGATCACATATGTATGAGACTGCTGCCAAAGAAGGCTGTGTAAAGTGTTTGAAACATGTAGAATCTCATAGACCAATATAAACTGGAGACAATTACCCCGTGTCTCCCTGAAGAAACAAAAAACTGTTTTCACTAATACAGATAGGTATTTTAAGCACTGATTGTTATTTCTGTGCCATTTGTAGGTCTGTGAATTTACATCCAGGGTAGTGAACGAATCAGAGGGAATGGCCAGACCAGTTAATTGTTAATTGATAATGGGATATTTTACAATTCTTTCATTAGTTTTCATGTAATAAGCTCTGTGTCCACTAACTTACCGCTAAAATACCTTTTTTATATTTGATCCTCTATTCAACACATTAAAGCATCTTTGGTGTCTATTTTCCACTAAGATTTCAAGGGGCGCTCAGTAAGAGAATGAAATCTTACGCTTGCTGGCTGATCAACGATTAGTTTATAAAAGGATGTTTTTGGGAGGAGCAAGTCCCTTAAACCTGATGGGAATGGCTGACAATCATTTTTTTTTTTTTTTACAATCTTTAGGAATTGCTTACATTTATTTATTACAATAATTAGGAATTGCTTACATTTATTTATTACAATAATTAGGAATTGCTTACATTTATTTATTACAATAATTAGGAATTGCTTACATTTATTTATTACAATAATTAGGAATTGCTTACATTTATTTATTACAATAATTAGGAATTGCTTACATTTATGACAGGAGAAGGTGTGGAAAGCGATAGTCCTTGCAGATCTGCTATTAGTGTAGGAGAAATAGTGGCTGGCTTTGGAAGTACTACTGGAGTTGAAACATTAACTGCAAAGAAACACAAAACACACAGAAACGAACAGAATGTGTTAATATAGGAACATAAGTAAACATTTTATGGATATAAAAAACTAGTGTACTTCCATTTAGTACTTTATGTATCCATGAAACAATATCAGGGATTCATGGATCACTTCAAACAGCTATGTATGAGTGCCTAGTACAGGGGTAGGCAACCTTCGGCTCTCCAGATGTTGTGGACTACATCTCCCTTGATGCTTTGCCAGCAATATGGCTGTAAAAGCATTATGGGAGATGTAGTCCAAAACATCTGGAGATGCCCTGGCCTAGAAGGACAGAGATCCCTGGCTTGAACATTCACAAAACTTGAATCATAGAAAGTAGAAACGGGTATCGCAAACGGTTAGACCAAGCAGCCAAAAGGGAGTAGTGAGTGTAAATTCCATTTATCTCGCCAGTTATATCTGGAATTCTAACTTTACTAAGAAACTGTGGCATGATAACATGTTAATAAAACAAATTGATATAAAAAAAATCTAAACTAATACTGATGTAGAATTATTAAAAACCTTAATTACCGTATATACTCGAGTATAAGCCGAGTTTTTCAGCCCATTTTTTGGGCTGAAAAACCCCAACTCGGCTTATGCTCGAGTCAGAGTCTGTATTATGGCAATTTGCATTGCCATAATACAGACTGGGGGAGAGGGGGGCTGGCAGAGCTGTAACTTACCTTTCCTGCAACTCCTGTCAGCTCTCTCCTCCTCCGCGCCGTCCGTTCAGCACCTCGGTCAGCTCCCAGTGTAAATCTCGCGAGAGCCGTGGCTCTCGCGAGACTTACACTGTGAGCTGATAGAAGGAGCTGCACGGACGGCGCAGAGGAGGAGAGAGCTGACAGGAGCTGCAGGAAAGGTAAGTTACAGCTCTGCCAGCCCCCCTCTCCCCCCCACTGAACTGCCACTGGACCACCAGGGAAGGAGAGCCCCCCTCCCTGCCATGTATCAAGCAGGGAGGGGGGACGAAAAATAAATAAAAATATAAATAAAATAAGAAATAATAATAAAAAATAATAATAATAATAATAATAATAATAATAATAAAAAAAAAAATAATAATAAAAAAAAGGGGGTATAAGGACCGCTATGGGAGGGAGGGGGGGGATAAGGACCACTATGGGAGGGAGGGGGGTATAAGGACCGCTATGGGAGGGAGGGGGTGGGATAAGGACCACTATGGGAGGGAGGGGGGTATAAGGACCGCTATGGGAGGGAGGGGGGGGATAAGGACCACTATGGGAGGGAGGGGGGGATAAGGACCACTATGGGAGGGAGGGGGGGATAAGGACCACTATGGAAGGGAGGGGGGGATAAGGACCACTATCGGAGGGAGGGGGGTGGGATAAGGACCACTATGGGAGGGAGGGGGGGAGAAAAGGAACACTATGGGAGGGAGGGGGGGATAAGGACCACTATGGGAGGGAGGGAGGGGGGGATAAGGACCACTATGGGAGGGAGGGGGATAAGGACCACTATGGGAGGGAGGGGGGGATAAGGACCACTATGGGAGGGAGGGGGGGATAAGGACCACTAGGGGAGGGGAGGGGGAAGTAAGGACCACTAGGGGAGGGGAGGGGTGAGTCAGGACCACTGGGGGAGGGGAGTGAAGGAACACGGGGGTGGGGAGGTAAGGACCACTGAGGGAGGAGGAGGGGAGGTCAGGACATATGAGGGGGGGGCAAATATCCTTGCACCGGCCCTGCACACACTGCATTCATACACACACTGCACTCATACACACACACACTGCACTCATACACACACACACTGCACTCACACACACACACACTGCACTCACACACACTGCATTCATACACACACACTGCATTCATACACATGCTGCACTCATACACACACTGCACTCATACACACACTGCACTCATACGCACACTGCACTCATACGCACACTGCACTCATACGCACACTGCACTCATACGCACACTGCACTCATACGCACACACGCTGCACTCATACGCACACACTGCATTCATTATACACACTGTAAATAAATATTCAATTAATATATTTTTTTTAGGATCTAATTTTATTTAGAAATTTACCAGTAGCTGCTGCATTTCCCACCCTAGTCTTATACTCGAGTCAATAAGTTTTCCCAGTTTTTTGGGGAAAAATTAGGGGCAACGGCTTATATTCGGGTCGGCTTATACTCGAGTATATACGGTAAACCTTTATTAAATTTTTGCACTAACTCCATTTAACTTCATTATATGACAGATTTTCCTAACAGCATTTAGAATATTAGAAAGAGAATGTATTGTATGTATTTTCTAGAAGGATATGACTAACACCGGAATTGTCAAGTTCCTGTAACATGAAACAAAGTATCCCATAGCTAGCCCATGAGAAACTGCTCTAATGAAATGTTCTTTCATAAAAAAATGCCCTGAACCTGACCCCAAGTCTGACATCACTAACTACCCAAAATGACGCCACACGCCCCCCTCCCATCGAGTAAAGCCTCGTGCTGAGTAAGATGGCGCCTGAGCCAACTGTCCACACCCGTGTCCAAGATGACGCCACCTCTCGGTGGGAGGACACTTAGCCAGCTACTTAGTACTTGAGCCAATTAATAATATTGATGGGTGGACATTGACGTAGCCACTTAACACCTAATCCAATTAATGATGTTTATTTGTTGTTATCTTGATATTCAATGATGATAAGTAATATTGCTCTTATAAGGGTCTGCGAGCCCGCTTTTAACCAGATGCCATTAAATTTTCTCGAAGTGCTTTTAACCTGAACTCCGTGTGTCAGTGTGAATTTACTTCTGCGTATATGCAATTTAATCATCTTAGATTTGGACAGGAACAGATAGACATTTAAACATATTTGTTTATTTTAAAATAATCTATATCAATACTAAAACCATCCTTGTGCATTGGTCCCAATGAAGCATTAACCCTCATCACGCAAAAGGATCTGCCCAGATAAATTATTCACTGGCCGTTATCCCCGTGAGAAGCAGAAGAATGACCATATGCTGTATGAGGCTGGACCTACCGGGTGCTAGGACGCAAACTGCAAAACTAACTTTGCACTCAAACAGAGCGGGTGATGCATAAATTAGGTTTAACTTAACATCACCAGCATCAAGGTGAAGAATACTGGAGGAGAAAAAAAAAACCAAAGAGGCTATTTTAATCATTATTTATTTACCTCTACGTTACTGAAAAACTATAAATGTTGTAAAGCTACCTCCGGGAGCACGAAACAAGGTCTCAGTTGGTAGAAACCTATCCAAAATCTGAAACATGTTTGTGCCCGGCTGCTACATTCCATTGATATGACGTTTAGAAGACAATATTCAGCTTGGATGAACCACTGCATTTGGATGCTAGGAAAATAATTAAAAAGCTATCAGACGTTCTATGAGGTGGATAGTGCTCTGAAATTGGAATGGGATAATTATGCATGTTTGCTTAGAAGAAGTGCTATGATAGCACAACGCCAGAACAGCTTTCATTATACTTACAGTCATCCAGGTCTAGCAGATATATGTCCTTTTCTTTTTTTATTTCGGATTTCTGGGTTTTATGTTCAATCTTCTGTTAAAACAAGAAATAAACTTAGTCAGTTTGTCACATCACATTCCACACTGGTAATTGTAAGGATATAATTCACAATATTCTGTACAATTGGAGTGAATATAAAAAATTAAAATAGGAGAAAGTAAGCCCAAAATGTTCAAGAGGATCTTACCCAAAAAGTAAAAGGTGTTTTATTTTAGTCTAGATTTCCATTTATTGTCAACTTCTTTGTAGAGTTATAATGATAAAGGCAGCAGAATCGTATTTGGTCATTCCAAACATGATAGCATTGCACAAGTTATGGTGTAAGGAGGTCCCCTGTCTCCCCGCACACAATGTATTATAACTGCAGCTATAAGGTTATGGTGTAAGGAGATCCCCTGTCTCCCTGCACACAGTGTATTATAACTGCAGCTATAAGGTTATGGTGTAAGAAGGTCCCCTGTCTCCCCGCACACAGTGTATTATAACTGCAGCTATAAGGTTATGGTGTAAGAAGGTCCCCTGTCTCCCCGCACACAGTGTATTATAACTGCAGCTATAAGGTTATGGTGTAAGGAGGTCCCCTGTCTCCCTGCACACAGTGTATTATAACTGCAGCTATAAGGTTTCTTTATCCCCCTACATTCCCCCTAAATATATTTTTGTATATTTTAGTTAAAGGGACACTATAGTCACCAAAACAACTTCAACGTAATGAAGCAGTTTTGGTGTTTAGATTATGCCTCTGAAGTTTCACTACTCAATTCTCTGCCATTTAGGAGTTAAATCACTTATTTCTGGCCATGAATCCCTAGCTACACCTCCCCTGACTGTGAAACACAAAAAATGGTTTCACTTTCAATCAGATATAACCCACTTTAAAAATTTTTATCTCCTGCTCTGTAAATGTAACTTTTTTTTTCTCCCAATGTATAATTTTTAAAAATGTTTTTTTTTTTTTTCATAGATCATTTTGATTGATTTTGGTTAGTACCCCAATGCATAATAATAATACATTTGCTGACGCAGCAGCTTATTAACCAGGTACAGCATCACCAGTTTGCAGTATAACACATACAATGAGCACATATAATGCACACGTACAGTAATACAACGCTGACTATTGCTTTACATCGGTGTTGTGTTATAGCATTGCTCCTGTGACAGCTTGTCTGAGGCATTATTGACGTGGAGCAGTAGTCACCTGTGTTCTCTAAGTTGGTGAGCATACGTGGCTTATACCACTTTCGCGTCATGCATCCGGGTACAGAAGAAAAGGGTTAAGGGAACGGTAACATCCAACTTTAACTTTCAACTGTGGCTCTGACCTGTGTACCTACTTGACCTGTGCTTAGTGTGTTGTGCTCACGGCTTTGGTTCCGCTACCGGACCCCTTGGTTCCTATGGTTCACGGTTTCCTCCTCCTCTACCAGTTTCCCTGAGCTAGAATATTTTGATTTAATACCTTATCCGTCTGTCCCGTCCTTTGCTCGGACGTCTAGCCAACCGCCCCATTGAATGCCATGTTTTCCAGGTGTTCCCTGCAGTTTATAAGCCATCTGCTCATGAAGGCATATGCTATCCACTCTTTTTGCTACCTCCTCTAAAGTTGGAGGCGTCTCGTTTTTCCACTGTGAGGCTATCACGATTTTGGCTGTGGTCAGTATGTTTATGGCGGTTGTGGTTGCTGGATGTCTCGCTGGATTGCTCGCGGGGAGCATATGAAGCAAGTAATGTACAGGATTCATTGGTATTGTCATGTTAGTAGCCTCTTGTATGAGCTTTTGGAGAGAAGTTCAGAATGGAGTTATTATTGGGCATTCCCAGAATACATGTAGCAGCGAACCTGATGCATGTTTGCACCTCCAGCATAACGGGGAAGTGTTAGAAAACATCCTAGCTAGTCTTAGTGGGACAAACTCTTGGACGCTCGTTTAGTGATATGAAAGGCTTCGTGCCATTGTTGTATAGTGAATTGTTTCCCTATGTCTTCCTTACATGGAAAAATGGGAAGAAGTTTGTGCGCGGATTTCCCTCTCTCTAATGCATTATAACATAGAGCTAGAGGTTTGATGGAGCGGGATGTCAGGATGTATCGGGCAGGAGGTGTGTCTGGTAGTTGTATGGGTTCTGATGGTTTGTTGTGTGTCTGCAGTATGTTCTTGACTCTTAAGTATTTGAATATGTCCCTTGAGTGCAAGGAGAACTCGCTTTGCAGGGTTGGGAATGCTTTTATCGTATTTCGTTCATATAGGTCCTGTATTTTACGAATTCCTAGAGCTGACCATGTCTGGAGCGAGAGGTCGGGTTTACTAGCCTGCAATGCTGTGAGTGGCGCTTCTTTAAGTAGTGTTTGTGTATCTATTACCTCTGAGGCCCACTTTTTCCAAGTTGTCAGTGTGGTTTTAGTACACCATAGTGCGTCAGTCCCTATGGTTTTAGGGTCGTGTGTCCAGAGAGCATTGGACAAAGTAGCTGGGTGTATGCAGGCATCCTCAAGAGCCAACCATAGAGGGGTTTGGTCTGCGTCTAAAGATCTAATTAATCGTAGGCCTTGTGCTAGCAGGGATGCTCGATAGTAGTTACGGATGTCCGGGACACCCAAACCTCCTCTCGTGTATGGTAGGCTGAGTTTGGCGGTGGCTAGTCTGGGAGGCTCTCTCTTTCATATATGGGCGTTAATGATAGTCTGGAATCTTTTTAGTAGTTTGGCCGACAATGGTATGGGAAGTGTGCGGAAGAGATATAGCACATGGGGCAAAACCATTATTTTAAGTTAATTCGCCCCAGCCATGATACTCCCAACTCTTCCTAATTACCCATTTGGGATGCAAGTTTGTGGATCATAGGCGTGTGGTTCTCTGTGGTTAGTGAGTGTACGGTCTTTGTTAGTTTTATACCTAAGTATTGGATCGATTTAGTCCGTCAGTCGAATGTGTGTGTCTCCTCTAGCTTGTTAACTGTGGACCTTGGAAGTCGGATGGGGAGTGCTTGGGTTTTTTCTGTTTTATTTTTGTAGTATGACACTGAGACATAATTATTCAGTATTTGTATAAGGACTGGGATAGATTGTATCGGGTCTGTCAGGAATACCAGTATGTCATCCGCAAAGAGAGCTAGCTTGTGCTCGCCCGCAGGGGGAAGTATATACAACATGCCCCTTTGGTCGTGGGCATTTTAGGCGATTGGCCTGCAGTCCATGCCGAAGCCGGGCAGCAGGTCAACCTGGGAGGCATGATCTAAGGAGAGCAGCTGTGTCAACAACCCTTTAAACATGGTTCATACATTAGACTTTTTTGAGGTTTAGGACCTTGTGTGTTTTACCTTTGTGTGTTTTTTTTTTTTTTGTAGTCGTTAACTATGTGTCCCTTGCTCAGGGTCTATGTGTGTGATCTCGTATGGGAGAGAGCTAATTTAAGACATCAAGGTGTGTCATATCAATGTGGTGAAGTGTGTCATTGCATACATACATACTGGCATCATTCAGTTGGGGGTATCGCACACAGTCCTGGTCCTATGAGTTCTGTGAACAGTGAGTTCCGCTATTTCTCTAATTGCTCTCGTTGTTGTCTGGGCGAGCCCGCCATGTGCCATTCCGTCGACAGCCGTCTAGGCATCTTAGAGTTTTGTGCAGGAGAGTCCTGAGATCTGAATAGTCCCCAGTCCCGGAGGAGTTTCAGGCTGGTTCCTCAATGTTATGGTGCTTGTTATCTTTCCATATCAAGAGCTTGGTGGGATAACCACAACGATATTGTATATTGTGGTTGCGCAGCGTCTTTGTGACGAGATTAATTCCCGCCTTCTTTCCATGGTAAGCGCTGATAAATCTGCAAACAATTGGGTGCTTTGGTATGGCTCGCGGTCATCAATGCTTCCTTAGATTTAAAGTAGTGGAATCTAACCACCGTGTCCCTTGGTGTATCTGTTGTGAAACGTGGGGGTCTTGGAATGCGGTGGGCCCGGCCCATGTGCCACTTTTCTCTCTCTATGGCTGGTGCTAGTGCGGTGCATAGGCCTATGATATAGGCAGGAGATCATGTGTGACGCTGTCTGGGATTCCCCGGAATCTTACATTTTTCCGTCTGGAGCGGTCTTCTATGTCCGCTGTTTTCCTCTTTAGAAGCATGTGCTCTTCTCGGAGCATTCGCAGTTGCTCTGCAAAATCATTTTGTGTAGCGCATATTTCTTCCGTCCGCACTTCCAGGCAGTCTGTGCACTCACCAATGTCGGACAGTTCCCGTTTAAATTCTGCAGTCATTTGCTTCATGTCTGCATTTAAAGTTGTTCTTAATTCTTGCAGCATACTAAATAGCCGTTTCTCACTTACTGGTGCCTTCGTGTATGAAGAGGAGGTTGTGTCAGTGTCATGTAGTTGGTCTGATGCAGGAGAAAGGCCCATGCTTTCGTTGCCATCTTGTGGAGACCTGCCTTTGTCTTTTTTGGTGGATTTTATCTGCTCCGTCATTTTTATTTGTTTGGACGGGGCCATGGTGCCGGTGTCTGTTGGCGGGTAAGTTTGTGCTCGGTTTCTGGTCATCTAACCTGCTTAATTATAGCGTTTGGGTCTGTTGCGGCCGGGAGCTCTTACTCCATGCGACCGTTCGCTTCGGCTGTTGGACACGCCCCCTAAAAATGTATTTATGATGTTATTGGGTATACATGACACAGGGGTGTATGTTTTTACACATGGTATCGATGGCAAACTATACAGAAGACCGGAAGTTAGCAGAACCGACATAGGTTGTCTATCACATTCAATACATTGCAATATACAAGATCAAACATCAGAATACAGTTTAAAATCTCTTCAATTTCAACATGTGGCACATTTAATACATATTATAACAGCGAGCATTGACATGTTTTGTACATGCATTATATCCAACAATCCTTGTAGAAGATGAACTTTTTTTTTTTTGTTTTCATGGAAATGTTTCATCACGTCTTGTCTGTGCCAGCTATGCGTTTTTATGCTAAATTGTGATAGAGATACCACTTGAGCATGGAATTATAAAGAAAGTCAGTAACACCAAAGATACAACAAGGAACATAGGAAAGGGAGAAGGTAAGAAGGTAACAGAATGCTATAAGAAATCAGTGGGTGCATTCCAGTGTCTTGCAGGGAGGGAATTATACCTGTTTTTGACCATTCCTGGTTTAGTAATATTGTGGGCCATCTCATGTCTATGTTCTGGGCTGGGGGAGTGGTACCAGGTATTAGAGACTCCTTTGGGCAGTAGTATTACCTCATGTGTTCGTATGTGCAATTGTATCCTACTGTGTGTATTAATGCCAATTTATTTATTTATTTTTGTAACTGAACTTTACGTATATAAGTCTCTTATTGACAGTCAACTCTGCCACCACTTTGTATATTTACCCTCGTTGCCATGAAGGCGGCACGCCAGTTTTTCATATTGGCTAGAGGTGTCAAGTCTGGTTACAACATCGGTCAGAGTAGGTGCCTGGGTTTGTTTCCATCGGTGTACAATGGCGTTTTTTGCTACTGTTAGACCGTGTATTACTACATAAATGATGTCCTCAGATAGCAGAGTGGCAAATATGTAAGATAACATTCTGGGTGCATGGGAATGTTGATCTTCAGTGCATCCTGGAAGAACTTCTCAAGTTCCTGCCAAAATTGCGTAATGCCTGGGCAGTCCCAAAAAATGTGCTGTAGGGTGCCCACTTGAACTGAACACCTCCAGCATATGGCGTTTTGCCAGGCTTAGGTAACGTAATAATGTGGGCCATTAACATCTCATCTGGTATAGTCCCCGAGTTCTTAAAATGATTAAAAAGCTTGGTGAGATGTTGAAAACATTATGTAGAAGTAATTGGGGAACCCGTCCGGGCCAGGAGCTTTGTGTTTAGGAAGTTTACGGATCGCTTTCCGCACCTCTTCTTCCGTGAGGAATTGGCATTGGCATTGTTGATTAGTTAGTTGTGGTAAGTCTATCTCCCTCAAGAAATTAGTTATTTCTTCATGTACAGGTTGCCAAGGTTATAAAGTGTAATGTAAAATGAGGCAAGCTCTTCAACTATGTCCTGAGGGTTGTACAGTTTGGTGTATTTAGCGGACGTTATGCAAGGTTATTTGGATTGTAGGTATTGGGACTTAAATTTCCTTGCGAGCAACCTGCCTGCAATATTACCCTGCACGTAATGGGATACCGTATATACTCGAGTATAAGCCGAGTTTTTCAGCACATTTTTTGTGCTGAAAAACCCCAACTCGGCTTATACTCGAGTCAATTGTCTGTATTATGGCAATTTGCATTGCCATAATACAGACAGGGGGCTGTGGGGGCTGCAGAGAGATGTTACTTACCTTTCCTGCAGCTCCTGTCCGCTCTCTCCTCCTCCGCCGGTCCGTTCAGCTCTTCTGTCAGCTCACAGTGTAAATCTCGCGAGAGCCGCGGCTCTCGCGAGATTTACACTGGGAGCTGACCAAGGTGCTGAACGGACCGGCGGAGGAGGAGAGAGCTGACAGGAGCTGCAGGAAAGGTAAGTAACATCTCTCTGCAGCCCCCACAGCCCCCTCCTACACAGTGCCCATCCACTGGACCACCAGGGAAGGAGAGCCCCCCTCCCTGGCCAGCTAGCAAGCAGGGAGGGGGGACGAAAAAATGTATATATCTTAATAATAATAAAAAAAATACAAATAAAAAAATAATAAAATAAAATAAAAAATAATAATAAATAAAAATAATAATAATAATAAAAAAATGTAATGAAACAAAAAAAATATTAAAATAATAATTAAAAAATAAAAATGCCCACCCCCCACCAAGGCTCTGCATCACACTCTGCATTACACACACACACACATACACACACTGCATTCATGCACACACACTGCACTCATACACACACTGCACTCATACACAGCATTTTCATACACACACACTGCACTCACACACAGCATTCTCATACACACACACTGCATTCTCATACTCACACACAGCATTCTCATACACACACTATTCTCATACACACACTATTCTCATACACACACACTGCATTCTCATACACACACACTGCATTCTCATACACACACACTGCATTCTCATACACACACACTGCATTCTCATACACACACACTGCATTCTCATACACACACACTGCATTCTCATACACACACACTGCATTCTCATACACACACACTGCATTCTCATACACACACACTGCATTCTCATACACACACACTGCATTCTCATACACACACACTGCATTCTCATACACACACACTGCATTCTCATACACACACACTGCATTCTCATACACACACACTGCATTCTCATACACACACACTGCATTCTCATACACACACACTGCATTCTCATACACACACACACTGCATTCTCATACACACACACTGCATTCTCATACACACACTGCATTCATTATATACACACACTGTAAATACATATTCAATTAATATAATTTTTTAAGGATCTAATTTTATTTAGAAATTTACCAGCAGCTGCTGCATTTCCCACCCTAGTCTTATACTCGAGTCAATAAGTTTTCCCAGTTTTTTGGGGTAAAATTAGGGGCCTCGGCTTATATTCGGGTCGGCTTATACTCGAGTATATACGGTAGTTTAAGTTTTCTTAGTTGTCTCTCCATAACAGTTAGGGATATCTCTTGTAGCTCTTTTTTGATTCTATTGATTTGTTTTGTCAGTTTTTTTGATGGATTGAATTTATTTTTAGAGTCTATTTTGTCGAGGTCTTCTAAAAGTCACTTCCGATCCTCATTCATCTTTTTTTTGTGGACAGATCTCGCTTGTATTAGGAATCCCCTCATCACCGCCTTAAGGGCCAACCATTGTGCTCCTATAGGAGAGGTGTCCTATGAATGGTCGTAGAACGACTATCGCTTTTCGTAATGTGGATACTTGAACGACCTTGTCTAATAGAGATTCGTTAAGTCGACACGCACTCCTACCCAGTGCAGGATATAGGGATTGGAAGGTAGTGATGACCGGCGCGTGATATGACCATGTCCTATTACCAATGGACACATTAGAAACATTTGACAGGGTCATTTTATAAACTATGCACATATCTATGCGCGAGTAGGTGAGATGTACAGGGGGGAAAAAACGTGTAATCCTTTTCAGATGGAAATAAGCTACGCCACGTGTCACGGGGATCAGGTTTATGTAGGAGTGTGGACAGTTTGTGACAGAGAGGTGGCCTGGTGAAGTGGGTTTTCCCCTGAGTCCGTTTAATGTCTAAATCAGGGTCTAATGTACAGTTGAAGTCCCCACATATTATGGTATGACCCTTATGTAGCTTTGAAATCGTATTCATTACTCTGGCCAAGAAATAAGTTTGGGAATTATTGGGAGCATAGACAGAAGCAACAGTGATTTGTATCCCATTCAGTGTTCCCACTACAATCAGCAATCTGCCCAAATCATCCTTGTAAATAGCTTCCTGTTGAAACACCCAGTCTGAGTGAAACATTATGATAACACCTTTTGACTTATTTGGGGAAAGGGCATGAACGATTTGTGGATATTGGGTCGGTTTGAAGTAGGGGGGGATTACGCTTACATAAAAGTGAGTTTCCTGCAGACAGACAATAGCTGCCCTTGAGTTATGTATCTCTTGTATGGCTGAGCGTTGCTTAAATTGACTATTTAAGCCATTAACATTTATCGAGAAGCATTTAAATTGGTGAGCCATAGTGAATGTGGGTTAGAATTGTTGTGGAGATATGTATAGAGTTCTCACTAAGCCTGGTGGTATGTCTGCAACTGGCGTTTGTCGGTTTGGGCATTACCTTTGGCCTTTGAGTGAAGAGTGAGCTCTGAGTGACACGAGAATACACTGTTAATGGGAACGTAGAGGAGGGAGCAACCTGGAATAACACAAGGGGGAAATAAAGAAAGTATATACATAGACACTCGAAGTGTAGAGTGTAGAGAGGGATGTAATGCACCTAAGCTCATGGTCCAGTGTACATCCCATGGGGAGGTTGTGTGGAACGAGCCTCCCCCCAGAGCCAAAACCTGTGCGCTTAACTTGTTATACACAAATAGTCTATTCCCTCGCTGAGGAGAGAGATTACTAAGGATTCTATGGTATTCAACGGACTCGTGATCTTTTCTGCCCACACCTATGGTGTGCGGAGAAACGATGATGCTAGGGGGGAAAAAAAAAAGAAAACAAGAAAGTATCTGTTTGTTTGATATAGATATTTTTGTAATGTTTTTATATTTTCTATTTGTATGTTTGTTTGTTGTCCTTCCTTTCCTCTTTTTTGCTTTTTGTCTTTTCCTCCTTTCCCTATTTTGTCCTTTTTTCACTATGTTTTGACAATATTTGGCACATAAGCAACCGGCTTAGGGAGGGAAAGAATAAATTGCATAAGCTACCTCTCTTCGTTATGTGGGAGGTCCCCAAAACATGACTGTAGATTCATGTGTCTTACCGTATCCATGTGATGGATGAGTCTAGTAAAACCCTTTTGTACTCGTGGCAGGCCGTTTAGGGGTCTACATGCATTTATTCAACAAACATGTGTCCTGAGCATTCCTAACTACCGCATGGTAAACAATAAAAAATAATGTACCATTAACCAAAGATAACGATAAGGGTAAAGTGTGAAGAAAATAGACTAACTTCGGCATTTTCTTATTTTATTCGGTATTTTTCGTTTATTGGTTCGGTAGATTAAACTACCGAACACCGACCACCCTCCTGGCTCATTAACTTCAAAGGGAACCGTCTATTAAGCGTTCTCAGGGTGGCATAAATGAACGCCACGTGGAAGAGAAAACGGCGGCCATCTTGTTTGCACGAAAGGAGGCAGCGGGACTTGGTCGTCGATTGTGCGGAACTAAAATCGGACACTCGACTTCCCGAACACAGCTGAAAATATACGAACGCCTGCTTCCTTTTGTTGCCGAACAACTAGGAGAGCGCCATTCGGTAGTTTGGTTCCCACGAACATGGGAAACAATTGCTCCCTTGAGCCAGGAGGCTCTGTTCGTGTGTTTATTCGTTGTTTTGGCTTTTTTTGAAATTCATGGAACTATTTTGGGCAAGAGCCTCGTGTGCGGTCGGTAAACTAAGACTTCCATACTTTTGAGAACCCCTAAACTGATCTGGGTAAAATTTGAATATGTTGGTCTCCCAGATCGGGGCTATCAGTGGACATGTGGGGATACCTTGTATGTAAAGGGGTGTTCTAAGTTTTGGGGAAATTGTGTGCCCTTTGCCTGGAGATAATTGGGTTATTCCTTAACTTATCTCATTATCTCCCAGGCAGAGGAAGGGAGTGTTTTACTGTAAATCTGTATTATGATTGGTTGTCACTTTTGTTTACTGTGGGAGGTCCTCTTGCCAGTTCTCTTCGTCTGGCCATTTCCATAAAAGCCAGTGTGGCGTCAATAAAGCTCATTCCTGTTGTACCCTTCATGAAGTCTAGGCTCATGCTTGAGTAACCTTTTATTTGCGGGGGAGATTCATCTGGGAAGCTGCAGTCATCTCTACTATTCCTCTACACCCTAACTGCAGCTATAATCACTTATGCTCAGCTATTGGGAAAGGAATAGAAGAACTCTGTACCATAACTAATGATGTTCTTAACATAAAGTTATACAAAAGCATACATTCTGAGCCTCAGCAATGCTATCCACATATAATGTGATAAGTACCAACTGGACATATTTATATCATTGGACTATCGAAACATAGGTCAAAATATGGGGCATACCATCGGTTGCAACCATCCGGCTTGTCCCAGCACTTGCGTAAAATATACTTAGAGAAATCTGCAGCGGGCATAGAAAAAAGTGTTGTACACAGTTTAGTAGTTAAATAGATGTGATATGCCTGCCCAAGCCAAGAAATAAGTATAATATGCCAGTCCCGGAGCCTTCTGCCAAGCATGCCTGCGGTGTTTGGTTAGTTCGGAGTGTAGGGCCTCCAGTTGTATACGGTAAATAGAATCCTGGGTAGGAGATACCTGCACAATAACTAAATTGTTCGTCAGCTTATAGGGAAATATGTACCCTGTGGATCTTAGTTGTCCTGTAGGCTGCGAGTCCCGTTGAAATCCTAAGTAATAGGTTAACACAAAAGACGAAGCTTTGTCTGGATACAAAATATTATGCTAGGTGGTAGTTCGCTGAGTCCAGATGTCAAGTGTAGTGGAACCTTAATGCAATGTTGATCCCGCCATCTTCCACTCTGGCTGAATCCTCATCGGTGAAGCCGAAGATGCTGAGTTAGAGTCTGGTGGGTTCCACAGGCTCCATTCTTTAATTGTGGTAAGCCCACGTTCTGGGTCCACAATGATATTCAACTTGCCATTGCGCCATACCATTCGTTTTGTGGGGTATCCCCAACGATAGTCAATTTTGTGTTTGCGTAGAGTTTGCGTAATAGTAGAAAGTTCTCTTCGTCTGGCCATTGTGAGGGCCGAGAGGTCTGCAAAGATAGAGATCTCTTCGTAGGGTGTTGGCAGCGTGGTTGTTTTTCTGGCCGCGTTAAGGAGTGCCTCTTGATTTAAAATAATAAAAGCGGACAATTGTGTTGCGTGGGGCGTCTGCTGTGAAGTGAGGAGGCCTCGGCAAGCGGTGCGCTCTGGTAAGGTATACCATTCGTTGCAGTTTGCAAATGTGGGCAATGACTTTAGATTAGATGACTCTTTATAGGAAGTGTTTAGGAAGGCTGTGTTGGTCACATTCAGGGAGGTGTCACTAGAGCTGCATAAACAAAGTAACTTAACTCCTAAATGGCAGATATTTGAGCACCTAAACTGCAGGGACATTATCTATACAACAAAACTGCTTCATTAAGCTAAAGTTGTTTGGTGACTATAGTGTCCCTTTAACAACATAATCTATAGAATCCCTGGAGGGTCACTAATTACTATAATAATTTCTATTTACTACAATATAATGATTCTAAAGAAATGTTTAATGGTATATCAATCGGTAGACACATTGCACGTGTTACTAAATATTTCCCTTTGAGAATTTATTGTGCAAGCAGAGTCAGGCCTACCAAGATTCAATCAGTAAGCATTCCTTGCTAATATTACTGCGCAAAAGAATAGCAGGAAAGTGGAGATCTATCTCAGCCTCCAAAATTACCTCACATATTAGGGATCTTTTTCCAGCTGCTGTATAGTGACCAAATGTGACGCAAGCTCCTCTGCCATAGCCTTTTGGAGAAGAGTGAAGGCCAGCCTCCTGCCCACTTACTATGGGCCTGGTGCCAAGATTCACTAAAAAGGGTCTATATTCACTAGAGGAAGGGGGTGTGGAGAGCCCCTACACTCCTCTACCTCCCAGCTGAAATTGGCCACCTCTGGGGATGGCCTGCACTCATCCTGCACATCGAGCGCCTCACCCTGAAACACACTTAGATCGGATATCTCTCGGTTCCCCGACCACCAATAAGGTTTTTTTTGTTTGTTTGTTTTTTTACAGTAAGGGCGCTTGGTGGAGAGCTATCCAGGGACACAACATATAACACAAACCCAGTTTTGTGAGACTGAGACAAACCAGTTGCATGCCTGGAACTCTAAGCCAGTTCGGCGCATAGCCGCAACAAGGTCAAACTTTAACAAGCTCTAGTACGGGAGCGGATTCTCCCATCAGGGCACTATTTGGAAAGTATGGGCGCTCGGTGAAGAGCTAAAACCAGTGCAGGGAGCTACAACCAGTGCAGGGAGCTACAACCAGTGCAGGGAGCTGCAACCAGTGCAGGGAGCTGCAACCACGCTATAACTACTGCAGAGAGCTATAGCCAGTGCAGGGAGCTACAACCATGCTATAACCACTGCAGAGAGCTATAGCCACAGCAGCCTGGTCTGGGGTGGAAGAGTTTCAGAGACCTCAGTCAAGCTTCAGCGGCTGGGTCTGAAGGCTCCAGGGTCCCTAAAAGCAGCTAGGAGGCAGACTTGGCAGAGGTACTCTGTTCTGTAAATGTTTTTATTGGTATTGAAAATTACAAGTGCCATAGTGGTACATGAGGCTTTCTTCTATGATGCTGAAAGGGAAATTTAAAAATGACCCCGCCTAGCCCACAAATATTACTCCACCCCACAGGCCAGCCAGGGATGCAAGGAAAGGGAGACAATGACAGCTCCATGCATTAGGTGAGGGCCAAGACCTGTTTACCCCTCTCAGGGTTAATGCAAGGGGTCTAACAGACTCCCTTTAATGGATCTTTTCCCTGTTTTAGCTTGTTTACTTCATAAGCACAATTAAATAAATAGAAATGTTTTTTTTATTTTTGTTTTATTTTGGAAGGGGTTTAGCTGCTTTTCAAGTGTGGACAGGCAGGCTAGTAAATCAACCCCTTTAAATTTGGGCTCGTAATCGATTAATATTTTGAGAATTAATTTTGTCCTATTGGTCAGAAAGTTCAACACTCAAAATGTCAAAGAGGAATTCCTCAGCTTATTGTTAGATTGAGTTGTCCGATGGGAAGCCACTTGGGACATTTGTTGGATCCCTTCATTATACAGAATTGCAGGTGATGTTATGACCCAAGGATATTTGGGTGCTAAACGGGGAAATTGAGTACACCTAACAATCTCATGTCTGACTAATTGGCTTTCCCCAAATAATTAATCTAAGCCCTACACGGACGTGCGTGATATTTAAATAGACATGACTCCTTTTCAGTGTTGCTGAATCTCTAATTATCTCTTTACCGGTTAGCTAGACGAGGCTAAAGATATGGCTAGAGAAAGACTGGTGCTAAATGAAGAAGTTATGGGTACATTGCGTCTAGATCTACCAATTTACAATTCATCTTATTAATAGAGACAGAAACTGGATAAAAGCATATCGGAGCTGAAGCAGGAGATGGAGGCTTTCTGTTGCGCTATGCATAATTCATGGGCTCTGACTGCCAAGTGTGTAAAATGGAAATTTCACACGACTGCATGAGCCGTGGACCCGCGTAGAAAGAGGCACACAAATTGCAGTTACTGGGTGAATTGTATCCGATCTTCCAAAATATTTATGTAAAATGCATCATTCACAAATCAAATGCCCTGACTGATCATCTTCTGGTACTGCAGTGTTAGATCCTAAAAAGTGATCAGGCAGAAACACAGAGGATTTGTTTTTATACAATTTTAATGGGAGATAAGGTTTCTGAACAATTCACCATCAACACATGGATTATACGAGCAAAAACAGGTTTACAATGTATTTATTTAGCTGTCTCCTTACATGAAATTTTCGATCGCAACTGCTGCTAGGAGCTGCACAAAAGCAATGCTACGTTTAAACGTGGATGAAGTGTTACGTCGTCAAAAACACTATTGATTTAACAATGCGGCATTTGGAATATTTAGCTGGAAAACACAGATTATATGAATAGTAAGCAGAACAGAGTCAGGGATAAAGCGGTCAAAACTTAGCATTTAATACAAAGAGCACTACACTACATTAACTCTGGCAGTGTTTAAAGGGAAATAATTATATCAAATTACAGCCGCCTGTTGAAGACAACTGAGCGTGATCGCTGTGTAGACCTGAAGCAGCCATGTGAACATTTTATTCTGAGACACAAAGATGGGGTCAACAAAAATTACCAAACATAAGAACTTCCTGCACCTTGTGGTTTATCTGGGGCCTTAGGAGAATAATTCTTCATTAAAAGAATAATCCAGAGTTATAAATAAATAACTTTGGCTATATCATTCGGGCCATCATATAGTATTCGGGCCATTGCACCCTAAATAAAACAAAAACAAGTTACTTTCTTATAATCTTTCACAGCAGCTCCGCTCTGCAAGATAATTACTAGTAACGATCTCCTGGCCAATCCAATGCTTCGCCTACAGAAGCATAAGTAGGGGCAAGGCACGGTAACCTCCACAATACAATGCTTCTCATTGAGAGCAACGGAACACATGGTTCTCTACCACAAGCCATTGCTTCTATTTTGATTGAGCGCTTGAGGGGAATGAGGAGTGTCTAGAATATGACCTATTCATATTGGATATGGACGTTTAATGGGTAAAAAAAAAGAGCAGATGGTAATTTGCCAAGTCTGTAGTGTGGGTGTATACCAACATGATTGAAGGTCTTTGTAGTCTTTATATGTGCTTTTAAATGGTCAGTTTACGCTAAATGTTCTGACATCATAACTACCGTATATACTCTAGTATAAGCCGAGTTTTTCAGCCCATTTTTTGGGCTGAAAAACCCCAACTCGGCTTATACTCGAGTCAATAGTCTGTATTATGGCAATTTGCATTGCCATAATACAGACTGGGGGAGAGGGGGGCTGGCAGAGCTGTAACTTACCTTTCCTGCAGCTCCTGTCAGCTCTCTCCTCCTCCGCGCCGTCCGTTCAGCACCTCGGTCAGCTCCCAGTGTAAATCTCGCGAGAGCCGTGGCTCTCGCGAGACTTACACTGTGAGCTGATAGAAGGAGCTGCACGGACGGCGCAGAGGAGGAGAGAGCTGACAGGAGCTGCAGGAAAGGTAAGTTACAGCTCTGCCAGCCCCCCTCTCCCCCCCACTGAACTGCCACTGGACCACCAGGGAAGGAGAGCCCCCCTCCCTGCCATGTATCAAGCAGGGAGGGGGGACGAAAAATAAATAAAAATATAAATAAAATAAGAAATAATAATAAAAAATAATAATAATAATAATAATAATAAAAAAATAATAATAAAAAAAAGGGGGTATAAGGACCGCTATGGGAGGGAGGGGGGGGATAAGGACCACTATGGGAGGGAGGGGGGGGATAAGGACCACTATGGGAGGGAGGGGGGGGATAAGGACCACTATGGGAGGGAGGGGGGGATAAGGACCACTATCGGAGGGAGGGGGGTGGGATAAGGACCACTATCGGAGGGAGGGGGGGAGAAAAGGAACACTATGGGAGGGAGGGGGGGATAAGGACCACTATGGGAGGGAGGGAGGGAGGGGGGGATAAGGAACACTATGGGAGGGAAGGGGTTAAGGACCACTATGGGAGGGAGGGGGATAAGGACCACTATGGGAGGGAGGGGGGGATAAGGACCACTATGGGAGGGAGGGGGGGATAAGGACCACTAGGGGAGGGGAGGGGGAAGTAAGGACCACTAGGGGAGGGGAGGGGGAAGTAAGGACCACTAGGGGAGGGGAGGGTAAGGACCACTAGGGGAGGGGTGAGTCAGGACCACTGGGGGAGGGGGGTGAAGGAACACGGGGGTGGGGAGGTAAGGACCACTGAGGGAGGAGGAGGGGAGGTCAGGACATATGGGGGGGGGGGGGGAAATATCCTTGCACCGGCCCTGCACACACTGCATTCATACACTGCATTCATACACACACTGCACTCATACACACACACACTGCACTCACACTGCATTCATACACACACTGCACTCATACACACGCTGCACTCATACACACACGCTGCACTCATACACACACGCTGCACTCATACACACACACTGCATTCATTATACACACACTGTAAATAAATATTCAATTAATATATTTTTTTTAGGATCTAATTTTATTTAGAAATTTACCAGTAGCTGCTGCATTTCCCACCCTAGTCTTATACTCGAGTCAATAAGTTTTCCCAGTTTTTTGGGGAAAAATTAGGGGCCTCGGCTTATATTCGGGTCGGCTCATACTCGAGTATATACGGTAAATCGAACAAAAGGACAAAAGACCTGCGCACTCTTCTTCATCAACCTCTCTCCCTGTGACATCATCAAGCTGTACCACCTGTTAATTATCTATCAAGCTTGTTTTCACGTGTGCTGATATTTGCACTGTGAGTAGAATAAATGTATATTTTTATAAAGAATGTCAATAGTGCATTATTTTTGGGTGATATAGAACAGTTTTTTACATAAAAAGTCATATTCCAGTAATTCACACATTATTTATTACAGAGCGGGCACTGCCAGCAGTCTGGCCAACATTTACCAAGGCGTTTTATAAAAGTGCGGGGACACTCTGGTAACCCCTAAAGCACTTCATCAAGTTCAAGTGTCATCTCAAAATGTATTTTCTATGAAAATGTTTAAAGTGAAAATATGCATTGAAACCATTCTAGCTAAGCATAGTTGTTTGGATACATAGCTGCTGTACCTTTTTTTTCGACCTAGTCCTAGACCAACACAAACTAAATTAAATTAAAATTATTCTCATGCAAACAATATGTAATCCTGGGTACGTACATACATATATATATTATATAAAATGTACTCAAAAGTTTCACTACAAGTTACTCCCACAGCCCCACCCCTCCCCCCCCACTATTAATCTGCCCCTTCTCCCTCCACTCTAATTTAATTTAATACACGGTTCTCCCTCTGCCCCCAATTTAACACACTGCGCCCGCCCCACCACCGTAATACACTACCCCACCTGCTTCCCCCCAATATAATAAACTGCACAGCTCAAAGTGGCTCTATGGCAGGTGGCCTACTGGGACATTTCTCGGTATCCCGGTAGGCCAGTCTGGCCCTGGGACGCATAGATACCCATTGTGGGCCGCATGTTTGACATGCTTGCTCTAGGGTACCTCATATGGTTTGTATTGTATCATGTAACCATGTTTTCATCAGTTTATGTCATAGTTTGTAGATTGTTTTTATTTTTTACATTCGCTTTGCATTTTTCCTCGTGCGCAACTATGATTTAAAAACAAAACAACAAAAAAAACACAATATGCTCAGCTATATCTTCTGAGTAAAACAATTCCCCCAATATATGGATTTGTCACACATTTGTGATGTTGCAGGTTCATATAAGTAAATTAGAAGTGTATGTAATGGTGCTAGGTCTTATGTTGGACCAATCTCTACCATTTCTTAAAGAAGACAACTCAGGGTATCTCAGATGGCATCATTTGATCCTCATCATGGGCCATTTTCGCGCTAGTCTGTACCAAGTGTAGTGGGAATAAGCATTCTTTCCTGCCTTTTTGACAAACACATTGTGATTTTCTTGTATATTTTGTAATCCTTTCACAGCAGTATAATGCCTAATTTGTCTCTCAGCTATGTCTTCTGAGTACAGCAATATTCCCATGTGCACCTCTGCTAGGCATATGTGGATGTTTAAGGGGCAAATATGAGACATAGCCATTTAAGTTTTTCCCAAACTTTAAATTTTGACACTTGGTCCATGTCCTATTCTGGAGCATTGTAGCAGGTTACTTGTTCAAATTATCCCACAAAGGCCTACCATTTTCTAAATGAACACATGTCTGAGTATCACAAATGCCACATTGGGATGACATTTTTTCACCAGTTTGCATTAAATGTAGAGGGAATACATGTTTTTGTAGTATTTTAGTGCATTTAAGCATCCCATGATTGCAAATTACCCCACAAAGGCCATAGCTATTTTTAAATATAAGTAGAACACCAATTTAAATTATGAACAAAAACATACTACTTGATCTTGTCTAGGGATTCGCTTATACAGATGTTTTTGTGGGAGACATACAGGCCTTTAAACTTCTTATTTCCGTAGGAAATTATTTTTTGTATGCACTCGCTATTACCGTTAAAATGCATAAACTGCATTAAAAATGGTGAAATTAAAGACAAGTTTCACCTATTGTTAATTTGACAGAGGAAATGGCGCTTTCCATTTTGTCACATTTGCCAAGTGTAGGAAAAATACATAACAGAAAGTAGTCCCTACTTTGTCTAATGTTTTAACTAGAAATAGATCAGAAATGAAGAAAAGAAGAACAGAGTCTGAAAAAAGGAAGAGAAGAGAAAACAATAGGAGAAAGGTAAGCTTGAGGTGACAGAGCCTCCTTAAAGGAACGGTATAGTCACCTAAATTACTTTAGCTAAATAAAAGCAGTTTTAGTGTATAGATCATTCCCCTGCAATTTCACTGCTCAATTCACTGTCATTTAGGAGTTAAATCACTTTGTTTCTGTTTACGCAGCCCTAGCCACACCTCCCCTGGCTATGATTGACAGAGCCTGCATGAAAAAAAACTGGTTTCACTATCAAACAGATGTAATTTACCTTAAATAATTGTATCTCAATCTCTAAATTGAACTTTAATCACATACAGGAGGCTCTTGCATGGTCTAGCAAGCTATTAACATAGCAGGGGATAAGAAAATCTTAATTAAACAGAACTTGCAATAAAGAAAGCCTAAATAGGGCTCTCTTTATAGGAAGTGTTTATGGAAGGCTGTGCAAGTCACATGCAGGGAGGTGTGACTAGGGTTCATAAACAAAGGGATTTAACTCCTAAATGGCAGAGGATTGAGCAGTGAGGCTGCAGGGGCATGTTCTATACACCAAAACTGCTTCATTAAGCTAAAGTTGTTCAGGTGACTATAGTGTCCCTTTAATCTATTCTTCCCAGGATAGGAACCATCAGCCTTTTTCCTCTGATTTTAACCAAAACATTGGTTCTACCTTCCAAACACAAGTAGCCCTGCTGTTATGACATGCCTTCTTACCGCTCTGTACCCATGGCTTTTTTGCTCCTTCCATATTGTGTTATGGGCAGACTAGATGGGCCGAATGGTTCTTATCTGCCGTCACATTCTATGTTTCTATGTTATTTGCACTATGGAGGTGATTCATGTTACTGAATCCCTATAGGAAGAAGCACATGCTTTTCCTAATATAAATTTAGAAAATAAAAAATACAGATTATAGCTGGAAAAATAGGCATTCTTTCCTTTCATATATCCAAGGTACTATTCACCATAGTAATCACAGTAAACACATTACATCATTATATATTACTAGAACTTTCTCCCGCATACCAAATTTGTTTTCAATTTAAAGGGACACTATAGTCACCAGAACAACTACAGCTTATTGAATTTGTTCTGGTGAGTAGAATCATTCCCTTCAGGCTTTTTGCTGCAAACAGAGAAAATGCAGTGTTTACATTACAGCCTAGTGATAACTTCACTGGCCACTCCTAAGATGGCTATTAGAGATCCTTCCTGGGTCATGGCTGCCTAAAATGCATCCAAACATTCAATATCTCCTCCCTCTGCATGCATACACTGAACTTTCCTCATAGAGATTCATTGATTCAATTCATCTCTATGAGGAGATGCTGATTGGACAGGGCTGTGTTTGAATCATGCTGGCTCTGCCCCTGATCTGCCTCTTGGTCAGTCTCAGCCAATCCTATAGGGAAACACTGTGATTGGATCAGGCTACCACTTCTGCTGATGTCAGCAGGCAGGTCTAAAGGAAACAGTGACAAAGCATGCAGCCCCAGACTTGAATACAAGTAAGATTTTACAATATTTATGGAGGCATGAGGGGTCCAGGGTGGCTAGATGGTGGTTTTAACCCTCTGGACCCTATAGTGCTCCTTTAATCAATTTCTTGGTGACTTTCACCAATTGACATTTTATTCATTGGATGCTCTTCATTCAATACATATCAGGAATCTCATCTTGCGTGTTCACGAACATATCTGTTACAGGATTACACTGGGAATCTCTGTAGCTCTCTGGGACCGATCGTTTATTTTATCGTTCTAATAAACAGCAAGGTAGAGATTCACTTGGAGCAGAAGATTTATTAAATAATTTGTATTTAAAGGGAAACTCCAGTGCCGTTTTCCTGGCACTGCAGATCCCCTCTCCATCCCACCACCCAATTCCCGGTTGCTGAAGGGGTGAAAACCCCTTCAGTGACTTACCAGAGGCAGCGACATGTCCCACGTCGCTGCCTCTCCCTCCACCGCCGCTCCTCCTCTGCATTAAGTCAGCCGGTGGGCGAGACTGATCCTGGCCACGGAGACTGTAACGGAACCGCTGACACCCCGACCGGGTACCCTCCGCTGACGGATGCTCCTAGTGCTTTCCGAGGTCTCCAAGCACTCTGCCTGACACCATACCCACTGCAGACCCCACGAAGCGCCGCAGCTTGGTTGGGGTCTCGCCGACTCCACCCACTCTGGACCCAAGACCAGGGTCCAGCTTCCAGTAGGTGGACCTCTCCGAATTCCAGAGAGCAGGAACAGGAACAAGCTCTTAGCAGAGCTCAGCGATTATACCCTGGGGAGTATAGTGATTATAGCAATCCCCAGAGTGTAGTTCTCCAATCCCCCAAACATGAGCCGAAAATTCATGAAGGTACAAGATGATCTGAGGTGCTGGCACACCCAGTCTGGTTTTTATTACAATCTTTGCCAATACAGGACCGCCCACAGGGAGGTTTAAAACAACCAATAACATCTCAGTTACAACCCACAGATTCCCTCCCCTTATCCTGGGAGGTAACCCAATTACACATACAGTTAAAGCATACTTTTTACCCCACTTTCATAACTCTAAAATCATACATCCAATCTCCATAAAAATTACATATTCACAATCAATCCATTCAGGGGAACAACATATTAAAAAATGGCACGAATCAGACCAGTGGTTCAAAAGTTAAGGGAAA
Organism: Pelobates fuscus; assembly: GCF_036172605.1. NCBI lineage: Eukaryota > Metazoa > Chordata > Amphibia > Anura > Pelobatidae > Pelobates > Pelobates fuscus. The sequence goes on along the minus strand of NC_086321.1, from coordinate 14,365,588 downwards.
GTCCTTTGTGACCAAATGAAGCATGGCTTTTCTGGCCAAAACAAGTTCCACAGAGTCTCTATCCTGGAGATAATTGGGAAGTAATCCAATTATCTCCAAGGACAGAGGCAAAACTCCATTAGCCACATGGCAGACAAAGGACAATAAAAGACATAAAAATACATACTGTTACATTTATCACATAGAACCTACACATTTACAATTTACCGAACACATAATAGCATACATAATATTGAAGACAACCTGAATGCAATCTGCTACACAGTCTTAAAGGGACATTGTTCCTAAAAGTCATAACATGTCCACAAATGGTTTTTAAAGGGCCAGCAGCAGCACCATACAAATCCAATATGCCCAAATGTTGCACCTGAAGGGCCAAATCTCCCAGGGACCATAGTCAACATGTAAGAGGCTGGCAATCAGGCTCCTCCAACAGCCAGGGGTAAAGGGCAGCTTGTCGCCAATAAACCCAGTGACAAAAGGCATTTCGTCACAGAGACCTAATGCGCATTAGAGCTCCCCATAGGAAAGCATTGAAAATTATTTTCAATGCTTTCTTATGGGGAATTGAGCAACGCTGGAGGTCCTCACACAGCGTGAGGACGTCCAGCGACGCTCTAGCACAGGTTTTGTGTGCTATGAAGGAGGAAGTGCCCTCTAGTGGCTGTCTGGTAGACAGCCACTAGAGGTGGAGTTAACCATGCAAGGTAATTATTGCAGTTTATAAAAAACTGCAATAATTACACGTGCAGGGTTAAGAGTAGTGGGAGTTGGCACCCAGACCACTCCAATGGGCAGAAGTGGTCTGGGTGCCTGGAGTGTACAAACAAATAAAAAGAGCACAGGATCAGGAGCCAGTGATCTTTGGCTTTGGGTGGGGGGTTGTTACTTTAAGGTTTTGCTTTTTGGATGAGAGGGGGACGACGACAATCTCTAAATAATGGTCCGTTCTACAAATGTAAAATGAACTTTAGCCACTTTAAACAAGTAATATGCTCTTCACCCAGTGATTATCAGAGGGAATCTCAGTGGATCATTTGTAATGTAAGAATTAAATATCATTTATGGGCACTGCATATTCATGTTATCGTGCCGATTACTGCAGGGGTCACTGGGAGGTAATGCTGTCTGGAGGCACACGGCAGAATTACACGCATTCTCTTTTTTCCAGTCAGCATCGGTATTTAGAGTTTATTACTGGTAATCTTACTCATTTACACTGCCAACTAAAGAGAACACTTGTTTTATATTTTCTAATAATGTATTCACTTTTGGAGGGTCGACATGACATCAGCTGTTACACACGTATGATGTTTGTAAGAGAAACAGAAATATTCTGGATGTGCCGGTTTTCTGATACGTAAGTAGATATTATGTTATCACACAGGCTCCTATCTTTAAAGGGACACTCCAGGCACCCAGACCACTTCTGCCCATTGGAGTGGTCTGGGTGCCAACTCCCACTACTCCTAACCCTGCAACTGTAATTATTGCAGTTTTCTATAAACTGCAATAATTACCTTGCAGGGTTAACTCCACCTCTAGTGGCTGTCTACTAGACAGCCACTAGAGGTCACTTCCTCCTTCATAGCACAGGAAACCTGTGCTAGAGCGTCACTGGACGTCCTCACGCTGTGTGAGGACCTCCAGCGTCGCTCATTTCCCCATAGGAAAGCATTGAAATTATTCTCCTCGGCCGGTCTCCTCGGCCGGTGGGCGAGATCAGTCTCGCCCACCGGCCGACGCAATACAGAGGAGGAGCGGCGCGGAGGAGGAGACAGCGGCGAGGGACATCGCCGCTGCCTCAGGTAAGTTTTCACCCCTTCAGTAACTGGGGATTGGGAGGGAGAGGGACCCTCCAGTGCCAGCCTGGAGTTTCCCTTTAACATGGCGGCTACTCCCAACGGGTAACACAGTTCAACATGTTTTATAAATAAAGTGACTTACCTTGTTGCTGACAATTTTTTTGGGATCTTTGCTTTCTGTAGGACTTTCTTCTTCAGATTGGGAAGAATCACTCAGTGAGTTATTAGCGGATGAGGATGACGAACTGGAATCGTCACTTCCTGAAGCACTGTCCTCCTCTTCAGATTGACTTTAAAGAAAATAAGAACAAGAGTCTGTGTCTGTACGAAATGCAAGCACAAGGTATCATTTGAAGACAGCATCACCTTATCAGTGGCACCAACCACGTGTTAATAGTCATTTAGAATCATAACGTTCTGCCAGAATTGTACATTATTTATAAGACACAATTAAAAATGTAAAAAGTTGGCGATTCTTTTAATGCTACACACAGATTAGATGGGCAGCAATTGACAGACATATCTCTTGTTAGTTCTACAGCAAAAGACTTGATTTCAAACATTATCTATGGCATGGAAACTCCTCTATGCTTCAGATTAAGTATTCACATTATGCGAAGAGGAAGTATCGTCTTCTAAAAAGTGCAATCTGAGTTGGTGTTTCATCCCCCTTCCTCCTCTGTAAATGTTGCCCATTCTAACAGATCTCCTACACTTAATTTTGTCGCACTTGGATGTCCACAATTTGCTGCAAATCACATGGTTCTGCAACATCTGCAGTAAGATTTTCATACACAAGAAATTGGCTGAAGCATCTCAGCCAATCCTGATTCTCCCAGAGCGTCAATTGTGAGTGCAACATATACATATTGGTATTTTTTAACTTATTATTTTTAAATGGTATTTTTAGTTTGTTTTTTTACACTTTTATACCCAGATAGCTTATTTTATTCAAGTCACCTGAAGTAGAACTCTCCTGTATATAATTCACTACACACGGACAATGGCGTAGCATAATTTAATCAGAAGTCATAGAGCAAGAGAGGATTTAAAACCTTGCAGAGTTCTAAAATCTTCCCTCCAACTGTTATATTAACCAAAGTTTAGCAATTAAACAAAATTCTCTAGTTTAGTGTATGAACCCCTTACAATTCTTAAAACTGAAACAGCTGTGCATGGTAACAGTGCTCTAAAGGGGCACGCTAGCATATGGGGAGAATTGGTCAGTGACAAAGACAAGGAGTATTCAATAAAGTGTGAATTATATGAAGCTGAAAGGATTTAAAATGTTACATCAAAAGATGCAAATGGGAAAAATCACCAAACTCCGATACATTTTCCAATTGGCTATTCTGAAATTCACTTTGAATTCTCCACAATTCCCACTTTAGAGAATAGAATGGAGATGGTTTTGCGGTGCATGTGTTCCACAGTCAGACATGTTACATTGAGATCGTTAAAATGTTTTAATTTAAAGGGAAAAACAAAACAGAACACGTTAACTGGCGACCAGTGTTTACCCTAGCAATTCTGGCTTTAGATGTTAATCTAATGAAACAAATTTACTGGTAAGTAGCTTTTTTCACGTTGCAATGATGAAAAGCCTGTATTAATTTAACCTACAGATTTCATTTGTTCTGAGCAGGAGAAACAATATAAATCACTTTTAAAATCATTAAATCCTGACTTAAATTAATAAAGTCATAATTAGGGCATTATGCTGTGTTTGTTATGGAAGTGGCAGGGCGAGCTGCTTTAATTACTGTCTGTAATAAAAGGAGCAGAGTGCGTACTATGCCCCAATCAGGGCTGTCAGCCACGACTGAGCGAAACTGCAAACTCATCAGGAGAGCTGGCAGTCGGTTACGGAGCAAAGGGTGATCGCCTGTGCAGGGCCAGCTCACTGACAGCGGCGAAACGAGCTGAAAGAATGAGACCCAATAACCAAGCCACACAATGGGAATACCTGAGCTGTTAATTGCTAAAACAAGGACTCTTTAAAATATTAGTCTTCCCTTCAGAGGTTTTGCTTCAAGAACTAGGGTCGTAATTATTTTAATCGACCATTATTGAGAAAAATCGCTTGCCCAAGGTATGAGTAAGTGCTTAATTTTAGATCTCAGCAAATTTGCTGAAATGGGCGATTAGGCACTTCCCTCTTGTATAATGTTGGTTTGCTCATCTCCCAAGGTTATAGTGAGCTTAGGAACACAGCTAACAGAATATGTAGTTGGATTGCTATTTTTATTTAAGGATCAGTAATAGAATAAAAAACAATATACACAAAACATACAGAAGCGTGCACATGCAAAAATACGCACAGCATCAAGACAAATCACAAATTGCTTCACTGTCCAGAGAACAAAATTGGGAACTGCTAACAACTAATGAGGGACGGTGTTCTACAAGTTTTTACTCATGCAAGATCAACCCATTAACATTTTGACTCTTAAAACGTTATCTCTTACCTCTTTAATAGCAGAATTACAGTATTTGTAAGTTAACCTAACCTCCTCCCATACTTTGTTCTTTGACGATAAGGCTATTTTATGCTTACTACCTACCTTTCTCAAAGACAAACACAAATTGTTATATATATATAAAAATATGTAACAAGTGACCGGAGTCGGGGTGAATATAGTTTAGTATAGGTGAAAATTATGAAATTTTACTTAGCCAAACTGATGGCTGTGGGGGCACACTTTGCTCTTCGTATTGGTTCCGACAGTATTTCAGACAGGAAGGGTCTTTAACTAGTCGTTAAGGTGCCAAAACAAAAAGTTCTATCGTTACACCTCCTGTGCAGCATTATTACGATCAAATTAGAACACAAAGCCAAAATTAAAATCACCAAATTGTCTTCGTTAGATCTCATTTTGTGAACATGCTTTTCCAAAACTGGTACCATGAGTTGAAAGCATAGAATGGTCTAAAATGTCTTTGTATCCTGTAGTATTAAGAAAGTCCCTCACGGGAGCACAAAAAGCATAGGCCAAACCCTGAAAAACATCCCCAAACATCATCCCTCTTCCACCACCAAAATTTACAGTAGGCACTAGGCATTGCAGTGGGTAATGTTCTTCTGGCATCCACCACAACCAGACTGCCAAACAGTGAAATGTGATTCATCACTCCAGATACAATATTTTCAAAGATCCAGTGGCGGTGTGCTTTACACCACTCCCAGATAGTGCTTGCTGACATTCTGCATGCTGACGTGAGACTTGTGCCACGCTTGGTCGTGGAAACCCATTTCAGGAAGCCACGGATGCACAGTTCTTCCAGAGACAGTTTGGAACTCTATAGTAAGTGATATCACATATTGTAGGTGACTTTTACAAGCTATGCATTTCAGCACTTGACATCCCTACCTAATAAGCATGCATGGTCTACAAAAGTTCATGGATGGGTTGTTATTGCTCCTAGATGCTTCCACTCCACAATATTATGGGGCAGATCGAGTAGTGCAGATATTTCAAGAACTTGTGGCAGAGGTGACATCTTATGACAGTGCCACATTTAAAGCCACTGAGCTCTTTAAAATGACCCATTGTACCTCTAATAACTATATGCTGGACTGTATGCACCTGTTAACAATGTGTGAGGCTCAAACACCTGAAAATCATCATAGAATCAAGTTCCAGTGAATTTTACCGAATGATAGGCCAAGGACATACTGAACCGACTACCACAAACCAATAGTGCTGCCTTGCTTCCCACCCTCAAAAAGACCCAACATTACCCAAACTGAGCTGGTAATTAAAATGTGGGATACATGCAAGTCGACATTGTGCTCGTGAACAATATATAAAAAATTTAAAAAAAAATGGACGACTCAAAACTTCTGTTTCCATACAGGTAACAAGGCAGAGTGGAAATGAGGTGTGCAATCCAACACCTGGCACAGGTTGTGCTTTAAAGGTACTTAGTCATAGTCAATGTTAAATAAGTAGACACATCAAGACGTGGTATATGGCATCCGTACAACTTACCTGCCGCTGTTAGTCTTCTTTTTTTTGGTTATTTTTTTATTTTCAATAGAGTCCTTTTCGTCTTCGCTAGAAGAGCTGGCATTGCTCTCCTCACTGCTGCTTTCCTCCTCATCATTGCTGTCTTCTTCACTATCAGATTCATTTTCTGGCACATAAAACATTAAACGGTGGGATGTTAGCTGCATTGATAACAAATAAATCATTTAACAATCACATCAAACTGTTACTGTAGCCAACAAGGAGTCCAAACGCTAAGGTGAAGAACTCAACAAACAATAATAGACATATATCTCCAAAGCCACCATCATTTCACTATAAAAGCATACTGTTTAATCATAGAACACAATCAATACAAACTACAAATGCAGGACAATGACTGATCGCAATACGCCATTTGCTCGGAATTAAAAATGGTTTTCACAAAAGTGATCAATACACATAAAACTGCAATGGATCTGGCTTCCCATTCTATCTGGGTGACGAGGTGCACTGAAAGTGCGCTGTAATGCTACAACGACATGGGTGCACTTTAAACAAGCAGACACACAGTAGAGTTTATTTACCAAACAGCAAATTGCAGGGGGTTGAAAACCATTTGCAACATTTAGGTTAAAATAGCCAAACTATAAATAGAACTTGGTATTACAAAATCTTTCCAAACCATCCATTTTAATCAATTTAGTTTTCAAATCGCTACAATGCACTGTTTACTGAAAACCCCCATTATATACACCCTGTTCCAAATTATTATGCAAATGATATATTTCTCATTTACCTAAATAATTGATGTAAATAACAGTCGGCATAATTCTCATGTTATCAACTATTAAGAGTACAATTCAAATTTTATTGAACAAACCTCCTAATGATAACAGTATTTTTTTTAAACATAAAAAACTTACAATACACTGTTCCAAATTATTACGCACAGTAAGTTTCAAAACACTTTATAGATTGTAAAGAACTGAAAATTGGCATTTGTTGTGTTTGCAGCATTTTTACTGAAATCAAAAGCTATTTCAATCAAACTTATAACAACATTTTAACTTTTTAAACATTTTAACAGGTCACGTTACATTTTAACATAGGACCCCACAAGTCTTGCATCCATTGAACTTGTGAGTTTTTGGACAGTTTCTGCTTGAATTTGTTTGCAATAGCCTCCCAGAGCTGCTGTTTGGATGTAAACTGCCTCCCACCCTCATAGATCTTTTGCTTGAGGATGCTCCAAAGGTTCTCAATAGGATTGAGGTCAGGGAAGGATGGAGACCACACCATGACTCTCATTTTGTCCCCATAGCAGCCATTGATGCAGAGGTATTCTTTTCAGCATGAGATGGTGCATTGTCATGCATGAAGATGATTTTATTACGGAAAGTTCCTTCTGTACCTGGGAAGAAAGTGGTCAGTCAGAAACTCCACATACTTTGCAGAGGTCATCTTTACATCTTCGGGGACCCTAAAGGGGCCGACCAGCTCTCTTCCCATGATTCCGGCCCAAAACATGACTCCACCACCGCCTTACTGACGTTGCAGCCTTGTTGGAACAGGGTGGCCGTCCACCAACCAACCACTACTCCATCCATCTGGACCATCCAGGGTTGCACGGCACTCATCATGTATTTTTCTGCCCAATGCAGCCGTTTCTGCTTGTGAGCATTGGTTAGTGGTGGCCGAATAGAAGGTTTATGCACAGTTGCAAGACTCTGGAGGACTCTACACCTTGATGTCCGTGGGACTCCAGAGGCACTAGCAGCTTCAAATATCTGTTTGCTGCTATGTAATGGTATTTTAGCAGCTGCTCTCTTGATCCGATGCATGGATCTGGCAGAAATCTTCCTCAATGTGCCTTAATCTGCAAACCCGTCTGTGCTCTGAATCAGCCACAAATCTCTTAATAGTGCGATGATCACGCTTAAGTTTTCGTGAAATATCTAATGTTTTCATACCTCGTCCAAGGCATTGAACTATTTCACTCTTTTCGGCAGCAGAGAGATCCTTTTTCTTCCCCATATTGCATGAAAAGGGTGCTCTGCTTAATAATGTCGAACACCCTCCTTTAGTAGTTTTTTCTTAAATTGGGCTCACCTGGCAATCTAATTATCACAGGTGTCCGAGATTGTTTTCAGTGATCAAAAGAGCCCTGAGACACAATGCCATCCATGAGTTAAACTGGAAAACTAAATATTTAATCTTTGTGACACTTAACAAGAATTTGCATAATCATTTGGAACAGAGTGTATGTATATGTATGTGTGTGTATATATATATATATATATATATATATATTTTGGATGCTAGTGCCAGTACATAAGCATTGACAATGTTGGACGTGCAAGTCCCCAAATCTGATGGGTGACATTGTTTTTCCTCTAAACATGGGAACATAAATATGTATAACATTTATTAGCAACAACAAAGATAATTAACAATAACCATCGGTCCAAGGTTACGGTCCCTTGCAGTGCGTCAGGTTATTTATGCTCCCCTTTACATCGGGGTTGGTCCTTCAGAGTAGGACTGAGAGCTCGTTTTCAATAAAGAATGATGTGAAAGAAAAAGATAGAAAAAAGTTAGAGAAAAAAAAACAGGATCAGTAGAAAAGAAAGAGAAGAATGAAAGAAAATGAAGAAAAGAAAAAAAAAAGAAGAGAAGTAGAACTGAGCTACCCCTCCACCCACCACACTGGCGGTGGGCTAGTAGAAGCATTAAACCGGGTTGTATGTCAAGAGGCAATAATAGGGATGGGAACTATGAATGGCCCAATCTTGCGGCCTGTGAATTCCATATTGACATGGTAGCGGAGATGAAAGGGTGTTGTGTGTACAGTGGTCTGCTTATGTGGGGTTTCAGTCATAGGAGAGCAAGCATTAGGCAAGCATTAGGTAGTTTAGTTAAGTTTCTATGGCTTTCCAGGGTTTATGGACCCTTTCTTTGGTCTACTCTAGAAGCTGACTCACTTGATAATATAGTTTCAGATTGGGAAACGCCAGTCCCACCCTGGTTTTGAGACATGTCATCTGTGCGAATTTCTGTCTGGGTCTGGTGCGTAGGGAAGTAAAGAATGCCATCAGTTTGGTAATTGGCAGTGTTTAAAATAGATATACTCAGGTCAGTATATTCATTTTGGTAATAACTACCCATACCAACCATGACAAAGGTGGCACCACCCAATCCGCAAGATTCTTTTGAATAGTCCCCAAAAGGGACCTGAAGTTAGTTTGGTACAGTTTCTGTAGACGTTTAGTGAGCAAGATTCCCAAATATTGAATCAAAGAGTCGCTCCACTGAAAAGGAAAGCTGACAGATCGGGCCAGCACGCCATTAAGGGATGTCCACGTTTATTATGGTAGCTTAGTGTATTTGATGTTGAGGTTTGATATGTCGTCATATGTCTTAAATTCAGACATTATGTTCGTACGGACGATGTGATACAAAAAAAAGAGCATATTGTCGGCATACTCCACCAATTTATGGTAGTGCTGGAGTGCTATCTTGTACTTTTGGCTGTATCTGTTTGCTGATGAGCACCGGGCAAGTACATCAAGGAAGGTGGAGTGCATTACTATTTTTGTTTTGTATGTATGTATGTATGTATGTATGTATGTATGTCCTAGGGACAAGTGGAAATATTGAACCTTGTGTATGTGTTTTTATTTATAGACACACACAAAAATAGTGCTCAGAATCCCTGCACTCAGGCTATAAAATTATCTATAGACGGGTGCAAAAAGCCAGGGTTCACAGTTATCCAATAGTGAAGAAAAGTGGCTGCACTCTCGGTCTTCGATTTAAAGTTTTTAAGTCTTTCTTGAAGATTAATTTAAAAGATCAACATTTCAGTCAACTTGAGGACTTTCAGCAGGATCTGTTTTGGATACCTGCCAACATTTCACATGGACAAAGAGGGCACATTAATTTTAGGGCTCTTACTGGGGGTGTGGCCAGTGGTGGGGCTATTCAGAGAAATTCTAGGTGACTTACTAATAACAATTTATTCTAACTAAAAAGTCATTTAGAAGAAGAACAATGTATCTTCTTTACACAGACTGATTGATAAACACATAACAGGGAGTATTACTGCTATTATACCCTTTTATATGCTCCTAGATAAGAGAAAATGTAGGATAGAAAAAAAGGGGTATGCATTTGGCACTGCAAGGAGAGATGCATCATGGTTACCTAAAATGCTCATTAAGGACCGGACTGTTTTTGCGATGTTGTACATTTGCGACCAGGCATCTTTTAACACTTTTGTGGTGTTTGTGTTTAGCTGTAATTTTCCGCTCTCTCATTTACTGTTCCCATACAAATTATATATTGTTTTTTTCAGGACAAAAGGGGCTTTCTTTACATACCATTATTTATATCATCTCATGTAATTTAATTTTTAAAAAAATGAAAAAATATGATGAAAAATTTAAAAAAATACATTTTTTTTTACTTTTATGTGAAAAATATTTTACTCATCTACAAAAGCGAATGAAAAAAAATGCTAAATAGATTCAAAATTTTGTCCTGAGTTTAAAAATACCCAGTGTTTACATGCTTTTTGCTTTTTTTTGCATGTTATAGGGCTATAAGTACAAGTAGGATATTGTGGTTTCAAAACATACATTTTAAAATGTATCAATAGTGACATTGTAACACTATTATCGGTCATAAATCTCTGAATAACACCCCACATGTACATATTTTTTTTTAAAGTAGACAACCTAGGGTATTCAATATGTGGTATGTCCAGACTTTTTTAGTAGCCACTTAGTCGCAAACACTGGCCAAAGTTAGCGTTCATATTTGTTTGTGTGGGAAAAAAGTAAAAAACTAAATTGAACGCTAATTTTGGCCAGTGTTTGTGACTACGTGGTTACTAAATACACCATACGCTCTCAAAGGCAACGTAACCAACCTGGCCATTTTCAATGTAAAAATATTTGACCCATATATTTGACCCTGTAACTTTCAAAAACGCTATAAAACCTGTATATGGGGGGTACTGTTATACTCAGGAGACTTTGCTGAACACAAATATTAGTGTTTCAAAACTGGAAAATGTATCACAACAATTATATCATCAGTAAAAGTGCTGTTTGTTTGTGAAAAATGCAAAAAAGAGTCACTTTCACTGACAATATCATCGCTGTGATATGTTTTACTGTTTTGAATCACTAATATTTGTGTTCAGCGAAGTCTCCCAAATAAAACAGTACCCCCCATGTACAGGTTTTAGGGTGTCGTAGAACGTTACAGGATAAAATACAGTGCTAGCAAATTAAATTCTCTGGAATTTCGGCCTGGGTTGGCAGGCAGGTCTCTCAAATTGCAATCAATAAAATTGCTTAATTATGTAAAAATATTACATAAATACGCACGTAGAATTTAAATATATATTTGAAGTCTACGTGTATATTTATATAATTATTTATGTCATTTTGTATATGGACATATGTATAGTTCGTATTCTTTTTATTTATTTATATATACATAGATATATATATACAATTTCATTCTAAGTGCATTTTGATATAAATATATATATATATATTAATATCAAAATACAGTTAGAATAAAATTTCATATAGATTAATATTTTTTTTTAATTTTTATTATTTTTACATTTTTTAATTTAAATTACTTATTATTTGTATTATATATATTATATATATACACATGTGTGTAATTTAATTATAAGTGTATTTTTATATTAATATATGTACATATTAATATAAAAATACACTTAGTATGACATTATATATATATGATATATAGACATACATAAAAAAAAAAAATAATTATATAACATTAACAATTTTTTTTTAATGATTTTACACTAGCAGGGAGACAGCCTGTCAGCATAGGCAGTCTCCCTGCAGGCAGACACATGGACACTATTGTGACCATGTGATCGCTCTGTTGAGCAATTACATGGCCCCAGGGGTCCTATTCTGCTTTGGGGAGACTGTCTGGGCTGCAGACAGTCTCCCCACACCGGGAGCACCGCCGATCGCCGCCGGGGGAACGACAGCGATCGGGTAAGTAACTAAGACCGTTAGGACGGTTCAAGACCGTCATCGGTCGGCAATGCCGATGACGGTCCTGAACCGTCCTCGGTCCTTAAGGGCTTAATTCTATGTAAATAAACATCGGAAAAGAAGGTCCTGAACAATGTGACTGGGATTTCAGTGCACCATAAAGCATGGCATGCTGCACACAACTGAGGCAGATACGGACAGTTTACATCAGATGATGTGTATGTGCTACCAGAATCAGTGGTGTATTTAGGATTTGGCTGCCCTATGCAGGACGGTTCTCCACCCCTTCCTGTCAAGGCCGCACTGTGACTGACAGACGCTCACTCACTGATACATGCATACACTCATTGACAGACACACACTCTCATATACACTGACAAACAATGACATACACACACACACTTACCTGGACACAGACTCACTGACAGACACACACTCACATCCACTGACACACACTCACATTTCCCCCACTCACAATTATTATTATTATTATTTATTTTTTCTATTGAAATCCACCCAGCCTCCCTACGTTTGGGATGGCTGGGTGGATTTTTCACCTGGGGTCCAGTGGGGCTGCTGGGCAGGGAGGCGGCTGGACGTGCGGGTGGGTGGGCGGGCGGCGAGGGAGCACTTTCCCCTGAGCTCTCTCTGATCAGCTCCCTCGAGCGCCGCAGAGTGATGCCGGGAGCCGGAATATGACGTCATATTCCGGCTCCTGGCATTACTGCAGGTCGCGCAAGCAGAGAGCTCAGGGGAAAGTGCTCCCTCGCCGCCCGCCCGGTGAGCCCAAAGGTGACCATAAAATGAGGCAAACAAGGTATTGTTCTCAGTATTCTCTTGTGCCCTGTTTTTTTGCTCTCCACAAGTTTAAAGGGTAATCCAGACGTGGACCCCTTGCTCACGGTGCCTAGAGAGATATCAGCTATGCCTCACTGATGATGCCTAACAAAGCTGAAACGATCGCCTGGGGTTGCTGTGTCTCTCATGCACAGGTACCTTGCTGGCATTTTGGATCTGGACTGCCCGTATGGGTGGGACCAGAGTGATATGTTTCAGAGATGTTCCCTCTGTAATGGCACAAGATGAGCTAAAACCAGCTTGAGAACTGAGCGGGGACCCACCGAAGGGCAGGCTATTTCAGCTCCTGCCCATTCTCAGTATTCTCTTGCGCCCGGTTTTTTGCTCTAAACAAGGTATTTGCCTGGGCATTTGGGGGTGGCGTTTTTTGACGCCCCCTGGAAATTGCCGCCCAAGGCAAATGCCTTGTTTGCCTCGCGGTAGAAACATCCCTGACCAGAATGTAATCTGGTTTACATGAATTGTTGGTAATCATCAGGCTCTCTGTCCTGTGTCATGCCACAGGTGAGGATCGTTCAATAGAGAACATGCCATCAGTTTCAATTCTGTGTTACAAATCTGAAATTTTCAAAAAAATGTGCATATTTACCACTGGAGGCTTCAGATCCGGCCTCCTCTTTCTCCTCCTCTTCCTCCTCCTCCTCATCGGAGAAAAATTTGTCACTAGTTTTTTCTTTCTTTTGCTTTCCAAGTGACGTGTCCCATCCTTTAATCTGTAACGAAGAGAAAATATTTCTTCATTAGTGTATTAAGGGAATACATGTTCCATCTGCAGAATATATCCTACAAATTCCTGCCACTTAGTGGCTTATGGGATGCATACAGATCTCTTACTGCAGCGGATGGGAAAGCCAACATTGGCCAAGATAACTCACTCATTATCTGGTCTATTTAACCCCTTAAGGACACATGACATGTATGTAAGGGCAAAATAAATTTATAACCCCACATCCAAAACTAAGCCATTGCTTGCATGTATCAGCGAATTTGGCATTTCAATTTCTATTTAAATATATAAAGTAATGTCTTCCAAAAGAAAGTGGCAGAGGCAACCATTATACACAGAAAGCATTTACTAATCAAGATAGCGCTTTCAGCCACAAGAGATATGTGGTCAGCATCCACCCCAATACTGCAGGAAAAAAAATAAAAAAACGGACACAGAATATTAATCTAAGAAAGTTTCATGTCAAGGTGAAAAATTCTAATTAACGTTGCACAGCAGTGGATGGATATTAGAAAGAGACAAAGGTGAGAAGGAGATCTGGAGAAAAAATTTCTATTTTTACAATTGTAGAAAGGGATAATCATTTAGTCTGACAGTGAATCGAGCACAAATGAGAAATTAGCTGGATCTCTAACTCACTGTATTAGGTATCATGAATGAAGTCTGCCAAAGCTCTCTTTACTAGTTACAGGGGGCAAAATGATGGTAGGTGAAAGCTTTATTATAGCTAGTGTGCGATAGTCACACTAAACTAAAATGGTTTCATATGTAATTAAATTTAATAAACTCAGTAAAAATATGTTGTTTTACAATTTAATTAGAAGAGTAAAAGCTCAAAGTGTTTAATGTTCTTGATATCATACTGTCAAAGAACTCGGACCTACAAATAGCCAGATTATTACCTTATTCTTTCAGCTGGTTATGGATTCTTTAATGTAATGAGGAAACTCAAAAACTGCCAATAAGCTCACCCTAAAATCACTGGAATTCCAAACCACACAGAGCATTTACCCAGCGGGATTCATCGTCAATTATAGTAAAACAGAACTTTAGTAGAAAAAAGGAATCTGACGTATAGAAGATTCTTCGTGCAAGGTCAGATTAATTAATAGACTGAGAAATCAATTGCTGTTTGCTTCCATTTAATAATAATAAATATTATTTATAACATATATATATATATATATATATAAAAAAAAAAATCTCATAGAATACATAAATATAATAGAAACATAGAATGTGACGGCAGATAAGAACCATTCGGCCCATCTAGTCTGCCCAGTTTTCTAAATACTTTCATTAGTCCCTGGCCTTATCTTATAGTTAGGATAGCCTTATGCCTATCCCACGCATGCTTAAACTCCTTTACTGTGTTAACCTCTACCACTTCAGCTGTGTTAACCTCTACCACTTCAAACCCATGTTGTCTCTGATCTTGAAATCCATGTGTTTTTAGATGTTCAACAATCCTATCCTTTAACATGGTTTCCATCACTTTCCCCACTACTGAAGTAAAGCTTACTGGTCAATAGTTGCCCGACTCCTCCCTACTACCTTTCTTGTGAATGGGCACAACATTTGCTAACTTCCAATTTTTTGGGACTCACACAATGCAACACTTTCCCTGCTACACCCACAGTGACAAGGTACCATTTCTGTGTTTGGCACTGGATTTTCTGACTTGGATTACCCACTCCCAGCATGTGTTTTGGAGTTCCTATGCCACTGGACAGACACACAAAAAAAAAAAAAAAAAAAAAAAAAAGGCTTTAAAACGAAAACAAAAATAGTGCAACTTCGACTTTTTGGATATTTGGATATACCTGATTGAAAACCTGCATGTATTAATTTATGCATTTTTCCATTGGGGGTATCTAGTCTGCAGCCCTCGCAAGCCCTTCCCTTTTCCACTAAAACAGACTTTCACTCAGTGCCGGGGAAAAGATCAATCAGAGGCTTCTCAGTGAAGCCTCTGATTTTGAGCCGCAAGCTTGAGAGCGCGGCTTCCCAATTTAGAGACCAGCCAGGGAGTCTGCAGAAGGAAGGATGTAAGGCTAAAATGAACCCTGTTGATGCACACGTGCTCTGTGGAGTATATGGAAATGGAAGAGAACCTCCCTGGCTTTCTGACAGCTATGGAGGCGTTTCTGCAGTGATTTATAAAAGTGCTGATTTCAAACAGAAATAATCAGTTTTATAAACTACAATTACAATGAGAAACTCATGACACATAAAGCACTTCAACAAGCTTTCATTTCAATAGTACATGAATGAAACAGAAATAATACACTGAGAAGGAACGGTGATTGGAAAGACATACGTACCGATTCAATAATTTCCACGTTACGGACAGTGGGATCAGGGACTTCTTCTGGCCAATCCGATAATTCTAGGTAGCCGGTGGCCTGGCTGTTCAGAGTATGTGAGAGGGTTCCAAGTTGAAAATGATCTCTGCCTGTTGAAAGAAAAATACTGAAATTTCAACTGAATAAAAACAGTCAAAATCAAGACAAGATAATTGCGGTCACATTAGTTAATAACCTAGAGACAAACTTTATAAACAAGAAGGCTTAGAACAGGTCAAGGAGATTATTACAAACCATATATTACAATAATCTCTTCCATAATGGTCAATAAAAACACAGCTCATCAGCCTGTGTGTTTAGAGGTGTTGCGCTGAATTGCAGCTTCTCTAAAAATGACTTTACTTTGAAAATTAAGAATGACAGAGCAGTTCAACTATCCATATGCATGTCTTGGGCACAAACCCATTCAGAATGTTAATCGTTCTTCTTCTGCAAAACGAACCTCTATTATGATCACCACTAATATTGGCTAAGCCTGTGTCTCTTCCCATGGAAGGGTGCATTTAATTGGTTGTTCTAGGCTGAAAGAGGCACAAGGTAGTCAATAATAACATTCACATAACAAAGCAATAATTCGATGTAAACCAGATCTATAGTAGGCTGCAAATATCAAACTTCCAATAAGCATAGCACAAGAAATATAAAAAGAGTGTGTTAGAAAACATTAACAAACACTTGTTCAAATAAAAAAAGGATTTGTGCTAGTTCATAATAAGTGGTCAGTGGCTCGTTGATTAATGTACCATTACTAGTATATGTAAAAAGCTCTAGATAAGGGCATGAAAGAATGATTAAATACATACTTAAAACACATCTATTAAGAGGTAAAAGGCAGCTAAAACACGTTATGGAACGGAGGCCAGAGCTGTCAAGGAAAGTATTTTAGCAGGAGCCTCACTTTCCAATCATGTGATATGTAAGTGGTAAAGTGGACCCAAAAGTCTGACCAACTAATTCTCAAATCATTGGAAAGATTTTATGTTGACACTAAAAAAACTAAAAAGACATTTTTCATCTATTTATCAATTTAGACAATATGTTTTGCACAAAGTATTTCAGGCAAACCTGGACAGGGTTAGTCCTGTAATATGTAATATACACATATACTGATCAGCTGCTACAACATTAAAACCACCTGCCTAATTTGATGTAGGTCCCCCATGTGCTGCCAAAACAGCTCTAATGCATTGAGGCCTGGACTCTACAAGACCTCTGAACGTGGCCTGTGGTATTTGGCGCCTAGGCAGCAGATCCTTAAAGTCCTGCCAAATTGTGAGGAGGGACATCCATGGATCAGATTTGTAGTTTCAGCACATCCCACAAATGCTTAATCAGAATGATATCTGGCAAATTTGGAGACCAAGGAAACACCTTGAACTCTTTGTAATGCTCGTCAAACCATTCCTGAACACTTTTTGCAGTGTGGGAGGGTGCATCATCCTGCTGAAAGAGGCCACTGTCAATAGGGAACACCATTGCCATGAAGGGGTGTGTGTAGTCTGCAATCCAGTTCTAACACTCACGTCCCCAAAGAAGGCACTTTTGGCGGTGCATAGGGGTCATCATTGGCCCATACACAGCAAACGGTGTTGCACTGTGTGTTGACACCTTTCAATCATGGCCAGCATTATGTTTTTCAGCAATCTGAGCTACAGTAGCTCTTCTGTGTGATAGGATCAGATGGGTTAGCCTTCTCTCCCAACGTGCATCAATGACCCTAGGCGCCCATGACCCCGACAACGGTTCACTGTTTGTCCTTCCTTGCACCACGTTTTGTAGGCATTAACAACTGCATACTGGGAACACCCCACAAGACTTGCCATTTTGGAGATGCTCTGAACCAGTCGTCCAGCCATCACTGTTTGACCCTTGTGATAGGCACTCAGATCTTCTCACTAGTCCATGTTTCCTGCTTCCAACACATGAAATTTAGGAACTGACTGATCACTTGCTGCATAATATATCCCACCCCTTGACAGCTGCCATTGTAATATTATAATCATATTGTTCACTTCACCTGTCAGTGGTTTTAATGTTGTGATTGATCAGTGTGTGGGGTATATATATGTATATGTGTGTGTGTGTGTACATAGATATACATATACACGCACACACAAATAAAAGAAAAAAATCAACCAGTTTGTCCAACTCATATTCCTTTTTATCCACACCTGAACAAATCAATCCGTTCGAGTTTTACCTGTGGAGTTTTATTTATTGAATCCTGACAGATCAATTTGTTTTGCTGTGGATTAAAAGGAATTTGATTTAGATTAAACTGTCAGAACAAATTTTTGCACAAGTCCAATATACTTACAAACACAAACATTCATAGACACAAAGTGTAGCGTAGGCTCAGCCGTACCTTTAAATGGCGATTCGAGCAGAGGAGCGGGTTTTTGAGCCAAAAATATTCTTCTTGCATATTTACTTAAAGCTCCACTTTTCTCATTGGGAACAATAAGCTGTCTTACAAATCTCGTTCTGTCTCTAATGTCATAATTTAAATCATATTTTCCAAGATTTAAGATGTACTGAGTAAGCAATTTTGTCTGTGAAGAGAAGAAAAAAACAAGAAAACAAAACTAAAATTAGATGATTACACCATAAGCTAGTTATTCATAATTATTGATAATCCTCAGTAAACATATTTAGTGGGGTAATAAAAATGAGCCATTAACACAAACAAATGCACCTCTGTTGGGAATAGGCGTTTGTGGAACTGCAAATGGAATTTTGAAGCGTAGCACATGTCCTCTTGTGCGCTGGGAGGTGAATGCTAACTAGTATAAAACAGCCATGTGCTCGATTATTAAATTGCTGAAGTGGAAAGAAAGGCATCATTAAAAAATAATCATAAATGGCAAACCCTCTGATGGGCCTACGTGAGGATAATGAATGTGGAAATACAACTAAAAACATAGCACTCAAAACTTAATCGGGAAAATATGCCGGATATCAAAACATCAGAGGGTGTTAGCGGGACTGGCAACGTGTTTCTGCTGAGGGGTGTTTTCTGCAGAGAGACTTGCCCGGGCATCAGCAGTGTCCGCGTTCTGGCTGCACTCTCTTACTTTGCTCTGAATTATGACCCATTAAAGGAGACACATGAATCACTGCAAACTATTTGCAGTGCATTTAGCGGTTGTTTTCATAAAAGCAAGTTGCTGATGCCCTCTAAAACCCAAGATAAAAGACTGCGTGTGGCTTCCAGTAATTTTGTATATTTGTTTATAGCTGCAGGGTAACAGCTTGCTTATAGTAAATTTGCAATCATCCCCTTAATCTGAAGATGGAAGACGCAGCAATAAAACAGAGTTTTTCTTTCTTTCTTCTTTTGTTTTTTTTCTTTGTAATCGCATCCAAACTCAATCAGAGCTGTTCTAATGCCAACAATTAGAAGCATCTGAAAGGCATACATTTTGGTTAAGCGTAGTTTTAACGCATTCAGCAGATAATTATGTGCATGAGGCGCAAATACTTGGATAACAAGCGGAGAGTGTGAAATGTGATTATTTAAACTAATGAAGTAAATTCATACACTTGGAATACTGGACTGAATAAGAAGAATATATTGAGCTATGTGAAGAATTAGTTATAATGAAGGCGGCCAGTATATCTCTATCGCTGCTGTAATCATTTCCAATATTAATGTCATCCATGTCCACAGTGAACTTTAACCTCACAGGATCGCTTTCAAGTCTTAACTACGCTGCATGGGTGTAACTAGCAGTGCCATAATCTAACCGTTTAAAACGATTTCACTTTTAATTTAATTTACTCCCATTGTGTTTTAGAAGAGGGGAATAAAGTGTACGTTGTAGGTGTCTAAGAAATCAAACACGTGCTACTCAAGACCACAGCTAATAATACCAAAAGGTAACAGGGCTGAAATATGGGCTTAACGTCGACAGATAAACCGCACGCTTGAAGCCAGGCCCACACATTTAACACATATTGTGGGCCATGATTAGGACTCTGGCATGTGATTTTCGATACAGTCTTATTATGGAACACAGTACAACAATCTTTAATTTACACATAAGCATTATTACACTACATTAAAAAGTCTGTAACGTCAAGTTACTTGAATTACACCGAATCTCTTATTTTTTTAAATAAGACACAATATTGGTACCCATGGCATTGACACAGTAATATAAATTAGCTTTTTATGTACAAGTACCTAGGTGTGCATACGTCTGACGCTGGTGCCCAACTTGCCACGCACACAACACTCCCAATTATTTCAACAGCATACCCCTAATACTACTCACTAACCCCACTAAATTCCACGCATACATACCTACACGCGTGTACACTCACAAGTACTCAAAATGTACACACCCATGCATACATCTGAATTCATACCAGTTTAAGCACACACGTACTCTTCTATTAAAGCACATAATTTACCCACATATACACTTCAATGTAAACACACACACAGTCCCACACCAAATTACACAAACACACCAGCAGGGTATGAGTTCACATATTCACATCATCCGCCTGAAACTTATAACGGTACATACTCCAGCTCTGGGGCAACCTTACACTAACCCCACACACAGAGCAACTGCAAATGGGGGCTGGGCAGTATACATTAACTGCTGGCTACCACACACAAACAGAGGGTAGAGGAGGTCGAGGGAGCCTGGCAGGGGTTATTCCAAGTTAAGAGGGCAGCGCAGGTGCCGCTTCTTTGGTGTTCATGGTTGACATGCCACTGTAGCTCACTGCACCCACTGTACAGCGCTGTGGAGTTTCCTGTGCGTCCAACTTGTCTGGTTACAATTACATGTCTGTTAGTGCACCCACTGTACAGCGCTGTGGAGTTTATTGGTGCTATATAAATAATAGGCCGCCCAGAATAAGAATAGTAGTAAATGGTGACATACCACCCTTCATCTTCCTGTCCTGGGCAAAAATACATCCTGGGTCTCACAGATTTTGTCTATTTTTTTTAGATCCACTGTCCATGCATGGTAACTAAATAAAGTGTTTAACACAAGTAGTATATGTGTGGTTCTCTGCATCACTGCTTGTGAAAACGTGTTACTTGGGACTGGTTGTGCAAGGTCTTTTCCTGGGAATGAATTGTATCATCTCTTCAAAAGGTAACCCTGGATTAATTAGTTGGTATCACATTAAGAAAGCAGCATATGTATTTTAATGTCTTTAATCAGGGAGTCCAACTATGAATTCCGATACTCCATTCTCTGGCTGAGATAGAAGGGAATGCCAAAAGTAGAATGACATATTTTCTATGCATGCCGTGAATCGTGCCACGGGTTCAGTAATTAAAGGAACACTATAGCGTTAGAATACAGATATGTATTCCTAACACTATAGAGCCCTAGTCACCCTTCCGCAGAAAATAAACGGTTAATTAACCATTTATTTGCTTACCTGAATCCAGCACCGGGCTCCCTCGGCACTGGTGACCTCTCCTGCTCCATTGACGTCAGCTCCCGAGTGGAGCCGAATGCGCATTCAAACCCGCTCATAGGAAAGTATTACTCAATGCTTTCCTATGGGGATCTGTTTTGACGCTGGAGGTCCGTACGGACGTCCAGCGTCAAATAAGTGCGATTTACTAGGTGTAAATCGAGGAAGCGCCTCTAGTGGCTGTCAGGGAGACAGCCACTAGAGGCTGGATTAACCCTGCAGTGTAAACATAGAAGTTTCTCTGAAACATGTTTTCAGCTGCAGGGTTAAAACTAGGGGAACCTGGCACCCAGACCACTTCATTGAGCTGAGGTGGTCTGGGTGCTATAGTGGTCCTTTAAGCAGGTTCAGCCAACCGACAGGTCCTTTAGTTAAGATACATTTAGGATTCTGTATAAAATACATTTCTGGTACAAATCTGTAACAGTGGAACAATCACCAATGAAACAGCCTGCACCACTTTTAGAAATGTTCTGTATACAGAACCCACACCACATCTGAAGATTACGGAACGTTTACTTAGATTTACTATATAAGGTGTCAGCAGGTTCCGCGGCACTGTGAAATGGAACAGAGTTACAGACAAGGACAAACATGGTGAAAATATTAGAAACTAGATTAGCATAGCAACAAATAATAGATCATGGAGAAAGAAGGGTAATATGTCAGATTGTGTTACCTGCTTGGAGTTTGTCAAGTAGAGTTTGGCAGCAAGGTTTAAAATTTGCAGTTTTACGATATCATCCTCATTGATAAACGTTTTGGCCGTCTTCCTCAGCACATCGGGTGCGATCTTCGGGACACGTTCACAATACTCTCCAATGAGCCACAGAATGCTGGCCCTTGCCATTGGGACCTAGAAAAAAAATATATATATTCAGATGCATCCAGAATCCGGCAAAATCTGTTAACTGTAATGAATAGAATATATTAGAAAAAATAGAAAGGCATTTTTAGTAGGTAATTCAATCACAAAAAGGAGGAAAACACAGCAAAGAGCTAGCTATTTGTTTAAAAACGTAAACATGTTACAATCATTTTATAATCAATAAATTTAGCTTATGTATAAAATATAAGCTCACAAGGCAATAATGTGTCACATCCTACAGCAGACGTTACGTCAGCTGCATTTATACACACACTTATATAAATCACAATGTTTGTTTGCAATATATTTACATACATAGATACATGTACACGGCTCACAATTTGTAGTTCTGTACTTCTATAGACTATAACTTATCGCCATTGTAACATTCTACATGCCAGGGCTGAAGTTTCACTTGGAGGTTTGTTATCTGCTAGAAGTCAAGTAATTAAAACTACAATACTGGACCAAAAAAAAAAAACATGAATGGTTCCTGCAAAGACATTCAATAAAAGCCAAAAGAGAGATTTTCCAACTCGAAACAGATTTTAAAAATCTGTAAATAGTTATTATTTCTTGGTGGGACACAGCAGGAGAAGCAGCACTCTCACTGCACCTAGTGCATTATTTTATTTTCTGGTTATTTTTTGTTCACATCTATCATAAGATAGATTCTACAACCTCACATGTCACTGTGACGTTGTGGCTCTACCTTGTATCTCTTTCTAATTTTTTTATTTTTTGTTCACACATTTGTCAGTTCCAATGTATTTAATAATGTATATGATATATAAAAAATCCATCCATCAGATTGTTTTGACATGGAAGTAATAAGCAGCTGCAATTTTATTATTTTTGGTTAATGTGTTAAAAAAAAAAATCCTTTAAACGGTGAAAGTGTCTTTTTACTCAATTCTCTGGTTTTGCAAATGGTAATCAATGGTAAAATAATGAGGAAATAAAAAGTGCCAGAAAGAGTTCTTATTTGGGCGCACAATATAAAAAGTGGAAAAAGGGCACCAAAATATAAAGAGTGGGCTAATGGCAGAAAGGGCAGAGCAATGGTTTTAAGAAAATGGAACATGCGCACAAAACCGCGCAAGCATTTAAGAGAATGGCACACGGTTTATAAATAACGTTCTATGTTTGCTCCTCAGTAGATAGAAGAGGAGATTATGCTTGATGTAATACACTTTTGTTGTGCAGTTATAAATGACTTTATTCAGTAGCACAGGTCCCTCCGCAGCATAAACCCACTTGCTTTTGTCAAGGTCTACACTGTGAGAATAATGCAGTACGGTAATGGATAGATCTTGTGCTAGGTATTTTTACTCTGATGCCTCTGGAAAAGGCTCAGGCTTTACTGTACATTTAACAAGCCATTAAGTGCACTTTCTTAACTCTTCTCCATCAATAGTGTTGCTTTTTTTTTTATCCTATTACTGTGTCGCTATTACAAAAAGACAAGCAGCTCGACAAGTGGTCGCACAAAGTGAATATAAAAATAAAATGGTAGAAATAACGCACAATAAAGAGACCCACTTAAAGGACAAGAAAGGCGGTCACTAAAAGCATAAGACGTCCATCTAGAAGTAGAAATGAGCATTTCAAACCAAACCTAATGCTCTAATACACGCTAAACACCAAAACAGACATACAGAAACTGCTGGCTTAATCAGAACCACACAAAAAGGTAAAACAATACACCATCTACCATTACTCAGAAGCAAATCCATGCCTTGCATTTTACAATTAGGATCTCGGATTTAGAAAAATAAAAGTAATGTTAAAAAAGTTTGTGAGTTTGTAAATATCACAAACAAAACCTAAAGCAATCTAATATTGACATAGAAATTGCATAAAAACAGACCGGTCACTGTCACATATAAACAAACCATTCGATAGCCGTAGAAAAATGGAAACAGGACGTAAATGAACCAAATGTCAGATAATATTCAAATGTGACCGTGTAGTAAGAAGACTCTCCCAAAAAATGTTTGTTTACATAAAGCATTATGTTCGCTAAAAGGTTTATAGACTCTGAAACGTTACACGCCACGAGCCCGGAAGCTACAATCTCCACCAGTTCATTTCTATGCACCATGGCTACATTTTTAATTGCCAATGGCTAGCGGGCAAGTTGAAATTTTGAGCCTTATTTGTTCCTCTCCTTTTAAAAGCAAAGATCAATGCGTAAACGTACATATTCCTTTCTCTGATGTGTCGGCCTGGCTGTTCTATTACTGCAATGTTTTTTTTTCTTTTAAACACGTTTTATGAGAGCACACCGGCAAACGTAAACCGAAGCCGAGGCAGGAAATAAATAAATAAAACAGAAATGTATTACAAAAGTGGAGACCATCAGGCTCTCAAACACATTACTCATGTTGGATTAGTTATTAAGATGAAGTCTAAATTGTAATTTCCCAAATATTGCCACAGTAGCAAATGGCTCATTAAATGCAGACTTTGTGATAAATAGCTTTTCTATTAAAAAAAAAAAAAAAATAGCCACGGTAATTAGGAAAGGCTGCACTGCATATTTTACTGGTTAGTATAATATATGATAAGGGGATTTGCAGCTGGAATACCTGGGTTTTTTGTGTCGCACATTATAGAAAAACATCTTACTACATTTTAAAATTGTTAAACATGTTAAAGACTGTCACCCGGGTCTAATGAGTCTCTCTGAATAAAAATATTTTGCTCACACACTAATTACAGCTAAAATACAATTTTATTCTGTAACATAAATGCAGATTTTGAAACATCCATAAATAAGGGGAGACATTCGGCTGTTCCATTTATTGGCAGAACTTTAAATCTGCATTTTTGTTCTAAATGTCACATGAAGAGAATTTCCTTGTACTCATCACTTCTCCCTCGATAAAGGCTCTGAAGCAATATCAAGCTGATCGTGTTACGAAGGATGTTTGCGAACTATTGATCCTCATTAACCTGGGACACAAAGCCTTATGGCTGGCTGAGGATCATGAGAAACTAAGAACACAAGAATCTGCAGTGACATGGTGAAAATCTGTTCCATTCATTAGGAAATATAAACGGAAAAAGTAATTCGCTTACTGTGAGCTTTATTCATAGATCTATAACAGAGCCATAGATGAATACCTCCCAACATGGACAAAGTGGGAAACGCTCATTTTAGGTGAGTGGCTAGGCACAGTTCTGAGAAATTCTAGGTGACTTAAAAACAATTTATACAACTAAAATGTAATTTAGAAGAACAATGTATCTTATTTACACAGACTGATTTCTTAACACATTTATTGTAATTTAAAGACACATTACTGGGAGTAGTATTGCTGTGGAGCTCTGTTATACACACAGACACATTACTGGGAGTATTATTGCTGTGGAGCTCCGTTATACACACCAACAATATGAAGCTCCTAAAACTGAGGGTATGTAGAGGTGACCATGCAGAAATCGGCTTGGCTTGTTAGGGACAACAATCCTTATGGAGACTTGCAAACATACAGCATCAAAGTACGCTGTGATTGAGAGTGTAGTCAAGGCTCTGGAGATATTTTCATATTGCCATGTGACATATAACCTACAGTGCAATGAGAATCCCAGTAAAGAGGATAGCCGGTCACTAAACGCAACACCAAATGCATTTCAAAATAAAATAAATAATGGGGGGGGGGTTGTTTTTAGATTTTTACTAAGATTATATAAGTTTGGTATATTTCTTTAAAGCATTGAGTCACAGTTCTTACTGAGGAATTTCTTAATGTGTTTAAAGTAAGGCTAAATGCTGCCACACACTTGCTGAATCACTGCTGCTTTAAGTTATATAAAAAGCCATGGTGACTAAGAACAAAGTCCGTATTAAAGGGACACTCCACACCACTCGAGCACTCAAGCCAGCACTCTAGCCAGCTGCAGTGGGTTGTGTGTAGAGTGGCCATATTCACCATGTTTTCTGGGACACACATAATGTCATCATAAAAATACTGCCCTGTATTACTGATAATGTATATAGCCTGATTGCGTTATCACCTAATTTACTACCTGAAGCATTTCATTTCTACATACTGCAGGGCAGCACTGTCTGTATGTTGACCATCGATCTGTAAATATTGTGTGTCCTGGAAAACATGGTGAGTATGGTCAGTCTGTGATTGGACAGCCACAGAAAGTCAGGGCGGGGTTAGAAGGGGAGGGCTTGCAAAGTCTGCAGACAAGAGCAAGGCAGCTTTTGCAAACTGTTTTTACATATATCCCTATGAAATGCATAATTAAAGGCATGCATATTTTCATTTGGGGTATATATACCAAACAGTGATTTGATTTTTATTTTTTATTTGGGCCGTGCAGTGTCCCTTTCAAGGGCAGTCTAAGCACCATAACAATTACAGCTCGGTGCATTATTGCTGCTGAGTGTAATGGTTATGGTACAAACAGCCTGGGGCTCTCCACAGCACCCAAAGCCACATTTCCCATGGTTTTTGTGGCGAAACCAGCTTCGCCACTGTGAACTGGAGAGGCCTGGTTGCTAGCCTCCTGCCCGCTGACTATGGCCCCTGGACATGTTGCACTTTAAAAACTATATTTGGGCATGTAATAATTTATATTGCTGCTACTGGCCCTTTAAAATCAGCGATGGACATTTTGGGACTACTGTCCCTTTAAGACTGTGAAGCATGTTCTATTGTACTGCCTGTATATTGTATATGTATTCATGTGTTAAGTTTAACCTGCAGCATTCACCTGATTGTTCGGTAGAATCACTCCATTCATTATATTGAGTGAAACTACCGAACAACCAGACCACCCAGGAATAAGTGTGCCTCCAATTACAGTTTGCAACAATGTTGCAAACGGGTAATTGGCAATCCATGTAATGTATTCTTTGTCCTCTGGGTGGCCGCCATTCGGGAAACAAACACGTGGCGGCGGCCATCTTAAACTACCGAACAGCGGTGTTTTGCCGTCGAGTGTCTGGAACTAAAATCGGACACTTGACTAGGCAAACACCGCTGAGACCTCCATACTTCCAGAAATTCGTATGGAAACTACCGAATGACCCGCCGTTCGGTAGAAAGAACCCCACAAACAAGGGAATTCATTCAAACCCTCTCCAGGCTCTATAACACAGGCAATTCGTCTGTTTTCATTCCCTTGTTTGTGACCGACCGCAGGGCCAAAATGCATGGAACTGTTTTCGGATACTTTACCCATGCGGTCGGTCAAATCTTTAAAGTTCCATAACTCCTGAACCATTTATCTGAATGGGCTGATTCTTGCATATGTTGTCCCCCTGAATAAGGGCTATCAGGGGATACCTGTTTTGGAGGTGTAGCATATGTATTTGGGGTACATCCAGGAATTGGGGAAAAAGGTGTACAGTATAATTGTGTTAAGTGTTAATCTAAGGGGAGGAAATGTGTGGGAGGTACATCCATGTGATTGGTTAATTTCATCCTCCCCCTGGGA
Source organism: Pelobates fuscus (assembly GCF_036172605.1). Lineage (NCBI taxonomy): Eukaryota > Metazoa > Chordata > Amphibia > Anura > Pelobatidae > Pelobates > Pelobates fuscus. The sequence goes on along the minus strand of NC_086321.1, from coordinate 14,338,029 downwards.
GTGTCCTGTATGTACTTGTTGGTAATAAAAGCCAGACTGGGTGTCCCAGTCTTGAGTTCCTGCTTAACCCTCAAAATGAAGTGTCGTCTCATTATTGGGGGAAGGATTGATTGTATGCTGTTCCAGTTGACTGCTAGGAGTACAGGCCTATTCGTATGGTTCCTATTCAATGGTCTACAGCATTCATACGCTTGGGAGAATTTAAAGGTTTCTCGGATTCGGTGATTATGGTGTCTGCCAGAGTGCTTGGAGTCCTCAGGTAGCACTAGGAGCATCCATTAACGGAGGTACCCAGTCGGGGTGCCAGGTGATCCGTTACATTGGTGGCAAGCGGTGGGATGGCGTCCTGGTGTGAGAGGAACAACACCCTGGAGACACAGGAATTATTATGGAGCGGCATAGAACCAGCGAGTCCCTGGACAGTGCTCCAAGTGGAAGAGGAGTTTAACTGGAGATTACAGAGCATCTTGGTCACACTGGATAAGCCGATAGCAGAGGCATCCAGGTTGGCATGCAGAGAGGATGCCCGACAGGGGATGTGGGAAGAAACCCTAGAGGGTGTCCAGCGTTGGCGAGGTGAGCGTCTCCCCAGCAAGGAGCAGCGATTACAAGCCAGAGTGGCCCTACGGATACCTATGCTGGGAGAACAGGCTCAGGAGGAATGGGTGATGCAACTTGACTCACTGGCATGGAGAGAACTGGGTCTCGAGGACGCATACCAAGCGCTACGTTGGTACGCGGTTCAGCGGGTGCCTGGAATGGCCAAATTTGGCAAACCCGAGGGTGAGGATTATAATGGCCCTGGCTTATTATGGGGGACATTTGCAGAACCAGACTTTGGGAGTGCGGCAGAGTCACGGCTTTGGGACATATTTGACTACAGAGAAGCCGTGCTGGATCTCCCTATGGCCGAGGACCTAAGGCCAGACTTGACTGAACTGGCTGTCCAGGAATGGGAGCTGGAGCAGGATTACCAACACCTGTTCAGCGCCAGTCAGTTACCATATACCCCACAAGTACCACCAGAGCAGTGGGAGATCAAACAGAATTATGCGGACTTATATGATCCAGTGACACCGCCTGTCTCTAACCTGATGGGGCTTCTGGACTGTACACCATTGGGAGCGGTGAGTTTTGTTCCCCCTCCCCAACAACTAAGCCCGCCAGCAGGAGACCTGCATTTAGTACCTCCTACTGCCCAACCAGCCCCAGAAATGGGGGACCTTATCGACTGGTCCTGGGAAGACCCACAGATGGCAGGTGGAGATGGGACCGTGGTCTCTCTGCCGGCCCTACAGGGAGGCTGGGCAGTTGGCCCAGATCCCCAGCAGCAGTGTGTATTACAGGGGGCTGAAGGTGCCATCCTTGCTCCCCAGCGGCAGCCTAACACACCAAGGGGAGACAGTAAGCCCCACACCAGCACAGATGGGACCGTGGTCTCTGTGCCCAAGCTACAGGGAGCTGAAGGAGATGTCCTTGCTCACCAGCGGCAGTCTACGGTTCAGGGAGAGGGGTTTGTTATTCCCTCTCCCCAGCGGCAGCGCAGCTCACCAAGGGGAGACGGTAAGCCCCTCACCAGCGCAGATGGGACCGTGGTCTCTGCGCCCTGCCTACAGGGAGTACATAGGGTCAGCCAGGCTCCCCAGCGGCTGGAAGTGTGTAAGGGAGAGGAGTTTATTACCCCCTCTCCCCAGCGGCAGCCTGGCCCACCAAGGGGAGACAGTAAACCCCACAACAGGGCAGATGGGACCGTAGTCTCTGCACCACTGGGGATATGGACAATCTGTCCTGGTCCCCAACAACAGGACAATGTATTGGTAGGGGAGGCAGTTTGTTTTCCCCTACAACCAGAGAGGGTGTCGCAGGGAGAGGAGCCTGTTACCCCCTCTCCCCAGCAGCAAAGTGATATGCCCGGAAGGCAGTGTGAAGTGAAGGGAGAGGAGAGCAGTGTCCTCCCTCCCCAGCGGCAGTGTGTGTCTCAGGGAGCAGAAGGTGCAGTCCTTCCTCCCCAGCGGCAGTGTGTACCCCAGGGAGCAGAAGGTGCCATGCTTTCTCCACAGCGGCAGTTTGCCATCCAGCGAGAGGAGCTTGTTACACCCTCTCTCCCATGGCAACCTAACCCACCAAGGGGAGATGTTAAGCCCCACAACTGTGCAGATGGGACCGTAGTCTCTGCACTTACAGCACAAGGGATAGGGACGGTCGGTCCTGTTCCCCAGCCTCAGTGTGATGGATCCAAAGGGGAGACAGTCGGTCTCCCCCTCCGGCAGTCGAGCTGTGCACCTAAAGGGGAGACAGTCAGTCTCCAGCAACCAGGCGCCCACCAGACTACTCCCGTGGTAGTGCTGGCAACAGGACAGAGTACCGCTGGTCTCTGCCCCCTCAGCAACCCACCAAGACAGCCTACTCGTCTCCCACCCAGCAGTGGTGAGACACCAGAAATTGGACAGAATTCTTCCTCACCCAGATGTAGTAACCGGTTAGGGGGGGTGGGCTGCTCTGTTATTTCTGTTTCGTGGGTGGGTTGCTGGACTAACCAGGGCACTGACCGGCAGAAAGTCAGGTACCCTGTTAGTCTAATTGGCAAAGGGGAGAAATGTGGCGAAACCAGCTTCGCCACTGTGAACTGGAGAGGCCTGGTTGCTAGCCTCCTGCCCGCTGACTATGGCCCCTGGACATGTTGCACTTTAAAAACTATATTTGGGCATGTAATAATTTATATTGCTGCTACTGGCCCTTTAAAATCAGCGATGGACATTTTGGGACTACTGTCCCTTTAAGACTGTGAAGCATGTTCTATTGTACTGCCTGTATATTGTATATGTATTCATGTGTTAAGTTTAACCTGCAGCATTCACCTGATTGTTCGGTAGAATCACTCCATTCATTATATTGAGTGAAACTACCGAACAACCAGACCACCCAGGAATAAGTGTGCCTCCAATTACAGTTTGCAACAATGTTGCAAACGGGTAATTGGCAATCCATGTAATGTATTCTTTGTCCTCTGGGTGGCCGCCATTCGGGAAACAAACACGTGGCGGCGGCCATCTTAAACTACCGAACAGCGGTGTTTTGCCGTCGAGTGTCTGGAACTAAAATCGGACACTTGACTAGGCAAACACCGCTGAGACCTCCATACTTCCAGAAATTCGTATGGAAACTACCGAATGACCCGCCGTTCGGTAGAAAGAACCCCACAAACAAGGGAATTCATTCAAACCCTCTCCAGGCTCTATAACACAGGCAATTCGTCTGTTTTCATTCCCTTGTTTGTGACCGACCGCAGGGCCAAAATGCATGGAACTGTTTTCGGATACTTTACCCATGCGGTCGGTCAAATCTTTAAAGTTCCATAACTCCTGAACCATTTATCTGAATGGGCTGATTCTTGCATATGTTGTCCCCCTGAATAAGGGCTATCAGGGGATACCTGTTTTGGAGGTGTAGCATATGTATTTGGGGTACATCCAGGAATTGGGGAAAAAGGTGTACAGTATAATTGTGTTAAGTGTTAATCTAAGGGGAGGAAATGTGTGGGAGGTACATCCATGTGATTGGTTAATTTCATCCTCCCCCTGGGAGTGTCCTGTATGTACTTGTTGGTAATAAAAGCCAGACTGGGTGTCCCAGTCTTGAGTTCCTGCTTAACCCTCAAAATGAAGTGTCGTCTCGTTCTTGGGGGGGATTGGATTGTAAGCTGACTGCCAAGAGTGTAAGCCGATTGTATGCTTTTCTTGTTCAGCTGTTCCAGTTCGGAGTGTTATTTCGTATCCAGATCGGGAGTGTGGTGTTCTGCAGTAGCTGTGCCTGTCTCCAGAAAAGGGGATTATCGCCTAAACTGGGTTTTATCCTCGTGTGTGTGAAACGGTCCGTTACAGTTTTCAGTCAGCCCAAGCTCTAATTTAAAACTAGCAATGTTATATCTTTATAAACCTGTTCTGTGCTAAAAATCTGGCAAAATGAATGCAAGTCTGATCAGCCGCTGCTCCATTCTACAACATTCTAAATGACTGTAGAGGATCTTACACAACAGTGAGTAAATTTGAGAGCGGATGACACCTCAGAGAAACATTGCAATAAAGAATTTTTCTTTTTGAATCCAGGCTCCATTAGGCACCTCATCGCTGTAAATGACATCTCATCAGCTTAGCACAAGTAAAATTTATAACAACATTAATACAACAAACCCAAGCCTACAGTCCCCAAGCAAGCAGTCGTGCAGCAAAATTCAGCCGGCGCATATTAAATTCAAAGACTGAAGCAATACTGCAGGAACTTGTAAAATAACCTTTCACAAATCAGGAGCTTTTCTTAAATGGTTTTCAGGCAAATCATTATCACAAGTTATGACAAACAAAAATGGAGCAGATTAGCAACTCAGAGCAACCCCATGATTGTAGGACAACGCGTTCTGACGCATGAATGCAGCAACAGAAAGTGCAATGCAGCGGAGATGTCACAGGGTACATCCGATGACAATAGCTTAAGCAATATTTGGTAAGCTTTGTTGTAAATGTATTTTATTAATATGCAACTTTGTATTGTCCAAAAATATTCAGGAAGACCCAATCAAAATCTTCCAAAGATGCAAGCAATACAATAAAACCACAGTCTGAGCAACGTATACCAGCAGTGCACGTCCCTTGCAGAATGAGGGCTTTTGCTTTTGCTGTCTTGCAAGTGCCAAGCCCAGTGCTGATCAGGTTTGAAATGAGACCGGATTACAGCACCATCATGTTCTGCATCGACCGTGCATAGGCTAAAAGTATTCAATCACAAACTCACACGGCACTATATGGCACTATATACTTTTTCTTGATTTCCATAAAAGCAAAAACAAATCCCAAAATGGGAAACAAGAGGCCATCCATTCAGAGTTGAGAAAATGAGATTTCACATATACCAGTGAATTTGGATCCTTGTAAAGGCTGACCCATCATGTTTTAACTATATGCACATTGTGTGCTGTAAGCGAATGGTGAAGCTGGCATGTTTCATAACAGCAGCAATATTTAAAGGGATATTGTAATACCATAATAGCTCTGTGTATTGTATAGGTATCTTTGTATTGTGCCCAGCTCTGTGTATTGTATAGGTATCTTTGTATTGTGCCCAGCTCTGTGTATTGTATAGGTATCTTTGTATTGTGCCCAGCTCTGTGTATTGTATAGGTATCTTTGTATTGTGCCCAGCTCTGTGTAGTGTATAGGTATCTTTGTATTGTGCCCAGCTCTGAGGGTTGTATAAGTATCTCTGTTTTATGGCCAGCCATGTGTATTGTATAGGTATCTTTGTATTGTGCCCAGCTCTGTGTATTGTATAGGTATCTTTGCATTGTGCCCAGCTCTGTGTATTGTATAGATATCTCTGTATTGTGTCATGCTCTGTGTATTGTAAAGGTACCTTTATATTGTGCCCAGCTGTGTATTGTATAGGTATATCTGTATTATGCTCAGCACCCTGTATTGTATGAGTATCGCTGTATTATGCTCAGCTCTCTGTATTGGATGAGGATCTCTGTATTATGCTTAGCTCTCTGTATTGTATGAGTATCTCTGTATTATGCTCATTGTATTATATGAGTATCTCTGTATTATGCTCAGCTCTCTGTATTATGCTCAGCTCTCTGTATTATGCTCAGCTCTCTGTATTGTATGAGTATCACTGTATTATGCTCAGCTCTCTGTATTGTATGAGTATCTCTGTATTATGCTCAGCTCTCTGTATTGTATGAGTATCTCTGTATTATGCTCAGCTCTCTGTATTGTATGAGTATCTCTGTATTATGCTCAGCTCTCTGTATTATGCTCAGCTCTCTGTATTGTATGAGTATCTCTGTATTATGCTCAGCTCCATGTATTGTATGAGTATATCTGTATTATGCTCAGCTCTCTGTAGTGTATGAGTATATCTGTATTATGCTCAGATCTCTATATTGTGTGAGTATCTCGGTATTATGCTCAGCTCCATGTATTGTATGAGTATATCTGTATTATGCTCGGCTCTCTGTATTATGCTCAGCTCTCTGTATTATGCTCAGCTCTCTGTATTGTATGAGTATCACTGTATTATGCTCAGCTCTCTGTATTGTATGAGTATCTCTGTATTATGCTCAGCTCTCTGCATTGTATGAGTATCTCTGTATTATGCTCAGCTCTCTGTATTGTATGAGTATCTCTGTATTATGCTCAGCACCCTGTATTGTATGCGTATCTCTGTATTATGCTCAGCACCCTGTATTGTATGCGTATCTCTGTATTATGCTCAGCACCCTGTATTGTATGCGTATCTCTGTATTATGCTCAGCACCCTGTATTGTATGAGTATCTCTGTATTATGCTCAGCTCTCTGTATTGTGTATCTCTGTATTATGCTCAGCACCCTGTATTGTATGAGTATCTCTGTATTATGCTCAGCTCTCCGAATTGTATGAGTATCTCTGTATTATGCTCTCTGTATTGTAGGAGTATCTCTGTATTATGCTGCGCACCCTGTATTGTATGAGTATCTCTGTATTATGCTGCGCACCCTGTATTGTATGAGTATCTCTGTATTATGCTGCGCACCCTGTATTGTATGAGTATCTCTGTATTATGCTGCGCACCCTGTATTGTATGAGTATCTCTGTATTATGCTGCGCACCCTGTATTGTATGAGTATCTCTGTATTATGCTGCGCACCCTGTATTGTATGAGTATCTCTGTATTATGCTGCGCACCCTGTATTGTATGAGTATCTCTGTATTATGCTGCGCACCCTGTATTGTATGAGTATCTCTGTATTATGCTGCGCACCCTGTATTGTATGAGTATCTCTGTATTATGCTGCGCACCCTGTATTGTATGAGTATCTCTGTATTATGCTGCGCACCCTGTATTGTATGAGTATCTCTGTATTATGATGCGCACCCTGTATTGTATGAGTATCTCTGTATTATGCTCGGCACCCTGTATTGTATGAGTATCTCTGTATTATGCTGCGCACCCTGTATTGTAGGAGTATCTCTGTATTATGCTCCGCACCCTGTATTGTATGAGTATCTCTGTATTATGCTGCGCACCCTGTATTGTATGAGTAGCTCTGTATTATGCTCCGCACCCTGTATTGTATGAGTATCTCTGTATTATGCTGCGCACCCTGTATTGTAGGAGTATATCTGTACTGTTTAGGGAGGAGCAGAATCTTCACCAGCCGGCACGACCCTATGCTTTATTTGCATTATGTTACATTGCTTTTTAACCTGATTTACTTTGGTTTTATGCATAATAAGCTAATGAATAGTATTACTCTACGCATATCTCAATATTATGTTCAATTCTTTGAATACAACTACAGTTGTGAGAGCCTCTTAAAGACACAGTACACCACTCACCATTGCCAAGCAACGTATTACACTATTGTTTTCTCTCTATGTGCCGCTTGTTTTTTTGTGAAATTACAGAGAGGATTCATTTTAAAGAAGATGCAAGATGCAAAAACGCATCCCTTATACATATCGAGTGGTGTTCGCTCATTCAATGATTTATTATTTACCTACTGGTACCATGCATTATATCAGTTTTGCAGATTTTTGTTCAGATAAAAATATAGCTGGCTGACTATCACGGAAAATCTGATTCGCAAAAGTAACAGCGCAGACAATCTACTGTAAAGGAACTATATTTTCCAGAAAATGCAACCTGTTCTAATATAGTTACATGCAGTAAGCATCACAAATTGGTATATAAACACACACACACTATAAATAAATGGTACAGGAGCGCTGAGGTTTCTAATGATAACACACAGAGAACCACCCAGCGTTAAGTGCACAGCAGGTAAAGGAGTCAAGTAGTCTTGTAAATGGAAGGTCCAAGTACATTGTTTGGACAGGGTTTGAAGGTAAGTGAAGTGCTCTTTTATCGGAATATAGTTGTGTTCGGATATATTGACAAATGGTAGAAATTCCAATTATAACGCTTACCCTTGTAAAGGGCTAAATTGAATTAACCAACCTCTTCTGAAATGAGGATCAAGATTACATAGGACAATAAGGGAAGCTTGTGGTTTTCCAATTGTTTTATTTCATCAGCGCACTGTGCTTTATGAATGTCATTCAAGGGTTAAACCATAGTGACTACAACAGACTATATTGCTTTGAATAAACACAGTAATACACAAGGTATGGTATCACTAGGATAAATAAAATGTTATCTGTAATAAATGCATAGCTCTGCATACAATTTTACAATACTGATTATAAATGAGGGTAGGAAAAAGAGTTTAAAGGGTAACTCTCTTTCGTATCAGTATCCTAAGCAGTTATGGTGCAAAGACCCTGCAGCCTTTATTTTGAACAATGTTTCATTCTGGAGAAAAATATATTTTTTTTCCCCTGTGTTTAGGGCCACCTTCCTTGGCTGTCAGACAGCTGGAATACTCTCTTCCTGGCTGGAAAAGTCAGTTTTGTGCAAATTTTGAGTCCACAGCACACACATAGCATGCTAACCTCGGACGCATTGTAAAGACTCCCCATGGCAGGGGGTGTTACACTTAATGTGTCAAGGCTCTTGCCAACTCTCTGGCAACCTACTGTAATTTATAACACATGAAATGGAGTTCAAGAAATTGCTTGCTCCTGATAGACTACAACTCCCATGACATCCAGTGAAATTCTGGCTAAAACTGGTGGGTGTTAAAATAGCCATGTGATGTAGTGAGGCAAAGACTAGGAATATGACTCCAATGATTGGCTGAGATTAACCCCTTAAGGACACATGACATGTGTGACACGTCATGATTACCTTTTATTCCAGAAGTTTGGTCCTTAAGGGGTTAAAGGGACACTCCAGGCACCCAGACCACTTCTGCCCATTGGAGTGGTCTGGGTGCCAACTCCCACTACCCTTAACCCTGCAAGTGTAATTATTGCAGTTTTTTATAAACTGCCATAATTACCTTGCAGGGTTAAGTCCTCCCCTGGTGGCTCTGGCTGTCTGTGCTAGAGCGTCGCTGGACGTTCTCACGCTGTGTGAGGACCTCCAGCGTCGCTCTATTCCCCATAGGGAAGCATTGAAATTCATTTTCAATGCTTTCCTATGGGGTGCGCTAATGCGCATGCGCATTAGGTCTCCTTGGCCGGTGGGCGGGATCAGTCTCGCCTACCGCCCGACGGAGGAAGAAGGTGGAGCGGCGGGGGAGGAGCAGGCAGCGACGTGGGACATATCGCAGCCTGAGGTAAGTGACTGAAGGGGTTTAAACGGATTGTTTTCTTGGCACAGGAGATTCCATTTAATAAGAATTTTTATCTACAATAGCTTTATATAGAATTTCACCATTTTAAATTAACACATTAAAATACGTAAAATGGCTCCTGCTAGATAAAGGTATTTGTTAATACAGCTTTTATTATACAAATCCCTAGACGTGGAGATTTGCCCCCAACGTGTCTCCGCATGATGCTTTTGATTGGAAGATACCCAGTACTACCAAGAATGTAAGGGCTGGGTTCCTCTAGATTAGAAGATGACAGGACAATGGTTGGGAAAGGGACTTGTTTCTTTCCCAATCGCTCACAGCCATAGATCCATGATGCCATGTACCATCTGTTTCACTGTTTTAATGGTATGTTACGTGGGCCGATTAACTGCATCAAGAAATGAACATTGAATCAATCTGATATCTACATTGGATTCATTAAGGAGGGTTTCCCAGTCTTAGATCGAAGATACAACCTATAGCAGGTTAACCTGCACACTCTAGAAAACAAAACATATTGGTAGCTGACCACAATATCCAACACACACAAACCAAGGTCTATACTACAAGTCCCATCACAGAAATCATACATGTAATTAATATAATAAATACATAAAGAGCCAAATATTCAGACAGCAGTTTACCCCAAATCACCTTACTCCCTAAAAGCTCTTGTTTACATCTGTGGGGTCCATTAAGACCAACAAATGAAGCTCAAATTCACACACATTGCTTACAGTTACAAAAAAGGAACCCAAACACTTAGCGCACTGGGTTTATAAATACCTCCAGCAACACAATTAGCACATAATTGCCTATAGACAACAGCTCTTAATGGAGATGGTTCCTGCTAATTGTACCTGCCTATTTTAACCCTTCATCCATTAATGTATGAAGTCTAATTACTCTATCAAAAGTCATTCTCTCTCTCTTTTCCCATTTTAATTTTTTTCTTTAGCAAAGTCAAATATAAAGGAGTATATTCAAATACAACCAATTGAAGCGGGCCATCTGGCTCCCAGATAAACATTCAGTCTGTCTATAAAGTCGCAGGAAAGAAAATATATATATATATATATATATATATATATATATATATATATATATATATATATATATATATATATATAAAGAAATAAAACCTTATATATAGTTCCATAGCTGAAAATAGACATGTGAGGAAGGTTGAACTCGAAGGACACATTTGTTTTTTCTGTTTATGCAAAAGAAGTCAAACAACAGTTTGAAGCGCCTCAAATTGCGCAACAAACTAGGAAAACATTCCTTCTTAACCCCAGAATGGCAGTCAGATGTCTCCTTGGATCGTGAAGCTATTACCCCACTAATTAGAAATTATATCCATGAAAATTGTGGTTTTGCAAGTATTTATCCAATTGCTGTTTAAACATCTGTACGGACTCTGATAAAACCACCTCTTCAGGCAGAGAATTCCATATCCTTATTGCTCTTACTGTAAAAAAACCTTTCCAGTCTAAATGCGTGACCTTGTGTAATATGTCTAGTCCTGTCTGTGAATACATTTCCAGACAATGGATTGTATTCGCTCCGAATATATCTGTGTAATGCTATCATATCCCCACTGAGGGGTCATTTTTCTAAACTAAAGAGATTGAAATTTGTTAACCATTCTTCATAGCTAAAATGCTCCATTCCTTTCATCAATTGTATAGCTTGACTTTGCACTTTTTCTAGTGCCATAATATGCTTCTTTAGAACAGGTGTCTAAAATTGCACATCTTCAAGATGTGGCCTTACCATTGACTTATAAAGAGGCAAAAATTATATTTTCATCCCAAGAATTATTGTCTCTATTTATAAAAGAAAATAACTGACTGGCCTTAACATATTGTTGCATAGTTTGTGGTCTATAACAATTCCCAAATCCTTCTTGTGTGTTATCCCTAATTCCTTACCATTTATGGTGTAAGTTGCTTGTTTATTCTTTACCTCAAAGTTTATAGAAGTCAACAGGAAAAACTCTACTCAATTATAAGCAATAATGCCTATTTTTTCTAATACAATCTATCCCTGATTATACATCCTTTCTCTTAAAGGGACATTAAGTACCAAAACATCTTCAGCCTAATAGAGTGATGTTGGTGTATAGATCATGCCCCTGAAGTCTCTCTGCCATTTAGGAGTTACACCTTAGCTATATTCCTAATAAGGTAAGACTATAATGAATATATTTAGCTGCATCAACTGAGCATTTTAAGAAACACTAGATTGTACTCTAAATGCAATGCAAGCCTTGCTCAGGACTAGTCTATCAGGAGGTATCGTGGCAAGCTAGGTAGCACCAGCATAAGGTGGATTTAGAGGTCAGGAGCAACATAAGAACGAATAATACACAGTATAGCACCCCCATGCTGTTAACTGTATGGAGTCCATCTGGTTGTAAATTTAGGCACAGAACAAGAAGTCCCATTATATATTGAATTAATAAAGTAATGAGCTCATGGGGGACTCTTCATTTAAAAAGATGTTAAAGTAAAGTCTATAAGCGTCTGCGTTCATGGAGTTGGATAAATGAGTAATGGACATGAGAATAGATGTATGATATTTAGCATAACGGTGAAAGACAGTTCGAACAACGGGATGTCATAGGGAACAGCGAATCTCAAATAAGATTTATATTTTATCGCGGCGGTCAATGCTAACTTTGAGAAAGAACATCAAATTGTGAAAGTATAACATTAAAGGTTGTTTTCAAGTGTACCATTTAGATAGACTATTATTTCAAATAAATATATTTTACTGTATGCGCGGCACGCATTACCTGAGACTTCACAAAGATGAACGTAACCTTAACCGTGGAACCGAAAGCTTGAATGTGATATTTGAATCCATTCACCATCGCCCATCAACCCTACAGGAGAACTCGGCTGGACAACATGTTAATGTGATTCACATAATTGCATGCATTATATCCGCGTTCTTTGCTGTGACCGTCCTTTACACTAAACAGCGGGCTGTTCATTTAATATGTTAAGTGCAAAATAACACTTCATAGTCGTGTAATTAGACAATATAATTGCACCCTGCTCTCAAGTACTCAATGGGTAACAACACTCGAATTGTGCAATTATTCTTTGAGCTGTAATTCAGCAACATGCCTAAATGCAAGGATATATGCTGCCAAAATGGGGTATGTTAACCCTTTAAACGCAAAGTAACCAAAAACCCTGCTGGCTCCAAGCATAGCCCTTGACGATCCCATTAATATTACATAAAAGGTTGTTTCTGAATGCTGTAAAAATAAATAAAATGACCAACACTCATGGCAAAAAAAAAACCAACCGGCTCAAAGACAGACAAGCAATTCATAAACAATGAACGCATGATACCGCAACATGGTTGGTGAATAGAGTGACTTTTCTGCCAATCACAGACTAACCGTTCAGTTAGAGAAGGAAGAATCTATTCATATTTAGATACTGTGGCTTCAAATCTGACAAAATCAATATGCATTTATCCCAGAAATGAGTCAACGTAACGAAACAAAAAGTCCTGATGAACAAGTAAACCTATTGTTAAAAATTCCTAAAGCGGTCACAAACGCACAGAAAACACACAAATAAACTAAAACCCTTTACAGGAACGTTTTCAATTAGGAATTCTTTGGGGGGGGGGGTGTTATGGTTTTTTGATCTCTTCCTTATGCCAACTGGGTCTCCCTAGAGAAACATCGTTCACCAGATCAAAATGTTTCCAAATAAAAGTATCTGTCAAAAAAGCATCAACTGACAGAGGCCTGAGGTGTCAATGGATTCCAGGAAAATGACAATGTTACTGCTATTACTAGCTGTTGGCATAGCTCAGGAGTTAGTACCCCAACTGAAGCATGTGTAGTACCTTTAAAAAACGCAGCCTGTCATCCACTAGGGTGTTAGTCAGCTAATAATTCAACGCGCCACAATGTATTAGAGAACTACCAGATGCTAAATGGGCCCATACTGGTCAATACGGTTAATACCTGAATTTGCAGTAAGCCTGTTGTAGCAGTTGTGGGTGGGTACAGACTCCATGGGCTTCTGATCGCTATTTATGTCATTGAGTAAGTCACTTAGACTAAGTATTTTGTTTGCAATTATAGAATGCAATTATTGCAGCTTAAACACGCATTGCAGTGGAGTTCTGTGACACTCTCCAGTAACCACAGCAACCGCTTGACAGCATCATCTAGAAGCCGCCACGTTAACTAAGCAAACGTGGGATGCATAACGGCTCATATATAAAGCAGGCCGCGAGGTCAGATTTAGACATTCTAACAATATGCAGATGTAAAAAAACAATCATTAGGAAATAGACAAAAGGTTTATAAAACGGAATTTTACGGATTCACATTATTGGAAGGATAAAGCAGCAGCATTTGTATAAAATGTATTTAGATCATTACTCCTCCGTGAAGCAGCCAGGCAAAGAGGGGTGGGGCGGGGAGAATACAATTTTAAAAATGTAATTACTGAAGAAAATGATAATTCACTTCATTGCACAGGTATACAGAATACAGATCAAAGTTTCCCAAATAAAGGAATTCCATGTATTGATGACAAATCGCTTCATTCCTCCTAACTGTCCCTTACTTGGTGGGATAGGGGTCCAGATGACATGCACAAAGCAAAGCATTGCTGACACACAGGCCAAGTGACACATTCCTGCCAACACAAGCTCGCTGCCCATAGGTGCCAGTCTCGTTTGCTTTGTTGTATAATCTCTCTCACACCCTGCTGCTACTTACACATGTAAATACAAAAGAGGAATTTGCACCCTATGGCCATTCGGTGCTACTACATACCTCATTTGTTGAATACACTAGTGTTTGGATGGTGTGTAAGCTTATCTGCCAACAACAATCTAAAGCAAGTGTTATATCAATGTATATTATAAACCACTAATGAGGAATGTAAAGGGGCGATAACACTCTGAATAGGTGCCATGCATTAGAGGTTACCTATGCAATGCCGTTTTATGCAACTTTGGATAAAGAAAAAAAATAGTAATGAAAGAGTAACAAACACGGAGTGCCTCATCAGACTGTATATTTACAGTGAAACACTACACACAAACTAATCCTGTATCAATGTCTGCGAAACACTAAGACATTTAATCATTTAATACATGTGATAGGTGCACTCTCTCCCCCTGCTACAATAGCCTGGAGAAATCACAAGTACTCAGGGTGGTTTTTATCTGAAGCATAATCTCCCCAAATACTAGAAAAAACTAAGACACCATGACACAGTGATAGTGTATTCTGTGAAACAATATTTTCCGAAATATAAAACGTTTCACCTAATAAACCAATTTCTATTTTGCCGTCATTGGGAAAGCGGGAAACCGAGGTGATTAGCAGGCATTGTGCCATTCGCTGGTGACACTGTAGCTTTTTATTGTCCACGGGATTTAAACTTCAATGACATCTATTCTGGTTTCCCAAAAGGGGCCTGGATCAGTGGCAAACTCAAAGCAAAGTAATCAATCTCAGGGAAACTAAATCCCACTGTCCCAATTCAGCACAGAAATCAATTAGCACACCGAGAAACAAAAGAGCTTGCAATAAAATACTCACAGTAATCTTATCGAGGAGCTTGGCCATATGTTTAATGATGTCACCATGGTGTGCTGGCTGTGTCTGCAGAAGTTTCTTAATGACGACCACACTCTCTGCAACTACAACATCTGTAAGAAAGGAAGGCGAACACGTGAGCAGTACCGCCTCTGGAAGAAGTGTAAAACATGAAATACGGAACTCTTTACAAAGCTACTCACAGTGTATTGGATACAATGTATGTTGTGATGGGGCAATTTGTTAAGGGTCTTTGGCACATTGAATCTTAGTGATAATTACCATGTCTGCAAAATGAGAAAATCGGCCAAACACTGGCAGAAACACAAAGGGGCTCCATGCACCAGTAATGCAGATAATCCAGAGCATCAGAGATAAACACATCCATTTTATTATAGACCAGAGATGTCAAGAGATGCCCTGGATTTATTTTATCAAAGACTAGAGGAACCAAGAGATATCCTCATGCAAGAGATCAGGCAGAATTTCAGGAGCATCAGAAGAACCTTCATCCATTGTATCAGACACCAGAGGAACCAAGAGATCTCCTCACCTACTTCCAGAGGCACAGAGACATGGTAAAATGTACGAAGGTAGCAGGAGAACGGTCTTTGAATGGGAGAATACCCAGGTTTAATAGTGTCAGGACTTATCAAGAACAATAAAACAGCGATGCCATCCTCTAGTCTACTTAAACCCCATCTAAAGACAGCAGGCAAGCACATTGGCTCCCTCGTAGTTGTAAAAAATGGGTACAAAAAACTGCATGAATCATGGAAGCAGCAAAACGGAAATTCCTGGTACTTACTTAAGGAATACATTTGTTGCCAAGCCGCGGGCATCAACCCATGTACACTATACTGAATATCTCCCTAATATCGCCCAAAGCATCACAAGCAGACATTATTCTAGGCTCTGTTCTAGACTTTGTTAATAGAGGTTCCCAACAGTCATCACTGACCTATCTGCTCTTTCAAATTGGCTCTCGGGGGCCGCTTATTAAAGGTTCAAACAACAGATTAATATAGTTGTTTTATTTGACTGTACCACTGTTTTGCTACACAAAAGAAAAAAGAAAGACAAATTGCAGACCGTAAACACTGACAAGGTAAAAGGCCAATTTTTCAAATGTAACATTATTTTCGAGACACTGATAAATCAACGAATTTGGTAACCTAGGATGACTGAGCTAAAGCAACTCTGTGATCATTACAGACCGTGAGCGTCAGGAATAGGCAGAAACACTGCTACTGGAGCACTGTAAGGGTGAGCTGTGAGAATATAGCAATATAATTCATGGAGAATGGAAAATGATAGGGGGTCATTTCCTGCGACTTACATGGCATCGGGGCTTCTGCTGTGAATCAGAAATTACCTCTGTGCTTCAACTACGAAGGGTTAAGCACACATAAAACAGAATTCTAGAAGAGTTGGATTGGTGGGTGATCGATCACGAATTTAAAAAAAAACAAAAAAAAAAATCAACATTGCCCTCAGGGACTACTCGTTGGCCCTGTACCTGCCTACTTTATAACAGTAATGGATAACTGACTATTTACCTTATATTTCTAAAATTGCCTGATCGCCAGTTTGTCTTCTGCAAAACTCCCTATACTCATTATCATTAGTCAAATCTGGACAACGGACACTTCCTTCTCTTCAGACCTACACAAAATTATGTTGCACCTATCAAAAAAGTAAAATGCAGCTTGCTCAATATGCTTTGATCTTCTAGCCTCGGCACCTTTTGCAAGAACTACAATAGCTACTCCAACGTTCTACTCATTTCCCAACACGTGGAAAACACCAATATTGATATTCAGTATAATGTCCCATTGTTTACATACTCTATGATTATAATCAGTCTGCTCACGAATAACCAAGACTTCAAAATCATTATAAAGCACCATGGCGTAGAACACGATATAAAAAATATTTTATAAATTTCTTCGTGGACATTTAACCGCACAAGGATCCCATTGGATTTTCACCCTTTTACCAGATTATCCTTTTTCTATTCTTGTGCGTTTGGAAGATGTTGATGAAGCTGTTGCGTCAAGAACAGGGCTTCCACGGAGGAACTTTGGGAAAACTATTAAGCAATTAAGTACATTTACGAAAAACAAATATGTCTGATTTAAGGTCTCTTGACTATCATTGGAACCTAAGAAAGTAAACAAACCAGTAGTGATATAATGTGCTATTTCCTTTTACCCAGATTTAAAAAATGAGTCTTAAATGCCAGAATTTGGAATATTGATATGTGTGACGTTTTCGTTACCATGGTAATTACCTACAAACTAGGGTGAGCTGACCCAAACAGCAGCAATAGAGTGTGTTTTTTCTGAGCAATAAAGCAATAAACACAAGGATCCACATGGCACGAGCTACAGTGAGGTCTGCACGGTTTCTTTAGTGAATACATTCTTGATTTTATTCATTAAATACCAAAATGGAATTTAGGAAAAAGATTCTCTGATATAGTTACAGCTTGGTTATTTTATCCAACATTTTTCAATCCCATTTTCCATTCACTACAAATGTTTAGTGAATGGATACCACAATATGTTAACTGCCAATCCTAAAATTAACACAGCAGAACAGAGAGACATTGTGAATAAACCACCTAGGAAATTAGACTGCGTATGACAAGGGTTTCTTTAAAAATCTTACATACAAATCGATCCATTTATGATCCAAGTAAAGAGAAAAGACCAGTATTAGCAGTGGGTTATTAGTCTAGAAATGTATAATGCATGGGATTCTACTGGCATCTGGTGGAAAAGATCAACAAGTCAATTAGCTGAATACTCCACTCGCTCTGTGTATTTTCAGAATCCCAGGCTAGCGAACAAAACCAATTTATAATTTTTACTTAATTTGTATAGACAGCCCTTATTTTTAATAAAATATCCTATTCATAATACTGATGCCTTTTGCTAAGGTAGTATAAACAGATCTGGATTTGTTACTACGTAGCTGCTGGGGCTGCAGACAGAACCAATACCAGCTGATAGAGAATGTATTAATATTGTAGTGCATACAATCACCCCTTCGTATAGCTGGCACCCGAGTTCATTGATACAACACAAATATTAACTTATGGGGGAAAATCGCCATGAACAATGCAAGGCTTACCCAAATTCACCTATCTCTTAACCCCTTAAGGACCAACCTTCTGGAATAAAAGGGAATCATGACATGTCACACATGTCATGTGTCCTTAAGGGGTTAAGGAAAATGAACAGACTAGCATTTGGGCAGCACCAACACAAGGAGATCCCTCCAATAAATATGTATTAATCAGACTGTAGCATTCACAGCCATTTAGACAGACTGGACCACATTTCAATCTGAGAATCTGATAAGACACAGTTATTAATAATACATGTTGGAGGGCCTTGGTGAACACGCTAGCACAGGCATGTCACTGCTCGAGGTGGACTCTCACACCTACGAAACCCGTGTCAAACTGCCATTGGATCCCATACCCTGCATGAGGGCAAGTTAAAAAAATAAAACTTTCAGTGACCAAGGGGTTAAACGTATTCATTGTCAGACATTGATCTAAACATGGATCCCTCTTACATGATGCAGCAGGCTTATTGGGTTGTGATAGCGGTTGGTGGGTTTGTGCTTCCCCAAGAATAAGGGAGTGGATAGCGGTCTAGCCAGTTCCTGCACAAGTACTCATGCCTGCAACTCTGGGCAAAGTTCTGAACGTGGAACGCTCTACTGGTTTCCATGGCAACTGTTTATTACGCCAAACTACCAACAGGTTGCAGCTACTCCTGTAGGTTTATCAGAGTCACATCATAACCGAAAGCTACGCATTGGCAGACTTTTATTTTTCTGTTGGGGTTTTTGCATAGTGTTAATTTTAACTTTTGAAATGTCACAGAAATGGGTGACTTGATATAACCAGAGTGTGCAGCTTGGGAAATATTGAATATTTTGTGTATTCGCACTGTTTGCTTGGTGTGATCAGTCTGTCTTGCTGCATACAACATTATGAGTCCACAAGAAGAACGCTAGCCAATCAAAATATAATCAATGTGGTGACTTCATACAATTCGAAACACGCAGAGGTTAAGAAAACTCCTAAATCAAAGTTTAAAAATACAGATCAGAGAAATCTGCTTGTACGATAACAGTGCTCATCTTGAATAATTCCATTTTCTTTTTCACCTGCAGAATTAACGCTTGGGATCATTTGCCAGCTTTCAGCGCCCTCTGGAGGCTACTTCCAGCAAATCCATCTCGATGTGCATAATATAACAAACAAAAAGTTATTTAGGCCTCAATCGATGCGTACACCAGTTCTACGCTTTCCTATGTTCAATTTACAGACTGGTGACATATGATCCAGTCTGTCTAAATTGATATGAATGCTACAGCGAGTCTACCAAATAAGCAAATCCTACTCCAACCATAGATCTCTTGTCCAACATAGCCAGGACCATTAATAGTAAATCATGCACTAGTTAGTACATTAGCTCAGGAACACAGTGCAGTGAGGCTAGCATGCCAAAGGTGCCTCCCCAGTCTTGGGCTGTGTCCCTTTCTAACTTGGCCTAAAATCCCTTATGCTGGCATAGTAAACTTTGGTGAAGCCCTACTCAAGTTTGGGCAAACATTGTTGCAACAGGGAGAGGCTAGCAAAGTTGTGTGACTTGTTCTGTTATTTGCGTCTGAGAATAAACCGCTCCATAGGTGGCACCGGAAGCCAAGGGGGCAGTAGTCAAGGGTAGAGCCTTGAGCCGCAAATAATGTTTATTTCCGAACAATGATCAGCTTGAATTGTGCTGTAGAGAAGGATAAAATGTTGCACTGTTCACCAGTGATATTACATCACCGATCTCTTATAAGTCAACTTAGAAACGAAATATGTATCTCACTTTGTGCATGTTTAATTAGAACTTACAATAAGCCTTTGTATCAACAAACTAGACCAATTAAATAAAATGACAACATCCCCACATTACTCAATGAAGATATAATATGATTAACTTACCATCTCGATTTGACAGAAGGTATACAAGACCATTAAGACATGTATCGGTCACAGCAGATATATTGGTTGCACATCTCCCTATGGCCTCAATGGTGGCAGCAGCAAACGCTTTGTCCTGGCTTTTCACATAGGTCTGAAAATAAACACATTTACTTGTTTTATCGTACGTGGTGATAACAACAAGCACTCAGTATATCCCACCAATATTGTAATTAATATTTATAATTCCGAATATATCTCTGATAATTCATCTGTAGCAAGGAGCCCGTAGAGTTTGTCAGCCTGTTATCTATTTTTGCCTCAATTATTCTCAATTTCATCAAAAAGTTTATTTGCGTTTTTACAAAGATGCCTGTACTCCAGATGTTTGTTTTTCAAATGTGACCACTAGACTTTCGAACTACGATAAGGACTTTCTGAATATATCTCCCTATATTGAGCATAATGGGTTCTCTGCCTCAACCAGGTATTGTGTGCCTGAAGTAAACGTGGATATACATACACATAGGTGCACACCGTTACTGGGATTCCCCAAGCATTCTTAAAATCACTCATCACCTGCTTTATCTTTTTCACATTTTGCAATGGAAAAAAAAAAAACAACAACAAAATCAACATTTGTTGGTTGGCCCCCCCAGCAGGTCAATACGAAGAACAAATAAACATTATAAGTTAAAGGGACACTAAAGTCACTACAGCTTAATGTAGTTGTTCTGGTGAGTATTATCTTTGCCTTCAGGCATTTTTATGCAAACACTGCCTTTTAAGAGAAAAGGCAGAGTTTACATTGCCCTTAGGGACGCCTCCAAGTGGCCACTCCTCAGATGGCCACTGGAGATGCTTCCTAAGGCAGTGCTGCACAGTAGGCAGCACTGCCGTTTAGCGTCTCTATGCTCTGCATGGGGACGCTGAATTTTCCTCATAGAGGTGCATTGATTCAATGCAACTCTTTGAAGAAGTGCTGATTGGCAAAAACGGCATTTGGCCCCGCCCCCATCCTGCCACCTTGCCAATTTTTAGCCAATCCAATGCTTTCCTGCTGGCGGCAATTCTGATGTCATCAAGGATGCGGAACAGGGGCGCTGGATTTAAGGTGAGTTTTAACTAATTTTAAGGGGGTGGGGGGAAGGGGCAAGCCACCTAAATGGTGGGTTAACACTATAGTGTCAGGAATAAATGTTTGTGTTCCTGACCCTATAGTGTTCCTTTAAAATTAATAGATACCCTTCCTGAATTTTACATAAATCCCACGAATTTGTATCTTCCAGTAATATTCTCCACCAAACCAGGGAGACATGGAACACCTGTTATCCCATCCCAACATTCTCGTTGTTTTCACCGAGAATACTGAGCATATTACATAAACTTTTGCCTAGCACGACCTTAAGGAATATCTTATAATGTCAATAACTGGAATATACCATATACTTATGCTAAGTTTTTTGATGACAGAAGTCAAGCATCTCACTATTTGCTTCAGTGTCCATTCCATCCATTATAAATAAAAAAAAGTATTATGATATTCCCCTGCCCACAATCTCTGATATGGCACCAATGAAGAGACTGAGCAATAACAAACTACTTAAGGATTCTGGCGACCATGGGCACACCATTGCCTTTAAGGTAAAATTATGATCTTAACAGGTATTCACCCCCACCCCTTGCTTAATAACTTTGCTCTCTGGGAAACATCTTAGGCTTTGATGATTCCTATCGCATCCACCGGGTTAATGACATGTTGGGCTGTAATCATGCCTATGGGTAAAACAAGAATCCACCTGGTAAATGACATGTACCTGTAATCATGCCTATGGGTAAAACAAGAATCCACCGGGTAAATGACATGTACCTGCAATCATGCCTATGGGTAAAACAAGAATCCACCGGGTAAATGACATGTACCTGCAATCATGCCTATGGGTAAAACAAGAATCCACCGGGTAAATGACATGTACCTGTAATCATGCCTATGGGTAAAACAAGAATCCACCGGGTAAATGACATGTACCTGTAATCATGCCAAAAGGCAGAATGTCTGCAAAAGGACAAAGTTAAAATCTAGAGCAAAATCATTCAGCTGTTTATTCATTAAAAATCTCTCTTTACTTTGATATTGAAAGACTGCACAAACCTGAAACTCGCGAAGAAGAGTCGATATGTTGGATTCTGTTGCCAAATTGGTCAAGATTTCGAGCTGCAAAACAGAAAGTTCTGTTTATATATGGTATTTAGTAAAGACTGATGCTTGGATCAACGGTTATACATAAAACTATACAATACGATGGGAGTTTTGCAGTCCAGCTCTCCTCCAAGTCTTGGCCCGGTGCTCAGCTGCACACAAATACAGTCTCCAAAAAGAAAGCCAGCACTCAAGGACGTCAACGTGAAAAAATAGGCATTTAATCCAAGTGGTCAACGTTTCAAGGTGTCCTGAGGAAAGTTCACAGTTGTGAACTGAAACGTTGAGCACTTGGATTAAATAAAAACAAGTTACCTGCGCTCTCTCCTTAATCCCTATGTATTTTTATATATAAAAAAAATACCCCTTTCTGTCTCAGTAGAGATTTTTGCCAGAGGCTCAAGA
This sequence comes from Pelobates fuscus, assembly GCF_036172605.1. Taxonomy (NCBI): domain Eukaryota; kingdom Metazoa; phylum Chordata; class Amphibia; order Anura; family Pelobatidae; genus Pelobates; species Pelobates fuscus. The sequence continues at coordinate 14,315,601 of NC_086321.1, read as the reverse complement.
AGCAAGGTGAATGGTTAGTGTTAGGACCCACCTAGGGGCGTCTGCCTTGACGTTGGCAGGTGGGCTCATCCTCTCATGGCCATTGGAGGTAACTAAAAAAACCTCCATTTGTTTAAAAAGGATTAAGGAGAGAGCGCAGGTAACTTGTTTTTCTTTGGTTTTTACTATATATCGGGGCTGATGTGTACTGTAGTCATTTGCAGCCGCCCAGTGATGGGAGTGAGCGCAGGACTTATCTTTCTGCACTTGGATTAAATGCCTATTTTTTCACGTTGAAGTCCTTGAGTGCTGGCTTTCTTTTTGGAGACTAATACTATACTATGTCAAATGTTTTTTTTTTTTTTTTTTTAAAAGTTAAACCCTTCAGGAAGATATGGTAAGCAGATATGGTATACTATGTACCCAAAGAATATATGGTATATAGCATATACCAATTAGTGGAACGCTATATAAATGAACAAAAGTGCAGGGGTTCACTTACCCCATCAATTGGGTGTAACAAGGTACATATAAAAAGAGAAAACAGAGAGATATAGTGCAGATGGTCACATGGTCTGAGCGGTTCTAGTTATTTATTTACCACCAATTACTATCCAAGACCATCTGCACTATATCTCTCTGTTTTCTATTTTTTTTTTTTTTTGTGCCTTCAAATGTGTATTCCTAAGTGTGTTGTTACACCCAATTGATGGGGTAAGTGAACCCCTGCAGTTTTGTTCATTTATATAGCGCTCCACTAATTGGTATTTGCTTTATACCATATATTCTTTGGGTACTTAAGATTGATCGTGGAAATAAGGGTATTCCACTTTATGTGTTGAGCTGCTTCCTGTTTAGGCACTATGCTGTATCACCCACTATCCTCGAAGAGATCTCGTTTCTGTTTTCGTCAAGCAAATTCTATGTCAAGATAGCCCTGGTATGTCATCCGTCACGAATGGGGTTAAACCATACGCAGGAAATGGGAAATCACATTTCAGTCCTCAATTGAAAGATTTCCTCAATTTAACCAAAGGTGCACATAAAGCGCAGTTTTATTTTATTTTAAATCCACACTAGTTAATATAAAGCTTCTCAACAGAACCCAAATAAAGACAGAGGTACTTTCATTTAGGTACTCAACTGATCCAATATTTTCTTCATCAAATAATACTCCAGAACAGCAAGAGATATCGCAGCTATACAAGGCAATTTAAAGAGCCAGTCTGTCTTTATTTCAGAGATACTGCATGTTACACAGAACACTTTACAGAACCACTTGCTCGCTTTGCTTGTGAAACCCTTTGCATGCCAGTATATATCCCCAAATCCTGCTTCAAAGCTTCCAATGTAAAATGGATCATAATGTGATCCTCGATTTTTTCGTATCCACGGGAACCCTTACATACAGAAATTAATATAAATATTACTTTATAATTTGTAAACTTTTGGTTATTAATGGGATCCCCTAAACTTTAACAAGCAAGAAACTTATTTTTTTAGATTTTCATTTCTTTTTTTTTGGCATAATGTTTTCTCTAGATATGATATTTGTAAAACAGGATTACTTTTTGTCTGAGGTATCCCTTTAAATGCTAATTGTGGGAAATCCTGGATGCAGTATAGGGACAGACCTTCAGATAGAGTCAAGTTGTGTTATTTTACACTTTCTGGAGCAAACGGATACTGATTAGTACAGTACGGACGATTAGGGAGTCCACAGGCTGAATTGTGTAATTACCTGCCAGACCAAGAATGTTAATAAGTGGGCCATTCAGCTTTTCAATGGAAAGGTATTATTTGGGTAAACGTCCATTACACAGTGACATATGACTATGTACATTATAGAATTATTATGACATGTGCCAGATCACCAATAATGTAATCAAAGCCATATATTTATGCATTTATTTTTTTGCCCTAGGCCATCTGATGACCTGTTGTATAAAACATGAGATATTTGTAAGATTTTGCTACCTGCGTGCAAATGGGAATTATGCCATTGATTTAATATTGTTGCAAAAGCTATAAATGATTTTGAAATATTTTGAATATTATGAATTATGATATATTTTTGATATGTATTGGTGTAAATTGCAGGTAAATGTACGTTTAACTTGAAAATTCAGAAACCCACTCAAACTCTCACCTTTAATGTTTTGATCATAGTCGGATCAGTGGACCTAACATAGAAACTCTTCATATACGGCTCAAACAACCCCTAGAATCAGGTCAATGAGAAAGAATTGCATTAACACATGGGCATCACAATGCCTTGCAGAATAGGTCATTTATCTTAGGGTGACATACCTTCCTCTGTATAGACATGGTTGCAATGTTCTGAAGGACAATATACTGAACCTCCCTGCAAAATGAAACCAGGTAAAATATTACGCCTTGACGATCTCTCACAAATAATTCACATTACAGGTCATAGGACATTGTAGCTAAATGGTTTTAAATTGTTTAGCACAAAGGGTAAAATAGCTGGAATTAATGCAATTTATATGTAGGAGAAGAAATATCTAAAATCTATTCTGGACTACAGCAATATTTATGAACTAATTGTATTGGAGGGCCTAGTGGAGTAGACATGTATTCCATATTATCGCTGGCCTTCTCAGCTGGTGACATTAGAAATATAAAACTATTTCATTAAACACAAACTAATCATAATAGCAACCACAATGGTAACAGTAATTTCCAACTGATTTAGTTATTTGTGCTTAGCATGAAGGTGAGAAAATGCAATTTGACATCCGCATTGCAAATTTTTAATTTCTCCATCTTCGGTAAACCGACATACACCATATATGAGGCAACCAATTCATTGCTCTAATCCTGGTCTCTAGCATACAGAACGATCAAGCAATAAATTCTCGCTGAGTACAACTACATAGTATCACATCAAGGCCTCAATTTAAAGGGACACTATAGGCACCAAAACAACCTGCAGTCTCACTGCTCAATTATCTGCCATTAAGTCACGGTTTACACAGCCCTAATCACACAGTCTCCTTACACATTTCATGGAAAGAGAGATCTAATATTTAAACTTCCTTTATTGAAAAATTCTGTTTGATTTGGAATTTCTTAGCTCCTGCTGTTAATATTATTATTATTATTATTATTGCTACTATTGCAACAGATTCCGTAGCGCTTTACAATATTATGAGAGGGGGGATTTAACTATAAATAGGACAATTACAAGACAACTTACAGGAATGATAGGTTGAAGAGGGCCCTGCTCAAACAAGCTTACATTCTATTGGAGGTGGGGTATAAAACACAATAGGACACAGAATGGCCTTCTCAAGCCTGCTGGAGCTTCCTGTGTGTACAATTTACAGAGCAGAAGATAAACACTTCTAAAGCGAGTTGACATCTGATTGATAATGAAGCCATTTTTTTTTCATGCAGGCTGTGCGAGTCACAGCCAGAAGTGGTGTGGCTAGGGCTGCATAAACAAACAAAAGTTATTTAACTCCTAAATGGCAGATAATGGAGCAGGAGCATGATGTATACACCAAAAATGCTTCATTAAGCTGAAGTTGTTTTGACTTAATATTTTTGCATAAACTTTTACAATTATTTAACATTATGAAAAACATTTCAATTAGGTAATATTCTGTTTTGTATTATATATATTTATTTGTGGTAAACAATTAATCATTTTAAACTTTTACCAAAAATGATTAAATAGTTTGAAAACCTTATCTAACAATATTAAATGAAGGCCTAAAGAATGTGCCCCATAATTCTCAGATAGATTCCATGTTTAAATTACATTATCAAACACAACAAGCCTTGGTAGAACACCAACGAGGGAACCCACGGTAACTACCTATCCTGGTCTGTCTTGGTTCTTGTAGTACACTGGAAAATCGCTGGCTATTTTTACTGGAAAATGTTTCAGCTATATTGGTCACTTGAAATACAGGATGATAAAAAAAAAAAACCTTCATAAAATTGATACATACATACATACATACATACATATACATACATACATACATATATATATATATATATATATATATATATATATATATATATAATCAAAATAAGATAGCACTCCCAGGACTTGTAAATCAAAAGATAAAACTTAACTTTTAATTAGCTTGAAAAAATCGACGTTTCAGTCTGTTAACCACAGACTTTCATCAGGAGTCCTGATGAAAGTCTGTGGTTAACAGACTGAAACGTCGATTTTTTCAAGCTAATTAAAAGTTAAGTTTTATCTTTTGATTTACAAGTCCTGGGAGTGCTATCTTATTTTGATTTTTTGTATTTTGCTGGACAAGCACCGGGCGAATATACTTTGTGAGTGGAGTGCAAGATTATTTTTCTTGTTATATATATATATATATATATATATATAGATAGATCAATATTCAGTCCTCGGGTGATCTGTATAAAAGCAATGATTCACGGAGCCTTGTGTAACACAATTACTAGATGAAGACAGGGATCTGCAGTCACTGACTAGAGAGGTTGTTCAGATACATTTAAAAGATGCCTTTAAAAGGGTTCTTTAGTATTTGATTGGGGTACAGAGGTTAATAGTAGTTCTATGGGAATAAGAAATATCAGTGTTGTGATCCAGGGAGAAATGTAAATATTTCCCATTTTCATGCAAAACTGAAAGAAAAAAAGGAAAGTTCCTAGTTTGAATTTTATCTGTATTATTATATCCGTATAATTAATAAAAAGAATACAAAATGAAATACACACCAGCAACTGTTCTACACATCCCTTATCTGATCACGAAACCAAACAATTAGTGGGTCCATGTTGCAAGGATATATGAGGCCTAATTCGGCAGATACGTAAGTTAATGTGGAGGAATTTGGAAAGGCGACACCTGTACATTGAAAGGTGCAGATTCATCTTTACAAACCTGTAGCTACGTAGCAAGCGAACGAGTGACTTTGCAATGATGGTGGTTTCAGACTTGGGTGCCAAGTGCCAATACAACTGTGCTACAGCCATAACAACCTGGGGAAATGAGAAAACAATGTGTCCATTGATTTAAGCAGATCTTTTCATAAAACGTCTAGCATATCCCTCCTCCATTAATATCCCACGAGCTGTTTCAGTCTGATATATTTGTAATAAAGGTCAGCCTATACATATCTACATTGGTGAATGTTGGCAGTATATTTCAGACTGATTTTCAACAATTACTCCTATAGACAATAAGAACATAGGGGGAGTTTAAATAAAGTACTATGTAAAAGACTCAAGGGACATTAACGGCGAACCTTACCATTGCACTGCAGGTGTTTGAGGATGGCTTTTCCCATGATGCTAAGCCAGACATTTGAGGGAAAGGAATTCCTCAAACAAGTTTAGCCATTTTGACTCGAGGGCATTTTCTATATTTTACAACACATGCATGCACCAAAACCACTACAGCTGATTGCGTCTTTTAGAACGTGTTTACTACTCTTAGAGGGGCACACAAGGCACCATAACTAGTACAAACCGACAACATAGGGGGTGGGAGGGGAGGGAGTTATCTGTTTTACAATCTAGTAGAGTTCTACCACGATTTGTTCAACAAAATCTGTTTTGCTCTGATTGGATTTTGAATAGGTTAATGAAAGGATATATTCTCATTTTATATTAAGATTTTTTTTTATATATACCTCCAATGGCTCAGCACTCCAGACTATAACCATGTATATAATAATAATTTGGTGCAAATAATAAATTTTACCGCAGCATTTCGGCTCTGAAGTAGTGGCTTGGTAGTTTTCAGAAGAAGCCTGTGATCAGGGTCCATGACGTACGGCCTTTTTTGCTGGTCTGTATCTTTTTCTTCGTCAGATTCATAAAAATGACTTCTCATTCCATCATCTCCAAACTCATCCTGCAAGATATAAAATAAACAAATGTGGTTAATGTCGCACTCCTTCCCAGTTCATGCATGTTGCTGCGGGCAAACTATTCAGCTTCATCAGCTGGGTACCCAAAAACTGTGGATTGCTTTGTCATGCACCCATTGTTATTGTCCAATTGCGTATCTTAGAGGGACAACCTCTAATATGACAGAATGCCGAGTGTAAGCTCCTATTAAAACGGCTCGGACACTTTTCAGTATTTTAGAAAAGCATTCTTTATGAAATGCTAATCAAGACAGCCAGAACTCCAATGCAATTCAAAGATACCATAAGACATAACAGGGACTACTTTGTCTTATGGACAAGTCTGAGGTTGAAAAAGTTGACAAGAGGCGGAACTCCGCCTTCAACTTCTGGTCAATCCCAGTAGCTGTCACAAGTGACGGCTGTGAGATTCAGGCATTGATCTATAGACAATCCCAGGGTCTCGCTGGTCCCACAATAAACCTCAGTATTGTACTCTCTTCCACATGTGCAGTTTGGATTTCTTACAGATAGTTGGGATTATGATACTTTATGGCAGTACTCACAATAAGCCTTACAACTCACGATAAACACTCAGTTTAGTTTAAGGAGAGTTGCCGACACAGGTAAAATAAATCTAGCAAATTTGGAATAAATATATACATACATATATACGCACACGTGTATTTAAACATAAGTGCTAAACGTGAGAACAAACACCACAAACTCACCAATTGATCTGGCACATTATAACTGCCAACATTGTCTGTGTGGGTTTCTAAGTTTTAATAAAGTTATTGGTAAGGTAGAGAGCACACTCATTCGATTTGTAGCTTTAATTTCGGAATTACTTTCCAGTATGCTTAATTTTTCTCATATTCCCCTTTATCCAAGTTAAAGGGACACAATATGCACCTGCACAACCTTCATGCAATACATAACGTTTGGCAAAAATACATTCCTTGGACTTTTTTCCCCCCACATTTTTACGTTTTGTGTATATATTTACAGGCACTTCGAAAAGTGCCATAGAACATTGTTGAGGCATTCTAATTGGCTGATCACTTCCTGGTCTGAGCAGGTAATTATTGATTCCAGTCTAGGCTGTTTCTTTAACCGTTCTACAAACAAATCCAATTCTATTGTCAATCAAGATTTAGCAAATCCCTAATCCAATTACTATCACATAACCGAAACAGAAAAATACACAGTGAATATATACATTTTTTTCCGATTTAAAAAAAGAATGGAATTCTACTTGAAATAATAAAGAAAAAAAATGAGTTTATGTAATACCTGGTCTTGTATTCCTTTAAAAAAGTAAAGCATATTAATCACCCATTCCTTATTGCCATGCAACAAAGACATGCCATTGTTTCGGTGTCTACTTCAGGTGACATCACACCTTTTGAAATGTTATTAACCTCTTCACTGCCTGCAAACTATTTCCCAGCCTAAATCCCTCATATTTCTAAAGCCTTGGGTACATATTTAAGATTTGCACGTAAAATATACATTTTAACTGTAATCTGTGGGCTTTTGAGTATTAAGTTAGTAAACCTTGTGCATTTCACCAAACCAGTAAAGGTCATAAAGGTAAAGGTCATAAATGAGGCCCGGTATTATGGGATAACAGAACAGGAGACCCTTTCATAAGGCATTACTAGTGGATGGAAAGAAAAGGCTTGGGTCACTAAATGAAGACAACGTAAAGCCATGCATTTTTAGAACAAAAAGATTTTAAAAAATCCCAAGGAGTTGCAATTATTTCAAGGTTATGTACAGTAATTCACTGTGAATTACCATTATTAAACTAATTTACAAGTGGCTTCATAAGATTCCGGGTGGGACATCTGATATCGATGTCCAGAAGAGTGGAATAGGAATAGCCAGATACTGTGCAGAACCCTCAGACTCTCAGGCCAGTGGGACCCAAGACAGGGCAAGAGGAGGAGGTGTATTTGCAAAAGGAGACACTGAACGAACGTTGAGAGAGATAGGAGGAGAACCACAAGAGGAAAGTGTCACAGAGACCGAGGGATTGAAGAGTTATGAGAATATAAATATATATATATAATATTAGAAAAAGGGTGCACTCACAGGTCTTTCCATAAATTCAATGGTGTTTCTTGGAACAAAGTATCAAAAATAACTGATCGACGTATCGACCCGTTCGGGTCTTCCTCAAGACGTCAAAACGTCATTCCGGAGGACATGATCAACTGTGTCAAAGGCAGCAGAGTGGTCAAGAAGAATTGGTATTAAGTAGTGGCTTTTGGATTTAGCGGTGATTAGGTAATTTGTAACTTTAATAAAAGCAGTCTCAGTAGAGTGGAGGGGCGAAAGCCAGATTGAAGAGGATGGAGGAGGGAGTTGGAATTTAGGAAGTGAGACATACGAGTAAAGACAAGTCTTTCTAGAAGTTTTGAGAAAAAAGGAAGCAGGGTTGTGGAACGATAGTTGGAATGGGAAGATGGGTCTAGGGATGGCTTTTGTAGGATGGGTATGACAGAAGCGTGCTAAAAGGGAGCGGAGACAACACCAGATGATAGAGAGCAGTTTAGGATGTGTGTTAAGGACGGTACAAGACAAGGGGAGAGAGATCTGATAATGTGGGATAGTACTCGATCAAGCAGACAGGTGGTGGGAGGAGATGAGAGGAGAAGCATAGCCACCTCATGTTCTGTAGCTGGGAGAAGGCCTGTAGGGTAGGGAAGGTATGGTCCATATGTGTGGTTGCGAGAGGGACGAGCAAAGGGGAGAGAATTCTTCCTTAACTGTTCAATCTTGTCGGTAAAGTATCATGCAAGGCTATATGCTGGAAGGTCAGTTTGAGGGGTGGCTTGAGGTGGGTGAAGGAGAGAGTATTAAAGATTCATTGAAAATATTATACAACACTAAATTGATTAACTGCATCTATAACAGCTTACAAATATTACTACATATACTATATCAATGGTCTCAGATTGTATTTTCTTCATTGTTTAAAAGGGTGCTATGCAAAATTAGAAAATGTATTTGACCTGTACCAAAACACATTTTGTTTGCATAGTTTGTCAGAACTTGATCGATTGGCATCTTCCCCGTATTTCTAAAGTAAATTCACAAAAGGTTTTAAAAAATGTCATAATAGAAATTATATATAAATTGATTTTTATTTATTTATTTTTATTTTTAGATGAATTATAATATTATGTATTTAGTTTTGAAATGGTATGCCGATTTCAAACCCGAAAGCTAGAAATGATTAACGGCAATGTTAAAGCCATTATTCACGACAAAGAAATTGTTCTTTTTGCGCTTACATCCAAGTTATTTAGAAATCAACACACCATCAATATCAATTCAGGGAGAAAGCCGAAATCACCTGGGAGGTGAAGCTGTTAGTCTGGAAGGCTATTTGTGAGCCTGACACAAAAGGAAGTGCCATCAGCTAGGTAGATTTCCCTACACAAGGAAAACCGATAATGTTCTTTGGACTAATCTGTTGACTTCATTAACATAAAAAGGTTTAATTTCCATTTCCCTGCATCAGCTCTATTTGCGAAATGTTGTGCCCTATAAACGTGCTGTTATTTTCTGTCGTCAAGCATCCTCTTAACAAATCTTCTCATTAATATGTAAATTTAAAGTCGATTGGTCTTCTCCGTGACAGCGCTATGAATTGCTAGTGTGCTGGATAATCTGCTGTGACTTGGCATCCACAATTTATCACAAACTATGTCACTTTGGAAAAAATTACAGAAAACTCGCTGAAATTGACAAGCCGGCAATCTACTTTGTCAACACTTAATTGTTCTTTAAATCCTACATTTACATATAAACCGACATAACCCAGGCCCATAATGATACAAATAAGCCAAATTAAAAATCTCTTTTGCTACTAAAGATGTCACGTTAGGGGACTTCATTAAAGAGAGCAATGTATTGGCTGTAAATAAAATACTATCAGATTCTAAAAAGATTTTCAGATAATTTTCAATTTGCTACAAACTAAAGCAGAACATAGCATAGGGACGAGATTCTCAACCCGTGGTAAACGTACACCAGAAGGTACGCGCACCAGAGGCAGGGGTACACCAAAAGGTTGCCCAGCTGGCCACCTTGGGAGAATGGAGGCAGAGGCAGTGAGGGAGCTGTATTATCTAGCACTGCTCCCTCCTGCGGTGATGCCAGGATGTGACGCCACACAGGCCATGGCATCGCTAAACAGCGCATAAGAGAGCAGTGCTGGAAGGGCACAAATATTACAAAATCCGCACATTGTACCCCAGGGAAAAGGATCCATTGCAACTCTCCCAAAGGTTAAAGGAGAGTGTGTGAGAGAATGTGTATGTGTCCATTAGTGAGTGTGTTTTTGTCAGTAAATATGTGTGTGTGTCAAATCAGTTTGTGTGTGTCTGTCAATGAGTGTGTGTTTCAAATCTCATTAGTGAGAATGGGTGTCAGTGAATGTGTGCGTGCCAGTAAGTGTAGGATTGTGTGCCAGTGAGTGTGTCAGTGAGTGAGTGTGTGTCAAACTGAAAACAAAAATACAGTATGCAAATCCAACCTGCAGCATCGCTTTTATTAAACCAACATATCGGAATAACGTTCTGTACAGCATGAAAGATGCATGAAGCTTTTTCTTGGAATATATTTGAAGAAGACAGAATTTAAATGTAATCTGAAAGTTTGCTTGTCATTGAGCATTGAGATAATAATTTAAAGCAAATATTCCACATCATTTGACATAGAGGAAAAAGAGAACTACTTATAGACCTCGTGGGAGTTAGCAGGATGGCTAACTGTTGTTGTTGTTGAATCATCAGTTCCCCTACATAAATATTGCCGAGTTTGTCAGATGTAGAGCAATAATTTGTGCAGAACTGTCACTAAATTCCACTCACCTCCAACCATGGGTTAGCAAACTGCGTACGGGCATATCGAGTGAGCATGTGGATTATCACGACTTGGCCCCACTCCTCCACATCCATCAGCAAGTTGCAGAGCTTCCGGAAGTTCTTGTGGATTAAATCAATTCTGTCTGGGCACACTACTTCAAAGGCCATCACAACACTTCCCGCTACAAGCTAGACAGAAAAGAGAAAGCACACAGAGCAGCATTAGGATTGTAAATTGACCATGAGGCTGGAACTGACCTTCCCAAATTCATTATGGAGATAATTAAAAATACAATTTAATACATATATAGCCACCTTTGGCTGGATTCCTAAATTCTAAAATAATGCCATTTCCGTGTTCTGGAGTCTTCTGGCTCGTTATATGATCTTCAGAATCTCTTAATTGTAATATCTTCATTCTGGATACTCCAGAATTTGTCAGCTAAGACATGCATGCATTTTGTATATCTACAAACAGCCTACAAAAGATGCAGATCTCGTCTGCAGCCTTTGCAAGCCTTCCCATTGTAACCCCACCCAGACTTTCTGTGGCTGTCCAATCACAAACTTCCCAATGCAGCTCAATGAGAAGTCTGTGCAAGGGAGGTGCTCTGTGCAATTGCAGCCTCTTGAGTTTAGTTCAACTGAGCTAAACTACCAGGAACAGGAGAAGTTGGCGGATTTAAAAAAAAATTAAAAAAAAATATCCAATTCAGCTTTTTGGGCTAAAATTTGAGATTCAGTTTGACATTTCCGAGCAATTAACACTTTAGCGAATAACCCGCATAGTGTTATATTATAATCTGCAAGCAGTAGTTGCTTATAAGGACTGTCTTAAAATACATATTGCCTTAGTACACAGTCTCAGAAAACTCTCCTCTTTAATTCCAGTGGACATCTGTGCAATCACAGGCTATCCACACGAGACACTGCCAAAGCCAAACATAAGCAAAGTCAATATGTATCTGTGCCCTTTGATGCACAATACGATAAAAGATTCCCCAGGAAAACGAATGTAACATTTGATGATTGCACATAGGATTACGTGTAAGTACCTCCAATTTCCCAAATGACTTTAAATCGTAATTGAATGAAAACACAATTTATTGAATTTCCTTTCTGGAAAATGTTATTTGCACAGATATTAATATTTTTAGAGCTTTTTTTCCCATCTCGTATTTGGCCAACATTTGGTTTATTAATATGCACCCAACATTACAATCAAAGAAAACTGCTCGGAATATAGACTTGCTATTATGCTAAGCAAGCTGCTGGTCCGTTGGGGATTTTATGAATTACCAATCAGTATAAGCGTGAAGTTGCATTTATTGACTCCAACCCTGTCAACATAGTGGAGCCTGCTGGTCCCAGCATGAAGACAACTCATTCTACAAACCAAGGAATTGATTATTTGTAAGAACTAAATAAAATACATTGGACGTCTTAAGATAATTCGCTTTTCTGTCATATGCACGACAGCAAAGAAAAAAACAAAACAAAAAAACAAAGCATAAAAATGGTAAAAGTTACTTCAGAAAACAAAAACATTAAGGATAATCCCTATCGACACATAAATCAGATAGCAAAAGTTGTCAAGACTAGAAATTAATAACATGTTTATGCATTGATTACAGAGCCAAAGTCTCTGAAACAGGCTGCCCCTTCTACATCGCAATCAGTTTGAGTGGATGAAAAGGCAAGCTATACATTTATAGACAAATAACCGCTCAAAAAGAAATTCATTCTGGTTTATTTGTAGATCCTTAAAAGACAGGAGATACTCAGAGGGTAAGAGCTACACTTTCATGAAGGGTAATAATACAACCATGAATTTCAGTGCCATAAAAGCTCAACTTGGCTCAGTAATCCATATTTCAACATATAGTTTGATTTGCGGATGTCGTGTAAAATCAGTATGTTTCCATTGTAAAACTGCAGCTTTGCTGGAGGCCCGATTATCACAGCCTACAGAAGAAAGGTCTTGTGACACGTTCTTACAGAGCTGCACACAAGTATGTGGCTTGACTGAAGAGCACTAACTCTATAGTTACATGAAATGTCAGTGCACAGTGGTTGAGATGTAATACGGAACACTAAGGTGGATGGTTAAATCAAGTTATTACAAAGGAATGGCTACTAGTCTGGGTGCAGTGAATATGACTTGAGTGGCCAGTGGGTGCAAAATTCACAATTAATTACAATTACTTATATAGCGCCAACATATTACACAACACTGTACAATAGGTCAAGCAAGACAAACAATGAGTTCTAATAAGGAATCACACTGGATGTAGAGCTGTAAACCAGATTCAGATTTAAGCCAAAACAATAGTAACTTGTACAGATCTTATGAGTCCTGTATGCAGTTCCACTTACTCCTCTACGCAGGTTAGAAGTCAGAATATGAGCCTGACTGCACTGCAACTACAAAAAAGCAAATCCCTAATTTAAAGCTTGAAAGTCTTCAAAGTCGGAGTATATTCAGCAGCCTGCGCTCGTCTTGCTCGGCACTCTGCAATACATTTTGGATTGTAAATCCCATTACTCTCAGAAACCATATGGCCAGCCATTGATAAATGGTGAAACGTACCCAGCTCTTTCTTAATCTAACGGTGTAAGGACAGGTTTATTTGGAGTGCTAATATCGTTTTAAGGAATAAATATATAATTCATCATAAAGATATACTATATATTGTATTGCCTTTACTGAAGTTATAGGTCTGCTCTCCAGTTTGGTCATGGCCACGATGTCCCAGATTTGTGAGTGTTATACTATCCGTCCCCCATTACCACCTCCAGTGGACCTGTTTTGGAGGCACTGTAACATTTGTTTCTTCACTTTTACTGTACATGCTATGGAGGAGAGCAGGAGAACAACCAGCAGGAAGGGTCTCCTGCCACACTGGTCTGGGAATCATCTGTAGACACACAGAATTGTCAAGCAAGGGGACTAGTTTTTCAATTTAGACTTTCTTTGTATTTTCAATGCAGTGTAACCTTTCATGAGTCAAGCACTCAAATTAGACTGTAAAACTCTATAAACATAGAAAGTTAAAAGCAAAAAATGGAAAAAGATGAGAAATCTACAGCAGCAAATACGAGTCAGGATTTAGATTAGTATGTAAATTCTATTTCCGTCTCTCTAATTTGAAAACCTGTTCGGGGCTCTACACAAATCAACATTTTGACGTTCAATTTTTTCATTTATTTGAAATATAATAAAGTACTCAATTCTTTCCTAGTAATACAACGCACGCAAACAAAAATCTATTTCATATTAGAACTCTCTTATTCCCAATGATAAGAAACTTCACTTACTCTAGGTTATTATAAATTAATTTGGCTGCCAACTGTTAAATGCAGCAGCCAGCCCATTAGCACATTACACTAAGGGGAAAAAAAAAAAACATTCAAAACCTGAACCTTTAAATCGTTTAAATAAATATAATATATAATAATGTTAATGGTGATCCGGCGGTCTTTGGGCAACTTGTCCCTGCTACGTTTAAAACAAATATTCAAAGTAATAAGGAATAGATGAACATCCCCGTTTATTAAATGTTCAATACAGCAGAAAACTGCCTTGAATTAAAACAAAATGACTCACCAGGAATTTCAAAGCAAAAAATATCTCTTTGTAAAAAACAGTCAGTTAATTTCCATCTGGCCGCGTTAACAGCAGCATTTTGTAGAAGTGGAAAAAGAAGAAAATAATATATATATGCAATATAAAAATAAATCACTCCAACAAAACGGCCAATGAGCTCATCAAATTCAAATCCAGCCTTTCCATTTATGTATTTTATATATTAAAGAAATAAACACGGTTCATTTGTCTTGTAACAGTTGCCATGTTTTTCTGTGCTGTTGCTATGAACTTGAGCTATTAGCTACACTCCAAGGTAAACTACACGAACCATCAACAAAAGTGACACTCAATCTAAGGAGTTCATATTTTGTCCAGATTATCTATGGTAGTTGACAAGCTGGTAATGAAAAAAATCACACTAAGCAAATGGATCTCTAATAACAATAAATTCTCTCTAAAAATATGAGGGGTACAAAAATGCTTCCTTGCATCAATTTTGTCATGAATTCTAATTAATGCCGGGGGGGGGGGGGGGAGGGGGCTCGGAGGCTGCTGGGCCATCGCATGTAGTGCATTGCTTTGTGATTGATGGGATGCTGGAACCTGCCCTCATCATACAGCCCAAATGATATTCCCCTTCTTATTTCAATTTTCGAGGGACATGGAAGATGGCAGAGATCGGTCATTTATCTTCTAATCGCAGCATAATAGATCTATCACTATAAACCATCTGCACAAATAGTTATTTTTCCATAACAGTGAAAGCTCTTACCAACCTTAAATCAATAACTTCTGAAAGAGCAGTTTTTCCCGTGTGTCGGGCTCTGCAGAGAACATGATAACTTACTAAAAAATATTTAACATGGTTAAGAAAGGAGGGATGGTTCTGCTTGCTGTGGATAGTATAGCTGGGAGCTGTTAAAGAATGAGGAATCCCTGGAGCCCAGTAAATACACGCTATCCGGGTAGTTACCGCGTGTAGGGACCGAGAAGACGTGACATGAAGCATGTAAGGAAGTACTACGACTACATGCTAGAACACGTTTATCCATTTGTCAATATGTGTATGAGTTTGAGTGTGTGTATGGATATATATATATATATATATACACACACACACACACACACACACTTCTGTGTCTGTGTTTATATGTCAGTGTGTGTATCTGTGTTATGGTGTGTGCATGTATCAATGTTTGTGTGTGTCAGGGTGCATGTGTGTATATGTCGGTGTACGTGTACGTGTGTGTGTGTGTGTCAAAGCAGTCAAACACCAGTACAACACACTCCTGCATTCAAACCCAAAAAATATATAAACAAACATCCCTTCACTCAAACACAAATACTTCACACAAATGTACATCTGCATTTAAAAGTGAACATTCAGACTCAGACACACCCCTGCAATCAAACGCAAACATTACATACAAACACACCCCTGTATTAAAACACAAAAACTATATACAAGCAGCCTTTCAAACACCAACACTGCCGTAGCGCTGTACAGATTTACAACCTAGAAATTTTTACTTGAGTTGTCGTGGAAAAAATACTGAAATATTAAGGGTGCCTTGAACCTTAAAGGTTTGGGAACCTCTGGGCTAGACCATTTAACATTATAGATGACCGAGTCTAGAAATGCAGTGTCAGTTCTGTGAAATGTGCAGTAATAGGGAGCGGACATGCCCACAGCTATTCCTTCACAAATATTTGCATGCCACTTGTGATCCATTGTGGACATAAACACAAACTACGATTATTTAGCTACCAGATCAAAGAAGAGATGGAACTGTCCCTGTAACTGTCTCTGAACTGAATCTCCAGTCATACTGATGTAGAATTATTAAAAATCTTTATTGAACCTGTATTGAATTATTGTACTAACTCAATTTTTAACCCTCACACTGTGACAGACCCTCCATTTTGTCCACATTACCTGACAGATCCTCCATTTTAAACTACATTACATGACAGAATTTCCCAGCAACATTTAATACAATGAACAGAGACTGTATTTTCTATAAAGACATGACTAACCCCGGAATTGCTGAATCTCCTGTAATTTGCAACATAGTATAATCTGAAGGCCATGAGAACACTGTACTAATGAAATGTTCTATTCATAAAAGAACCTTGCACCTGACCACGAGACTGACATCACTAACTACGTAAAATGACGCCCAAGCCCCCCTTTCCACCGAGTAAACCTCATGCTGGGAAAGATGGCGCTTGAGCCATCCGTCCACACCCGTGTCCAGAACAATACCACCTCTCGGTGGGAGGACACCTAGCTAACCACTTAGTTTTTGAGCCAATTAATCATATTGATGGGTGGACACTGACAGACACTTAACAATTAATCCAATTAATGATGTTTATTTACTGATATCTCGATAATCAATGATGATGCAAAATTCCCCTTAAAAGGGCCTGCGAGCCCGCTCTTGACTCACTTGCCAATAAATTTCCTCGAAGTTATTTTAACCTGAACTCCGTGTGTCAGTCTGAATTACTTCTGCGTATACGCAATATAATTATCTCAAATTTGGACAGGAACAGATAGACATTTAAACATCTTTGTTTATTTCTAAATTACACTATAACAATACGATGTGCTACATGTGCCTGCATTTCATCCGTCTTTCTTTACATGTACTGGAATGCTTTGCTTTTAAAAAAAAAAAAAACAGGAAAAAGAGTCAGGTGAGGCACATGTTGCCTCCTCAATCAGATGTCCAGTAAACACTTTGTGAGTTGTGTGTGAAATGGAATCCTGAGGAACGTTTTAGGAGTGGAACAATCATAACTCTAGCAGTCATCAACATCAGTATATCCAGTAATTGAGATATAGAAATAGATTGAGATATATATATATATGGTGGGGAAAAAATGTGATTGAAAACCCCTTCCACCTGAAGTCTGTGGATAGTTAATGTTAAACAAAAACCTGCACACCAGTCAAGCCATAAGACTTGCTTTTCCCACAGAAATCACAAGTTTGTAGTGATGTTACTACCGCAAAGGATTCTGGGTGGGCACATGCAAATTAGTTTAACAAAGAATATACAGTATATCTATTAATATTAATATTATTATTATTGGTATTCATATAGCGCCAGCTTATTCCACAGCGCTTTACAATAAGAGGGGAATTTACCAAATGAGACAATAATAAAATGTAACAGGAACAATAGGTAGCTGAGGACCTGCTCAAACAAACTTACAGTCTAGAAGAGGTGGGGTATAAAAACACAATAGGAAGGGTATTGAGGAAGACAGAAAATAGACATGGTGGGAAAGTAGCAGAACTGGAGGTGAGAGTGGAGTTTGGCCCTTTAGGAGAGAGCAAGAGGAAGGTTTGAGAGAGAGAAGTTACTCTTGGAGGCCATAAGTAATCCTGAAAAGATGTGGTTTGAGGGACTTCTTAAAGGATTGAAGATTAGGGGAGAGTCTGACAGGAGTAGGCAGGCTGTTCCAAAGGAAAGGAGCCGCCCGTGAGAAGTCATGCAGGCGTGAATTTGCAGTAGGGGTACGAGAAGCAGACAGAAGAAGGTCGCCAGTAGGACGGAGAGACTGAGTGGGCATACCTATGAATCAGTGAAGAAATGTAAGAGGGGCTAGAGTTGGTTAGAGCTTTATAGGTAAGGGTTAGTACTTTAAATTGAAACCTGTCGGGTACAGGAAGCCAGTGTAAGGATCGACAGAGGGGAAAGGTGTGAGAGGAGCGACAGGAGAGAAATCAGCCTGGCAGTAGCATTCATCACAGATTGTAGGGGGACAGTACGGCTTCTGGGGAGACCAATTAGGAGAGAATTACAGTAATCCATGTGAGAGATTACTAGAGCATGAACAAGCTCGATGGCAGCATCTTGCGTAAGAAAGGAGCATATGCGGGCAATGTTTTTAAGCTGGAATCGTTTTAGCTACAGACTGGACATGAGGTGAGGCCAGGATCAAAAATGTCACACAGACAGCGTGCTTGAAATTATGGGGTGAGGCAGGTACTGTCAACTTACAGGGAGAGTGGAGGAGGAGGATCAGTGTTATGAGGAGAAAAAAATAAGAAACTCAGTTTTAGAGAGATTGAGTTTCAGAAAGCAGGAGGACATCCAACCAGAGATAGAAAAAAAGGCAATTGCTGACACGTTGTAGGACAGCAGGGGAGAGGTATATCTGGGTGTCGTTGGCATACAGGTGGTAGTGGAATACATATGAATTAATGAGTTTCCAAGAGAGGCAGTATAAAGAAAAAACAGAAGGGTACCAAGAACTGAACCTTGAGGGACTCCGACTGAAACAGGATGAGGAGAGGAGGTGTCATTGGAAAAAGACACTAAAGGAGCGTTGGGAGAGATTGGAGGAGAACCACGAGAGGGATGTGTCACAGAGACCAAGAGATTGAATAGTTATGAGAATATAAATATATATATATATATATATATATATATATATATATATATATATATATATATATATATATATATATATAATTAGAAAAAGGGTGCACTCACAGGTCTTTCCATAAATTCAATGGTGTTTCTTGGAACAAAGTCTCAAAAATAACCGATCGACGTATCGACCCGTTCGGGTCTTCCTCAAGACGTCAAAACGTCGTTCAGTTATTTTTATGACTTTATGTTCCAAGAAACACCATTGAATTTATGGAAAGACCTGTTAGTGCACCCTTTTTCTAATTTGCTATATATTTCAACGTGGGACCAAGGCACTGTATTTGGAAATTATGGACTAAAGGGTGAGTGCCAAGCTACTTGTGTGTGTGTATATATACATATACACACACACACACGTGCTCAAAAGTGAAATTTTGGCATTGATTTTG
Source organism: Pelobates fuscus (assembly GCF_036172605.1). NCBI lineage: Eukaryota > Metazoa > Chordata > Amphibia > Anura > Pelobatidae > Pelobates > Pelobates fuscus. Next base: position 14,296,440 of record NC_086321.1, on the reverse strand, counting down.
AAAATATGACTGATCAAGCAAGAAAATGTCCTTTATTGAAGTATAGTGATCATATTTATTATCACTTAGTTGTTTGGCTCATATTTAAATCATAACAGAAATTACCCTAATGGCCCAGATACAAAGTTTACATACCCGTAATGTTTGGCCTTGTTACAGACACAAGGTGACACACACAGGTTAAAATGGCAATTAAAGATGAATTTCCCACACCTGTGGCTTTTTAAATTACAATCAGTGTCTGTGTATAAATAGTCAATGAGTTTGTTAGCTCTCACGTGGATGCACTGAGCAGGCTAGATACTGAGCCATGGGGAGCAGAAAAGAACTGTCAAAGGACCTGCATAACAAGGTAATGGAATGTTATAAAGATTGAAAAGGATATAAAAATATATCCAATTACTTGAAAATGCTATTCAGTGCTGTTCAATCACTTATTAAGAAGTGGAAAATTCGGGGATCTCTTGGTATCACGCCAAGGTCAGGCAGATCAAGAAAAAAAATCAGCCACAACTGCCAGAAGAATTGTCCAGGATAGAAAGAAAAACCCACAGGTGACCTCAGGAGAAATACAGGCTGCTCTGGAAAAAGATGGTATGGTTGTTTCAAGGAGCACAATAGGATAATACTTGAACAAAAATGAGCTGCATGGTCGAATTGCCAGACAGAAGCCTTTACTGCGCCAATGGCAAAAAAAGCCCGGTGACAATATTCCCGACAACACCTTGACATGCCTCACAGCTTCTGGCACACTGTAATTTGGAGTGACGAGATCAAAATAGAGCTTTATGGTCACAACCATAAGCGCTATGTTTGGAGATGGGTCAACAAGGCCTATAATGAAAAGAATACCATCCCCACTGTGAAACATGGTGGTGGCTCACTGATGTTTTGGGGTGTGTGAGCTCTAAAGACACAGGGAATCTTGAAAATTGATGGCAAGATGAATGCTGCATGTTATCTGAAAATACTGGCAGACAATTAGCATTCCTCTGCACGAAGGGAGATTACAACACATGCGCACAATGCCCCAGTGCTTCTATAGGACACTGGATTTCACAGATATTAGGCTAATCTCATATTGCTCAGCAAGCACACCAATGCTATCAACATGTTCTGCAGGTAATTATGGTACACGTTATCACAATTGATAATTCCTGGCGTTTTGTGTATCCATCGTGTAACCATTTCATACATTGGTATATGCATTATTAATTTTAGGGAGACAGAATTACTGCCAAAATGTTGGTACTCTATCCCCTGTGCTCTTCCCGACTTCTCACAGAAAAGCCTGTCACTTGCTTCAATAAATTATTTTTATTTCATTCCATCTCCAGATTAGCCATCCTGAGTCACTCAACATGTCCGGATGTCCTAAAAATAGTGTGCTTTAACACCATTAGGACAGCATGGAGCATCCCGTAGTCAAACTGCTCCATTCTGTGCCATTTCTGTATATGCAGCCCTAACCCCACCTCCCCTGACTGACTCACAGAGCCCGCACGAAAACAAAATGGTTTCACTTTCAGTTGTGTGTAAACTTTAATCACACACAGGAGGCTGCTGCAGACTATTAAAAGAGCAGGAGTAAAACATTCTAAATTAAACAGACTGTACAATAAAGGAAGTTTAAACATTAGATCTCTCTATACAGGAAGTGTTTAGGGAGGTGTGACTAAGGCTGCATTAACACAGTGATTTAAGACATAATTGGCAGAGAATTGAGCAGTGAGACTGCCGGGGCACGATCTACACATCAAAACGACTTCATTAAGGTAAGGTTGTTTTCGTGCCTATGGTATCCATTTAACGATTTAATTACCCAACAAGATATTGTTTAAACGCATTAGAAAATATTTACATTTTGTAACCTAGACATTCCCTTTCAGTCATACAAGTTAAAGAAAAGCAGTAACTTCTATGACCCAAAATTCAAAGGAGTATTGCTAAAACTATTAAGTACTGTTTAGAACTTGCCATACGGATATACTGATGTGCTTTACAATATAAACTGGCATAAAAGTACTGAGGGACCTTTGGACATAAACTAACCAGGTGCTGCTCCTAAATAAACAAATATAAAAAAATTACTTACCGTACTTTTGTCTTTAAGAAGTTTTTCAATGACTTCAATAAGCAGATCTTTCTGATCAGGATCCAAACTATGAACAGAATTAAAACACTAAATACGTTGAAAAATGTCCTAGTTAGGAGGTTATAGCTATTAAACATATATGTGTGACAACCTAATACCATATCAAAATCAAACTGTAAACATTGCACATAACATGGGAACATTTCAAAACCAGCAGATAAATAAAATAACAAAACCAAACCATGGGAAAATCATAGGTCGTATTATTGTACGCTTTCACTCTTACATTATGTATTGGGAGATATACATTTTATTTACTATTTTGTATATATATACACACACACACACACACACACACACGTTTATCTTCACAGATTATTATTTTTTTGTGGTTATTTTGTTGTTGTTTTTTGCCATACCACTTGATTTACTGCACATTGTGCAATAAGATGTTGGTCATTTCCGGTTTTTACCCACAAAAAAAAAACAATCATCAAACTGAAATAAATGGAACTAGAATGGGGACCTAGTGGAGCCTCTTTATCTTTTTATCATATTTCTGCAACATGTTTGATGTTTACATCTTCCTAATGTAATAAAAATGGGGTTTCTTTTCCATCTCTGCGGATGCCTTAAGATTTGTTTTGGATTCCTGATGTTTGCCATTCTATTGTTTAGTAAGCAAATCACTTGATTTAATCTGCGTTACTCAATGGTTTCCATACTGGAAAGTTCCCCATACCAAGGGCCTGTAGAATAGTCTAATTTAGTATAAAACAAGGTTTCTCTCTCGCTAGGTTTATAGGTGCACACACTCCTCTACACCCCCCTTGTGCACACAACTGCTATACATGTAACACATATGGGGTAAAAACAAACTGTATTGAGAAAGCTGGCTAAGCATGATGAGAGTAGTCCTACACACCACAATGTATTTTCTATTAAACTTATTAGATTATACACATTACACTCGGAGTAGATACAAGCTATGGGAGAATAAGCAGAGATAAACTGGCCCAGGCCTGTATAAAGGAGCAGACAGTCAGAGAAACAGAGAGACAGACCAAGACACAGTGTGAGAATGGTACATATTAATCTAAGCCTTTTGAATGGCAGCAATGAAATGGTTAATCCTTTTGCTGCACTTTTCATTGCTAGTCAGGCGTGGGAACACACCTTTAACATCAAAACACACGCTGTAGTTCGGATCTAGGATCCTCCCATTTGTTTGTTGATGGAGATACGTTTGCACTATCTGTAGGTAATGAAACAGCCCATCCCTGCCATAATTGTCCTTGGAAAGCAGGAGAACGGAGTGCTTTTTGTTATACATGCTAGGACAGTCACATCGTGTTCTCACAATAGGGACACCTTTAGCCTTTGATATATGAGACAGGTACTTTTATCCTCACTTGGAGATGGCTCAAGACATGTGGTATAATTGGTTTCAGGTTAGTGCAGCCCAGTCAGAGCAGAGACACCTTTACCTGTACAGTTTCTGGATAGCATGCGCTGCGGTTTTTCTCACATACGGAGACAGGTCGGCCGATGCTTCCTTAATAGCCAGCATCATTATGGGAACGATAATTGGCACCCTAATGCTCGATAAAACTCTCAGTGCGCTTGCACGAATCAGCTGGTTAGGATCCTAAAAAAGGAGCGTTAAATAGATGGAATAAAAACAGCAAATTAGCCGCACAGGAGACAACAATTTCAAAGGCACAAGAAAAGCAACATTTTGGTGATTTATAGATTTAAACAAAAATTATATACTGGGACAAAAGCTAAATAAAAGAAACACAAGGGAAAAATACAACACTGCAAAATATTCTTGTGTTACAGCAGCGGAGTAAATGCAGGAGAAGTATCGAATACAATACACATTTATCCCATTACGTGTGGGAAAACGTCTGTCCTTACTGCAACCTCTCCCGTAAAGTGCAGCGTACACACTTTGCAAATAAAACACACATCCCTTTCTGCTCTTCCTCCCTACTCATCATCCCAAAATAAACTTGCTCCTCAAATCCAAACTCCCCACCTCTCGCAAAATTCTTAGATTCACAAAGGACTTCCCGAATTCTCCTGTTACCAGACCCTCTATTTCAGCTCGCCTAATGTAGTTATCCATTCCAATCATCCCCTGCTCAGCACCAGCATTTCCCTGACCCCTGCTAGGAATTCTGCCCACCCAGTGTGATTTCACTACATGCTAAGGATTTATACGCTTTAATATGCACATTACATACGTCGTTTGACTTTACTACATATCTAAGGTGCTTTCGATAAGGGTGCTATATACAAAACGTTAAAAATTTTACAAGCCTGGCATTAAAGTTACTAGTTAAGCCTAGAAGTAATTCCCAACTGCAAACCACCACTTGTAACAGAACGATTTAGACTGGACTGGGCTGCAGCACACACAACAGCCCTATACCTAACACAGCATCTGCCAACCACATTGCATGTGGGTATCGGCCAGGAGATGCAGGATGCCTTGCAGAGGGTCTGTGGGTTTGAAATCTGTGGACTTTGCACCTAAATCAATGACATGGCTGCTAATGCAAAATTATTATTATTATTATTATTTTTTTAAATGGAAATTACTTGTCAGCTGTTCATTTACAAGCACACTGTACAGATAAAATCTTGGAGGACCCTATTTAAATGTCAGCAGAAGTTAGTGGACTGAGTACATTAGGTTCATTGGGATTAAACGGATTTATATTCTATTGAAATATCCCTACAGATCTACATGTATGTGCAGCTGAGAGGAACTCACATGTGATCTCTTCCCCTAAGATCTGTCAGTCAGCCTGGGGACATGCATGCTAGAAGTTTTAGTCCGGTTATACCCGATTATAGATTCCTATACTCTCTGCATGCATGTAAGCTACCAGTTAAATAGTAATAAAGATAGAAAAATAAGGTCAGTATTTAGTTGCCCGCTGTATTGTTTCACCTTCACAGTGCTTGTAAGTTACACAGCCCAGACTTGCTTGTTCTCAGAGTCTAACCCCACAAATATCGGCTTCTATAATCTGCTGCCTTCAACCTGTCCATGGAACATCGCAGAGCTGAATTTACACTTGGCAATGGCTAGTATTCAGTATTTCAGCAGTTGTATATGGAAGAAAAGTAAAATATGTATTTATACCCCATGCATAGAAACATTTGAGCGTTCCCACATTATTTGTATGCTTAGGAAAGCTTCAGCCTGCATTTTGTCATTCCCTTTTTCTGTGTCTGCCTGAAGATTTCCAATGAACGAGAGCCTTGGCAAATTAACAGGTAAAGCATCTTTACAGGGACGACTAAGGAATATAAACCGGAATACAGGGCTATTTAAATAGAATTGGTGGAGAAGAGCCATCTATCGCTATTTAGTAACATTTGTGTCCTTTCTTTTAGATTGGCTGAAATCAGGATCTCAACTCTTCCATAATTATACTGGTATTGTCAGAAGAGCAGGCTTTAACTTGAGTTAAAGATAGTTTCAAAAACTAAACAAAGTATCCATCAGGTACCAACGGCTTAAGGGTGATATAGTCCCGGGAGCAGTGCAGGGGGTTCTGACCAATGAACATATCGTAGGAACAAACTCGGCTGTGGATTTAGAGTAGGTCTTACTGGATGCAGATCAACAATGGACAATTATTGACCTGCTCTCAGTGGGTACAGTTTCACAGCCCTAATTATGAGTGCTTAGAAATATAATGTATGGATAGGGCATTCAAGATTTCAATGTATCCATACAGTATACAATCAAATCTGGCCACCCTACTGAAATAGTAAGGTCAGGTTTTGTTTCTAGGCATCCTTTTGAAGGACTATGTAAAAATCGTTCAAGCAGTGATTCTAACAATGTTAATCAGTATGACACTTCTTCAGGACTGTGTGACGATACGCCGATAGGAATAAACTCTCAGAGGCAATCAGGACATTTAGTCGTGTGTATATACGACATTCGCTCTCCTTCATTTTAAACAAGAAGAGAAAAAGCCAAACTTACTTTTAAACCACGTTGAAAAGTAGCAATAGATAAGAGAGCCAGGTCCTGTTGTTCCTCCGCATAGCGTACGAGGTACACGTAAACCAATTTCTTTATCTGCAAACACATACGAGAGAACGAAAAGAAGATTAAATTAGCCTGAACAGATAAAAAAAAAAAGATGTGCAGAAACCTGGAACGCAACCTACATCTTAAACAACGGCAGGAAAGAAAATTGTTTATTTGTTGAATGGCATGAAGGGGAAAACAGACAGCTACATCTATACAAAAGAGGGGATTGTTTCTTAATGCTCTGTGTGCACATCGTGTCAACACGACACATTGTCAAACTTGTTGCTTAACGAAATAAAATTATATACGCTCATTCTCCAGAGAAGCGCTTCTGTGGCTGCTGGGGCAAAAGACATAACAATATTAAATCGCAGAAGGTTGCAAAATACAACACTTGTCCTTGTTCTGCTTTAGTTTAGAGCCAATCAATAGTGACCACACGAGGCCTGTGCACTGAATGACGGCAGGTTGCCGAGAATGGCTTCTTTCCTTGAAACTACTCTGTGGCCAGATATGGGAGTGCTCGGAGATGCGTGACTGCATCCCTCTCTCTGCACTTATTCTCATTCAGTCTTACTACATGCCTGGCTGTGAAACTAATCATAGCGGGCCACATTAGTCTGAGGGAACACAGGAAGGTCTGTTTAATTAGTTTATCAATGCTGGAACATCAAACTTCATGACATATTGACTAAACCTTTGATTTTGGGCTGTACTTCCAGCACAGAGCAGGGTCACAGGCAGCATCCTTTGTCATATGGTAACATCTGGCAAACATCCCAACCAGAGCTGTGGCAAACAATGTGCTGGAGGGACTGGGGTTAAGCTGCAAAGTTTTAACTTTTCTATGCAGAGTTTTAGATCAACTTTACAACACCATCACAAAGAGACAGGGAAGGGGGGTGAGATTCCAAATGTACTAGAGGGGTATGAGATAATTAAATAATTGCCATCAGGGATTCCGTGAGAAGATACTGGAATACAAACAATACGATGTCATTCTTTTAATTAAATTAAGACACAGGAAGATACAGATCCCTTGCTAATCTGGCTCTGGGCACATGAACGGAGGCTCAGAATGTAGTGCTGCCATAATGTGCCTTTTTAGGCGTTAATAGCCTGCTAAAGGGCAAAGATCACCTCTCTGGAATTTACACCATTCAATAAAACATACACAGCTATTCAATAAACCAAAATGTTGGGATTCCAAAAGGAATTTCAAATTCTAGGGGAAAATAGCTGAATTCAGTTTTGGTTGTTTTGGCCCAGAAACAATTTACAGTTTAGTGAATACAGCTTTTTTTTTTTTATGAAATATTTAGCATAGTAGGTAATTAACTTCAGACAAAGCAAAGCCGGGGCCAACCTGCAAATGAGAAGGTGTTAGAGACATTGCTTCATGTCTCCTGTTTCCCTGTATGCTTTCTCTATACTGACTGGCAGGTGCAATATCAATAACTGACAGGGAGCTCAGATGGAGGTGCCCAGTCACAGGATAAAAAGATGTGGGTTCCCATTTAGCCTATTTTTCCACGTGTTACATCATTTTATTTGAAATGTTTTTTAAAGGTTTAGTAATCTAACATTTAGAAAAGGTACATTGTCTGGTCCCAAATAGCAGGGTCACCTAGCTGAAAGGGATTGGCAATGACGGGGCAGCTGCTGTCTGACCATAATCCGATGTATATATAGTTATTTATAGTATATGGGAAGTTACAACGCAACTTTACTAATATAACTGCTCACAGTATCTTAGACCATAGTAGCAATCACTGGCAGGTTCAGCAAGAGGACCGGCTGAGAAACAACAGTCATTTCTTAAATTATAGCAAACAGAATTTAGAATTCTTTGATTTTTATTGCATTTCTTTATACCTTACAAACGGTTGCCTGGAGTGGGCCTTTGATATGGGTATTCCATGTTACATTTCCTTTTCGCCTTTCTATATTCACAGCGTTTACAATGGGTGAAGTTTTTTTTTTTACCAAAGCTCACATTTTGGTGGTTTTCAGGGAGCAGACAGCTGTATTTCTGCTGGTTTGCCATTTTTCCCCCATTGTTTTCCCCCAGATTTACAATCTCTGTCATCCCTAAAACACACCCAGTTTCCTTACCTCCAGATTTTTGCTGGCCACGTTCTTCACGACAGCAGGAAACAGTTCAGAGGCATTTTTCCCACTTGAAATCATCTAAAAATAATCAAATAAATAAATAAACTTGAAGAAAAAAAAAACATTTTGCTTTTCAGATCTTAAAGGAACACTGCAGGGCAGGAACACAAACCTGTATTCCTGACCCTTTAGTGTTAAAACCACCATCTAGCACTTTCCTCCTTAAATATAGTAAAATCTTACTTGTATTCAAGTTTCCAGCTGCTAGCTTTGCCCCTGTCTGCCTCTGACCTCATCAGAAGTGGTGTTCTGAGCCAATCACAATGCTTCTCCATTGGCTGAGATTGTGAAGGAGGTATATCAGGGGCAGAGCCAGCACAAGTCAAACACAGCCCCGGCCAATCAGCATCTCCTCATAGATATACATTGAATCAATGCATCTCTATAAGGAAAGTTCAGTGTCTGCATGCAGAGGGAGGAGATACTGAATGTTTAAATGCATTTTAGGCAGCCATGACCAAGGAAGGATCTCTAACAGCCATCTGAGGAGTGGCCAGTGAAGTTATCACTAGGCTGTAATGTAAACACTGCATTTTCTCTGAAAAATGCCGAATCCCGTTTTTTTTTTAACCCCCCTCCCGCCTCCACTACATTCAATCGACCCCCTAGTCACCCCCAAATGTCCCTAAGCCCCACATTACCTATTTTTTATTCTTTATATTTTGCCCCGATCTTTATTCAGGGCCCCGCCATCTTTGTGTGGGTAGGTGAAGTCCCTGTGGGACACGTCATCTACCCACACTACACAGACTGTGAGATTCCCGCACATGCCCAGTGAAACACCTGGACATGCGAACGGGAATTTCACCTATTCATTCATTCATCAGACGAATGAATGAATAGAAAAAATCAGACGAACAAACTAACACTGCGTATCAGTGTTAGTTTGTTCGTTCAGTTTATTACAAGGAGGGAGCTACCGGCGTGCAGCTCCCTCCTTGTAATATGTAACTATAGAAGCGGCAGGGAGCTGTGCTCCCCACCACTTCCTAAGCCCCCCAGGTCCCCCCCTCACTCTATGGGGGTCAATATGACCCCCATAATAGCACAAGGGAGATTAAAATCTCCCCAATGCCCCTACTCGCTATACCGCGAGTAGGGGCATGTCCACTAAACAGTGAGCAGCCTGTGGCTGCTCACTGTAAAAAAAAAAAATTGTAATAAGGGGGGGGGACCTACTGTCCTCCCCCCTGGCCCCCACCCCTGCGCGGTGGGTGGGGGCCCTAATAAAACAATAAGGGGGGGACCTACTGTCCTCCCCCCCGGCCCCCACCCCTGAGCGGTGGGTGGGGGCCCTAATAAAACAATAAGGGGGGGACCTATTGTCCTCCCCCCGGCCCCCACCCCTGCGCGGTGGGTGGGGGCCCTAATAAAACAATAAGAGGGGGGGACCTATTGTCCTCCCCCCCCTGGCCCCCACCCCTGCGCGGTGGGTGGGGGCCCTAATAAAACAATAAGGGGGGGACCTACTGTCCTCCCCCCCGGCCCCCACCCCTGAGCGGTGGGTGGGGGCCCTAATAAAACAATAAGGGGGGGACCTATTGTCCTCCCCCCGGCCCCCACCCCTGCGCGGTGGGTGGGGGCCCTAATAAAACAATAAGGGGGGGACCTATTGTCCTCCCCCCCCTGGCCCCCACCCCTGCGCGGTGGGTGGGGGCCCTAATACAACAATAAGGGGGGGGGACCTATTGTCCTCCCCCCCGGCCCACACCCCTGCGCGGTGGGTGGGGGCCCTAATAAAACAATAAGGGGGGGGGACCTATTGTCCTCCCCCCCCGGCCCCCACCCCTGTGCGGTGGGTGCCCTAATAAAACAATATGGGGGGGGCCTACTGTCCTCCCTCCTGGCCCCCACCCCTGCGCGGTGGGTGGGGGCCCTAAATGAACCCCCCCCCATCAAGGTGACTAGGGGTCCCAAGCCCCTAGTCACCCCCCCACCCAAAACATTCTATCCCCTACCTACCCCCCTCACCCTAAAAATAGTGAGGGGGGAATAAAATAACTAACCTGTAAATAAAGAAATTAAACTTACCATTTGACGTCTTCTTTTTTCTAAATTCTTCTTTCTTCAGCCCCCAAAAAGGCCAAATAAAAATCCATCATACCCGTCGCACTTTAAAAAAAAAACAAAAAAAAAAAACGAGCGCAAACAAAAATTAATCCATGTTCACCCATGGAGGGCACGCCGCGTACTGAGCTCCGCAGGGCGGGTCAAGGCTTATAAAGCCTTGCCCCGCCCTGCAATTAGGCTTAGAACACGCTGATTGGTTGGTTTAAGCCAATCAGAGTGCTCTGTGTCATTTTACACAGCGTGGGAAAATTCTAAATAACTTTCCCACGCTGTGTAAAATGACAGATCACTGTGATTGGATGGTTTTCAAGCCATCCAATCACAGTGCTCTGTGTCATTTTACAAAATGGGAGGGGGCTACAAACATTGCAGCAGTAAATACATGACAGGACTATCACCTAAACATTGATAAGAGATACGGTCATTGTTGTAAACTCTGTTATCTGTTAAGATGAACCTGCCTCTACAGTTCCACTTACACTGATTAGACCGTTTGTGATGTGCTGCTCTTCCTATTGTAACTAACAGGAAACGTTTCTGACATTAAGTGCAACTGAAACTGAATGGCTTAGATAAGATGCCCATCAAACATGAAAAACGCAGGAACCATGGTTGATCCATAGTAAATTTTGCTTTCATATTTATCTAAAAACCTTGTCACCATTAATTAGCCCTGAGCAGGACGACACTTTAACTACCAGGCCAAGCAAGAGTCCGTCCCATATATTAAAAAAATAAAATGTGCCCAACGAGCACAACAAACTTGCAGCCCTCCTATCCTACAGCCAAATAACACACCCCAAATTGGCATCTAAAGCTATCAACTTTTTCTGCCCAATGAGAAATGTAAATTAAAATAACTAAAATACCTTGAGTAAAACATGTAAAAACCATCAAAGCTAGAAAGAAAAGAATTGGAGGGACATAGATTTCCTGCAGAGTAACTGGATTCTCGGCGGGGAGGCAGACTCTTACGCGGGGAGGCACAGCGCAGACTCTTACGCGGGGAGGCACAGCGCAGACTCTTACGCGGGGAGGCACAGCGCAGACTCTTACGCGGGGAGGCACAGCGCAGACTCTTACGCGGGGAGGCACAGCGCAGACTCTTACGCGGGGAGGCACAGCGCAGACTCTTACGCGGGGAGGCACAGCGCAGACTCTTACGCGGGGAGGCACAGCGCAGACTCTTACGCGGGGAGGCACAGCGCAGACTCTTACGCGGGGAGGCACAGCGCAGACTCTTACGCGGGGAGGCACAGCGCAGATTTTTACGCGGGGAGGCACAGCGCAGATTTTTACGCGGGGAGGCACAGCGCAGATTTTTACGCGGGGACCGGGAGGCACAGCGCAGATTCTTAGCGGTGTGTGATATAGCATTCAAAATGTAGGTTCCAGCAGCGTAAAATAGGATACAAGAGGTATATGAAAAAGCGTATTACATAGGCAAATTAATAACTTTTCTGACTGTTAATTGCTGTATGGAGTGCAATATGCTTAACAATACCCAGCTACTTTAGAGATTAAAAGGACCAAACGAACACGACACTATATTGCAAACACTGACACATGCATACACGTGTTTAAAGCTTCCTTCAGTAACGCAGCCTCTGATATCACATAAGATATTTATTTAAAGTGAAGCAAAGAATTAAGCTAAAATTACATGGAAGAAAAATTAGCGTGCTCCCAAAACGTCCAGATTTCACATAACATTTGTAGCTGCTGCAGGTAGGCATGGCCAAAATCCCATGCAAAAAAAAGAGACTACATATTTACTGAAGACATTACACATCAGCATGGGCTTATAACTACAGCGATGCCAAAGAACAGGACAGCATAATTCCCATAGATATAGGAGGGCCTTCCTTAAACAGTCCTATATAATAATATGCATGGATATGTACACAAAACATTGCAATCTATATAGGCTAGCAAAAATGTGCACAGTGGACTCCCAGATTATCACTGAGCCGGGTGATTTGTCGGATGTGAGCATGTGCTAGCACAGGGCACCACTCAGAGTACCTGTACTTCTTAACCAGAGTCTTAAATAGTATTTTACCTGTATATCTGATAGACTAAATTATCCCAACATTGTTACATTGCTTCAGTCACAAACAGACAAATATAATTAAATTTTTTTTTTCACCTTTGAAACAACTCAAAAGCAAAAGAAAGAGGAACATTTAATTTGAACAATGTAAGGGTATGTTAAGCAAAAATAAAAAAAAGTTCAAAGAAGTTCAACTCCTAAATATCTTAACTAGGCATCAAAACTTTGATTTCATTTTACTGCATTGGAGACCTGCAAGTCTCAGGTTATTGACGATCTTTCGATTCTGTTCTATTAAAAACAAAATAAAAACTCGATATAAAAAAAAACACTGATTTCGATGTGTCTCCCTTTTTATTTGCTAATAAAGTAATGAGAAATCTGCTCGTTATCACGTTCCGAGATGGCAGGGGGTAATGTCCTGCCGTTAATGCTCCTACTTTAGATACATCTTTCACAACCAATTTAAGCGAGCATCCCAATCAATTTCTAAACCCCTTCCGTGCCAGATTTATGAGACTTTGCTCCAGCTGAGAAGAATGAAACCTGGGGACTTGTTTTTATGTGATGCTTGTCGACTCACATCTAACAAAGGGGCTTCACAGCAAGGAATCCACAATTTTGATTTCAGCAAGAGGTTCAGTCATGCAAAATTATTTAGAAAGTATACTGGCACATTATCATGTCTCCTAAAATGTACAGATTAGCACACATAATGAAAAATAATCATAATAAAATACTGATCCGTACATCATGTGCCGGGCTCCGTGCAAGAAGTAGTCAATGCGAAACCCTACGAATACCCCACCCCGTACCCCTCAGATATATTTCAAAACAGATTGATTTGGAGAGAGATTGGAAATAAAGTCAAGGGAGGTGCACACATACACCACACATTCTCACCAAGCACTGGACAGACAACATCAATAGGTGTACAGCACATACATATAAATAATACGATTTGGAAAAGGAGCGATCATATACCTAAACCAGCACCATGGTGATGAGTCCAACATATAAATATCTACCCAAAAAATAATGTAATCGTTAGACACACATATACACAAACACTGCAAATCTCCTGTACAAGAATGCACACAGCAGAACTGGAAGAACATAAAGATGCAATTGCAGAACCCAGGTGTTGTGAGGATGAGCAGACTAGAATAGTGTTAATTGAGACATTTGAGAAAACTGGTCATTAAGTCACATGTGACAGTTCCTCAGGCTCCTTCAATAGCCATTTCTTAAACTATCCAAACTCGACGTTAGACATGCTGCAGCTCCTTTTTCAGGGTCTCATACTTAAAGGGACATGATGAGGGCTTCATTAATTCGATCTGTTCCGTCCTCAATAAATGAGTGACAGTCGCATTCAGGAGACTAACTGCCCATCTCTCTGTAATAAACACCTGCAGCAAAACCTACCGATATACGAGAGTTCTGTGTGCAATCAACAGACTCACATAAATATGGTGTATAAGAAATACAAATATATTGCAAATAGTGACTTGGATGGTGTGATCTTTTGGATCCTAGTTAATCATACAGTGTGCACACTTCCATAGAAGTTGCAAATGTGCAGAGAGAGTAGGATAATCAAATTAAAGTGTCTTTTTAGTCTGTTATTCCCTCAACAATTCAATAAAAATGGAGATGGGGCAAGTTTTGTATAGGTTGTTACAGAGTGTATTTCATTTAAAGGGAAACTCCAGTGCCAGGAAAACGATCCGTTTTCCTGGCACTGGAGGGTTCCTCTCCCTCCCACCCACCAATCCCCAGTTACTGAAGAGGTGAAAACTCCTTCAGTCACTTACCTGAGGCAGCGGTGATGTCCCTCGCCGCTCCTCCTCTGTATTGCGTCGGCCGGTGGGCGAGACTGATCCCGCCCACCGGCCGAGGAGACCTAATGTGCATGCGCATTATGTCTCCCCATAGGAAAGCATTGAAAAATCATTTCAATGCTTTCCTATGGGGAAATGAGAGACGCTGGAGGTCCTCACACGTCCAGCGACGCACTAGCACAGGTTTCCTGTGCTATGAAGGAGGAAGTGACCTCTACTGGCTGTCTAGTAGACAGCCACTAGAGGTGGAGTTAACCCTGCAAGGTAATTATTGCAGTTTATAGAAAACTGCAATAATTACACTTGCAGGGTTAGGAGTAGTGGGAGTTGTCACCCAGACCACTCCAATGGGCAGAAGTGGTCTGGGTGCCTGGAGTGTCTCTTTAAAGGGACACTATAGTCTCCAAAACCGTTGTAGTGTATTGATCATGCCCCTGCAGTCTAACTGCTCAATTCTCTGCCATTTAGGAGTGAAAACTATTTTATTTCTGTTTATGCAGCTCTAGTCACACCTTCCCTGGCTGTGACGGATACAGCCCGCATGAAAGCAAAATGGTTTCATTATCAATCAGATGTTAACATGCTTTAGAAGTTGTCGCCTGCTCTGTAAATTGAATCAAACACACGGGAGGCTCCTGTAAGATCTAGCAAGCTATAAACAATCATTTTTAATTTTGGGAAAATTTTATAATTAAACATAAGAGGGATATTGACTCAAAAGGTGCGCAGTGGACAGATGGGAGAACAAAATCTATATGATTAGCCTTACCCCGATAATCCTTTTCATTGCTTCCAATTTTGCATTGTCTTTGTTGCTTTCCAGCATTTGCTTTAAGTCTTCATTCCTAAACAAGTAATGAAAATCAATAACGATCTATAAAAGCAAAATAACAATTCGGCTAGATTGAATACAAATAATTAACGAAGGCAAAAAACACTTTGAATTCTAGTGATATATTTATTAACATAAGCCTCAATTTGATATTGTTCATTGGTTTAATATTTTCGGATAAACTTTTAAAATGACCAATTCTGAAAAATATTTTATTATTAACATAATTTTGTATTATTTGTGAAATATTTTTAGATTTCATAACATTTTATCCAAGAATATTAAATCATTTGAAAATCTTGTTAAAAATATTAAATCGTGGCCATATGCATCGGTTGCCCTTTTCCTCTCTTTCTGCCAAGTCTGTCACTCCTTGTGAAAACTAGTGAAGGATTCTCTTACTTAGAAATATGTGCACATGGCCTACGCTAGGCCTTAAACCAGCCATCCCCCACTGGTTTGGTCAATGACAGGTCATAGCATACATGTTTGACATACAGTGGACAATTCCAAACCTAAAACATTAACAGGAATACAGATCATTCTCCATTCAGCTGGTTCATTCCACCAGTTTTTAAGATCTCTACTTTCATGCCTGAAAATATGAACCATGTGATTTTTAATATCTTTCTTTTAAGGGACACCGAGTACTAATTACATTTCATCTCATTAAAGTGGTTATGGTGCCTGGAGTCCCTTGGCACTGTCCCTCCATTTAATGTTAAACAATTTTGAGCAGTTTAACAGTGAATGAATGTTCCTGGCTTCCCAGAGCTCTGTCCCCTCTGGAGATGTGGCTAACGTAGAGATTACACACTTCCTTCAAGTTGTACCAATTCATACCTGAAATAAGCAATGTGATTGGTTGAATCCGGTCAGCTGACACGGTCAGACAATTACAGCCGCCCTTTGCTGCTCAGGTAATGCTTCCTCATTAGCCCAAGCAGCGCAGAGAGGATGGAATGCGAGCTCTCACTAATCATTAAACCAATTTAACACTGAATGGTACAGCGTTACAGAATTTTCTGGCGCTATATAAATAATAAAAAATAATAATAATTTAGTTACAGTGCCTACAGTATCATTTTAACATAAGAGGTCCCTCCCACCTCCCCAATGTGTCCAAATAACAGAGTCTAGAAGGGAGAGATCTACTTAGTCTTTGCCAATGCCCCAAGCCTTTATGACTTATAAGAGACATAGCCCAGTAAACAACATATAGAGAGCCCAGTATAACTGCAAACATACATCATGCTGTCTATAACTGCTATTTCTATCTCTTCCAGAGTTCATATTTACATTATTTAACATGCAATAGAAAAACACTAATAGGGCTAAACTAAAATAAACAGATTATTAAAAAGTTAGAATGATACCATTACGTTATATCAAGGACATAATATCCCAGCTGTGCAGCTTCAGAACATCTGAAGCCAAATATTCTTCTTTTGGCGAAATTGGTTAATACTGCTCAGCCAATCCCAACCCTCCTATTGCATCCAGAGACAGATGTACGTTTCCCATAAACTGACCCATGCAGCCGAGAACGCATGTGCAAATATACTCCCGACACAAGTTTCTACTTATTCTTCAGACCGCTTCAAATTATTTATTTGATACTCACAGCTTTGCCATCGCTCACAGAGTACCTACAGGACAGCGGTAAGTCACTATTTTGGGCACAGAGAAACAGTCCTATATTAAACTAGTTCTGCTACAATGAACCAATATAACAACTTAGATACCAGAGAGGCTGCACTATACGAGTCCATTAAAGTCCCAAGTTAACATAGTGTGTTGTATTAATTACATTGTGTCCACCATACAGGATTGTTTGTTTATTTAATGCTACAAGGACACAAGTTAAAAACTTGGACAACACTTTGTACACCAAATTTTGCAAAAACTTCTCAAATTTAAGGTCAAAGTAGCGAATTAGAAGCATAGCTGGCTGGGACTTTATTTTAAAATCCGTCTACTGTGGCCTTAAATTTGAAATTGACTTTGAATTCTCACTTTAGTGAATAA
Organism: Pelobates fuscus; assembly: GCF_036172605.1. NCBI lineage: Eukaryota > Metazoa > Chordata > Amphibia > Anura > Pelobatidae > Pelobates > Pelobates fuscus. Next base: position 14,279,283 of record NC_086321.1, on the reverse strand, counting down.
GTCTCACCTCTCTCAGGGTACACTCTTACCATTTCTTTGGAGAGTCTGCCAGAGACCAGAGAACTGCAAGGACCAGCAGTACACTCTCTCTCTCTCCTATTTCTGTATATAGGGGCAAAACTTACTTTTCATTAGAATCCTAGCTTAGACAACTGAGCAGAATGGAAGTAGTAAATCTAAGGACTTTTATGTAAAAATGTTGGAAAACCGTCAGAAGTGGGAAGAAGCATTTTTTTTTTTTTTTTTTTTAATGGATCCCGGTTTGCCCTGGTAAAAAAACAAAAAAACAAAGCAAGAGGTCTTCGCTTTCCATTTCTTTACAACGCTGTGCTCAACATCAAACAAGACCGGACGCTAATTCAGTATATATTCATAGAATATATATTACCAACTGTCAATATTCATTGCTATGAAATGTGTCAAAAATTCAATTTATTTAAAAGTTATACATTAAACCAGCAGAATAATTTGGTAATTCTTCCAGTTAAAATGCTTCTGCCTTTTTGATTCTCAATATTTTATTCTACATCTTCTTAACAAATATATTTAAGAGAGGCACAGCGTGGGAAAAGCGTTATATTCTCAAGGGATCTTTCACAGATTTGGTAAAACAGACAAAGCTAATATAGACCGTGGTGTTGTTGAATCAACTTTAAAACATTTAAAATGCTTTGCAGTCATTAATGACAGGTCTGCATAATGGGTGAACGTGAAGAGAGTTCAACGAAATGAAAAAAAAATATTATTGCAATTAAAAGGGGAACATGGGAGGCGGAGCCAAGCTACTGATCGAGACGGACGCATGTCGGATGAGCTCCGACAATTACCGCCGCATTTTGGCAATATCTAACCCCTTACCTCCGCTGGCAAAACGGACCACGGGTGCTAACAGTGGTCATGGGCCGCAAGCTGAAGAAGCAAAAGCCCGATAAGCCCAAAGCGGGCATGAATATAGGAGATCTACTCCGGCAGGCCCACGGTTCAGGCAGGCCCAAGATGGCTGCCGAGATGGATGAGTACTCAGACTCCTCAGAGGACTCACTACTGGGGATGGGATCCGCCGTGGCCCCTCTCCCACCGCGGCCCCAGACAGCTCCAAAGACCACTGATTCAGCTCCGGTGACAAATGCCACCCTGAAGGAGCTACTACACAGCCTCCAGCTCACCCTGCAAGCCGACATGGCCTCACTCAGAGCAGACCTAACGGGCCTGGTAGGCCGCTTGGGGACGGTGGAGACGACAGCAGCTGAACATACCCAGACAATCACCACTCTCTCTGGTGCAGTCCAGACTCTCCAGGCACAACAAGCCACTTTGGAACAACGATTGGCTGTGATGGAAGACGGCAGGCGCCGAAACAACCTCAAGATACGTGGGGTCCCAGAGGCTATCCCAGACGCAGAACTCCCGCACCTGGTGAGAAGGCTGCTAGGGTCACTACTTACGCCCAAGCAGGCAAAAAGCGTTATGACTGACGGGATATTTCGCATACCAAAGCCTAAAAAAGCCCCCGAGACCGCATCCAGGGATCTGGTGATCAGATTCAGCAACGGCAGGGAGAAAGCAGCGGTACAGGCAGCAACTAAAGGGAATTCGCCACTCTCCTTTGAAAACATGGCGCTCACGTTTTATTCAGATTTATCTGGGGACACTCTGAAATGGAGGAAGACTCTCCAGCCACTTACCTCACTGCTGCGCACCCATGCTATCCCATATCGCTGGAGACCACAGCGGCTACTCCACATCCTGAAAGGAGACTCCGTGCACGCGGTCAGAGACATTAAGGAAGCAGCGGCCATGCTGGAAACCATCGGCCTCCCACGAGATGCGCTAGCCCAATCTGGCTCGAGCTATACCGCCACCGCGCTCATTTGGGACCCCTCTAGGGTTGCCCCGTTTGTCCCTCAGAGGGCTCGCTTGGATACCAATGCGGTGGTCACAACATGAGGCGAAGCAGGACTACCCAGGCTCCAAAGGGGCATCACCCACTAAGTACTTTATTTTTGTTTGTTTTTTGTTTTTGTTTTTTTTGCTAACCCATGGTTTGGGGTTCATGTGACACTCCTCTTTAATAAGTTAAATATCAGCTAAAATGTACATAGTTCATGTTGGCTCCTCAAAGCCACAGCCAATATAGCCTCCCATAAGCTAGACTAATTGCAGGACAGTAATAGGTTTATGCAGCTGGATATCAATGTTCTAGTTATGTTTGTTTCTTAGACCTGTCTACTGTTTAGCCGTACCCTATACGTGACTAACTGTACATTGCTAGACAGAATGTATGCCATATCAGGTAGTTTCTTGGGGACAATGTTAGTCCTACTTTAATCACCCAGATGATACACATAGTTGACGGAGCGGGTATAATGTTCAAAGTATGCGACCTATCAAGCCGAGGTCGGAATGTAGCGAAAAATGAGAACAGGCTGATGTGATGCTGACCTATAGAATTTTTCTCAATATACTCGTTATGATAAACTAACTTACTCCTATGTCTTTCTATAAAAACAAAAAATGTGCACTGACATATCAATGTGCCTATATTGTTAACTTCATTGTTTACCTTTCACTCGCAAGTGCTGTTGTGGCATAGCGAGAATGCTTGTTACCCTCATGCACGTCAAAATAAAGAATTTAAAAAAAAAAAAAATAAAAAAAAAAAAAAGGGGAACATGGGGAAAATGGACATATTGCACACCTTGACGGAATTTTCTCAACAGCAATATCAAAATGCTAAGTAGGCACGTGAGATTAATGGAATATAGAAAAAGAAAATTAGATTCTATTTTAGATTTTTAACATGTAAAAGCTACGATGCGGAATGAAAACCAGTAAAAAAACATTTAAAATGGAGAACAGAACTTCTAGGAAAAGTGATGTATCTTAAAAAGCTCCAATGAATTTCTGTGCGATCATAATGGACACTCCGGAAATAAAACGTAAAGGCCAAACAAACACATGAAGGTGAACTCTACTTAGTGATGAAAGGCAAACAGAAGGTTAATTAGCCGTCTTCATAAATTATTTCCAGACATCCTCCATCCAACCTTGTCTGAGATGTATTACCTACGCATATTAAGAGGCAGCTTGGGCCAATTCCAGTAGAACACAGGCACTGGATGCCACAGTATCATTGGGCAACAAGGAGGATCTGACACAGTTACCATTTGATGGAAGATGTAAAAGGCACATCAAAGAGGTATCTCTCTCTATTAATCTGAACACCCGTATTAGATCATAATCCTGTGCCATGAAGTAATAACCTTGGCACTACAAATGCTTATAAATCACACAAGATAAAGGCTGGCTTCATGCCGTTGGTAGAACTGTACCCAAACATCTGGAAAGCCAAGCATCACCAAGAATCCCTAATACAATCCCTTGTGTTATGTTTCAAAACACTACACAGCCCATTATCACAGCAGCAATAGATAAACAATAACTTAATTATTTACTAAAAAAAAAAAAAATAGAAATATGTATTAAACTACACAACTTTTAGGCAAAAAAAAAAACCCAGTATGTCTAAATGATAGTTTAAAAAAAATTAGAATGATACCACTTTATCATAAAGACAAAATAAAGGGTATCAGGAATAACTGATTCATCTGCGAACCGTAGACTTCTAGCAAAGAGGAAAAATACTGACCAATAACAGTCTTGCTGCACCCAGTGGCATTGCCATAAGTAAGTGGTTCTAAACCTTTTTAATAGATTGACTCAAATGATAAAAATGACATTGCAAATATAAACCGAACAACCCACTCTTCTAGTTAAACATAATAAATATAAAGATAAAAACTGCATTTCAGCGCTACAGCCTCAAGAAAACCAAAGACAACTCAGTGGAAAGAGAGCCTGAATCTAATTTGGGATTCCAACCCGGTGATAACAACCACCCCCATAAATGAATCATTATTGTGATAAAATATGCGAATGTAAATAAGGGAAGCAGTAGGATTCTACAAAAAAGAAAAAATGGTTTGGTAAATACTCTTAGTAACTATGGTAACAAAGATGCCAAAGTCATGCCACCAGTCATTGTACAATATGAGTCAGCAACAGGGGGAAGAGACAATCCCAGTTTGCAAGGCTTTAATTACTCTAATAAATAGATTTATTATGTGCGCAGGTGGTAACGCTCTATTAGATTTCTAGAGTAACACTTTCTGTACTGTAAGAAAAGAATACCCCTCTAGAATGTAAGCTCATTGAGAAGGGCCCTCCACCAGCTCTGTTCCTGTACGTCCAGTTGTCTGGTTACAATTACATATCTGTTAGTCCACCCATTGTACAGCGCTACGGAATCTGATGGCGCTATAAATAATAAAAAAATAATTATTATAATACTAATAATAATACCTCCCCAAAATCCAAATATACTAAATACACAGAATATTACAGCATTACTAGAAAAGTAAACTTCTTCCTATACATACCCATCCAGAACAAGTTTGCAGGAATCCTCAGTACGGTTTACTGGGGTAGCCGCATTGAGTGCCATTTCTTCGGCAGTGGGCTCTGCAGTCAGGCTAAGCTGCAGGTTGTCGGCCACATGGAGGACGGATATTACAGCAGACGCAGCATTAACTTTCTTCATGGTGTACAGCGGAGGCTCCATACTCCCCAAATACAAACAGGTGACACTTACAATCCCTTAGACTTGGAGAAAAGAGACTGCGGCATAAACAGGATGCCAACTCCCCTTATCAGAAAGTGACTTTCAAATCAGTGCGTGGAGTCATTTCCCTTCCCAAATAAAATCCATCAAGGTTACAATAAGAACATTTGGCTGAAGCCGATTCACATTACGCAGACTATGCTCTTAAAATGCTGTTAGAAATCTAATTAAAATGAGTTAATCTTCTGTCACGCTGAGGGCTGGTGCACCTTCTAAGAAAGGGGAACTCAAATAGAAATTTCCTGATTTTCACCAGCCCAAGGCTTAGCAGCAGAAATATGTGACTCCACACATCATGCTAACTTGCTACAAGTAGCAGGCTAAAGAAGATATGAGCAGTCACATGTCCTCAAGACAAGAATGTGGCCTGCCACAAACTAGCCCAACAACTCGTGAAATGCAGTTCAGCAAGTGACAATAAAAGCCTTCCCTATGGAGGGCGTGTTCACTTGGTGGGCAGCTCAGGCATTTAATGGAGCTTATTTAAACTATATGGGGAAAAAAGTTTAAATAGCTGTTGCAAGCTAACATTAAGACACACCTGAAACATGAACCTGTTGGGACACATGTCCCCTACCCACGTGCCGAGATAAGAGCATAAAAGGACAGTTATATTTAGTTGACCGGAGAAACAAACATGACACCCTGACATGGTTAATAGAATGGTTAAACGCACTCTGTACAGGTTAGACAAATTTACTTCGCCAAGTTTCGATGCAACACATTTTACAAAGCACTTTCTCTAGTGCCTTCAGGGCTGGTATGGATTGTAGAAGAATGTGCTGATTTAAAGAGCCTTTCACCTGTTTAACCAACAATAAAGTTTGTCAAAGAGGTTTTAATTGACCTTTTGTCCATTATTCATGTTCTCACAAATTTAAACAAATCCTTTAAGCATCAATTCTAAATGAAAATGTGTGTCTATGTAGGCAAAATTGGTAAGCAACAATGTAGCAGAGCTGCGATCCCGAGACCGAATATCTTCACTGAAGTCCTCTCGAGCTGGAATAAAGAGCTGCTTAGTGATTATAACCCATTCCCCCAGTAACAGGACGACACACAGTTCTGGGAGTCACCTGAAGTTTATTGAACCACAACCGGATTTTTTTTTGCACAGACCCCCAGCATATGTCTCCATTGACCATAGCACAAACCCCTCCCAGGCATCTCTGTGTCTGGGAGATAATGGAGTCAAAAGAAGGATAAACTCAATTATCTCTCAGTTACAGGAAACCATACAAAACACCCCAAGAACATATTTAAAATATACAGGAAACCCACAAGTCTTATACCCCCGAATAGCCTGGATCTGATCGCCCAAGTTGTCCAAATATCGCTCAAATCCATTAGGTAGAACGGTATCTCCATTCAGGTAAAGTTTTGACCGTCCAGCCACGAGGTGATAGCCTAAAATAGTTCCACATGAAAAAGGGTCAGCGCCGGACTATTTTCGGGGGTTCTTGTGCAAACACAGACGAACGCTTCCCCTGGCTTTTAGGGAGCGAATGCTCCCTGAGTTCGGTAGTTCCTTTCTCCTGAACGGCGTTCTCCTAACTGGTCTGGGAAAGGAACAGGCATTCGACAACCATTTACCGCTGTCTGTGTTCAGGAGACAAAATGGCGGCCATTCACTAGAGCACGTGTGTTCGGTTACACAAATGGCAGCCATTCACTAGAGCACGTGTGTTCGGTTATACAAATGGCAGCCATTCACTAGAGCACGTGTGTTCGGTTACACAAATGGTGGCCACCCAGGGAAAGCACTTCAACCAATTGCTCCTTTCAAGTTAACGAGCCAGGGGTGGTCGGTGTTCAAAGAGTATGAAAGGGGGTGACCACACATCTTAAATTTGGGCCACGAACAGTTGAATAGAATTAATACGTGTTATACAGGGGACCTAGGCTGCTAAACGAGGATATGTTCGGGAAACTTCAAAATAGATATGGGCAACCATATGGGATAAGGTCCACCACACACAACATTCCCTAGTTACAAAAAACATCTTTAGCTTAATTAAGTGGTTTTGGTGTATAGATAATGCCCCTGCAGTGTCACTGCTCAATTCTCTGCCATTTAGGAGTTAAATCACTTTGTTTATACAGCCGAGTTACACCTCCCTGCATGTGACTTGCACAGCCTTCCATAAACACTTCCTGTAAATAGTCATCTAATGTTTAGACTTCCTTTATTGCAGTCTGTTTAATTTAGAAGGTCTTATCTCCTGCTCTGTTAACCTGCAGAAGCCCCCCTGTCTGTGATTAAAGTTAAATTAACAGAGTATGAGAAAGATAAGAACTTCTAAAGTTCTACATTGTACTGTATTATTTGATTGAAAATGAAACCATTATTTGCATGCAGGCTGTGTGGCTAGGTATGCCTAAGTAGAAACAAAAGTGATTTGACTCAAATATTATTATTATTATTATTATTAATTCTAAAGCACTAACAAATCCTAAGGCACTGTACAATAGGTGGACTTGCAGACACGTATATACAACAAGACGAGTTCAAGGCAAACGAAGAGGGTGTTGAAGGTCCTGCTCACACCAGCTTACATTGTGAGTGGCAGAGAATTGTCCTCCGAGACTGCAGAGGCATGATCTATACACAAACAGCTGCATGAAGCTAAAGAGACAAACAAAACGCATACTTTGCGGATGACTGCTTTCTGCATCTACCAATTACAAGTCTCCAAGTTAACTATGAACTACTTTTCATTTTGGGCTAAGATTCAAATTTCCCTTTGAATTTCTGATATGTCCCAATTTACAGAATAACCCTACAGTATAACCCTTACAGTAACATGTACGTTATGTGCTAGAATGAGGGAATAGTAAGGAAAAAATGTATCTCCCACTAAGGATTTTGCAAACAGTAATGGGGACTTAAACACAGGTTGTCATTAAGGGGACACTATAGTCACCAAAACAACTTTTTATTAATGAAGCAGATCATGCCTCTGATGTTTTATAGCTCAACATTTTGCAATTTAGGAGTTAAATTACTTTTGTTTCTGTTTATGAAACCCTCGTCTCACCTCCCCCGGTTGTGACTGACAGTTACCGATAGGTAACTTACGTTAGAAGTTTTTATCTCCTGCTCTGTAAATTGAACTTTATTACTTACAGGAGGTTCTAGATGGCTATTAACAGAGCAGAAGATAAAGTCTAAATTAAAAAAGAATTTGCAATAAAAGAAGTGTAAACATTAGATCTATCTTTACAGGAAGTGTTTAGGAAGGCTGTGCAAGTCACATGCAGGGAGGTGTGACTAGAGCTGCACAAACACACTGATTTAACTCCTAAATGGCAGAGAATTGAGCACTGAGACTGCAGAGGCATTATCTATACACCAAAACTGCTTCAATCACCTAAAGTTGTCTTGGTGACTAAAGTGTCCCTTTAAATATTATTCATATCACATATGATTAACATAGTCTAAACATGAAAAAAAAAAAAATATATGTGACTTTTTTGTTCTTGCCACATACATACCAGCCGCTGAAACAATAGGACATTCACTGTTGACCCAGGTGGTAATGTCTGCTCTGTGTATGTGTCTGCCATATTCCATATATCTACAACTCTTCCTATAAGCAGAATTTCCAGATCTAAGTTGTGTAACATTTGGTAGTGATGTTCTTTGCTAAATCTACTGTGCTTTTTTTTTTTAAATATATATTTTAATATATATTTAATCCCGTTATCACCATCCCTTCTATTCTGTTAAAGCGGCACGGTCACCCCAATGTGATTATTAACAAATCCAAAAGCAACACTACTCAATTATCTGGAGTTATTTTTTTATCCTCTTTTAGATTTTAAAAATATTTCTGGTGCTCCGTCTATATAAGGGTGAGTGAATATCTTAGAGATTTATTCTCGGCCCCCATTTGGGTTTGCGTTGTGTTTGTCCCAAATTTATTATTGGTAAATAACAAAGTAGCAAATTTACAGAGAAGAAAAAAAAATAAAACTGATTTATTCAAAGTGTAAATGACATAGAACAATGCTGCTAATGATTAACTTAAAACCAAAAGTAAAGTTAATAACGACCACTAATATGTTCTGTTCATAAATTAGTTTAAAACGATTAGCAATATAAATCTTTATAACAATCATTAGGTTAGGACCTGCCGCAAATGGATACCAGGGTTGTGCAATTTATGGTCAGTTTGGAATTCTATCCTCATTATTTTAAATAAAAGTTGTTTTAAAATATAGTTTTAAAGCTGGCTTTGTGTGGAATGCACTCTACATTTAATAGTTAGAATTCATCTTGTTTCATTCTGGAATGTTTATATGGATACAAATACGCACATTTACATATACTGTATTATCAAACAAGAAAAGCCAGTTTTGTTTGATTCTAACAGCAGTTTCTCTAGTCTTGTGACATCTTGTGGAAACAACTGAACACTACATATGGTATATGCAAAAATGTAAAATAAAGAGGGACACTAGTATATATACCTTGCGTAAGAATATAACGCACATTAAAAAAGTTAACTTACAGGAAACAATATTGTACAGTGATCACCAAAATAAATAAAATTAAAAAATAAAACAAACCGCTCAGAAAACACATGCATTTTAAAGAGCCACGCTCTATCTTAATGGTGGTCCACATAATTCTGAGATAAGTGGTCCTTCTCCAAGTTATCAGGAACTGCAAAAACACTGCCTATACTTAACAAAAAACATACTCAACATAAAATGTATAGATATAACCACTAAAAAATGTATTACATGGATCAGATCATAAAAAACGCAAGGGGGAATATAATATCAATAAACCAATGAAAGGCCTTATACATTTGGGTTTCTTGATGTTTTTGAACCATGTGATAACTTTAAATTTCTATAAATAAAGATTGTAAAAAAGAAGGGTGCCTCATGCTAAATAAATTCCATAAAATTGTTAAAACTTCTTCTGAATACTAGCTTCTAAAAGTTTTGTCCATTACAAAATAAAATTGGCCTTAAATATTACATTGGGACCCACGGATTGGAAAAGGATACTTATACAACAGCACACTTCATCAATCAATAGCAATGTACAGGAAAGACACTGCTAAATAATTTTCAATTGGCTCTATGCTCCATCAAAACTCGACACGCTCTTCCTAAACACATCAGATAGGTGTTGGAGATGTACCATTTCCACAGCCCACATTTAGTGGTCGTGTTAGAATTCAAGACTACTGGAAAAAGACTCACCTCCCCAGAAGCCCTGCTGTTTCTATTTCATCCCTCAGTTACCCCAAACTAAAACGTACACTTATAAATAAACTGTGGACTGCAGCTACCTATTCATTCCCACTAGATGGAAAACACTTAAGCCCAATACGAGAATGGATTCAGAGAAAGGATTCAGAGATTCTGATGGAAGAGATGAACTAGTCCGTGACACATAAATACAGTGAGGGAAAGAAGTATTCGATCACCTGCTAATTTTGAACGTTTGCCCACTGACAAAGAAATAATCAGTCTATAATTTTAATGGTAGGTGTAATTTAACAGTGACCGACAGAATAAAAAAAAATCTAAAAAAAAATCCAAAAAAACGCATGTCAAAAAACTAAAATAAATTGATTTGCATGTCAATGAGTGTAATAAGTATTTGACCCCTTCAACTTCCTACTTGGTGGCAAAACCCTTGTTGGAAATCACAGAGGTCAGACACACATCTCAGGAGGGATTTTGTCCCACTCCTCTTTGCAGATCCTCTCCAAGACATTAAGGTTTCGAGGCTGACATTTGGCAACTCGAACCTTCAGCTCCCTCCACAGATTTTCTATGGGATTAAGGTCTGGAGACTGGCTAGGCCACTCCAGGACCTAATGTGCTTCTTCTTGAGCCACTCCTTTGTTGGCTTGGCTGTGTTTTGGGTCATTGTCATGCTGGAATACCCATCCACGACCCATTTCCAATGCCCTAGCTGAGGGAAGGAGGCTCTCACCCAAGATTTGAATGTACATGGCCCCATCCATCGGCCTTTTAATGCAGTCCTGTCCCCTTAGCAGTAAAACACCCCCAAAGCATAATGTTTCCACCTCCATGTTGGACGGCGGGGATGGTGTTCTTGGGGTAATAGGCAGCATTCCTCCTCCTCCAAACACGGCGAATTGAGTTGATGCCAAAGAGCTTGATTTTGGTCTCATCTGACCATTACACTTTCACCCAGTTCTCAACTGAATCATGCAGATGTTCATTGGCAAACTTCAGACAACCTGTACATGTGCTTTCTTGAGCAGTGGGACCTTGCGGACGCTGCAGGATTTCAGTTTTTCACGGCGTAGTGTGTTACCAATTGTTTTCTTGGTGACTATGGTCCCAGGACCCCCAGGGGCTATGTGACCGCTCTAAAAGCAGCACTGTGGACACCGCAATTGTTGTCCACAGTGCTACCAGCAGGGGGACTGCCTGTTCTGACAGGCAGTCGCCCTGCTGGTGAAAAAGTAAAAAAAAAAAGTTTATAAAATAACAAAATAAAGTTAATAAATTACAAATATTATATATCCCCACCAAGAAAGGCTGCTCTCCGTGTTTAAAACAAAAATGTATTGATACAGTTTAAAAATAATGACGTTATTTTTAAACTGTATCAATACATTTTTGTTTTAAACACGGAGAGCAGCCTTTCTTGGTGGATTTCTGTCTATTGGAGCCTTGGTGAAGCGCCCGGTATCGTCATTTTTTGAGCGTGAGTGCAGGGGATTATTGCATGTATATATATATATATATATATATATATATATATATATATATATATATACACACACACATATATATACACACACGCACGCATATCTATATATAATATGAAAAAATATATATATATATATATATATAAAAACGTCATACTAAGTATTTTTTTATTAATATATACATATATTAATACACTTTGAGTAAAATTACACACACACACATATATATATATATGTGAAATAAATAATTAAAAATAAATATCAAATATAAAAGTACAGACTGAAACGTCGACTGGAACGTTGTGTGAATTTGTAATTGCTCAATAAAGCAACAGATGAAATTTACCTACTGGTATCGTATACAATGTGGTTGGAGACAGCACGGGAGCATTGAGTGCTGGGACCTGGGACGTATATATATGTAATTTTATTCTAACTGTATTTTGAGAGATACATATATTTTTATATATCAAAATACACTTAGAATGAAATTATATCTATGTATGTATATATAAATAAAATACAGAATATACATATGTCCATATACATAATTACATAAATAATTTCATAAATGTACGTATATATATTTAAATTCTATGTGCATATTTATGTAATATTTTTACATAATTAAGTACGTTTATTGATTGCAATTTGGGGGACCGGCCTAACAACCCAGGTCGAAAGTCCAGAGAATTTAATTTGCTAGCACAATATTTAACCCTGTAACTTTCCAAGACACCCTAAAACCTGTGTATTTGGGGTACTGTTTTACTAGGTAGACTTAGCTGAACACAAATATTAGTGTTTCAAAATAGTAAAACATATCACAGCGATGATATTGTCAGTGAAAGTGAAGTTTTTTTGCATTTTTCACACACAAACGGCACTTTCACTGATTATATCATTGTTGTAATACGTTTTACTGTTTTGAAACACTAATATTTGTGTTCAGCAAAGTCTCCCGAGTAAAACAGTACCCCCCATACAGGTTTTATGGTGTATTTTATAGATTTTTTTTATTATTCTGTCTCTCACTGTTAAAATACCTGTTATTAAGTCAGTGGACAAACGTTGAAAATCATCAGGGGATGAAATACTTTTTTTCCTCACTGTACATTCTCTACACAGCCATATGGGAACCATGGCTGACATGTTTAAACTACATACCTAGTATGTAAGAGTCCACTTGGAGCTCTTCTTCGAAGCTCCTATATACACCTATAAACCTGGGTCCTAATGGCCGTTTGAGATATGCTGTGGGGATGCGGGCATGGTTACCCCAATTATCAATAGGGGATGGCTGGATGGCCATCTCTCTGTATTGCCCCCCTTTCCCCTCCCCAGTGGGCAGCAGGGGACCTATTTGGTCCTGTGACTTTATTAAACTGTATGGTTATGGGGGGCGTGGCTAACTGCGGAGCAAGATGGCCGCATGAAAATTTGCTCCGGCATCAGGACACCTAATCTAATGCAATCCTAAATAAAAAAGCAGCATCCACTACTAATACCTAGCGATGTCTCAGCCCAAGAACAAGAGGAGCGCGGCAAAACCGGACAAGCTCAATTTTTTCAACCAGAAATCATCTCCGGCGTCTCCGGCGGAACAGGCCCCAATGGAACCTATGATCTCTGAAATGGCCGATAATGCACAAATTATTACCCGGACGAAGGCGCACGACGCAGCACAAATCACAAAAGCCGACCTGAATGCGGCCTTGGAGCTTCTCTCCGACAAACTTATAGCCACATGGCAACATACGGCGGATTCATTACGAAAAGACCTACAAGAACTAGGTAAGCGGACGTCGCACATGGAGGATAAATGCGACGAGTTCGCCACGGCCCACAATGACTTGGCCACGAATGTGGAACGGATGGCTACAGAAATTAGCAAACTGGAGGGCAAGCTAGCAGATATGGAGGATCGCTCACGGCGAAATAATCTCCGTCTGCGCGGAGTACCGGAAGAAATTACGAATGAAAACTTGCAGGCCTATGTGAGAAACCTGCTACATGCTCACGCCCCAGAGATACCGGCAGACATGCTGCTGGTGGACAGGGTGCACCGGATACCCAAACCCGGGCACCTTCCACAGGCTGTACCAAGAGATGTTTTACTCCGGGCTCATTATTTCCATATTAAGGAACACATACTAAAGAATAGTAGAATACGGGCAAAACCTCCAACGGACTACCCAACAGTCAAGATATATGCAGACCTATCAGCTGTTACTTTAAAGAAAAGGAGGGAATTCTCCCATGTAACCAACACACTGCGGTCGCATGGTATTCGATACCGTTGGGGCTTCCCCACTAAATTGATAGTCACAAAAGATGGAATCACGACGGTGCTGAACACCCCCGAGGCGGGAGTGACAAAACTGCTAGCCTGGGCCTTGCCGGTGGAGCCGCTGACCACCTCCACAAACCAAACAGGTACGCGGAAAAGGGACTGGGAAAAACCTCGGGACAAGCACTAAACCGGACGAATACCGGTCTAAGACCGTCCATCCCTGTCTGAACATGGATATTAAGAAAGAAAGTAATAAATGGACACTATGAACATTCACCAGCTTCGAACTAAAGTACAAGGGAAGCCCATACACAGGGCGAATCACTGTGGAATCAAGCTCCCTTTCCTGTCTGGTCTTCTTTGTGTGGCTGTGAGATTCCGGATCGGGTCTTTCCGCCATCGCTGTGACGAAGCGTGCGCAGAGCAGTGATATACTGCGGGAAGGCCCGGTCTGAACTGCTTGCCGAGGAGATATATCCCCGAACTCACCCACTCGAGATCTCCTCCACGACCCTCAGCCTGGAAAACCAAACATCTGGACTATTACTCCCATCAGGAGATGCAAATGCAACTTACCGGGCAGTCTACCTGCACCGAGAACCGGACTTTGTACTTTGACCCACGACAAGATGGTGCCCACTGCTCCTGACCCTATGAGTTCTATAAGTCCACGAGGTAAAGGGGACCTGTGACCCAGGCCCCTAGTGTATGGACGATGTTATATGACAGGATTGTTATAGAGGGCTCAATGGAGGGAGGACGACGCTAGTGATGGGAATGGTACTTGGACTTAGAATGTATAAAGTTACTTGCATATATGTTATTGTCGGGAGGAGGGAACTGCACAACAATATGTTATAATAAGGTAAACCCAAACCTGACCCAGACACGTATCAACACCCAGTCGAGACAGCGCAGGGTTGATCGAAGTTGGTTACAAAACATAAGAATCTCTAACGATTATATAAGTCATCTTCATACAGGTGACAAAAGTCAAGTAAGGCATTATATAACAAAATATTCTATGGTGGATGCACCCCATTATGGCGCGAATAGGTGCCCAATAGCCACGTTATGATAGAAAGCTCTCTCTTCTATCCCCCAGATGTGGTATACCCACATACTGTCTCTACACGAGACATTCTGTATATAGTTATAAATTCCTTCCCCAGTTCACATCCCCCACCCCCAATCTCCAGGGATCAGTCACACGCCCTGACAGGGTCAAATCTGAAACGAGCCCAAAACCACTATTCCCTTAAATTAACAGGGCTGATAACCACTGGTTTAGGGCCATATCTAGCATATATGCTGAGAGATTATTGCAAAGGTTCCACCGACTGTATGAAGGGGAAACTTAGTCATATACTGTATTGTTACTACCGCATTGCTCTATACTTAAATACAAATGTTGAAAATAATGTCTATTAATGCCCGAGGGCTGAACACACCACACAAAAGGAGACTCCTCCTTGACGATGCAAAAAGCAATAAATCAGACATACTGTGTGTGCAGGAAACACATTTTGTACATAATAGGGTGCCTGCATTTGCGAGCAAAGAGTATCCTATACAATACCACTCCACAAACTCATCTAAGTCAAGAGGAGTATCGCTATTCATACACAACACTATCACATTTGAACTCTTACATCTCAAAAAAGACACACAAGGCCGTTATTTAATTGTACACTGTAAAATTAATAATGCTTTGTACACGTTAGTGGGGATATATAGCCCTAACTCGGAACAGAGAAATTTTCTCCAGAAAGTCTTACATAAAGTACCCCAGACGCACCCCTCCTCCACAATTTTGTGCGGAGACTTAAATCATACCTTACAACCTAGACTAGATACCACGCAAACAGCTGACTCCTCAAGATGCAAAACACTGAGCAAACAGGCTGTGGCATTAGTAAAAATTCTTATGGAGCATAACTTATATGATGTGTGGAGGGCGCAACACCCGAATGACCGGGAGTTCACCTTTTACTCCTCGGTCCACAGAACCTATTCAAGAATAGATTTTATATTTGTCTCAGGAGATCTATTGCCGACTGCATTAAGCAGTGAAATAGGTAACATTGTGTGGTCGGATCATGCACCGGTAATGGTGTCCCTACCAGACCAATTCCAGTCCCGCGTCACTTCGCCGTGGCGCTTAAATGAAGCTCTCCTACACAACCCTGAATTGGTCACTAAACTAACTGAGGAACTTGAAGCGTTCTTTGATATAAACCACACTCCAGAGGTTTCTACAGCCACAACGTGGCTGACGCATAAAGCCTATATCCGAGGGCTTCTGATTAGCCAAGCATCTTATTTACACAAACAGGCGAAGGTGCATTACTTAACACTCATGAGACGACTCAGGGAAGACACACACTCACAAATAACAAACCCATCAACGCTTACTCCGCAGAGCATAGACCAAACTAAAAAACAATTAAATGATATTCAAGTCCACACGTCAGCCACTATATCCCACAGGCTAAAACTCCGCACATACACACAGGGGAATAGAGCGGGAAAGGCCCTCGCAAACCTCATGAGGCAGAAAAGACTAAATTCAAAAATACCGTTTTTGTTTAATCAAATGGGAAATAAGGTGTATAATCCTCAAGACATCAATGACATGCTAGCAAACTACTATGATATGTTATACAACCTTAAAAAAGATGATCATACACATCAGCCACTTCCCTCAGACATTGACGAATTCTTAGCAGGGGCAGACACACAACAACTTTCACAGATAGACCGGTCCTTTTTGGAGACACCCATCACTCAGACTGAAATAGCAGGAGTTATCAAGACTCTCCCGAAGGGGAAATCCCCAGGTCCAGATGGCTTTACCAACGCCTATTATAAAACCTTCTCTCATGTCCTAACCCCCTTTTTAGAAAAACTCTACCATGGAATCATCCAGACAGGCAAAATACCACAGGAAATGTTATTAGCTCATATAACTACTCTCCCCAAGCCTGGGAAACCACCCAACAAATGCCAAAACTTAAGACCCATCTCGCTCCTAAATACAGATTTAAAGATACTTGCCAAGATCTATGCAAATAGATTGGGTACAATCCTACCCAAACTAATTCGAGATGATCAAGTGGGGTTTGTACGAGGCCGATTGGGCTCCGACGGGACTAGGAAATTGATTAACATCTTCCATAACATTCAACTATCGGGAGAACCCAGTGTGGCCTTGTCCTTAGACGCAGAGAAAGCGTTCGACAGGTTACACTGGGGATACTTAAAAGCTGTATTGAAGAAGTTTGTCTTCCCGGAGACTCTAATAATGTTGATATCTGCCTTATATGATAACCCCACAGCGAGAATAGCCAATGGTGGGTTTGTCTCCAAGTCCTTCCAGGTCTCCAATGGGACGCGGCAGGGCTGCCCACTCTCCCCACTCTTGTATATATTAGCATTAGAACCATTAGCTCAGCGTATAAGAGACTCACCGGACATAGAGGGGATAACAATAGGGGGGAAAACACATAAAATAACACTGTTTGCTGACGATGTGATGCTTACCATATCAAACCCTGACTCTTCCCTACCTTACCTGCAACATATACTGACAAAATTCGGTCAATGCTCCTATTATAAGCTCAATGTTAGTAAGACGCAGGCTATGGGCCTTAACCTCACGACAGCCCAACACACTAACCTACAAAATAGCTACTCCTATGACTGGAGACGGGACCACTTAACGTTCTTAGGACTTCACCTCACACCAACGACCAAGAAATTGTACAAAGCGAACTATCTTCCACTACTACGTAACATCAAACAGCAACTACAGGGGTGGAAAGGGAAATATGTCTCCTGGACGGGCAGAATAGCTGCAATAAAAATGATGATTCTGCCCAAACTACAATACCTGTTCAGGACACTCAAAATTTGCATACCAAAAGATTTTTTTACTGAAACCCAACGCATGCTAAATAGTTATATATGGGGAGGTAAAAGATCTAGGGTGGCAGCAACCACCATGTATAAACCCTTTAAAGAAGGAGGGATGGGAGCGCCAGAAATTGCAAGTTATTACACAGCAGCCCTCATGAGTACCCTTATAGGGACATTCCATCACGATACAATGCCACCATGGCACCAGATTGAAAGGGTAAACGTGGGCGGGTTAACATTGCCAGTCCTGGCCTGGATCCCTAAACACCAAAGGCCAAAATCCACGCAAACCTGTCCCACGACCACTGCCACTCTCATGGCATGGGATAAACATGTAATAAAACACTACCCGGCATCCTATATATCCCCAGCATTGCAGGTACAGGCACTCTATGTGCTTATCCCTGGATTCGATAGCGGTCTATGGAATGACCACAGAATCAAATGCCTTTTCCAGATCATGCCAGAGGGCCGTTTTCCACCCTACGAATCACTTTCCGAAACATTTGGTCTACCCAAAAGAGCATATTTCGCATATTTACAACTGCACTCATGGGTGCGGAAACAGACCATGGAGGGCAAAATACACAAACAAGGAACCCCCTTGTCGCCGCTAGAGAAAATATGTGTAGCTAACCAGCAACCGAAAAAGCTATTATCCACTTTATATAGGCTAACTAGACCCCAAACACTACCTAAATCTTTGCCCTTTGTACGAGCTTGGGAACGAGACCTACATTTGAATATGCCCAATGATACCTGGTTAAAAATTATGTGGGCTCACAAACATCTTACACTGAACACATCACATGTAGAGACGAGTAGGAAAGTACTCTATCGCTGGTATATAGTACCACAAACACTACACAAGTATGACAAAAAACAGTCGGGGAATTGCTGGAGGTGTCTTAAAGAACCTGGCACAATGCTCCACATATGGTGGACATGCCCAAAATTACAACCCTTCTGGGAAGGCATCTCAAATATCATTAAGAAACTCATCAGAAATGACATACAATTCTCCCCGGAAATCTTCCTGCTATTAACGTTACCTCAAGACTTACAAAAAAAAGACCTATATCTCCTCTACCATATCATTGTCACAGCTCTCACATCTATAAGTAAAATGTGGCTAAAAGTAAACACTCCAGCTATTAGCACATGCTTAGATATGGTGGAAACCACCAAATCCTATGAAATAGCCGCAAGGCAGACGAAAAAAGGGAAACAGTTTTGGCAGACAGCTTGGGAAAAATGGGACGCCTGGAGACTAACAAATAAAAGAGCAGACAAAAATGGAATACGGGTCCCGATGGAAAACTGACCAACAATTCCTGATACCCTGGTCCACTCATACCCCCCCTATCCCCCCCCCCCCCCCCACACCACCGTTAACTACTAGTTCAAGTTATAGCAGACCAAGAACACTGACAGAGATTGCCATAGAGTTCGCATAAAGGTATAGAAGAAGGATATCATAGAAGGAACAGATGATGCCACATAGTTGACCTTCTGTTTAAAGACTGACACACAACTATGTAAATGTTGATTATCACAGGGAACGCGGTATACCCTCTGGTGTTACAAATCTATGCATATAATGTGAGAATGTATGTTAAACCGAACTCATGTAATACTGTGAATATGGTTTCTGCATGTTCAACCGTGTTCTGGAAATGTGTACAATATATATGGATTGAAAACCTAATAAAAAATATTACACAAAAAAAAAAACTGTATGGTTATGTTATGTCTGACTATGGATGCCATGCACACCCTATACTTTACTCTTGGCTCAGATATTATGTCAAGATTACCTTAACTTCGGATATAGAAATCATCCCATCTCAGACCTTACATCTACGTGTTTATTTCAAATCCATGCCAGATGTAATGGATTTTTTTTCTGATTGTATCCATTACATGACTACAATAAGATTAAAAAAAATGTAAATTTCTTTTAAAAATTGCCAGTAACTTCGCTACAAATCAGATACACATAAAGAAAGCAAATGATATAATTGGATAAAAATAGTATACCATTAAATTAACCAAAATGTATACTATTGTCAATATAATAATAATTCCTTCACAATTTGGTAAGATGCTCTGATAACCCTTTAACAAGGGTTTTGTTATGCATTTAAGACAAATGATAACCCGGGAGCTTTCCCACTATTACACAGAATAATTCTCTATTTTAAGAACATCACATGTTAGTACGAGCATCGCCTTTAGATATGTTTCAACTTTGACAATAATATATTGTTTTAATCCGGAGAGAAAAAAACAATATAATGCATACAAGTCCATTTTAGCATTGTGCGTTAAAAAAAGACAAGTTGTGAGAAAAGCATCACATTCCTGCCGCTTTGGCCGTAAAATAAAACGAGCGGACTATCCTAATAGAACACTTTTAAAAAATGTGGGTGCCAGAATGTAAACAGGAGCTACACAGCAATACAAGTCACAATAAGGTATGAATAAACGCCTCCGTTTGTATGGTTTTTACATTTCACATGGTACAAGCTTTCGTTGTGTCAGAATGTATACAAAGATAGCACAATAAAAGTAATACATTCACCTGAAAACTCATTTTCTATTTGTTCTATGTAATGCTGTAGATACGTTCTTGTAAATCATTGAGAGTACCTCGCTACAGAATTTACAAACAGCAAATTGCAAAAGGCTGTATGTAAAGAGTTATGTTAATAACACAAAGTCTTATACAATAGATGCTGGGTACATATTTAAGAAGGGCTTGGTCAATTACCCATTCAGAAAGAATGTAATCTGCAGTGAATCTAAATGTATAGCAATCAGATAAGCACAATGTATCACAACGGTTTCATTTATCAGCATTTATCAATGCAACTTACATTGAGTCTATTTCTGGACTGTATATATACTGGGAGGTAAGGAAGTGGTGGGGCCCAGCCCTGATCACACGCTATGCGTTACTACTCATAGATAAATTCACATTTCTAACGCACAGTTTTAACATATGAAAAAAGACGAGTGGATGTGGAGTGGAGAGAATGTGTGAATTTCAAAATGTTTATTTCCTAAATATATCAAATAAATTAAATTTGCATTCAAAATATATGTTGGGAGGATTGTACAATGTTTTTAAAGAGACACTATAATCATCTAATGTTTATACTTCCTTTATAGCAAATTCTGTTTAATTTTGAATCTCTTGCTCTGTTAATAGCTGCAACATCCTGCAACAGTCTCCTGTGCGTTATTCAAGTTAAATTTCAGAGCAGGAAGAAAAATATTTAAATTAAAGGGACACTATAGTCACCAAAACAACATTACCTTAAAGGGACACTCCAGGCACACAGACCACTTCTGCCCATTGGAGTGGTCTGGGTGCCAACTCCCACTACCCTTAACCCTGCAAGCGTAATTATCGCAGTTTTTAATAAACTGCAATTATTACCTTGCAGGGTTAACTCCTCCTCTAGTGGCTGTCTACTAGACAGCCACTAGAGGGCACTTCTGGGATTATAGCACAGATTTTCTGTGCTATAGCGTCGCTGGACATCCAGCGTCGCTAAAATCCTCATTGGAAAGCATTTTCAATGCTTTCCTATGGGGAGGTCTAATGCGCGATGCGTATTAGGTCTCCCCGGCCGGCAGACGTGGTGACGGGGAGGGGCGTGGGCGGACCAAGAAGCAGCACCGAGGGACATCGTTGCTGCCTCTGGTAAGTCACTGAAGGGGTTTTTACCCCTTCAGCAACCAGGGATGGGAGGGAGATGGGACCTGCAGTGCCAGGAAAACGGATTGTTTTCCTGGCACTGGAGAGTCCCTTTAATGAACTGTGTCTAGATCATGCCCCTGCAGTCTCAATGCTCAATTCTCTGCCAATTCAGTCTTAAATCACTTTGTTAACCCCTTAAGGACCAAACTTCTGGAATAAAAGGGAATCATGACGTGTCACACACGTCATGTGTCCTTAAGGGGTTAATGCAGCCCTAGGCACACCTTCCTGCATGTGAATTACACAGCCTTACTAAACACTTCATCCAAGAGTCATCTAATGTTTACACTTGCTTGATTGCAAAATTTAGAATTTATTTTCTGCTCTGTTAATAGCTTGCTAAATCCTGCAGGAGCCTCCTGTGTGTGATTAAAGGGACAATATAGTCACCCAGACCACTTCAGCTCAATGAAGTGGTCTGGGTGCCAGGTCCCTCGGGTTTTAACCCTTCACATGTAAACAGAACAGTTTCAGAGAAACTGCTATGTTTACATTTGGGGTTAATCCAGCCACTAGAGGCGCATCTGTGACGCTGCAGGCGAATTTCGCCTAAATCACGCAGAGCGTCTATAGGAAAGCATTGAGAAATGCTTTCCTATGGACACTTTGAATGCGCGCGCCTCACTTGCCGCGCATGCGCATTCGGCTTCAGTGACGTCAGACAGGAGAGCTGACGTTGGACGGGGAGGAGAGGTCACCAGCGCCTAGGGAGCCCGGCGCCGGATTAAGGTAAGTGGCTGAAGGGGTTTTAACCCCTGGAGCGCCACGGGAGGGGGACCCTGATGGTGGGGGCACACTCAGGGCACTATAGTTACAGGAAAACCGCTTTGTTTTCCTGACACTATAGTGATCCCTTAAAGTTCAGATAAAACAAAAGAACACATATAAGCTATATAATATGATGTATAGGTTTAGTAAGCAGATATATAATATGATTTATAGGTTTAGTAAGGAGCTATATAATACGATGTATAGGTTTAGTAAGGAGCTATATAATAATACAATGTATAGGTTTAATAAGCAGCTAAATAATACGTTGTATAGGTTTAGTAAGGAGCTATATAATAAGATGTATAGGTTTAATAAGGAGCTATATAATAAGATGTATAGGTTTAGTAAGGAGCTATATAATACGATGTATAGGTTTAATAAGGAGCTATATAATATGATGTATAGGTTTAGTAAGGAGCTATATAATATGATGTATAGGTTTAATAAGGAGCTATATAATAAGATGTATAGGTTTAGTAAGGAGCTATATAATACAATGTATAGGTTTAGTAAGGAGCTATATAATATGATGTATAGGTTTAGCAAGCAGCTATATAATACGATGTATAGGTTTAGTAAGGAGCTATATAATATGATGTATAGGTTTAGTAAGGAGCTATATAATATGATGTATAGGTTTAATAAGGAGCTATATAATAAGATGTATAGGTTTAGTAAGGAGCTATATAATATGATGTATAGGTTTAATAAGGAGCTATATAATACAATGTATAGGTTTAATAAGGAGCTATATAATACAATGTATAGGTTTAGTAAGGAGCTATATAATACGATGTATAGGTTTAGTAAGGAGCTATATAATAAGATGTATAGGTTTAGTAAGGAGCTATATAATAAGATGTATAGGTTTAGTAAGGAGCTATATAATACGATGTATAGGTTTAATAAGGAGCTATATAATATGATGTATAGGTTTAATAAGGAGCTATATAATACGATGTATAGGTTTAATAAGGAGCTATATAATACGATGTATAGGTTTAATAAGGAGCTATATAATATGATGTATAGGTTTAGTAAGCAGCTATATAATACGATGTATAGGTTTAATAAGGAGCTATATAATATGATGTATAGGTTTAATAAGGAGCTATATAATACGATGTATAGGTTTAATAAGGAGCTATATAATACGATGTATAGGTTTAGTAAGCAGCTATATAATAAGATGTATAGGTTTAGCAAGGAGCTATATAATACGATGTATAGGTTTAATAAGGAGCTATATAATAAGATGTATAGGTTTAATAAGGAGCTATATAATACGATGTATAGGTTTAGTAAGGAGCTATATAATACGATGTATAGGTTTAGTAAGGAGCTATATAATACGATGTATAGGTTTAATAAGGAGCTATATAATACGATGTATAGGTTTAGTAAGCAGCTATATAATATGATGTATAGGTTTAGCAAGGAGCTATATAATAAGATGTATAGGTTTAGTAAGGAGCTATATAATACGATGTATAGGTTTAATAAGGAGCTATATAATAAGATGTATAGGTTTAATAAGGAGCTATATAATAAGATGTATAGGTTTAGCAAGGAGCTATATAATAAGATGTATAGGTTTAGTAAGGAGCTATATAATACGATGTATAGGTTTAATAAGGAGCTATATAATACGATGTATAGGTTTAGTAAGCAGCTATATAATACGATGTATAGGTTTAATAAGGAGCTATATAATACGATGTATAGGTTTAGTAAGCAGCTATATAATATGATGTATAGGGAGTGCAGAATTATTAGGCAAGTTGTATTTTTGAGGATTAATTTTATTATTGAACAACAACCATGTTCTCAATGAACCCAAAAAACTCCTTAATATCAAAGCTGAATATTTTTGGAAGTAGTTTTTAGTTTGTTTTTAGTTATAGCTATTTTAGGGGGATATCTGTGTGTGCAGGTGACTATTACTGTGCATAATTATTAGGCAACTTAACAAAAAACAAATATATACCCATTTCAATTATTTATTTTTACCAGTGAAACCAATATAACATCTCAACATTCACAAATATACATTTCTGACATTCAAAAACAAAACAAAAACAAATCAGTGACCAATATAGCCACCTTTCTTTGCAAGGACACTCAAAAGCCTGCCATCCATGGATTCTGTCAGTGTTTTGATCTGTTCACCATCAACATTGCGTGCAGAAGCAACCACAGCCTCCCAGACACCCAGAGAGGTGTACTGTTTTCCCTCCTTGTAAATCTCACATTTGATGATGGACCACA
This sequence comes from Pelobates fuscus, assembly GCF_036172605.1. Classification (NCBI taxonomy): domain Eukaryota; kingdom Metazoa; phylum Chordata; class Amphibia; order Anura; family Pelobatidae; genus Pelobates; species Pelobates fuscus. Next base: position 14,254,873 of record NC_086321.1, on the reverse strand, counting down.
GGTTCTCAATGGGGTTCAGATCAGGTGAACAAGGAGGCCATGTCATTAGATTTTCTTCTTTTATACCCTTTCTTGCCAGCCACGCTGTGGAGTACTTGGACGCGTGTGATGGAGCATTGTCCTGCATGAAAATCATGTTTTTCTTGAAGGATGCAGACTTCTTCCTGTACCACTGCTTGAAGAAGGTGTCTTCCAGAAACTGGCAGTAGGACTGGGAGTTGAGCTTGACTCCATCCTCAACCCGAAAAGGCCCCACAAGCTCATCTTTGATGATACCAGCCCAAACCAGTACTCCACCTCCACCTTGCTGGCGTCTGAGTCGGACTGGAGCTCTCTGCCCTTTACCAATCCATCCATCTGGTCCATCAAGACTCACTCTCATTTCATCAGTCCATAAAACCTTAGAAAAATCAGTCTTGAGATATTTCTTGGCCCAGTCTTGACGTTTCAGCTTGTGTGTCTTGTTCAGTGGTGGTCGTCTTTCAGCCTTTCTTACCTTGGCCATGTCTCTGAGTATTGCACACCTTGTGCTTTTGGGCACTCCAGTGATGTTGCAGCTCTGAAATATGGCCAAACTGGTGGCAAGTGGCATCTTGGCAGCTGCACGCTTGACTTTTCTCAGTTCATGGGCAGTTATTTTGCGCCTTGGTTTCTCCACACGCTTCTTGCGACCCTGTTGACTATTTTGAATGAAACGCTTGATTGTTCGATGATCACGCTTCAGAAGCTTTGCAATTTTAAGAGTGCTGCATCCCTCTGCAAGATATCTCACTATTTTTGACTTTTCTGAGCCTGTCAAGTCCTTCTTTTGACCCATTTTGCCAAAGGAAAGGAAGTTGCCTAATAATTATGCACACCTGATATAGGGTGTTGATGTCATTAGACCACACCCCTTCTCATTACAGAGATGCCCATCACCTAATATGCTTAATTGGTAGTAGGCTTTCGAGCCTATACAGCTTGGAGTAAGACAACATGCATAAAGAGGATGATGTGGTCAAAATACTCATTTGCCTAATAATTCTGCACTCCCTATATAGGTTTAATAAGGAGCTATATAATACGATGTATAGGTTTAGTAAGGAGCTATATAATACGATGTATAGGTTTAGTAAGCAGCTATATAATATGATGTATAGGTTTAGTAAGGAGTTATATAATAAGATGTATAGGTTTAGTAAGGAGCTATATAACAATACAATGTATAGGTTTAATAAGGAGCTATATAATTGGATGTATAGGTTTAGTAAGCAGCTATATAATATGATGTATAGGTTTAATAAGGAGCTATATAATATGATGTATAGGTTTAATAAGGAGCTATATAATATGATGTATAGGTTTAGTAAGCAGCTATATAATACGATGTATAGGTTTAATAAGGAGCTATATAATATGTACTGTAATGTACTGAACTGGCTGAGAGTGATAGGAATGTAGCTACCATCAGCAATCACACTCCTATCAGTAACAGCAATGTACATGTTGGGATCTCAGAGATCCCAGCACATACTGGCTGCCTGGGAGTGATAAGGGTGTGATTGCGGTCAGCATGTTCAGTTAATGCCAGATTTGTGTAGAAATTATGTTATTTTTCAAAAACGTTATATGTACAAAATATCAGCACCAGATATTCGCAATGGACCCGAAAAGAGACTGATAATCCGTGTCGACACTGGAAAAAGTATATCGGTTGATCCAAAATACTTAATAACGAAGATATCAAACTGGTTCCCCTGTCACTTTCTAATGTGCATTCTATTAACAGGATGGAAGCAAGCCAAAATCAGTTTTCTAAAAACAAAACACACACACACAGACACACACTAGATCATGTAAAACAGTGTAGCAGATTTTTTTTTGCATTATGCCGTAAGGTGTATTTTAGGTGCAGGGAACGTCTGCTTAAAATTGCACTAATGACATGATAAGGAAAGCTTAGTTTTGTTTTGTTTTAAGTTTAAGCGCAGTAAAAGTTAGGCTCAGGAGGAAATTACAAAACTGCACAGTGCATTGCATGACATGCAAGTAGATCATAGGAGATGGAAAAAGGAATAAGTCTTACATAGAACTCTGTTTATTTAGAAAATAACTGCACAGGATAATCAGGTAACGGCAACACTAGCGGCAAATAAAGATTGAAACGAATGGTAACCATGACAACAATAGGCAATATAACTAAGGAAAGGAGAGGAGGCTGTACCTATGGAACAGATTGAGTTATATAATGTATTGATAAAAGCAGTATAATGATACAGACACACTATATAAAGTAATAACCAACAAGGAGTAAACCCATGGGATGAAAAAGCACAAAAACAACTAGTGCAACAAAGTTTAAAAAAAAAACAACAACACAGCAGCAAGATAGAAGGGGCAAAAAATAAACAAATACATGATCTATTTATACTACAAAGCTAGAATTATAGTACTGACCAGGAGAATGAATTGAGCAGGCAAGACCTCTGTGTCCACATTCACACAGCTACAACAACAAAAAGGAAGGAAGTTCACACTGGCATCAGCAAGCCCTGCAAACAATATTTCTACACAAGCAACAACATTAACCATTTCAGAACACTTCGCTGAAGCATATGCACTATGTCAGTTTAAATGTAAGGGAGTGGTTATCACTGGGGAATACGGACATTCAACAGGTCTTTTAAGCTATTATTTGGAGTATATACACTTGCTCACACAATTATCATTATTAACCATAACATGAGAGAAAGGCAAAGAATAAAATACAACACAGACCATAGCAAATATTGAAAGTATTTGGAAATATACCCACACATTAATAACGTATGCATGTATTACACTAAACAATTTTACTGTTGAACCACTAGAGGTCCCCAACATCACCGATCAGATCTACAGCATGTTACCCATTCACAGCATTCCTGTACAAATCCCTAGAATTAGCAGAGTAACATAGGACGCTAAAACGCATGGCAGATCCCTTAGCAGGAACACAACAGTCTGTCTGCAGACTATACAAAGACCTATAACCCTCACTCTGCCTCACATGACAAAGGGGAGGCCATGAGTCAGGTCCAGCCTAGTTAAGAGGGTCCCTGAGTTTGACAGAGCGTCTGTTAGTGAACTCTGAATCATTTTCCTGCAATGTCACAATTTAGCAATATTACTGCATATAAGTAATAGCCGCTGCATAGTTTCAAAATGTAGACAGACAGGTGCAGGTGGAAAGGATGGAACAGCTATCCGAAGTGACATACAAGGGTTAATCACCAAACTCCAACTTTTTGTGTATTAAATCGGAATAGAAAAATATAGTCACAAACAGCCGATCTGTAAATATTCTTCAGCTTCAGAACCTGACTATTTTGCCCTCAATGTTTCCTTTTGAATTTAATAAGGGAGTTACTAAGATTGAGAGTGTTCCATACAGGACATTCTTACTATATGTCCATACTGCCTCTGTTCCAATACCTTGGGATCGTTCACTAAACCAAGCACAATAAAAAGCAGAGCGATGTACATTTATTTTACTAGTCTGCTTGTGAGAATCCTCCAGTTTAATGAGAAATCATCATTGTGTAACTGCTAAAATCACCCTTGGTGGGTCTGGAAGGTGCACATTGTTTATTCTTATTTACCCAGGGTGCACCAAGGACTTCCCCAACTGTAAGTTCATCATCTATGTATTCAGAAGAATGCTGACCCATGCATGCACGTGAAATGATAATAGCACTGAACAAACACAGATTATTGCACCCAGGAGCCAGGTTTCACATTTCACATGATTTCCCTAAAACAAAAAAGTCTGTTGTTCATCTTTTCCATATTCAATAAATGATAACCAGTCTGTCTTTTCTTTGTCAAGATAAATTCATTTAGCAGAGGCATTATGGGACATTCCATCGCACCGCCCAGAGTATCATGGGATCCTCAGCAGAGTGACATAAAAAAAGAAGGAAAGGCTTAAAAAGATTAAAGTTCCAACAGCAGCCTTCATGTCATTCCACACAAAGACATTTTACCAATTCAGTTATATTTCTAGATTTCATGCAGGCAGTCAGTGTGGACTCTGTGTTATATATTCTAATTAACAGCACATTGGGGACAAGCTGCTAAATATAGCCAAAAGTAACATTGAGGAGAAGTTTACAAATTAAATTTTACTACTTACTATTCAGACCTAAATTGCTATTCTGTTTCAAATGAAGAAACACTCCAAAAAACAAACAAACAAAAAAAAAACACAACACCTCTATTGGGAACGTTCAGCATCTCCATGCAGCACGCCTGGCTGCCTGAGTGACTGCCACTAGAGGTGTTACTAGACAGCAATGTAAACACTGACATTTCACTGAAAAGGCAGTGTTTACATTGAATAGCCTGCAGAGACAGGCTATAGATACTAGAGCCACTACCCTAAGCGGTAGTGATTCTGGTGACTATATGGTTCCTTTAAGTAGAGCGTTCTGCCATATGTTTAGTTGTCTAGCTTCACCCTCCCATTACTGAATTTTAATGGTTTAGTATAGTGCTGTTCTTATGTGCGTGGCCAGATACTTCTCACTGAGAAGCATTGGGACACACAGCACATATACAGCAATCGCCATGTCCATCAACAATGGTTCTCAGAGAAGCACTCACTTCCGCTTTACACTAAAATTCAAAGTAAGTGAGGCAGGAAACCCAGCAGACAGGTGATACACTAAGAACGCAAGCCTGCAATGACATGCAATTAATGCCTGAAGCACCTCAGCTCTTGGTTTTTGGAGTGTTCCTTTAACCAAGGCTCTTTGTTTATAGAATAAAATCCCATCTACTGGATCATCCCATTCACAATATAGAGTTTCCCTTCCAAATTGTGGGTCCCAGGATGTAACCATGTCACCATTCTAAATATAAACAAAATAGGTCTTTAAATATTGTCAATATAAACACGTTTAAGCTTTCATAGTTTTTGCAGCACGGATGGTGTCAAAACAAAACACCAGATATGTGTTCAAATGTGATAGATAATTAAAGAAACTCTGTCTTTATGCAAATGGTGCCCTCTACGGCAGTCACGTTAGAAAGTGTGGTCATATTGTCTAGTTGAAGTCGTGAGGCCCAGTGTTAAAGGAGCCCATCCAGCACCCACAGGTAAGGGTACAAGAAGCCTGTTGCATCTTTTGTTTTACTTCACCCAATTCATTCAGCTGGAACGGCAAAGCCAACCTCTGCTCATGCTTTCAGTAATATACCCTGTACAACAACGTGTTCCTTTGAGAATGTGCAGGAGAAAACATGAACTAAGCTACTAAGTAAGGTGTTTACCTTTACCTTCCCAATCATTTCATTCATCACTTCCTTTAACGTTGCTGAACTACATACTCCAAAAACTCAACTCTGCAGGGCAAGAGTTTCAGCACAGCACTTCCACTGGGAGTATTAGAACTGCCTAGAATTCCAGAGGGTTAACCCGAGCCAGACGTTTTCCTTTCTATAAACTGCCTGTGGGAGATATATGGCAGACTATGAGACCAAAAGGCAGGCCAGGCACACCTGCAGCACTGCACTGTATCTGAGGAAGCATCACACAAAGAAATATCCAAATGTGCCTTTCTATGATTCACAGTGCAGGTAAAAATAAAGAAACCCAAATACAGTGTGACAGACTGCCTGGCATCCCAACCGGGTACCTCCGCTGCTTCATAGTAATCCTTGAGTACCATAAGCACCGCACCAGACACTATAACCACCGTAAACCCCACTCGACTGATTTTTATTCAGCCACAGCTGGCTTTTATACAACTCCCCATCCAAGGGGTTTCTTAAATCATATTCCAAGGGCATTTCCCCGATGGACCTGAGAGAGGACAAGGAACAAGTAAACCGTTCACAGACTCCTGAGAGATAATTGAGTAAGAACAACTCTTTAACCCCTTAAAGGGACACTCCAGGCACCCAGACCACTTCAGCTCATTGGAGTGGTCTGGGTGCCAACTCCCACTACCCTTAACCCTGCAAGTGTAATTATTGCAGTTTTTTTAAAACTGCAATATTTACCTTGCAGGGTTAAGTCCTCCCCTAGTGGCTGTCTATTAGACAGCCACTAGAGGACACTTCCTGCTTCATAGCACAGGTTTTCTGTGCTAGAGCGTCGCTGGACGTCCTCACGCTGTGTGAGGACCTCCAGCGTCGCTCTATTCCCCATAGGGAAGCATTGAAATTCATTTTCAATGCTTTCCTATGGGGTGCGCTAATGCGCATGCGCGGCATTGCCGCGCATGCGCATTAGGTCTCCTCGGCCGGCGGGCGAGATCAGTCTCGCCCACCGGCCGACGTAACCAGAAGGAGGAGCGGCGGGGGAGGAGGAAGCAGCGACGTGGGACCTGTCGCTGCCCCTGGTAAGTGACTGAAGGGGTTTTCACCCCTTCAGTAACCGGGGATTGGTGGGTGGGAGGGAGAGGGACCCTCCAGTGCCAGAAAAACGGATCGTTTTTCTGGCACTGGAGTTTCCCTTTAAGGACACATGACATGATTCCCTTTTATTCCAGAAGTTTGGTCCTTAAGGGGTTAATTTAATTATCTCTCAGGTACAGAAAATATTCAATTATTTGCAAACATAAAACACATTTTAATATTTCAGAACCCTACAAAAGTTACATCAGCGAATAGCTGGGATCTGAGCGCCCACTTTATCACAATATCTCTCCGATCCATTTGGTGGTTCGGGAACGCCATGCGAGTGAAGTTTTGACCGGTCGGCCACGAGGTGAAGCCCCAAAACAGTTCCAGTGAAATTTAGCCTTCGACCGGTCTTCTTTCGGGGGTTCTCACACGAATGCCAACACAGACTCCCCCTGGCTGTTAGCATACAAATGTTACCCCTGTTCGCTACTTTAGGTCTCCCAAACGCCGTTCTCCTACTGGTTCGGGAAGTTGGATGGGCAGCGGTATCAGTTTACCGAGTGTTTGCCAGGTAGAGTAGCCGAAATTAGTTCCAGGGAATGAAAAAGGGTATTACAACGTTCATTCAGCTACACACACATACCGCCGCAGCTTGGTTGGGGTCTGGCTGTTCTCCACCCACCTGGACCCAAGACCAGGATCCAACTTCCAGTGCAGAGAGCAAAGCAGGCTGGACTTCCTAGTCCAGAGAGCAAAGCAGGCTGCTCCTACAAGAGCAAGTGTTGTAATCCAAGGGAGTATAGCGATTATAGCAATCCCCAGAGTAAATATAGCTCTCTAATCCCCCAAACATGAGCCTAGACTTCATAAAGGGGTAAAGTGTCCTGTTTAATGGCAGCCACAACTGGCCTTATATGCAGGTCCCCATTCAAGTGGTTTCCGGTTACATATTCCATGGGCATTCTCCACTGGACACGAGAGTAGACTACAGCAAAAACAAACAGCACACGTCTCCCACAGGTGGTCCAAGGGTTCGTGAGTTGGTTCAATATACTAACAGAATACTCTTAATCCGTTCGGTAAGTCCTATATACCGATTTAGACAAGGGAAAAGGCACGAACAAAGCTTTTTCACACTCATGAACCAAAGTCTAAGACCTGGGCCATAGTCCTGAGGAAAAAGGCTGTCCAGAGGCCCCTCCAAGTACCCGTGACGAGGTTCAGTTCGTCACATACAGCATTAACCCTGTGTCTCTAGAATGAAACGTACAGCCAGTAGGTTGACATCCCTCAGTAATGCAAGACCTGATTTTAAACCAGGTACAAAGTGTCCCATTATTAGGACAGAGCTGCTGCAGGAGGATTCAAGCAAAGCACAGATTTTACAAGGGAGCTAAAATACCAGCTGCTGAGGATCATTTCCCCATGGACTCCAGCAGTATGTTTGTTAAAGATAATATATTCAACATGCACAAACCACAGAATTGTGTGACATGTTATCTAAAACAAACATGGGACGCACTCTGGCAACTGAGTGCTGCAGAGTTTCTAATGGTGTGATTCCGGTTTATGGACATGGTTGGTCAATAAAGGGTGAATTGTCAGGAGTTTCAAATGTTAGATCTAAAGAGCCAAACTGAACACATAGCCGACTTAGAGAGGTTTTCCAATTTGGTTAGATTGGCCTAAAACCTGCAATTGACTTTTAGTGCCTTCCAGTTCACACATTAGTAATAACTGTAAAAACTGATTCACAAATGTAAATATCTGCCTTGCAGCATGTCCCCCAACAATCCCAGACTTGGCTAGACAGTTCCCACTTGGGGATCCTGTTCCATCAACCTGGTGATGTGATCAGTGAGTGCAGAGCGACCCATTAATGAATACATTCACTATGTGCAAATTGAGCTTACAGACTTCAGCCCATAGGTAACACTGCAATGAAGAGATGCACAATTAACAATGTCCGTGGATTTCCCAGTAATAAACAAGTAAGAATGTTACTAGTTCCAGTAATACTATAACAATAAAGAAATAACGTTACCAGTTCCTGTGATACTATAGTAATAATAAATTAATAATACAGTATTAGTAAAGTACAAATAAAATAATAATGACACTAGTTCCAATAATATAGTAACAATGTTACTAGTTCCAGTAATAATAATATAGTAATAAATAAGCAATAATAAAATAATAAAGTTTTAATAATACAGTAACACTAATGTTATTAGTTCCAGTCATAATATAGTAATAATATTAGATATAGTAATAAAGTAATAAGCAATAGTGAATATAATAATATTAATACAGTAATAGTTATAATAGTAGTAGTAATAATAATAGTAATAATAATATAATGATAGTTATAGTTATAATAGTAATAATATAGTTAGTTATATTAATAGTAATAATATAGTTATAGTAATAGTAACAGTAATACTATAGTAATAATAATAGAGATAACATAATGATAATAATAATATAGCTATACTAGTAATAATATAGTTATATTCATAGTAATAATATAGTTCGAAAATAATAATGTAATAATAATAGTAATACCATAATGGTAATACTCTAGTAATATTAATAGTAAAAATAGATTTATAATAATAAAGTTATAATAGTAATAATAAAGTTATATTAATAGCAATAATATATTTATATTAATAGTAATAATATAGTTATAGTAATAGTAACAGTAATACTATAGTAATAATAAGAGAGATAACAATGATAATAATAATATAGCTATACTAGTAATAATATAGTTATATTCATAGTAATAATATAGTTCGAAAATAATAATGTAATAATAATAGTAATACCATAATGGTAATACTCTAGTAATATTAATAGTAAAAATATATTTATAATAATAATAATAAAGTTATAATAGTAATAATAAAGTTATATTAATAGCAATAATATAGTTATATTAATAGTAATAACAACAATATCCTTCCATTCCCCCATTACCCCCTCTCTCTCTCTGGCCCCTGCCTCGGCCCCCGCGGACAGCCCTCATTACTCTCTCTCTCTCTTTGCCCCACCCCCCCTGGCCCTTGCCCCATTACCCTCTCTCTCTCTCTTTCTGGCCCCTGCTCCGGCCCCCGTGGACAGCCCCCATTACTCTCTCTCTCTGCCCCCCCCCGCCCCCGCGGACAGCCCCCATTACTCTCTCTCTCTCTGCTCCCCCCCCCGCCCCGCGGACAGCCCCCATTACCCTCTCTCTCTCTGACCCCCCCGCCCCCGCGGACAGCCCCTATTACCCTCTCTCTGCCCCCCCCGCCCCCACGGACAGCCCCCATTACTCTCTCTCTCTGCCCCCCCCCGCCCCCGCGGACAGCCCCTATTACCCTCTCTCTCTCTGCCCCCCCCCCCCCGCGGACAGCCCCCATTACCCCCTCTCTCTCTGCCCCCCCCCCCGCCCCCGTGGACAGCCCCCATTACACTCTCTCTGCCCCCGCGGACAGCCCCTATTACCCTCTCTCTCTGCCCCCCCGCCCCCCGCAGTCAGCCCCCATTACCCTCTCTCTCTCTGGCCCCGCCCCCCCCGCGGACAGCCCCCATTACCCTCTCTCCGGCCCCCGCGGACAGCCCCCATTACCCTCTCTCTGCCCCCCCGCTCCTACGGACAGCCCCCATTACTCTCTCTCTCTGCCCCCCCCCGCCCCCGCGGACAGCCCATATTACCCTCTCTCTCTCTGCCCGCCCCCCCGCGGACAGCCCCCATTACCCCCTCTCTCTCTGCCCCCCCTCCGCCCCCGCGGACAGCCCCCATTACCCTCTCTCTGCCCCCCCCCGCCCCCACGGACAGCCCCCATTACTCTCTCTCTCTGCCCCCCCCGCCCCCGCGGACAGCCCCTATTACCCTCTCTCTCTCTGCCCCCCCGCGGACAGCCCCCATTACCCCCTCTCTCTCTGTCCCCCGCCCCCGCGGACAGCCCCCATTACTCTCTCTCTGCCCCCGCGGACAGCCCCTATTACCCTCTCTCTCTGCCCCCCGCAGTCAGCCCCCATTACCCTCTCTCTCTCTGGCCCCGCCCCCCCCCGCGGACAGCCCCCATTACTCTCTCTCTCTGCCCCCCCCCCCCGCGGACAGCCCCCATTACCCTCTCTCTCTCTGGCCCTGCCCCCCCCCCGCGGACAGCCCCCATTACTCTCTCTCTCTGCCCCCCCCCCCGCGGACAGCCCCCATTACCCTCTCTCTCTGGCCCCGCCCCCCCCCCCCCCCGCGGACAGCCCCCATTACCCTCTCTCCGGCCCCCGCGGACAGCCCCCATTACCCTCTCTCTCTCTGGCCCCGCCCCCCCCCCCGCGGACAGCCCCCATTACCCTCTCTCTCTCTCTGCCCCCCCCCCCCCCCCGCGGACAGCCCCCATTACCCTCTCTCTCTGGCCCCGCCCCCCCCCCCGCGGACAGCCCCCATTACCCTCTCTCCGGCCCCCGCGGACAGCCCCCATTACCCTCTCTCTCTCTGGCCCCGCCCCCCCCGCGGACAGCCCCCATTACCCTCTCTCTCTCTCTCTCTCTGGCCCCGCCCCCCCCCCCGCGGACAGCCCCCATTACCCTCTCTCCGGCCCCCGCGGACAGCCCCCATTACCCTCTCTCTCTCTCTCTGGCCCCGCCCCCCCCCTCGCGGACAGCCCCCATTACTCTCTCTCTCTCTGCCCCCCCCCTCGCGGACAGCCCCCATTACCCTCTCTCTCTCTGGCCCCGCCCCCCCCCCGCGGACAGCCCCCATTACCCTCTCTCCGGCCCCCGCGGACAGCCCCCATTACCCTCTCTCTCTCTGGCCCCGCCCCCCCCCTCGCGGACAGCCCCCATTACTCTCTCTCTCTGCCCCCCCCCTCGCGGACAGCCCCCATTACCCTCTCTCTCTCTCTCTCTCTGGCCCCGCCCCCCCCCGCGGAGAGCCCCCATTACCCTCTCTCTCTCTGGCCCCGCCCCCCCCCCCCCCGGACAGCCCCCATTACCCTCTCTCTCTCTCTCTGGCCCCGCCCCCCCCCTCGCGGACAGCCCCCATTACTCTGTCTCTCTGCCCCCCCCCTCGCGGACAGCCCCCATTACTCTCTCTCTGGCCCCGCCCCCCCCCCCCCCGCGGACAGCCCCCATTACACTCTCTCTCTCTGGCCCCGCCCCCCCCCCGCGGACAGCCCCCATTACCCTCTCTCTCTCTGGCCCCGCCCCCCCCCCCCCGCGGACAGCCCCCATTACCCTCTCTCTCTCTGGCCCCGCCCCCCCCCCCCCGCGGACAGCCCCCATTACCCTCTCTCCGGCCCCCGCGGACAGCCCCCATTACCCTCTCTCTCTCTGGCCCCGCCCCCCCCCCCCCCCGCGGACAGCCCCCATTACCCTCTCTCTCTCTGGCCCCGCCCCCCCCCCCCCCGCGGACAGCCCCCATTACCCTCTCTCCGGCCCCCGCGGACAGCCCCCATTACTCTCTCTCTCTCTCTCTCTCTCTCTCTCTCTCTCTCTCTCTCTGGCCCCGCCCGGCCCCCACAGCCCCCCCTCCCCCGACCGTTATTTACTTTTTCAGGTCGATGCTGAAGAGGCCGAAGCCGGCGGCCGTGTTGTTCCCCCCGGGGAAGGCCTCCTGGGCCTGCTCCGCAGACTCGGTTCCGCTGTGGTCCTGGGCGTGGGTCAGGCCGGTGCTGGAGGTGGACATGGTGCCGGTTCGGGTCACTCAGGGAGCGGAAACTAACGGCGGGTCACGTGACGGTCCTGACACGGCGCTCACACGGCAGGAAGAAGAGGGCGGGGCCAATGCCGGCGAGGAATTCCGGGTTTACCATGACAACGACGGTTTAGCCAATTGGAACGCTGGAAATCACTAGAGGGGCGTGGCCGTACTGTACTGTGGGGGTGGACAGGCTGTCACTTGTATGTTTTCAGATAGCGCTGCCTGTCACGTGATGAGCAGGCGGAGGTGTGACGTGGAGCTCTCTACCTGTCAGATACATTAATACATTGTATTTCCCAAGTTCTGCATAGTCTTCCTCTAACTGTAATGACGTCATACTGTTATTATCTAACTGTAATGACATAATACTGGTATTCATCTAACTGTAATGACGTAATACTGTTATCATCTAACTGTAATGATGTCATACTGGTATCATCTAACTGTAATGACGTCATACTGTTATCATCTAACTGTAATGACGTCATACTGTTATTATCTAACTGTAATGACGTCATACTGGTATCATCTAACTGTAATGACATCATACTGGTATCATCTAACTGTAATGACGTCATACTGTTATTATCTAACTGTAATTACATAATACTGTTATTCATCTGACTGTAATGACGTCGTACTGGTATCATCTAACTGTAATGACGTCATACTGTTATTATCTAACTGTAATTACATAATACTGGTATTCATCTGACTGTAATGATGTCATACTGGTATCATCTAACTGTAATGACGTCATACTGTTATCATCTAACTGTAATGACATAATACTGCTATTCATCTAACTGTAACTACATAATACTGGTATTCATCTAACTGTAATGACATCATACTGGTATCATCTAACTGTAATGACGTCATACTGTTATCATCTAACTGTAATGATGTCATACTGGTATCATCTAACTGTAATGACGTCATACTGTTATCATCTAACTGTAATGACATAATACTGGTATTCATCTAACTGTAATTACATAATACTGGTATTCATCTAACTGTAATGACATCATACTGGTATCATCTAACTGTAATGACGTTGTACTGGTATCATCTAACTGTTATTACGTCGTACTGTTATTATCTAACTGTAATGGTCTCATACTGGTATCATCTAACTGTAATTACGTCATACTGGTATCATCTAACTGTAATGACGTCATACTGGTATCTAACTGTAATGACGTAATACTGGTATCATCTAACTGTAATGATGTCATACTGGTATCATCTAAATGTAATGACGTCATACTGGTATCTAACTGTAATGACGTCATACTGGTATCATCTAACTGTAATGACATAATACTGGTATTCATCTAACTGTAATTACATAATACTGGTATTCATCTAACTGTAATGACATCATACTGGTATCATCTAACTGTAATGACGTCGTACTGGTATCATCTAACTGTAATTACGTCGTACTGTTATCATCTAACTGTAATGACGTCGTACTGGTATCATCTAACTGTAATTACGTCGTACTGTTATTATCTAACTGTAATGGTCTCATACTGGTATCATCTAACTGTAATTACGTCATACTGGTATCATCTAACTGTAATGACGTCATACTGGTATCTAACTGTAATTACGTAATACTGGTATCATCTAACTGTAATTACGTCGTACTGGTATCATCTAACTGTAATGACGTCAAACTGGTATCTAACTGTAATGACGAAATACTGGTATCATCTAACTGTAATGATGTCATACTGGTATCATCTAACTGTAATGACGTCATACTGTTATCATCTAACTGTAATGACATAATACTGGTATTCATCTAACTGTAATTACATAATACTGGTATTCATCTAACTGTAATGACATCATACTGGTATCATCTAACTGTAATGACGTCGTACTGTTATTATCTAACTGTAATTACATAATACTGGTATTCATCTAACTGTAATTACATAATACTGGTATCATCTAACTGTAATTACGTCGTACTGTTATCATCTAACTGTAATGACGTCGTACTGGTATCATCTAACTGTAATTACGTCGTACTGTTATTATCTAACTGTAATGGTCTCATACTGGTATCATCTAACTGTAATTACGTCATACTGGTATCATCTAACTGTAATGACGTCATACTGGTATCATCTAACTGTAATGATGTCATACTGGTATCATCTAACTGTAATGACGTCATACTGTTATCATCTAACTGTAATGACATAATACTCGTATTCATCTAACTGTAATTACATAATACTGGTATTCATCTAACTGTAATGACATCATACTGGTATCATCTAACTGTAATGACGTCGTACTGGTATCATCTAACTGTAATTACGTCGTACTGTTATTATCTAACTGTAATGGACTCATACTGGTATCATCTAACTGTAATGGACTCATACTGGTATCATCTAACTGTAATTACGTCATACTGGTATCTAACTGTAATGACGTAATACTGGTATCATCTAACTGTAATGATGTCATACTGGTATCATCTAAATGTAATGACGTCATACTGGTATCTAACTGTAATGACGTCATACTGGTATCATCTAACTGTAATGACGAAATACTGGTATCATCTAACTGTAATGATGTCATACTGGTATCATCTAACTGTAATGACGTCATACTGTTATCATCTAACTGTAATGACGTCATACTGTTATTATCTAACTGTAATGACATAATACTGGTATTCATCTGACTGTAATGACGTCATACTGGTATCATCTAACTGTAATGACGTCGTACTGGTATCATCTAACTGTAATGACGAAATACTGGTATCATCTAACTGTAATGATGTCATACTGGTATCATCTAACTGTAATGACGTCATACTGTTATCATCTAACTGTAATGACATAATACTGGTATTCATCTAACTGTAATTACATAATACTGGTATTCATCTAACTGTAATGACATCATACTGGTATCATCTAACTGTAATGACGTTGTACTGGTATCATCTAACTGTTATTACGTCGTACTGTTATTATCTAACTGTAATGGTCTCATACTGGTATCATCTAACTGTAATTACGTCATACTGGTATCATCTAACTGTAATGACGTCATACTGGTATCTAACTGTAATGACGTAATACTGGTATCATCTAACTGTAATGACGTTGTACTGGTATCATCTAACTGTTATTACGTCGTACTGTTATTATCTAACTGTAATGGTCTCATACTGGTATCATCTAACTGTAATTACGTCATACTGGTATCATCTAACTGTAATGACGTCATACTGGTATCTAACTGTAATGACGTAATACTGGTATCATCTAACTGTAATGATGTCATACTGGTATCATCTAAATGTAATGACGTCATACTGGTATCTAACTGTAATGACGTCATACTGGTATCATCTAACTGTAATGACGAAATACTGGTATCATCTAACTGTAATGATGTCATACTGGTATCATCTAACTGTAATGACGTCATACTGTTATCATCTAACTGTAATGACATAATACTGGTATTCATCTAACTGTAATTACATAATACTGGTATTCATCTAACTGTAATGACATCATACTGGTATCATCTAACTGTAATGACGTTGTACTGGTATCATCTAACTGTTATTACGTCGTACTGTTATTATCTAACTGTAATGGTCTCATACTGGTATCATCTAACTGTAATTACGTCATACTGGTATCATCTAACTGTAATGACGTCATACTGGTATCTAACTGTAATGACGTAATACTGGTATCATCTAACTGTAATGATGTCATACTGGTATCATCTAAATGTAATGACGTCATACTGGTATCTAACTGTAATGACGTCATACTGGTATCATCTAACTGTAATGACATAATACTGGTATTCATCTAACTGTAATGACATCATACTGGTATCATCTAACTGTAATGACGTCGTACTGGTATCATCTAACTGTAATTACATCGTACTGCTATCATCTAACTGTAATGACGTCGTACTGGTATCATCTAACTGTAATTACGTCGTACTGTTATTATCTAACTGTAATGGTCTCATACTGGTATCATCTAACTGTAATTACGTCATACTGGTATCATCTAACTGTAATGACGTCATACTGGTATCTAACTGCAATGACGTAATACTGGTATCATCTAACTGTAATGATGTCATACTGGTATCATCTAAATGTAATGACGTCATACTGGTATCTAACTGTAATGACGTAATACTGGTATCATCTAACTGTAATGATGTCATACTGGTATCATCTAACTGTAATGACATCATACTGGTATCATCTAACTGTAATGACGTCATACTGGTATTCATCTAACTGTAATGACGTCATACTGGTATTCATCTAACTGTAATGACGTCGTACTGTTATTATGTAACTGTAATGACATAATACTGGTATTCATCTAACTGTAATGACATAATACTGGTATCATCTAACTGTAATGACGAAATACTGGTATCATCTAACTGTAATGATGTCATACTGGTATCATCTAACTGTAATGACGTCGTACTGTTATTATCTAACTGTAATGACATAATACTGGTATTCATCTAACTGTAATGACATAATACTGGTTTCATCTAACTGTAATGACAAAATACTGGTATCATCTAACTGTAATGATGTCATACTGGTATCATCTAACTGTAATGACGTCATACAGACTATGGACCCTGTAATATGTAATGTAAAAGTCTCCATTCGTGTATTTGGACTGTAAGGTTCGGGAACCGTACAGCCGCACGAACCGGAGACCACGCGGGAGCTTGTTAAGCCTAATTTCCACCATAGTGTTCTAAGTGTTCGTCTGGGTGGCCGCATTTCCTATGGACTACCACGAGGTGGCGGCCATCTTGTTCGCATGAACACAGGCAGCGGTGTTTGGTCATCGAGTTCATGGGACTACTTTTTTCGGACACTGAAACTCCCAAACACCGCTGGACTTCCATGATCGCCTCCGTTCATTTTTTATATAACTTAGAAGAACACTGTTCGGTGGGATCGTTCGTCTGGATGAAGGGAACAAGCTCCACGGTATGTCAATGGATTCTGTTTGGTAATTTGTTCAGTTTTCAACTACCAAACTAGACCAACCACGAACCCTGATTTTATGGAACTGTTTTGGGCAGGAGCCTCATGTGCGGTCAGTCAAATTTAGAATTCCAGCAAATTCCTGAACCAATCTGTGTGATTTTCGGATATCTTGGTCACCCAGATCGGGGCTATCAGGGGATGTACGTTTTTTTTATGTATTTTAAGGTACTTTTGGGGTGTTTGTGAAATGTGTGTTTTTTTTGTGCCTGGAGATAATTGAGTTTTGTACAGTTCCTGACTCAATTATCTCCCAGGCATAGGGGAGTACCTGTTTCTCACCACTAGTGGCCTCCCTAGCCACTAGTCACCTCAGACTTTCAACTGTATAGCATGAATAAAGTTCTGCTAGAAAAGGCAACACCTGACAGACAAAGTGGGCTTTACATTAAAGTTGATGTTCTTACTGAAAGACTTCAGATCCTGGCTCCTGAGAAGCAACCTGTGACTTGCCTTCATTGCTTCCAACCTGATTCACTACCAACCCTGCTCCATACCAACTAGGCATGTGCATGGGAAAATGTTTCTGTTCGGTTCGGCATTCCAAAATTCGGGACTTCGGCAATTCGGCACTTCGACACTCCGGAACTTCGGCCACTTCGACACTTCGGAACTTCGGCAACTTCGACACTTCGGAAATTCGGTAATTTCAGGACCTCGGAACTTCGGCAAGTTCGGGACTTTGGAATTTTGGAACTTCTCTGGCAGCTGCTTGGTAGATAACTCCCTAATTCCCACGGTATTAGGGAGTTATCTACTGAAAGGCTGAAAGACCTAAATTGGTCTTTCAGCCAAATTTACTAATACTAAGTCAAAATTATTTAGTATTAGTACATTTTGCCCCTACTCGCTATACCGCGAGTAGGGGCATGTCTATTAAACAGTGAGCAGCCAGTGGCTGCACACTGTTAAAAAAAAAAGGGGGTCCCCCCTCCCGAGCCCCCACCCGCGACGTGCAAGTGGGGGCTTTTAAACTAAAGGGGGGGCCTATTGCCCCCCCGGCCCCCACCCCTGAGCGGTGGGTGGGGGCCCTAAATTAGAAAAAGGGGGGGACCTATTGCCCCCCCACTTCCCCACCCCTGAGCGGCGGGTGGGGGCCCTAAAGTAAAATAATGGGGGGGACCTAATGTCCTCCCCCCTGGCCCCCACCCATGAGCAGTGGGTGGGGGCCCTAAAAACTAATTGGGGGGGAGGTAATGTCCTTCCCCCTGGCCCCTACCCCTGAGCGGTGGGTGGGGGCCCTAAATTAGAATGAGGGGGGACCGAATGTCCTCCCCCCTGGCCCCCACCCCTGAGCAGGTTCCACATTCGGCTCCAGGAGGGAGCGGTTCCAAAACCCCAGTCAAGCCACGGCGACTGTGGGCAGAAGAGCTGCAGTTTGTCCCCTATTCCAGCTAGAACGCAGTCCTTGGCAAAGGTACCTAGCCAGGGGTACAGGGAGCTCCGTTACAATTAGTATTCAGCGAAGTCCCCCGACTACAACAGTACCCCCTATGTACAGTGTTTATGGTGTTTTGGAAAGTTACAGGGTCCAATATAAGACTAGCCCATTTAAGTTGCCTTTGAGACTGTATAGTAGCCCAGGAATGAGAATTACCCTCACTGTGTCATACCATTAGAAAAAGTAGACAACCCAAGGTATTCGAAATGGGGTATGTCCAGTCTTTTTTTAGTAGCCACTTAGTCACAAACACTTGCCAAAGTTATCGTTAATATTAGTTTTTTGCAATTTTTTTTTACACAAAAACTGCCTTTCACTCATAATATTGTCGTCATGCTACATTTTACTGTTTTTATTTGTGTTCAGTAAAGTCTGACGAGTAAAACAGTACCCCACATGTACAGGTTTTATGGTGTTCTGGAGAGTAATTGTAATCAAATGGTTTATATATATATATATAACATTTGATTACAATATACAATATATTGATTACAATATATATGTATGTATATATATATATATATATATATAATTTTATTCCAAGTGTATTTTGATATTAATATTTTTATATACCGTATATATATATATATATATATATATATATATATTTGAATTAAAAAACATTTTTAATTGAGGTATAATTACATTATTTTTATTAATAATACATTGGGGAATCTGCCTGACAAACCAGACAACCTGCAGCCAATCTGTCAATCATGCCAACCCTGAGCTGTGTGAAAGTGGTGTTATCGGATGTTAATGTGGATGGGCAGGATTTTCTGCATGGGTTATCAGGCAGTCCCCCTCGATCGTGATCGGCAGCATGGGTGAGTATCTGAGCTGGGGGGATGAGGGGGAGGAAGAAGGCATGGTAATTAGGGCATGCTATGCCACCCTATTGCATGCCCTCATTTTTTATATATATATTTCAGATAGATACCTTAAAATTGTATAGTTATTAAAACTATTACGTAGTGTACGTAGTGTATTAATACAATATTTCTTCTATACATAGTTCCTTATCTTTATTTGTAGAAGGAGAGAGAGAGCCCTTTCCTCTCTTTGATCAGATTACTGTCATCTATGTCAGGGTATTTATATCGGCAGACATATTGTGCTATGATAGAAATTAAAGTGTATATTGCCTAAATCATTCTGAACAGAGCAGACTCCATTTTGTTATCTTCAAGCTAACAAAAGACACAAGATTTCTATCCCTTCTGTAAAACTAACCACTTTGCCAGAGCTAAAGGAATGCTTAGTATATACAAACCTGTTGATAAGAAATGAGAACCGGGGATGGACAGACTGTCTAAATGCTAATGGGATATAATTAATTCTAAACCCAGACATTTATGACAGAGAAGATTAAATAATTTAATTTTTACTTTCGATATTGTATAAGATCCCATTGTAAGAGAAAGGTGAAACTTAGTTTACGAACTGTCATATTAGAAATTACAGCAGGAATTGGAGGCACACTGTCTGAACAAAACCCAAAGAAACTCTTTGAACTGACAGAAAACTTAAATTATAAATAACCATAAAGATAAGCTAAATGACGTCAAAATAGCCACCAGGAAAAGTTAACTCTTTCCTGGATAGGAATGTTTAGTGGGACGAGACTGCCCTCTATAGACCAAATACTTAAATTGCTATCTGGAAGGTAACCACACCTCCAGTTTTCTATTGGTCTATCACCTAGTGAATTTTCCCTTTAAAAAAGACAAAGGGAAGAGAGAGGAATGCAAAGGAAGCAAAGAAGCAAAGAGGTGAGCAGTCGGGGGCAATGCAGAGAAATCCATGACAGATATCCACTCCAGGGCACTCAGAATTTCTTCCACACCAATCAGACATCAATTCAGTTCCTGAGACTACCTACTCATATGATGAGAAAATCTACCTAACTGGTAATTATACTGGTTTCATTAAATTAATCTAAATTAATTAAAATTTTCTAATAGCATGATATATGACTGGATAAATCACGATCATATTTTGATATTTAGAAATCTTAGTTACTAAAGAAGTATATAGTTATAACCATCCCAATCTGCAGATGGGAAAATAATAATTCTGTATTTATGTGATTTATCACATGTTAGCATATCGTGGTATTTATCCAGGTGTATTTATTTGCTCTAAAATAAGATAAAATATTTGTTTAGGCAAGTTAAGATTCTGCTTATAGAACATGGTAGATTGCTCTTATTTGATGGTTCCAGGAAATGACTAATGAGCTGGTTTAAATGTTATTTTATTTAAAATTACATGAGAATAGATCTTAATTACCTAGGAGGTCTAACCAGCATTGAAAGGGTTATTCTAACTGTTAGCTAAAGTTTTTATGGCCTTAAGCTGCAAGCTCTGTGTGTGTAAGTTTCACTTTCGTTTCTCTGTGAAGTACCATCATAAATCTTCTCTTGACAGCTAATGTTGTAGATTCCATACTGTGTTAGCCATTAGAATGTATTGCATTTGTATTGCATACCATGTTATACTGAATATTCATTGATTATTATCACGCATGTTACATATTATTATTATTTAATTTGTCACAATAAATTGTATCTATTTTTATAACAAATTGTGATTTTATTTATATGGAATACATTTCACTTACACGATAACGATCTTTGGGATCTGAGAATTGAAATAGTGGGCAATTCTCAACTGTTTACTATTATTATCCTATAAATATCCCCACATCTATATTTTATTATACGCCCGAATAACCCATATGTTCCTATCTTATTGCCACCACATTACATATATTATTCACCTTTTATATCAATTTCCCGGTTCCATTCTGTTTCTCTATATGAGAGACCCTTTATGAAATTTTTAAGAAAAATTCTAGTTCATCTATCCAGTTGTCCCAATATTCTATTTGCATGTAATGTTTTTTTAAGCTCACTAAGATGTCTCTTTCCATTTTTGCTTGCCAAATTACTTGTAATATCACTTCTCTTATAGATGGGGTTTGAACGGCAGGCTGCAAATGTGCAGTACGAGCCAGTATGGTTTGCAAAGCTTGAGCATACTGATCCATACGGTGGTCCAAGCCATCCATTCTAGCCTCCTGATTAACTAGGAGCTGTGGTATGTCAGCAGGTTCCATTATGGCCCTGTTGTAATGTCCCGATTTGGGGAACCTAACACGCTAACACACACACACACACACACAGTGTGACGAAATGCCTTCCGTCACTGAGTTTATTGGTGACCAGCTGCCCTTTACCCATGGCTGTTGGAGGAGCCTGATTGCCAGCCTCCTACCTGTTGACTATGGTCCCTGGGAGATTTGGCCCTTCAGGTGCATCATTTGGGCATATTGTACTTTATTGTGCGACTGCTGGCCCTTTAAGAACTGTCTGGGGACATATTGAGACTTTGGGTAATAATACCCTTTAAGACTATGGCCCCTGGAAGGTATTACCTGCTAAAGACTTGGTTAGCAGATTGGAGTTTATAAGACTGTACCTTTAAATAATATGGAACAATTCTGCAGCTTTAAATGGGCACTTCGGATGCAGCCATTCGAAGTGGCCGCCATTCGACAAACGAACACGTGGTGGCGGCCATCTTTGTTCCGTCGAACGAGGTCAGCGGTGTGTGTAGCCAAATCCATGGAACTGAAATCGGCTACACACTCTACCGAACACCGCTGGCCCTTACCTTCTTTTACGCTTCGTTTTTCAGCTTCAGAGACCAAGTCCCGTTCGAATATTCGAACGCCCGTTCAAATGGGACTTAGCCGTTTTTCTGCTTGGAATTGACCGACCGCACAGCCCAAATCTATGGAACTGTTTTGGGCAGGAAATTGTGCTTGCGGTCGGTCGTAAAGGACTTCCACCTAACTTTGGATCCACTGGAGGGATTTGTCTAATTTTTGGAAGGGGTTATGTTTAAAGTGTGCTGATTCTAAATATGTAGTTTATGAAGATTGGATGTACGGTTCTAAAGTTATAGCACATGTATAAAAATGTAGTTTTCTTGGCTGTAATAATTATGTTAACTGGTTATCTGAGGGGAGGGAACCTGTGGGTTGCAACCGTTATGCTATTGGCTGTTTTACCCCGCCCCTGTGGGCGGTCTTTTATGTGTAAGATGGAAATAAAAGCAGACTGGGTGTGCTAGCACCTCAGATCATCTTGTACCTTCCTGAAGTCTCGACTCATGTTTGGGGGATTGGAGAACTACACTCTGGGGATTGCTATAATCACTATACTCCCCAGGGTATTATTGCTGAGCTCTGCTAAGAGCTGTTCCTGTGCCTGCCCTCTGGAATTCGGAGAGGTCCATCTACTGGAAGCTAGATCCTGGTCTTGAGTATCCAGAGTGGGTAGCGTGGCGAGACCCCAACCAAGCTGCGGTGTTGCGTGGGAGTCTACAGTGGTTATGGTGTCTGGTGAAGTGCTTGGAGTCCTTGGAAAGCACTAGGAGCATCCGTCAGCGGAAGGTACCCGGTCGGGGTGCAGCGGTTCCGTTACACACAGAAAAGGTGCAGTACCGGACCTTAGAGTGGCCGGGCTAAGCACACACAGAATAGTCAGGAGACAAGCCGAGTAAGGGGAACCAGAAGACAGGATAACGAGAAACAAGCCAAGGTCAAAGGGTAGGAGAAAGTCACAAAGTCAGTTTAACAAGCCAGAGAGTACATCACCAGAAAACACAAGTTCAGTATCAATACTAGCAAGCAAAGACCACAACAGGGCAGGGAGGAACAGGAAAGGTAAGTATTTAAACCCTGTGGTTAATTCTGATTGGATAACTTCCAATCAGAATTAACAATCACACGTGGGAGATATCTATGTCTCCCACTGTGATTGTCGTACTGTGTCTTTAACGCCGGGTCAGGTGGCTGACCGCGGCGTGTATAAGAGTGTGCAGTCCCCCAGCGTTCAGCGTCATGCATACTTCCGCTGGGGGACGGAGAGGAGGACACGGGCGGCATCCGAGGCTGGGAGGATGCCGCCCAGCGAGCGTATGCCGGGAAAGGACCCGCGGACGGCTGGAGGGTGAGTGCCGCGAGCGGACTGCAGCCTCCCCTCGCAGCCGCCCGCGGGATCCTGACCGTGACATTTTCATCATAAGTGAAATTTAGCACCGAATTTAGTCAGTGTTTTTTTAACTTGTGAGTCGTCTTTTTTTAAGAAGAAACAAACCAAATAAAAAAAATAAAAAAGAAAGAAATGAATTAATAAACCCAACTAATATCTTCAAAACACCTCCTGTCTGACATTTCTAAGTGTATTAATTTAAATTTTACTAGTGTATCTGTTTTCCTCTTTATCTTGTGTACCTCTATCATCCTTTATCACTACCCTAAAAATTAAAAAGTAAATCAGTCCGAAGGTGCCCTAATTTTCCTTTTTCCTCTCTTCCTCCTGTCTTCCCCCCCCTTGCTCTGTTTACATGGTGTGTTCAATAAAAACATGGCAACATTTCATTCTTTGTGTGTTATTAGTTTAAGCAGACTGTGATTGTCTATTGTTGTGACTTAGATGATGATCAGATCACATTTTATGACCAATTTGTGCAGAAATCCATATCATTCCAAAGGGTTCACATACTTTTTCTTGCAACTGTACAATGTAGGCTGCACATCTTTCCGTCAGTGCTGATGCAGAGCATTGTACAATGATCTCCTTAAATTAATTCTGATATTTAACTTTTTACACGAAGGCTAGAGATACTGACATCCAAGAAAGACCAAGTCAGAGTGAGATGGAAATATCAAACGAGAGCACCCAGGAGAACGAGAGTGACTCAGATAAAGGGGAGAGAGTAGAGAAGACAAAGAAGAAAGGATGCCGCCTGAGACGGATGTTTCGGGGTCTGTGTTGCTGCTTCCCTAAGAAAGCAAAGAAAGAGAAGGTTTCCACCGATGGCAAAGCAGAGGAGATCATCGATCAAGAGCATGGACTGCACAGTATGAGCAGCAGCATGGAGAGCGAAGCCACAGCTTCCAGCCACTCCACCCAGCAATCAGACCGCAGCGGAGGACGACTGCGCAAGTTTGTGGATAGATTAACACGAATGAGTCTCAAACGATGAAGCTAAGTGAATGTTCGTGAAATTGAGAAATAGATCTCAGAAAATTGTCTCAGTCCCATTGGCTCAACACCAGCATTGTAAAATTTTATGGGTCCGGACCACCATGCTAGCTGGCTGAATGTGAAAACAGCATCTAAGGATCCTGGCATTTGTTTGTCACATACTCACGTGGCAAACCACGGCCTGTCCTGTGATGCCCTGCTGTGGAGTTAAGAATAAGGAAGCGGAAGTAGAGGTTCAGGTGGACGATTACACATTGAACTCTCAGTTCTGCTGCTGGATACTACCTTCTTAGGACACGGTCCACACATGGAAATTCCCGTATGTGCTACAATCTCGGATGGTCCACACTGGAAACCTGCTGTCTGATGGAAGAACCCAAGATCAAGTCTTGGTCACAATCCGCACTGGAACTCGAGCTATTTATGATACCGAGGCAGAACATACTGTTTGATGGGCATAGGACGAGTTACAGTATTGGTGGAGGAGCTTACTACCTTCATATTAATAGCATAGGCGTGCGCACGGGGTGTGCCGGGTGTGCCTGGGCACACCCTAATCCCCGCGCGCCGCATATGGATCGAGGCCGGCAGGGAAGATCAAAAAATCTCCCCTGCCGGCTCAAGCTTACCAATTAGCCCCGAGAGAGGCTCTGAAGAGCTCAGTTCCATTTGGATACGGAGCTAACAGCCTCCAGGCTGCACGCAGGGCAGCCCTCTCGCGATCTCCGATATTTTCAGAGCGTTGCCGTGGTAACCCACGGCAACGCTCTGAAACTCCAGCTCTCGCGAGAGGAACGCATGGTCTGTACCCTGCGGAGGTACAGACCACATCACTAGTCCACTGGATCACCAGGGATGATCAGCAGCGTGCTCCATCTTACCCTGCAAAGTAAGGTAACAAGGGGAAAGGGGAGTAAATGTGTAGGGTTATTTTATTTTACATAAACAATCAAAATGTATTATTTAACCCTATCCAGCCCTTCTATACTATAAACTATACCCTATATACACCCTGCACCCACACACTATATACCCTGCACCCACACACTATACCCCCTGCACCCACACACTATACACCCTGCACCTACAAACTATACACCCTGCACCCACACACTATACACCCTGCACCCACACACTATACACCCTGCACCCACACACTATACGCCCTGCACCCACACACTATACACCCTGCACCCACACACTATACACCCTGCACCCACACACTATACACCCTGCACCCACACACTATACCCCCTGCACCCACACACTATACACCCTGCACCCACACACTATACACCCTGCACCCACACACTATACACCCTGCACCCACACACTATACACCCTGCACCCACACACTATACACCCTGCACCCACACACTATACACCCTGCACCCACACACTATATACCCTGCACCCACACACTATACACCCTGCACCTACACACTATACACCCTGCACCCACACACTATACACCCTGCACCTACACACTATACACCCTGCACCCACACACTATACACCCTGCACCCACACACTATACACCCTGCACCTACAAACTATACACCCTGCACCCACACACTATACACCCTGCACCCACACACTATATACCCTGCACCCACACACTATACACCCACCCTGCACCCACACACTATACACCCTGCACCCACACACTATATACCCTGCACCCACACACTATACACCCTGCACCTACACACTATACACCCTGCACCCACACACTATACACCCTGCACCTACACACTATACACCCTGCACCCACACACTATACACCCTGCACCCACACACTATACACCTTGCACCTACAAACTATACACCCTGCACCCACACACTATACACCCTGAACCCACACACTATATACCCTGCACCCACACACTATACACCCTGCACCCACACACTATACACCCTGCACCCACACACTATATACCCTGCACCCACACACTATACACCCTGCACCCACACACTATATACCCTGCACCCACACACTATACACCCTGCACCTACACACTATACACCCCCTGCACCTACACACTATACACCCTGCACCCACACACTAAACCCCCTGCACCCACACACTATACACCCCCTGCACCTACAAACTATACACCCTGCACCCACACACTATACACCCTGCACCCACACACTATATACCCTGCACCCACACACTATACCCCCTGCACCCACACACTATACACCCTGCACCTACAAACTATACACCCTGCACCCACACACTATACACCCTGCACCCACACACTATATACCCTGCACCCACACACTATACACCCTGCACCTACAAACTATACACCCTGCACCCACACACTATACACCCTGCACCCACACACTATATACCCTGCACCCACACACTATACACCCTGCACCCACACACTATACACCCTGCACCCACACACTATATACCCTGCACCCACACACTATACACCCTGCACCCACACACTATATACCCTGCACCCACACACTATACACCCTGCACCTACACACTATACACCCCTGCACCTACACACTATACACCCTGCACCCACACACTATACACCCTGCACTCACACACTATACCCCCTGCACCCACACACTATACACCCTGCACCCACACACTATACCCCCTACACACTGTAGTGTGTGTGTGTGTGTGTGTGTGTGTGTGTGTATGTATGTATATATATATATATATACATACACACACATATATACGCGGCGTGTGTGTTTGTGCTTTAGGGTGCACACCCTAATGCAATAGGCTGCGCACGCCTATGATTAATAGTCTCTGACTTTCTAGAGGGCGGCTGTATTGTATGTTTGTTTTTCTATCTTTGCCGTTAGCACCCAGTGGCACTATTGCTATATTTTCATTAGCCTGTTTCCAATCGTAGACAGAAAGCCTTTTACATGCTTTATTCTACCATCATTATATGTCTCGTAGCATGGTTTAGTGTCCAACATAAACCCAATAACGTGTTCCCTCTTATTAATCTCTCAGTAACCATTTTTACACCTGTCTGAAATTCTTCCATGTGGGATAACATGTTATGTGTTAACTCAATTGCAGTACTAAAAAAAAATAGTGTCAACTTGTTTAAACAGCATTAATTTAGCTTTTGTTTCTTGTTATGGTTTCCATTTACGAATGTCATGTATTATTACTCTATAAAAAATGTAATTGACAAAAAAAAAAAAAAAAACAACATTACAAGAATCTTCTGACGGGCCCAAAAAAATTGAAAAAGGCGCTGTGACGAAGTGCCCTTCGCCACTTGGTCCTGGAGAGGCCTGCTTGCCAGCCTCCTCCCCTGTGACTATGACCTTTGATGTATTTGGCTTTAAAGCCCCTATTCTACCTTCAGACAGACTTTTTATGTAGGTTGCTTTATTTCTCTTTTGTTTTAGTCACCCTGTACCCATTATAGGTGCAGGGTGTGTGTAATGTAATTGTTTATAGTGTGTGTGTGTACTGTGAAATGTATTGCCTGCTCTCCTGTACTGCTGAGGATTGCTACCAACTAGGTGGATTTGGAGCTTGTCTAGTGCCCTCTGTTGGTAGCAACAGCAATATGCACTACCTGAATATGCACTACCTGAATAGCTATGTTAATGTAATGGCCATATGGGCTAGTCCCAAGTAAAATAAAGTTTTAGACAATTCTTCCTGATCCCTCAAAACATAGCCTTGTCTTGTTATTGGAGGGAGCTGCTATAATCCACTGGGGATTGCTATGCTCTGCATACTCCCCTGAGCTTGAATCACTTAGCACTTTTAAGAGCTTGTTCCTGATGCGGTGGTTGTGGTGTCTTGTGCGGTGCTTGTGGTCCATGGTGCAAGCTAGGAAGCGTCCATCAATGGAGGGTACTCGGTCGGAGTACGGGGAGCTCCGTTACAGGTGCCTATTATTGTGCTGCAATGCAAAAATGGCTACAATATTGCCCAGCCTAATGAAATTCTTCCATGTGGGATGACGTTCCATGTTGACTCTATTGTAATACTTCAAACAAAAAAAAAAACAGTGTCAACTCAGCTTGTTTAAACAGCATTGATTTCTATGTGCTCACTCTTTTTGACTATTTACGAACGTCATGTATAATTACCACTCAATAAAAAATGTTTTTAAGAAAATAAATCTTCTTTTTAAAAAATCACGAGAATTATTTCGACAGGCTTCAATATTGCCCAGCCTAATGAGCTTGATAAAGGCTCTGTTAGGAGCCAAAACGTTGCAGATCTTCATCCAATAAACCTGCCGGTAGTTCGGACCTGTACCTGTCCTTTTCTTTATTGGAGCCTAATGACTAGGCAATATCGGCCATTTTTGCAATGCAATTCTGAATTGTCAACTTGTCATAATTATATTATTTTATTTTTTTAATTCTTTATTTTGTTGTGCAGATTCAACATAAATGTCCACATAGCCACAACAGCTCATGCAGGCAGTTAGCAACATATATTAATACAGTAGCGGCATATTTATATACATAGCACTTTTTATATATTAATTGTGTAGTTGTGTTGTCGTCTATTGTTTCGGGCATGTCCGAGACCTGGTGGATTCTGGGACAGGTGTTGTCTTATGGGTCTGTTTCATAGGCGTGCGCACGGGGTGTGCCGGGTGTGCCTGGGCACACCCTAATCCCCGCGGCCGCTTATGTATTGAGACCGGCAGGGGAAATCTCAGGATCTCCCCTGTCGGCTCATGCAGAGCCGGCGCTATCCGAGCGCCGGCTCTGCTCTCAGCCTCCCTCCCCACCGACCCACAGGCAGGGAGAGAGGCAGGAGAGGACCCGGGGAGCTCAACCAGCAGCTCCGCCGGGTTCCTCTCGCGAGATCTGAGCGTTGCCGCAGCAACGCTCAAATCTCGCGAGAGTGAACTCTAGCCCCGCAGGGTAGAGTTCACTCTCCACTGGACCACCAGGGATGGCGGTAGCATGGTCCCCCCTCCCTACATAAGGTAACAAGGGAGGGGGGATATTAACTAAACGGCACCTCACCTCCACTGGACCACCAGGGATGGCGGTAGCATGGTCCCCCCTCCCTACATAAGGTAACAAGGGAGGGGGGATATTAACTAAACGGCACCTCACCTCCACTGGACCACCAGGGAAGGCAGCAGGAACAAGAATCCCCCCTCCCTACATAAGGTAAGAAGGGAGGGGGGATATTGAGTCATGTACCCCCACCTCCACCCCCCACAATCACCCACAAACATACAGCGCACCTACACACATACAGCACCTTCACACATACAGCACACACACACACACACAGGACCTACACACATACAGCACTTTCACACATACAGCACACACACACACATACAGCACCTACACACACATACAGCACCTACACACATACAGCACCCACACACACATACAGCACACACACACACATACAGCACCCACACACACAGCACCCACACACACAGCACCCACACACATACAGCACCCTAACAGAGCGCACACACACACATACAGAACCCACACACACAGCACCTACACACATACAGCACACACATACAGCACACACACATACAGCACCCACACACACACATCACCCATACAGCACCCACACAGCACCTAAACACACATATAGTACCCCCACACACACAGCACCCACACCCACACACAGCACCCACACCCACATACAGCACCCACACACATACAGCACCCACACAGCACCCACACACATACAGCGCCCTTACACACACACACACACACAGCACCCACACACAAAAAGCGCCCTTACACACACACACAGCGCCCTTACACACACGCACACACACACACACACACACACACAGCAGTGTGTGTGTAAATATATATATATATATATATATATATATATATACAAGCGGCCTGTGTTTGTGCTTTAGGGCGCACATAGGCCTATGGAGGCGTATGTTATATGTGTGGTGTGAGGTCCGGGGGGTTCCCCCAACGTGACTGTCCGTCTAGTCTCCGGTGTGTGAGGATAAGCCTCGTCTTGGTTGGGGTGCCCTAGGATGGTACATGTCCCTCGCCAGGGATACTCTCCTGTCACAGTGGGTATGTTTGTATATGTCTCTTCCATGTTCGTGTGGGGAGATAGGTCAAATGCAGTTGCGGTCGGTAGTGAGCCCGGTTGTGAGTATTTGCGTCCCCGGTATAGGGTGTGAGTGCCGCTGTCGATGTGTCTTGGGTGCGTAAAATCTACTTCGGGGAGACCTATATGGACTTTTTGTTAACTAGGAAAAAGTGAACTTTGATCAACAAAAACTCTATGGGAAGGAGGAACTTGGGTGTTGACCATGTGTATGTTCTCAAGTGAGCAGAGCGGTTTCATCTTGGGCAGGAGGCCATATCCTGGAGAGTGCATTATCAGCAGTCTCTGGGGTTCTGAGGAGAAACCCCTTATTGCAGTTTCCCTCAGGGTATCCTTCGTTGGTGCGGCGGTCGGGTGGGTGCTCCTGGAATAAAGTCAGTGACCGCGGCCGGGTCCAGTCTGGCGAGGTCTGAGCTTTCCCTGCGTGGGGGCGACAGTAGGCCCGCTGTGCGAAGTTGAGAGTCCAGTTCAGGGTAGCTCCGAGCTCGGTATGTGGTATCCTGATATGTGAAGGTGTCCCCCATTTATACTGGACGCTCTTGTTCCTGAGGTGTTATAAGAGTGGCTGCATGGTCTTGCGCCATCCCATGGTGCTTTTAGTTAGGTCCTGAAAGAGGGACAGCGTGGCTCCCTCAAATGTCAGAGGGGTTTTCCCCCGTGCGTCCGCCAACAGCTCTGTCTTGCAGGTTTTGAAAATGGAGGATCAGGTCTGTGTGTGCCGTGGCTGGTGCCGTTGTGGGCTTTGGCAGTCTAAATATACCATCTAGTCACACTGCTTTTGCCTGTTTGGGTGGCAATAGATCGGCCAGCAGGCGCCTGATGAAGTGCGGTAGGTCTGTCTAGCCTATTGAATCCGGGATGCCTCGGATCTTGAGATTATAGTGCCTTCGTTGGTCCTCAAGGGTGTTTATCCGGTCGTTTTATATGCTTTGTTGTGATTGCACCTCCGTTAGTGCTTGTTCTAAGGATGCTATCCTTGCTTCTTGGGAGGTAGTTAAGGCCTCCAGCCTCAGGACTCTGGTAGTGACCCCCTCCACTGCCTCTTTTATACCGGCCATGTCTGCTGCTATGTTGGTTCTGAGCTCTGCCAGCATGCTCTTAAATATTGTGGCCGTGACAGGGTCTTCTGCAGGGGTATGTGAGGGCTTAGGGTTGGGTGGAGGGGCTTGTGCCATACCTTCTCCGGGGTCTATGGAGAAATCATCAGATGAGAGTGAGTATCCGTCGTCTCCCGCCGCCATCTTGTCCCATGCGGACTTTTGCGAGCGTCGGAGAAGTTCCCCGATATCATGGGTGGTCTGGTCTTTATCCGCTCGGGTTTTCTTATGTTTGCGTCCCATGGCTAATCCCGGGTCGGGTATGAGCAGTTGAGCCTGGGTGGACGTCGGAAATCGCCTTGTTTAGCGTTTTATTTGCGGTTTGTGTCGGGGAGCTCTCAGTGAGTGCGACCGCTCTGCTCCGCTTCAAGCCCCGCCTCTATTATATTATTATTATATCTCTATTAAAATAAATAAAGTGAGAGAACATTGTATTGATTGTTTTTTTCCTTATGTATCTTATTTATGTATTAATATGTAAAAATAAATCTTGCACTCTAATTTCCATTACTCCCGGATGGCAGCAATGACTATAGTACACATCAGCCCCAATACGAGCAATAAAAAGCAAAGAAAATAGTTACTTGTGCACTACCACAAATCTCTACACATATTTAAATAACTGGAGGTTTTAGTATCAATCTAGTGGCCACTTGAGTGTAAGCTCTCCTGCCATGTCAAGGCAAACCTCTTAGGTGAATGATACACACTGCATATGATAGGACCGCACTGAGTGATACACATTGTATATCATAGGACAGCACTGAGTGATACACATTGTATATCATAGGACAGCACTGAGTGATACACGCTATATATCATAGGACAGCACTGTGTGATACACACTGTATATCATAGGACAGCACTGAGTGATACACGCTGTATATCATAGGACAGCACTGAGTGACACACGCTGTATATCATAGGACAGCACTGTGTGATACACACTGTATATCATAGGACAGCACTGTGTGATACACTGTATATCATAGGGCAGCACTGAGTGATACACACTGTATATCATAGGACAGCACTGTGTGATACACACTGTATATCATAGGACAGCACTGTGTGATACACTGTATATCATAGGACAGCACTGAGTGATACACACTGTATATCATAGGACAGCACTGAGTGATACACACTGTATATCATAGGGCAGCACTGAGTGATACACACTGTATATCATAGGACAGCACTGTGTGATACACTGTATATCATAGGGCAGCACTGAGTGATACACACTGTATATCATAGGACAGCACTGAGTGATACACACTGTATATCATAGGACAGCACTGAGCGATACACACTGTATATCATAGGACAGCACTGAGTGATACACATTGTATATCATAGGACAGCGCTGAGTGATACACGCTATATATCATAGGACAGCACTGTGTGATACACACTGTATATCATAGGACAGCACTGTGTGATACACACTGTATATCATAGGACAGCACTGAGTGATACACGCTGTATATCATAGGACAGCACTGAGCGATACACACTGTATATCATAGGACAGCACTGAGCGATACACACTGTATATCATAGGACAGCACGGAGCGATACACACTGTATATCATAGGACAGCACGGAGCGATACACACTGTATATCATTGGACAGCACTGAGTGATACACACTGTATATCATAGGACAGCACTGAGTGATACACACTGTATATCATAGGACAGCACTGAGCGATACACACTGTATATCATAGGACAGCACTGAGTGATACACGCTGTATATCATAGGACAGCACTGAGTGATACACTGTATATCATAGGACA
Source organism: Pelobates fuscus (assembly GCF_036172605.1). Taxonomy (NCBI): domain Eukaryota; kingdom Metazoa; phylum Chordata; class Amphibia; order Anura; family Pelobatidae; genus Pelobates; species Pelobates fuscus. The sequence continues at coordinate 14,221,214 of NC_086321.1, read as the reverse complement.
GCACTGAGTGATACACAGATACACACTGTATATTATAGGACAGCAATGAGTGATACACTGTATATCATAGGACAGCACTGAGTGATACACACTATATATCATAAGACACGGAGAGGGACATGTGTGGAAGGGGTAGGGAAGATCAAGGGAGACATGGATAGAAGGGGTACGGGACCTGGAAGGGGACATGAATGGAAGGGGTAGGAGACATGGAGGGGAAAGGGATAATTATGGAATGGGTAGGGGGACATGTATGGAAGGATAAGGGACGTGGAGGTTGACATGTATGGAAGGGGTTGGGAAGATGGTAGGAGACATGTATGGAAGGGGTAGGGGACATGGAAGGAAGAAGCGTGGATGAAAGGAGGAGAGAGGAATGGATTGAAGGTGAAGATACATGGATAGAAAGGAAAGGGAGATATGGATTAAAGGGGAAGAGAGACATAGAGTGTAACGGAACCGCTGGCACCCCGACCGGGTACCCTCCGCTGACGGATGCTCCTAGTGCTTTCCGAGGTCTCCAAGCACTCCACCAGACACCATAACCACTGTAGACTCCCACGAACCGCCGCAGCTTGGTTGGGGTCTCGCCACGCTACCCACTCTGGACCCAAGACCAGGGTCTAGCTTCCCGTAGATGGACCTCTCCGAATTCCAGAGAGCAGGAACAGGAACAAGCTCTTAGCAGAGCTCAGCGATTATACCCTGGGGAGTATAGTGATTATAGCAATCCCCAGAGTGTAGTTCTCCAATCCCCCCAGACATGAGCCGAAACTTCATGAAGGTACAAGATGATCTGAGGTGCTAGCACACCCAGTCTGGTTTTTATTACAGTTGTACACTTACAGGCCACACCCAGGGGGAGGCATAAAACAACCAATCACATACATGGTTCAGCCCACACATCCCCTCCCCTCAGATAACAGTAAACCCAATTATACAGTACACATTTTTAACCAAGTTCTGGATGTACCCCAAAACCAGGGGGTACACCTTTAAATCCAGCATCGCTGGATAGCCCTTATTCAGGGGGAGAAAATATCCAAAAATCAGTTCATTCGGATAAACGGTTCGGGAGATAGAGGGTTCCAAAGATTTGACCGACCGCATGGGTAAAGTATCTGAAAACAGTTCCATGCATTTTGGCCCTGCGGTCGGTCACAGACAAGGGAATGAAAACAGGCGAATTGCCTGTGTTATAGAGCCTGGAGAGGGTTTGAATGAATTCCCTTGTTTGTGGGGTTCTTTCTACCGAACGGCGGGCCATTCGGTAGTTTCCATACGAATTTCTGGAAGTATGGAGGTCTCAGCGGTGTTTGCCTAGTCGAGTGTCCGATTTTAGTTCCAGACACTCGACGGCAAAACACCGCTGTTCGGGAGTTTAAGATGGCCGCCGCCACGTGTTCGTTTCCCGAATGGCGGCCACCCAGAGGACAAAGCATACATTACACTGATTGCCAATTACCCGTTTGCAACATTGTTGCAAACGGTAATTGGAGGCACACTTATTCCTGGGTGGTCTGGTTGTTCGGTAGTTTCACTCAATATACTGAATGGAGTGATTCTACCGAACAATCAGTTGAATGCTGCATACATATAACCCAGGTTAACTGAACACATAAATGCATACATGATATTAAAGGACTAAAGGCAGTATTACTGTAATATGCTCCACAGTCTTAATGGTACAGTATCCCAAAAGTCCCAATAGGTCCACGGATAGTTCTTAAAGGGCCAGCAGCAGTACAATAAAATACCATTGACTGTGCTTAAAGGGCCAGCAGTCGCACAATAAAATACAATATGCCCAAATATAGTTCTCTAAACGTACCAATTTTCAAGGGGCCATAGTCAGCAGGTAGGAGGCGGGCAAACAGGCTTCTCCAATGCCCAGTGGCGAGGTTGGTTTCGTCACATTTCTCCCCTTTTCCAAACAGACTAACAGGGTATCTGACCTCCTGCCGGTCAGTGCCCTTGTTAGTCCAGCAGCCCACCCACAAAACAGGAACAGCAGTACAGCCCACCCACAATAAATGGTTATTACACCTGAGTAAGGGAAAAACTTGTCCAGGTCCAGGTTCCTCACCACGGCTGTGTGGGGGACTGGTAGGCTGTTTTGGTGGGTTGCTGAGTCGGCAGAAGCCAGCGGTACTCTGCCCTGGTGCCAGCACTACCACGGGAGTAGTCTGGTTGGAGCCTGGTTACTGGAGACCGACTGTCTCCCCTTTAGCTGCGCAGCTCTGCTGTTGGAGACCGATTGTCTCCCCTTTAGATACATAGTTCCGCTGTTGGAGGGGGAGGCCGACTGTCTCCCCTTTGGCTAAGCAGCCTTGTTGCTGGGGGACAGGACGGAGTGTCCTTACACCCTGTGCTGTAGGTGCAGAGACCACGGTCCCATCTGCACAGTTGTGGGGCTTACAGTCTCCCCCTGGTACACTAAGCTGTCGCTGGGGAGAGGGGGTAACAGGCTCCTCTCCCGATAGAACACTCTGCCGCTGGGGAATGGAGACTGGGCTCCCAATTCCCTGCACATTAATGATCTGCCGCTGGGGAGGAAGGACGGCACCTTCTGCTCCCTGGGGTACACACTGCCGCTGGGGAGGAAGGACGGCACCTTCAGCTCCCTGGGATACACACTGCCGCTGGGGAGGAAGGACGACACCTTCTGCTCCCTGGGGTACACACTGCCGCTGGGAAGGAAGGACGACACCTTCTGCTCCCTGGGGTACACACTGCCGCTGGGGAGGAAGGACGGCACCTTCTGCTCCCTTGGGTACATACTGCAGCTGGAGAGGAAGGACGACACCTTCTGCTCCCTGGGATACACACTGTCGCTGGGGAGGAAGGACGACACCTTCTGCTCTCTGGGACTCACACTGCCGCTGGGGAGGAAGGACGGCACCTTCTGCTCCCTTGGGTACACACTGCCGCTGGGGAGGAAGGACGGCACCTTCTGCTCCCTTGGGTACATACTGCCGCTGGAGAGGAAGGACGACACCTTCTGCTCTCTGGGACTCACACTGCCGCTGTGGCTTGGGTGTCCCCCACCCGGCTCGTTCTGCTTGGTATTGCAGGTCCTCGGCCACGTGAGCCTCAAGTATCCGGACAACGCTGTCCGGGACATCCTTGCTAAAATACGCCAGTCGCCATCGCATTTCCCGAAGGAATGCCTCCTCGTAGGTGAGTGCTGCCCGGGTGCTAACTCTCTCCATGCTGTTGTGAACAGGGCCGCTGTATGAATACAAACGGTGCCCTCAATTATAACTCCAAACGAACTGTGTCTCTGAGCTGCTTTACCTCGCACTAGGACGCCATCCCACCGCTGCCACTGATGTGGGATTATTAAAAATCTTTATTGTACTTGTATTGAATTATTGTACTAACTCCATTTTAACCTTATATTGTGACAATCCTCCATTTTGTCCTCCTAACCTGACTTCTTCAAATCCTCCATTTTGTCCTCATGACTTAACTTGTTCATTTTAAAACTACCTTACGTGACTGAACTTCTCAACCCAATTAGTATAGCAGACAAAGACTGTGTTTCCTGCAAGGACAAGCACCAGGAGGTGCCGGCTACTCCTTAAACCTTGCTGGCTACTCCTTAGAACTTGTAAGATAGTGTAGTTTGAAGGCCACGAGAACATAGTAGTAATGAAATGTTCTATTCATAAGAGACCTTGCACCTGGACATGAAGCCTGATATCATTGACCGTGTAAAATGACGCTCAAGACCCCCTTATCCCCACCCGTGTCCAGAATAATCCCACCTCTGGTGGGTGGGCACGAGACTAACCTCTTAATTCTTTGAACCAATAGGTAAGACACTAACCCCGACACTTAACAATTAATCCAATTGATGATGTTTATTTGCTGATATTCTAATAATCAATGATGACGCAAAATGCCTCTTAAAAGGGCCTGCGCGCCCGCTTTTACTTCACTTGCCAATAAACTTTCTCGAAGTTATTTTAACCTGAACCTTGTGTGTCAGACTTAATTACTTCAGCGTATATACGCAATTTAATTTTATTGATTTGGACAGGAACAGATAGACATTTGAACATTTTGGTTTACTTTCAAAAAGTACCATAACAACTTGGCGCCCAACGTGGGGCATCAGGCTATGTCCGGCCGGTGAGCCGTCCTAAGGAAGACAAGGGTGGACGGAGGAATCCGGGGGGAAGGAAAGGAGATTGATCACCTCCAGGTACACGGTAGAGACTTCTGCAGAGCCACCGGTATGTTCCGGCCCCTTTGATTGACCCGTCCACGTGTCTGTGACTGCTTCCCGGGAGGACATCAAAGACAGGTAATATCTTGCCCGGTGTCTCGTTACTCACTTGTTTACCTGCATTTTAGTCTATCTGTTGCCTGGGTGTGTTTGAATTGTTTGCCTGTTTCCCCTTTTTGGGATAAAGGGGGGTGGACCTGAGGGGATTTGCCTGGGTCTTCAGTGTGTCTGTCTATCTGTTTGTATTTTACCTCTTTTGGGATAAAGGGGGGTGGACCTGAGGGGATTTGCCTGGGTCTTCTGTTGCCTGTTTCACCCCTTTTAGGAACCACGGTGCTGTGGTTGTAGGGAAAAAGGGGGGTTGACCTGTGGATGTGTTCCTGGGGGTCATCTTTTCCTGTTTAACTCTTTTAGGAGCCTCGTGGCTGGGGCTGTAGGGAAAAAGAGGTGTGTTGGATCTGTGGAGATTGTGTAGACTCATAGTTTCCTGGGGATCCTTCTTGTGTCACTTTGATAGCCTAGCTAGCTTCTCTGTGCACGTTACTCTGCTTGCAGAGTGGTGGTACCCTCCAGCTTTGAGCGCTGAGCTGGAGCCATTCCAATTTTTATTTTGTGGTGTGTGAATTCGGGCAGGCATTGCTGTCTTCATCACCACGGAGTAGTGAGACTTATAAAGTGGGTCTTTATAGGGGCACTACAAGGGTGAGGGTAGCGCAGACACTATGAGTGGGCTGCTGTGACGAGGGAGGCATATGGATTTCGGACCGGTGTTAGCTGTTATCCTTGGCCGTTGGTAGTAAGATACTACGGGATTGAGGGAGGTGACTTTGGAGTAAGCACACGAGTAAAGGAAAGGAATTACTGTTGATTTCATTTGAACTGTGATGCATGCACTGTATTTCAACTGTATTGTTGTCTTGTTTGTTTAATAGGAGTCTCATGAACTCCTGTGTCTGTCTCTAAGGATTTTCCTTGCCTTTCATCTTTTCTGTACTTCCTATATTATTATACTATCCACTCCCATTCCTCTTAAAAGAGAAGTGATTGGTCACACACTTCTCACCTCGCTCCAATCCGTGTCTACCACCCCGGGTAGGCGGATTCAGTGACTAGTCTACGTTTTGGGAAGACGCACCTGAGAAAGTCCCACGGTTCTCAGGTGGCAGTCGAGCATTGTAGACGTTCTTGTTCAGTTTTCTCTCTCTCTCTCTATATCTAGGACGCTGGTATAGGAGTAGAGGGATTATGGGGCAGGATTTAGGTAAGCCCAGTAAGGGCTGGTTAGCATGTGATTTGGTAGAAAACAGAGAGGGTGAGGAGATGGTTAAAGGTGTTGAAAAGATTGCAAAAGTATGTAAAATTACTGTACCAACGGGTGGAAGATTGCAACCAGAAAGTTGGCGCAAGTTACTGGCAGAAATGAAAGGCAAGCTTGCAGATAATGGTTTATTGAAGACTGCTGAAGCATGGTATAGAGTAGCGAAGGCTATTCAGTTAGAAGGTTGGGTTGAGGAAGAGATAAATCACAAAGGTGTGAAATTGTTTGTGTATCATAATAATTGTGTTGCTGGGGTCTACCCCCAGCCAGCGCCCCAAAATGGCGCCCAGGGGATGTCTATCCCCAAGGTTCAGTCAGCAACAGGTGATAGCCAGCTGACTATGTTCCCCACTCCCAATCCTCCTAACATCCATCCCGTCACCTCCCCTGTCTGCCCGGTCCTGAATTCTGATGGATCTTTCTTTTCCCCCTCCTCGTCTCTAGCATTCCCATCATCCTCATCCATCCCTACGTTACCTGTTGTACCTCCCCCTAACGTTTCATCTGCCATTCCTTCCCTACACTCCCTCTCCGTTAATGATCCCCTCCCCTCTTCATCCGCCCAGCTAACCACCTCTTCCACCCTTACCCCGGCTCCTCCCTCTACACCCACCCCTACCAATCCCTCTCTGTCCCCTCCCATCTCCACCCCAGTCCAATACCCCACCTCTTTCCCCTCCCCAGCCTGGCCCTACCCCTTCCCATATCCCATGGCCCTGCCCTATCCCGGATATCCACTACCCCTTCCCCAAGCCACTCCCCAGGTTCCGGTCATGCCCAGTCCGACACAGTCCGTTCCGGATGTGCCCACATCCAACATGGCCGCCACTTCTTCCCTTAACCCTAATACAGTACCTTTTCCGGCCACCAATATGGCGGCCCCCAGTACAGCCCTGATGCCGGTAATTCCCGGTGACTACCTATCCCCAGGTTATGACTTGCTAGCCACCCCCGCATCTGGGACCCCCGCTCATCCTCCGGTCCTGTCACCTTACTCGGGCCCTGCACGAAAGAGAGCTCAGATCATAGAGTTAGATGAGGGAGAAGAGGATAGGTTATCCCAAGACTCGTTGGAGGCTGCAGGAGCCGCTGCAGGAACCTCAACTCATCGTTCTATCGATGATCCCTTTGGACACAAGGGTCGGGGAGAACGGACCCCTCCTAAATATGTTGCCTTTAACCCCACTCAAGCTAGCGCATTAATGAAATCGCTCCCTGACCCAGAAAAACAGCCTATGCCTTTTTACCGAGGGATAGTTCAAATTCAAAAGACCTATTCCGCCGCATGGCGTGATTTGCTGAGCATTTGTGCTATTAAAGCAGGGGATGCATATTGGCCGAGCATGGCCCGTCACCTCAGTACAGATCTGCTTTCCAGTGATGTTGATTACCCCTCCGGGGTAACCTTTTGCACCCAATTAAGAGAATGGGCTAAAGACAAACTTGCAGATCAGGCTGCTGGCCTTACTGATGTTATTCAAGATAAAGGAGAATCAGTGGAAAGGTTCCATGCAAGACTGTATCAAATGTTCACAGATTTGGGATTTGATCTTACTGACAAGATTCATTCACAAATGCTGTCCGGTGCGTTCGTCCAAGGTGTTAAAGACTCTATACGCAAGGGAATTATTGCTGCACGCCCTGAATATAAGGTTGTTCCCCTGGATACTCTGCTTTTAGTTGCTAGGGGCCTAGAATCTACCCAGACCCCCAGGAGGCCAAGCTCTGCTCCTCTTATGGTATCACGCAGTACCCCTGTTCCCAGAGGCACCAGAGGATGGTTTCTGTTTTAATTGCAAAGCTAAAGGTCATTTTAAAAATGATTGCCCGGAACCCAAAAGAGAGCCAAGAAAGCCATCCAGGCCCACCCCGGCCACTAAGGCCGAAAAAGGGGTTCCAATAGTTGAGGAACCCGATGAATAGGAAATTGGCAAGCCTGTGTCTGTGACCCCTGTTATGGCAGTGTCTACAGGGGATAAAGGGGGGCCACTTGCCACAGTGACTTTGCCCATTGAAGGCCACCCTACCACATTCCTTGTTGACACAGGTGCAGCCCGTAGTGTTCTGCGAGAACAAGACCTGCCAGACCCTTCTTTCCTGTCAAATATCGATGTCTCTTGTGTTGGAGTGGATGGCCAGCCGAGACATAGCCCTCTAACAACTCCACTACGAGTTGGTTCTAGCCTGCTCGCTCGCTTTGTAGTATCCTCCACATGCCCAATTAACCTGTTAGGTGCTGATGTTCTCTCACGCCTGCAAGCATCCATCACCTTTACCCCGGATGGGCAGGTAGAAATGTTTACACCTCTATCTGTATCAGACACTTCAGCCCTGTGCTCCTTGCCTCTGATGCTGCATTTAGAAAAGCCCCGTGAGGAAGCAGCAGAATTAAGGTCTAATTTCCCAGAGGAATTAAAAACACAGGTGCCCGCCAAGTTATGGTCCTCGGGCCCAGAGGACATAGGTCACCTAAATGTTCCCCCTGTGGTGGTAAAGCTCATTCCAGGAGCTAAGTTACCAAGAAAACCACAATATCCCTTAAAACCAGCACAGTCTGCTGCCATTTCTATCCACATCAAGGCACTCTTAGAGAAAGGTGCCCTGGTAAAATGTAAATCTGAATGTAACACCCCACTATTTCCTGTGAAAAAGAAAACTCCAAAGGGTGAGCCAGAGAAGTACAGGATGGTCCAGGATCTCCGTGCTGTCAATGAAGCTACCGTCCTGGATACCCCTCTTGTACCAAATCCCCATACTTTGCTCTCTGGAGTCCCACCATCTGCAAAATTCTTCACAGTCATTGACCTGGCCAATGCCTTTTTCAGTGTCCCACTGGACCCATCCTGTCAATACCTGTTTGCTTTCACTCATGAGATGCAACAGTATACCTGGACTGTCATGCCCCAAGGGGCACAAAATTCTCCAAGTCAATTCGCAAAGGCCATGGGTACCATCCTTGACCCATGGCAAGCTGAGCACCCAGAAGTTGTCTTGCTTCAGTATGTGGATGACCTACTGCTCTGTGGAGATGATATACCCACTACTGAAAGGTGTTCAATTAGTCTTCTTTCCTATTTGGCAGAACAGGGATGCAAAGCTTCACTCACCAAGCTGCAATTCTGCCAATCTTCAGTGATTTTCCTTGGACATTGCCTATCTCAAGGTACCAGACATCTTACCCGGGACCGGGTAAGAGCTGTTCTAGACATTCCACCTCCAAGGACTTCAAAGTCTCTTCATGCCTTCCTAGGCCTCATTTCCTACTGCAGAGCATGGATCCCAGAAGCCTCTCTGCTTATGCAACCTCTTTATGATGCCCTTAAGTCTGACCCATTCTGTCTGACCAATGAAGCTCTGGACAATTTCAATGCTCTAAAACGTGCCATTGCTTCTGCCCCTGCCTTGGGCCTACCTGACTACTCCAAACCTTTCAAATTATTTGTCTCTGAAAGACAAGGCCACGCAACAGGAGTTCTCACCCAAACGAATGACTTAAGAGGCCGCCAGAGGCCTATTGGATATTTCTCATGTCAACTGGACATTGTGGCCAGAGGGACTCCCTCCTGTCTCAGGGCTGTTTTTGCTGCAAGAGAACTCATAGAAAGAACCTCAGACCTGGTCCTTGGCCACCCTCTGGTTGTTTTGGCCCCTCATGACATTTCTGCCATCATCAACCAAGTCCAGCTCAAGCACGTATCTCCAGCCAGACATCTGCGCCTACAGTGTCATCTTCTTTTGCCTGACAACATTTCCATCCAAAGATGTCAAGTGCTTAATCCATCCACTCTTCTTCCACTCCCTGAGGGGGGTATCTATTATGGATTTATCACGGATGAAACCTACATTTACCTGCTCTGTGGATGTATCAAGAAAGTCATGCATCCACATTTGTCATTTTATGAAGATGAGACACCTCTTTGTGAAGGCCCGGATTACGCCTTCTGTACCATGTGGTACAAGCCGAACATTACTCCTGAACCTTGCTATGAAGATGAGCTTTACCACTGGACCGATGTAAAGCTCACTGCACAAGATTTCTATTGTGACTCTGAAGGCAATAGCATGGTCTTGGTCCAGCTACCTCAACAACTTAACTACCTTTACCGCCATTGGGATACCGCTATCCCACATATTCCTGTTACCAAGTTGAAGACAAGGTCATGGAATGATCTTGGGCCCATGGCAAAACTATGGGCCACCATGAATGAAGAACAGCTACAGGAAAATGGTATTGCCAAATACCCAACAACTGACCTTCTAGAAGCATGGCCACGCCATTTCCTGGAAAAGGAATTTCAAGATCTGGTCATAAAGAATGATTATGACCCAGAAACACCTCATGACTGTTTCGAACAGATGAAAATGGAAACAGTGCACTTACCAACTGTGCATGAGAATCCATTACCAGATGCGGATTTTACCCTGTTTGTGGACGGCTCAAGATATGCTGATGAAGAAGGAAAATATCGTACAGGATATGCCGTAACCACAACAGATGAAGTTATCAAATCATCATCCTTACCGCCAACAATGTCTGCGCAAGAAGCTGAATTACAGGCTCTGACTTCAGCATGCAAAATTTCCGAAGGAAAACGTGCCAACATCTATACAGATTCAAGATATGCTCTGGGAGTGGCACATGACTTCGGCCTAATTTGGAAGACAATAGGATTTCTTACCACCGCCGGTACACCAGTCAAACACAGCACTGCAATCAAGGAGCTAATGGATGCCCTCCTACTCCCCAAAGAAGTGGCCGTTTTGAAAGTCAAGGCCCATGGGAAATTGGATACAGATGAAGCAAAAGGCAACCATTTAGCTGATCAGGCTGCTAAGCTAGCGGCCAGGGATCTGCAGGAAGTGGATGAAGAAGTGTCCGGACAAGAAGAAGAAGAAGTCCCTATTTTTGCTCTGCAAACTCTTCCTACTGATTTGCGAATTTTACAAGAACAGCAAGCTGCAGTCACTCCTGAAGAAATCCAGAAATGGAAAAAGAAAGGAGCTGTCCAAAAGGACGGAATATATTACAACAACTTCAAATTTTGTCTTCCCAGAAATTTGTATCCAGCAGTTGTCCAATGGGCACATGGGCCTGCACACCTGTCAAAAGAATTGATGGCCGCCCTCATACAGAAGTATTATGAAGCACCTGGAATCACAACATTGATCAATAGCTTCTGCAAGGCCTGTGTCATTTGTGCAAAATGCAATCCAGGAAGACCAATTAAGGTGCCTGCGAAACACCTGGCAAAGCCCATGCACCCCTTCCAGCGAATTCAAATTGACCACATCCAAATGCCCAAGAGTGGGCCCCATGAATATGCACTAGTAATAGTGGACATGTTCTCAGGCTGGCCAGAAGCCTACCCAGTGGCCAATATCAATGCAAAAACAACCGCAAAGCGCCTACTTACAGATATTGTATGTAGATTCGGACTCCCAGAAGTCATTGAGAGTGATCAAGGCCCAGCCTTTACAGCAACTGTGACTAAAGAAATTTGGACTGCTCTAGGGGTGACTCTAGCCTTCCATACCCCTTACCACCCACAAAGTAGTGGTAAAGTGGAGCGCATGAATGGCACTCTGAAAACCAGAATGTTAAAAATGTCACAAGAAACAAAGATGCCCTGGCCAGAAAGCCTACCAATAGCTTTATTTAGTGTTAGGCACACACCTAGAGGGAAGCATTCACTGTCCCCATATGAGGTTCTATTTGGGACAGCACCCAGGCTAGGTTGTTATTATCCGCAGCAGTTGCAACTCCAATCAGATGTTTTAGTAGACTATGTAACTGAACTTGCAAGTGTCCTAAACAAAATACATGCCCAAGTTTTCTCTTCAATTCCAGATCCCGAATTGGATACAGGTTCCCATAACCTACTTCCTGGAGATTGGGTCCTGGTCAAGAAGTTTGTGCGGAAAAATACCCTAGAACCGAGATTACCGCAACCTCCGTCAAATTGGCCGGTAGGCCAAATTGGATCCACGCTTCCCACTGCAAGAAATCTCCTGCCCCAGAGGAAGCGAATATCGCACAAACATGTATCTCTGGTACATCTTCTCCTTAATTAGCCTTATGAAGGCCCAGCAAGTAGCCATTACTAAAGACATTAGTGGGTACACCTTCTGGTATAATTCATCGTGCACCCAGGTGGCTACTTATACCTTTGACTACTGTGATATTGTAGAATGCCCATTTCCCACACCACAAATCCAGAGCATCTATAGAGATATCCCTCGTTCGAAAGACCCATATGTTTGTGTAGTTGACAAGCAATGGGGGCACAATTGTGACCATTGGGGGGCGGCGGGATGGAATGCCGGGCCTGCCTGGGGTTACAAACCAAAAAGTGCCGTAGCTAAAGTAGATGATCATGGTAGATCTCTTCTCCAGAGAATGACTTTGAGAAAGCCTGGGGGGAGTACACCAATGAAATTAATCCTTAACATTGAGCATCCAAGCCCAAAAGATGCAGACCAGTATGTGATGGGAATGTATTGGAAAAAGGGTTCCTACCAAACATTAGGGCATTTCTACCTCAAAGATATGTGCAACTCTTCTGAGTGGCAAGGGGCCACCCATATGGTCCCTAACCCATTAAAACCTCATATCCAGACTTTTCAAGACATGATGGCCATTGCTAACCCCACCTTTGAAGATACCATGGCCGCTGAAACAGGTTTTAATGATGTAAATCTATGGTTAGAATGGATGAAATATAATGCTAATAAGCATAATAGAACTGCATGTTATGTGTGTGGCGGTGCCCGGCCTCACCTGGGTACTGTGCCTTTAATCCTGCCAGTAGATATAGAAGAATGTGTTTTAAGCCTTTTTGCCTATCACCATAATTTTAACAGGTCCATATGTATTGCATGGACAAAGGAGTATCCTCTCCTAACCCAGGATGTCAAACCCCCAGATGGTATTACCGTGTATAAAGGTAACTACACTTGTTATGCTAATTATGATGGAATGGGTAAATTCTTGGGTAACTTCTCTAAAGGGTATTGTGCTACCTACAGAAATGTCTCTATGGACTTGTTGCAGTTTCACACCAGGTCATTAGGGGATATTTACTGGTTGTGTGGGGATTTACAGCTAAGATCCAGAATGGACAAGCAGTGGTGGGGGGAGTGTACTCTAGCTAAAGCTATTATGCCTATACATATCATCTCTGACACACACCTCGTCACCCATGGGTCCAAACACACTAAGGTTAAACGTGACGTGACCTGTCTGAAGAGTTAAAAAGGAATTCTGGGATAAAAGATCCCTGGGAAAGATGGTTTGGTTGGATGACAGGATGGCAAAAGGCTTTAATGCAGATTGGTATGGCTTTACTAATTTTCCTTTTTATTTTTGCTCTTCTCTTTTGTTGTATCCTCCCATGTCTGAGAAAATCCCTCATGAAGACTGTTGACCAAGCGGCACCCACTTTTACCCATCTCGAAGTTGATGACCAAGACTTCCAAGACGTCAACTCACCCTGTCTGCCGCTGCAAACAATCCCTTTTGTTGATAAAGTGCAGGAATTCTAGGAAGGTACCAGCTTAGGGACAGCATCTGTCAGTGAATGGTAAAGGCCCCGTGCGGAGAAGTGGTGGGTTAGCTGCCATGGGACACCCATGGGTGTGAAGTGTTCGAGAGCCATACTGACGGATGAGTTAGCCTATTAGGGTCAGCTCTAGGGACAGATTTGCACTTTGCATTAACACCTAGCTAGCGGCCACGGGGTTTCTGTGCCTTTGGGTTAACACGTCTTCCTGGTACTAACTTAATAAAGTTTTTATCTCTTAGAATCTAACATTTCATAGGGGGGACTGATGTGGGATTATTAAAAATCTTTATTGTACTTGTATTGAATTATTGTACTAACTCCATTTTAACCTTATATTGTGACAATCCTCCATTTTGTCCTCCTAACCTGACTTCTTCAAATCCTCCATTTTGTCCTCATGACTTAACTTGTTCATTTTAAAACTACCTTACGTGACTGAACTTCTCAACCCAATTAGTATAGCAGACAAAGACTGTGTTTCCTGCAAGGACAAGCACCAGGAGGTGCCGGCTACTCCTTAAACCTTGCTGGCTACTCCTTAGAACTTGTAAGATAGTGTAGTTTGAAGGCCACGAGAACATAGTAGTAATGAAATGTTCTATTCATAAGAGACCTTGCACCTGGACATGAAGCCTGATATCATTGACCGTGTAAAATGACGCTCAAGACCCCCTTATCCCCACCCGTGTCCAGAATAATCCCACCTCTGGTGGGTGGGCACGAGACTAACCTCTTAATTCTTTGAACCAATAGGTAAGACACTAACCCCGACACTTAACAATTAATCCAATTGATGATGTTTATTTGCTGATATTCTAATAATCAATGATGACGCAAAATGCCTCTTAAAAGGGCCTGCGCGCCCGCTTTTACTTCACTTGCCAATAAACTTTCTCGAAGTTATTTTAACCTGAACCTTGTGTGTCAGACTTAATTACTTCAGCGTATATACGCAATTTAATTTTATTGATTTGGACAGGAACAGATAGACATTTGAACATTTTGGTTTACTTTCAAAAAGTACCATAACACCACCACTGTAACGGAACCGCTGGCACCCCGACCGGGTACCCTCCGCTGACGGATGCTCCTAGTGCTTTCCGAGGTCTCCAAGCACTCCACCAGACACCATAACCACTGTAGACTCCCACGAACCGCCGCAGCTTGGTTGGGGTCTCGCCACGCTACCCACTCTGGACCCAAGACCAGGGTCTAGCTTCCCGTAGATGGACCTCTCCGAATTCCAGAGAGCAGGAACAGGAACAAGCTCTTAGCAGAGCTCAGCGATTATACCCTGGGGAGTATAGTGATTATAGCAATCCCCAGAGTGTAGTTCTCCAATCCCCCCAAACATGAGCCGAAACTTCATGAAGGTACAAGATGATCTGAGGTGCTAGCACACCCAGTCTGGTTTTTATTACAGTTGTACACTTACAGGCCACACCCAGGGGGAGGCATAAAACAACCAATCACATACATGGTTCAGCCCACACATCCCCTCCCCTCAGATAACAGTAAACCCAATTATACAGTACACATTTTTAACCAAGTTCTGGATGTACCCCAAAACCAGGGGGTACACCTTTAAATCCAGCATCGCTGGATAGCCCTTATTCAGGGGGAGAAAATATCCAAAAATCAGTTCATTCGGATAAACGGTTCGGGAGATAGAGGGTTCCAAAGATTTGACCGACCGCATGGGTAAAGTATCCGAAAACAGTTCCATGCATTTTGGCCCTGCGGTCGGTCACAGACAAGGGAATGAAAACAGGCGAATTGCCTGTGTTATAGAGCCTGGAGAGGGTTTGAATGAATTCCCTTGTTTGTGGGGTTCTTTCTACCGAACGGCGGGCCATTCGGTAGTTTCCATACGAATTTCTGGAAGTATGGAGGTCTCAGCGGTGTTTGCCTAGTCGAGTGTCCGATTTTAGTTCCAGACACTCGACGGCAAAACACCGCTGTTCGGGAGTTTAAGATGGCCGCCGCCACGTGTTCGTTTCCTGAATGGCGGCCACCCAGAGGACAAAGCATACATTACACTGATTGCCAATTACCCGTTTGCAACATTGTTGCAAACGGTAATTGGAGGCACACTTATTCCTGGGTGGTCTGGTTGTTCGGTAGTTTCACTCAATATACTGAATGGAGTGATTCTACCGAACAATCAGTTGAATGCTGCATACATATAACCCAGGTTAACTGAACACATAAATGCATACATGATATTAAAGGACTAAAGGCAGTATTACTGTAATATGCTCCACAGTCTTAAAGGTACAGTATCCCAAAAGTCCCAATAGGTCCACGGATAGTTCTTAAAGGGCCAGCAGCAGTACAATAAAATACCATTGACTGTGCTTAAAGGGCCAGCAGTCGCACAATAAAATACAATATGCCCAAATATAGTTCTCTAAACGTACCAATTTTCAAGGGGCCATAGTCAGCAGGTAGGAGGCGGGCAAACAGGCTTCTCCAATGCCCAGTGGCGAGGTTGGTTTCGTCACATAGAGGAAGTGACATGGATGGAAGAGAAAGAGAGACATGGGGGAAGTGACATGGATGGAAAGGGAAGAGAGACACAGGGAAAGTGACATGGATGGAATGGGAAGAGAGACATGGTAGGAACTAGTGATGTCCCGAACGGTTCGCTGGCGAATAGTTTCTGGCGAACATGGCTTGTTCGCGTTCGCCACGGACGGCGAACATATGCGATGTTCGGTCCGCCCCTATTCGTCAACATTGAGGAAACTTTGACCCTGTACCTCACAGTCAGCAGACACATTCCAGCCAATCAGCAGCAGACCCTCCCTCCCAGACCCTCCCTTCTCCTGGACAGCATCCATTTTACATTCATTGTTAAGCTGCATTCTTAGTGAGAGTAGGGACAGTGTAGCTGCTGCTTATTTGATAGGGAGATTGATAGCTAGGTAGTATTCAGTGTCCACTACAGTCCTGAAGGACTCATCTGATCTCTGCTGTAAGGACAGCACCCCAAAAAGCCCTTTTTAGGGCTAGAACATCAGTCTGCTTTTATTCTTTTTCTGTGTAATGTAATGTAATGTAATGCCTGCCTGCCAGCCTGTGTGTCAGGCTCACAGCGTATACTGTGCCCACTTGCCCAGTGCCACCACTCATATCTGGTGTCACATTAGCTTGCATTTAAAAACAAAAACTTTTTTGACTGTAATATAATAGCAGTCAGTTTCCTTCACTATTGTGCGTTTCAGGGCCTGCCCAGTGCCACCACTCACTCACTGGTGTCACAATAGCTTGCATTTAAAAAAAAAAAAACTTTTTTGACTGTAATATAGTAGCAGTCAGTTTCCTTCACTAGTGTGCGTTTCAGGGCCTGCCCAGTGACACCACGCGATCACTGGTGTCACAATAGCTTGCATTTAAAAAAACAAAAAACTTTTTTGACTGTAATATAATAGCAGTCAGTTTCCTTCACATGTGTGCGTTTCAGGGCCTGCCCAGTGCCACCACTCACTCACTGGTGTCACAATAGCTTGCATTCATGGGTGTAGGAACCCCCAAAAATCTGGGGGGGATAGCATTTTTACTTGCCGGGTATATTCTTATTCCGTAAACTAGGAGTTGTTTATCCCATTGTACAGCGCTACGGAATTTGCAGTCGCTATATAAATGATTAAATAATAACATTAAAGGGTCACTACAAGGAAGGTGTGAAGAAATGACTATATTGTTCGGTATTTTTTTTGCATAGTTCCTGCTTTTTTGTGTATTTTTCATTCGGCAGATGGGACTGCCGAACCGAGACCACCCCTGGCTCACTTAACTTCAAAGCCGGCATCACTTTCACCCTCTATGTGTGCGGTCAGCGTTCGCACTGTCGAACGCCACGTGGCAGAGAAAACCGCGGCCATCTTTTTTTCGTCAAACAAAGGCAGCGGGACTTGGTCGTCGAGTGTCTGGAACTAAAATCGGACACTCGACTTCCCAAACACCGGTCTCAATCATACGAACGCTGGAACTAGTGATACCGATTAGCTAGGAGAGCGCTATTCGGTACAAATATGCACACGAATGAGGGGAACAATCGCTGCTAGGAGCCAGGGGAATTCATTCGGTACTTTTATTCATTTTTTCCCTTTTTCTAAAGTGACCGGCAAAACCACACGAACCTCTGGAACTATTTTGGGCAGTCCACCCACAGTGAACCGGTCACAAAGGACTTCCATACTTTTTGCGAACCCCTGAACCGATCCGAGTGAAATTTGGATATGTTGGTCACCCGGATCGGGGCTATCAGGGGACATAGGATTTGTGGGGATACCCCAGGTATAAAGGGGTGTTCCAGAAAGTGGGGAAAATAGTGAATTTGCAGCCTGGAGATAATTAGGTTGTTACTATATCAGACCTGATTATCTCCAGGACTAGGGGGAGGGAATTGCCTGTTTGTATTGGGTGTGTTTTATATTTTTACTGTTCGGGATTGGATAAATGTTACTCCTCCCTGTGGGATGTCCCCTTGCATGGGGACCTGCATAAAAAGCCGTGTGTGTGAATAAACGTTAGTTCTGCTTGTATCCTGAACCTGGACTCTGACTGTTATTTGGAATTCGTATGCTGTAACAAGGGAATTATCTTATGCAGCTGTTATATTCCGTATGGATTTCGTTTCCTGTAACTACCGAACCGGACTCTCGCTACCTTAGGCTCTGACTGTCCGGGAGGAAACTACCGAACTCGGTTTGGTTAAACTTGGTTTCCTTACAACTGGTGGCAAGCGGAGGGATTCGAATCCCAAATGGACATTGCAAACCAAGCAAGGGAATGAATGGCTCAGCAGTACCAGCTACTTAAAAGAACCACACTAAAGGATTTACTGGAAGCTCGAGGCAGAGTGGCAAGTAACAAGACAAAAGCCACGTTAATTGCAGAATTAATACAGAGCGATAATACCAGCAATACAGAAATGGATCAAGAGGAAGAAAACGTGATGCAAAAGGACATCCGATGGATGCTCAGTCTGTTGGGACCCAACCCAACTACAGAGGCGGTTCTGCAGGTCATGGCACAAGCCAGACAATCGCAAAAAGAGCGAGAGGACCGGGACAGACCGTCACAGGGAGATTTACTACACTCCCCGGGAAGTACTGGGGAAATACCAAAGAAGGTAAATTATGCAGCCTTTAAATCTTTTAATGACAATGAGATGGAAATTGACAGTTACTTGCAAGACTTTGAACGCCAATGTGCACTGGAGGGATTAGACTCCACGAAATGGGCTGCAGTCATTAGCAGTAAATTGTCAGGTAGAGAAGCCGAGGCGCTGCGAGCAGTACCTGAGGGGGACATACATAATTATGAAAAAATAAAAGACATTTTGTTGGGCAGATATGCTGTAACTCCGGAGGCATACCGGAAAAAGTTTAGAGATCTGAGGAAGACTGGGAGAGATTCCCATACGGAATGGGCGTTTCGGCTACAACGGGCGGCCCGCAATTGGATGAAGGGCTGCCAAGCAACCACCCTGGAGGATGCTTTGCAACTGATGTTACTGGAGCAGTTTTTTAATCACTCTGCAGAGGACATAAAAGACTGGGTTAAAGATAGAAAACCAAAAACTGTGGAGGAAGCCGCCAGGCTAGCGGATGAGTACCAGGATAACAGGAGGAAGGAGCAAGGGGTGAGCAGACCACCTTTTAAGCCTCACTACACGGCTCCAATAACCCCTACTCCTCCTAGACCCTCCATGAGTAACCCCTCACCGAACCCAGCAAACACACCTCGACCCCCTGCAGTGTGCCATTATTGCAAGCAACCAGGACATTATAAGAATCAGTGCCCTCGCTTAAACCGGGGAAGCTGGGAAAGGCAACCCCCACAACAACCCAAGGCAGCTGCTCATTGTGTGCAGCAAGAAAGCACAACCAGTGTCCCTAACCAAGAAGAACAGTGGAGTGTGTTACACGAGGTCAACCCAGTGCAAGCTGGGGGTGACAACCGGGACCACCACCGCCAATGGATTACCGTAGATGGCGTGGGGGCCCGGGCTCTGAGAGACTCTGGGGCTACTTTGACTGTGGTGCAACCTCACACGATCAGAGCGCAAGCTCGCACCGGACGCACAGTCGCTGTGAGGGTGGCTGGGGGCGCTATCCACAAACTGCCCACCGCCAATATCCTTGTTGATTGGGGTTCTGGGTCCAAACAGCTGGAGGTTGGGATTATGCAAGAACTACCCGCCGAGGTTTTGTTGGGAAATGATGTGGGATGCTTAACCTCCCAACTAGCCCGAGACCCCCCTGCCGAGGCATACCCGGTTACCACCCGAGCTCAAGCCAGACTGGAAGCTCCGCTGCACTCTGAGGAAAACCAGGTAAGAGTCGAAATACCCCCCTTACCCGATCCTCCCTGTCCCTTCTGGGATACCCCCCAGGGGTTTGAACAAGAACAGCGTACCGACCCCACATTAGAGGGTTATAGGAAGGCAGCGACCGTTACCCCAGGGAACAACCCGCACGAAAAGTTTGAGTGGTATAAGGGATTGCTGTATAGAGTGACCGAGGGGGTGGGACAGGGGGCCACCCAGGTCATCAAAAGACAGTTAATTGTACCCCGTAAATTCCGGGCTGAGTTGTTAAAGCTCAGTCATGACATTCTCCTAGCAGGACATTTAGGGGTTAAAAAGACAAGGGACAGGTTAACCCAAACATTCTTCTGGCCCAGGGTCACCCAGGACCTCAAGTATTATTGCAGGACGTGCGACGTCTGCCAAAGGGTAGGGAAAAGGGGAGACCTTCGGAAGGCCAAACTTCACCCATTGCCCATTATAGAACAGCCCTTTCACCGAGTAGCGGTAGATTTAATAGGACCCCTCAGCCGACCCAGCCAGTCGGGCAAAAAGTTCCTACTAACCGTGGTCGACTACGCCACTAGATACCCGGAGGCAGTCGCCCTCCCCAATATAGAGGCAGAAACCGTGGCAGAGGCCCTTATTCAAATATTCACCCGAGTAGGTTTCCCACAGGAGATCCTTTCCGATCGGGGAACTCAGTTCACAGCTACCCTGACACAACAATTGTGGCAGAGCTGTGGAGTGAAACCCCTGTTCAGCGCCCCGTACCATCCCCAGACTAACGGGCTCTGTGAACGTTTCAATGGCACTCTAAAACAGATGCTAAAAACCTTTACGGAGTCCCACAAGAATTGGGAAAAGTTCCTTCCCCACCTTCTGTTTGCCTACCGTGAGGTGCCCCAGGCCTCCACTGGGTTTTCCCCCTTCGAACTCCTGTACAGGAGAAAAGTTCGGGGCCCACTGGAGCTCGTACGGGAACACTGGGAGGGCAATACAGATGAGGGGGGAGTCCCTATCGTCCAGTATGTCCTGGAGTTCCGGGACCGTCTGCGGGCGCTCACAGCATCGGTTCGGGAGAACCTGCAGACGGCCCAGGAGGACCAGAGGAAATGGTACGATAGGGGAGCCCAAGATAGAGTGCTGGAATTAGGGCAGAAGGTATTGGCTTTGAGACCAGTTAAAAAGGATAAGCTGCAAGCAGCCTGGCAGGGACCATTCAAGGTAGTAGAACGGGTTAGCGAGACTACCTACATCGTGAGCAAATGCTCAGATGAAAGGCTGACCAAAGCCTTCCATGTGAATATGCTCAAACCATATTTTGAGAGAACAGAAGATGTGGGCGCCGTGTGTGCCCCCGCCACGGAAGATAGTGAGGGACTACCCCTCCCAGATTTACTAGACACCGCCCCCTGTACTATTGACCAAGTAAGCTTGGGTCAAAATTTAAACCCCCTAGAGAAGGGTGAGGCCACGCAACTGCTGCAGAGATACCGAGAGATGTTTTCAGCCACCCCCGGCTATACCTCCGCTGCGGTACACCGCGTGGAAACCCAGGGAGAGACGCCACTGCGGCAACAACCATATCGAATCCCGGAAGCAGTGCGTGAGGGTATGCTCACCGAGTTAAGGGATATGTTACAGTTAGGGGTAATAGAACCCTCGCAAAGTCCTTGGGCCTCCCCGGTAGTACTAGTACCAAAGCGCGACGGCACTACACGCTTCTGTGTAGACTATCGGAGGCTTAACGATCGTACCATAACAGACGCCTACCCCATGCCCAGAATAGATGAGCTCTTAG
The DNA here is from genome assembly GCF_036172605.1 of Pelobates fuscus. NCBI lineage: Eukaryota > Metazoa > Chordata > Amphibia > Anura > Pelobatidae > Pelobates > Pelobates fuscus. The sequence goes on along the minus strand of NC_086321.1, from coordinate 14,199,977 downwards.
ACCGTATGGCGGGGGGGAACTACTTGACTACCCTGGACCTGTGCAAAGGTTATTGGCAGATCCCCTTGGAGCCTGCGGCCATCCCCAAGTCGGCATTCGTCACCCCTTTCGGGCTATACCAATTCAAGGTTATGCCCTTTGGGATGAAGAATGCCCCGGCTACGTTTCAGAGGATGGCCGATAGGCTCCTGGAGGGGTTTCAGGACTTCGCATGCGCGTATCTAGATGATATTGCCGTCTACAGCCGCACATGGGGAGACCATCTGGGTCATGTGTCCAGGGTACTCAAACGAATTCACCTCGCAGGGCTCACGTTAAAACCCGACAAATGTCACGTAGGACTAGCCGAGGTGCAGTATCTCGGCCACCGGGTGGGCTCCGGTAGACAGCGTCCAGAACCAGCTAAGGTAGAGGCCATAGCGAACTGGCCCCAACCTCGGACCAAAACCCAGGTACTAGCCTTCTTAGGGACGGCCGGTTATTATAGAAAGTTTGTCCCAGAGTACAGCGCCCTGGCCAAACCCCTCACCGACCTTACCAAGAAGGCCCTTCCCAAACAGGTTTCCTGGACCCCAGAGTGCACGGATGCTTTCCAGAAGCTTAAAGCGGCATTGAGTGAGGCTCCTGTGTTGGCAGCACCCGACTACACTAAACAATTTCTTGTACACACAGATGCCTCCATGTTCGGACTGGGAGACGTGCTAAGCCAAGTGGGAACAGACGGCATGGAGCACCCGGTGGCATACCTCAGTCGTAAACTGTTACCCCGAGAAGTCAGCTATGCCACCGTAGAAAAAGAATGCTTGGCCCTCGTGTGGGCACTCAAGAAGCTACAGCCCTATTTGTATGGGCGGGCATTTACCCTTATGACTGACCACAACCCCCTGGTATGGCTTAACCGGGTAGCTGGAGACAATCCCAGGCTATTGCGGTGGAGCCTAGCGCTTCAACCTTATAATTTTACTATGCAGTACCGGCCCGGCAAACAAAATGGTAATGCGGATGGCCTGTCACGCCAGACCGAACTGGACTCCTAAACCTCTACTTTTCTCGGACATCCCCAAGCCAACCCGACAGGGTCTAGGCGGGTATGCCGACTTATGGACTTATAGGGGAGCAGTGTGAAGAAATGACTATATTGTTCGGTATTTTTTTTTGCATAGTTCCTGCTTTTTTGTGTATTTTTCATTCGGCAGATGGGACTGCCGAACCGAGACCACCCCTGGCTCACTTAACTTCAAAGCCGGCATCACTTTCACCCTCTATGTGTGCGGTCAGCGTTCGTACTGTCGAACGCCACGTGGCAGAGAAAACCGCGGCCATCTTTTTTTTCGTCAAACAAAGGCAGCGGGACTTGGTCGTCGAGTGTCTGGAACTAAAATCGGACACTCGACTTCCCAAACACCGGTCTCAATCATACGAACGCTGGAACTAGTGATACCGATTAGCTAGGAGAGCGCTATTCGGTACAAATATGCACACGAATGAGGGGAACAATCGCTGCTAGGAGCCAGGGGAATTCATTCGGTACTTTTATTCATTTTTTCCCTTTTTCTAAAGTGACCGGCAAAACCACACGAACCTCTGGAACTATTTTGGGCAGTCCACCCACAGTGAACCGGTCACAAAGGACTTCCATACTTTTTGCGAACCCCTGAACCGATCCGAGTGAAATTTGGATATGTTGGTCACCCGGATCGGGGCTATCAGGGGACATAGGATTTGTGGGGATACCCCAGGTATAAAGGGGTGTTCCAGAAAGTGGGGAAAATAGTGAATTTGCAGCCTGGAGATAATTAGGTTGTTACTATATCAGACCTGATTATCTCCAGGACTAGGGGGAGGGAATTGCCTGTTTGTATTGGGTGTGTTTTATATTTTTACTGTTCGGGATTGGATAAATGTTACTCCTCCCTGTGGGATGTCCCCTTGCATGGGGACCTGCATAAAAAGCCGTGTGTGTGAATAAACGTTAGTTCTGCTTGTATCCTGAACCTGGACTCTGACTGTTATTTGGAATTCGTATGCTGTAACAAGGGAATTATCTTATGCAGCTGTTATATTCCGTATGGATTTCGTTTCCTGTAACTACCGAACCGGACTCTCGCTACCTTAGGCTCTGACTGTCCGGGAGGAAACTACCGAACTCGGTTTGGTTAAACTTGGTTTCCTTACAGAAGGGGTTTTACTTACCCAGATACAGCGCCGGGATCCTCCTGATTAGAACCACCCCTACCCTTCCCATGAATATTAGAACCACCCCTACCCCTTCCATGCACAAAAGAACCCCACCTACCCCTTCCACGCATATTAACCCCCTACCCCTTCCATGCATATTAGTACCCCCTAACCCCTTCCATGCATATTAGAACCCACCCTACCCTTTCCATTCCTATTAGTACTCCCCTAACCCCTTCCAATAATGTTTCTACCTCCTCCCATCCATATTAGTAGCCCCCTAAACCTTTCCAATTATTTTTCTACCTACCCCTCTCCCCCTATCCTTTTTAGTAGCCCCCTAACCCTTTCCAATTATTTTTCTGACATGTTAACTAACGCCAGTGCTGGAGTGCCGCCGTGTTTACATTAAAAGGCCTGCAGGGACAGGCTATAGACACCAGAACCACTACATTAAGCTGCAGTGGTTCTGGGGACTATAGTGTTTCTTTTTTTGTCTCATATTTATTGGTTTTGATCAAGGAAATGTAAACAAAGGGGTACAGAAATAAGATGGGGTGAGGGTAAATGGTTACACACAATCAGACCACATTGTCGGGTACAAACATATTGGTTAATTTTATACATGTTGTGTAAGACACATGGCATGGTTACTTTATTGTTCAAACAAGTTTTGGGTTAGAGTGATCACAGACAGAGTAGCCACTACGACACTACTTTTTGAGGCTTGAAGGTTATATAAAATTTTCCCATTGGTACCAATGCTGTTGTGGCAGACACAACAAGATTTTATCCTGAGCAGCGCTGTGGAGCAACAGCGCTACACAGGTGTGACACCAGATTCACAGCTAGAGATAGTGGGCTTGTACAGCCCCTGAGCACAGTCGTCGCTCTCATTGAGGGTCGCAGTATAACTCCTACTGTGTCACGCAGGCCTCCGACTTAGTATGAGAAGGGGGGTATAGTAGTGGCCGGTGTGCGGCGCTAACAGTGGGGTCGTCTGCCAGACAGATATATAACTACAACATTGTCTGCGTGGGTGGTGGGGGAGGGGGGAGCAACAACCGGGTAAAGGTAAGGATAGGGGGAAAGGCTGAGATGTCTCTACACCATGTTAAGTTTTGTGACGGTCTGCTGAGCCACAAGTCTCCAGCTACCGCTGCTCATGCGGCTCTCCTGTATGTCATTTTCCTTGGACAACTGGGGTGGGGTGGTCCCCTATCTCTATTTGTACTCCACAATCCTAGATCATCATGGGCCTCTGTCTCATTGCCCAGACCAGGTAGACCAGATCAGGTCGTGCCAGGGTGCCCTGAATCGTATGCGCTATTTTCTCAAGGTGCTGCGTGTGGTTTATTCTGTTAACTACCACTGTTATTTCCGGAGCTGAGGTTGATTTCCAGAGGGAAGCTATACAGTGTTTGGCTGCCAGGGTGATGTGGGTGGTCAACACCGCCTCCGGATGGGTCAGTGAGTTGGGAAGCATGTGTAGGAGGTAGGCTTCTGGAGTGAATGGTACCCCTTTCTGTACATTATCTTGGAGTAACGTTTGTACCTGTCTCCAAAAAGTGTGTAATACTGGACAGTGCCAGAATATATGACTCAAAGTGCCCGTCTGTGCGCAGCAGCGCCAGCATACTTGTTGTGCCCCTGGGTATATAAGTGCCAGTCTCCGCGGGGTGAGATACCACCTCATCCAGAGTTTATAAGCCGCTTCAACATGATCTAAGCAGCGTGTGGCTCGTTTTACCAGTGCCATTGCTGCAAACCATGTACTACTCTCTATTGTGCTATTGAGCTCAGATTCCCAGTGTACCATGTAGCTTAATTTATCAGTCTTGCCTATCTCCAAGAGATTTCGGTAACATAGGGAGAGTGGTTTCGCTCGGGTCTTTCGACTGAGGCATAGTGAGTCGAACGGGCCTGGCTCTCTGGTATCTGGCGCTGCCTGGGTGATTCCCTGCATTATGTGCTTAATACGCAGGTAGGTGAAGAGTTCCCTACTTGGGAGGAGGAAGGTCCGCTGAAGTATCGGGAATTGTCTGATCTCATTGCCCTCCATAATTTGGGACACCCTCTCTATCCCCTTTGCCGTCCAACCGTCTAGAGTCAAGTCTTGTGTGAGGTACTTCAGGCTAGTCATGGGGGCGTATAGCATCAGAGGATGGGCGAGCAGTTTCGGGGCCCACCTGTGCCATATGCGGAGAGAGTGTTTTGTGGTCACTAACATGTTTGCGTTGCGTGGATGCGATTTGGGCGGGACCCAAAGTAAGTCTAATAGTGCGTGGGGCGTAGCACTTGACGTTTCTAAGTGGTACCACGGGGGGCGGTTTGGGGTCATCAGCAGTCTTGCTGTTTGGGATATGTTTGTGGCTATATAGTACACCCAATCCTCCACCCCCCATGGCCAGGGTTGTGCTCGCTATAGATACCCTAGGTGGTTTCTTCTTCCATATGTGGGCGTTTAACAGACGCTGGAATCGTTGCAGCAGCGTCTTTGGTATCTCAATGGGGAGGGCCCTAAAGAGGAATAATATTTGAGGAAGTATGATCATTTTTAAGGAGTTTATACGTCCCAGCCACGAAGTGTTTTTTGCCCCCCAGCTCTCCAGCAGCGTCTCAGTTTTAGTCAGTAAAACGTCATGGTTGTGTCGGAGAAGGTTGCGTCTTAAGGGTGCCAATTTTGTGCCTAAGTAGGAGAGAGCGTCTTTCCGCCAGTCAAAAGGATGTTGGTCTCGCAGGGCGGTAAGGGTAGAGTGGGTCACGTTAAAAGGTAGCACCTGAGTTTTTGCCTCATTGTTTTTGTAATAAGACACTTGGCCATAGTCATGGAGCAGGAGTAGGAGATGCTTCAGTGATTCTGTCGGGTTAGTTAGAAATATTAGAATGTCGTCAGCAAAGGCGGCTATTTTTTGGGGGCCCAGCTGCGAGGGGACACCGGCGACACGGTGTTCCTGTTTAATAGTGTGCAATAGTGGTTCTAGTGACAGTATAAAGATGAGGGGCGACAGCGGGCACCCCTGTCTTGTGCCATTCGTCAGGGCAAAGCGTCGGGAGGTAAAGCCGGAGCTCACAACCACGGCTGTCGGGGAGGAATACAATGATAGGAGGCCATTGAGAAATTTGTCGGGGAATTTAAATCTACGGAGGACTTCCGTCATGTAGCCCCAGTGTAGCCGATCGAAGGCTTTCTCCGCATCAAGGGCCATTAGCAGTCCTTGTGTTTTGTGTACCGTCAGGAGTTCCATTATGTCCAGCGCACGCCTTGTGTTGTCCTCTACCTGGCGCTCCGGGACAAATCCCGATTGTTCCTGGGAGACAAGTGTACCCAGGAGGGGGCGTATTCTATTAGCTAGGACTTTGGCAAAAAGCTTTGTGTCTGCGTTAAGCAGGGAGATAGGACGGTAATTTGCGCAAAATTCCGTGGGTTTGCCCGGCTTGGGGATAGTAATGATGGTGGCCTCTAACATTTCAGGGGGTATGGAGCCTGACTCCATGATGTTGTTGAACAGGGAGGTCATGTGAGGAAGGAGTTGGTCCTCAAAGACTTTGTAATAGTGGACGGAGAAGCCGTCAGGTCCTGGGGCTTTATGTCGGGGGGTTTCTCTAAGTGCTTTGGAGATTTCCTCTGGAGTGATTGTGCTACTAAGTAGTGAGGCTTGGACGCTGGAGAGCTGGGGAAGTTCCACTCTGTCTAAGTAGGCGGCTATCTCCACCGGGGTCGGCTGGTGTTGTAGGGGGTCCTCCGCTAGGTTATAAAGGGCACCGTAAAATGTCGCAAATTCATCCACTATCAGTTTGGGGTTCGTCAGTTTTGTCCCAGTATCAGCCACTAAGCATGGTATGCGCATCTGAGCGTGTTTGTCTTTTAGTTGGGCGGCCAGCAGTTTCCCCGCCCTGTTCCCCTGTCTGTAATACTCGCTTTTAAGTTTGCGGAGAGCCCTCTCTACTCGCTGGAGTTGGTGAACTTCTAAGTCATCTCTGATCTTATTAACAGCCCGTCTGTTCGTGTCGGATGGTGAGGATTTGTGGAGGTCCTCTGCAAGTTTCAGCTCCCTAAGCTTTGCGCAGCTGGTTTCCTCTAGTTTGCGTTTTAGTGTCGCTCCTGCCCTAATTAGTACTCCCCGTACCACGGCCTTATGGGCCAGCCATGTCGCGGCTACGGTTGTGTCTTGGGGCTTGTTGTCCGTGAAGTAGTTCACTATGGTTTTCCTTATTTCAGCAACTCGTTCAGCACTGTCTATGAGGGACTCATTGAGGCGCCACGAACCTCGGCCTCTCACCGGGTGTAAGGTGGTGAATGAGGAGAGCAAAGGGGCATGGTCTGACCAGGTGATTGGGTCGATGGTAACCTTAGCCAGAGTGTCTAGGGACTTCCCATCCACCAGACACATGTCTATGCGGGAATATTGGTTGTGGACTTTCGAGTCAAAAGTATAATCTCTCGTGGCCGGGTATAAGGAGCGCCATGTGTCGTGAAGGCCATGGGAGTGGAAGAGAGCTGAGAGCTTGTCACCAATAGATATAGAGCGAGGGTGGGATCCTGGATTGCCTGATCTGTCCAGGTCAGGGTCAAGTACACAGTTAAAGTCTCCGCAGACATAAGTTTGGCCCTGCTTTAGCCTATCAAGCGTTTTCAGGGATTTCCTAATAAAGTCATATTGGTTGGAGTTAGGGGCGTATAGATTTGCTAAGGTTACTGGGACATCATTTAGTCTACCCACCAGGATCAACAGCCTGCCGTCAGTAGTTTTATACTCTGTCGTGCACGTGAAGGCCCAATCCGAGTGGATTAAAATACTGACTCCCCTAGTTTTATTAGGCGCTAGGGCATGGTAGGAGGCGGGGTATCTGGCTGAGAGGAATTTCGGGGGGTTTGTAGCCGAGAAGTGTGTCTCTTGTATGCAGGCTACTGAAGCATGCGTGGAGCGAAGCTGGGAAAAGGCAAGCCTGCGCTTTTGCGGGGTGTTCAGGCCTCGTGCATTTAGGGACAGAACATTAAACTGGTGTTGGGAAGACATCAGCTGAGACCGGGGGGGACCTCGGTGTTTCCAAGGTAGCATTTACCAAACTGGTTCACTGACTCAGGTAGTAATCTCTGGTAAAGGGGGGTTACATCCCTAATCTCCCAGCGCCTCCGAGGTTCAGGGTGAGCGACATCTCTAGTGGGGTACATATTCGAGGGTAGAATGCAATATGGGAACAAAAAACAGTAAACATAACAAAAGTATATACAATACAATAAGCTTGACAGCATTATGTGGAGACTGGTCCACGGGTGCTCTTTCCCCATTGCGTTGGGGGGAGGCAACACCGCAGAGGGTTGTCTCGATAGTGGGGGGGGGGGGCTTAATTGGAAAGGGTCCATGACCGGTGGTGGACTAGATGAATAGAGGAAAGTAAAAGTCCTATTACGGGTACAACATGGGCATGAGGTGGCACCCCATTCGCCACCATAAGTGTAGGGGCCGCTGGTGTCATGCGGGGGTAAATCTTGCAAACTTGGTGAGATGAGCCGTGCCGCTAGGCTTGCCATCTGGGTGCCTCGGGTTATATAGGGGTTTATTTGGTCTGGACATGCAGGGGCTGTGGCCAACTTTATTGCCGGCGGGAGCTGCGTGTAGCAAAGATCTTAAAGTGCAGCATATGGGGTAGCAGTGTGTCAGCAATGGGGGGGTCTTGTGGGCCACCTCCTGTCATATGTACTCACGTGGGGGTTCATTACCCAGACACCAAATAGGCTTTTCCCCTAGGTAAAGGATAAGGGGGTGAGTCCAGCTAGAGTCTCTACCGCTACAGAAGCGGAGATGTCTTCACCTTACGAGGCACTAGTCGACTTGGCAGCCCAGCCTGGACATTCCGCTGCGGCAGTGGGGGCAGAGCAAAACAGTCACTTCTTTCTTTGGACTTTGGTCCACTCCTGGGCCACATGTCCTGGGGATGCTGGGCTGCCAGGCGGCACTCGGTCCGGGAAGAGCCCCCAGGCTTTCAGCTTGTGCAAACCCTGGTCTGGGTCATCTAGTTTTGTTAGGGATCCATTTCTCCAGATCAGCAATTTCGTGGGGAAGCCCCAGCGGTAGGGAATCTTGTGGTTCCTGAGGCATTTAGTGACATTTATAAAGTCTCTTCTTCTCGCCATCGTCATAGGGGACAGATCAGCATATAGGGAGATCTTTTCATAGCCAGACGGCATAGCCGTAGCTTTCCGTTGCGCCGTGAGTATGGCGTCTTTGGCGCTGAAATAATGTAGCCTCGTGACAATGTCTCTTGGTATGTCCTGTGCTAGCGAAGCGGGCTTGGGTACTCTGTGCGCCCTGTCTAAGCGCAGTTCTGCCAGTTCCAGAGTTGGTTGGATGGCTGTGAAGAGTTGCTGGAGGTACCCTGGGATATCCGCCCCCGAGACTGACTCCGGGACACCGCGCACGCGGATATTGTTGCGGCGCGAGCGGTCCTCCAGGTCCGCCAGTTTGGCTGTTAGGCGCGCCTGCTCCGTCTCCATTAGGCGGATTTTTTCTAAGATGCCGTCATTTGCCTGGCATAAGTCATCTGTTTTTTCCTCAAGGACGTTTAGGCGTGTCCCCACCTCGTGCACCTCTCTGCGGATGTCATTAACCGCCAGTTGTAAGTCCTCTTTCATAGAGGAGCGGAGCTCCTGCAGCATTGCCGCCATTTTTGCCTCCGAGAGAGAGATATCCCCAGGGGGAGGCTGAAGTGCCTCAGTGTCGGATCCCTGATCTGAGGTAGGTGTTGGGGAGTGTGAGCCGCCGCCATCTTGTCCCGGCCGCATTTTATCTTTCCTACCTTGTCGGAAAAAATCCGACGCCCGCTGTGCTTTTGGGGGCGCCATCTGGCAGGGTAAGATCCCCACAGGTTTGGGACACAGGTAAGGGCAGTTGATCTTCCGTTAGCCGGTGTATTTTGTAGTTTCAGTCCGGTCCGGTCTCGGAGCTCTCACTACATGCGTCCGCTCCGCGAGACCGGAAGTCCCGCCCCCCGACTATAGTGTTTCTTTAATGTGAGGTCAATTAGAGATTAGTGCCACGAATAATATGCTAGATTGCCTACTTACAACCAGATGAGGATGATGATGGGCTCTAGCTGCAGTCTGGCTCCACTGGTCTGGTGTAGAACAGGCTCTCTGGAGGCTGTTTGTAACTGTAGTCCCAAAAATCAATGTTCTGTGAGAACGGGAAGCAGCTCCATTTTTTGGGGGCCCTTTACACAGCTCAAGGTCTGGGTCCCAGGGTCCACCTTCACGTTCCACCAATGAGTTTGTTCACAGGGGGTGGAGTGTGTAGGGGATGTCCTGATATGTGTGTAAGGAATGCATTGGAATCTGTGTTTGTATGTGTAAGGGCTGCAAGGTGTGATTCTGTGTATGTACGGGATGCAGTGTGTGCGTCTGTAAGGGGTGCATTGAGTGTGTGTACGGGGTGCATTGAGTGTGTGCAAGGAATGCATTGTGTGTTTCTGTGTGTGTAAGGATTGCATGATTGTGTGATTGTGTGTGTGTGCACGGGGTGCATTAAGTGTGTGTAAGGATGAATTGTGTGTTTCTGTGTGTGTAAGGGTGGCATGATTGTGTGATTGTGTGTGTGTGTGATGGATGTCAATCTCTCTCCCTCGTCACTCTCTTTCTCCCCCTCCCTCCCTCCCTCGTCACTCTCTCTCCCCCTCCTTTGTCACTCTTTCTCCCCCTCTCTCCCCCCTCCCTGTTTCTTTCCCCCCTCCCTCCCTGTTTCTTCCCCCCCGTTTCTTTCTCCCCTCTCCCTGTTTCTTTCTCCCCCCCTCCCTGTTTCTTTCTCCCCTCCCTCCCTGTTTCTTTCTCCTCCCCCTCCCTGTTTCTTTCTCCTCCCCCTCCCTGTTTCTTTCTCCCCCCTCCCTGTTTCTTTCTCCCCCTCCCTCCCTGTTTCTTTATCCCCCCCCTCCCTCCCTGTTTCTTTACCCCCCCCTCCCTGTTTCTTTATTCCCCCCTCCCTGTTTCTTTATCCCCCCTCCCTCCCTGTTTCTTTATCCCCCCTCCCTCCCTGTTTCTTTATCCCCCATCCCTCCCTGTTTCTTTATCCCCCCTCCCTCCCTGTTTCTTTATCCCCCCCTCCCTCCCTGTTTCTTTATCCCCCCTCCCTCCCTGTTTCTTTATCCCCCCTCCCTGTTTCTTTATCCCCCCTCCCTCCCTGTTTCTTTATCCCCCCTCCCTGTTTCTTTATCCCGCCCCCTCCCTCCCTGCTTCTTTATCCCCCCTCCCTCCCTGTTTCTGTATCCCCCCCTCCCTCCCTGTTTCTTTATCCCCCTCCCTCCCTGTTTCTTTATCCCCCTCCCTGTTTCTTTATCCCCCCTCCCTTCCTGTTTCTTTATCCCCCCTCCCTCCCTGTTTCTTTATCCCCCCTCCCTCCCTGTTTCGTTATCCCCCCTCCCTCCCTGTTTTGTTATCCCCCCCTCCCTCCCTGTTTCTTTATCCCCCCCTGTTTCTTTATCCCCTCCCTGTTTCTTTATCCCCCCTCCCTCCCTGTTTCTTTATCCCCCCTCCCTCCATCCCTCCCTGTTTCTTTATCCCCCCTCCCTCCCTGTTTCTTTATCCCCCCTCCCTCCCTGTTTCTTTATCCCCCATCCCTCCCTGTTTCTTTATCCCCCCTCCCTCCCTGTTTCTCTATCCCCCCTCCCTCCCTGCTTCTTTATCCCCCCTCCCTCCCTGTTTCTGTATCCCCCCTCCCTCCCTGTTTCTTTATCCCCCCCTCCCTCCCTGTTTCTTTATCCCCCTCCCTGTTTCTTTATCCCCCCTCCCTCCCTGTTTCTTTATCCCCCTCCCTGTTTCTTTATCCCCCCTCCCTGTTTCTTTATCCCCCCTCCCTCCCTGTTTCTTTATCCCCCCTCCCTCCCTGTTTCTTTATCCCCCCTCCCTTCCTGTTTCTTTATCCCCCTCCCTCCCTGTTTCTTTAGCCCCCCTCCCTCCCTGTTTCGTTATCCCCCCTCCCTCCGTGTTTTGTTATCCCCCCTCCCTCCCTGTTTCTTTATCCCCTCCTGTTTCTTTATCCCCCCTCCCTGTTTCTTTATCCCCCCTCCCTCCCTGTTTCTTTATCCCCCCTCCCTCCATCCCTCCCTGTTTCTTTATCCCCCCTCCCTCCCTTTTTCTTTATCCCCCCCTCCCTCCCTGTTTCTTTATCCCCCCTCCCTTCCTGTTTCTTTATCCCCCCTCCCTCCCTGTTTCTTTATCCCCCCCTCCCTCCCTGTTTCTTTATCCCCCCTCCCTCCCTGTTTCGTTATCCCCCCTCCCTCCCTGTTTCTGTATCCCCCCTCCCTGTTTCTTTATCCCCCCCCCTCCCTCCCTGTTTCTTTATCCCCCCTCACTGTTTCTTTATCCCCCCTCCCTCCCTGTTTCTTTCTCCCCCCCCTCCCTGTTTCATTCTCCCCCCCCCCCCCGTTTCTTTCTCCCCTCCCTCCCTGTTTCTTTCTTCCCCCCTCCCCTACCTGTGTTGTAGCGTGGCCGAGCTCTGTACTGTCCGCTGGTACAAGGAGCTTTTGTTTCCTGTACCCGGCGGACTAACAGGAAGTGCACACTGTGTTTGACTGTAATATAATAGCAGTCAGTTTCCTTCACACGTGTGCGTTTCAGGGCCTGCCAGGGCACAGTGTCACACCAGTGCAACTCATATCTGGTATAACAGTAGTGTACATTTAAAAAAAAAAAAAAATTGACTGTAATAGATTGAATAGCAGTTAGTTGTCTGCAAGCGTGTGTCAGGCCTACAGCGTCTACTCTGCCAACTTCTGCCACTGCACAGTGCCACTCATATCTGTTGTCACAGTAGCTTGCACGCATAGTACCACTAATAGAAAAAGAAATGACAGGCAGAGGCAGGCCACCCCGCAGGGGCCGTCGTGGTCATGATGCTGTGATTCCCTTTGACCCTAGAATAATGCCCAGTGTTCAGAGGCCACGTACCCTTGATGTGGAATTATTGAAAATCCTTATTGTACTTGTATTGAATTATTGTACTAACTCCATTTTAACCTTATATTGTGACAATCCTCCATTTTGTCCTCCTAACCTGACTTCTTCAAATCCTCCATTTTGTCCTCATGACTTAACTTGTTCATTTTAAAACTACATTACGTGACTGAACTTCTCAACCCAATTAATATAGTAGACAAAGACTGTGTTTTCCTACAAGGACAAATGCCAGGAGGTGCTGGGTACTCCTTAAGACTTGCTGGCTACTCCTTAGAACTTGTAAGATAGTATAGTTTGAAGGCCACAGAACACAGTAGTAATGAAATGTTCTATTCATAAGAGACCTTGCACCTGGACATGAAGTCTGATATTATTGACCGTGTAAAATGACGCTTAGGACCCCCTTATCCCCACCCGTGTCCAGAATAATCCCACCTCTGATGGGTGGGCACGGGACTAACCTCTTAATTTTACGAACCAATAGGTAAGACACTAACCCCGTCACTTAACAATTAATCCAATTGATGATGTTTATTTGCTGATATTCTAATAATCAATGATGACGCAAAATGCCTCTTAAAAGGGCCTGCGCGCCCGCTTTTTCTTCACTTGCCAATAAACATTCTCGAAGTTATTTTAACCTGAACCTTGCGTGTCAGACTTAATTACTTCAGCGTATATACGCAATTTAATTTTATTGATTTGGACAGGAACAGATAGACATTTGAACATTTTGGTTTACTTTCAAAAAGTACCATAACAACTTGGCGCCCAACGTGGGGCATCGGGCTATGTCCGGCCGGTGAGCCGTCCTAAGGAAGACAAGGGTGGACGGAGGAATCCGGGGGGAAGGAAAGGAGATTGATCACCTCCAGGTACACGGTAGAGACTTCTGCAGAGCCACCGGTATGTTCCGGCCCCTTTGATTGACCCGTCCACGTGTCTGTGACTGCTTCCCGGGAGGACATCAAAGACAGGTAATATCTTGCCCGGTGTCTCGTTACTCACTTGTTTACCTGCATTTTAGTCTATCTGTTGCCTGGGTGTGTTTGAATTGTGTCTGAATTGTTTGTCTGTTTCCCCTTTTTGGGATAAAGGGGGGTGGACCTGAGGGGATTTGCCTGGGTCTTCAGTGTGTCTGTCTATCTGTTTGTATTTTACCCCTTTTGGGATAGAGGGGGGTTGACCTGTGGATGTGTTCCTGGGGGTCTTCTTTGCCTGTTTACTTCTTTTAGGAGCCTCGTGGCTGTGGCTGTATGGAAAAAGAAGTTTGTGGAACTGTGGGATCTGTGTAGAATCGTAGTTTCCTGTGATCCAATTTTGTGTCACTTTGATAGCCTAGCTAGCTTCACTGTGCGCTTTCGGACCATCCAGCTCTAGTTGAGTTGGGGACGTCCTGACCCGGACCATCCAGCTCTAGTTGAGTTGGGGACGTCCTGACCCGGACCATCCAGCTCTAGTTGAGTTGGGGACGTCCTGACCCGGACCATCCAGCTCTAGTTGAGTTGGGGACGTCCTGACCCGGACCATCCAGCTCTAGTTGAGTTGGGGACGTCCTGACCCGGACCATCCAGCTCTAGTTGAGTTGGGGACGTCCTGACCCGGACCATCCAGCTCTAGTTGAGTTGGGGGTCCACTGATGACTTAATTGTGGTAGTGGGACTTGAGGAAGTCATTCTCCGAGTGGGGACACTACGAGGTTGAGGGAGGTGACTTTGGAGTAAGCACATGTAAAAGGAAAGGGATTATTGTTGATTTCATTTAAACTGTGATGCATGCACTGTATTTCAATTGTATTGTTGTCTTGTTTGTCTAATTAGGAGTCTCATGAACTCCTGTGTCTGTCCCTAAGGATTTTCCTTGCCTTTCATATTTTCTATACTTCCTATATTATTATACTATCCACTCCCATTCCTCTTAAAAGAGAAGTGATTGGTCACACACTTCTCACCTCGCTCCAATCCGTGTCTACCACCCCGGGTAGACGGATTCAGTGACTAGTCTACGTTTTGGGAAGACGCACCTGAGAAAGTCCTACGGTTCTCAGGTGGCAGTCGAGCATTGTAGACATTCTTGTTCAAGTTTTCTCTCTCTCTCTCTATATCTAGGACGCTGGTATAGGGGTAGGGGGATTATGGGGCAGGATTTGGGTAAGCCCAGTAAGGGCTGGTTAGCGCGTGATTTGGTAGAAAACAGAGAGGGTGAGGAGATGGTTAAAGGTGTTGTAAAGATTGCAAAAGTATGTAAAATTACCGTACCAACGGGTGGAAGATTACAACCAGAAAGTTGGCGTAAGTTACTGGCAGAAATGAAAGGCAAGCTTACAGATAATGGTTTATTAAAGACTGCTGAAGCATGGTACAGAGTAGCGAAGGCTATTCAGTTAGAAGGTTGGGTTGAGGAAGAAATAAATCACAAAGGTGTGAAATTGTTTGTGTATCATCAGAATTGTGTTGCTGGGGTCTACCCTCAGCCAGCGCCCCAAAGTGGCGCCCAGGGGACGTCTATCTCCAAGGTTCAGTCAGCAGTAGGTGATAGCCAACTGACTATGTTCCCCACTCCCAATCCTCCTAACACCCATCCCACCACCTCCCCTGTTTGCCCGGTCCTGAATTCTGATGGATCTTTCTTTTCCCCCTCCCCGTCCCTAACATTCCCATCATCCTCATCCATCCCTACGCTACCTGCTGTACCTCTCCCTAACATTTCATCTGCCATTCCTTCCCTACGCTCTCTCTCCGTTAATGATCCCCTCCCCTCCTCATCCGCCCAGCTAACCACCTCTTCCACCCTTGCCCCGGCTCCTCCCTCTACACCCACCCTTACCAATCCCTCTCCGTCCCCTCCCATCTCCACCCCAGTCCAATACCCCACCTCCTTCCCCTCCCCAGCCTGGCCCTACCCCTTCCAATATCCCATGACCCTGCCCTATCCCGGATATCCACTACCCCTTCCCCAAGCCACTCCCCAGGTTCCGGTCATGCCCAGTCCGGCACAGTCTGCCCCGGATGTGCCCTCATCCAACATGGCCGCCACTTCTTCCCTTAACCCTAATGTAGTACCTTTTCCGGCCACCAATATGGCGGCCCCCAGTTCGGCCCTGATGCCGGTAATCCCCGGTGACTACCTATCCCCAGGTTATGACTCGCTAGCCACCCCTGCATCTGGGGCTCGTTCCCAACCACCGATCCTTTCACCTCATGCGGGCCCTGCACCACGCAAAAGAGCCAATATCATAGAATTCGATGATGACGAGATGGACAGGGTGTCCCATGTCTCATCGGAGCTTGCCGCGGGAGCCCCAACTCATCGTTCTATCGATGACCCCTTTGGCCACAAGGGTCGGGGAGAACAGGCCCCTCCTAAATATGTTGCTTTCAATCCCACTCAAGCTAGTGCTCTAATGAAATCCCTCCCTGACCCAGAAAAACAGCCTATGCCCTTCTACCGAGGGATAGTTCAAATTCAAAAGACTTATTCCGCCGCATGGCGTGATTTGCTGAGCATTTGTGCTATTAAAGCAGGGGATGCATACTGGCCGAGCATGGCCCGTCACCTCAGTACAGATCTGCTTTCCAGTGATGTTGATTACCCCTCCGGGGTAACCTTTTGCACCCAATTAAGAGAATGGGCTAAAGACAAACTCGCAGATCAGGCTGCTGGCCTCACTGATGTTATTCAAGATAAAGGAGAATCAGTAGACAGGTTCCATGCAAGACTGTATCAAATGTTCACAGATTTAGGATTTGATCTTACTGACAAAATTAATTCACAAATGCTGTCAGGTGCGTTTGTCCAAGGTGTTAAAGACTATACGTAAGGGAATCATTGCCGCACGCCCTGAATATAAGGTTGTTCCCTTGGATACCCTGCTTTTAGTTGCTAGAGGTTTGGAATCTGTTCAGACCCCAAGGAGACCCAATCCAGCTCCCCTCATGGTGGCCCGCGCTACTCCCATCACCTCCGGCACCAAGGGAGTCAAGTTAGAGGATGTAATTTGTTTTAATTGTGGGGCTCAGGGACACTACAGAAGTGACTGTCCGGAACCTAAAAGGGAACCAGGGGCACCCAAAAAGTTCTCCAAGCCTGCCCCAGGCCCCAGGACCGAGAAAAAGGTTCCAATTGTTGAAGAACCGGATGATTAGGAAGCTGGCAAGCCTGTGTCTGTAATCCCTGTAATGGCAGTGTCTACAGGGGATAAAGGGGGGCCACTTGCCACAGTGACTTTGCCCATTGAAGGCCACCCCACCACATTTCTTGTTGACACAGGTGCAGCCCGTAGTGTTCTGCGAGAACAAGACCTGCCGGACCCATCTTTTCTGTCAAATATTGATGTCTCTTGTGTTGGAGTGGATGGCCAGCCAAGACATAGCCCTTTAACAACTCCACTACGAGTTGGTTCTAGCCTGCTCGCTCGCTTTGTAGTATCCTCCACATGCCCAATTAACCTGTTAGGTGCTGATGTCCTCTCACGCCTGCAAGCATCCATCACCTTCACCCCAGACGGGCAAGTAGAAATGTTCACACCTTTATCTGTATCAGACACCTCAGCCCTATGCTCCCTGCCCTTGATGCTGCATTTAGAAAAGCCCCGTGAGAAAGCAGCAGAATTAAGGTCCAATTTCCCAGAGGAATTAAAAACACAGGTGCCCGCCAAGTTATGGTCCTCAGGCCCAGAGGACATAGGTCACCTAAATGTTCCCCCTGTGGTGGTAAAGCTTATTCCAGGAGCTAAGTTACCAAGGAAACCACAATACCCATTAAAACCAGCACAGTCTGCTGCAATCTCTGTCCACATCAAGGCACTCCTGGAGAAGGGTGCCCTGGTAAAATGTAAGTCTGAATGCAACACCCCGTTATTTCCGGTGAAAAAGAAAACTCCAAAGGGTGAGCCAGAGAAGTACAGGATGGTCCAGGATCTCCGTGCTGTTAATGAAGCTACCGTCCTGGATACCCCTCTTGTACCAAATCCCCATACTCTGCTCTCTGGAGTCCCACCATCTGCAAAATTCTTCACAGTCATCGACCTGGCCAATGCCTTTTTCAGTGTCCCCCTGGACCCTTCCTGTCAATACCTATTTGCTTTCACTCATGAGATGCAACAGTATACCTGGACTGTCATGCCCCAAGGGGCACAAAATTCTCCAAGTCAATTTGCAAAGGCCATGGGTACCATCCTTGATCCATGGCAAGCCGAGCACCCAGAAGTTGTTCTGCTCCAGTATGTGGATGATTTGTTACTCTGTGGAGCTGATGTACCTACTACTAAAAATTGCTCACTTAGTCTCCTTTGCTATTTGGCAGAACAAGGATGCAAAGCTTCGCTCATTAAGCTACAATTCTGTCAATCTTCAGTGATCTTCCTTGGACATTGCCTATCTCAAGGTACCAGACATCTTACTCGGGACCGGGTAAGAGCTGTTCTGGATATTCCACCTCCAAGGACTTCGAAGTCTCTTCATGCCTTCCTAGGCCTCATTTCCTACTGCAGAGCATGGATCCCGGAAGCCTCTCTGCTTATGCAACCTCTCTATGATGCTCTTAAGTCTGACCCGTTCTGTCTGACCTATGAAGCTCTGGACAATTTTGGTGCTTTAAAACGTGCCATTGCTTCTGCTCCTGCCTTGGGCCTACCTGACTACTCCAAACCCTTCAAATTATTTGTCTCTGAAAGACAAGGCCACGCAACAGGAGTTCTCACCCAAACGAATGACTTAAGAGGCCGCCAGAGGCCTATTGGATATTTCTCATGTCAACTAGACATTGTGGCCAGAGGGACTCCTTCCTGTCTCAGGGCTGTTTTTGCCGCAAGAGAGCTCATAGAAAGAACCTCGGACCTGGTCCTTGGCCACCCTCTGGTTGTTTTGGCCCCTCATGACATTTCTGCTATTATCAACCAAGTCCAGCTCAAGCACGTGTCTCCAGCCAGACACCTGCGCCTCCAGTGTCATCTTCTTTTGCCTGACAACATTTCCATCCAAAGATGTCAAGTGCTTAATCCGTCCACTCTTCTTCCACTCCCTGAGGGGGGTATCTATTATGGATTTATCACGGATGAAACCTACATTTACCTGCTCTGTGGATGTATCAAGAAAGTCATGCATCCACATTTGTCATTTTATGAAGATGAAACACCTCTTTGTGAAGGTCCGGATTACGCCTTCTGTACCATGTGGTACAAACCAAACATTACTCCCGAGCCTTGCTATGAAGACGAGCTTTACCACTGGACTGATGTAAAGCTCACTGCACAAGACTTCTATTGTGACTCTGAAGGTAATAGCATGGTCTTGGTCCAGCTACCTCAACAACTTAACTACCTCTACCGCCATTGGGATACCGCTATCCCACATATTCCTGTTACTAAGTTGAAGACGAGGTCATGGAATGATCTTGGGCCCATGGCAAAACTATGGGCCACCATGAATGAAGAACAGCTACAGGAAAATGGTATTGTCAAATACCCAACAACTGACCTCCTAGAAGCATGGCCACGCCATTTCCTGGAAAAGGAATTCCAAGATCTGGTCATAAAGAATGATTATGACCCAGAAACACCTCATGACTGTTTTGAACAGATGAAAATGGAAACAGTGCACTTACCAACTGTGCATGAGAATCCATTACCAGATCCGGATCTTACCCTGTTTGTGGACGGATCAAGATATGCCGATGAAGGAGGAACATATCACACAGGATATGCCGTAACCACAACAGATGAAGTTATCAAATCATCATCCTTACCGCCAGCAATGTCTGCGCAAGAAGCTGAATTACAGGCCCTGACTTCAGCATGCAAAATTTCCGAGGGAAAACGTGCCAACATCTATACAGATTCAAGATATGCTCTGGGTGTGGCACATGACTTCGGCCTAATTTGGAAGACAAGAGGATTTCTTACCACCGCCGGTACACCAGTCAAACACAGCACTGCAATCAAGGAGCTAATGGATGCCCTCCTACTCCCCAAAGAAGTGGCCGTTTTGAAAGTCAAGGCCCATGGGAAATTGGATACAGATGAAGCAAAAGGCAACCATCTAGCTGATCAGGCTGCTAAGCTAGCGGCCAGGGATCTGCAGGAAGTGGATGAAGAAGTGTCCGGACAAGAAGAAGAAGAAGTTCCTATTTTTGCTCTGCAAACTCTTCCTACTGATTTGCGAATTTTACAAGAACAGCAAGCTGCAGTCACTCCTGAAGAAATCCAGAAATGGAAAAAGAAAGGAGCTGTCCAAAAGGACGGAATATATTACAACAACCTCAAATTTTGCCTTCCCAGAAAATTGTATCCAGCAGTTGTCCAATGGGCACATGGGCCTGCACACCTGTCAAAAGAATTGATGGCCGCCCTCATACAGAAGTATTATGAAGCACCTGGAATCACAACATTGATCAATAGCTTCTGCAAGGCCTGTGTCATTTGTGCAAAATGCAATCCAGGAAGACCAATTAAGGTGCCTGCGAAGCACCTGGCAAAGCCCATGTACCCCTTCCAGCGAATTCAAATTGACCACATCCAAATGCCCAAGAGTGGGCCCCATGAATATGCACTAGTAATAGTGGACATGTTCTCAGGCTGGCCAGAAGCCTACCCAGTGGCCAATATCACTGCAAAAACAACCGCAAAGCGCCTACTTACAGATATTGTATGTAGATTCGGACTCCCAGAAGTCATTGAGAGTGATCAAGGCCCAGCCTTCACAGCAACTGTGACTAAAGAAATTTGGACTGCTCTAGGGGTGACTCTAGCCTTCCATACCCCTTACCACCCACAAAGTAGTGGTAAAGTGGAACGCATGAATGGCACTCTAAAAACCAGAATGTTAAAAATGTCACAAGAAACAAAGATGCCCTGGCCAGAAAGCCTACCAATAGCTCTATTTAGTGTTAGGCACACACCTAGAGGGAAGCATTCGCTGTCCCCATATGAGGTTCTATTTGGGACAGCACCCAGGCTAGGTTGTTACTATCCGCAGCAGTTGCAACTCCAATCAGATGTTTTAGTAGACTATGTAACTGAACTTGCAAGTGTCCTAAACAAAATACATGCCCAAGTTTTCTCTTCAATTCCAGATCCCGAATTGGATACAGGTTCCCATAACCTACTTCCCGGAGATTGGGTCCTGGTCAAGAAGTTTGTGCGGAAAAATACCCTAGAACCGAGATTTGACGGTCCATTCCAAGTTCTCCTGATTACCGCAACCTCCGTCAAATTGGCCGGTAGGCCAAATTGGATCCACGCTTCCCACTGCAAGAAATCTCCTGCCCCAGAGGAAGCGAATATCGCACAAACATGTATCTCTGGTACATCTTCTCCTTAATTAGCCTTATGAAGGCCCAGCAAGTAGCCATTACCAAAGACATTAGTGGGTACACCTTCTGGTATAATTCATCATGCACCCAGGTGGCTACTTATACCTTTGACTACTGTGATATTGTAGAATGCCCATTTCCCACACCACAAATCCAGAGCATCTATAGAGATATCCCTCATTCGAAAGACCCATATGTTTGTGTAGTTGACAAGCAATGGGGGCACAATTGTGACCATTGGGGGGCGGCGGGATGGAATGCCGGGCCTGCCTGGGGTTACAAACCAAAAAGTGCCGTAGCTAAAGTAGATGATCATGGTAGATCGCTTCTCCAGAGAATGACTTTAAGAAAGCCTGGGGGGAGCACACCAATGAAATTAATCCTTAACATTGAGCATCCAAGTCCAACAGATGCAGACCAGTATGTGATGGGAATGTATTGGAAAAGAGGTTCCTACCAGAAATTAGGGCATTTCTACCTCAAAGATATGTGCAACTCTTCTGAGTGGCAAGGGGCCACCCATATGGTCCCTAATCCATTAAAACCTCATATCCAGACCTTTCAAGACATGATGGCCATTGCTAACCCCACTTTTGAAGATACCATGGCCGCTGAAACAGGTTTTAATGATGTAAATTTATGGTTAGAATGGATGAAATATAATGCTAATAAGCATAATAGAACTGCATGTTATGTGTGTGGCGGTGCCCGGCCTCACCTGGGTACCGTACCTTTAATCCTACCCGTAGATATAGAAGAATGTGTTTTAAGCCTTTTTGCCTATCACTATAATTTTAACAGGTCCATATGCATTGCATGGACAAAGGAGTATCCTCTTCTAGCCAAAGATGTCAAACCCCCTGATGGTATTACCGTATATAAAGGTAATTACACTTGCTATGCCATGTACGATGGTATTGGTAAATTTGTAGGTAACTTTTCCAAAGGTTATTGTGCTACATACAGAACTGTCCCTGTACGCTTGCTGCAACATCACACTAGGTCACTAGGAGACATTTACTGGTTGTGTGGGGATTTACAGCTAAGATCCAGAATGGACACGGAATGGTGGGGGGAGTGTACTTTGACTAAGGCCATTATGCCTATACACATTATCTCTGACACACACCTCAACACCCATGAGTCCAGCCACACTAAGGTTAAACGTGACGCCCCAGTGAAAGGAAGTTTTGATCCTCATGTGTATATTGATGCCATTGGAGTGCCCAGGGGGGTGCCCAATGAGTTTAAAGCAAGGGATGAAGTTGCTGCAGGATTTGAATCAATTTTTACCATAGTTACCGCAAATAAGAATTTAAATTGGATAAATTACATTTATTATAACCAACAGCGTTTTGTTAATTACACCAGAGACGCCCTCCAGGGGTTGGCCGAACAGTTGCAGGCCACATCCCAAATGACTTTCCAGAATAGAATGGCCCTAGATATGATCTTAGCCGAAAAAGGAGGGGTTTGTAAAATTTTGCCCGACACCATGACATGTTGTACCTACATCCCAGAAAACACAGGCCCTAATGGTAAAGTCACACTAGCCATAGAAAAATTAAATGACCTGTCTGAAGAGTTAAAAAGGAATTCTGGGATAAAAGATCCCTGGGAAAGATGGTTTGGTTGGATGACAGGATGGCAAAAGGCTTTAATGCAGATTGGTATGGCTATACTAATTTTTCTTTTTATTTTTGCTCTTCTCTTTTGTTATATCCTCCCATGTCTGAGAAAATCCCTCATGAAGACTGTTGACCAAGCGGCACCCACTTTCACCCATCTCGAAGTTGATGACCAAGAGTCCCAAGACATCAATTCACCCTGTCTGCCGCTGCAAACATTCCCTTTTGTTGATAAAGTGCAGGAATTCTAGGAAGGGACTAGCTTAGCTTAGGGACAGCATCTGTCAGTGAATGGTAAAGGCCCCGTGCGGAGAAGTGGTGGGTTAGCTGCCATGGGACACCCATGGGTGTGAAGTGTTCGAGAGCCATACTGATGGATGAGTTAGCCTATTAGGGTCAGTTCTAGGGACAGACTTGCACTTTGCAGTAACACCTAGCTAGCGGCCACGGGGTTTCTGTGCCTTTGGGTTAACACGTCTTCTGATACTAACATAATAAAGTTTTATCTCTTAGAATCTAACATTTCATAGGGGGGACTGATGTGGAATTATTGAAAATCCTTATTGTACTTGTATTGAATTATTGTACTAACTCCATTTTAACCTTATATTGTGACAATCCTCCATTTTGTCCTCCTAACCTGACTTCTTCAAATCCTCCATTTTGTCCTCATGACTTAACTTGTTCATTTTAAAACTACATTACGTGACTGAACTTCTCAACCCAATTAATATAGTAGACAAAGACTGTGTTTTCCTACAAGGACAAATGCCAGGAGGTGCTGGGTACTCCTTAAGACTTGCTGGCTACTCCTTAGAACTTGTAAGATAGTATAGTTTGAAGGCCACAGAACACAGTAGTAATGAAATGTTCTATTCATAAGAGACCTTGCACCTGGACATGAAGTCTGATATTATTGACCGTGTAAAATGACGCTTAGGACCCCCTTATCCCCACCCGTGTCCAGAATAATCCCACCTCTGATGGGTGGGCACGGGACTAACCTCTTAATTTTACGAACCAATAGGTAAGACACTAACCCCGTCACTTAACAATTAATCCAATTGATGATGTTTATTTGCTGATATTCTAATAATCAATGATGACGCAAAATGCCTCTTAAAAGGGCCTGCGCGCCCGCTTTTTCTTCACTTGCCAATAAACATTCTCGAAGTTATTTTAACCTGAACCTTGCGTGTCAGACTTAATTACTTCAGCGTATATACGCAATTTAATTTTATTGATTTGGACAGGAACAGATAGACATTTGAACATTTTGGTTTACTTTCAAAAAGTACCATAACACCCTGAACTGGAAAAGTTCTGAGGACATAGTTGACTGGCTAACACAGGACACCCAATCTTCTACAGCTTCCGCTCTGAACCTAGACGCACCATCCTCCTCCAGCTTAGCTTCGGGCACCTCTCAAGTTACCACTCGCCCGCCTGCCGCCACCACCAACACTAGCACCACAGCCGCTTCACTTGGTATGTCAGAGAAGTTATTTACACATCAGTTGGTAGAAATGAGTGATGCCAGGGGATGTAGTTAACAGGGATATGTCTCAGTCAGGCAGCATTACACACATGGACGTACGGTGTGATGATGATGATGTTGTACCCGCTGCTGCTTCCTTTGCCGAGTTGTCAGATACAAGTGAAGCGGTTGATGATGATGATGAGTCCGTGGATGTCACGTGGGTGCCCGCTAGAACAGAAGAAGAACAGGGGGAAAGTTCAGATGGGGAGACAGAGAGGAGGAGGAGGAGACGAGTTGGAAGCAGGGGGAGGTCGTCGCAAGGAGCTAGTGGCACAATCAGACAGCATGCATCGGCACCCGGGGTCAGCCAGACAGCACGCCAATCAACGCATGCTGTTGCCACCACCAGAATGCCGTCATTGCAGAGCTCAGCAGTGTGGCATTTTTTTTGTGTGTCTGCCTCTGACAACAGCGATGCCATTTGCAACCTGTGCCAAAAGAAACTGAGTCGTGGGAAGTCCAACACCCACCTAGGTACAACTGCTTTGCGAAGGCACATGATCGCACATCACAAACGCCTATGGAATCAACACATGAGTACAAGCAGCACACAAACTCAAAGCCGCCATCCTCCTCCTGGTCCAGCATCTTCAGCCACGTCAATCACTGCTGTCCTCCTTGCCCCCTCTCAACCATCCGATACTCCGTCTCTCGCCTTGAGCAGTTCCTGCTCATCTGCCCACAGTCAGGTGTCTGTCAATGACATGTTTGAGCGTAAGAAGCCAATGTCACAAAGTCACCCCCTTGCCCGGCGTCTGACAGCTGGCTTGACTGAACTCTTAGCCCGCCAGCTTTTACCATACAAGCTGGTGGAGTCTGAGGCGTTCCAAAAATTTGTAGCTATTGGGACACCGCAGTGGAAGGTACCCGGCTGAAATTTCTTTGCACAAAAGGCAATCCCCAACCTGTACTCGATTGTGCAAAAGGAAGTAATGGCATGTCTGGCACACAGTGTTGGGGCAAGGGTCCATCTGACCACTGATACCTGGTCTGCAAAGCATGGTCAGGGCAGGTATATCACCTACACTACGCATTGGGTAAACCTGCTGACGGCTGCCAAGCATGGAATGCTTGGCTCTGCAGAGGAGTTGGTGACACCACCACGACTTGCAGGCAGGCCTGCTGCCATCCCCTCTACTCCTCCTACTCCATCCTCTTCCATAACCTCCTCGGCTGAGTCCTCTTCTGCTGCTGCGTCTTGCTCCACATCAACGGCACCCCCCCCAGCTCCCCAGGTACTATTCCACATCCCGGATACGGCAGTGTCACGCCGTCTTGGGGTTGGCTTGCCTGAAAGCAGAGAGTCACACTGTACCAGCACTCCTGTCCACCCTGAACGCACAGGTGGATCAGTGGCTGACTCCGCACCAACTGGAGATCGGCAAAGTGGTTTGTGACAACGGAAGAAATTTGTTGGCGGCATTGAATTTGGGCAAGTTGACACATGTGCCGTGCATGGCACATGTGTGTAATCTGATTGTACACACGCTTTGTGCTTAAGTACCCAGGCTTACAGGACGTCCTGAAGCAGGCCAGGAAGGTGTGTGGCCATTTCAGGCATTCCTACACGGCCATGGCGCACTTTTCAGATATCCAGCGGCGAAACAACATGCCAGTGAGGCGCTTGATTTGCGACAGCCCGACACATTGGAATTCAACACTCCTAATGTTCGACAGCCTGCTCCAAAAAGAAAAAGCCGTTAACGAGTATTTGTATGACCGGGGTGCTAGGACAGCGTCTGTGGAGCTGGGAATTTTTTTGCCACGCTACTGGACGCTCATGCGCAATGCCTGTAGGCTCATGCATCCTTTTGAGGAGGTGACAAACCTAGTCAGTCACACCGAAGGCACCATCAGCGACATCATACCATTTGTTTTCTTCCTGGAGCGTGCCCTGCGAAGAGTGCTGGATCAGGCCGTAGATGAGTGTGAAGAGGAAGAATTGTGGTCACCATCACCACCAGAAACAGCCTTATTAGCATCGCTTGCTGGACCTGCGGCAACGCTGGACGAGGATTGTGAGGAAGAGGAGTCAGAGGAGCAATGTGGCTTTGAGGAGGAGGAGGAAGACCAACCACAACAGGCATCCCAGGGTGCTCGTTGTCACCTATCTGGTAACCATGGTGTTGTACGTGGCTGGGGGGAAGAACATACCTTCAGTGAGATCACTGAGGACGAGGAACGAAACATGAGTAGCTCGGCATCCAACCTTGTGCAAATGGGGTCTTTCATGCTGTCGTGCCTGTTGAGGGACCCTCGTATAAAAAAGCTGAAGGAGAACGACCTGTACTGGGTGTCCACGCTACTAGACCCCCGGCAGAAAGTGCCTGATATGTTACCGAATTACCGCAAGTCGGAAAGGATGCAGCAGTTCCAAAATAAATTAAAAAGTTTGCTTTACACAGCGTATAAGGGTGATGTCATAGCACAACGGGAATCTAACAGGGGGAGAGGTGAAAGTAATCCTCCCACGACCACGCCGGCAAGGACCAGTGGCGGATCCAGAGCCTGATCTCGGGAGGGGGACTTGTAGATTATTTAAATAAATAATCCAGACACAATAACCACTACAGCTCAGTGTAGTGGTTATTGTGCCAATAATGCCAAGACCCCCTCCCAGAGTAAGTAGTCAAACTGTTTAAGACAACTTACCTGAGGTCCTCTGGGAAATGGGGCTGTAGTAGGACAGAAGAGCAGTGGTATGTGTGAGGGGTGCAGTGTGTGTGTGAGGGGGACAGTGTGTGTGTGTGTATTAGCAGTGTGTGTGAAGGTTGCAGTATATGTCAGGGGTGCAGTGTGTGTGTGGGTCAGTATGTGTGTCAGTTACAGTGTGTGTGTATTGCAGTGGCAATGTGTGTGAGTATAGGGGGCAGGGGCAATGTGTGTGTGTATGGGGGGCAGGGGCAATGTGTGTGTGTGTATGGGCGGCAGGGGCAATGTGTGTGTGTGTATGGGGGGCAGGGGCAATGTGTGTGTGGGGGGGGGGGCAGGGGCAATGTGTGTGTGAGGAACTGACTCTGCTGGGTTTCGAACCCTGGTTTACATGCTGCTAAACCTCTTCCTTACCAGTACACCAGCCTGCCTTTTGCAAATGTACCTGAGATCTGGTAACCTTGACTCTACAAGCATTGGTATCAGTGACAAGTCTCTTCAGCTGTGTCTGGTCATGTGTCTGGTTCTTGGCCTATAAAAGCCACTTCCTGTCTCTGTACCTGTGCTAGATTATTGTGGTTCCTATACTCTCTAATCAAGCTTGTTCCTGTTTCTCCTACCTGTTGCTGAATTTGGACCGTTTTGACTTTGCTGCTTCTCCTTCCCACTGACCTCGGCTTGCCTCACTACGATTATCATCTCTCTGTTCCAGTCTCCCATCTCTGCTTAAGACCAGAAGGCCACTCAAGGCTCAGGGGCTCAACCACCTGGGTAACGAGTGGCTACCTCTGGCAGAAAACATTGGCTACTGGACTCCAAAACTTTGTAACATCAATATCATTACAGTGTGTGTGTATGGGGGGCAGGGGCAATGTGTGTGTGTGTATGGGGGGCAGGGGCAATGTGTGTGTGTGTATGGGGGGCAGGGGCAATGTGTGTGTGTATGTGGGGCAGGGGCAATGTGTGTGTATATGGGGGCAGGGGCAATGTGTGTGTATATGGGGCAGGGGCAATGTGTGTGTATGGGGGACAGGGGCAATGTGTGTGTATGGGGGGCAGGGGCAATGTGTGTGTATGGGGGGCAGGGGCAATGTGTGTGTATGGGGGGCAGGGGCAATGTGTGTGTATGGGGGGCAGGGGCAATGTGTGTGTGTGTATATGGGGGCAGGGGCAATGTGTGTGTGTGTATGGGGGGCAGGGGCAATGTGTGTGTGTGTATATGGGGGCAGGGGCAATGTGTGTGTGTATGGGGGGCAGGGGCAATGTGTGTGTGTGTATGGGGGGCAGGGGCAATGTGTGTGTGTGTGTATGGGGGGCAGGGGCAATGTGTGTGTGTGTGTGTGTGTGTATGGGGGGCAGGGGCAATGTGTGTGTGTGTATGGGGGGCAGGGGCAATGTGTGTGTGTGTATGGGGGGCAGGGGCAATGTGTGTGTGTGTATGGGGGGCAGGGGCAATGTGTGTGTGTGTGTATGGGGGCAGGGGCAATGTGTGTGTGTATGGGGGCAGGGGCAATGTGTGTGTGTGTGTGTATGGGGGCAGGGGCAATGTGTGTGTGTATGGGGGGCAGGGGCCTGGAGTAGCTGCTGGTAACAGCTCCCGGGTCCTCTCTCCCTCCCCTGCTGGCCGGCTGTCAGTAATGTGCCTGCGGACCGGGGAGGGAGATCTCTGATCTCCCTCCCCGGTCTGCAGGCACAATGCAGGGCTGGCACTTGGACAATGTCAGCCCTGCATTAGCCGGCAGGGGAGAATCTCGGGGGGTCAATTGCCCCGTTGCCCCCCCCCGGATCCGCCACTGGCAAGGACAGGACGCTTTACAGACGTGTTGTTGATGGAGGACATGCAGAGCTTTTTAAGTCCTACGCATCGCCACAGCCCTTCGGGGTCCACCCTCAGAGAACGACTCGACCGACAGGTAGCAGACTACCCTGCCTTAACTGCTGATATCGACACTCTGAGGAGCGATGAACCCCTTGACTACTGGGTGTGCAGGCTTGATCTGTGGCCTGAGCTATCCCAATTTGCGATAGAACTTCTGGCCTACCCCGCTTCAAGTGTCCTGTCTGAGAGGACCTTCAGTGCAGCAGGAGGTATTGTCACTGAGAAGAGAAGTCGCCTAGGTCAAAAAAGTCTAGATTACCTCGCCTTTATTAAGATGAATGAGGGATGGATCCCGAAGGGACTGACAGTGGGTGATACATTCGACTAAAAAAGGCCTGATGAGGGGGACGTAACAGGGTGTCGCGACTGACGGCTCGTTGCGTGATATTTAAATCCCTAGCTCACCCCAGTACCTTGCCCTGTCATGGTTTCCTGTTCCTGGTTTCCTGAGAGTGCTTTATATTTGTGAATCTGATTTCCTGGTATCGTGATCTTGGCTTTCCCCTGGTTATTCTGAATTCTGGTTTCCCTGACTTGGCTTGTGTAAACGGTATTGTGTATTTTTTGGCTTCCTTGACCTCGGCTTTCCCTTTGACCATTCTCTGTCTCTAGCGTATTAGTCCGGCCATTCTAAGGTCCGGTTTACGCTCTGCCCTTTTATTTTCCTTTTCTTGCCTATGTATATGTTTATGTACTGTTTGCGGTTGTTTGCGGTGCGTTAAACGGGGAGATTGGTTTGTCACTGTGAAGCGGGCGTAACCCTTACACTACCTGATTGATACAACATCATACCTGATGTTTTAAAGCACGTTATTCCAAACAATTTAGGAATGTTAGGTGATGTATGCCCTTTATGGATTAAAACCAGACTGCTTCAACTATGTAATTTTCCATGGGAGTTTTGCCATGGATCCCCCTCCGGCATGCCACAGTCCAGGTGTTAGTCCCCTTGAAACAACTTTTCCATCACTATTGTGGCCAGAAAGAGTCCCTGTGGGTTTTAAAATTCGCCTGCCCATTGAAGTCTATGGCGGGTCGCCCGTTCGCGAACATTTGCGGAAGTTCGCGTTCGCCGTTCGCGAACCGAAAATTTTATGTTTGCGACATCACTAGTAGGAAGTGACATAGATGGATAGGAAAGAGAGACACGGGGGAAGTGACATGGATGGAAGGCAATCAGAGACACGGGGGAAGTTAAATGGATGGAATGGCAAGAGAGATATGGTAGGAATTGACATGGATGGAAGGGGAAGAGACACGGATGGAAGGGAAGAGGGAGATATGGATAGAAGGGGGAGGGAGACAGGGCTCGAGTCCTGCAGGAACGCGTGGGAACGGCGTTCCTGCACTTTCTTTTCCCGCTGTTGCTGCAGGACTCATGCCACTCCCAAATGCCCCCCGTGTTCCCCCCTGTCATGGGGGGTCCCAAGAGGTGGCCCCCCCCCGGCGGGCGTTTCTCTCTCTGTCACACGCGGCGAGGGAGCTGTGTCCTCTCTGCTCCCTCGCGCCATTTGCTGATGCCGGGAGCCGGAATATGACGTCATATTCCGGCTCCCAGAATCAGCAGACAGCCTGCGCGGCGCGAGGGAGCAGAGAGGACACAGCTCCCTCGCCGCGTGTGACAGAGAGACAGGCGCCTGCCCCACTGGACTCCAGGAACACGTCCACGCCAGCTCTCCAGGTAGGGAGGCTGGGTGGACATTTTTTAGATAAAAAAGAAACAAACATTTCTGTGTGTGTGTGTGTGTGAGTGTCTGAGTATCTGTGTGTGTGTGTGAGTGTCTGAGTATCTGTCTGTGTGTGTGTGTGTGTGTGTCTGTGAATGTGTGTGTGTGTGAATGTGTGTGTGTCTGTGTGTGTGTCTGTGTCTGTGTCTGTGTCTGTGTGTGTGTCTGTGTGTGTGTCTGTGTGTGTGTCTGTGTGTGTGTCTGTGTGTGTGTCTGTGTGTGTGTGTGTGTGTGTGTGTGTGTGTGTGTGTGTCTGTGTGTGTGTCTGTGTGTGTGTCTGTGTGTGTGTCTGTGTGTCTGTGTGTGTGTCTGTGTGTGTGTGTGTCTGTGTGTGTGTCTGTGTGTGTGTCTGTGTGTGTGTCTGTGTGTGTGTCTGTGTGTGTGTCTGTGTGTGTGTCTGTGTGTGTGTCTGTGTGTGTCTGTGTGTGTCTGTGTGTGTCTGTGTGTGTCTGTGTGTGTCTGTCTGTGTGTGTGTGTCTGTGTGTGTGTGTCTGTGTGTGTGTGTCTGTGTGTGTGTGTCTGTGTGTGTGTGTCTGTGTGTGTGTGTCTGTGTGTGTGTGTCTGTGTGTGTGTGTGTCTGTGTGTGTGTGTGTCTGTGTGTGTGTGTGTCTGTGTGTGTGTGTGTCTGTGTGTGTGTGTGTCTGTGTGTGTGTGTGTCTGTGTGTGTGTGTGTGTGTGTGTGTGTGTGTGTGTGTGTGTGTGTGTGTGTGTGTGTGTCTGTGTGTGTGTGTGTCTGTGTGTGTGTGTGTCTGTGTGTGTGTGTGTCTGTGTGTGTGTGTGTGTCTGTGTGTGTGTGTGTGTGTGTCTGTGTCTGTCTGTCTGTGTGTGTCTGTGTGTGTCTGTGTGTGTCTGTGTGTGTCTGTGTGTGTCTGTGTGTGTGTGTCTGTCTGTGTGTGTCTGTGTGTGTCTGTCTGTGTGTGTCTGTCTGTGTGTGTCTGTGTGTGTCTGTGTGTGTCTGTGTGTGTCTGTGTGTGTCTGTGTGTGTCTGTGTCTGTCTGTGTGTGTCTGTCTGTGTCTGTCTGTGTGTGTCTGTGTGTGTCTGTGTGTGTGTGTCTGTGTGTGTCTGTGTGTGTCTGTGTGTGTCTGTGTGTGTCTGTGTGTGTCTGTGTGTGTCTGTGTGTGTCTGTGTGTGTGTCTGTGTGTGTGTCTGTGTGTGTGTCTGTGTGTGTGTCTGTGTGTGTGTCTGTGTGTGTCTGTGTGTGTCTGTGTGTGTCTGTGTGTGTCTGTGTGTGTGTCTGTGTGTGTGTCTGTGTGTGTGTCTGTGTGTGTGTCTGTGTGTGTGTCTGTGTGTGTGTCTGTGTGTGTGTCTGTGTGTGTCTGTCTGTGTCTGTCTGTGTGTGTCTGTCTGTGTGTGTCTGTCTGTGTGTGTCTGTGTGTGTCTGTCTGTGTCTGTCTGTGTGTGTCTGTCTGTGTGTGTCTGTGTGTGTCTGTGTGTGTCTGTCTGTGTGTGTCTGTCTGTGTGTGTCTGTGTGTGTCTGTCTGTGTGTGTCTGTCTGTGTGTGTCTGTGTGTGTCTGTGTGTGTCTGTCTGTGTGTGTCTGTGTGTGTCTGTGTGTGTGTGTCTGTGTCTGTCTGTGTCTGTCTGTGTCTGTCTGTGTGTGTCTGTGTGTGTCTGTGTGTGTCTGTGTGTGTCTGTGTGTGTGTCTGTGTGTGTGTCTGTGTGTGTGTCTGTGTGTGTGTCTGTGTGTGTGTCTGTGTGTGTGTCTGTGTGTGTCTGTGTGTGTCTGTGTGTGTGTCTGTGTGTGTGTCTGTGTGTGTGTCTGTGTGTGTGTCTGTGTGTGTGTCTGTGTGTGTCTGTCTGTGTCTGTCTGTGTGTGTCTGTCTGTGTGTGTCTGTGTGTGTCTGTCTGTGTCTGTCTGTCTGTGTCTGTCTGTGTGTGTCTGTCTGTGTGTGTCTGTCTGTGTGTGTCTGTGTGTCTGTGTCTGTCTGTGTGTGTGTGTCTGTGTGTGTCTGTGTGTGTCTGTGTGTGTCTGTGTGTGTCTGTGTGTGTCTGTGTGTGTCTGTGTGTGTCTGTGTGTGTCTGTGTGTGTCTGTGTGTGTCTGTGTCTGTCTGTCTGTGTGTGTCTGTGTGTGTCTGTCTGTGTGTGTCTGTGTGTGTCTGTGTGTGTCTGTGTGTGTCTGTGTGTGTCTGTGTGTGTCTGTGTGTGTCTGTGTGTGTCTGTGTGTGTCTGTGTGTGTGTCTGTGTGTGTGTCTGTGTGTGTGTCTGTGTGTGTGTCTGTGTGTGTGTCTGTGTGTGTGTCTGTGTGTGTGTCTGTGTGTGTGTCTGTGTGTGTGTCTGTGTGTGTGTCTGTCTGTGTCTGTGTGTGTCTGTCTGTGTGTGTCTGTGTGTGTCTGTCTGTGTGTGTCTGTGTGTGTCTGTCTGTGTGTGTCTGTGTGTGTCTGTGTGTGTCTGTGTGTGTCTGTGTGTGTCTGTGTGTGTCTGTGTGTGTCTGTGTGTGTGTCTGTGTGTGTGTCTGTGTGTGTGTCTGTGTGTGTCTGTGTGTGTCTGTGTGTGTCTGTGTGTGTGTCTGTGTGTGTGTCTGTGTGTGTGTCTGTGTGTGTGTCTGTGTGTGTCTGTCTGTCTGTGTCTGTCTGTGTGTGTCTGTGTGTGTCTGTCTGTGTCTGTCTGTGTGTGTCTGTCTGTGTGTGTCTGTGTGTGTCTGTCTGTGTCTGTCTGTGTGTGTCTGTGTGTGTCTGTCTGTGTGTGTCTGTGTGTGTCTGTCTGTGTGTGTCTGTGTGTGTCTGTGTGTGTCTGTGTGTGTCTGTGTGTGTCTGTGTGTGTGTCTGTGTGTGTGTCTGTGTGTGTCTGTGTGTGTGTGTGTGTGTGTGTGTGTGTGTGTGTGTGTGTGTGTGTGTGTGTGTCTGTGTGTGTGTGTGTCTGTGTGTGTGTGTGTCTGTGTGTGTCTGTGTCTGTGTGTGTGTGTCTGTGTGTGTGTGTCTGTGTGTGTGTGTCTGTGTGTGTGTCTGTGTGTGTGTCTGTGTGTGTGTCTGTGTGTGTGTCTGTGTGTGTGTCTGTGTGTGTGTCTGTGTGTGTGTCTGTGTGTGTGTCTGTGTGTGTCTGTGTGTGTCTGTGTGTGTCTGTGTGTGTGTCTGTGTGTGTGTCTGTGTGTGTGTCTGTGTGTGTGTCTGTGTGTGTGTGTGTCTGTGTGTGTGTGTGTCTGTGTGTGTCTGTGTCTGTGTGTGTGTGTCTGTGTGTGTGTGTCTGTGTGTGTGTGTCTGTGTGTGTGTCTGTGTGTGTGTCTGTGTGTGTGTCTGTGTGTGTGTCTGTGTGTGTGTCTGTGTGTGTGTCTGTGTGTGTGTCTGTGTGTGTGTCTGTGTGTGTGTCTGTGTGTGTCTGTGTGTGTCTGTGTGTGTGTCTGTGTGTGTGTCTGTGTGTGTGTCTGTGTGTGTGTCTGTGTGTGTGTCTGTGTGTGTGTGTGTGTGTGTGTGTGTGTGTGTGTGTCTGTGTGTCTGTCTGTGTGTGTGTCTGTCTGTGTGTGTGTCTGTGTGTGTGTCTGTGTGTGTGTCTGTGTGTGTGTCTGTGTGTGTGTCTGTGTGTGTGTGTCTGTGTGTGTGTGTCTGTGTCTGTGTGTCTGTGTCTGTGTGTGTGTGTCTGTGTGTGTGTGTCTGTGTGTGTGTGTCTGTGTGTGTGTGTCTGTGTGTGTGTGTCTGTGTGTGTCTGTGTGTGTCTGTGTGTGTCTGTGTGTGTCTGTGTGTGTCTGTGTGTGTCTGTGTGTGTGTCTGTGTGTGTCTGTGTGTGTGTCTGTGTGTGTGTCTGTGTGTGTGTCTGTGTGTGTGTCTGTGTGTGTGTCTGTGTGTGTGTGTGTGTGTGTGTGTGTGTGTGTGTGTGTGTGTGTGTGTCTGTGTGTCTGTCTGTGTGTGTGTCTGTCTGTGTGTGTGTCTGTGTGTGTGTCTGTGTGTGTGTCTGTGTGTGTGTCTGTGTGTGTGTCTGTGTGTGTGTCTGTGTGTGTGTGTCTGTGTGTGTGTGTCTGTGTCTGTGTGTCTGTGTCTGTGTGTGTGTGTCTGTGTGTGTGTGTCTGTGTGTGTGTGTCTGTGTGTGTCTGTGTGTGTCTGTGTGTGTCTGTGTGTGTCTGTGTGTGTCTGTGTGTGTCTGTGTGTGTCTGTGTGTGTCTGTGTGTGTGTCTGTGTGTGTCTGTGTGTCTGTGTGTGTGTCTGTGTGTGTGTCTGTGTGTGTGTCTGTGTGTGTGTCTGTCTGTGTGTGTGTGTGTCTGTGTGTCTGTGTGTGTCTGTGTCTGTCTGTGTGTGTCTGTCTGTGTCTGTCTGTGTGTGTCTGTGTGTGTCTGTGTGTGTCTGTGTGTGTCTGTGTGTGTCTGTGTGTGTGTCTGTGTCTGTGTGTGTCTGTGTGTGTGTGTGTGTGTGTGTGTGTGTGTGTGTGTGTGTGTGTGTGTGTGTGTGTGTGTGTGTGTGTGTGTGTGTGTGTGTGTGTGTGTGTGTGTGTGTGTGTGTGTCTGTCTGTGTGTCTGTGTGTCTGTGTGTCTGTGTGTCTGTGTGTCTGTGTGTCTGTGTGTCTGTGTGTCTGTGTGTCTGTGTGTCTGTGTGTCTGTGTGTGTGTGTCTGTGTGTGTGTGTCTGTGTGTGTGTGTGTGTGTGTGTGTGTGTGTCTGTGTGTGTGTGTGTCTGTGTGTGTGTGTGTCTGTGTGTGTGTCTCTACACGAATACATGAGTGTATTTTATTATTTTTTGGGGGGGAGAGGGAATCTTGGGAGAGTTCCTACACTTTATTCCTCAGGACTTGACCCCTGGAGGGAGACATGGATGGGAGTGAAGAGAGATATGGGTGGAAGGGAGGTAGAAGCAGGATAATCCACACCATACCCTGCCTGGAGATTGCAGAGGGGCTAGAGTGTAAACTCCAGACAGTGGCATTACTACTGAGACAGTAAGTAACTTGATCTGAAGCTTTTAAATTATATTTATGTACCCAGGATTAAATATTGTGTGAGAATGAAACAAGTAATTTTAGGTTGTGTTGCTCTAGGATTCACCAAAGTTTATACAGGTCACAGGTAGCACAGATGAATAGTACCAAAAAAACTAAAGAAAAGGTCGATACGATAAACATGACACCCAAAGTGAAATATGTATAAATATCAATATGACCTGGATATACTATTCATAAAGTGAACATGGGACTCATACCTGGAAAATGAAAATGTACATAGTGCAATACAGCACAATAGAATGGCAGAGTGAGGGCTGGTAGAACACTCAAAATATAAAAAGGAATTCAGGCTCCCATCCACAGAGGGTAATGATATAGCTGTGATCCTCAGTGATCTTCTTTACCACATATTTCCCTGAAAAAGTTATACGGGACAAACCACGTAGGATATGAAGATTCGCTTGGTTGAGTTTGTTTTTGTTTTTTTTGCCTTTAACTAATTTTTGATTTGCACTACTTTGAATTGTCAGGTATTTTATATCAGACATTTTGTGTTAAAATAGAAATTAAAAATGTATAATGTAAGTCACCACTTAGCAGATGTGACTCAATTTTGTAACAAAAAAGAAAAAGCTCAGACACATTTTCTTTTGTTTCTCTCTGATCATAACACTAACCAAAGGAATGCTGCTAACATAAAGACTGACCAGAGATAAGGTTTCAGTGAGAACAAAGGGTTTAAAGAGTCCAGGATGACACATATATCCATATATAGTAACTATAATTATATTTAATCATATATAAATAGTACCTATGTTAATAATATTGATTGATAGAATCCCAATGAAGAAAATTGGTTATTATTAAACTAATATTAGGTAAATGTGAGTAAAAGATATGTATATATCACATGTCACATTTTACTAATACACATAGTTTTCACACAATCAGACAGTAACTAAGAAGACCAGACACAGGATTACCAGAAAGAGCTAATACTTAAGTGATGAATTTTACTTTTTAAATTTAATGGATGTTACAAGGATCCATTGTAAGAGAAAGGTGAAACAGAGTCCAGACGCGTCAAAATCATACTTTATAGCCCAAAAAGGAGATGGTCAGTCTAATATAAGACTGACATATATTTGATGAAGCGTACCCATAACGACAAGATGTGTGACGTCAAATGCATCACAAAATTTTCTTAACCCCCTATACAAAGTGGTAGTTGGAATTCGTAATGAGAATTTCTTGTGGTGTTACAAAGCCATCTATTGATCAAAGTCTATATGACAATCAATAGAGAAAGGTACACACACCTGATTCCATTGGTCACTTTAAATTAGTGACATAAAGAAAGTTAAGATATGTTTTGCTTAAAATTTGAAGATAGCCGGATACAAGGGATTAAGGATCATTACCCAAAAGCTGGACACATCTCACTATCTTTTCCAACTAAATTCTGGAATTTTGAAAACTTACTCTAACACTCTGTCTCTTCCCACTGAATCCTGGGACTTAGATATCAAGAGTTCAGATTATTAAAGAATTTTAACTTTCTTATTTTCACAATCCCCATTTACACATACGCAAACTTGCATCCACCTTTCATGGAATATACCTCCAAGCCTTAAGAATCTTTTTACCAAGAAAGCTGGTACATATGCTGGTTTCATTAAATTTAATACATTTTTACTAAAAGCAGAAATATACCTGGATAAGGCTGGTCAGATTTCAAACCTTTGAAATCATAATTTGCTGTGGAAATATGTGGTTCCACATTCCATTCCTGCATGTAGAATAAATGAATAATATATTTACTGGTAATAGGTCAGGTATAGCATATCAAGCTATTATCCAGAGATATTTACCTATCTGAATTTAGGGATAGTTCATCTTTAATCAGAAAGGTTAATCATGTGCAGTGTAAAAATTTGGTTTGATTATTCTTATTGGGATGGAGGAAATTAGTTAAATTGACTTCTTGTGAGAGAAATATTGTATCTTTTAGTTGCAATGTTAAAAGTGTTTTTCCTGTGAGAATTGTAACCAGCAGTGAGGGAGTTAACTCAGTGTGATTCAAACTGATAGCAAAAGTTTTTACGACTGGAAGCTGTGCTGTTCAATGCTGTGATGTGTTCTGTGTTAAGGAATTTCAAAGACTTCAAAGAATTTCAAAGATTTCTGTGATAAATCTTGTTAAAATTGCATCTATGTGGATATAACTGTTGATTAAATTCTAGAGGAATTATTAGTAATTTTGCATGCAACTCCAGGGTCTATAAGAGTTAAAATAGTGGATAACTCTTTACTTTAAATCAATCAAGGGGAAACAGTGCCAAGATATACATTTTTGATATTAATAAAAGTTATTAAATACATTTTTTATAATTTTTATAACATTATTTTCAATATTTATCACCACATAAATATCCTCACAGAATATCGTCTGTGGACAGTGGACTTTGCTTCTGCCTTGGACACCACTATGTTGTGGAGATATGCCGTTGTACCACCTGCCTTCTTGTAAGTGCAAAATTGTTTTAAAAAATATGTAATTTTTAGACCACTTTAGTACACTTGTATTTTCCAGGTATGAGTCCCATGTTCACTTCATGAATATTATATCCAGGTTGTATTGACATTTATACATATTTCACATTTGATGTCATTTTGGTGTACCTACCTTTTCTTTTCTTCTTTTTGATATTTCCTTTTTAGTGTCTTTTGGAGGGAGCACTTCTTTTTAAAGTTTTTTTTTCAATGCAAATTCTATTTAAGCATTTAGTGATATCTTCACTTCCTTGAGCACAGATGAGCAGTTACATGATGCTACCTGCTCATCAGGGGTTATTACCATCACACAGTCCCACCATACACAGCCAGCCCAAAATCATCACAAAAACAAGCAGTCCCCATCACACACTGACAGCACAAAATGATCACACACATTCTCATCAGACACAGCCAGCGTAATGCTAACTCCGTTTCCATCACATGTACACAGCTCATTAACACACACAAACTATTCCTATCACACACAGTTCCCTTCACATGTACACAGCCCAATACCATCACACACAAACTATTCCTATCACACACAGTTCCCATCAAATGTACACAGCCCAATACCATCACACACAAACTATTCCTACCACCCACAGACAACCCAAG
This sequence comes from Pelobates fuscus, assembly GCF_036172605.1. Classification (NCBI taxonomy): domain Eukaryota; kingdom Metazoa; phylum Chordata; class Amphibia; order Anura; family Pelobatidae; genus Pelobates; species Pelobates fuscus. Next base: position 14,162,080 of record NC_086321.1, on the reverse strand, counting down.
ACTTCACATTTAGTCCCCATTACACTAAGCAAAATATATCATATACAAACTGTAACAAATACACTCAGACAGTCCAATATGCAGTCCCCACTATACTCAGACAGCATGAGTTAATTGGTCGCAACCAAGGTATTTGTTAGTTATAAAAAAATAAAAAACAAATAAAAAGTAGCAACACCAATAAATATGCCGGTTTGTAATATGGTGTTGGGCCGGACTGCCCTGGTGTACAGCATTCAAGGAATACGGCTGCAGCCGTAAGAGTGTGAGAGAGCACTCGTGCGGGCAATCTTATGCCACCTTTGTTGCCACTGGAAATCCCATATCAAGGCGTGCAGGAGGCAGTTACAAATCGTTTGGTAAGTCCTGTGAGTGCAGTATCAGAACTGTGGTAAGTGTGGGGTGCTAGGGTAAGTCCTGGGTGCAATGCCAGTGTTGGGGTGCAGGGGAAGGTATTGTGAGTGCAATCTCAGTGCCGGGGTAAGTTCTGGGTGTTAGGCAGGGCCGTCTTTAGTGCGGGGCAAACGGGGCAGCTGCCCCGGGCCCAGTTGCTCCTGGAGGGCCCCAGAGCAGCTGCTCCGTGGGCCCCGCGATTTGCGCAGCCACCCTTGGACCCGGCAGTGCGGCTGCACAGAGCCGCACCATCCCGCATGCTAAAGAGGGCCCCCGGGTGGCCCATGCACAAAGGGCCACCCGGGGGGCATGTGCCAGCAGGGGCCCAGTCGGGCGCTGTTACGCTTAAACAGCGCGACCGGGCCCCTTCCTGTTCGGCAGCCGGATGGGTGGAAGTGAGTGCCGCGCGTCACTTCCTCCCACCGGAGATTAGAGCCGCACAGGAGGAGAAAGGCAGGGAGGAGGGGAGTTTCAGAGTGGAACTCCCAACTACCTCAGCCTGCCACTGGACTCCAGGGAAACCACCCTCCAGAAAAGGTAAGGGTGGTTGGAGGGTGGCTAAATGTATGTTAGTATGTTTGTGTGTGTATGTCTGTGTCAGTATTTCTGTCTGTGTCTGTGTGTGTCAGTATTTCTGTCTGTGTGTGTCAGTATGTCTGTCTGTGTTTCAGTGTGTCTGTGTGTGTGTCAATACTTCTGTCAGTGTGTGTGTGTCAGCATGTCTGTGTGTGTCAGTATTTCTTTGTGTGTCAATACTTCTGTCAGTGTGTGTGTCACTATTTATGTGTGTGTCAGTATGTCTGTCTGTGTGTGTCAGTACGTCTGTCTGTGTTTCAGTGTGTCTGTGTGTATATCAGTATGCCTGTGTGTGTCAGCATGTCTGTGTGTGTGTGTGTCAATACGTCTGTCAGTGTATGTGTCTGTATGTGTTGCAGTATATCTGTCAGTGTATGTGTCTGTGTGTGTATGTATGTGCGTCTGTGTGTGTGTCAGTATGTCTGAATGTGTCAATATGTCGGCCAGTATATATTTGTGTGTCAGTGTATGTGTGTGTCAGTATGTATCTGTGAATGTTTTAATATGTCTGTCTATGTGTGTATGTGTCAATATGTCAGTGATTGGGGGTTGGGCGTAATTGGGGGGTTGGTGGATTGAGAGGGTCGCAGGGCCGAGGGGGCCCAACAAAATTCTTTGCCCAGGGTCCTATTCATATTATAGACGGCCCTGGTGTTAGGGTAAGTCCAGTGAGTGCAATCTCTGGGCCGGGGCAAGTCCTGTGATTGCAAATACATTTATTTTTAACTTTTCATGAATGTATGGTGGGGAGCGCTGATACAGCTCCTCGCTAAGAGTGCTAGAGACCCTAGCTCCGACTGCAAACATACAGCTGCATTAAAATGCCATCACTACACACAAATACATACATTCAAACACACAAAACATGATTACATTCAAACACAAAAACTGCTCCCAAATACATACTGCCAAGATGGGCACATGGTAGATTCCCAATTGGAAAAGCTTTGTGGGAGTTGTACGATAGATGGGGCTCTACCTCTTGGCCATGCTTGCACTACAGCCCCCCCCCCAAACAATTCTTGCACCAGAGCCCTCTTTACATTAGCTACTGATGGCAGAGTATATAAAATAAAGGGTTACTCTAAATAAATCTTAATAAAGACTCGTAATACAGAGCATAGGAGGTAAAAAAAAAAATGTAAAAAAAAATCCTTGAAACAGCTCATTCACAAAATGTTCAAAATGTGCAGTTAAATAATAACACAATCCAAAATCAAGGGACAAGATAGTCTTTCTACCCAGAGAGGAGAGAAAAGGAGAATCTGATTTTGTGCTCCAGGAACGCTGGTGTCCCCAAAGGTACAAAACGTCTCTCAGAAGTATCTCTGGAATCCCAATGTTCTTTCCACCAAAGAAAGATAGTCCATTTAAACTGAAATAATACCCACCAAGCTTCAGAGATAGTAATATGTGCTCCAAAATATCAGGACAGTGTAAGTGTAGAACACAATATTTTGAATCACTTACTATCTACAAAGCTTTCCGCTTACGTTTTCACCAGCACTGGGATTCCCTCAGCGCTGTGCCCACACTTCCCAACTGTAGCGGAGCTCCAATACCTAGCATAGGTATCTCCGCTATTCCGTCCTCGTAGCTGAAAGAAGCAGTATAATAATCCAAGACCCTTTCACCCCAGCAACCAGACAAAACATAGGTCTGGGACTCAACTGACCACACACTGCTTTTATGCACAGATCCCTACATTGGGCCTCCCCTACAATAATACAGGGCTTTTCTTCCCAGGATCCTCTGTGTGGCGAAAGTAACCTCGCCACTGGTTTTTGGAGGGGCCTGTTTGCCAGCCTCCTGCCCTGCGACTATGGCCCTGGGATGTATTGCCCTTTAAGGAACTGAGTTGGGGCTTATGGACTTATATTATGCTGTTTCTAGGCCTTTAACTGTGTTGTACAAAGAATGGGCACGTTTGATATGGCACTTCGGATCCAGCCGAAGTACTCGAAGTGGCCGCCATTAGACAAACGAACGTGTGGCGGCGGCCATTTTAATGCAGTCGAACGCGGTCAGCGGTGTGTGCCATCAAATCCCTGGAACAGAAATCAGCCACACATTTGAAAGAACACCGCTGACCTGTAGCTTTCCTTACCCTTCGACACTGCGGATGGAGACTAAGTCCCATTCGAAGATTCGAACACACGTTCAAATGGGACTTTGTCATCGTTTTCATGTGAAATAGACTGCCACTCGACTAACGACCAGCGCGGAAGTTTAACCACGTTTTACTTCAACACTTCGACAGAAGTCGAAGTGCGTTCGACTATTCGAGCGCCGCCTTCGGATAGGACTTTGTTATTTTTCAAGGCAGAAATAGACCGACCGCACAGCCTGAATCTGTGGAACTGTTTTGGGCATGCAAACGGGCGTGCAGTCGGTCCAAAGAGACTTTTTTCAATATCTCTGGAACCACTGAACCGATTTGTACAAATTTTTTTTTTTCTAAATTCTTTATTTTGGGTGTGCACAGAATAAACAGATAGCCGGTATGCGCCACAACAGCGACATCCAGTAAAATGGATAAACATAGGTAGTACAAGTCATGGCATACGTTATACAGGCACATTTTTATAGTTATTATAGTATTACTATAGTTTAGGTTGACGTTTAGTTTTCAATATGTTAGCATAATGCACATGCCATGTAGAAATAGGTAGGAGAGGGACACAAGAGGAAAAACATGGCTCGTGCAGAGAACGTACATACAAGAGCATTCTAACAATTGACTTATTAGTGTTAAATCTTGCTTGTTTGCCTATGCAGTGAGAGAATGGGAATTCGTACATTTCCTATATTTTTAACTAGCTTAGACAACTATATTGTTAGAGTAAAAGCAAACGAAACAAGTGAGAACACCCAATGGCCAACAGCTGTAGACTAGACACCCCATGACATATACGGCTGCACACTGTCACAGCAAATTATACAATGCTTATGATGACCAAGATCACATTAATAGGAGAGGTGGTTGCCATCTGGTCAGGTCTGACCGCTATTCAAGACATTAGCTGAGTAATTAAGCAATGCAACTCTATAAGATGGAAAATACTAAATACTTTAAAATTATTTGTGATCATTATAGACCTGCATACTTATCAGTAGTATATTGTAGTGGGTTGGAATCAATGCAATCACCAGCCTTTAGTTTTACACAATTTAGATGCAAGTTGCTTATAAGGTTAGTGGCAATAGCATTCCAGTTTACAAGCAGTTAAAGGGACACTATAGTCACCTGAACAACTTTAGCTTAATGAAGCAGTTTTGGTGTATAGAACATGCCCCTGCAGCCTCACTGCTCAATCCTCTGCCATTTAGGAGTTAAATCCCTTTGTTTATGAACCCTAGTCACACCTCCCTGCATGTGACTTGCACAGCCTTCCATAAACACTTCCTGTAAAGAGAGCCCTATTTAGGCTTTCTTTATTGCAAGTTCTGTTTAATTAAGATTTTCTTATCCCCTGCTATGTTAATTGCTTGCTAGACCCTGCAAGAGCCTCCTGTATGTGATTAAAGTTCAATTTAGAGATCGAGATACAATTATTTAAGGTAAATTACATCTGTCTGAAAGTGAAACCAGTTTGTTTTTTCATGCAGGCTCTGTCAATTGTAGCCAGGGGAGGTGTGGCTAGGGCTGCATAAACAGAAACAAAGTGATTTAACTCCTAAATGACAGTGAATTGAGCAGTGAAGTTGCAGGGGAATGATCTATACACTAAAACTGCTTTATTTAGCTAAAATAATTTAGGTAACTATAGTGTTCCTTTAACGTTTCATGTCTACCCAGAACTAAACAAAAAGAGGAAAGCAGTGTGTAACTTCCATTATTTCAAACAGACTCCTGCACCAAAATTAAGTGTGACACAAAACAGAGTCGTGGGAGTTGAAGGCATGCTGTAAACTGCCGCAGGTAGGATATACACAACAGTGATTTCAGCTCTGTGTAATTCCACGGCTGGGAGTCCAGTCCATGTCAGCCAATGCCTAATCTTGGCAGAGTGGCTGCGGGATCCTTCAGGCCACGGGAGGTGGCAGAGCGCTGCACGCGGATCGGAGCCCTCTTCCGGCCCCAGGGCTTTGGAGAGGGTTGCATCATTGAACCACAGGCTCGGTGGCTACGAGAGTCCGAGGCTTTCCCGTATCGGGTGCAGTGAGAGACCCAGTTGGTCATCCGCCGTCAGCGGCGGGCGGTCTTCCTGCGAGGTGGGCGATGCTTTAAGGACTTTCTCCTTTGGGCCCTCAGTCTGGGTAGGTAAGTAGGAGCGCCTGGGAGCAGTCGCTCTGTCCCCAGCCCAGCTCCTGTCTTCTCCCTCTCTACTTGGACCGGATTCAAGGTCATGCGCTGTTCTAGTGATGCCCAGAAGCGTTGGAAGCTGTTTTCGATTCGGGTGAGTATACACTCCACCGCAGTGTTGATGTCTCCACCGTGTGTTGCGGATGTAGGGGGCGACGTAGGCCCCACCGCCATCTTGTTAGGGACTTCGCTTGAGGTGGAGGAGCTTTGTTGAGCTGCCGGAGGCCATGAAGGTGTTCGTGCGAGGCCATCGGGGACCGGGATAACCCCCACCGGTCCATAGGAGGGGGTGACAGGGCCAGCGAGACAATCCATCCGGGAGCCGCACCAGACACTCAGCGGTCGAGCGGGACGGCGGCCGTCCGCCTCGCCCCCCGCTTCAGTAGGCCGCAGGCCCCGGGCATACGATCTTCCCGCTGGGGTGCACATCATTCGGATCTGAGGTCTGCAGATTAGGCAGTGGGTCGTCGTGAGTCAGCTGGCAGATTTCCCAGTGAATTTAGGCAGGTTTTCCGCTTAGTTTTAGCTTGTTAGGTGAGAATAGGCAGGAGCTCATCAGACTTGCGACCGACCAGCATGGCAGACCGCCCCCGCCCCCCCTGTACGAATTTTTTATATGTTTGTCCCCAAGTTGTGTTGTTCATAAAAATATAGTTTTATTCCTGTGTGATAAAAAATTCCCAGATTTTACTAGTAACATGACGTAAAGTCATGATTTTATTAAAGACACGGAGGCGAGTATTATTCCCTCCCGCCCTCCCGGTGTGGAATGGGGATACGAGATGCTTGAGACTCTACGGGTTTTTTACTGTTCAATAGGTATGTATTGATTATATATGTTTATTTATATGATTGGATGGTTTGGTACGTCTTATTATGTTAACTAATTATTTATCTTTTGTATTTCAGAATCCAGTTTATTGTTTGTGACTCCTTATGATGCTGTTTGGTAAGTCTACAGTTTTGAGTCTGGAAATTACCATATTTCTCTGTCTTTTTTAGCTTGATGTTGTCGCATTGTTCCTGTTTCCTGTGCTGATCAAGTAGGACATCGTTTCTTCTTACCTGGTCTTCGGTTTTCGCAAGAAAGAGGGGGATTGTGGGAGACACAGGACTTATATAGCCACTTCCTCTACCATGTGATTGGCTACCCGTTATGCCTATACAGTTTTTCTTTCATTTTTTGACAATATTTATATTCCTCTATCTTTGCTGCTGAGGAAATAAAGAAAGAGTTATGCATAATACTCGCCTCCGTGTCTTTAATAAAATCATAAAGTTATAAAAATGCATAAAAAAGTATAAGTTGGAGCGAGCAGAGCACGGCAGAAGCAGCAGCAGCTGTGGGATGTTGGTGGCCAGGATAAAATCCGACCCCTCTGGAGACACTATTTCCAGAACACGCAGGGTCTCATTTTCGTTGTAGATAGTAATGACAGAGAGAGAATTCAGGAAGCTGCCGAAGAATTACAGAAAATGCTTCAGGAGGATGAGCTGAGAGATGCAGTACTTCTAGTCTTTGCAAATAAGCAAGACCTGCCCAACACCATGGCGATCAGTGAAATGACAGACAAATTGACACTCCAGACTCTTCGTAATAAGATTTGGTATGTGCAAGCAACTTGTGCGACTCAAGGTGATACCGGAGAAACTGACGGAAGCCAAGCACAGAGAGATGGACACAGGTTTCTTCAGGAAGGAAGAGATTCTTTATTGGATCACCGATCGGGACTCAGAGGGACTAGCGTCACCAAAATACAGCAAAGTCTGAGTACTGAATACATAGAGTACATTCCTTATATAGCACTGTAGCTCCTCCCACAATTAACTACACCCACACATACCCTTAACCTATTTAATGAATAGAGTCTAAACTCATCCATCCGGTCTAACCACGTGGCTCATCTGATACAAAGGAGAGGGACGCGTAATTCCAGTTCTTACATTCCTGCACCTGGTCAGTACAGTGATGACAGTATCTTAGCTACGTGTTATTAACTAACTGATACTACAAACACATATACATACATATGCCTTGTGGCAATCTTAGCCTGCTAAACTTGTATTTTACTGGAATTACATCACATTCCCCCCTTTGATGCCTCTGATATTTCACAATTACTTGAGGCATCACTTAACCTTGGTTTGCATATACCTCAGGTTACCATGAACCAGACCAGACTTATCTTATGATGTGAATCTTCAACATTCATCTTCTTGCATTGGTTCTCCCTGATCTAGAGCCTTATACTTATATATCGCCATTATCTGTGCAGCAGCCTTCCTCTCTGCTATACTTCCTATCAGGCTTTGCACAGACCTAACTACTAAGGGTATAAGACACGGTAGGAGTAGACACAACAGTAAAATCAGTAGGACTCCACCTACCACTGCCTTAAGCCCTCCAAACCACTCATACCAGCTACCAAACCAACTACTTGGATTGTACCCTTTCCATACCTGAGTAGGCACATGCGCTAGTTTAACCATATGGCTAGTAAGCTCAGCTATTGCTTGCCCTTCGTCATCTATTTGAAGACAGCAATTACTTAGGTTAAACTTCCCACATACACCTCCCTCTACTGCCAAAAGGTAATCCAAGGCTAATCTATTTTGGTAGACTGCTGTCCTCATCCTGGTGTTATGCTTCGCTAGAAGATTGAGCGCTTGTGATGTCTCATTTGTGATAATCTCAACCACCGCCTGTAATCTTATAATACGGTTGAGCATATAAATAGGGGTTCTATAACCAAAGGTACCATCCTCAGCCCACGTGGCTGGCCCATAATAATCTATAATACGCTGGGGAGGCCATTCATTATCTTCCCAGGCGCCTATCTCTAAGGGTCCCCTTTTCTTCCTATGATTCACATCATACACTTTAACACCTAAAGTCTCACCTGTTTCAATCGGTAACAAGAAGAAGGATGGTTTGAGCATACCCAACACACATGCCCCTTCCCAGTCCTGTGGCAACTCCGAATAGGCTTTCTTACCACAGATCCAGTACAAATTTGCTGGGGCTCTCCAGGTAGATGTGATGGATAAATCAAACCACACATCCTTTAAACTGGCATATCTAGCAAACGGGTTAGATGGTTCTGAGACATTTGAAGCCGACCACCAAGTTGTATTTTTAGTATCATCATCATAAGCTTTTTGCCCTAGACAAGTTAATTCTCCTACAGAAGTATTATACATTATTCCTTTCCTTGCTATGCAAACATAACCTATGATGGAGGTCTTTAATCTCCACTCAGATTTACCTCTAACACTCAAATGATAATCGGCTTGTGTAGATATTAGTTGGTCAACTGCCTCAGAACCGGACATTACCTCCTTTGCTTCCCAAGGCCATTGGTCTCCCATGTTAGTACCTCCACACACATAGCAGTTGGTAACATTAAGACTACCGGCAATACTTTCAGCTAAATCGATGAACAGGTTTTTAGCATTATGGGGGATCTTATTATCTATACTCATCTCTTCGTAAAAGGAATGGTATACTTGATGAGTCTGGGAGGATACCGTATCAGTCTCTATTCCTATAAACAATAATGTCCCAGGATCTAAACCCGTCCCGTATATTTGAAACCCAAATAAATTTCCATACTTATCTAAGAACTTGTCGGGGTTATTAATGAGTATATGGACTGGGTTGCATTCCATAGACTTACAATAAGGGCTAGTCGGCAACTTAGTCACTATCATGTCTTTGTCTACTGTCTGTCCCCAAGTTGCCCACCCCACACAAGACCAATATGGGCAAAAGTTATAATCTCTATTTGGGCATCTAGGACTTACATATTTATTTTTGCTACTGGGACAAATATATTTATCGTTAGACCCATACGTCCTCTCCCATCTAAGATCCCCACATACATTCCACGGCTTTCTACCACTCGATATCGCTTTACACGCATCAAATAGCAGAACACCCGAAGAATGTACGGATTCTAACACCGTTTTATTAATTAGGGTCCCCTGAGGATCTCCATTCCTGAGAGTCAACCAGATTGTACGAGGTTGATACTCCGGACTGAAGCACTTAGGTTCTCCTACTCCTAAATGGCACACACTATAATCTATATTTAAGTATCTACATCTCGATACATCTCCTTTACACTCGTATTGTGAATGCCAAATTAGGGTTTGGGAAATATGGTTACCTGTTCTCGTAGTCTTAATGCATACCTCACAGCTAGGAGTGTCGGTACCTCTACCTTCCTGAATATAAAAACACATGTAAATAAACACAATCAAAAGCACATCTTTCGCCGTCATCCTCAGTCTTCGTCCGTGCGATGGAACCTCAGCTTCCAGGATGTGAGGGCTGCAGGGAATGGAGTTCTGCTCGTCTTCACAGGTGTCCCTTCGAGACTTTCCTGGCTTATACACTATGTGATGGTAAGCGGACAGGCTTTATTATGGCCTTCTCACTCACACCTGTAACAATAAAATTTGTAATCCACAATAATTCCTCGTTACTCCGACTGAGTAGTGCGTTTTAACCGGATCTTGCAGGGATTCTCTGGATCTACTGTAACTTGCCAAGAATCGACTGCTGCTGGTTTAACCCTGGAGTGATGTATCCACGGAGTTACTTCGGCTACTTTTATCGCTGTAGGGGTAGACAAAAGAACAACATAAGGACCTCTCCACTTGGGCCCTAACGGTACATTATTCCACTCTTTAATCCACACTTGGTCTCCTGGATGATAACTATGAACAGGGGGATAAATATTCACAGGTAATCTATCTTGTACCCATTTCTGTACCTCCTCCATAGTCTTACCCAACTCTACAACCTGCTGCCGGGTAATTCCTTCTCCCAACTGACTCAAGTCCCCCCTTAAGTTACCAAGTACGGGAGGTGGTCGCCCATACATGATTTCAAAAGGAGAGAGGCCCATCCTTCTGGTAGGGGTACTGCGGATTCGCAATAAAGCTATGGGTAAGAGAACGTTCCACTTAAGTTGGGTTTCCTGACACATTTTAGCCAACTGGTTCTTTATAGTTCTATTCATTCTCTCTACCTTACCAGAACTCTGGGGTCTATATGCAGTATGAAGCCTCCACTTTATACCAAGCATATGAGTCAGTTGTTGTAGGCACTGATGAACAAAAGCTGGACCATTGTCCGATCCTATAGAACAGGGTAGTCCATATCGGGGTATTATTTCTCGTAGCAGGAATCTTACAACTTCTCCTGCTTTCTCTGTACGAGTAGGACATGCTTCTACCCAGCCTGAATAGGTGCACACAATTACCAACAGGTAACGATGTCCACCCGATTTAGGCATTACTGTAAAGTCTATTTGTAGATCGGACATGGGGAGTCCCCCCATAAACTGGACTCCTGGTGGCTTTACTGGTCCTTGTCTTGCATTATTCTTAGCACACGTTACACATCTGCGTACAATGGCCTGAGTCAAGTTGGACAATCTTGGTATGTAGAAATGTTTTCTAAGAGATTCTTCAGTACTGTCTCTCCCAGAATGTGTCCCGTTGTGATAATTTTGGACAATTTCTACCGCTAGTGATGCTGGTATGACTATTCTTCCATCTTCTAGCTGATACCACTTGTTCTCCAGATACTTTCCCGGTTCAGTCTTTAACCACTCCTCTTCTTGAGCTGTATAAACTGGAGTCCATTGGGACAGTGGAGTTGGTATAAGAGCAGCTATATGCCCCACATACTCCTGTCTTCCTGATTCAGCAGCACGCTTAGCTGCACTATCTGCCATCCGATTTCCCTTGGTTACATCACCATCTCCTCTCAGATGCGCTCGACAATGTATGATACCGACTTCTTTCGGCTCCCACACTGCTTCCAATAGTTGTAGGATTTCAGCTGCGTACTTGATTTCTTTGCCTTCTGAATTCAGTAGTCCTCTTTCTTTATACAAAGCTCCGTGGGCATGAGTGGTTAAAAACGCATACTTAGAGTCCGTATAGATATTTACTCTTAAACCTTCAGCCAATTGTAACGCTCGTGTTAGTGCTATTAATTCTGCCTTTTGTGCTGATGTTCCTTTCGCCAGTGGCCGAGCTTCTATCACCTTGTCTATTGTTGTCACTGCATATCCTGCATAGCGGATCCCTTCTTTCACATAACTACTGCCGTCGGTGTAATATTGAACATCGGGGTTCTGGATGGGAAAATCACGAAGATCTGGTCTACTTGAAAATACTTCATCCATTACTTCCAAACAATCATGTTGACTTTCAGTAGGTTGCAGCAAAAGGGTAGCTGGATTTAAGGTGTTTACAGTCTCTAAATGCACTCTTGGGTTTTCACACAACATTGCTTGATACTTGGTCATACGGCTGTTACTAAACCAATGATTTCCTTTGTAATCCAACAACGTCTGTACTGCATGTGGGACTCGTACATAAAGTTCTTGACCCAGAGTGAGTTTATCGGCTTCAGCTACTAGCAGGGCGGCTGCAGCTACGGCTCTTAGACAAGGTGGAAGTCCGCTGGCCACTGCATCCAGTTGCTTAGACATGTAGGCAACAGGTCTTTGCCATGATCCCAAGTACTGTGTCAATACTCCCACAGCCATTCTTCTTTGCTCGTGTACATATAAGTAGAATGGTCGTGTGTGATCAGGTAGACCTAATGCTGGGGCACTCATCAAAGCCTTCTTCACATCTTCAAATGCCGTTTGCTGTTCTTGGGTCCATAAGAAGGGGTCGTGCTCTGTACCTTTGATGGCTGCGTACAGAGGTTTTGCCAGTATCGCATAGCTGGGAATCCATATCCTACAGAAGCCTGCTGCCCCCAAGAATTCTCGCACTTGTCTTCTATTCTTGGGTATTGGTATTTGGCAGACAGCTTCTTTTCTCTCTGGCCCCATAATTCTTTGACCTTCAGAGATATGGAATCCTAGATACTTGACAGTTGGCAAACACAACTGAGCCTTCTTTCTAGACACCTTGTATCCTGCCTTCCAGAGAATGTGTAGTAGATCGTGCGTTGCTTGCTGACAGATTTCTTTTGTAACTGCTGCTATCAACAAGTCATCTACATATTGTAACAATACACACTCTCCTGGGATGGACTCGAAATCCAATAGATCTTGACTTAGGGCTGAACCAAATAGGGTAGGTGAATTTTTAAACCCTTGGGGCAGTCTTGTCCAAGTCATTTGGCGTTTTGAGCCCGTTACAGCGTTCTCCCACTGGAAAGCGAAAATACATTGACTTTCTGCGGCAATTCGGAGGCAAAAGAAGGCATCTTTGAGATCTAAGACTGTGAAGTAAGTAGCCCCGCCCGGAATTAAAGCAAGCAGGTTATATGGATTGGGTACAACTGGATGTATGCTAACAACCGCATCATTGACTGCTCTTAAGTCCTGTACAGGTCGATACTCATCTGTACCGGGCTTTTGAACAGGCAGCAATGGGGTGTTCCAGGGGGAAGTACAGAATTTTAGGATACCATACCGTATGAACTTATCCAGATAGGATTGGATGTTCTTCCCATTTCCTACCCACACGCAACCGACTGCACAATGTAAGATCCCCAAACAAAAAAAGACCTTACATAGAAACAGAGGATTACCCTCTTCCATTCCAAACCAGGAAATAATTCCCAAAAAAAAGGTTGAAGGTATTTTTAATATCTCCAATATTGACCTCACTCCACATCAATTATCCCTTTTACAAAAAGGTTTGAAATATGCTCCAGCTACCAATCCACAACCGTTTTCTCTATTTCTGGATAATCAAATATTTCTAAAAAAATTGACCAGAAAGAGATTTTTTGAAAAAAGACAGAGAGAAAAAATAGAGGAACCACCACCTATCAAAAAAGATCCTTCTGAAAGCGGTGAATCACCCACAATACCGATAATACATTCTAAGTTAAAAAACAAGTCCAATTTCTATCCCCATATGGAAAAAAACAAATATCTTGAGCTGTTCAATGAACTTGTTCAGGATGATTTGGAAAAGATCTCACATAATAAATATACCCCAAATCTCTCCAAGAAAGAGAAAGAAGCAATAAAACAATTGACTGATAATTTTGATTTGATCATCAAAGAAGCAGATAAGGGAGGGGGGATAGTTATTATGAGCAGATTATTCTATATGACAGAGGCTAACAGGATCTTAGGAGATTCCACCACATATAAAATCTTATCCAAAGATCCAACACAAGTATTTTTACAAGATCTAAATAACCTCCTATCAGCTGGGATGCAAAAAGAAATAATCATAAAGGAAGAATTTGATTATTTGTTTAATAGAGAATGTAAAACGGCAATATTTTACTTTCTTCCAAAAATTCATAAGGATCAAATTAACCCGCCAGGCCGCCCCATCATTAGCGGGATTGATTCTTTATCTTCTAGGCTATCCGAATATGTCGACTTTTTCCTTCAGCCTTATGTGCTAATGGTTCCATCATACATTAAGGACACTAGACACATCTTATATGATCTCCAAAAAATCAAGTGGAAATCCACTTATATTATGGCCACAGTAGATGTATCCTCCTTATACACAAGCATCCCTCATTGTAAGGGGTTAAGAGCCATAAAAGAGATCTTGGTTTCCAAACAGTTACTAAACATACACCAAATTGATTTTCTGATTGACTGCATTAATTTTGTACTAACCAAGAACTATTTCTGGTTCGATTCCACTTTCTATCTGCAGCTATGTGGCGTCGCCATGGGGACAAGATTCGCCCCGAGCTTTGCTAATCTTTACGTGTCCCATTGGGAGTCCAGGGCCATCACGATAGATCAAGCGGCCGGGGGCGGTCTTGTCCTATGGCGACGCTACATAGATGATGTTCTAATCATATGGGAAGGTCAGACAGAGGAACTGATATCTTTCATTAATAATATCAACAATAACGATTACAATTTACACTTTACATCAGCCATACACCCTACTTCCATTGATTTTTTGGACGTCACCCTTTATGTTGAAGAAGAACAATTAAAAAGCAAAACCTTCTTCAAAAGCACAGACTGCAATACAGCAATTAACAAGTCCAGCTCACATTACGGTCCGTGGCTTACTAATGTCCCTAGGGGCCAAATGATGCGTCTAAGACGCAATTGTACAGATATATCAATATTTGAGGAACAAAATCAGATAATTAAAAAAAGATACTATGAAAAGGGTTATGACCTAAATAAAATGAATCAGGATGAGGAACAAATAAAAAGTTTGGAAAGACAATCTTTATTGAGAAACCGAGATGTTTTTCAAGAAAAGAAAACTAACAACAGATTTGAATATGCTTTCATCACCAGATTTAATCCTCAGGCCAAAAAAATGGAAACAATTCTAAAAAGACATTGGCACATACTAAAGAAGGACGACATATTAGGAAAAGTGATTCCAGAAAAACCAATGGTGATATACAAAAAGGCAGAAAATCTAAAAAACCATTTGGCACCTAGTTTATTGCGCACAAAAAAAGTCAACACCCGTTTATTTGATTTAAAAGGTTTTTTTAGTTGTGGGAAATGCTCCACTTGTAAATTCCAAAAAAGATCCACACATGATTTTACTGGTACGTATACTAATAAAAAGTATGATATAAAAAAATTTATTCAATGTTCCACCACGTTTGTCATTTACCTTTTACAATGCGGTTGTGGTGCACAATATATAGGACGAACAACACGCAAACTACATACTAGACTGGCGGAACATTTTTATAATATCCGTACCAATAAAACGGAACATAGTGTTCCTAAACACTGCAACACTTGTCCGTCTTTTGCATGGGAGAATTTTTTGGCCTTTGGGATTGATAGAGCGGAAAAAAATTGGAGAGGAGGTAACAGATCGATACTACTAAATAAAAAGGAAGCACAGTGGATCTATAATTTGGGCACCCTTAAGCAAGGCCTAAATATGGATATAGATCTTACAGGATTAATTTAATTTTTTTCTACTTAATTAATTTTTTTCTACTTAATTTTTTTGCTACTTTTTTTCTGTCCTTTTCTCTTTTTCTCTTTTTAGATACTAGATACTAGTTTATAATTATGTATTTTTGGTTTTTGGTTCTAATTCTTGTCTCTTAAGTTTCAGAGATGTCTTTTGGAGCAACAATTTTATATTTATATTTATATTTATATTTTTTATTCTCCCAACTGGAGCATTAATAGCAACTAATAAATATTTGTATTGTAGTGCCCATATATATATACATATTGGATTTATAATAGATACATATGCATATTGGATTTATAATAGATACATATGTTTTTTGGGAAAACAGTATTGTGATACATAGTTATTTGATATGGATGTCAAAAGGTGTCCCATGATTATTAGATACATCACATTTTTATTTTTATTTTATTTCAGTTTATTTTAGTTTATTTTATTCATTCATTTTTACCCATTTATTTTTGGAGCTATTCATTTTTGAGTCACATATTTTTCACACTAATAACAGCCGGATATCTTTTCATGATGGGACATTCTTATTGTAACTATGTAAATAGGTCTTTTCTTTTATGTTCCGTTTTTTCGCCTGTGCGTTCCAATATGGAACGCACGGAAGTGTTACATCGCTAAACCGGAACCGGAAGTGACGCCGGACGGAGGTAGTGCGTTCCAAACTGAAACGCACGCGACGGAGAATCTACACAGATGAAACACATTCCGGTATTCTGGCGGCATATTTAAACGGCGATCTGAGAACAGAGAAACAGAATCCCTGAGGAAGTCATCTAGACGAAACGCGTCGGATTACACTGTTTGGGGGACTCACTTTGTATGCTGTCATTACCACCTTGCGGAGTGGATTTTCATGCGTTTTTATTTGGACCCTGTTGTAAGTGCATTGTATAATAAATTTTGTTATATTTTATTTACACCTGCACTATTATTTGGTCTCTTTTACCTTATAAGGAAAAATAGAAGATTTTATCTCATATATTCTGAAGATACTTTCTGACTGAGGATGATGGGCTTGATTATCACTACAATCTTGTGAGTTCCACATTATCATCCTGCGTGTCCTCTATGTTTATTATGTAATACACTATGTGCGATTTGTTTTTATAGATATCGCCTACTTCGTAACTGAAAGGTTGTATGCATATATATTTTTATATCTGCACCTTAGAAGTGTATCTCTGGTTTTGCATCCCTACTTCTTCATTTGTTATATTATTGTTTTTTGGTGTTGTAAGAGGGCACACTTTTTAGTAGGTTTGCTATCTCTGTTTGTTTTTTAGTGGTTGGGGTATCTCTATTGCCTTATCTGTGAAGTAAGTAGCCCCGCCCGGAATTAAAGCAAGCAGGTTATATGGATTGGGTACAACTGGATGTATGCTAACAACCGCATCATTGACTGCTCTTAAGTCCTGTACAGGTCGATACTCATCTGTACCGGGCTTTTGAACAGGCAGCAATGGGGTGTTCCAGGGGGAAGTACAGAATTTTAGGATACCATACCGTATGAACTTATCCAGATAGGATTGGATGTTCTTCTTAGCCTTCTGCGGAATGTGATATTGTCTTAGGCTCACTGGATAAACCCCATGTTTCAGTTCAATTTTTATTGGTGGAATATTGCGGGCCAGTCCTGGTGGGTTGTTCTCTGCCCAAACTCCTGGTATGTTAAACAATGTCTCATCACTCCTAGGGTTTTGGCTAGTCAACACTGTATAAAGTCGCCACTCTTCTTCCTTTGGTACGGATAAAGTCATAATACCTGAAGGTCCATTAAACTTTAAGGATGTTGTTCCATTTGGTAGGAACGTAATCTGCGCTTGTAATTTTGATAGCATATCACGTCCCAGCAATTGGACTGGACATTCAGGCATATAAAGGAATTGGTGTTTTACTACGTGGCCTCCCAATGTACAGAGTCGACTTTTAAGAACCGGTTTTTCAGCACTTCTTCCAGTTGCTCCTATCACAGTAATAGTCCTTCCAGATGGAGGAGCAACTAGATTAGTCACCACTGAATGTTCAGCACCAGTGTCGATCATGAACGCACTCCTTTTCCCCCCTATTGATACATCGACCATAGGCTCCGCTCGACCAAGGGGGATGGAGCCCGGTCGGTATCAATAGTCCTCCATGACCGTGTCAGCCAATCCTACGAAGTCCCTACCTTCTCTATCGCGGGACCTTTGCGCTGCTGGAATATATCTGTCTTTCCTAACACTTCCTCTGTTCCCATTACTCCCTCTATAACCATTACTCCCTCCGGGGCCTCCTCTACCTCTCGCTCTGCCTCTAAAGTTTCCGTAGCCTGCCCTGGGTAGGACCCTCTCGTACTGCTCTCTTTGCGGACATTCGTTCCTCCAATGCCCTTCTTCCTTGCAATACGCACACTGATCCCTACTCAAAGGCTCCCTACTCCATCTATTATTGCCTCTATCTGGGCCCCGTTTATCTACGCCTGCGATCGCTACCGCTAGCATATCAGCCTTTTTACGCATCTTGCGCTCTTCCTCTTTCTTACTTTCTGTATCCCTGTTCATATAGACCTTATTTGCTACCTCCATTAGTTGGGTGATGGACATACCTGCAAACCCTTCTAGCTTTTGTAGCTTGCGCTTAATATCTCCGTAAGCTTGGCTGACAAAGGCGGAGTTCACCATTCGGGAATTGTCTGCGTCTTCCGGATTAAAGGGGGTGTACAAGCGGTACGCCTCCAATAATCGGTCATAAAAGACACTGGGCGCTTCATCGCTTTTCTGGATCACCTCAACTGTCTTCGACATGTTAATGGCTTTCTTTCCTCCGGCTTTCATGCCAGCAATTATAGCGTCTCTATAGGCTCTGAGTTGAACCATATCAGCACCATTTACGTTCCAATCGGGATCAGTGTTGGGATAATGTGTTGCGGCCCATGCTGCTGGATTAGCTTGGTTCAAAGCACGGGCTCTATCTTCTAATGCTTTAATGGCTGCTTGATTTATTCTTGTCCTTTCCTCATTGTTAAATAAAGTCATTAGTAACTGCTGGCAATCAGCCCATGTCGGATTATGCGTCTGTACTATTGAGGTGAACAGATCAGTCATAGCTTGTGGTTTCTCAGTATACGAGGAATTATGGGTCTTCCAGTTTAAAAGATCGGTTGTGGTAAATGGGACATATACGAAGACTGGGTCAGCGTGTGCCATTTGACCTGCGGCATCGATATAAGCTGACCCGGGATTCAGACGAAGAGGCATCTGATAGTGCTTTAATTGTTGGGCACCAGTCAACTGTCGGGTTTGGATGGGGCTACGTAGAGAGGCGTCAGTCATGGGTTCCGGTCGGGGAGAGATAGGGTATGGGGATGTGGGAGGTCGGTTTTGGGAAAAGGTCGTAAATAAAACACTTCGAGCCGAGCTAGATGAAGCTTGACCGGAAGTCTGAAGTGGCGCCAAATCAGGATATTCGTTTCTAATGGGGGTGGATTCTGGTTCCGGAAGGGGAGATTTAGTACGAGGGGGGGTGGATCCTGTACTGGAGGAGGAAGCGGAAGTGGATGAGGGTAATGAGGGGAGGGGTGCAGGACTTCCTGCGTTTGCGTCACTTCTTCTTAACGGAAAGTAAGGGGGCGGCAAAGGGATCTCGGACTCAGGGGGCGTGTCCAAAATGGGCCTAACACCAGTCCTAGTGGACGAGCAAGTCCTAGCTACCATGAGGCGACACTGCTCCTCGTGGCATGTCTGGAGCCATTTTGGCGAGTCATTTACGGCCTGTCTCCAACAGTCAATATAAGGAAACTGGCCGTAAAGTTCAGGCCTACCCGATACAGCCACGTGTAAGCGCTGTACCAGAGTTGGATCCAAACTGCCACGTGGCGGCCATGCCGCAACCAAAGTAGGCCACTCCCTAGTACACAAAGTGACCAAACGTACAGGAGACATCTTTACCCCAAAATCACAAACTTTGAATCCCTTTTTAAAATTCTTAACCATACATCCTAAGGGATCCGGAATCGTTGACTGCGACGCACCCATACTTAACAATGGAACGTCGTCGACAACGAATACTATACACGCGTACTATTCAACAGTCACACCCGTTTCCTCTGGCAACAGCACCACGTGGTACGGTTACCAAGTGAAACGTACACAATAACAATAAACACTCAGGGAATTCCCGTACACACACAGCTGTTACACCAGTCACTATATAATCAATATTATGCCCTTTGGCGTAACTATACAGTCACCCACGCTATAATTCTCTATATACGAATTACCCGTCTATAACACACCCCAGTAACATCGTCTTTTACAAATAGCGGTTACAGTACGGTTAGCATAGGTCAAAGCACAAGTTAAGGTCACAATACAATTATTAGTGGTTATGGTGTTAAACATGCAATGGACGACAATGATTAGTACTTATTATATAATGTCAGTAAATATACAGGGTTATGGTACCGTGCACTATAATACAGCAACACACTATTAACACTCTCGCTAGACGGCTGAGCTCGCGCTATCTAACAAGATATACACTTTACTAAAACAATCGTTAACACATTTACAATTCCCAACTAAACTATTGGCCAGTACCTTGAATGGACTACCTAAAACTATATACACCCGTTTTGGTTAGCCACACTGCCCAATCACCACATATATAGCGAGCTAGAGAACCGAATTTACACAGGCGCCTCTTAGTCGCACTATCAAAAGTCTAGTGGGTTCCAAATTTACACGCCTTCCCACTTAGCCCAGATAGGATGAGAACTAGCGAACCGAATTTACACAGGCGCCGCTTAGTCTCCCGGTCCCTCCGACCTAGCGAACGTAATATACACCCTAGAACGCTAGTCTAGACAAGACACCGGTGTCCGGCTAGGGCTATCTTACACCAGGACCCCGCCTGACTAACCAAATCAAACGGTCTGACTAAAGAGCGTTCGATCGAGCGGTGCGCCTTCGCTCCTTCCCTCCGACAGAGGGGGCAGATACAGATTCAAAAACCCCTTTGGGCCTACCGCACAATCGGTATACCCCTAGCGGGTCCTGCCGTCTAAAACAGCAGTTATCTTACCTCCTCGTTCCTGAACCTGAGTTCACACTCATCGACGGGGACACCCCAGCACTTCTCACGTAGAGGCCGATGATCTCCTGGACAACAGACCAGTGGCGCCGAGACGAAGGGAGGTCCACGCAGAAGTTCAGGGGTGCAGCCGTAGAGAACGTGGGCAAAGATAGACCGTCTCACGCCTCTGCCTCTCAGCTACCGTTGAACGATGAGCTTCCCGGCCAATGCACCAAATGATACCGGAGAAACTGACGGAAGCCAAGCACAGAGAGATGGACACAGGTTTCTTCAGGAAGGAAGAGATTCTTTATTGGATCACCGATCGGGACTCAGAGGGACTAGCGTCACCAAAATACAGCAAAGTCTGAGTACTGAATACATAGAGTACATTCCTTATATAGCACTGTAGCTCCTCCCACAATTAACTACACCCACACATACCCTTAACCTATTTAATGAATAGAGTCTAAACTCATCCATCCGGTCTAACCACGTGGCTCATCTGATACAAAGGAGAGGGACGCGTAATTCCAGTTCTTACATTCCTGCACCTGGTCAGTACAGTGATGACAGTATCTTAGCTACGTGTTATTAACTAACTGATACTACAAACACATATACATACATATGCCTTGTGGCAATCTTAGCCTGCTAAACTTGTATTTTACTGGAATTACATCACAAAGGAACCGGTCTATATGAAGGACTTGACTGGCTTTCAAACGAGCTCTCCATGCGCTAAATCACGTACAATTCTTGCACCGAGGACATGGCGATCGAATTGGCCTAGGCTCGTAACATCCAAACTAGTTTGCATCTTGGTCATTTATATGGTTTAAGGAACTGGTATGGGCAGCCAACAGTCATATGTTTAAAGATTTGTTTTGTTTATTTACCAAAATATTTGTTTCCATGTTACTTCCAGGGTAACATGGCAGGGGTTAAAATGGAAAAATATAATAAATCCTCCCTTCTGTGAATGTGTATTCCTGGTTCTACTTGTCCCCCATTTTCCCCAAGCTTTTATTCCTGGACATAATTATTGTGATGCTATAGAATTGAAAGTTGTTTTGTGGTGGACGGGAGGTTTGTTCCTCTTGTAATCTTGTCATTAACAGTCATTTTTTAGTTGGTTGGGGCCATGTGTTGCCCGATCCTGGTTAACTGATGGATTTAAAATAGTGTCTATGCTTCAAGATTTTTTTTTATTTTTTTGATTGTCATTCCTTAGACATTTCTGCTGATTTAAAACATAGCATTCCATGCGTATTTATTTAAAATATTTTCCCCACAATAAAAACGAACCCTCTCAAGTGGCAGAGGGTACCTGAGCTCAGACTGGGGGGGGATACTGACAGTGATACTAGGCTCGTGCCAGCAAAAAAAAAAATCCCCCGATAAAAAAAGTATAAGTTTTAGCTTGGAGATAATTGAGTAGATACAGTAAGAAACTAAATTATCTCCCAAGCAGAGGGGAGGGAATCTGTGGGATGTAACCGTTATATGGCTGGTTAATGTCTAATTGCCTGTGGGCGTCTCCCTTGTAGGGGAGCACTGCATAAAAGCAGAGTACCTGCCATTAAACATCAGTTCTGCTTGACCTCAAAACAAAGTGTCGTCTCGTTATTGGGGGAATTGGATTGTATGCTGATTGCCAGGAGTGTAAGCTGATTGTATACTTTTCCTGTTCAGCTGTTTACAGCATTCAAATGCTTGAGAGCATTCGTATGCTTCTCCGGTTCGGTGGTTGTGGTGTCTGCTGCAGTGCTTGGAGTCCTCAGGAAGCACTAGGAGCATCCTTCAACGGAGGTACCCAGTCGGGGTGCCCGTCGATCCGTTACACTCTGTGCCTAAGAGATAATTGCGTGAGAAAAGGCTTTAACTCAATTATCTCTCAGATACAGAAATATATACAATATTCCAAAACACCCCAAATACCCATTTTAATAACTTCAGAACCCCTCAAAAGTCATATCACCGAATAGTTTGGTTCTGAGCGCACTCTTTGCGAAAATATCACTCAGATCCCTTTGTTGGTTTGTGAACACCATTCAATGTGTGGGTGAGGGTGCTGGTAGTGTGCTATGTGGGTGAGGGTGTTTGTGTGGGTGCTGTTTGTGTGTGAGGGTGCTGGTAGTGTGCTGTGTGAGGGTGTTTGTGTGTTTTGTTAGGGTCCTGTTACTGTGCTGTGTGAGGGTACTGTTTGTGTGATGTGTGCGTTTGTGTGATGTGTGTGGGTGTCGTGTATTTGTGAGGGTGCTGTTTGTGTGTGTGTGTGTTTGTGAGGGTGCTGTTAGTGTGCTGTGTGTGAGGGTGTTGTGTGTTTGTAAAGGTGCTGTGTGTGTTTGTGAGGGTGCGGTTAGTGTACTGTGTGTGTGAGCGTGCTGTATGTGTCTATGTGCTGTGTGTGTGTGTGGGCTGTATGTTGGGAGGGGTTGTGGAGGTGGGGGCAGATTAGTAAATATCCCCCCTCCCTACCTTATGTAGGGAGGGGGGATCCTTGCTGCCATGTACCATCCCTGGTGGTCCAGTGGAGAGTGAACTCTAGCTCCCTCGCCGCATCTGAGATGGACACAGGCACCTGACCCACTGGATCCCAGGGACAAGTCCACGCCAGCACTCCAGGTAGGGAGGCTGGGTGGACATTTTTTTTTATAAAAAAAAAAAAGTTATTTGTATGTGTCTGTGAATGTATGTGTGTGTGTCTGTGAATGTATGTGTGTGTCTGTGAATGTATGTGTGTGTGTCTGTAAGTGTCTGTGAATGTATGTGTGTGTCTGTGAATGTGTGTCTGTGAGTGTATGTGTGTCTGTGTGTGTGTGTGTGAGTGTATGTGTGTCTGTAAGTGTGTGTCTGTGATTATGTGTGTGTCTGAGTGTATGGGTATGTGAGTGTGTGTGTGTCTGTGAGTGTATGGGTGTGTGTGTGTCTGTAATTGTGTGTGTGTCTGTGAATGTATGTGTGTGTCTGAGTATGTGTGTGCACGCGTATATATATCTGTGTGTCAGTATATATATACACACACACACACACACATGTATATTTTTTTGGGGGTGGGGGTGGGAAAAGAGTTCCCACACTTTATTCCCCAGGACTTCCTGCAGGACTCAATACATAGGCGTGCCGCGGGGATTAGGGTGTGCCCAGGCACACCCCGTGCGCACGCCTATGCAAACAGTATTATGACATTGAAAGTTAAAATGTCATGTAGAACTAAAAAAATTAAAAAAATCTTATATTCTCCCATTTTTTTCATATTAAATTATGTTTCATAGCTAAATATTTGATATTAAATGAAAGCCCTGTTTCCCCTGAATAAAATGATATATAATAAGGTGAATTACGGTTGGACAGACATATAGCGCAAATGGCAGGTTTTGTTTACGTTTTGTTTTGTTCACAACTTGTACATTTGGCTCAGACCTTAAGGGGTTAATGATCAATTTGTGGTTAACAGCCAGGGGTGGTGGGTTGTTAAGAGGGTGCACACAAAGGGCCACACAGAAACAGGTTCAGTAAACAAACGGGGGACAGCGCACTGTCAGTATTCCCTCTCCCCAGTTTGAGCTCACTGTCAGTACCACCCCCAGTCTGAGCTCACTGTCAGTATCCTCCCACAGTCTGAGCTCACTGTCAGTAACCCCCCCAGTCTGAGCTCACTGTCAGTATTCCCCCCCCAGCCTGAGCTCACTGTCAGTATTCCCCCCCAGCCTGAGCTCACTGTCAGTATTCCACCCCAGTCTGAGCTCACTGTCAGTATCCCCCCCGTCTGAGCTCACTCTCAGTATCCCCCCCCAGTCTGAGCTCACTCTCAGTATCCCCTCCCAGTCTGAGCTCACTCTCAGTATCCCCCCCAGTCTGAGCTCACTCTCAGTATCCTCCCCCCCAGTCTGAGCTCACTGTCAGTATCCCCCCCCCTAGTCTGAGCTCACTGTCAGTATCCCCCTCAGTCTGAGCTCACTGTCAGTATCCCCCCCCCCAGTCTGAGCTCACTGTCAGTATCCCCTTCAGTCTGAGCTCACTGTCAGTATCCCCCTCAGTCTGAGCTCACTGTCAGTATCCCCCCCCCAGTCTAGGCTCACTGTCAGTATCCCCCCCCCAGTCTGAGCTCACTGTCAGTATCCCCCTCAGTCTGAGCTCACTGTCAGTAGCCCCCTCAGTCTGAGCTCACTGTCAGTACCCCCCCCAGTCTGAGCTCACTGTCAGTATCCCCCCCCAGTCTGAGCTCACTGTCAGTATCCCCCCCAGTCTGAGCTCACTGTCAGTATCCCCCCAGTCTGAGCTCACTGTCAGTAACCCCCCCCCAGTCTGAGCTCACTCTCAGTATCCTCCCCCCCAGTCTGAGCTCACTGTCAGTATCCCCCCCCAGTCTGAGCTCACTGTCAGTATCCCCCTCAGTCTGAGCTCACTGTCAGTATCCCCCTCAGTCTGAGCTCACTGTCAGTATCCCCCCCCCCAGTCTAGGCTCACTGTCAGTACCCCCCCCCCAGTCTGAGCTCACTGTCAGTACCCCCCCAGTCTGAGCTCACTGTCAGTATCCCCCCAGTCTGAGCTCACTGTCAGTATCCCCCTCAGTCTGAGCTCACTGTCAGTATCCCCCCCAGTCTGAGCTCACTGTCAGTACCCCCCCCAGTCTGAGCTCACTGTCAGTATCCCCCCCCCCAGTCTAGGCTCACTGTCAGTACCCCCCCCCCCAGTCTGAGCTCACTGTCAGTACCCCCCCAGTCTGAGCTCACTGTCAGTATCCCCCCAGTCTGAGCTCACTGTCAGTATCCCCCTCAGTCTGAGCTCACTGTCAGTATCCCCCCCAGTCTGAGCTCACTGTCAGTACCCCCCCCAGTCTGAGCTCACTGTCAGTATCCCCCCCCAGTCTGAGCTCACTGTCAGTATCCCCCCCAGTCTGAGCTCACTGTCAGTATCCCCCCCAGTCTGAGCTCACTGTCAGTAACCCCCCCCCAGTCTGAGCTCACTCTCAGTATCCTCCCCCCCAGTCTGAGCTCACTGTCAGTATCCCCCCCCAGTCTGAGCTCACTGTCAGTATCCCCCTCAGTCTGAGCTCACTGTCAGTATCCCCCTCAGTCTGAGCTCACTGTCAGTATCCCCCCCCCCAGTCTAGGCTCACTGTCAGTACCCCCCCCCCCAGTCTGAGCTCACTGTCAGTACCCCCCCAGTCTGAGCTCACTGTCAGTATCCCCCCAGTCTGAGCTCACTGTCAGTATCCCCCTCAGTCTGAGCTCACTGTCAGTATCCCCCCCAGTCTGAGCTCACTGTCAGTACCCCCCCCAGTCTGAGCTCACTGTCAGTATCCCCCCCCCCAGTCTAGGCTCACTGTCAGTACCCCCCCCCCCAGTCTGAGCTCACTGTCAGTACCCCCCCAGTCTGAGCTCACTGTCAGTATCCCCCCAGTCTGAGCTCACTGTCAGTATCCCCCTCAGTCTGAGCTCACTGTCAGTATCCCCCCAGTCTGAGCTCACTGTCAGTACCCCCCCCAGTCTGAGCTCACTGTCAGTATCCCCCCCCAGTCTGAGCTCACTGTCAGTATCCCCCCCAGTCTGAGCTCACTGTCAGTATCCCCCCCCAGTCTGAGCTCACTGTCAGTAACCCCCCCAGTCTGAGCTCACTCTCAGTATCATCCCCCCAGTCAGAGCTCACTGTCAGTATCCCCCCCCTAGTCTGAGCTCACTGTCAGCATCCCCCCCAGTCTGAGCTCACTGTCAGTATCCCCCCCAGTCTGAGCTCACTGTCAGTACCCCCCCAGTCTGAGCTCACTGTCAGTACCCCCCCAGTCTGAGCTCACTGTCAGTATCCCCCCCCCAGTCTGAGCTCAGTGTCAGTATCCCCCCCCAGTCTGAGCTCACTCTCAGTATCCTCCCCCCAGTCTGAGCTCACTCTCAGTATCCCCCCCCAGTCTGAGCTCACTCTCAGTATCATCCCCCCCAGTCTGAGCTCACTGTCAGTATCCCCCCTAGTCTGAGCTCACTGTCAGTATCCCCCTCAGTCTGAGCTCACTGTCAGTATCCCCACCCCCCAGTCTGAGCTCACTGTCAGTATCCCCCTCAGTCTGAGCTCACTGTCAGTATCCCCCTCAGTCTGAGCTCACTGTCAGTATCCCCCTCAGTCTAAGCTCACTGTCAGTATCCCACTCAGTCTGAGCTCACTGTCAGTATCCCCCCCCCCAGTCTAGGCTCACTGTCAGTATCCCCCCCCAGTCTGAGCTCACTGTCAGTATCCCCCCAGTCTGAGCTCACTGTCAGTATCCCCCCAGTCTGAGCTCACTGTCAGTATCCCCCTCAGTCTGAGCTCACTGTCAGTATCCCCCCCCCAGTCTGAGCTCACTGTCAGTATCCCCCTCAGTCTGAGCTCACTGTCAGTATCCCCTCAGTCTGAGCTCACTGTCAGTATCCCCCCCCCAGTCTAGGCTCACTGTCAGTATCCCCCCCCCAGTCTGAGCTCACTGTCAGTATCCCCCCAGTCTGAGCTCACTGTCAGTATCCCCCCAGTCTGAGCTCACTGTCAGTAGCCCCCTCAGTCTGAGCTCACTGTCAGTACCCCCCCCAGTCTGAGCTCACTGTCAGTATCCCCCCCCAGTCTGAGCTCACTGTCAGTATCCCCCCCAGTCTGAGCTCACTGTCAGTATCCCCCTCAGTCTGAGCTCACTGTCAGTAACCCCCCCCAGTCTGAGCTCACTCTCAGTATCCTCCCCCCCAGTCTGAGCTCACTGTCAGTATCCCCCCCCCAGTCTGAGCTCACTGTCAGTATCCCCCTCAGTCTGAGCTCACTGTCAGTATCCCCCTCAGTCTGAGCTCACTGTCAGTATCCCCCCCCCCAGTCTAGGCTCACTGTCAGTACCCCCCCCCCCCCAGTCTGAGCTCACTGTCAGTACCCCCCCAGTCTGAGCTCACTGTCAGTATCCCCCTCAGTCTGAGCTCACTGTCAGTATCCCCCCCAGTCTGAGCTCACTGTCAGTATCCCCCCAGTCTGAGCTCACTGTCAGTATCCCCCCCCCAGTCTGAGCTCACTGTCAGTACCCCCCCCAGTCTGAGCTCACTGTCAGTACCCCCCCAGTCTGAGCTCACTGTCAGTATCCCCCCCCAGTCTGAGCTCAGTGTCAGTATCCCCCCCAGTCTGAGCTCACTCTCAGTATCCTCCCCCCAGTCTGAGCTCACTCTCAGTATCCCCCCCAGTCTGAGCTCACTCTCAGTATCCCCCCCAGTCTGAGCTCACTCTCAGTATCATCCCCCCCAGTCTGAGCTCACTGTCAGTATCCCCCCCCTAGTCTGAGCTCACTGTCAGTATCCCCCTCAGTCTGAGCTCACTGTCAGTATCCCCACCCCCCAGTCTGAGCTCACTGTCAGTATCCCCCTCAGTCTGAGCTCACTGTCAGTATCCCCCTCAGTCTGAGCTCACTGTCAGTATCCCCCTCAGTCTGAGCTCACTGTCAGTATCCCACTCAGTCTGAGCTCACTGTCAGTATCCCCCCCCCCCCAGTCTAGGCTCACTGTCAGTACCCCCCCCCCCGTCTGAGCTCACTGTCAGTATCCCCCCCAGTCTGAGCTCACTGTCAGTACCCCCCAGTCTGAGCTCACTGTCAGTATCCCCCCAGTCTGAGCTCACTATCAGTATCCCCCTCAGTCTGAGCTCACTGTCAGTATCCCCCTCAGTCTGAGCTCACTGTCAGTATCCCCCTCAGTCTGAGCTCACTGTCAGTATCCCCCCCCAGTCTAGGCTCACTGTCAGTATCCCCCCCCCCAGTCTGAGCTCACTGTCAGTATCCCCCCAGTCTGAGCTCACTGTCAGTATCCCCCCAGTCTGAGCTCACTGTCAGTATCCCCCTCAGTCTGAGCTCACTGTCAGTATCCCCCCCCCCCAGTCTGAGCTCACTGTCAGTATCCCCCTCAGTCTGAGCTCACTGTCAGTATCCCCCTCAGTCTGAGCTCACTGTCAGTATCCCCCCCCAGTCTAGGCTCACTGTCAGTATCCCCCCCCCAGTCTGAGCTCACTGTCAGTATCCCCCCAGTCTGAGCTCACTGTCAGTATCCCCCTCAGTCTGAGCTCACTGTCAGTATCCCCCTCAGTCTGAGCTCACTCTCAGTACCCCCCCAGTCTGAGCTCACTGTCAGTATCCCCCCCAGTCTGAGCTCAGTCAGTACCCCCCCAGTCTGAGCTCACTGTCAGTATCCCCCCAGTCTGAGCTCACTGTCAGTATCCCCCTCAGTCTGAGCTCACTGTCAGTATCCCCCTCAGTCTGAGCTCACTCTCAGTACCCCCCCAGTCTGAGCTCACTGTCAGTATCCCCCTCAGTCTGAGCTCACTCTCAGTACCCCCCCCAGTCTGAGCTCACTGTCAGTACCCCCCAGTCTGAGCTCACTGTCAGTATCCCCCCAGTCTGAGCTCACTGTCAGTATCCCCCTCAGTCTGAGCTCACTGTCAGTATCCCCCTCAGTCTGAGCTCACTGTCAGTATCCCCCTCAGTCTGAGCTCACTGTCAGTATCCCCCCCCAGTCTAGGCTCACTGTCAGTATCCCCCCCCAGTCTGAGCTCACTGTCAGTATCCCCATCAGGTCTGAGCTCACTGTCAGTATCCCCCCCCCAGTCTAGGCTCACTGTCAGTATCCCCCCCCCCAGTCTGAGCTCACTGTCAGTATCCCCCCAGTCTGAGCTCACTGTCAGTATCCCCCTCAGTCTGAGCTCACTGTCAGTATCCCCCTCAGTCTGAGCTCACTGTCAGTATCCCCCTCAGTCTGAGCTCACTCTCAGTACCCCCCCAGTCTGAGCTCACTGTCAGTATCCCCCCAGTCTGAGCTCAGTCAGTACCCCCCCAGTCTGAGCTCACTGTCAGTATCCCCCCAGTCTGAGCTCACTGTCAGTATCCCCCTCAGTCTGAGCTCACTGTCAGTATCCCCCCAGTCTGAGCTCAGTCAGTACCCCCCCCAGTCTGAGCTCACTGTCAGTATCCCCCCAGTCTGAGCTCACTGTCAGTATCCCCCCAGTCTGAGCTCACTGTCAGTATCCCCCCAGTCTGAGCTCACTGTCAGTATCCCCCTCAGTCTGAGCTCACTCTCAGTACCCCCCCAGTCTGAGCTCACTGTCAGTATCCCCCTCAGTCTGAGCTCACTGTCAGTATCCCCCCAGTCTGAGCTCACTGTCAGTATCCCCCCCCAGTCTGAGCTCACTGTCAGTATCCCCCCCAGTCTGAGCTCACTGTCAGTATCCCCCTCAGTCTGAGCTCACTGTCAGTATCCCCCCCAGTCTGAGCTCACTGTCAGTATCCCCCTCAGTCTGAGCTCACTCTCAGTATCCCCCCCCAGTCTGAGCTCACTGTCAGTATCCCCCCCAGTCTGAGCTCACTGTCAGTATCCCCCTCAGTCTGAGCTCACTCTCAGTATCCCCCTCAGTCTGAGCTCACTCTCAGTATCCCCCCCCAGTCTGAGCTCACTGTCAGTATCCCCCCCAGTCTGAGCTCACTGTCAGTATCCCCCTCAGTCTGAGCTCACTGTCAGTATCCCCCCCAGTCTGAGCTCACTGTCAGTATCCCCCTCAGTCTGAGCTCACTGTCAGTATCCCCCTCAGTCTGAGCTCACTGTCAGTATCCCCCTCAGTCTGAGCTCACTGTCAGTATCCCCCTCAGTCTGAGCTCACTGTCAGTATCCCCCCCCAGTCTGAGCTCACTGTCAGTATCCCCCCCAGTCTGAGCTCACTGTCAGTATCCCCCTCAGTCTGAGCTCACTGTCAGTATCCCCCTCAGTCTGAGCTCACTGTCAGTATCCCCCTCAGTCTGAGCTCACTCTCAGTACCCCCCCAGTCTGAGCTCACTGTCAGTATCCCCCCCCAGTCTGAGCTCACTGTCAGTATCCCCCCCCCCAGTCTGAGCTCACTGTCAGTATCCCCCTCAGTCTGAGCTCACTGTCAGTATCCCCCTCAGTCTGAGCTCACTGTCAGTATCCCCCTCAGTCTGAGCTCACTCTCAGTATCCCCCTCAGTCTGAGCTCACTCTCAGTATCCCCCCCCAGTCTGAGCTCACTGTCAGTATCCCCCTCAGTCTGAGCTCACTGTCAGTATCCCCCTCAGTCTGAGCTCACTGTCAGTATCCCCCTCAGTCTGAGCTCACTGTCAGTATCCCCCCCCAGTCTGAGCTCACTGTCAGTATCCCCCCCCAGTCTGAGCTCACTGTCAGTATCCCCCTCAGTCTGAGCTCACTCTCAGTACCCCCCCAGTCTGAGCTCACTGTCAGTATCCCCCCCCAGTCTGAGCTCACTCTCAGTATCCCCCCCCCCCCAGTCTGAGCTGACTGTCAGTATTCCCCCCCTTTTCCCGGGATTGATGACGTCAGCATCCAGCTTGGAGCAGTGACGTCACATCCGGCCGGGGCCGCCATTTTGCTTCTCGGGTTAACGGTTCGTGCGGTCGGTGTCCGGGATCCCGAGACCGAGACCGGCACCAGACATGGCGGATTTCGACAACAACCCGTTCGTAGACCCGGACCTCAACAACCCCTTTAAGGTACCTACCGCCCCCCCTATACAGACACCCACCTACCGCCCCCCCTATACAGACACCCACCTACCGCCCCCCCCTATACAGACACCCACCTACCGCCCCCCCTATACAGACACCCACCTACCGCCCCCCCCTATACAGACACCCACCTACCGCCCCCCCCTATACAGACACCCACCTACCGCCCCCCCCTATACAGACACCCACCTACCGCCCCCCCTATACAGACACCCACCTCCCGCCCCCCCTATACAGACACCCACCTCCCGCCCCCCCCTATACAGACACCCACCATACAGACACCCACCTACCGCCCCCCCTATACAGACACCCACCTACCGCCCCCCCTATACTTACACCCACCTACCGCCCCCCCTATACAGACACCCACCTACCGCCCCCCCTATACAGACACCCACCTACCGCCCCCCCTATACAGACACCCACCTACCGCCCCCCCTATACAGACGCCCACCTACCGCCCTCCCCTATACAGACACCCACCTACCGCCCTCCCCTATACAGACACCCACCTACCGCCCCCCTATACAGACACCCACCTACCGCCCCCCCTATACAGACACCCACCTACCGCCCCCCCTATACAGACACCCACCTACCGCCCCCCCTATACAGACACCCACCTCCCGCCCCCCCATACAGACACCCACCTCCCGCCCCCCCATATACAGACACCCACCTACCGCCCCCCCTATACAGACACCCACCTACCGCCCCCCTATACAGACACCCACCTACCGCCCCCCCTATACAGACACCCACCTACCGCCCCCCCTATACAGACACCCACCTACCGCCCCCCCTATACAGACACCCACCTACCGCCCCCCCTATACAGACACCCACCTACCGCCCCCCCTATACAGACACCCACCTACCGCCCCCCCCTATACAGACACCCACCTACCGCCACCCCCCTATACAGACACCCACCTACCGCCCCCCCCATACAGACACCCACCTCCCGCCCCCCCTATACAGACACCCACCATACAGACACCCACCTACCGCCCCCCCCTATACAGACACCCACCTACCGCCCCCCCCCTATACAGACACCCACCTACCGCCCCCCCTATACAGACACCCACCTACCGCCCCCCCCCATACAGACACCCACCTACCGCCCCCCCCCCCATACAGACACCCACCTACCGCCCCCCCATACAGACACCCACCTACCGCCCCCCCATACAGACACCCACCTACCGCCCCCCCCATACAGACTCCCACCTACCGCCCCCCCATACAGACACCCACCTACCGCCCCCCCTATACAGACACCCACCTACCGCCCCCCCTATACAGACACCCACCTACCGCCCCCCTATACAGAAACCCACCTACCGCCCCCCTATACAGAAACCCACCTACCGCCCCCCTATACAGAAACCCACCTACCGCCCCCCTATACAGACACCCACCTACTGCCCCCCCTATACAGACACCCCCCTATACAGACACCCACCTACCGCCCCCCCTATACAGACACCCCCCTATACTGACACCCATCACCTACGCCCGCCCTATACTGACACCCACCACCTACGCCCGCCCTATACTGACACCCACCACCTACCGCCCTCTCTGTACAGACGCCTACCCACCTACCGCCCTCTCTATACAGACACCTATCTACAACCCCTCATTACTTAGTTTCCGATTTGCTTTATTATGTAATTGATGCCTTTTTAAGTTGTAATTTTACATTTTTTTGTTGTTATACATAATTAAAGGTACTTTTTCATATGTATAACCTGAACGTTGAGAAAAGGTGGAACTTTATTCAAGCTCTATGGTCTTTGCCAATTTTGTTGTTGTCTGCACTCACCTCATTTAAACTTTGCATGACTTCAGGGAGCGGCAAATCACTGGTGCTCTGTGTTGACGCTCACGATCGCGTCATTGGATGCCTTGGGCATGCACCTCATTTGAATTACCTGCTGGATGGTCAGAGAGCAGAATTCCTGGCGGCGATATCTTAGGAACAGTTAGGAAACCCAATATGTGTGCTTAAAATTCAATTGACCGAGCAGGAGATAAAAACTTCCAAAGCAAGTTAACGTCTTATTGAAAATGAAACTTTTTATATGCAGGCTGTGTGAGTCATAGCCAGGGTAGGTGTGGATAAAGCTGCATAAATAGAAACAAAAGTAATTTAACTCATAAATGGCAAATAATAAAATTTATTCTATACATGGTGCTAGTAGATATATTTTATTTATTTATAAAATATTTTACCAGGAAGGTAAATTTAGATGTCTCTAGTTTTCAAGTATGTCCTGGGTCCTCAAAACATTGAATTGTTACAATAGGATACAATGACATTTCTGTCTAATATTTTCTAAAATAAGACCGTAAAAAACAGCTGTGGCAAATCCAGTCACTCAGAGATCTAAATTGTAGTTTTAAAATGACTGGTGTACTTTTCCTGCTATGTGTTATATTCTGCAATGTATGCGGCATTCGTGTGTTACAGCACACGAATACCGCTAATGTTAAACCTGAATATCCACGAGCAGTGAATCACCGCACTGTTCGTGAGTTATGGGAGACCACCCATAGACGGTGTGTGTCTCCAATTAGGTACTTTGCAACATTGTATCGAAGCTAATTGCGGTTTGTTGCGGGTGGCCGCCATTCGTGTACCAACCACGAGGCGGCGGCCATCTTTGTTCGCGGAAAGCCAGCGGGGTTTTGTCGTTGAGTGCCTGGAACTAAAATCGGCTACTCGACAACACAAGCCCCGCTAGACTTCCAAGCCGTTCGGGAGTTTACCGTTTTCGGGACTTTCATTCCCTCAGTCCAGGCAATCGTTTAAACGAATTGGTCCTGATAAGGGAAACTGAACGGCGTTCGGTTATTTGTACTGGGATCTGAGCGCAAGTTCACTTAACTGTGAGCCCCGGTCCCAGCTATGTAATAAATGGTTAAACAGTTGTATAGTATAAATATTATGTTAGTTACGGATTTTAATATAAAAATTGTGTTCCTCTGTACCAGGGGATACTCCCATTAGCAATGCATTCTGGGATAAGTATCTCCTTGGTACAGCAATATATGATGGGTAATATATGTGTAAAACCTAGTCCCCTACTGGACAATCCCTGCATTGGGATTTGGGAAACCCTGTACATCTGTAACCACATAAATACTGTGCCTGTAATTAAAAACCTCAGTTGACCTCCAAGCTATGTGTCGTCTAGTTCTTGGGAGGAAGGGATTGTAACTACGCTACCTGCATTTTGCCTGTTTTGGATCTGCTTATCCTGTCTACCAGCGGAGATACTGTGGATAATACTACTACTCCGCTACAACAGCCCTTTCCCCTCCCTTCCTGTCAGCCAATTCAATCTGCCGCTTGGCACAGGGATAAGAAGGCTGTGCTCTGCTTGTCAGTTATGAGGGAAACACTCCTCTGGGCATCTCTTCTGCATGAATTCAGCCTAAGGGGAAGTAGGGAGGAGGGTCAGGGTCTGTGTGAGAGCAGCAGGGAGAGAGGACGTTCCATGCCCTTTTATAAATAGTGGGCTTTAATGCCATTAGGAGGGATGGAATGTTCTTGCGTTTTGGTGTGAGCAGAGTTAAAGCAGCAGTGTTGATAGAATCTTTATGAAATACTAATTTTTCCTGTGTTGTAATTTCACTGAAATTCAAACCCAGTCGAGATATAGATATATAAATTAAGGACTTCTTTGTTTCTATATATTTCCTATGCCTGACTTTCTTAGACTCTTGGCAGAGCAACAGTGTCAATCCCAACAAGCTTCACCGGTGACGGCTGCAGGGAATTTGATCGGTCCATGGAGGATATCACTGGATCCTCCATAGGCTTCAGTGGTGTACTATAATGCATGCGCGAGAGTGCAGCAGAGACGTAGGTTTCTGTCGCTAAAGAGGGCCCGTCGGAAGAATATGGCCATGCCCATGAGGGACAGGTTCACCCCAAGCGGTAATGTCACTGTCGGAACCTTTAAGTATTCTAAAGTCCCCAAACGGTTATGTCACTTTAAATCCCTGATTGTACCAGGGATACCCAGGAACCGATCGATCCATAGGCTTAGCATTAACTACCATAAATGTATTTAGACCCTAGACATTTGAGGCATTTAACCCCTTAAGGACACATGACATCCCTTTAGCTAAATAAAGCAGTTTTAGTGTATAGATCATTCCCCTGCAATTTCACTGTTCAATTCACTGTCATTTAGGAGTTAAATCACTTTGTTTCTGTTTATGCAGCCCTAGCCACACCTCCCCTGGCTATGATTGACAGAGCCTGCATGAAAAAAAAAACTGGTTTCACTTTCAAACAGATGTAATTTACCTTAAATAATTGTATATCGATCTCTAAATTGAACTTTAATCACATACAGGAGGCTCTTGCAGGGTCTAGCAAGCTATTAACATAGCAGGGGATAAGAAAATCTTAATTAAACAGAACTTGCAATAAAGAAAGCCTAAATAGGGCTCTCTTTACAGGAAGTGTTCATGGAAGGCTGTGCAAGTCACATGCAGGGAGGTGTGACTAGGGTTCATAAACAAAGGGATTTAACTCCTAAATGGCAGAGGATTGAGCAGTGAGGCTGCAGGGGCATGTTCTATACACCAACACTGCTTCATTAAGCTAAAGTTGTTCAGGTGACTATAGTGTCCCTTTAACAATAAGGACAGATAATAGTTTATTTAGTTTCACTGGATTTGTAAAAGTTATACAGAAAAACATTTGTTTTCTTGTTTTAAACATTTTATTAATGCTTGATTTAGTGTTGGGTATTTATAGCAGGGTGTAAAGTGTGGATGGCAGGGCAGTGGTGTTTATTGCTTTCCAAGGGTAATTAATACCTTTATTTACCCTTGCATGTGAGCCAGTTCATTTTTAATGCATTCTGAAACATATATATTGACCCAATTAAAGCACAGCAAGCCATAATGGAGTTAAACATTGTATTGTTATATTTACTAAACTGGACATTGCACACTAGATTGGCTGAGTGAAAGGTCTTAATAACTAGAATCCAATTCTAATTTTGTAGACATTTTCCTACTCACGTCTCAAAATTATGTCTCCAACAACTCTGTAGTTTGAAACCCTCATTCCACAAAGTTAGTACGATTGCCCTTACTATAACTTTACTTGGATCCTGCAGTTTATATATACTGGCGATTGCAGAGTTTTGTCTGCTTGTAGAATTCATATTTTATGGTTATTTGTTTCGATTTGGAAAGGGGCTGTACTTGCAGTTTGGAGACTGAATAGTTTTAGATCGTAAGCCTCTGGCCCATGGTTTGCCCAGGCCTCTGATAGAATATGCCATTGTGGATTGTACCCAATATGTTTCTGTTGGCATTCAATGGCCAGAGAATACACCATGATTATAAACAGAATGTAGCACGCAGGCTTTATTCACCAATGGCTCTCTCTTGCGGTGTCACTTTCCACTCCTCCCAATACCTCTATTAGGTTACCTGCAAACCCAGCTTC
This sequence comes from Pelobates fuscus, assembly GCF_036172605.1. NCBI lineage: Eukaryota > Metazoa > Chordata > Amphibia > Anura > Pelobatidae > Pelobates > Pelobates fuscus. The sequence goes on along the minus strand of NC_086321.1, from coordinate 14,125,805 downwards.
AGATATCATTCATTACCATCTCCTACAGTCGCCAGCAAGTTCTCCCAGCACGTCTGCCCAGTGTGTTCACTGTGTTCTTGCCGTGATGGCCTATGTCACCAGTTATAGGGTAGGTGAATATGCATGTTTTTGGGATTAGGATTAGGCTATGCTTTCCTTTTATTGTCAGGTTTAGAAAGGGATTCACCCGTTTACTTCCAACCAACAGCGGAGGACAGTCAATTAAGCTTACATGGCATGGGAGATGGCTGATCTGTAGGAGCACAGCATCAATTTAAAGGGCTGGAAATTAACTGCCATGTGAGCTGTCCTACAATTAAACAGTGTTTTTTCAGTAATAATAGATTTAAAATATGAAAAAAATATAATTATAAGCTGGGCACCTCACCTTCCTGTTCGTATTAAAGGTAAAATGTCACAGTTTCCTCTACTATTGGAAACTAAATGCCCCCTGTAAGATAATCGTAATGTGTATACAGTGTTAAATTTCTCTCCAGTGAATATCCTGCATCTCTTTGCTCTATGTGAGTGGCCATCTTAGGTCCTCTTTGGTCAGAAGCCCTGCTAATCTGTCTGAAGATTATGCAGGTATCGAGAGCTAGTCTTTGTTTATGAATCCAGACATCATGTGCTGATATTCCACTGCCCAAATAAAAACTAATCACTATTTGCATTTTTTCATTGTAGCTTTATCTAAAAACTATCTCATTAGAGATTTTACCTTTCAGCTTAACCAAACAAGGTGGATTGTTAGTATAGGACTCCTCTAAGAGTTTTTGCCTTGCCATGGCAGGTGAGCTTACATTTATTCTAAAAAAACCCACCAGTTATTTCATTGCAAATATGAATTTGGGATAGTGCACATGTCTCTTGTCTGCAGCCCTTGCAAGCCCTCCCTTTCTAAACCCGCCCAGATTTTCTGGGACTGTCCAATCACAGACTTCTCAGTGCAGCTCAATGAGAAGTCTTTGCAAGGCAGGTGCTCTGGGCAATTGCTGCCTCTTTGTGTTTATCTCCACTGAGTTAAACCAACCAGGAGTAACAGGACTGGTTGTCTGACAGCCAGGCGGTATAACCAGGTTAATTCATAAAGAGACCGTTTTTGTTTTTTTAATCTAAACTTTTTCTACAATGAAACAGAGAGGGGACACTCTTCACACGTAAAGCATTTCAGCAAGCTAAACTGATTTAGGGGTCTGGAGTGTCCCTTTAACATTTACTCTGAGCACTGTTTAGTGGGTCTGCCTGCAGTTGCATGGACACCCTGCCACAGCAGAATTTATGAGGTAAGTAGTTTAACTTTAAGAGCAGTTCCAATCAGCACTTGCTTTAACTTTGCAGTAAAGCATGTTATGTGCAGCCCTTGGCAGAGCAGACGCTGCATGCAAAACATGGACTGTCGGAGATAACCTGAACCATGACCATTCATCCGTACCTACATCTTTACCTTTCATCAAAAGTAGTTGAGGCTTCTTGTTTCCTGGTATTGTCATACCTGTTCATATACTTAGAGGGACACTATAGGCACCCCAAACAGTGTGCAGTGTCCCTGTCACACTTAGTCATTCAATGTAAATAATTGCAGCTATAGAGAAACTGCAAGTAATACATTGCAGGACTAAGGCAGCCTCTAGTGGCTGTCAATCAGACAGCCACTGGTGGCACTTCCTGGTGGCTACCTGACTTTTGGTCACCTAACGCTGGATATCCTCACGCTCTGCGGATCGCCAAGAGAGATCGGCACTGGAATCGGGTGAGTTAAAGAGTTTTTAACCCTTTCCATGCCATGAAACATGCAGGTGAAGGAAAGCTGCCGCTAGAATTAGACATTACTGAATGCAAGTACTATACGATATATAATCAATATGGTTAGAAAGTCTTTCTACAGCGAAAATACTCCAGATCCTATGGATCTCATTACCTCAAATCTGGACTTGCCTGCCCAGTGTTAAAAGCTGGCTTGCCATGCACTATGCATGTTGCATGTAGCGGAATGAACCTTTGGACGTTACACTTTGTTCCTTGTATGGGCTGTCCGTATTTCCCCCCTCCCTGTTATTTTGTATGTTTTGCTTAATATTTTGTGTGGGGGTCAGATCGCCCTGGATTATCAAGCTATTTACCCTATTCGCATGGTTGTTCGGTAAATTGCATCCCCTTCCCATATTAACAGTATTCTGTTCGGAAACCGAACAAATCACCGAACGCCAGACCATCCATATGTGGAGTGTGCCGCTTGTTGACCTCAGTAACCTCGGGTTAACACCTCCATAAACCGCAATAACACCAACATTCTAAGCGGTCAGCTGGGTGTCCGCCGTTCGTATGTGCAAACATCTTTAGTCACAAACACAGGCAGCGGTGTTTGGTCGTTGAGTGTATGGAACAAAAATTGGGAACTCGACAGCGCGAACATCGCTGGGACTTCCACCTCCGGTTATGTTCTGAATTCATACAAACTGAATGGCATTCGGGTTGAGCATACTCCTGAACAAGATATATGGGATGAGCGTACGCACGAACAGTTCATTCATTAGTTTTAGCTTGTTTTGTACTCACAAAAAAAGAGACCGACCGCACTATACCCCTGCACTTTACGTCTGCGTTCGTGGGATTTGAGTGCTTTTCAGGTATGTTGGGCGCTCAGATCCTGGCTATCCGGGGATATAGGACTTGAGGGGGTACCTTTTTGTTAACTGTATGTTTTGGGGTGTTATTACTGTATATGTCCTGGACCTGAGAGTTAATATAATTATGTTGTGTATTTTGTCTGTCTACTCTCAGGTGCAGTGGGGAATGCCCCTGGAATATGTATCAGGAAACCCCTTGCATGGGGATTCACATAAAATGCTGTGTGTGGCTTTATTAAAACCAGTTATAACCCCAGAGCTGAGTGTCGTCCTGTTGCTGGGGATGAGGTGGGAGATTCCTGGAATACTTAACTACATGTGACTGATCTATTGGAGTATTTTATTTGTTCCTGAGCCAGTCTTGGGTTACGCAGCAGAGGACAGTCCCTGCTAGGACTAGGGCTCCGCTACATTGCATCATATTTTTTTTCCACACAGATTTGCGTGGCAAGGATCTAGCTGGATGTCAATATGATGTTTAATGGCGGTTGATTTACCTTTATACCTGTGCCATTCTTGAAGTAGAATATTTTTGTATAAACAGCAGCAGTTATCCTCTTGGGAGAACGGTTTAGAGCGAGTCTAACAGGGTTACTTACTAAAGTGAGAATTCAAATTTAAGGCCAGAGTAACTGAACTGAGGGCATCGCTGTCTTAGAGAATTTCGGCTTTTTTGACCATAAAGGGACACTATACATCAGAACAGCTTCAGCTTAATGTATTGTCCTGGTGTCTGCAGCATGTTCCTGCAGGCTTTTTACATTACTGCCTAAGGACACCTCCAGTGGCAGTCACTCAGATGGCCACTAGAGGTGCTTCCTGGGTCAGTGCTGCGGCGCTGAACAATCCCTGTAGAGATGCATTGATTCAATGCATTTCTATGAGGAGATGCTGATTTGCCAGCTCAGCGTTTTTCTGTGCACGCGCAGTATCTTTCCAATGCTTTTCTATGGCAAAGCATTGGATTGGTCAAAGAGGTGGATCGGGGGCGGAGCCAGCGCAGCTGGTGGAATAAAGATAAACTCACATTTTCCACAGGTTACAGTTGGGTGGAGGGACAGATATACATGTTCCTTTAAATTTGAAATTGAATTTGCATTCACACTGTAGTAAATTACCTTGTTAAAGTGTTAATGTTTTGGTGCAAACAGGGGGGGATTTGTGTGTGTTTATTTTGTTACTTTCTGAAACGTGCGTATGTAATTTTCTGTTTGATGCCCATGTGTGCATGCCTCAGCTGTCTTGAAGTGGTTGTGGTGCCATCTGCCACGTCTCCATCATATTGTTGTCTCATCATTTCACAGGGATGCATGGTCGCTCAGCATTTAAAGCCCGACACACAATGACTGTATGATAAGAGTAGCTCTGCCTTGCACCATACTATATACGGGTAGGCTGAGAGTGTTATCAATGTTTGCACGCTCTCCATGGTAGGGAGAGCAGGCAGTAATTTGTTGAGGGTTTCAGCTAATACCTTCAGATTACAACTGAAGAGCATGTTTCGGGAAGATGGCCCTGATCTCCTTTTTATCTGATTGGCAGCCATAGGGGTGTAGCAAGGGTCATTTGTAAAAGTCTAAATTTCTATGAAAATCTGCAGTTTTTGTAAAATAAAAAAAAGTACTGTACACAATTGTGATGTGTTTTAAGAATTAAAGGAACACTCCAAACGTCAAAGCACCTTAGCTAGCGTGAAGAGGGTATCCTCTTTAAAAAAAAAAAAAAAAAATGTCTTCAGGCCGTGGCGTGAAAGAAGCCAGTCATGCTTCTCCTGGAGAAGCCTCTGGTTTTGAGCAGCAGGCTTGCGCGTGTGCGGCATTGCAATTTCTCAGTGAGCTGTAATAGAGTTCAATGATAGGTCCTAGTTGGGCAGACACATCAGGAATTAGAGGAGAAGGCAGGCGTGCTCCAGTAGAACGCGCCGGCCTCTTCGGTTTGGTCTGTTGAATGTATAAAAGGGGAAGAAAACTGTGGTGATTTATGTAATTGCTATTGTTGTCACACATGTCACAGCACTCTTGGAATCCAACCAATCAGAGTGCTCTCTGTCAATTTACACAGCATGGGGGAGGACAATAGGTCCCCCATTCCCCCCCTTATTGTAATTTCGGGCCCTCACCCACCGCTCATGGGTGGGGGCCAGGGGGGGAGGACAATATATCCCCTCCCCCCCTTTTCATTTAGGGCCCCCACCTGCTGCTCATGGGTGGGGGCAGACAATAGTGTGACGAACTGAGCCTCGTCACGTGTTCTTGGAGGGGCCTGCTGGCCAGCCTCTTACCGAAAGACTATGGGCCCTTTAAAAAAAAAATCATGTGAACAGACTTGGTTCGTGGGCTTTTATATTTAGTTCGGGAACCGAACAGCCACACAAACCGGAGACCACCCTGGAGCTTGTTAAGCCTAATTGCTACTTTGTAGCAATTTCCACTGCAGTGTTATAAGTGTTCGTCTGGGTGGCCGCAATTCCTATGGATATGCAGGAGATGCTGATTGGGGCAGCATGGTGTTCTGCTGCACAATCGCTTCCCAAAGTTTTGCTATCGGAAAGCATTGGCTTGGCTGAGATTGTCAAGTTTGATTATCTCAGCCATGGAGCCATGGACAGCTGCAGAGACACCGGCGTAGGGGAAAAAAAGGTGCGTAATACCACTTTTCCCATGCGATGCAAGGGGGTGCCGGAGACCTAAATATTTTAACACAGCAGTGTCAGGAATCCTTTTTAAAACCACTATTAGCTGTAGTGAATAACATAAATTATATTGTTACAATGGCATTGGCACCTGTGGGATATAGTAGACAGCAAGTGAACAATCAGTACTTGCATTTAATGTGTTGGAAGCAGGAAAATTGGGTAAGCAAAAAGTTTTGATTGACTTTGACAAGGGATAAATAGTGATGGCTAGATGACTTGGTGAGAGCATCTCCAAAACGGCAAGTGTTGCAAGAAGGACAGCCGGAGAATGGGCATCAATGTTATTGTCGCCCAAGGCTCATTGATGCACATGGTAAGCAAAGGCGAGTCCGTCATGACCGATCACACAGAAGAGCTACTGTGGAAAAGCTCAAAGTGCATTGCAGTTTACTGCTATGGGGCTGTGTAGCTGCAGACCGGCCAGTGGGCCCATGATGACCCTGTCCACACCTGAAAGCTACTTCAATGGGGACATGAGTGTCAGAGCTGGAACATGGAGCAATGGAAGAAGGTTTCTTTTTTTTTTTTCCCCAGTCTCAAAAAAAGGCCAAATAAAAATCCATAATACCCGTTGAACTTTGAAAATAAAATAAAAAACCTGAGCGCCAAAAAAAAAAAATCAGACGGAAAAAAAAACAGACACTAAAAAAGTAATCCATCTTTACCCAGCGAGGGCACAGCACAGACTGAGCTCCACAGGGCAGGAAGAGGGTTATAAAGCCTTCCCAATCCCTGCAATTAGCTTAGAGCACTCTGATTGGTTGATTCCAAGCCAACCAATCAGAGTGCTCTGACAGGTAAATGAAGAGACTGACAGGTAAGTCTCTAAATTTACCCTTCACAGCACTCTGGGGGTGGGGGGTGTTTATTAATAAAACCATCGATGGTTAGAACATCATACGATCTAAATTGAATTTTTCTTTTTCAGGATCCTTCGGTTACACAAGTGACAAGAAATGTTCCTCCCGCATTAGAAGAATATAATCCGTTCTCTGATTCTAAAACCGTAAGTTCTTTTGTATGAAAATGTTAAAGGAAATGCTTGTTTATTTTATATATATATATTTATTTTTTCTATGAGATAAGCTACTTACCTAACAAAATAAAAGCAATATAAGCTCTAAGTTAAGCAAAGTAGTCCTTATGTTTTAAAACAAACCTTTTTGCTTATTCATAGAGTAACAAACATAAGCAATAAGCTCTTCTCCCAGCACTTTGTGTTTACACCTTGCTCTTAAAGGGACACTATAATCACCAGAACAACTACAGCTTATTGAATTTGTTCTGATGAGTAGAATCATTACCTTCAGGCTTTTTGCTGTAAACGATGTCTTTTCAGAGAAAATGCAGTGTTTACATTGCAGCCTAGTGATAACTTCACTGGCCACTCCTCAGATGGCTGTTAGAGATCCTTCCTGGGTCATGGCTGCCTAAAATGCATCCAAACATTCAGTATCTCCTCCCTCTGCATGCAGACACTGAACTTTCCTCATAGAGATTCATTGATTCAATTCATCTCTATGAGAAGATGCTGATTGGCCAGGGCTGTGTTTGAATCATGCTGGCTCTGCCCCTGATCTGCCTCCTTCACAGTCTCAGCCAATCCTATGGGGAAGCATTGTAATTGGCTCAGAACAACACTTCTGATGATGTCAGCAGAGAGCTTGCTATTCTGAGGCAGACAGGGGCAGAGCAAGCAGCTTCAGGCTTGAATACAAGTAAGATTTTACTATATTTAGGTAGGCAAGAGAGGGCCAGGGGGGCTAGATGGTGGTTTTAACACCTAGTGCTCTATTAATATTATTATTGGGATTTATATAGCACCAAATTCTTCTGCAGCACTTTACAAAATGATAAATTGAAGTGATTTATCAACAAGTGAGATCATTACAAATTGGTTCAGGAACAATAGGTTGATGCGGCCCCTGTTACGGTGAGCTTCCAGCCTAGAGGAGTTCTACATTATTCTGCCTGTTGGCTGCTCTTTCCTGACGTGTTGTTGAAGGTATCTGTCTATCATTGAACTGTTCTCTTTCATTGTATGCTCATACAGAGCTGTGATTGGTGTAGCTAATATCATCAATCAACAGCTGGTATACCATTCGCTGAACCATCCTAGTTCTGTATGGTCAGCCGGTTTAAAGAGCACAGTTCCTTGATAGAGCTAAAAACATGGTGGTCCATGGAGGAATCTGATGTTAAAATATGAAGTGCTGTAATGCAAAAAGTTCCCTTTTGAAAATTAAATATTGTCCCTGTTTTATGGGCATCTGTGTTGTCATTATGTTAAATTGCATGTTTAAGTGGTTCAGGGCTCTGTTGAAGAGATTGTTAATATTAATACAGTGGCAGATAATGTAACAGTGCCTACAACCTGCAGTAAGCATCTCTTAAGCTAGTTTTTAAGAGAGACGTATTTTTAAAATTCTCCACAAACATCACGATCCTTGGCGCGTGATGTCATCACCTCATCTACCCAATGTTGCTTATGGTTATTTGAATAATCATGAGGAAAAAGATGCAAGGCTTTACAAATCTAATTTAAATCCTCCCGACCCCCCCAAAAAATTTTTTCAGAACAGCCTTAGAGTCACTAAATATAACATTCTTTGACTCCCTGTCTTTCCTGTAACAGCAGCACTTTCCTAATCTGGTAAGGAGGGGAATTTCGTTTATCAAAAGCTACTTACAATAAATATCCATCCTTATTTTCCTCAAATATTTAGGCTAAAATGTTGATTTTTATTTATTTATTTATTTTTCTGTCCTAGGCTCCACCACCAAAAGTTAAAATGCCGACGGCAGCACCCAGTACCCAGCCAGCAATAATGAAACCCACAGAGGAATCCCCAGCGTACAATCAGATTGCAAAGGTACACAGCTTTCCCCAGGTATACAGGGATTCAGACTGAGCGCAGAAGAAGCATTTCTCAGATGTAGATATGCACGATGTTACAGATGCTGGGTTCACTTTTCTGTTCTACACTAGACTATTCTCTCTTTTTAAGGAGCACGCGTTGGCCCAGGCCGAACTCCTGAAACGCCAGGAAGAGCTTGAGAGAAAAGCTGCAGAGCTTGATCGCAGGGAACGTGAAATTCAGAGCCTCAACCAATCAGGAGGCGAGTATTATCATGATTTGTTTGTGGCATGTCTGGGCGTCTGTAGTAACCGCATGCTCACTTCTGATCTTATTTAAACAAGCATTATAAATTTGGAGACTTAGTGGTGATAATGTTATAATGAAACAACCTTTGTAAATACATTGTTGACTGAACGACCACACTTTATATTTCTGGGATCCAGGGATCATTGACCCCATAATTGTGCAGTGTTTGCAACAAACCACCCACTGCTCCATTCACAGCACAAAATCGCTCTTTAAACTGCTGACTGAACTCATCAGTGTCTGCACGAGACCTGCCTGCAAGACCTGCCTGCATGTATCTTCTAAAGTCTGTATCTTTAATGCTTGCTGTATAACAGCCAATAACTTCCTGCCTCTGTTCTTCCTTATCACATTTTAACTCTGTCATTTACAAAATGGTTAAAATACTTGTTAGAACATACTCTGTAATGTAAAGGGTTTAGGAGTTCAGACTGACACTCATGGAGTTAACGCTGTGTGAGGACCTCCAGCGTCGCTAAAATCCCCATATGAAAGCATTGAAAAGCATTTTAAATGCTTTCCTATGGAGAGGTCTAATGCGCGTGCGCGGCAATGTGCATTAGGTCTCCCCAGCCGGCGGGCGTGATCAGTCTCCCCGCCGGCTGACGTAATGAAGGGGAGGAGCGGCAGCGGACCAAGAAGCAGTGACGAGGGACATCGTCGCTGTCTTTGGTAAGTGACTGAAGGGGTTTTCACCCCTTCAGCAACCGGGGTTGTGAGGGAGAGGGGTCCTGCAGTCCCAGGAAAACTGTTTGTTTTCCTGGCACTGGAGAGTCCCTTTAAAGGGACAGTACAGACCCCCTACCCACGTCAGCTCATTGAAGAGGTCTGGGTGCAGTGCCATGTCCCCTTAACCCTGCAGTTGAAATTATTGCCGTTTTTGAGAAACTGCAATAGTTACCTTGTAGCGTTAACTTTTGGTCAACTAACTGAGGATATCCAGAGTCGGCTAAAGCCACATAGGAAAGCATTGATACTACTTTGTATTCCTAGCACTGTAGTCTCCCTTTAAATGTTTTATTAATGATCCCTATTCCTTTCCTATTCTTTCCTGCTGCTGGTTTAACATGTGAGATAGTAAAATAGTCCTTTTCGTATCAGTTTGGATTATGAAGATGTGCTCCTTAAACATAATTTCAATGTTTATTTCCTAGGAAGGAAAAATAATTGGCCGCCTCTCCCGAGTAATCTTCCTGTTGGACCGTGTTTCTATCAAGATTTTTCAGTAGACATCCCTATCGAATTTCAGAAGACTGTAAAGATTATGTACTACCTATGGATGTGTGAGTGTCCCTGACCCCTGGAATATTCAGCTTCTTAAAAAAACACCCAGTTCGTAGCTGCCTGTACTTACAGAAAGGCTGATAAGTTCATGGACACCAATTACCTATGCAACATATTTACGGATTTCCCTTCTGTTTTGGTTGTATGTACATATACCGGTATACAAATGTCATGTTGAGTAAAATAGGATGTGATAAATTCACCAACGACCTTTAAGATTTAAGCCGATGGAGGGCAAACGCCCATCTCCCTAAATTTGTGATTTAACTAAATCCGCTCCGTATTTAGGAATAAATGTTTTAATGTAACGTGCTCCTACACGTTTAATCAATATCTATGGGATTTGCTCAGTTTACTAAACAGTTTCTGAAGTTTTGAAAACCGTAACCTGTAGTTCTGTTTAGATGATGCTGTTTCACGGTACAGAGTCTAACACCTTTCCACTGGTTTTACATTGACCTATGTCCGTCCACTTTTAGTAGTATCACAGAATACTGCAAGTCCCCTGTCTGCTTTCACCAATATCAATTTTGTCTCTATTATAGTGGGTCAGCTGACATTCTCATCCACTGAATTACATACAGAACTGGATAAAATTGATGCAGTTAAAGTGTAATAGGAACTTCCAGTTCAGCATAGAGGGCTGGAAGGACCTCTCTGTTAAAAATTAAGGGGCTTTAATATTCCCTTTAAAGTCTTCTATGTTAGGTAAATGTTCATTTCTTTCTTTATTGATAACTCTTTAAAATCTCTCTATTCCATTAGATGTATGTTTAAATACAGTTTGTTAGTAATTGTGTAGTAATAGATATGGATTACATTCATCCATCCTGATTACAGGAAGTGTCTTGCCATCACCATGCCAGTGGCAGGTTAAAAATGAACAGTTATTCTGTCTGCAGCCAATTTAGAAGCCATGGATTTCTGGGCCGACTACAACCCAGCATTGCAGAGAGTGTGCTTGTATGAGCGAAAATCGGAAGTCTATACTTTAACCCCTTAAGGACACATGACATGTGTGACATGTCATGATTCCCTTTTATTCCAGAAGTTTGGCCCTTAAGGGGTTAAAATACTATGATTTCTGCTGACAGACCCTGATTAGGACTACTTCATGTTCCAATAATCTTGTCATTATACAACATTAAAGGAGCACTATAGGGTCATTAACACAAACATTTATTCCTAACCCTATAGGGTTAAAACCACCATCTAGCCACCGTGGTCCCTAAATATAGTAAATCTTACTTGTATTCAAGTCTGCAGCTGCATGCTTTGTGCGTGTTTCCTTTTGTTCTGCTGACATCAGCAAAAGTGGCAGCCTGTTCCAATCACAGTGCTTCCCCATAGGATTGGCTGAGACTGACAGGGAGGCAGATCAGGGGCAGAGCCAGCATGATTCAAACACAGCCCTGGCCAATCAGCATCTCCTCATAGAGATGAATTAAATCAATGAATCTCTATGAGGAAAGTTCAGTGTCTGCAGGCAGAGGGAGGAGATACTGAATGTTTGGATGCATTTTAGGCAGCCATGACCCAGGAAGGATCTCTAACAGCCATCTGAGGAGTGGCCAGTGAAGTTATCACTAGGCTGCAATGTAAACACTGCATTTTCTCTGAAAAGACAGTGTTTACAGCAAAAAGCCTGAAGGTAATGATTCTACTCACCAGAACAAATTCAATAAGCTGTAGTTGTTCTGGTGACTATAGTGTCCCTTTAAGGGTATTCATGTTCTATTTAAGATTATCCAACATGACGGATCTTATGGATAATTGGATAGTTCCAATTTTTGACTCCCCTTTTGTTTTTAAAACAAATATTAGACTTTTGCTTTTTTTTTCACCCCCAAAAAATACAGGAGCAAGGTCTGAGTTGAAGCAAGAACAGAAAAGATGAGAATTCCGAGTGACCTGCCTGGGTCAGTGTTACCTAAAGCGGCGGTAGTGCAATTTCCTGGTCTGCACAGATTTCGGCAGATACGGGGAGCAAAGTGTAGATACATGTCTCCCAAGGGACATTGCCCAATATAATTTCATGTTTGGGTAACAGGTTTAAAGGGACACTATAGTCACCTGAACAACTTTAGCGTAATGAAGCAGTTTTGGTGTATAGAACATGCCCCTGCAGCCTCACTTCTCAATCCTCTGCCATTTAGGAGTTAAATCCCTTTGTTTATGAACCCTAGTCACACCTCCCTGCATATGTGACTTGCACAGCCTTCCATAAACACTTCCTGTAAAGAGAGCCCTATTTAGGCTTTCTTTATTGCAAGTTCTGTTTAATTAATATTTTCTTATCCCCTGCTATGTTAATAGCGTGCTAGACCCTGCAAGAGCCTCCTGTATGTGATTAAAGTTCAATTTAGAGATTGGAATACAATTATTTAAGGTAAATTACATCTGTTTGAAAGTGAAACCAGTTTTTTTTTTTTTTCATGCAGGCTCTGTCAAATCACAGCCAGGGGAGGTGTGGCTAGGGCTGCATAAACAGAAACAAAGTGATTTAACTCCTAAATGACAGTGAATTGAACAGTGAAATTGCAGGGGAATGATCTATACACTAAAACTGCTTTTATTTAGCTAAAGTAATTTAGGTGACTATAGTGTTCCTTTAATCTGATCATCCAATTAGAATATGGGCCGTAATAGGATTTCTTGTTTAACATGAAATTTACTGGCTTCCCACAAGACACATTAGTTGAGATCTAATTGAAATCTAACAGTAAGTTGTGTGTTAGAGTAATCTGAGCTAGTGGGGAATTCCGAGTTTAATTAGTGGCGTATTCGTTTTAGGTTGTTTTACAGAGGAAGTGGCCCTGGTAACGGATTACTGTACGTGAACATGTTTTGTACTGTGCTCTCTCCTGCAGTTCATACGGTCACTCTCTTTGTAAATGTCTTTGGCTGTCTGGCCTGGTTCTTTGTGGACTCGTCTCGAGGAGTTGATTTTGGATTAGCTATCCTGTGGTTCTTGCTTTTCACACCATGTTCCTTTGTTTGCTGGTACCGACCACTCTACGGCGCCTTCAGGTAAGGACCGTTTTATAACATTGTTGTTGTTTTTTCCAGTTTTGGTTAAAAGTGGATTCAAAAACCGAACTGCAAGCATAACTGACTTGGTGGTATTAAATTGTAAATCTCTTTGAAGTTCTGACAATTCTCACCTTAGTGAATCTGAATTCTCACCTTAGTGAATCTGAATTCTCACCTTAGTGAATCTGAATTCTCACCTTAGTGAATCTGAATTCTCACCTTAGTGAATCTGAATTCTCACCTTAGTGAATCTGAATTCTCACCTTAGTGAATCTGAATTCTCACCTTAGTGAATCTGAATTCTCACCTTAGTGAATCTGAATTCTCACCTTAGTGAATCTGAATTCTCACCTTAGTGAATCTGAATTCTCACCTTAGTGAATCTGAATTCTCACCTTAGTGAATCTGAATTCTCACCTTAGTGAATCTGAATTCTCACCTTAGTGAATCTGAATTCTCACCTTAGTGAATCTGAATTCTCACCTTAGTGAATCTGAATTCTCACCTTAGTGAATCTGAATTCTCACCTTAGTGAATCTGAATCCTCCCCTTAGTGAATCTGAATTCTCACCTTAGTGAATCTGAATTCTCACCTTAGTGAATCTGAATTCTCACCTTAGTGAATCTGAATCCTCACCTTAGTGAATCTGAATCCTCACCTTAGTGAATCTGAATCCTCACCTTAGTGAATCTGAATCCTCACCTTAGTGAATCTGAATCCTCACCTTAGTGAATCTGAATCCTCACCTTAGTGAATCTGAATCCTCACCTTAGTGAATCTAAATTCTCACCTTAGTGAATCTGAATTCTCACCTTAGTGAATCTGAATTCTCACCTTAGTGAATCTGAATCCTCACCTTAGTGAATCTGAATCCTCACCTTAGTGAATCTGAATCCTCACCTTAGTGAATCTGAATCCTCACCTTAGTGAATCTGAATCCTCACCTTAGTGAATCTGAATTCTCACCTTAGTGAATCTGAATTCTCACCTTAGTGAATCTGAATTCTCACCTTAGTGAATCTGAATTCTCACCTTAGTGAATCTGAATTCTCACCTTAGTGAATCTGAATTCTCACCTTAGTGAATCTGAATTCTCACCTTAGTGAATCTGAATTCTCACCTTAGTGAATCTGAATTCTCACCTTAGTGAATCTGAATTCTCACCTTAGTGAATCTGAATTCTCACCTTAGTGAATCTGAATTCTCACCTTAGTGAATCTGAATTCTCACCTTAGTGAATCTGAATCCTCACCTTAGTGAATCTGAATCCTCACCTTAGTGAATCTGAATCCTCACCTTAGTGAATCTGAATCCTCACCTTAGTGAATCTGAATCCTCACCTTAGTGAATCTGAATTCTCACCTTAGTGAATCTGAATTCTCACCTTAGTGAATCTGAATTCTCACCTTAGTGAATCTGAATTCTCACCTTAGTGAATCTGAATTCTCACCTTAGTGAATCTGAATCCTCCCCTTAGTGAATCTGAATTCTCACCTTAGTGAATCTGAATTCTCACCTTAGTGAATCTGAATTCTCACCTTAGTGAATCTGAATCCTCACCTTAGTGAATCTGAATCCTCACCTTAGTGAATCTGAATCCTCACCTTAGTGAATCTGAATCCTCACCTTAGTGAATCTGAATCCTCACCTTAGTGAATCTAAATTCTCACCTTAGTGAATCTGAATTCTCACCTTAGTGAATCTGAATTCTCACCTTAGTGAATCTGAATCCTCACCTTAGTGAATCTGAATCCTCACCTTAGTGAATCTGAATCCTCACCTTAGTGAATCTGAATCCTCACCTTAGTGAATCTGAATCCTCACCTTAGTGAATCTGAATCCTCACCTTAGTGAATCTGAATTCTCACCTTAGTGAATCTGAATTCTCACCTTAGTGAATCTGAATTCTCACCTTAGTGAATCTGAATTCTCACCTTAGTGAATCTGAATTCTCACCTTAGTGAATCTGAATTCTCACCTTAGTGAATCTGAATTCTCACCTTAGTGAATCTGAATTCTCACCTTAGTGAATCTGAATTCTCACCTTAGTGAATCTGAATTCTCACCTTAGTGAATCTGAATTCTCACCTTAGTGAATCTGAATTCTCACCTTAGTGAATCTGAATTCTCACCTTGGTTAATAATGCTGAATTGTTTTGTCAGATATTGTTGTTGATGCTTCTCTCTCTTTTCTAGGAGCGACAGTTCATTCCGGTTCTTTGTATTCTTCTTTGTGTATATCTGTCAGTTTGCTGTGCACGTCCTACAGGCGGCAGGCTTTCAGGGATGGGGAAACTGGTGAGTTATAGCCCCTCTGTACCCTCGGATAGCCCCTCTGTACCCTCGGATAGCCCCTCTCCATGCTCGTATTCAAGTCCCAGTTTAAAAAGCACAATAATTCAAATTCTAATACGCTGCACATGTTGACACCCATGAGAGAAATTACCGTGTCACTTAAAGCGTTAAATTTTTTCGTGGTTAGAGTAACCCTTGTTAACTCAACAAAAAAACAGAGAACATAACTAAAATGTACTGCTGTTCCAGCGCCTAGGCCAAGTTCTCCCTCCGGTTCCCCCACTCACGGGAGTAAGACAAATGTCATGGAGAGTGGGTTAGAAGGGGGTGGCCGCCATTGGCTGTCTGGCACCAGCATTCTGTGCGAATTTTGCAAAGAATTCATATTAGTCACTTGTAAATCTTGTTCTGGGCTGCATATAACATGGCCAGAGTTGGGGTTGCACCTCCGGCATCATCAGAGGTAAAACTCTGTATTTTCATAGAGAAGCACTGCTTATATAGACTCCAGGAACCATGACTACTTCAAGTCATTAAAGTGGTCATGGTGTTTGGAGTATTTCTTTAATATTAAAAAAAAAAAAATTAAAAGGAGACTGAGTGTATAAAAGGTCCCTCCTCCCTTCATACACCAGTCTTTTTTTCTGTCCTCGTCACACAGATTATATTTGGTCCACATGACTCTCCGTGCATGTGATGTATGTAGGGTGAAGGCCTCTACTCGTTCTGTTATTGAGGAAAGCAGTGTTCATACTGTGACGTAGGACAAAGGGAGATCATTCATAAGAAGCTGGCCTACTGAGTGGTTATATAGGAAGAGTTCCTTCCAGTAAGTACACGTGGTTTTCTGAACATGTACTTATTAGATACATTTTTGTGTTTGCAGTGGATGGATTTCTGCACTAACTGGACTCAACAAAAATATCCCAATTGGAATAATGATGATCATAATAGCAGCCCTCTTCACAGCCTCTGCTGTAATATCACTAGTGATGTTCAAAAAGGTAGGTGATCCCCTGTATTTATCAATGCCATTTATGTTAGTCAGATTTTTATGATATCTCTGTGCATTTTGAAGAAACTCTCCATTGGCCCAGGTGCCTGAGCACAGGATTGGGGAAGAAGCTGTGAGATCTAGCAATGTGCTAGCTGGGAGGGCAGGAGAGAGGATGGGCGTGCTACAGGCATCGTACAAGGACCTGGCATGATGATGAATAATCAATATCAATTCTAATCTAGCACGGAGGGTGTACCATCTATCACTTTAATATAATCATAAGCAAGGTGTAAATCCAAAAATGCCTGAAAAACTCGAAATAGAAAATAGGTAAGGATGATTCTATGTTAAATATATTCACTTTGATACATTGTATTGGGTCATATATTTGTTGTTACTTTGTATATATTGTTATTGATTTATTATAAAGTGTTATACTTTAGATTGTTATTGGAGTGTGCATCCTTAATTATTTTCTATGATGACGAAGAGTACCATGGCTCGATTTGTGTCTCCGTGTGTCTTGAGAAGACGTGCCAGGCCTCGGTTAAATTACTCCCACCGGGGTATGACCTCACATTCTGATAGCCCTTCACATGGCAAAAGAGCAGAGATTTTGAGATGGTGGCCAATCCTTGTACTTTGTCCACTGTGCAACCTTGGGATGATTCTCTGTTTGCAAATGTCAGTGGTGTGGTGCTAGGATGGGTCAATGGAAGTGAGTACATGTAGGTTGAGAAAATTCGGGATTTTGGTGGATATAGATATACTGGAGTGAGAGGCATTGGCTGAGAGTTAAGAAATGGTTGGAGAAGAGGCGTACCAAACTGTAAATTTCTCTCTCTGCACTGACCCTGTCACCTGTTTGTTAGGGAAATTACACAGCACTCACACAAACATGCATAAAGACAAATGCTTACATTTATATACTCACATTCATACACACACTCACATGGATAGCTACATACTCAAATTAATTTACACACACGTTCTCACATTCTTACATGCACCGCACGCACATTTGATTTTTATTTAGACCGTCACCCCTGGTTTCTAGGTGTTTGCTGCTGTGATCAGTCTGTACTCCCAATAAGTGACACCACTAGGATGAGGTTACACTTCGGATCTCAGTATTAGTACAGGGGACTGACTGAGCTGTGCAGTCAGAGCACAGACTGATCCCAGCAGCTCACACGCCACTCGCAAGGTCTGCTAAATAGAGTTCGCGAGCGGCTGGGATCAGTCTTTGCTCGCCTCTGGGTATTTAGAGTTGGCCCACCAGGGGTTCAGAGAGACATGTTGAAGACACTTTGAAGGTTATAGCATTCTTGTGTCAGTTTATTATGTAAACAGCTGGTCACTCAATCTCTTGACCTGATCCTAACCTGCTGTGCATGGCTATATTCCCCACTGCCTGTGAACATGAGACTGACTCATAGTAAGCAGCTGCCAATTATACACCTGCTAACATTGCCATCGGTGAGCCTCTTTGTTCAGAGAACGTCTTGTTGTCTACACACAAACTAAACCTATGTTATTATTTTAAAAGCACCAACACTGTCTGCAGTGCTGTCTCATGGATCCAAAATACATAGAAAAAAGTTCAAATCACATTTTGCATACAGAAAAAGGAGGTAGTAAGAGCCTTCAGCTCACAATCTGAAGTAAAATTGGGCACAATCTCATAATATATAAAGTTATGTATTTTGACTGCAAAACCTGTAAGTAGCAATAAATTGGAGAATTTAAAGTAAAAGATGATTTTAGTCACCTTTATTCTAGTGACATGTGGGTCTCCTCGTGAATTGCTTCCTTGGCTGAGATCATCAAACTGCAAAATGCCGCACTGCGCTAATCATCATTTCCTTTTAGAGAGATTTTTGAATCAATATATTTCTATGGGGAGCGTTCAGCGCCTCCATGAACTGTGTGTAGACGCTCTGTCAGTGCTTCTTATTGTGCAGCACTGACCCTGAAAGCACTAGATGGATCATTTAATTAGCAGCAAGACCCTTCAACACCAGTTAACAAAAACAGTGAAAATACAGGGCTACCATGCCCACATCCCAAAACAACTAGTGTCCCCAGGAAGCTCAGCGCCCACTCTGTCCAAAAAGTCACGTTTTTAGCGGGCAACGACTATCCTCTGATCCAGCACAGAGTTCCATGACGCTGGGTGGAGAATCCTGGTCAACAAAAATCACAGTGCTTTCTGTGGATACATGGAGCTCACTCAAGTCCAGGGTATCTTTGAAAGCTTCACTACCTCCTCTGTCACCCCTCCAAATAGTACTCTCCTAGGTGATTCAGGCACCAAGAATGCTCTTGAGAAAGTTTCACCGGACCACAGCTACTCTGCGATCCAAGTTTCAAGAGTGTTGGAGGTTGCTTCCGGTCAGGAGTGTCGTGCCTCTGTCCTTCTTGTGGGCCTAGGTTGCTTCTGTGGTCGCTGGGCTGTAAGGCACGGGCTGGAGGGGTAACTATAGTAAAACAGCACTTTTTGGAGGAATGTGGTGGTCCTGGGGTACCTGGTGGTCAGTCACAATACACACCAGTATATTAAGCTCTAGTGGTTCTAGTGACTATAGTGTCCCTGTAAAAGCTACTCTCCACTGCAAGCCATTGAATACCTGTCAGGAGGGGAATTTCAACTTATAATGAATACATGTGGATTGCCCTTTAATGGACATAGTGTTTCTAAACATTAATACCAAAAAGAAGGTGCATTGGGAGCTCAAAACAATTAGTTTAACCCCTTAAGGACACATGACATGTGTGACATGTCATGATTCTCTTTTATTCCAGAAGTTTGGTCCTTAAGGGGTTAAAGAAGAACCTGTGGACTCAATTTCGCACAGCTATGTTCACCAGTGAAATAAATCGCTACAATTTCACCAAACTATATAAAAAAAATAAAAAATAACCAAAATGAATAGTGCACATATTATACATATACAGTGTTTGTTTTGCCCTATTTTGATGAAAAAGCTATAAAAAAAAAACAAAACTATGTTTTGTATAATTTTTTTTAATGTTTTGTTTGCGCTTGCTTTGACAAGAAGGCGGGTAATAGTTGCACACTTTATATGTATAATATGTGCTCTGAACATGGAGACCTGCAGGCTTTATTTCATTCTTCAGCCTAGGCACACCGTGCTTTCCATAGGGAAAAATGGGTGAACATGGCCTAAAGACATGTAATGCCTGCTGACTGGAATTAGTCTGTCTTATTTAGAAGCAATTGTAGTATCTGCAAATCTATTTACCTTTTACACTATGTTGGGTGTGTATCACACTACCGTGGCTGTATCATTTAACACTGTATAAAGTAATAATGGTTAGAATTGTGCTTTCTTATAGAGCTACCTAGGCTTATTGAATAGGCCTCTTACAGGTAACATGTTCCCCTCTGTAAAGGTGAGGGAATGGTGCCTTCCTCCACCAGACACTGACTGAAGGCGTTTCAGAAACACGGAAATTGCTGGTGCATTTTCTAGACTATCAAATGTTTGTTTAAATTATTGTTAACAAATGCTTCCAGCTTGTTTTTTGTTTTTACGTTCCCTTACCTAGTCCCTAAACCATTCTGCCCTGTATCTGTATAGTCTTTTGTCACAAGGCTAGCCTTGCTGTGCTGTATCAGGATATGTTCACAAATAGCATGGAGCATAGAAATAAATATAAAGATCGATAACCGATTCTGTGTTTTGAATTCCAGGTGCACGGACTATACCGGACAACAGGGGCCAGTTTTGAAAAAGCGCAGCAAGAGTTTGCTACAGGTGTGATGTCTAACAAGACGGTGCAGACTGCAGCAGCAAACGCAGCCACTTCAGCAGCAAGCAGTGCGGCTCAAAATGCCTTTAAGGCTAACCAGATGTAAGAAAAGCCGTCTGGAAGCTACCATGACCACTGTCAACACACGACATCCAGTCTTTCTCCCTTCCCCTCAGCCATTTTTTTATAAAAACCCACTGAAGACTAAATTGCACTCGCCTTGTGTATTTGCTCTATTCAGCCCAATTAGTGCCAGTGGGGACTGGAATGCATCGTGGTTCTATAAGAGGTTCTGCAGCACATAATGTGCATGGGCAAAATCAGCAGTGCTGTTTCCCTTTCCCTCGCCTCACCCACTCCTTCAGAATGCCCCCAGCCTCCTATTATTTAAATAACCCTCATGGATAAATGTATTAATGAGTATGAAGTAGCTGGATCTGGGTAGTTGGAATCCTGAAAGTATTGCGTGTATTATTGTTTTGTTTTGTTTTAGGTTTTTTTAATTTTGTTTTGTTTTAGGCGTAGTAGCATTCACAGTTTATCAGTACACAGTTTATTTTAAGTACATAATTATAGCCAATCAGATTTTGCACGACATTTGACTTTCAGTTAGCAACACTGTTTAAAAGCAAGAATACAAATCATTGCTATGATCCTACAGTTTAAATTATTGTGGCTTTTACTTTTATATTAACTCAATTTTAGTGACATTTCCTGAAAACTCATTTCAGCATACAAGTGTGAATTGTGTATTGTAGCAGGCCTCTTCACAATGATATATATATATAATGTATATTTTTTTTTAGACTTCCTTGAATAATGTCGGTACACACATTCTGATGTAGAATGTTTAATGCAATGTACAGTTAATTTAGGCAAATTGAAAGGGACGTGTCTTTGTAGTGTATGTGCAGAACATTTTCTTAGCTGTTGTAAAACCTCCTGTTTGCAGTTTCGTTATTTTATGTTGTGCAGTTTTGGTTTCATTTTATAAGCTGATTTTATGTAGATCGCTTCCCCCATTATAGCCCACGTCTGTTCATTGAAGTGAATTCATTTTAGGTGCATGAATTAATAAATACAGCAGCCATTAAATTAAGCATAGTGCAGGAAAAACATTTGTGACACTTACAAAAAACGGGTATCTATACAATCTATATATATATATATACACAATCGTTCTGTGCAGCTAGAATTATCTGTCTATATGGGTAACCCAGGATTTGTATATTAAACAAAAAGGAAAACATAAACCTATTTTATTTTTTTGTTTATTATTAATCTACAATCTAGTTAGCGCATTCTCTTTACACGTCATCTGAAAAATGAGAAATCTGTTATAAATAATGTATATAATATTGGATATAGAACTCCAACAGCACTCTAAAGGGACAGGTTTAACCTCCGTACTGTACTATGTATTTATTGAAGTTCATATTTAAAATACCACTTGCATTCTGTAAAGCAAAAGCCTTTTATTTCTTGTATACGGCTCTCCTGTCCTTAACCAGTAAGGCTGTCAAGGCTGAATATGAGCGAATATGGCTAGGTCATTCAGCCTCCATAAACAGTTTTGTTCTGACTGCCGGGATGTGTAATGTTTGAGGGAAAACTTGGCACAAAAATATAAATGGACCTTTACTTTAGAGCAGAACTGTCACTTATTTGATTTTGACACGACTCTGTAGCTAAGATACGTTAGCCGTGTTGTTGGCTATTTTGTTTTCACTCTGTGTCTGGCTGTTCTGACACAACCATGGCATATTATGTGAAATAGGTTGACCCCCTAAATTGCTGTGTGTGTGCTCATGGCTCTTTTGGAGAAATTACACAGCGTACACACATGGTCAATCAAAATTTTTTCTGCAAACACCCAAGCACACATGATCGCATCCAGAACATTATGGGGCTGCTATGTCACCACATGTATGGAAGTGCTGAGGGGGTAAGTACATTTTATATTTACCTCCACTGCATTAGATAAGTGGCAGTTCTGCGTTAGGTATGTAGTGTGAATATGCCCTCACAATAATTCTTGCTGCACAAAACGGTTTGTTAATGACATGATTTTGTCACAGGAGTGAAGACATTGCATACCTTATTAGTGATCTACTCTAATTTTTATAAATATGTGATTGGAAGATCATATATTTCCAGGTTTATTTGCTAAAATGAGAATTAAATAGGAATTTATCATTTGAGCCAGAGTATCCAGTTCGACTATTTTGGCATAAAAGCGCCTCTGTCACCCGCTGGGGTCTTTGTATATTTTGGTTAGCGTGGTGTGCGGTCTTCATGTGTGCGGAGCCTACATCCGTGTTATATTCTTACACATGTACAACACTACTGTTTATGGAGTATCCTGTAGGACTGCGAGAACCTCCACAGATTTCATCTCGTAATGAGCGCAACATTGCTGTATTCCTGCAGCCGTTACTTGAGACTGCTGAGGGAAAGGGTCGAGGATTGATGGCAGTAGCTCTGCATTTTGTCGATTTGAGAATTTAACAAAAGACAGAGTCCATACTTTGACTTACTTGGAATTTCAATGAAATTACAACACAGTCTTTATAAGCATTTCGTAAAGATTTTATTGTTATGAAATGCTCGGTTTTGGGTGGGGATGGTGGGGATTTAGTAAATATACATTTTTTTTTTTTATCATACATTCTCTTGACAATTCAAGTGTCCATTCATTTTTATTTAAAGGAACAAACAATTGGACATGAATTGTTTAATTTTATTATTCTTTGTTTTCTTTCTACATGTAAATGTGAAGCCTATGAGCATTGATCTAAATGCAGTATTGAATATGGCTGAATTCAAAGATAAGATTAGATGAAGTGATGCAATGTTTTAACAGACTGGAAGTGGTTGTCATCTAGAAAGCAGTTTTAAATGAAATATGGTTGCCTGCCAGGTTTTCATTCATAAAGGAAGAACGATTAATCAAACTTTGCTGCTCACGAGTCCATCGGTCCAGACTGTGGGGCAGGACTTCACTAACTTCACACTGCGAGCTAGCAAGAGCAATGGTCACCGAGGAGAGTCATTAAAGAGGCAATTGCTTGGAATTCAAAGTTCATTTCAATTTTTAGATGAAAATATCAAAAGTTGAAACATATTTTTTTCCCCCTCCAATTCTGCTTAATTAGCCTTATTTTAGTAATTTATTGTAATTATCAATAGTTGGTAGTTTAGTGATTAACCTGACACGGTACGTGATTCCTCTTGTTACCGAACCAGAAAGCTAAATGCTGCGTGTCACTTTCTAACCTTAAAACTGGATCACTAATGGACGCCGTCAGAAGTATTCTCCGTAAACAACCCAAATGTGGGACTCTCTGTTAGTTCCGATTTGTGTCTTTTATCCAGCTGTTACAATGTTTAATCGAGATCAAAGTATCTTTGTATTATTCTTATTTAGCTCTATAACCTTAGATTTACTTTGCTATAAGAACATTTTCAGAACAAACACAAGGAAGTGGTATGTATTTAACCCATTAAATGCCTGTCGGGGTTATTTACTGAACGGAGTGAATCCTTTCATTTCCTTTAGTTGTGTGTGTGAAGCACTTTAGGAGGATGTTCTGTTCTGTGGTTGGAACACATGGTTACTAATCATGGAGCCGTATTGACTTTAATAATCATTGGGAAATGGTTATAAATGGTAATGGGAGACATCAGCACAATACGTTTTTATTGAAAATCGTTTGTCTGGAAAAAGCCCAACAGAAGATTTTATAAGGATTTCACCAGGCCCCACCAATTGGTGAGATATCGGTGCAATGAGTAATTTAGTGCAGCAGGAGACGCTATATGTGTAAATCAATACACACAACTGGTCCGCATTCTTGGCATTGAAAACCTTTTTAACTTCTTGAGGACTCGTGTCATTACCTGACAGCAAACCAGTAATCATACTTTATTAACAATTGCAGGGCTGCCTAGAGCTGCAAATGCAAAATAAACTGAACCTTCAATAGTTGCACTGGGGCTTAAAGGAATACTCCAAGCACCATAACTACTGCAGCATGCTGTAGTGGTTATGGTGCCAGGATTGCACAAACATCTCAGTGTAATTAGTGAAGCCATTTTAGAATGGTTTGACTTCTTATCTGCTCCCCGCCTCCTCTCAACTGTTGTATGAGCTTCCCTACTTCTTAGCTAGGCCCAGTGAGCATTATCTGAGCTAAACTCGTCCGGACTTAGTTCGGACAGTGAGCTTTTGTTTAGACATACCCACAAGTAAGCAGTTACAACTTCCTAAAACTGTTTGACTTCTTACGCTGGGGAACTTCAGAGCAATCCTGGCACCATAACTACCACAGCTCACTGCAGTGGTTACAATACTTGAAGTGTTAATTAAATTCCAAATACAGTTCTTTCAGATAATGGGAGCTTCTGCATGAACGATAGCTTTGCAAATCATTATGGGAAATGAAGCCGGCTATCCCTTGCACATGCAGTTGTATCTGTGGATGATAAATATATTGTAGCAATTGAGTCAGTATTTTGATTGGAGTATTTTTACATTGACATTCTGCATTAGTTAATATTAAATAAGGTTTGTTTGTTTTTATTTTGCTAAAATATTAAAATCAATCAACAAATTGTGCTAGCGTGATCATTAGCTTAATGTATAGATTGCATGATATATGTGCAGTTACACCAGGATGCTAGCCACAATCCGGAATTCATCTCGGTTGGAGTGTTTTATCAATCACTAGAGCAGTAGAAGCTAAACTCTGCGCTGTCACTTTCAGGGAAGCCATGGAAAGCTATGTGGGAATTTCATTGAGATGCCATCAGAATCATTAGAACAAGGGACTTCATTCTATTATGGGGGGTGTTTCTATTTGTTAATTATTTTTAGATGTGACCCATGTCGCCATTTCCCATGAGCCAGTGAGAATTTTACGCAATTTAAATTGTAAGACCAAAATAGCAAAATTGGGAAAATTGTGTACTCGGCTTCTTTGGCCTAAAATTTGAAAATGACTTTGAATTCTCACTTTGGTAAAATAACCCTGTCAGTTTTTACCATGTTACATTTTTAGGTGACAGGCAGCACCTTAAGTTATTTAAATCTCAAAATCAAGCCTCCCTATGTTTCATACCAGTTTGTCTTATCTTACATCTCCTACCTTAATAAATAAAGTATTATATAAATCCCCCCTCGTATGTTCTGCGTGTCTTAGTGTGTAGGGGCCCAGTGCATATGGTCTGCATGAGCCCCCTGAATACATAGTGTACACTCCAGCAAAATCAAATGTAGCCTGTGGATTGCCAGGAGCATGCTCAGTACCTGAAGGGTTATCCATGTCTATTTAAACTGGCCGGTGCTACACCTTGTTCATCAAATGTTGAATAAAATCCATTTTATGCACTATTTGTTTTCAATGCTCCTTTTGCATCGTTTGCAGCTCAGTGAGATAAACACTGGAAGGTATGCACTTTGGGATTTTGTTCTGTTCTTTTCTTTATCCTAAAGCTTGGACTTTATTTATCTGAAGGGTGTTTGTATATTTTGTAAATTACTAAAACTGCGCTGCTGTCACGGTAAAAGCAAGTCATTTTCCTGTACAAATGTACTCTTTCCACTCTGTGTTGCATGTCTGAGTAGTTCAGATGTTTTGTATATTTATTGTATTAACACAGAGTGTGTCATAGAATAAAATTAATATTTGCTGATGTCTGTATCTGTCCAACTTTATTTAAAGGGTCAATCATGGTGTCTGCAAGTCAGGTAGAAATGCAGTCTGCTTAAAGGTGCATTCAAGACTGGAGGTGGACCACATGTTTCTTACTTTAAGGGTTTGCTGGCTTGTGTATTTGTTTTTTTGAGGGGCAGAAACCATATTATGCAATGTATGATCATATACTGTTACTAAATCTCCTTTATTTTTATCTGGGTTACATGTCATACCAATGCAGAATAGTAGCACAATGTGCATATATCATCTGTAATTTTGCAATATGAAAGAACAAAACAGACCATTAACAGAACGAAAGGGTAAGAAAGGGATGGAGGGGTAAAACAGGATGTCCCATCCACTGCGATATACTTTGTGCTCTCAATACAAGAATAGCATGTAATCAATTAGCCAAGGTATAATTGATCCATATTCTGTGAGGAGAGGTTATTTCAGACCGTGAATTTGTCCATCAAATAGTTGTCTTATAGTTTAGCCATCCACACTTGTAATTGTTGGGGTGGTGTCTGTAACCAGCTGGTGGCAGGGACCCCCTGGGCAACTTGTGCCATTTGGCTGAACATCTTATGGGGGCACGCTGGGAGGTCGTCTAATGATCTCTGTAATTCTATGGGGTCGATTCCCCAGTATGTTATCATGTGTTTCTCATCGCGCATGCTGGCCTGCGGCTAGTATTGGTACTGTAAGGTCTATCCTGAAATTGGGATTTTAATTTCTGGTAAATCACTGTCTGTAAATGAGGAGTTAAGCAGGCGTCCATTTTGCAGGAAAATGTAGAATTTGTCTTTTATAGAGGGATGTTTCTATCCACTTAAAATAAAATAGAAAATGCAATATTTTAAAACCTGGGTAAAGAATGGGGGTTCTGGGCAAAGGCCTCTACTTGCGCTCTTTCTCCCAGTAAAGCAATAGGTTCATCAGGGGGTAAACTTAAAGCAACATTACAAAATCCTGTTTACAAAGTCAGGCGTTTGTTTTTGTTCATTTGTCATATTAGTATGGGAGGGCACTGCAATATGCGGTGGAGGTTCTTAGGCTTATTCTTAAAGGAACACTTCAGCACTATAAAATTAATTTAAATTGTATTTTAGAAGTTAGAAAGTTTATGAATGGTTGAAGTTTAACCCCTTAAGGACACATGACATGTGTGACATGTCATGGTTCCCTTTTATTCCAGAAGTTTAGTCCTTAAGGGGTTAAAGCTGCAAAGACGGTGCCTGTCCTTCCAGCAATGGTCCGAGGTTTCAATTAGGAAGCCTTGAACTGAGTGCCCCTGATAGGCTTAGAGCAGGGCTACCCAACAGGTAGCTCCTCTGATGTGGTATAACTACAACTCCCATGATGATTTGTCATTCTAAAGGCATTCTAAAGATTTGCAAAGCATCATGGGAGTTGTAGTTCTACCACATCTGAGGATCTACCTATTGGGCAGCCCTGGCTTAGAGTGTCGCCTGGCGGTCACAGCCTATCACTTGCTCGCTCCCCGTGCACAAAAAAGTGTGAGAAAGGTACATTAAGGTTCCTACACTGTTTAACCCCTTAAAGGGACACTCCAGATCCCTAGAACACTTTAGGTTGACAAGGTTGATTATAAATGCCAATTTCGATTTAAATCTGCAGTTTTAATAACATGGGGGGGAAACAACACTCTTTACACATAAAGCACCTAAGCATGGGGTCTGGAATGTCCCTTTAAGCTATAAGGACACCTATTGGCTCTCACCTAGACAATCAGTCTCTCAACCACTAGAGGCACTTCCTGTTGCGCTTCCTACCCCTATGGAGAAGCATTGGATTGGCTGAGATTATCGTCACTGATGATCTCAGCCGTGGTGGAGTGGCAAGGGCCAAATGGTAAAACTTAAGGGTGCTAGCAATAGCAATAACTAGTAAGGACGTACCCCTAACGTTAGAAGTAAAGGTTTGTAGATTACTCTTTTAAATCCATGTTTAAACTAAGAACCAGCTCTCTCGTCCAAACCAAGTGATGTTCATTGCATCCTTGCAAATGGAACTATACTTTTATCGAAATCTTCATTATAGAATGCAGTTTAGTTTAACAATGTCTCTTTCATAAAAACACGTTTGGATCATGGGCCAGTGATTTCTGCGCTGTGATATTCAAGCCTTTTTCAATATTTGCATTACATCTGCTCGTTACTAATCCTTTGGTAAAATTTCGGAAAAAGAATCGTGACAGATTAACCCTTTCATTTCCTGAAATGATGGGAATCCGTAGCTAGGTGGCCTTACAGAGGACATTCTAAACCGCTCAGGTATGTGCTGCCTGGCCTTATGTCAGGGGCATGGTGTGTTGGTGATTGTCGCTATGTGGGGCACTGGAGAGCTGTTCGCTTCTGCCTGAGGAGTTTTAGGTCCGGATTTAAAGTGAGTGTGTGAGTGGAGAGTAGTGTTACCCGCCTGTGCGTTTAAAAGAGCTGTATTGCTAGGTCCCCCAATAAACTTTTCCAAAGTTTGGCCCTTGCTCGGATCTCCATCAAACCCTCCGCAGCTGCAGCCTTTCCACGATGCTCAGTATTGCCCCAATCTTCCCCTGAGTTAGTGGTTCTTTATGCTCATAGTAGGACGTTCCCCTGTTTGGTTAATGACTTTCTCCGCTATGAGCAGAACATGTAGCTGTGACATAGCATTGCTGTATAGGAGGAGGAAAGTAGAGGGAGTTTAGCGTGCTCAGTCGTAACGGGCTCAGTTTTCAAGTTGTACGTAACGGATGTTTGATCAAGTGGTATGAAGAGAGAAGGTGTTCGGGAGGGAGCAAAAGAGAGAGAAAAGGCGTGGGAGAGGAGTGAGCAAGCAGCCCGAGTATGACTGCCCACCGCCCAGCTTCTTATAGGACCGGCCAGAGTACAGAGCTCCAAAGGGAGCAGGCTGATCGTAAGTTTAAATATAACTCCCCATGCGAGAAACCAGGAAACAAAGCATTGTAATGGCTCTGGAATCAATCAATACATATGTGCTAAATGCAAATTCCAAGTACAGTAAATGATTAGCCTTGTAGATGTCTGGTTACAATTAAGTTTCTGTTAGTCCACCCATTGTACAGCGCTACGGAATTTGCTGGCGCTATATAAATAATAAAATAATATCAGAAAAAGAATTGTTGAATTGGAACATACAGTAAGCGAAAAAAGTATTTGATCCCCTGCTGATTTTGAATGTTTGTCCACCAACAAAGAAAGATCAGTCTATAATGTTAATGGTAGGTGTATTTTAACAGTGAGAGACAGAATACATTTTTAAAAAAATCCAGAAAAACACGTATCATAAAAGTTATACATTGATTTCTAGGTCTATGAGTGAAATAAGTATTTGACCCCTTTGACTTAGTACTTGGTGGCAAAACCCTTGTTGGCCATCACAGACGTCAGACGTTTCTTGTATTTAGCCACCAGGTTTGCACACATCTCAGGAGGGATTTTGTCCCACTCGTCTTTGCAGATACAGATGCAAATCATTAAAGGGACACTATAGTCACCCAGACAACTTCAGCTCAATGAAGTGGTCTGGGTGCAATGTCCCTCAGGTTTTAACCCTTCACATGTAAACATAGCCGTTTCAGAGAATACCGGTGTTCAATCTCTCCTCAAGTTCTATCATTACAGAGACACAGCTACTAAGTATTCCTTACAGTGGGATATAGAACTGTATACGTTTGGAAAACAAATGCAGCTGAAGGACTTTTTAAAACATTAGCCTGTGTGTGTGGCAGAGCTGGCTACCAATCGAAGCATGCGAAGAGCTCCTGAGAGAAGATAAGAAAATAAACGCATAGTCACCACGAAAACTAAACATAATCTCCTTAAAGTTGCTCCAGATATCTTGGGGGAAAAAAGACTAAGGCTCGCCGGAGCAAAACCGCTGCCACTCGCGTGAGAAATCCCTCATTATACATCTAATGAGAGCAATCCCAATTATTCTATAGCCCCTATTGGGCAAAGTGATAAATGGGCAAGCCCCAATTCCCCTCTGTACACTTACCTGCAAGTAAAGCTGACATCCAAAATCTCCTGAATTACAGCGTATATCATGCTTTTCTGGGAGAACAAGGGGGATATGGAAGCCCGAATGCAGGCACTGGAGGATGATGGCGACATTGCGAAAGGCAAACACAAGGATTTGCAGATGGAGGTGGACAAGCTAAGCTAACCTTATCATGGCGGGCATGGTGGTGGTGCTGGTAGACTCCAAACATCAGCGGAACCTCAAGATTTGGGGTGTTTCCGAAGACATAATAGAAACTGAGGTTTCTCACTATCTTCAAAGGATGCTGAGCTATTTGCTCTCACTCTCTAAAGCAAAAGCTCTCCTCCTGGAATATCACTTTAGAGTCCCAGGTTGCCCAGAGCTCCAGTTGGGGTCCCCCGGGACTTACTGCTATGTTTCCAATCACTTCAGTTTAAGCAAAGTGTACAGGCTGCTACTGGGGAATCGCCAACTTACCATTTTGAAGGATCTGACATCTTCTTCTTTAATGATCTTTCCAGTCTTGGAGACCTGTGACTTAGTAGTTGAGGGATTGCAAGATCTCATACTGATGAGGTCCAGGCAGCAAACTGTTGGAGAATACAACTCTCTCATCAGTCCGACACGGGGTGGTTCCTAATGTTAGGCTTCCCCTTGCCAGACATCTCAATGAGGTTTACATCAGACCCAGCTTCTGCATCCGTCTACATACAAAATTCTGCCATTTTACCAATAATCAAGACAGGGAGTGGGTACAATGACGTTGACTGGCACGAGCCCAGATTAGAAGGATGGCAAGGGAATTCACCTCATGACACATGGTGCTTTTAAAACGGCTTTTCTTTCCTTGACTTACTGATATTGACTTATTTCATTTTATTTCCTGTGAATAATCTGTCTCGAGACCGATTGTGTTAGTGTATTTAGCTGCTATATTCTCCTTAAAATTGTGCATGGTCTTATCTGATAACGTGTCACATGACCGTTACACTAAGCGGTCTTATATCAGCTACCACTGTCCTACCCTTATTGAATGCACTTAAATATGGCGAACTGTCTCCTACCTGTAGGTATCATTTTTATATGCTGCAATAAAAATATTATTCCCCACCAAAAAAATTAGCCTCCGAGTGAGACATCACCTGTTTTTTTTTTTTTTTACAAAAAGAGCAATTTTGATCCTCAGTCTACACAATCCACCATCAAAACCTTTCTCGAATTACTTCAACATGAAAGTAAACATTTGTCTAAAAAACATTCTTAACCCCCTAAGGACCAAACTTCTGGAATAAAAGGGAATCATGACATGTCATACACGTCATGTGTCCTTAAGGGGTTAAACATTAACATCAGAGGAGGTGCTGAGACAACTTTCAAATCGTTTCACATGTATATTTCTTTATTTCCTTTATTTAAGCAGCAGTGGGCGAACACAGCAAAAACAAAACAAACTTTACAGGGTATTCACCAAAGTTAGAATTCAAAGTGAATTTAAGGAGAATTTCAAATTTGAGGCCAGAGTAGCCAAACTAAAAGCGTCATTTTAAAAATAAATAAATTAAATATGGTGAAAAATTGAAAAAGAACATGTTTTTTGACTTTTACTTGAAAAATATTTTACTCATCTACATAAACGAATGAAAAAAACTGCTAAATAGATTAATATTTTTTCCTGAGTTTAAAAACACCCAGTGTTTACATGCTTTTTTGCTTTTTTTTTTGCAAGTTATAGGGTCATAAATACAAGTAGGACATTGCTGTTTCAAAACATAAATTTTTAAAATGTATCAATAGTGACATTGTAACACTGTTATCTGTCATAAATCTCAGAAAAAAATTTCTTAAAATCAATATATATACGCTGTTACGGTGGTTTAATGCTGCTTACTTAGTTGTCTGATTGCTACAATATATATTACTGTGCCTTAACTTAGAGGCCTACACTTTTCTGTTATCCATAATGCCTACACACTGCATTTCCTAGCGTGTTTACCATCAATAAATATTTTACCTTGCTAAACACAGTCAGTGGGAGGATTATTACATTTTGTCTAATCTAATGCAAAGTAAACATGTTGTATAGGAAGACTATTAGTGCTTCTGTGCTAGCCTGGCGACAGCACAATATATTACACCTCAGTATAACGCAGACTGTTATGCACATCTTACAGTCATCAGCAGACGCTTTGAATAAACACAGCTATACATACTTGACAATTTTTTTACAGTAGACAACCCAGGGTATTCATCTAAGGATATTTTGACACTTTTTATGCAGCCATTTTACCGCCAGTCTTTGCCAAATTTCGCATAGGTAGTTTTTTTTGTTTTTGTTTTTTCACATACATTGTAATAAATAAATAAAAAAAATAAATTCACAGACCCTGTTATGTGTTGCTACCAAAAAAAACCACACTAATATGTGTTCAGCAACATCTCCTAAGTACAGTGATACCACCCATGTACAGGTGTGTCGTATTCTCTGGGGACTAAAAGACCTTATTTGGCAGGTGCGCAAATCCATTTTTCAACTTGGGAATTTTGACATGTAGTCAACCTGCGCCCACGTCCTATTTGGGCCAATGTATTTTACCCCCATCAAACCCAGGGTATTTTAAATGGTGGTATTTTAACACTTTTCATGCACTGAGTTCTACCACCAGCCTTTGTCAAACTTGTGTGTAGTATTTTTTTGTTTTTGTTTTGTTTCCCACACACGTACTTTAGGCATGATTTAGCAGATCCTGTTATGTATTACTGCCAAACAACACCCCAATAAGTGTTCAGCAACATCTCCTGAGTACAGTGATACCATCCATGCATAGTTTTGCTGGGTTGTTTAGGGGCTAAAAGGCCACGACCGAGACTTGTGAATGTCTGTTCTTCAACTTGATATATAGGTATATAGGTATCTTCAGTTTAGCATATTTTTCATCCCCCCAGTTAGTGTTACCATCATGAACGTATATAATTTTATAAAGTAGACATGCCAGGGTATTGTATATGGGGTGTTTTAACATCATTCCCCCCAACCATTGTGCTAAAAAAAAAATTCAGAGAATGTGCATGGGGGTAATTTTTGAATTCTGCCTTTTGATTTTAGCCAGCTGGTTATATGTTACTGCCAGAAAACACCCCAGTTTGTTTTCTGCAAAGTCCCCGGGGTACACCTCTGCCCCCCATGCATTGGTTTGCTATGATTATACAGTAACACATTTTGGACTTGCCCATTTTGGCTGAATATAGTTTGCTTGCTTTGCTAGGCACATGTTGAGTGTGGTGCATTTTTACATCCCCCAAGTAGAATTTATGGTTTGAAAGTATATATTTTTATAAAGTAGACATCCAAGGTTATAGAAGAGTGTTTTTTTTTTGTTTGTTTTTTTTATTTTATTTTTTTTGCAGTGCAATATAGAATGACATATAGGCCTGAGGTGCCCCAAAGGCAGTCCTCTGGCTGAGCTGTACTGTATATTTGACATGCACAATTTTTTTAATATAGAGAAGAAGGATAACAGCAGTTACATCCCTCTATGACACATGTAGGAAGAGACATTCTACGAGAGGGTTAAGCATAGAGTGGAGCAACAAATTAACATTAGACTAGCCAAGCTTTAGGTATATGTTTTACAACAGGCTATGAAACTGGCAGTGTCAGCATATTGATAAAGTAGGTTTGACAAGTTAGTGATTCAAAGCTAGGTTACGGTATCGCTGGGTGCAGATATAATGCAGCTATGCATGGTATGGCTCAAAAAGGAAAGTACCAGATTCAGATGCAGAGTAGAACTATTAGGCATGTGCTTCAGTATAAGGTATAAAGAGTTCACTCTGGTTTGGAGGGCTCAGTGCGTGGTCGTCTGCTTGCTTAGAATCACAGTTCCAGCGGTGGTCCCAAGCCCTGCCATGCTGCGATGTCGTCAGCCAATTCCCTCTGTGGGGTAGTCGCGTGTGCCTTCCAGCAGGTCACGGTAAGCCGTTGTCGCGGTCCCCCTGCGCTTTCTGCATCTTTCACCCGTGCGGGCTTCTGCATACTGCGGCATCTGGGCTGCTAGCTGTTCGGTTTGTTGTTTAGCCCTGTGTTGGCTGAAGTAAGCGTCCAGGTGCCGCAGGCTGTGTTGGGGATGCTTGGTGCATAGGGTCTGCGTTCGCTTTTGCCAGCCACCATCCTCCACCATCTTGGATGTACCTTGCTGCCTCATGGTGATCGGAGGTAGTGTTGGCCGGCTGCCTGTGGCACCCAGCGAGGACCGGGATAACCCCCACCGGTCCGGAGGAGGGGGGGGGGGGTTAGAGGTGAGTACGGTGAGGTTTCCATCTGCAAGGTTACCAACCAGGAGAGAGGCCCCCTCTCCCTGGCTCGATCGCAGCTAGACCTAGGCTGGAATCGTGGGGACCCGGTGAGTTGCGGGTACAAGATTGGTATTAAAACGTTTGCCTGGGTCTCCCCCACTCTGTAGTCACCCTCCCAGCGGTGTGCGTGCGATGATTTGGGGTATATCCCCCGTTTTAGTGTCTGGCTTGCAGGAGCTATCGTGCAGCACGTCCACTCTGCTAGGAAGCTAGGCTCCGCCCCCCCATAGAAGAGTGTTTTGACTTCTTTCCCCCAACCATTTTGCCCCAAAAATTCAGAGAAAGTGTGTGGTGGTAATTTTTGAATTCTGTTTTTTTATGCATACGTCATATGGTTTTGGCCAGCCAGTTATGTTACTTCCAGAAAACTTTTTTAAACAAATGTGCAGGTATCAAATGCACCTTTAGCAGCAGTCCCTAGACTAACTCCTGCAAAAAGAATCTGGAGATTTGGGGGAAGGAAACTGACTAACAAAAATGTGCCGCTTTCAAAAGAAACACACAAAAAATTCAGGAACAAGTTTTACAAAAAAATTTGTTCGGTGTGGTAGAGCTTAAAACATGTTTTAATACACAGACCAGGTTGTGAAGGGCAATTGGGACAGTGAAAGGGGGTGTCTGTCCTTTCCCCTTTTTTTATAACAGACCCGGCAACGTTTTTTTTTTTGCAGTTGGCGGTATCTTAAAAATAAAATGTCTGGACTCCTGTGGTACCGTTGTTGGAACTTGACCATCTCCATAAATGATTGTGGAAATCAGCTTGAGCTGAAATTGGAGAAAGGTGGTTCTTCCTGGATTCATTTTTTTTTTTAAAGTAAAAATGAATTGTGGGTTGCTACTTGCATCAGATAGCCACCTTTTTATACCAGGCTTCAGTTTTTCTTAAAATAAGATATGGCTGCATAAGCTGATCAGCCAAATCAACACCCCCCATGTGCCTGTTATAAGCCCTGATGAAAACAGGTTGGGTTTGTACTCTGTCTCGGACAGTGACGTCTGACCTGCTTTCGTCATGGATGGTGGTTAGTATATTAACATCCTTCCTGTCCTTACATTTTATTGCAAGCACTTCAGATTTGCGCAGAGCTTTGCATTCACCTTTTTTTTTATTTGGCCTCTATAAAAGGTCTGGGGAAATCCTTGGTATTTTTTTCTCACAGTGCCGCACTGGCCAGTGTCTGCAAACCATAAAGAGTTTGAAACAAATGGGCAATGCTATAAAAATTGTCCACATAAAGGTGGTAACCCTTATTGAACAAGGGGGGATCAGTAGGTCCCAAACAATTTTCCCACTTGTCCCCAGAGAGTCAAGATAGCCAGGAGGGTCCAGTTGGCCATCTTTCCCCTCAAATACGCGAAAGGCAAATGTATAGCCACTTTCACTCTCGCACAGTTTGTACACTTTTACGCCATAGCTAGAGCGCTTTGAGGGGATATACTGTTTGAACCCTAATCTCCCTTTAGATTTCATTAAGGATTCATCAATGGATACATTTTGTTGGGGAGTATAAACTGCAGAAAATTTGTGCTGAGGGTGGTCTACCAGTGGGCGTATTTTATGAAGCCTATCATATTGGAGGTGATCTCTGGGGTGACAGAGGGTATTTTAATTAAAATGTAAATATCGGAGCAGCAACTCATACTGTATTTTGCTCTATACATGGTTTGGGAGTACACTGGACTAGAACAGATAGGATTGGTGCTCCAGTAAGGGCGAAGTGATGGCTTCTTTATAATCCCCATGAGCATTGTAATAGCCCAGAATTTTTTAAGTTCAGAGACATCTGTGGGATGCCAAGCATGCTCCCTTACTGCATAGCTACCTGGATTGGTATCAATAAATTGGGTAGCATAGAGATTAGTCTGGGAAGCAATCTCCTACCAGGTGGTATCCCCTAAAAATATCTCCATAAATTGCATAGGGGAGATGTCATCCACATTAACATTAATGCCTGCGTTGGCACTACAAGGGGGGATGTTGGGCTCAGCTAACTGTGGAGGTATCCAGTCCTCCTCTTTTTGCAGCGCGCTCACACACAGATGACATGTCACTAGACATATCAGAAATCTGACCTGGCTCAAAATCGGACGCAGTGTCAGTGGCGTCAGAGTCTGATGCCAAGAAGGCATATGCCTCCTGCAAGTTATACATACGCGGCATGTTTCACACTAACTGACTAAACGAATACATTACTAACACACAATTCTTTTTTATATATATAAATATATATATATATATATATAACACAACAAAGAAAAGAAAAAACACAGTTTTTCTTATACGTGTTTTTACTAAAACAGATAAAACCAGATTAAAACAGAATAAATCAGTAATCCCTAAACTAACTCCTGTTAAAAGAATCTAATGGAGATTTGGGGGAAGGAAACTGACTGACTAAAACAGACTAAGACAGACTAAAACACAGCTTTTCAACACAAATTTAAACCTTTAAAAGTAAGCGCGGGATATCGGTGGTAGTGATCTTTGATCGCTCCCACCGCTCGTTTTCCGTTATGACGGTTCAGGACCGTCACGGGTCCTTAAGGTGATGTTTCTGATGACGGTCCTGAACCGTCAGCGGTCCTTAAGGGGTCAAACACAAACAAATGTTCCTATTTTAACATGTGAATTGAAGACTTGACTTTGAGGAATACTGCACTATTTTGAAGACTTTATATAATAATTCCTTTTATTTTCAGTATATATATTTATACATGTGCGCATAATGAGCAGTGTCCACTAGAGGGTGCTAAATGTCAGTTTTACTATGATTTAATACAAAGGAATGATTGCTGTCAATGTGTGGCAGATAAAGAATGGGCCAAAGTATTCTTGAATGAAATACATAAATACATTTATAACATAGGGGTCTGCCGGACCGCCGCATAACCAGAGGGGATCTACAAAATTTACTTAACCCTCCCCCCCCCCCAAAAAAAAAAACAGCAACCTGTGCTGAGAATCTTTCAAATAAGTACATTGAGAACATTGAGGTCTCTAAGACTGCCATTAACCAGGAGAGGGGATACCGGGGACCTAAAGCAGAAGGGATTTCTGAGACAGTATACTATATTACGGGGCTGACCTGGCGTGGACATCATGCAATGATAAGTAATCCAAGCGATACCGTCATCTGAGCCAGTCACATACGACATGCATTCTATAAATGGAATATATCGTTCTCTAAATAATAGATCTTCCAGTACATTCCTGTGACTGTAAGGCCGTCTTGCACTGTGAATGTTTACATGGTGTGTTCAATAAAAACATGGCAACATTTCATTATTTGTGTGTTATTAGTTTAAGCAGACTGTGATTGTCTATTGTTGGGACTTAGATGATGATCAGATCACATTTTATGACCAATTTGTGCAGAAATCCATATCATTCCAAAGGGTTCACATACTTTTTCTTGCAACTGTACGTCCACCTCTCATACTGACAGACACTAGAGGTGTATCCACAGCACTGACCCAATCACTGTGGCGGAACCAGCCCCGCCACTTGTGTATGGAGAGGACTGTTTGCCAGCCTCTTGCCCTGTGATTATGGTCCCTGGGAGGTTTGGCCCTTGAAATAGCAGATTTGGGCAACAAAATCCATTTTGTTGTGCTGCTGCTGGCCCTTTAACTCCCAGAGAAAGGATTTGTACTTTTAAATTGGCACTTCGAATGCCGTCGAAGTGCCGAAGTAGTCGAAGTGGCCGCCATTCGAAAAACGAACACATGGCGGCGGCCATCTTTGTTCATTCAATGCGGTCAGCGGTATGTGTAGCCAAATTCATGGAACTGAAATCGGCTACACAGTTCCGCGAACACCGCTGAGCCTTACCTTCTCCCACAATGATTTTGCAGCCGCAGAGACTAAGTCCCGTTCGAAGATTCTTTCAGCCTGAAATAGACCGACCGCACAGCCCAAATCCATGGAACTGTTTTGGGCAGGAAAACGTGCTTACGGTCGGTCATAAAGGACCTCCATCTAACTTTTTAACCCCTGAACCGATTGCCCTGATTTTTGAGTATGTGTTTATTTCTCATATGCTGATTATGAAAGTGTATGTTTTATGTTTGTGACATGTATATTTTAGAAGTTATAAATATTGTGTAAAAACTGCCTGTGCCTGTGATAATGAGATTACCCATTGTGTTCAGTAATCGTATCACAGACAGAGGGGAGGATTTTGTGTGGGAGTGTCTGTGTGTATTGTACGGATTGATTGGTTGTTCTGTAAAACCCTGTGGGCGGTACTATGTTTGTGGATTGGGAATAAAGGAGACTGTATGTGCCAGGACAGTGAGATTTTGCTTAAAGGACCACTCTAGTGCCAGGAAAGCATACTCGTTTTCCTGGCACTAGAGTGCCCTGAGGGTGCCCCCACCCTCAGGGACCCACTCCCGCCCGGCTCTGGAAAGGGGAAAAGGGTTAAAACTTACCTTTTTCCAGCGCTGGGCGGGGAGCTCTCCTCCTCCTCTCCGCCTCCGTTCCTCCCCGTCGGCTGAATGCGCACGCGCGGCAAGAGCTGCGCGCGCATTCAGCCGGTCACATAGGAAAGCATTCATAATGCTTTCCTATGGACGCTTGCGTGCTCTCACTGTGATTTTCACAGTGAGAATCACGCAAGCGCCTCTAGCGGCTGTCAGTGAGACAGCCACTAGAGGAAATAGGGGAAGGCTTAACTAATTGATAAACATAGCAGTTTCTCTGAAACTGCTATGTTTATAAAAAAATTAGTTAACCCTAGCTGGACCTGGCACCCAGACCACTTCATTAAGCTGAAGTGGTCTGGGTGCCTAGAGTGGTCCTTTAACCCTCAAACCGAAGTGTTGTCTCGTTATTGGGGGGAATTGGATTGTATGCTGACTGCCAGGAGTGTAACCCTTTCGTATGGTTTTCCTGTTCGGCTGTTTCCAGGATTCGCAGAGTTTGCAGTTCGGGAGATTGGTGCTTACAGTTGCTGCCTGTGCATCTGGAAAGGGGAATATCGCCTAAACGGTTTTTAACCTCTGGTGAGCAAAACGGTCCGTTACAATTGGTGGCAAGCAACGGGATCATTCCCACAGCCCAGAAGGACAGCTACAAGGTAACACCATTCCCTAGATTTACAAATTAAGGGCAACGCTAGTACCCTTACAGCTCCCCTATCTACAAAAGAACCAACTTCAGCAGAGCAAGCATGGCGCCCAGCTACACTCAGGAGGAGTTCGACGCTATGCTGAAAAGGCTGCTGGTTTACTATGGACCCAACCCCTCGGAGAGATCCGTGCAGCATGTCAAGAAAATAATAGGAGAGTACCTGCAATTCCTAGCAGATTTGGCCAGGGGGGAGAGACCCCAGCGGCAGTGTGTGTTACAGGGAGACGAAGGTGCCGTCCTTCCTCCCCAGCGGCAGTGTGTATCCCAGGGAGCTGAAGGTGCCGTCCTTCCTCCCCAGCGGCAGTGTGTGTTACAGGGAGCTAAAGGTGCCGTCCTTCCTCCCCAGCGGCAGAGTGTATCCCAGGGAGCTGAAGGTGCCGTCCTTCCTCCCCAGCGGCAGTCTGTATCCCAGGGAGCTGAAGGTGCCGTCTTTCCTCCCCAGCGGCAGCGTGTATTACAGGGAGCTGAAGGTGCCGTCCTTCCTCCCCAGCAGCAGAGTGAGTCCCAGGGAGCTGAAGGTGCCGTCCTTCCTCCCCAGCGGCAGAGTGAGTCCCAGGGAGCTGAAGGTGCCGTCCTTCCTCCCCAGCAGCAGAGTGAGTAACAGGGAGACAAAGGTGCCGTCCTTCCTCCCCAGCGGCAGTGTGTGTTACAGGGAGCCAAAGGTGCCGTCCTTCCTCCCCAGCGGCAGTGTATATCCCAGGGAGCTGAAGGTGCCGTCCTTCCTCCCCAGCG
Organism: Pelobates fuscus; assembly: GCF_036172605.1. Classification (NCBI taxonomy): domain Eukaryota; kingdom Metazoa; phylum Chordata; class Amphibia; order Anura; family Pelobatidae; genus Pelobates; species Pelobates fuscus. The sequence continues at coordinate 14,086,006 of NC_086321.1, read as the reverse complement.
GCAGTGTGTATCCCAGGGAGCTGAAGGTGCCGTCCTTCCTCCCCAGCGGCAGCGTGTATTACAGGGAGCTGAAGGTGCCGTCCTTCCTCCCCAGCAGCAGAGTGAGTCCCAGGGAGCTGAAGGTGCCGTCCTTCCTCCCCAGCGGCAGAGTGAGTCCCAGGGAGCTGAAGGTGCCGTCCTTCCTCCCCAGCAGCAGAGTGAGTAACAGGGAGACAAAGGTGCCGTCCTTCCTCCCCAGCGGCAGTGTGTGTTACAGGGAGCCAAAGGTGCCGTCCTTCCTCCCCAGTGGCAGTGTATATCCCAGGGAGCAGAAGGTGTCGTCCTTCCTCCCCAGCGGCAGAGTGTACCCCAGGGAGCTGAAGGTGCCGTCCTTCCTCCCCAGCGGCAGTGTGCATCCCAGGGAGCTGAAGGTGTCGTCCTTCCTCCCCAGCGGCAGTGTGTATCCCAGGGAGCGGAAGGTGCCGTCCTTCCTCCCCAGCGGCAGTGTGTATCCCAGGGAGCTGAAGGTGCCGTCCTTCCTCCCCAGTGACAGTGTGTACCCCAGGGAGCTGAAGGTGTCGTCCTTCCTCCCCAGCGGCAGTGTGTATCCCAGGGAGCGGAAGGTGCCGGCCTTCCTCCCCAGCGGCAGTGTGTATCCCAGGGAGCTGAAGGTGCCGTCCTTCCTCCCCAGCGGCAGTGTGTATCCCAGGGAGCTGAAGGTGTCGTCCTTCCTCCCCAGCGGCAGTGTGTATCCCAGGGAGCGGAAGGTGCCGTCCTTCCTCCCCAGCGGCAGTGTGTATCCCAGGGAGCTGAAGGTGCCGTCCTTCCTCCCCAGCGACAGTGTGTACCCCAGGGAGCTGAAGGTGCAATCCTTCCTCCCCAGCGGCAGTGTGTATCCCAGGGAGCAGAAGGTGCCGTCCTTCCTCCCCAGTGGCAGTGTGTATCCCAGGGAGCTGAAGGTGTCGTCCTTCCTCCCCAGCGGCAGTGTGTAACCCAGGGAGCAGAAGGTGCCGTCCTTCCTCCCCAGCGGCAGTGTGTACCCCAGGGAGCTGAAGGTGCCGTCCTTCCTCCCCAGCGGCAGTGTGTACCCCAGGGAGCTGAAGGTGCCGTCCTTCCTCCCCAGCGGCAGTGTGTACCCCAGGGAGCTGAAGGTGTCGTCCTTCCTCCCCAGCGGCAGTGTGTATCCCAGGGAGCTGAAGGTGCCGTCCTTCCTCCCCAGCGGCAGTGTGTATCCCAGGGAGCTGAATGTGTCGTCCTTCCTCCCCAGCGGCAGTGTGTATCCCAGGGAGCTGAAGGTGCCATCCTTCCTCCCCAGCGGCAGTGTGTACCCTAGGGAGATGAAGGTGCCGTTCTTCCTTCCCAGCGGCAGTGTGTATCCCAGGGAGCTGAAGGTGCTGCCCTTCCTCCCCAGCGGCAGAGTGTATCCCAGGGAGCTGAATGTGTCATCCTTCCTCCCCAGCGGCAGTGTGTATCCCAGGGAGCTGAAGGTGCTGCCTTTCCTCCCCAGCGGCAGAGTGTATCCCAGGGAGCTGAAGGTGCCGTCCTTCCTCCCCAGCGGCAGTGTGTATCCCAGGGAGATGAAGGTGCCGTCCTTCCTCCCCAGCGGCAGTGTGTATCCCAGGGAGCTGAAGGTGCCGTCCTTCCTCCCCAGCGGCAGTGTGTGTCACAGGGAGCGGAAGGTGCCGTCCTTCCTCCCCAGCGGCAGTATGTATCCCAGGGAGCTGAAGGTGCCGTCCTTCCTCCCCAGCGGCAGTGTGTATCCCAGGGAGCTGAATGTGTCGTCCTTCCTCCCCAGCGGCAGTGTGTATCCCAGGGAGCTGAAGGTGCCATCCTTCCTCCCCAGCGGCAGTGTGTACCCTAGGGAGCTGAAGGTGCCGTTCTTCCTTCCCAGCGGCAGTGTGTATCCCAGGGAGCTGAAGGTGCTGCCCTTCCTCCCCAGCGGCAGTGTGTATCCCAGGGAGCTGAATGTGTCGTCCTTCCTCCCCAGCGGCAGTGTTTATCCCAGGGAGCTGAAGGTGCTGCCCTTCCTCCCCAGCGGCAGAGTGTATCCCAGGGAGCTGAATGTGTCGTCCTTCCTCCCCAGCGGCAGTGTGTATCCCAGGGAGCTGAAGGTGCCATCCTTCCTCCCCAGCGGCAGTGTGTACCCTAGGGAGCTGAAGGTGCCGTTCTTCCTTCCCAGCGGCAGTGTGTATCCCAGGGAGCTGAAGGTGCTGCCCTTCCTCCCCAGCGGCAGAGTGTATCCCAGGGAGCTGAATGTGTCGTCCTTCCTCCCCAGCGGCAGTGTGTATCCCAGGGAGCTGAAGGTGCTGCCCTTCCTCCCCAGCGGCAGAGTGTATCACAGGGAGCTTAAGGTGCCGTCCTTCCTCCCCAGCGGCAGTGTGTATCCCAGGGAGCTGAAGGTGCCGTCCTTCCTCCCCAGCGGCAGTGTGTATCCCAGGGAGCTGAAGGTGCCGTCCTTCCTCCCCAGCGGCAGTGTGTGTCACAGGGAGCGGAAGGTGCCGTCCTTCCTCCCCAGCGGCAGTATGTATCCCAGGGAGCTGAAGGTGCCGTCCTTCCTCCCCAGCGGCAGTGTGTACCCCAGGGAGCTGAAGGTGCGATCCTTCCTCCCCAGCGGCAGTGTGTATCCCAGGGAGCTGAAGGTGCCGTCCTTCCTCCCCAGCGGCAGTGTGTAACCCAGGGAGCTGAATGTGTCGTCCTTCCTCCCCAGCGGCAGTGTGTATCCCAGGGAGCAGAAGGTGCCGTCCTTCCTCCCCAGCGGCAGTGTGTATCCCAGGGAGCTGAAAGTGCCGTCCTTCCTCCCCAGCGGCAGTGTGTAACCCAGGGAGCTGAATGTGCCGTCCTTCCTCCCCAGCAGCAGTGTGTACCCCAGGGAGCTGAAGGTGCCATCCTTCCTCCCCAGCGGCAGTGCGTACCCTAGGGAGCTGAAGGTGCTGTTCTTCCTCCCCAGCGGCAGTGTGTATCCCAGGGAGCTGAAGGTGTCGTCCTTCCTCCCCAGCGGCAGTGTGTATCCCAGGGAGCTGAAGGTGCCGTCCTTCCTCCCCAGCGGCAGTGTGTATCCCAGGGAGCTGAATGTGTCGTCCTTCCTCCCCAGCAGCAGTGTGTATCCCAGGGAGCTGAAGGTGCCGTCCTTCCTCCCCAGCGGCAGTGTGTATCCCAGGGAGCTGAATGTGTCGTCCTTCCTCACCAGCGGTAGTGTGTGTCCCAGGGAGCTGAAGGTGCCGTCCTTCTTCCCCAGCGGCAGTGTGTCCCAGGGAGCTGAAGGTGCCGTCCTTCCTCCCCAGCGGCAGTGTGTAACCCAGGGAGCTGAAGGTGCCGTCCTTCCTCCCCAGCGGCAGTGTGTATCCCAGGGAGCTGAATGTGTCGTCCTTCCTCCCCAGCGGCAGTGTGTATCCCAGGGAGCTGAATGTGTCGTCCTTCCTCCCCAGCGGCAGTGTGTATCCCAGGGAGCTGAAGGTGCCGTCCTTCCTCCCCAGCGGCAGTGTGTATCCCAGGGAGCTGAAGGTGCCGTCCTTCCTCCCCAGCAGCAGTGTGTATCCCAGGGAGCTGAAGGTGTCGTCCTTCCTCCCCAGCGGCAGTGTGTATCCCAGGGAGCTGAAGGTGCCGTCCTTCCTCCCCAGCGGCAGTGTGTATCCCAGGGAGCTGAAGGTGCCGTCCTTCCTCCCCAGCGGCAGTGTGTATCCCAGGGAGCTGAAGGTGCCATCCTTCCTCCCCAGCGGCAGTGTGTACCCCAGGGAGCTGAAGGTACCGTCCTTCCTCCCCAGCGGCAGTGTGTATTACAGGGAGCTGAAGGTGCCGTCCTTCCTCCCCAGCGGCAGTGTGTATTACAGGGAGCTGAAGGTGCCGTCCTTCCTCCCCAGCGGCAGTGTGTACCCCAGGGAGCTGAAGGTGTTGTCCTTCCCCCCCAGCGGCAGTGTGTATCCCAGGGAGCTGAATATGTCGTCCTTCCCCCCCAGCGGCAGTGTGTATCCCAGGGAGCTGAAGGTGCCGTCCTTCCTCCCCAGCGGCAGTGTGTCCCAGGGAGCTGAAGGTGCCGTCCTTCCTCCCCAGCGGCAGTGTGTACCCCAGGGAGCTGAAGGTGCCGTCCTTCCTCCCCAGCGGCAGTGTGTATCCCAGGGAGCTGAAGGTGCCGTCCTTCCTCCCCAGCGGCAGTGTGTATCCCAGGGAGCTGAAGGTGCCGTCCTTCTTCCCCAGCGGCAGTGTGTCCCAGGGAGCTGAAGGTGCCGTCCTTCCTCCCCAGCGGCAGTGTGTACCCCAGGGAGCTGAAGGTGCCGTCCTTCCTCCCCAGCGGCAGTGTGTATCCCAAGGAGCTGAAGGTGCCGTCCTTCCTCCCCAGCGGCAGTGTGTATCCCAGGGAGCTGAAGGTGTCGTCCTTCCTCCCCAGCAGCAGTGTGTATCCCAGGGAGCTGAATGTGTCGTCCTTCCTCCCCAGCGACAGTGTGTATCCCAGGGAGCAGAAGGTGTCGTCCTTCCTCCCCAGCGCCAGAGTGTACCCCAGGGAGCTGAAGGTGTCGTCCTTCCTCCCCAGCGGCAGTGTGTATCCCAGGGAGCGGAAGGTGCCGTCCTTCCTCCCCAGCGGCAGTGTGTATCCCAGGGAGCTGAAGGTGCCGTCCTTCCTCCCCAGCGACAGTGTGTACCCCAGGGAGCTGAAGGTGTCGTCCTTCCTCCCCAGCGGCAGTGTGTATCCCAGGGAGCTGAAGGTGTCGTCCTTCCTCCCCAGCGGCAGTGTGTATCCCAGGGAGCGGAAGGTGCCGTCCTTCCTCCCCAGCGGCAGTGTGTATCCCAGGGAGCTGAAACTGCCGTCCTTCCTCCCCAGCGACAGTGTGTACCCCAGGGAGCTGAAGGTGCAATCCTTCCTCCCCAGCGGCAGTGTGTATCCCAGGGAGCAGAAGGTGCCGTCCTTCCTCCCCAGTGGCAGTGTGTATCCCAGGGAGCTGAAGGTGTCGTCCTTCCTCCCCAGCGGCAGTGTGTAACCCAGGGAGCAGAAGATGCCGTCCTTCCTCCCCAGCGGCAGTGTGTACCCCAGGGAGCTGAAGGTGCCGTCCTTCCTCCCCAGCGGCAGTGTGTACCCCAGGGAGCTGAAGGTGCCGTCCTTCCTCCCCAGCGGCAGTGTGTACCCCAGGGAGCTGAAGGTGTTGTCCTTCCTCCCCAGCGGCAGTGTGTATCCCAGGGAGCTGAAGGTGCCGTCCTTCCTCCCCAGCGGCAGTGTGTATCCCAGGGAGCTGAATGTGTCGTCCTTCCTCCCCAGCGGCAGTGTGTATCCCAGGGAGCTGAAGGTGCCATCCTTCCTCCCCAGCGGCAGTGTGTACCCTAGGGAGATGAAGGTGCCGTTCTTCCTTCCCAGCGGCAGTGTGTATCCCAGGGAGCTGAAGGTGCTGCCCTTCCTCCCCAGCGGCAGAGTGTATCCCAGGGAGCTGAATGTGTCATCCTTCCTCCCCAGCGGCAGTGTGTATCCCAGGGAGCTGAAGGTGCTGCCTTTCCTCCCCAGCGGCAGAGTGTATCCCAGGGAGCTGAAGGTGCCGTCCTTCCTCCCCAGCGGCAGTGTGTATCCCAGGGAGATGAAGGTGCCGTCCTTCCTCCCCAGCGGCAGTGTGTATTCCAGGGAGCTGAAGGTGCCGTCCTTCCTCCCCAGCGGCAGTGTGTGTCACAGGGAGCGGAAGGTGCCGTCCTTCCTCCCCAGCGGCAGTATGTATCCCAGGGAGCTGAAGGTGCCGTCCTTCCTCCCCAGCGGCAGTGTGTATCCCAGGGAGCTGAATGTGTCGTCCTTCCTCCCCAGCGGCAGTGTGTATCCCAGGGAGCTGAAGGTGCCATCCTTCCTCCCCAGCGGCAGTGTGTACCCTAGGGAGCTGAAGGTGCCGTTCTTCCTTCCCAGCGGCAGTGTGTATCCCAGGGAGCTGAAGGTGCTGCCCTTCCTCCCCAGCGGCAGTGTGTAACCCAGGGAGCTGAATGTGCCGTCCTTACTCCCCAGCGGCAGTGTGTACCCCAGGGAGCTGAAGGTGTTGTCCTTCCTCCCCAGCGGCAGTGCGTACCCAAGGGAGCTGAAGGTGCTGTTCTTCCTCCCCAGCGGCAGTGTGTATCCCAGGGAGCTGAAGGTGTCGTCCTTCCTCCCCAGCGGCAGTGTGTATCCCAGGGAGCTGAAGGTGCCGTCCTTCTTCCCCAGCGGCAGTGTGTATCCCAGGGAGCTGAATGTGTCGTCCTTCCTCCCAGCAGCTGTGTGTATCCCAGGGAGCTGAAGGTGCCGTCCTTCCTCCCCAGCGGCAGTGTGTATCCCAGGGAGCTGAATGTGTCGTCCTTCCTCACCAGCGGTAGTGTGTGTCCCAGGGAGCTGAAGGTGCCGTCCTTCTTCCCCAGCGGCAGTGTGTCCCAGGGAGCTGAAGGTGCCGTCCTTCCTCCCCAGCGGCAGTGTGTAACCCAGGGAGCTGAAGGTGCCGTCCTTCCTCCCCAGCGGCAGTGTGTATCCCAGGGAGCTGAATGTGTCGTCCTTCCTCCCCAGCGGCAGTGTGTATCCCAGGGAGCTGAATGTGTCGTCCTTCCTCCCCAGCGGCAGTGTGTATCCCAGGGAGCTGAATGTGTCGTCCTTCCTCCCCAGCGGCAGTGTGTATCCCAGGGAGCTGAAGGTGCCATCCTTCCTCCCCAGCGGCAGTGTGTACCCTAGGGAGCTGAAGGTGCCGTTCTTCCTTCCCAGCGGCAGTGTGTATCCCAGGGAGCTGAAGGTGCTGCCCTTCCTCCCCAGCGGCAGTGTGTAACCCAGGGAGCTGAATGTGCCGTCCTTACTCCCCAGCGGCAGTGTGTACCCCAGGGAGCTGAAGGTGTTGTCCTTCCTCCCCAGCGGCAGTGCGTACCCAAGGGAGCTGAAGGTGCTGTTCTTCCTCCCCAGCGGCAGTGTGTATCCCAGGGAGCTGAAGGTGTCGTCCTTCCTCCCCAGCGGCAGTGTGTATCCCAGGGAGCTGAAGGTGCCGTCCTTCTTCCCCAGCGGCAGTGTGTATCCCAGGGAGCTGAATGTGTCGTCCTTCCTCCCAGCAGCAGTGTGTATCCCAGGGAGCTGAAGGTGCCGTCCTTCCTCCCCAGCGGCAGTGTGTATCCCAGGGAGCTGAATGTGTCGTCCTTCCTCACCAGCGGTAGTGTGTGTCCCAGGGAGCTGAAGGTGCCGTCCTTCTTCCCCAGCGGCAGTGTGTCCCAGGGAGCTGAAGGTGCCGTCCTTCCTCCCCAGCGGCAGTGTGTAACCCAGGGAGCTGAAGGTGCCGTCCTTCCTCCCCAGCGGCAGTGTGTATCCCAGGGAGCTGAATGTGTCGTCCTTCCTCCCCAGCGGCAGTGTGTATCCCAGGGAGCTGAATGTGTCGTCCTTCCTCCCCAGCGGCAGTGTGTATCCCAGGGAGCTGAAGGTGCCGTCCTTCCTCCCCAGCGGCAGTGTGTATCCCAGGGAGCTGAAGGTGCCGTCCTTCCTCCCCAGCGGCAGTGTGTATCCCAGGGAGCTGAAGGTGTCGTCCTTCCTCCCCAGCGGCAGTGTGTATCCCAGGGAGCTGAAGGTGCCGTCCTTCCTCCCCAGCGGCAGTGTGTATCCCAGGGAGCTGAAGGTGCCGTCCTTCCTCCCCAGCGGCAGTGTGTATCCCAGGGAGCTGAAGGTGCCATCCTTCCTCCCCAGCGGCAGTGTGTACCCTAGGGAGCTGAAGGTACCGTCCTTCCTCCCCAGCGGCAGTGTGTATTACAGGGAGCTGAAGGTGCCGTCCTTCCTCCCCAGCGGCAGTGTGTATTACAGGGAGCTGAAGGTGCCGTCCTTCCTCCCCAGCGGCAGTGTGTACCCCAGGGAGCTGAAGGTGTTGTCCTTCCCCCCCAGCGGCAGTGTGTATCCCAGGGAGCTGAATGTGTCGTCCTTCCCCCCCAGCGGCAGTGTGTATCCCAGGGAGCTGAAGGTGCCGTCCTTCCTCCCCAGCGGCAGTGTGTCCCAGGGAGCTGAAGGTGCCGTCCTTCCTCCCCAGCGGCAGTGTGTATCCCAGGGAGCTGAAGGTGCCGTCCTTCCTCCCCAGCGGCAGTGTGTATCCCAGGGAGCTGAAGGTGCCGTCCTTCTTCCCCAGCGGCAGTGTGTCCCAGGGAGCTGAAGGTGCCGTCCTTCCTCCCCAGCGGCAGTGTGTACCCCAGGGAGCTGAAGGTGCCGTCCTTCCTCCCCAGCAGCAGTGTGTATCCCAAGGAGCTGAAGGTGCCGTCCTTCCTCCCCAGCGGCAGTGTGTATCCCAGGGAGCTGAAGGTGTCGTCCTTCCTCCCCAGCGGCAGTGTGTATCCCAGGGAGCTGAATGTGTCGTCCTTCCTCCCCAGCGACAGTGTGTATCCCAGGGAGCTGAAGGTGTCGTCCTTCCTCCCCAGCGGCAGTGTGTATCCCAGGGAGCTGAAGGTGCCGTCCTTCCTCCCCAGCGGCAGTGTGTATCCCAGGGAGCTGAATGTGTCGTCCTTCCTCCCCAGCGGCAGTGTGTATCCCAGGGAGCTGAAGGTGCCGTCCTTCCTCCCCAGCGGCAGTGTGTATCCCAGGGAGCTGAATGTGTCGTCCTTCCTCCCCAGCGGCAGTGTGTGTCCCAGGGAGCTGAAGGTGCCGTCCTTCTTCCCCAGCGGCAGTGTGTCCCAGGGAGCTGAAGGTGCCGTCCTTCCTCCCCAGCGGCAGTGTGTATCCCAGGGAGCTTAAGGTGTCGTCCTTCCTCCCCAGCGGCGGTGTGTATCCCAGGGAGCTGAAGGTGCCGTCCTTCCTCCCCAGCGGCAGTGTGTATCCCAGGGAGCTGAAGGTGCCGTCCTTCCTCCCCAGCGGCAGTGTGTATCCCAGGGAGCTGAATGTGTCGTCCTTCCTCCCCAGCGGCAGTGTGTATCCCAGGGAGCTGAAGGTGCCGTCCTTCCTCCCCAGCGGCAGTGTGTATCCCAGGGAGCTGAAGGTGCCGTCCTTCCTCCCCAGCGGCAGTGTGTATCCCAGGGAGCTGAAGGTGTCGTCCTTCCTCCCCAGCGGCAGTGTGTATCCCAGGGAGCTGAAGGTGCCGTCCTTCCTCCCCAGCGGCAGTGTGTATCCCAGGGAGCTGAAGGTGCCGTCCTTCCTCCCCAGCGGCAGTGTGTATCCCAGGGAGCTGAAGGTGCCATCCTTCCTCCCCAGCGGCAGTGTGTACCCTAGGGAGCTGAAGGTACCGTCCTTCCTCCCCAGCGGCAGTGTGTATTACAGGGAGCTGAAGGTGCCGTCCTTCCTCCCCAGCGGCAGTGTGTATTACAGGGAGCTGAAGGTGCCGTCCTTCCTCCCCAGCGGCAGTGTGTACCCCAGGGAGCTGAAGGTGTTGTCCTTCCCCCCCAGCGGCAGTGTGTATCCCAGGGAGCTGAATGTGTCGTCCTTCCCCCCCAGCGGCAGTGTGTATCCCAGGGAGCTGAAGGTGCCGTCCTTCCTCCCCAGCGGCAGTGTGTCCCAGGGAGCTGAAGGTGCCGTCCTTCCTCCCCAGCGGCAGTGTGTATCCCAGGGAGCTGAAGGTGCCGTCCTTCCTCCCCAGCGGCAGTGTGTATCCCAGGGAGCTGAAGGTGCCGTCCTTCTTCCCCAGCGGCAGTGTGTCCCAGGGAGCTGAAGGTGCCGTCCTTCCTCCCCAGCGGCAGTGTGTACCCCAGGGAGCTGAAGGTGCCGTCCTTCCTCCCCAGCAGCAGTGTGTATCCCAAGGAGCTGAAGGTGCCGTCCTTCCTCCCCAGCGGCAGTGTGTATCCCAGGGAGCTGAAGGTGTCGTCCTTCCTCCCCAGCGGCAGTGTGTATCCCAGGGAGCTGAATGTGTCGTCCTTCCTCCCCAGCGACAGTGTGTATCCCAGGGAGCTGAAGGTGTCGTCCTTCCTCCCCAGCGGCAGTGTGTATCCCAGGGAGCTGAATGTGTCGTCCTTCCTCACCAGCGGTAGTGTGTGTCCCAGGGAGCTGAAGGTGCCGTCCTTCTTCCCCAGCGGCAGTGTGTCCCAGGGAGCTGAAGGTGCCGTCCTTCCTCCCCAGCGGCAGTGTGTAACCCAGGGAGCTGAAGGTGCCGTCCTTCCTCCCCAGCGGCAGTGTGTATCCCAGGGAGCTGAATGTGTCGTCCTTCCTCCCCAGCGGCAGTGTGTATCCCAGGGAGCTGAATGTGTCGTCCTTCCTCCCCAGCGGCAGTGTGTATCCCAGGGAGCTGAAGGTGCCGTCCTTCCTCCCCAGCGGCAGTGTGTATCCCAGGGAGCTGAAGGTGCCGTCCTTCCTCCCCAGCGGCAGTGTGTATCCCAGGGAGCTGAAGGTGTCGTCCTTCCTCCCCAGCGGCAGTGTGTATCCCAGGGAGCTGAAGGTGCCGTCCTTCCTCCCCAGCGGCAGTGTGTATCCCAGGGAGCTGAAGGTGCCGTCCTTCCTCCCCAGCGGCAGTGTGTATCCCAGGGAGCTGAAGGTGCCATCCTTCCTCCCCAGCGGCAGTGTGTACCCTAGGGAGCTGAAGGTACCGTCCTTCCTCCCCAGCGGCAGTGTGTATTACAGGGAGCTGAAGGTGCCGTCCTTCCTCCCCAGCGGCAGTGTGTATTACAGGGAGCTGAAGGTGCCGTCCTTCCTCCCCAGCGGCAGTGTGTACCCCAGGGAGCTGAAGGTGTTGTCCTTCCCCCCCAGCGGCAGTGTGTATCCCAGGGAGCTGAATGTGTCGTCCTTCCCCCCCAGCGGCAGTGTGTATCCCAGGGAGCTGAAGGTGCCGTCCTTCCTCCCCAGCGGCAGTGTGTCCCAGGGAGCTGAAGGTGCCGTCCTTCCTCCCCAGCGGCAGTGTGTATCCCAGGGAGCTGAAGGTGCCGTCCTTCCTCCCCAGCGGCAGTGTGTATCCCAGGGAGCTGAAGGTGCCGTCCTTCTTCCCCAGCGGCAGTGTGTCCCAGGGAGCTGAAGGTGCCGTCCTTCCTCCCCAGCGGCAGTGTGTACCCCAGGGAGCTGAAGGTGCCGTCCTTCCTCCCCAGCAGCAGTGTGTATCCCAAGGAGCTGAAGGTGCCGTCCTTCCTCCCCAGCGGCAGTGTGTATCCCAGGGAGCTGAAGGTGTCGTCCTTCCTCCCCAGCGGCAGTGTGTATCCCAGGGAGCTGAATGTGTCGTCCTTCCTCCCCAGCGACAGTGTGTATCCCAGGGAGCTGAAGGTGTCGTCCTTCCTCCCCAGCGGCAGTGTGTATCCCAGGGAGCTGAAGGTGCCGTCCTTCCTCCCCAGCGGCAGTGTGTATCCCAGGGAGCTGAATGTGTCGTCCTTCCTCCCCAGCGGCAGTGTGTATCCCAGGGAGCTGAAGGTGCCGTCCTTCCTCCCCAGCGGCAGTGTGTATCCCAGGGAGCTGAATGTGTCGTCCTTCCTCCCCAGCGGCAGTGTGTGTCCCAGGGAGCTGAAGGTGCCGTCCTTCTTCCCCAGCGGCAGTGTGTCCCAGGGAGCTGAAGGTGCCGTCCTTCCTCCCCAGCGGCAGTGTGTATCCCAGGGAGCTTAAGGTGTCGTCCTTCCTCCCCAGCGGCGGTGTGTATCCCAGGGAGCTGAAGGTGCCGTCCTTCCTCCCCAGCGGCAGTGTGTATCCCAGGGAGCTGAAGGTGCCGTCCTTCCTCCCCAGCGGCAGTGTGTATCCCAGGGAGCTGAATGTGTCGTCCTTCCTCCCCAGCGGCAGTGTGTATCCCAGGGAGCTGAAGGTGCCGTCCTTCCTCCCCAGCGGCAGTGTGTATCCCAGGGAGCTGAAGGTGCCGTCCTTCCTCCCCAGCGGCAGTGTGTATCCCAGGGAGCTGAAGGTGTCGTCCTTCCTCCCCAGCGGCAGTGTGTATCCCAGGGAGCTGAAGGTGCCGTCCTTCCTCCCCAGCGGCAGTGTGTATCCCAGGGAGCTGAAGGTGCCGTCCTTCCTCCCCAGCGGCAGTGTGTATCCCAGGGAGCTGAAGGTGCCATCCTTCCTCCCCAGCGGCAGTGTGTACCCTAGGGAGCTGAAGGTACCGTCCTTCCTCCCCAGCGGCAGTGTGTATTACAGGGAGCTGAAGGTGCCGTCCTTCCTCCCCAGCGGCAGTGTGTATTACAGGGAGCTGAAGGTGCCGTCCTTCCTCCCCAGCGGCAGTGTGTACCCCAGGGAGCTGAAGGTGTTGTCCTTCCCCCCCAGCGGCAGTGTGTATCCCAGGGAGCTGAATGTGTCGTCCTTCCCCCCCAGCGGCAGTGTGTATCCCAGGGAGCTGAAGGTGCCGTCCTTCCTCCCCAGCGGCAGTGTGTCCCAGGGAGCTGAAGGTGCCGTCCTTCCTCCCCAGCGGCAGTGTGTATCCCAGGGAGCTGAAGGTGCCGTCCTTCCTCCCCAGCGGCAGTGTGTATCCCAGGGAGCTGAAGGTGCCGTCCTTCTTCCCCAGCGGCAGTGTGTCCCAGGGAGCTGAAGGTGCCGTCCTTCCTCCCCAGCGGCAGTGTGTACCCCAGGGAGCTGAAGGTGCCGTCCTTCCTCCCCAGCAGCAGTGTGTATCCCAAGGAGCTGAAGGTGCCGTCCTTCCTCCCCAGCGGCAGTGTGTATCCCAGGGAGCTGAAGGTGTCGTCCTTCCTCCCCAGCGGCAGTGTGTATCCCAGGGAGCTGAATGTGTCGTCCTTCCTCCCCAGCGACAGTGTGTATCCCAGGGAGCTGAAGGTGTCGTCCTTCCTCCCCAGCGGCAGTGTGTATCCCAGGGAGCTGAATGTGTCGTCCTTCCTCCCCAGCGGCAGTGTGTATCCCAGGGAGCTGAATGTGTCGTCCTTCCTCCCCAGCGGCAGTGTGTATCCCAGGGAGCTGAAGGTGCCGTCCTTCCTCCCCAGCGGCAGTGTGTATCCCAGGGAGCTGAATGTGTCGTCCTTCCTCCCCAGCGGCAGTGTGTGTCCCAGGGAGCTGAAGGTGCCGTCCTTCTTCCCCAGCGGCAGTGTGTCCCAGGGAGCTGAAGGTGCCGTCCTTCCTCCCCAGCGGCAGTGTGTATCCCAGGGAGCTTAAGGTGTCGTCCTTCCTCCCCAGCGGCGGTGTGTATCCCAGGGAGCTGAAGGTGCCGTCCTTCCTCCCCAGCGGCAGTGTGTATCCCAGGGAGCTGAAGGTGCCGTCCTTCCTCCCCAGCGGCAGTGTGTACCCCAGGGAGCTGAAGGTGTTGTCCTTCCCCCCCAGCGGCAGTGTGTATCCCAGGGAGCTGAAGGTGCCGTCCTTCCTTCCCAGCGGCAGTGTGTCCCAGGGAGCTGAAGGTGCCGTCCTTCCTCCCCAGCGGCAGTGTGTACCCCAGGGAGCTGAAGGTGCCGTCCTTCCTCCCCAGCGGCAGTGTGTATCCCAGGGAGCTGAAGGTGCCGTCCTTCCTCCCCAGCGGCAGTGTGTATCCCAGGGAGCTGAAGGTGCCGTCCTTCTTCCCCAGCGGCAGTGTGTCCCAGGGAGCTGAAGGTGCCGTCCTTCCTCCCCAGCGGCAGTGTGTACCCCAGGGAGCTGAAGGTGCCGTCCTTCCTCCCCAGCGGCAGTGTGTATCCCAAGGAGCTGAAGGTGCCGTCCTTCCTCCCCAGCGGCAGTGTGTATCCCAGGGAGCTGAAGGTGTCGTCCTTCCTCCCCAGCAGCAGTGTGTATCCCAGGGAGCTGAATGTGTCGTCCTTCCTCCCCAGCGACAGTGTGTATCCCAGGGAGCAGAAGGTGTCGTCCTTCCTCCCCAGCGGCAGAGTGTACCCCAGGGAGCTGAAGGTGTCGTCCTTCCTCCCCAGCGGCAGTGTGTATCCCAGGGAGCGGAAGGTGCCGTCCTTCCTCCCCAGCGGCAGTGTGTATCCCAGGGAGCTGAAGGTGCCGTCCTTCCTCCCCAGCGACAGTGTATACCCCAGGGAGCTGAAGGTGTCGTCCTTCCTCCCCAGCGGCAGTGTGTATCCCAGGGAGCTGAAGGTGTCGTCCTTCCTCCCCAGCGGCAGTGTGTATCCCAGGGAGCGGAAGGTGCCGTCCTTCCTCCCCAGCGGCAGTGTGTATCCCAGGGAGCTGAAGGTGCCGTCCTTCCTCCCCAGCGACAGTGTGTACCCCAGGGAGCTGAAGGTGCAATCCTTCCTCCCCAGCGGCAGTGTGTATCCCAGGGAGCAGAAGGTGCCGTCCTTCCTCCCCAGTGGCAGTGTGTATCCCAGGGAGCTGAAGGTGTCGTCCTTCCTCCCCAGCGGCAGTGTGTAACCCAGGGAGCAGAAGGTGCCGTCCTTCCTCCCCAGCGGCAGTGTGTACCCCAGGGAGCTGAAGGTGCCGTCCTTCCTCCCCAGCGGCAGTGTGTACCCCAGGGAGCTGAAGGTGCCGTCCTTCCTCCCCAGCGGCAGTGTGTACCCCAGGGAGCTGAAGGTGTTGTCCTTCCTCCCCAGCGGCAGTGTGTATCCCAGGGAGCTGAAGGTGCCGTCCTTCCTCCCCAGCGGCAGTGTGTATCCCAGGGAGCTGAATGTGTCGTCCTTCCTCCCCAGCGGCAGTGTGTATCCCAGGGAGCTGAAGGTGCCATCCTTCCTCCCCAGCGGCAGTGTGTACCCTAGGGAGATGAAGGTGCCGTTCTTCCTTCCCAGCGGCAGTGTGTATCCCAGGGAGCTGAAGGTGCTGCCCTTCCTCCCCAGCGGCAGAGTGTATCCCAGGGAGCTGAATGTGTCATCCTTCCTCCCCAGCGGCAGTGTGTATCCCAGGGAGCTGAAGGTGCTGCCTTTCCTCCCCAGCGGCAGAGTGTATCCCAGGGAGCTGAAGGTGCCGTCCTTCCTCCCCAGCGGCAGTGTGTATCCCAGGGAGATGAAGGTGCCGTCCTTCCTCCCCAGCGGCAGTGTGTATTCCAGGGAGCTGAAGGTGCCGTCCTTCCTCCCCAGCGGCAGTGTGTGTCACAGGGAGCGGAAGGTGCCGTCCTTCCTCCCCAGCGGCAGTATGTATCCCAGGGAGCTGAAGGTGCCGTCCTTCCTCCCCAGCGGCAGTGTGTATCCCAGGGAGCTGAATGTGTCGTCCTTCCTCCCCAGCGGCAGTGTGTATCCCAGGGAGCTGAAGGTGCCATCCTTCCTCCCCAGCGGCAGTGTGTACCCTAGGGAGCTGAAGGTGCCGTTCTTCCTTCCCAGCGGCAGTGTGTATCCCAGGGAGCTGAATGTGTCGTCCTTCCTCACCAGCGGTAGTGTGTGTCCCAGGGAGCTGAAGGTGCCGTCCTTCTTCCCCAGCGGCAGTGTGTCCCAGGGAGCTGAAGGTGCCGTCCTTCCTCCCCAGCGGCAGTGTGTAACCCAGGGAGCTGAAGGTGCCGTCCTTCCTCCCCAGCGGCAGTGTGTATCCCAGGGAGCTGAATGTGTCGTCCTTCCTCCCCAGCGGCAGTGTGTATCCCAGGGAGCTGAATGTGTCGTCCTTCCTCCCCAGCGGCAGTGTGTATCCCAGGGAGCTGAATGTGTCGTCCTTCCTCCCCAGCGGCAGTGTGTATCCCAGGGAGCTGAAGGTGCCATCCTTCCTCCCCAGCGGCAGTGTGTACCCTAGGGAGCTGAAGGTGCCGTTCTTCCTTCCCAGCGGCAGTGTGTATCCCAGGGAGCTGAAGGTGCTGCCCTTCCTCCCCAGCGGCAGTGTGTAACCCAGGGAGCTGAATGTGCCGTCCTTACTCCCCAGCGGCAGTGTGTACCCCAGGGAGCTGAAGGTGTTGTCCTTCCTCCCCAGCGGCAGTGCGTACCCAAGGGAGCTGAAGGTGCTGTTCTTCCTCCCCAGCGGCAGTGTGTGTCCCAGGGAGCTGAAGGTGCCGTCCTTCTTCCCCAGCGGCAGTGTGTCCCAGGGAGCTGAAGGTGCCGTCCTTCCTCCCCAGCGGCAGTGTGTAACCCAGGGAGCTGAAGGTGCCGTCCTTCCTCCCCAGCGGCAGTGTGTATCCCAGGGAGCTGAATGTGTCGTCCTTCCTCCCCAGCGGCAGTGTGTATCCCAGGGAGCTGAATGTGTCGTCCTTCCTCCCCAGCGGCAGTGTGTATCCCAGGGAGCTGAAGGTGCCGTCCTTCCTCCCCAGCGGCAGTGTGTATCCCAGGGAGCTGAAGGTGCCGTCCTTCCTCCCCAGCGGCAGTGTGTATCCCAGGGAGCTGAAGGTGTCGTCCTTCCTCCCCAGCGGCAGTGTGTATCCCAGGGAGCTGAAGGTGCCGTCCTTCCTCCCCAGCGGCAGTGTGTATCCCAGGGAGCTGAAGGTGCCGTCCTTCCTCCCCAGCGGCAGTGTGTATCCCAGGGAGCTGAAGGTGCCATCCTTCCTCCCCAGCGGCAGTGTGTACCCTAGGGAGCTGAAGGTACCGTCCTTCCTCCCCAGCGGCAGTGTGTATTACAGGGAGCTGAAGGTGCCGTCCTTCCTCCCCAGCGGCAGTGTGTATTACAGGGAGCTGAAGGTGCCGTCCTTCCTCCCCAGCGGCAGTGTGTACCCCAGGGAGCTGAAGGTGTTGTCCTTCCCCCCCAGCGGCAGTGTGTATCCCAGGGAGCTGAATGTGTCGTCCTTCCCCCCCAGCGGCAGTGTGTATCCCAGGGAGCTGAAGGTGCCGTCCTTCCTCCCCAGCGGCAGTGTGTCCCAGGGAGCTGAAGGTGCCGTCCTTCCTCCCCAGCGGCAGTGTGTACCCCAGGGAGCTGAAGGTGCCGTCCTTCCTCCCCAGCGGCAGTGTGTATCCCAGGGAGCTGAAGGTGCCGTCCTTCCTCCCCAGCGGCAGTGTGTATCCCAGGGAGCTGAAGGTGCCGTCCTTCTTCCCCAGCGGCAGTGTGTCCCAGGGAGCTGAAGGTGCCGTCCTTCCTCCCCAGCGGCAGTGTGTACCCCAGGGAGCTGAAGGTGCCGTCCTTCCTCCCCAGCAGCAGTGTGTATCCCAAGGAGCTGAAGGTGCCGTCCTTCCTCCCCAGCGGCAGTGTGTATCCCAGGGAGCTGAAGGTGTCGTCCTTCCTCCCCAGCGGCAGTGTGTATCCCAGGGAGCTGAATGTGTCGTCCTTCCTCCCCAGCGACAGTGTGTATCCCAGGGAGCTGAAGGTGTCGTCCTTCCTCCCCAGCGGCAGTGTGTATCCCAGGGAGCTGAAGGTGCCGTCCTTCCTCCCCAGCGGCAGTGTGTATCCCAGGGAGCTGAATGTGTCGTCCTTCCTCCCCAGCGGCAGTGTGTATCCCAGGGAGCTGAAGGTGCCGTCCTTCCTCCCCAGCGGCAGTGTGTATCCCAGGGAGCTGAATGTGTCGTCCTTCCTCCCCAGCGGCAGTGTGTGTCCCAGGGAGCTGAAGGTGCCGTCCTTCTTCCCCAGCGGCAGTGTGTCCCAGGGAGCTGAAGGTGCCGTCCTTCCTCCCCAGCGGCAGTGTGTATCCCAGGGAGCTTAAGGTGTCGTCCTTCCTCCCCAGCGGCGGTGTGTATCCCAGGGAGCTGAAGGTGCCGTCCTTCCTCCCCAGCGGCAGTGTGTATCCCAGGGAGCTGAAGGTGCCGTCCTTCCTCCCCAGCGGCAGTGTGTATCCCAGGGAGCGGAAGGTGCCGTCCTTCCTCCCCAGCGGCAGTGTGTATCCCAGGGAGCTGAAGGTGCCGTCCTTCCTCCCCAGCGGCAGTGTGTGTTACAGGGAGCAGAAGGTGCCGTCCTTCCTCCCCAGCGGCAGTGTGTATCCCAGGGAGCGGAAGGTGCCGTCCTTCCTCCCCAGCGGCAGTGTGTATCCCAGGGAGCTGAAGGTGCCGTCCTTCCTCCCCAGCGGCAGTGTGTGTTACAGGGAGCAGAAGGTGCCGTCCTTCCTCCCCAGCGGCAGTGTGTATCCCAGGGAGCTGAAGGTGCCGTCCTTCCTCCCCAGCGGCAGTGTGTACCCCAGGGAGCTGAAGGTGCCGTCCTTCCTCCCCAGCGGCAGTGTGTATCCCAGGGAGCTGAATGTGTCGTCCTTCCTCCCCAGCGGCTGTGTGTATCCCAGGGAGCTGAAGGTGTCGTCCTTCCTCCCCAGCGGCAGTGTGTATCCCAGGGAGCTGAAGGTGCCGTCCTTCCTCCCCAGCGGCAGTGTGTATACCAGGGAGCTGAAGGTGCCGTCCTTCCTCCCCAGCGGCAGTGTGTATCCCAGGGAGCGGAAGGTGCCGTCCTTCCTCCCCAGCGGCAGTGTGTATCCCAGGGAGCTGAAGGTGTCGTCCTTCCTCCCCAGCGGCAGTGTGTATCCCAGGGAGCTGAAGGTGCCGTCCTTCCTCCCCAGCGGCAGTGTGTATCCCAGGGAGCTGAAGGTGCCGTCCTTCCTCCCCAGCGGCAGTGTGTATCCCAGGGAGCTGAAGGTGCCGTCCTTCCTCCCCAGTGGCAGTGTGTATTACAGGGAGCTGAAGGTGCCGTCCTTCCTCCCCAGCGGCAGTGTGTATCCCAGGGAGCTGAAGGTGTCGTCCTTCCTCCCCAGCGGCAGTGTGTGTTACAGGGAGCTGAAGGTGCCGTCCTTCCTCCCCAGAGACAGTGTGTACCCCAGGGAGCTGAAGGTGCCGTTCTTCCTCCCCAGCGGCAGAGTGTCCTGCAGGGAGCAGAGACCGTCGGTCTCGCACCCCAGCCGCAGGACAAAATATTGAAAGGGGAGACAGTCAGTCCCCCCCCCTTCACCAGCAGAGAGAGTGTCAGGGAGAGGAGCCGGCTACCCCCTCTCCCCAACGTCTGAAAGGGTTCCAGGGAGAGAAGTCGGTGACCACCTCTCCCCAGCGGCAGCTTATTTCCCAAAGGGGAGACCCTATTCTCCCAGATGGGACAAATGAGGCAGTTGGTCTCGCCCCACAACAGCAGGACAATATAGTGAAAGGGGAGACAGTCGGACCCCCCCTCCACCAGCGGAGAGAGAGTCAGGGAGAGGAGCTTGTCACCCCCAGCCAGGACCGGTGCTAGGATTTTTAGTTACACAGGCGAAGATGCATTCTGGTGCCCCCCACCCTCGTTTAAAATAAGGTTCATACAAACACAGAAATAATCATACAGAGACATACAGACAGAGACATACATGCATACAGAGACATGCAGGCATATAAAGACATACATACAGAGGCATACTGTCATACAGACACATACATACATACATAGACATACAGAAACATACATACAGAGACATCCAGGCATACAGACACATACATACAGGCATACAAAGACATACACGCATACAGAGACATACCGTCATACAGACACATACATATATACAGGTATACAGAGACATACAGGCATACAGACACATACGTACAAAGACATACAGGCATACAGACACATACATTTGTACATACAGAGACATACAGGCATACGGACACATACATTTGTACATACAGAGACATACAGGCATACAGAAACATACAGACACATACATTTTGTACAGACATACAGGCATACAGAGACCTACATACATACATACATACATACAGAGACATACATACATACATACAGAGACATACACAATTACATACTTACATCAGTTCAATCTTGTCCCCTGGATGCATGCTGTCTGGCTCCTTGGAGTCCTGTCCTGCAGCCCAGCCCCATCACAGGGCGCCAGCCACGCTGTGTGGTACACAGGGAGCAGGGATATGATGTCATTCATATCCTCGCCCCCTCCACACAGCCTGCGGCAGTCACCAGGGTAGGTGCAGTGGCGTACACATGACCCATGGGGCCCCAGTGCGCAAATTGATCCGTGCCCCCCCCCCCCCCCTCTCGCGCTTACTCTGCGCGGGCCGGGGCCGCAACACATGGCGGCGGGCACCTGGTCGCAGGGGTTGCAGGGCTGTGACCCCTGCAACCGCGGTATGTACGCCAGTGCATGCAGATGCACACACACTTAAAGGATCACTACAGACACCCAGATCACATCAGCTCAATGAAGTGGTCTGGGTGTCAGGTCCCTCTAGTTTTAACCCTGCAGCTGAAAACATAGCAGTTTCAGAGAAACTGCTATGTTTCACCGAGGGTTAATTCAGCCTCTAGTGGATGTCTCACTGACAGCCTCTAGAGGAGCTTCCGCTATTCTAAAACACTGAACGTCCATAGGAAAGCATTGAGTAATGCTTTCCTATGGGCGGTTTGAATGCGTGCGCGGCAAGAGCATTCGGAGCTGAGAGGCGGAGGAATCCCCAGCGCCAAGGGAGAAAGGTAAGTGCTGAAGACACACACACACTCTCACGAACAGATGCATACACACCAGCTAACGGACACACATTTACTGACAGACACACTCAGCGACAGACATACATACACACTCACTTACAAAACATACACTCTAACTGACAAACACACACTTACTAACAGACAAACAGACTCACTAATACACACACAAACACACTCAGTAAGAGACTCACTAGCAGACACACTCACTGACACACACTGACACTCACTAGCAGACACACACTGACACTAGCAGACACACTCACTGACACTAGCAGACACACTCACTGACACTAGCAGACACACTCACTGACACTCACTAGCAGACACTCACTAGCAGACACACTCACTGACACTCACTAGCAGACACACACAATGACACTCACTAGCAGACACACTCACTGACGCTCACTAGCAGACACACTCACTGACGCTCACTAGCAGACATACTCACTGACGCTCACTAGCAGACACACACAATGACGCTCACTAGCAGACACACACACTGACGCTCACTAGCAGACACACACAATGACACTCACTAGCAGACACACACAATGACACTCACTAGCAGACACACACACTGACGCTCACTAGCAGACACACACACTGACACTCACTAGCAGACACACACAATGACACTCACTAGCAGACACACACAATGACGCTCACTAGCAGACACACTCACTGACGCTCACTAGCAGACACACTCACTGACGCTCACTAGCAGACACACTCACTGACGCTCACTAGCAGACACACTCACTGACGATCACTAGCAGACACACACAATGATGCTCACTAGCAGACACACACAATGACGCTCACTAGCAGACACACACACTGACACTCACTAGCAGACACACTCACTGACGCTCACTAGCAGACACACTCACTGACGCTCACTAGCAGACACACTCACTGACGTTCACTAGCAGACACACACAATGACGCTCACTAGCAGACACACACAATGACGCTCACTAGCAGATACACACAATGACGCTCACTAGCAGATACACACAATGACGCTCACTAGCAGACACACACACTGACACTCACTAGCAGACACACACACTGACACTCACTAGCAGACACACACACTGACACTCACTAGCAGACACACACACACACTAACACATGTTTTTTTTTTTTATTTAATCCCCCAGCCTCCTTACCTTTTTGGAGTGCTGAAGGGATTCCCTGGGGTCCAGTGGTGCTGCTGGGCTCCTGGGCGGGTAGGCAGGCTGGCGGGCGGGTAGGCAGGCTGGCTGGCTAGCTGGCGGACAGGCGGGCGGGCGCGAGGGAGCACTCTCCCATGTGTGCTTCCTCTTCAGCTCCCTCGCGCACCGCGTAGGGATGCCGGAGCCGGAAGATGACGTCATTTTCCGGCTCCGGTATCAGTATGTGGCGCGCGAGGGAGCTGAAGAGGAAGCACACATGGGAGAGTGCTCCCTCGCGTGCCCGCAGAACCGGGCGCTCGGCCACGCTACAATAGGTCATCGGTTGGAGGGGAGCGCAGTGCGCTTCCCTCCTTCCGGTCACCCTGATTTTGCGCCCCCAGGGCCGGTGCGCCCTAAGGCGGCCACCTGGGCCGCCTTATGGTAGCGCCGGCCCTGCCCCCAGCGACAGAAAGTGGGTAAGGGCTCTCCCCAGGGGTAGTAACTTTTTCTTGTGGGTGGGTTACACTGCGGATTCTGTTTTGTGGGTGGGTTGCTGGACTAACCAGGGCACTGACCGGCAGGAGGTCCGATACCCTGTTAGTCTGGTGGGTAAAGGGGAGAAAAGTGGCGGAACCAGCCCCGCCACTTGTGTCTGGAGAGGACTGTTTGCCAGCCTCTTGCCCTGTGATTATGCTCCCTGGGAGGTTTGGCCCTTGAAATAGCAGATTTGGGCATAATGGATTTTTGTTGTGCTGCTGCTGGCCCTTTAACTCCCAGAGAAAGGATTTGTACTTTTAAATTGGCACTTCGAATGCCGTTGAAGTGCCGAAGTAGTCGAAGTGGTCGCCATTCGAAAAACGAACACGTGGCGGCAGCCATCTTGGTTCATTCCATGCGTTCAGCGGTATGTGTAGCCAAATTCATGGAACTGAAATCGCTTACACAGTTCCGCGAACACCGCTGAGCCTTACCTTCTCCCACAATGATTTTGCAGCCGCAGAGACTAAGTCCCGTTCGAAGATTCGAACGCTCGTTCGAATGGGACTTAGTAATTTTTTCAGCCTGAAATAGACCGACCGCACAGCCCAAATCCATGGAACTGTTTTGGGCAGGAAAACGTGCTTGCAGTCGGTCATAAAGGACTTCCATCTAACTTTTTAACCCCTGAACCGATTGCCCTGATTTTTGAGTATGTGTTTATTTCCCACATGCTGATTATGAAAATTTATTATTATTATTACTGTTTTATGTTTGTGACATGTATATTTTAGAAGTTATAAATATTGTGTAAAAACTGTATTCCTCTGCCTGTGATAATGAGATTACCCATTGTGTTCAGCAATCATATCACATGCAGAGGGGAGGATTTTGTGTGGGAGTGTCTGTGTGCATTGTACGGATTGATTGGTTGTTCTGTAAACCCCTGTGGGCTGTACTGTGGTTGTGGATTGGGAATAAAAGAGGCTGTATGTGCCAGGACAGTGAGATTTTGCTTAATCCTCAAACCGAAGTGTTGTCTCGTTATTGGGGGAATTGGATTGTATGCTGACTGCCAGGAGTGTAACCCTTTTGTATGGTTTTCCTGTTCGCCTGTTTCCAGGATTCGTAGAGTTTGCAGTTCGGGAGATTGGTGCTTACAGTTGCTGCCTGTGCATCTGGAAAGGGGAATATCGCCTAAACGGTTTTTAACCTCTGGATTCGTAGAGTTTGCAGTTCGGGAGATTGGTGCTTACAGTTGCTGCCTGTGCATCTGGAAAGGGGAATATTGCCTAAACGGTTTTTAACCTCTGGTGGACAAAACGGTCCGTTACAATCACTCTGTCACATGACGTGGAAGCATGACTGTAACATTTTAAATACAATAATTTCCTATGTGGAATCCTGAATATGGGGGTGCATGCAGATTAGGTACCCAATTCTCCGAACACCAAGGAAGTATCAACGCTGGAAATCTTTAAGGGGGACTGGGGGCAGGGGGGGGGGGGGTTGCACTAAAATGTTAGGAGCACAGGATGGTATACCTAACAATTTAGTGTTTCTGTTTAAATTCTGGCTAACTGGCCACAGCATACGGCTTCTATTCCTATTTGTAATTATATCTGTATCTCAAGCATTCGGTTACTAATCCTCATTGGTCAGTACAGATAATACTTGGGGTAATTGCCTTAATTACCTTATTCCTGGATGACAGATAGATTTGAGTGCCTTATTGATCACAGATCCAGGGCTGTAGTTAAGTTTCTAATTACGGTCTTTATCTGGATATTTGGGGACTGGTGGTTCTTGCTACACATTGTCTTTATTCATTAAAAGAATAGACGCCAAGCTCAGGAACTTTATTTCTCCTTTTAGACTTTTATTAAGAGATTTGTCTCCGTATTAATTCATTTCCTCTATTTCCCTGCTCAGAGTTATTTTAATTTCATTATGTTTATTAAGTTGTGGTTTAACGGAGTCTTTGCTCTGTGTATTTTAAGTGCTGTATTTTTGGAAGCACACACAGGTTTAATCCTTAACCTCCCGTTATCTAAAGTCAACTCCCATGTCAATACTTCTCAGTTGTTCTGTGTTCTCATTCCTGGATAGATAGTAGATTCCATTTAATCTCCAGCTGGGCTCTGTCCTGGTTTAAACTTGCACACACAGATAAACACACAGACAAACACACAGATAAACACACAGACAGACACACAGCTTCCAGATGTGGCCAATAGGAACAACTTACCTTATTATAGAATACTCCTGAATTCTCCAGAATATTATGGGCCTTTTTATCATCCTGTCAATCAGATGGGACTCACCTAGGAATAAAATGCGACATCTCCGTCATTAGGATTTAGGGACCTCCATATAGGGAACTGTTGTTTTTTTGTAAAAAATTAAATCTCAAAATGCTCTTTCTATAGGTCCTGAAATATTTTCCAGAATTCTCTCCATTCTAATGTAACGTGACATCTTAATTTAGATGTTGTTATCTCTCTATGTAGTTAATAAGACACTCAGTTTAGGGTGTACCCCAAATTATTGCTATGCATTGTCTATATATCTCTGTGCCCAAGGAGAGGTTTATCAAGTCAATCTCAAGTTATACATAACATAATTTTTTTCCTCTACAAGGGGGAAGTGTCAGAAAGACTCTGGGCTTCAAAAAACTGGTATATTTTATGGGCCCTTCCCAAACCTCACCCTATGCCATTCCCTTAGTCCAACCATAACCACTGTATTGTGTAAATCACATTATAGCTCCAAATGTTTTTTAGAACTCAGGGTATTACATGGACCTCTATTGATAAACTTCACAATTTCTGAATTAACCCCAAGCATGCTGTTTAACCCTTCTCCCCACAGCATTAAAACCCTGCACTCACATCAATACCATCACAATGTGCGGTACGTAATTAACACCAAATATAATGCATTAAACTGGCACTGCCACACATTATGTAATCCGCTTTTCACTATAGACCCGATATAGGTGTGTAAGGCTTGTCTGATTCTCGTATAGCTCCTGTGGTGCAATATTAGGCACCACAGAAGGAGGATATCATTTAACTGAGAAAAAATTGAAATGATAGACTAGAAAATTAATAAGGGGAATGGATGATTTTACCAACAGCAGAGGAAAGAGTTCTGTAAGAGCAATGAAGAATCAACTTTGTTTTGAAATACAAACAAAATCTGATTATAAAAAGTTCAAAGTGAGGATTTATTTTAATTTTTATAAATCATGGACTTCAGGGCTATAACAGCCAATATAGAGGGTATGAACCGCCTACTTATCCAATTTGAAATCAGAATGCCATTTGGAGTAATTTTTCCCTTTTTCCAACACAATTCAAAATCGCTCGGATTTGTTTGTTTTGGATCAGCAGCCGAAATCGAGATATGTTAAAGGTTGAACTTGCTTGTCTTGAGTCTTTTTTTCAGCCTATCTCGATGTAACCATTTGAACCCTGTATACAATAATATTCTGTCTACTACTGATATTATAGAGCTACGGCGGACACAGAATGAAATGGCTGACATGTTTCTACGGAGCGACTGGTCTCTTCCATTCCATGTGGTGAGGAGTTTCAGCACGTACAAGGCTCCCCATAATTAAAGAAGATTGCCAGGTCTGGAGTTAGATCAGCTGTTTGGAAGAGACACCATGTTACTGAATGAGTCTCAATCATCACCCACCAAGTGCTCCTCTGATATGAAAACAAAGACACGGCTTCATGTGCTGAAACCATCACTCTGCACATTAGCTAACCCTCTTAATCCCAGAGGTCATGGACTGCAGCTACTAGATCTCGTCCGGGTCCCAGTCACATTGGCGATTTGGTGGGAGGAGGGGGGGGGGGGGGAGAGGGAGAGAGGGCACATTATATCTTAATACAATGTATGCTGGCTAGGAGTGATGAGGGTTAAAGTTGTAGGTATAAAGCATGTCGTCCAGCCTCCTATTAACATACCTGTAAACCTATCTCCAATAGAAGGGGTGATTCCCTCTCCGCTCAATCCCAAAATAGTAGATTCTCTCCATTAAAATGTTTTACAGAGTGAAGGAACCTTAAAGAATCCTGAAGTGCTTGCATTTCATCCTGTGAGACCCCCAGTGGACATATGTAGGACTGCATTAGAAGAACAAACTTAGTTGAGGCTTAGTTCACCTATTATGATGATCTCCCTGGGACAACAACACAATCTAAGTCCAGGGTTCTCCACTTCAACAAGTCTTTGCTTATTAATAAACACCATTGAGGTGTCTAGCTAAGTTTGGCCGCTGGTATATATGAGGTCCGACATGATCCGTCAATGGGATGTTAATGGCACGTTAATAATTGGATGTAGTTTTGACTTCCTTTTTGCGTAATTTTGGGTCCCAAGCCAGGGGACCTGTCTGAACTTCAAGCAAAACCAAATATAATTCTGCCATTATCTGGGTTAATCTGCTAACTGCGGGGGAAACCTCCAAAGAGGGTCATGAGCCATTTGTCTCTTTTTGGCAAATTGTTATCTAAATATACTAGCTCAGGGATTAGATCTCTGCTCACAGCTGGAGAGCTCTCTACCTTTTGCATTGGTCAGTGTATATTGTACTGTCCTTTTCCCCAATTGTACAGCGCTGTGGAATATGTTGGCGCTTTAGAAATGCCAGTAATAATAATATTAATGCATGTGAGGAGTAAACTAGGTGACAAGCAATGGTAGACAGAAGGAACCTTCTTGCAGAGTGGAACCACGATGCCGCCATCTTGGATTGAAGGTCATTGCGAAAAGTTAGTGGAAGTTTTTTTTAAAACTTTACTTCTGTTAACCTCTTAATGCCATTAGTGGCAACGCTGTCCTAGAAAAGGATCATACCCTGATGATCTGGCCCTCCACTGAGCAAGGATACTCATCTTTCTCGCCAGATCGATCGGCAACCGTCGCCGACACTGCAGGCTGCAGCAAACCTCTGATTACATGGCTCGGATTAGTCAGATTACATCATTGCCTGCAGGAGGACTGCCTGGCTTGCCCATGATGACCCCTGTCCACTGCCGGAAGCCCCTTCAATAGGGACATGTGTGTCAGAACTGGACCATGGAGCAATGGAAGAAGGTTACCTGGTGCCTGGTTTGATGAATCACGTTTTCTTTTAGATCAGTGGATGGCTGGGTAGATGTGAGTTGTTTTCCTGGGGAAAAGATGCCAGCAGGAGGCACTATGGGAAGAAGTCAGGCCGGCGGAGGCAGTGTTATACTCTGGGCAATGTTCTGCTAGGACACCCTGTCATTCATGTGGATGTTACTTTAACATGTACCACCTACCTAGAGATTGCTGAAAACAACACTTGCTATATGGTCATTTACTGTTTCTGCTGATTCTACTTCTATTGTTCCTTCAAGTATAACAATTTAAGAGATTCACAACATTCAGTCATTTCCTCTGGAATATCCCTTATTTTTGTAATATTATCTGTCTGTGTGAGTCATTCAGACATGTTATTCTCATTATAATCTACAATTTCACTCCTGGCCGCGTCCAACCAGTCGCCTCTAGCAAACAAGTGCTGTAAACGCCTCAACCGTTATTCTCCAACAACCCAAGACGTGGGATGCTTTACATGTCTATTACTTTTCTTTTTAATGTGTGCAAAAAGGCAATTAGATTCGCTAAACTTCAAAATGAAAAAATGATAGCCAAAGAGAGCAAAACCAACCCTAAAAAAAATAAAAATATATGAAAGTGTAGCTACACTAAAAACTGGGATGGGGGAGTTAGTTAATGAAGACCAGGAAAAGGCAGGAATTTTCAATAACTATTTCTCCTCTGTATATATTAAGGGAGAACCTATGGCTATAGATATGCAAATGATTGCTGCTAAAAATTTGCAGAACAATTGTAATTGGTTAACTCAAGACAAGGTGCTGCAGCAACTAAAGAAAGTTAATATAAACAAAGCTCCAGGGCCTGATGGTACCCATCCACGAGTACTTAAGGAACTAAGTGTAGAAATAAGTGAACCTCTGTTTTTATTCTTTCAAGATTCTTTTCTTTCAGGAAGTGTTCTGGAGGATTGGAGGAAGGCAGATGTGGTTCCTATATTCAAAAAGGGTTCAAAATCCTTGCCTGGAAATTATAGACCTGTGAGCTTAACTTCCGTGGCTTGAAAAAGTATTTGAAAGGGTATTAAGGGATAATATTCAAGAATTCCTTGAGAAGAACATGATTATCAGCAAAAATCAGCACGGTTTTATGAAGCACAGGTCATGTCAAACTAACTTGATTGCGTTCTACAAAGAAGTAAGTAGAAGTATAGATCAGGGTGTTGCAGTGGATGTGATCTATTTGGATTTTGCCAAGGCATTTGATACAGTTCAAACTCAAGGAAATCGGTCTAGATGAAAATGTTTGTCCTTGGGTAGAATATTGGCTTAAAAATAGAGTACAAAGAGTTGTCATCAGGGCCGGCGCTACCATAAGGCGGCCCAGGCGGCCGCCTTAGGGCGCACCGGCCCTGGGGGCGCAAAATCAGGGTGACCGGAAGGAGGGAAGTGCACTGCGCTCCCCTCCAACCGACGACCTATTGTAGCGTGGCCGAGCGCCCGGTTCTGCAGGCGCGCGAGGGAGCACTCTCCCATGTGTGCTTCCTCTTCAGCTCCCTCGCGCGCCGCATACTGAAACCGGAGCCGGAAAATGACGTCATCTTCCGGCTCCGGCATCCCTACGCGGTGCGCGAGGGAGCTGAAGAGGAAGCACACATGGGAGAGTGCTCCCTCGCGCCCGCCCGCCTGTCCGCCAGCTAGCCAGCCAGCCTGCCTACCCGCCCGCCAGCCTGCCTACCCGCCCAGGAGCCCAGCAGCACCACTGGACCCCAGGGAATCCCTTCAGCACTCCAAAAAGGTAAGGAGGCTGGGGGATTAAATTAAAAAAAAAAAACATGTGTTAGTGTGAGTGTTAGTGTGTGTGTGTGTCTGCTAGTGAGTGTCAGTGTGTGTGTCTGCTAGTGAGTGTCAGTGTGTGTGTCTGCTAGTGAGTGTCAGTGTGTGTGTCTTCTAGTGAGCGTCATTGTGTGTATCTGCTAGTGAGCGTCATTGTGTGTGTCTGCTAGTGAGCGTCATTGTGTGTGTCTGCTAGTGAGCGTCAGTGAGTGTGTCTGCTAGTGAGCGTCAGTGAGTGTGTCTGCTAGTGAGTGTCAGTGTGTGTGTCTGCTAGTGAGCATCATTGTGTGTGTCTGCTAGTGAGCGTCATTGTGTGTGTCTGCTAGTGAGCGTCAGTGAGTGTGTCTGCTAGTGAGCGTCAGTGAGTGTGTCTGCTAGTGAGCATCAGTGAGTGTGTCTGCTAGTGAGCGTCAGTGAGTGTGTCTGCTAGTGAGTGTCAGTGTGTGTGTCTGCTAGTGAGTGTCATTGTGTGTGTCTGCTAGTGAGTGTCATTGTGTGTGTCTGCTAGTGAGCGTCAGTGTGTGTGTCTGCTAGTGAGCGTCATTGTGTGTGTCTGCTAGTGAGCGTCAGTGAGTGTCTGCTAGTGAGCGTCAGTGAGTGTGTCTGCTAGTGAGCGTCAGTGAGTGTGTCTGCTAGTGAGTGTCATTGTGTGTGTCTGCTAGTGAGTGTCAGTGAGTGTGTCTGCTAGTGAGTGTCTGCTAGTGAGTGTCAGTGAGTGTGTCTGCTAGTGTCAGTGAGTGTGTCTGCTAGTGTCAAACATGTGTTAGTGTGAGTGTTAGTGTGTGTGTGTGTCTGCTAGTGAGTGTCATTGTGTGTGTCTGCTAGTGAGTGTCAGTGTGTGTGTCTGCTAGTGAGCGTCAGTGTGTGTGTCTGCTAGTGAGTGTCATTGTGTGTGTCTGCTAGTGAGTGTCATTGTGTGTGTCTGCTAGTGAGCGTCAGTGTGTGTGTCTGCTAGTGAGCGTCATTGTGTGTGTCTGCTAGTGAGCGTCAGTGAGTGTCTGCTAGTGAGCGTCAGTGAGTGTGTCTGCTAGTGAGCGTCAGTGAGTGTGTCTGCTAGTGAGTGTCATTGTGTGTGTCTGCTAGTGAGTGTCAGTGAGTGTGTCTGCTAGTGAGTGTCTGCTAGTGAGTGTCAGTGAGTGTGTCTGCTAGTGTCAGTGAGTGTGTCTGCTAGTGTCAGTGAGTGTGTCTGCTAGTGTCAGTGAGTGTGTCTGCTAGTGTCAGTGTGTGTCTGCTAGTGAGTGTCAGTGTGTGTCAGTGAGTGTGTCTGCTAGTGAGTCTCTTACTGAGTGTGTTTGTGTGTGTATTAGTGAGTCTGTTTGTCTGTTAGTGAGTGTGTGTTTGTCAGTGAGAGTGTATGTTTTGTAAGTGAGTGTGTATGTATGTCTGTCGCTGAGTGTGTCTGTCAGTAAATGTGTGTCCGTTAGCTGGTGTGTATGCATCTGTTCGTGAGAGTGTGTGTGTGTCTTCAGCACTTACCTTTCTCCCTTGGCGCTGGGGATTCCTCCGCCTCTCAGCTCCGAATGCTCTTGCCGCGCACGCATTCAAACCGCCCATAGGAAAGCATTACTCAATGCTTTCCTATGGACGTTCAGTGTTTTAGAATAGCGGAAGCTCCTCTAGAGGCTGTCAGTGAGACATCCACTAGAGGCTGAATTAACCCTCGGTGAAACATAGCAGTTTCTCTGAAACTGCTATGTTTTCAGCTGCAGGGTTAAAACTAGAGGGACCTGACACCCAGACCACTTCATTGAGCTGATGTGATCTGGGTGTCTGTAGTGATCCTTTAAGTGTGTGTGCATCTGCATGCACTGGCGTACATACCGCGGTTGCAGGGGTCACAGCCCTGCAACCCCTGCGACCAGGTGCCCGCCGCCATGTGTTGCGGCCCCGGCCCGCGCAGAGTAAGCGCGAGAGGGGGGGGGGGTCACGGATCAATTTGCGCACTGGGGCCCCATGGGTCATGTGTACGCCACTGCACCTACCCTGGTGTCTGCCGCAGGCTGTGTGGAGGGGGCGAGGATATGAATGACATCATATCCCTGCTCCCTGTGTACCACACAGCGTGGCTGGCGCCCTGTGATGGGGCTGGGCTGCAGGACAGGACTCCAAGGAGCCAGACAGCATGCATCCAGGGGACAAGATTGAACTGATGTAAGTATGTAATTGTGTATGTCTCTGTATGTATGTATGTATGTCTCTGTATGTATGTATGTATGTATGTAGGTCTCTGTATGCCTGTATGTCTGTACAAAATGTATGTGTCTGTATGTTTCTGTATGCCTGTATGTCTCTGTATATACAAATGTATGTGTCCGTATGCCTGTATGTCTCTGTATGTACAAATGTATGTGTCTGTATGCCTGTATGTCTTTGTACGTATGTGTCTGTATGCCTGTATGTCTCTGTATACCTGTATATATGTATGTGTCTGTATGACGGTATGTCTCTGTATGCATGTATGTCTTTGTATGCCTGTATGTATGTGTCTGTATGCCTGGATGTCTCTGTATGTATGTTTCTGTATGTCTATGTATGTATGTATGTGTCTGTATGACGGTATGCCTCTGTATGTATGTCTTTATATGCCTGCATGTCTCTGTATGCATGTATGTCTCTGTCTGTGTCTGTATGTCTCTGTATGATTATTTCTGTGTTTGTATGAACCTTATTTTAAACGAGGGTGGGGGGCACCAAAATGCATCTTCGCCTGTGTAACTAAAAATCCTAGCACCGGTCCTGGTTGTCATTAATGGTATATTTTCAAGCTGGACAGAGGTGACAAGTGGTGTCCCTCAGGGGTCTGTTCTGGGACCCCTTCTATTTAACATGTTTATAAATGATCTTGAAGACAGCATTGAAAGTCATGTTTCAGTGTTTGCGGATGACACAAAACTTTGTAAAATAATACAATGTGAGCAGGATACTACTTTGCTGCAGAGGGATTTAGATAGACTGGGGGACTGGGCACTCAAATGGCAGATTAAATTTAATGTTGAAAAATGCAAATTATGCACTTCGGCGTACAGAATACACAAGCAACGTATACCCTTAATGGAAGCGAATTAGGGATAACAACACACGAAAAGGACTTGGGAATTGTTATAGACAACAAACTATGCAACAATGTGCAATGTCAATCAGCAGTGGCCAAGGCCAGTAAGGTATTGTCAGGCATTAAAAAGGGCATTCATTCTCGGGATGAGAATATCATTTTGCCTCTTTATAAATCACTGGTAAGACCACACATTGAATATGCTGTGCAATTTTGGGCACCTGTTCTAAAGAAGGATATTATGGCACTAAAAAAAGTGCAGAGGCGGGCTACAAAATTAATAAAAGGAATGGAACATATCAGCTATGAAGAAAGGTTAACAAATTTAAACCTATTTAGTTTAGAAAAACGTCGCCTGAGAGGGGATATGATAACATTATACAAATTTATTTGGGGCCAATACAAACCATTGTGTGGAAATCTATTCACAAACCGGACTTTACATAGGACACGAGGTCATGCGCTTAGACTGGAAGAAAGAAGATTTCGTCTAAGGCAAAGAAAAGTGTTTTTTTTTTACTGTAAGAACAATAAGGATGTGGAATTCTCTGTCTGAAGAAGTGGTTTTATCAGAGTCCATACAGATGTTCAAACAGCTACTAGATGCATACTTGCAAAAACAGAATATTCAATGATATAATCTTTCAATGTAGGGTAATAGCTTCTTGATCCAAGGATAAATCTGACTGCCATTCTGGATTTTTTTCTTAGTTTGTTGCAAAATTGGAAGTGCTTCAAACTGGGCTTTTTTGCCTTCTTTTGGATCAACAGCAAAAAACAAATGTGAGGAAGGCTGAACTTGATGGATGCAAGTCTCTTTGCAGCTATGTAACTATTCACAATGGGGAGGTACCATAAAACTGCTGTGCTATTTAGTGGTTGTAGTGCTTGGAGTATTCTTTTAAGGTCCACCCAAATCCTGATCCACCTACAGTTCAAGATCCCAACAAATCCCATCCTAGATGAAAGTCAGGGTTTAGTGAGGGAACCCCAGTAAATAGTTAAGTGTTAATAGCTTTTGTACTCCTAAGCCTCTAAATGCGGTTTGATTGCCCAGGGACCAGTTATACTTACAGATTTTAATGAACTGCTGGCGCGGCCAGCTGTAGATTCAAAGCACCGGCTTTGAATTTCTCCATTGCCGGAACTCTCCTCGCTTGCCCTCTTCACATCATTGGTCAGATTGGGCCCCTAAACACCGCCCTAACCGTAGAACCTAACGAGGTTGTGATCCCACAAGACTTAAAGCTGTGAGAAGGTGACTCGATGCTTTTGGAGTTAAGTTAAGGGCTTGACATCCAATGACAAATGACATGGAGGATGTTTGAAGATCCATCTTTTATCAATCTGCCGTTTATACGTATTTTAGACATGCCGATTAAAAATAAACGTGACAGAATAACAAACTTCCAATATCAGTTAAAATAAAGTGTCCATCTGGTCGCATTCTCTAACGCCAGTCCCAGCTTGGCCTATAATTTGCAATTCAGATTTCAATTCACTACAATACGTTGTTTTGTAAAGAAACTTGTTTCTCGGATCATGTGATTGCATTGCTCAGATAATATTATAACGACTCATTGTGTTGGGATATAAATGTCTATAATGAAATTATTGTAACGCAATCTGTCCAGAGAGGGAATGTGTGATCGTATTATCGCTCTATGTCTTTCTGTGTTATAAAAGGCATATTACACCATTAAAAAGAACATTCTACCAGTCTTGGATGTGATGCTTTCTCGTTATTTCTTTGTAGTGATTATAGTCTTTACCCCTTGATAATAACATTTTCCCAAGATCTCTGAGCTGCAATGCTGCAAACTGCCAACTTCTACAAAAACCTCTGAAGTAAAGAAAACTCAGGACAGTGTTTGTTAGGTTAAACATGTTAGCCAGTAGCTTTGTTTCTGTGCTGCTATTAATGTAAGTATAATCACAGTTTGATTTACACAGTCCGATCCTGAGTTTAACAAACTCACATTCACCTACAAAGATTCTGGATGACAGACGTGTGCTCACCTGTTAAAGGACCACTCTAGGCACCCAGACCACTTCAGCTTAATGAAGTGGTCTGGGTGCCAGGTCCAGCTAGGGTTAACCCATTTTTTTTTCTATAAACATAGCAGTTTCAGAGAATGGGTTAAGCCTTCCCCCAAATCCTCTAGTGGCTGTCTCATTGACAGCCGCTAGAGGCTCTTGCGTGATTCTCACTGTGAAAATCACAGTGAGAGCACGCAAGCGTCCATAGGAAAGCATTGTAAATGCTTTCCTATGCGACCGGCTGAATGCGCGCGCAGCTCTTGCCGCGCGTGCGCATTCAGCCGACGGGGCGGAACGGAGGAGGATCGGAGGCAGAGATCTCCCCGCCCAGCGCTGGAAAAAGGTAAGTTTTACCCCTTTTCCCCTTTCCAGAGCCCAGCGGGAGGGGGACCCTGAGGGTGGGGGCACCCTCAAGGCACTCTAGTGCCAGGAAAACAAGTATGTTTTCTTGGCACTAGAGTGGTCCTTTAAGGTTAAAATAACTCACCGCGACCTGTCCTGCTCAGACCCAGGTGTATGTTGGCCCACTGGTTAATCAGGAGTACCCCTTAGGAATTTGGTTCTACATCACCATTTGTGATTTGGACGTAAGTTGGGGAATGGATATATGTCCTCACCAATTTAATTTCAGCTAACTATTGATCGCCACCTTCCCAACCCCAGACAACTTGTTCAATTTTATTGAAATATTCCGTCACTAGGAAGATCCACACGTGCAAAATGGACAGCGTCACAACCAACCTTTACTGACACAGCCATCAACTCCTCTCTTGCGAGAAGGCCTCCAATGGATGAGATGTTCGGAATCACAGGCACGATGTGGGCGGCCGTCCGTAGGCTGCAGGAGGCAGAGACCGGAACATTTATTAGACCTTATTGCTGCACTATGCATCATGATGCTCAGCATCGGATAACCACCCCCATTGTGATGGCTAGGGCTCAACAGGCCTGCTGCCCTGGGCTTCAGCCCAATCTGTGCCGCATGGCACCATCCGATGGAAACAGATATCTGCATGGAAACCAACTCAGCGCATCCTCAACATCCCCCAGTGTACTATTGTGTACTATTTATTAAATGGTTACTTCAAGAACCATGATTACTTCAGTGATTTGCATTTGTCATGGTGCCTGGAGTCAGTATGTTCAGTGTTTCACTATCACACACGGCACATACAGAGATTAACCCACATCTGGCGGAGTCACTGGGGTGTCATCAGCCCGCTGGGAACTAGATTTACGGGCTGACTAAATGTCAATTCTGTGTATATTACTTTGCACAGAACTGCAATCATTGGCTGAGAGTGGTCAGCTGACACTCAGCCAATAAATGGCTGAAAGGATTGGCTTCCGCCTTGGATATGACTGGATGTCCGGCAAAACCAGGTAAGAGGGCAATCCGTTGGAGCCAGGATACTAATCTCATCATAACCACTACGGCAGACTGTAATGGTATGATGTCTGGAGAAACACTTTAACCTAAACATTGTATACTAGTGAAATGAAGACGTGTGGCCAAATGGGGTCAAAACATTCACACATTCTTCAACTCTGCTATAGTCCAGTTTGGCTATTTTAGCATTGAATTTGCAATTTGATTTTCAATTTACTACAATTTGGCATTTAATGTAGGTGCAATGCCATCTACTCACATGGGTTGTGATAAAATCACCTGTTTTCTTCTTCTCTTTGAAAACTATTTCAGAGATCAGAGATGCAAATTAAATGGAGGAGGAATGCTTATAACGGTTAAATCTCATTTTACGAGGGGATAATTGAGTGATGCGATTGGGGAGTGTTTGCAATGGGAATGTCACATGTAACAAGGCCTTTCCTGGCATTTAACAAATGTCTGCGTTCAATTGATCTTTCTCAGTCATTTGTTATGAAGATCAAAAAGCAGCTGATATAACGAGGACATAACATCCTATCCGCTGCGATGGCACCTGATCTGAACAGTGTTATGTCTGTTTCTGGATGACCCACACTTCACACTAAACGTCTGACAGACAGCATTGTCCACACCGCAGTTATGAGTGACACGACAAGTGCAATAACACCAAATGCAGATCAGTTTCCGGGGGATTAAATGTATCCATCTGACCTCTTCGTTTCCACATTCCGGGCAAAAAAAAGAATAAGCTCTATTCTCTGTGGCTCCCTATCAAGCCGGACTATTCTTGTCCAGGCTTTAACGAGTAGTTCAGAGAGTGTCATTAGAAAAGCCAGCTTATGTTCATGTTTTTCTTTTTGTCTGAAGGAAGGTTCTGGTTTTGGAGACGGGGAACAAGTATTAATAGTTCTTACGTTCTGAGAAACAGGCTGCCGTATTGTTTGCAGCAAATCCCAGACACAGAGAGCTTTACCCCAAGGCATAGTACGGACATTGCACTTTGTATCTTAGAGCGGCGTTTCTTGTAAAAACCTTCTATCTAGTACCGTCATTAGTAATGCTTATTCTTTACACTATTTCTCACATATTTACATCCTGAAACCGTCCATATTCTAGGTTTTATATTTAATAATAATTGTAAGGATTATGAGTTACAAAGGATTTTTTAATTAATGACTACATAGTGCGTTATTAAGAGTTACTTTAGGATTTACTGGACAATCTTTATTTAGAAAAGACAAAAACACACCAAAACAATTAAAATGACCGGTAGCTCTGTGAGCCACTGTTAATACGAACTATGTGAAAATGATATCTTTTTTTAGGACCCATTGAACATGAAATTCATTTTAAGCACAGTCTCATCGATGTAGAGCACGGAACATTCTCGCTTTGTAAAACAGAATATCCTTCAGTGTCTTAATAAAGCGTTACTGTAGGCCTGCCATAGTTCTTGCTGTTATAACTTACAAGTGATACCTATGTATCGGACCTCGTCCTGCGGATTCCTGTTGGGATAAAAGACCTACTGTGGTGGAAGCTCGGTAAAAATAAATTTAGTAGGCCGAGATTACCACGTGGCATGTGTACGTGCATATGCTGACGTATCGATCAGTTGGTTGCACGAGGCAAGATACGATCAGTAGTGTACGGAGCATGTGCAAGAATACAGGATGTAGTATTCCCCTCCTCCATTGTGCTGGACAAGCCATGCGGTCAAGCAGGAAGTTAATTCTTATTTGTATTGATTGGTCAAGAGAATGTGCGGGTGGAGCTTAATATGGGAGGAGTTATGTGCCTATATAAGGAGCCTGCACTATTGTCCGGGGCTCAGAACTTGTTGTATTTTGGTGACATTAGTCCCTCTGAGTCCCGATCGGTGAACCGAATAAAGAATCTCTTCCTTCCTGAAGAAACCTGTGTCCATCTCTCTGTGCTTGGCTTCCGTCAGTTTCTCCGGTATCACAACGACAAGTAGTGCATACTATGAATGGACTGTCCTGCATCCAAAATAATTGGAGGGGCACTTTTTGGAGACCAGGCTAGCGATTAACCCAGCCCGCCCAGAATAAAGGGTTTCTCCAGGGTAGGAAAATGAGAGTCCGAAGCTACAACTGGGAGTAAGATACATCTAATTGATATAACTGAACAGGACACATTGTAATTACAAAACAAACAAAATATTTATTAATATTTCAACAAGAGGACTCGTTTTCTTCATCAAAAATTAATCTAAACTCACAGTATCAAAGCAGTACATGGAGTTGTGTATTCCATTAAATAGGTATGTGTGTGGTATATTATATATCACACACAAGACACGGAGCATTTCAGGGCCTATTTCACAATAATCCAAAGGCATCTTATTGCACATAATCTTATAGAGACAGTCACTGGTTCATGATTGGCTTTTAAACATGCAAATATATATGGCACTTTACATTATAAACCGTATGGAGAACAACGTGGTTTCTGATTCATCCTGCTGGAGAAGCCTTGGCACAATCTGTGGTTCTTCCTTTATGCAAATGTTCAATGACCATGACAGCAATGACCGGAATAATTTGCATGAGAATTGCGGCAGTTCAGGGTGCGCTTAGGAGTGCGCTGGGGAGACCTGACACAAACATGACATAAGACATTAGGAGAGCGGAATTCTTGAAAAAGTGAATATCCCCGGTTTTAGCTTTTTCATTCTGTTATGAATTTCAAATGATATACATTTTCATCATATTTTTCAGTAGAACAGATATAGGAGTGACCAGCATAGTTCAGATCCTTAATTTGGGTCAACTACTGTTTATTTGGACAAACGTGTGGATTATGTACGGATGTGACATATAGAGCACAGGTCAAATCGGTCATATTTCTCGAAGGAGGTAATCTATCAGTATTACAGAGGTTTCATTTTCTCCTATTAAATCATTTAGTAGACTTCCAAAAAAGGTTTTATGAAAAGGTCCAGGATAGACAGACACCAGTCGAACTTAGAGATACATCTTTTTAGAGAACCACATCAATTTTACTTTTAAAGTACAGCTAGTGCTCATTGTAAAGGTTCTATACTAGGTTTCTGGATGCCAGTGCTGGCCAAGTTTTGGCACGCTTAGCCCCCTGACTGACCCCTCTAAGCATGGAGAGAGTATAACACCCCCTATATATAGACTGGCAACACGGCTTCCCATCGCAGATACAGCTTCAGGTAAGAACAGCAGTGATATGACCAAAAAAAAACCCATCAGAAATTCTCTCTTACACACCTAAGCAGGCTCCTTTAATAATTTGGAATGTCCAGGGTAATAGCAGAAACAATTCAGTGAAGATATTGGCACGAAAGGTCATGCACGCCATCAGCATTCAAGATATGCATAAAATATACATATGACAGTGGTTCTCAACCTTTTCTGACACATGATTAAAATACTGTACATGCCATTGGCTCTGCGACCCATCCTTCAATTGAAAAAATACTACAATAAATTAAAAGAAGCACCTTTATCAGTCTTTTCCCAATGTCAGAGGGGCCTCTGTTGTACTGGGGCAGAAGCTCTGCTACGGTAAACAATATATTGTGAGCAGTGGCTTGGAACCTGATGGGTGCGATGCGCATGTTCCAACCAATACAGGACAAGATTTGGCTTTCGATGCAGAAGTTAAAGCAGCTCTGTCACTTTATGGATCCCTTGTGTGGGACCCTTCCTCTATTACAACACCTTTCAACCTTTTTTGGGAGGGAGGGGGTGGGTATTTTTAATGGTTTTGTAGATCTGTAGGATCTTATTTCTTGGCATCATCAAAATGTTTACCATGGCACCTGGAAATACTTCCTTATCCTGAATTCACACACAAGGACCCACGGATGATACTTTCGTTTTCACAGGCTAATAATCAGACGGATGGAGGTGTTGTGCTTCTTCAGTAAATTAGATTTTGCCTAAACGTACATTCACTAGAGTCTGCTAGGACACGGTGCCATGTTTTATTTGCTACGAACAATCTTAGCAGTGGCATATGGGGTGGATTTCATAAGCGGCTTAAGCTGGAAAGATTTCCTCATGCCTTTAAGTTCCAAAGGAAACCTACCCACTTAAATTAATAACCGCTCGGTAAGACTCGCCCGTGTGGTTTACTTTAAAGGGACACTCCAGGTTCCAAAACAACTTTATCTAAATTAAGGTTTTATAGTGCCAGGAGACCCCAGGGCTCACTTTTACCTCAAAGGGGGTCAAACCATTTTTGAACAGTTTAACATCAAGGTTGCCTCCAACGTCGATCTCAGCTCCACCATGGTGGCATCCGTCTTCTGAAATTTCAGATCCAGGAAGCATGGAGTGCTGCTGATTTTACCATTTACAAAACTGGCTTGGAAAGAGGACATACTTTTTCCAAGTACTTTTAAAGGACAGTCACTGATTGGCTGAGAGTATAAGCTGACTGCTCACAGACAATCAGCGGCGACCCTGCCCAGCGGCATTCGCGTTTCCTGAAACTGAAATTTCAGAAGCTGGATGCCTCCTAGGGGTGAGGGAGGTGAAATCAGTGCTGTAGGCAACTTTGGAGTTAAACTGAGCTCCTTCAGGTAAGATTGAGCAAAATGGCACCATAACACCATAACAACTTAATGCATTATGGTGCCTAAACTGTCCCTTTAATAAAACAAGCATGGGGAGTTTATAAAAGATGCAATGCCTTGTGTTTGTCGTCTTCTCTTTTAACCTCTAAACAATCAAACCTTGCATGTCTCTGTTTATATTTCCCCCGTTTTCATATAAATCACCTTTGCTTGATTCCAGTGGTCCTCTCCATATCGTAATACATTTAAAAGTATAAAAAAATGAGTTTGTTTGCACCACAGAAAGAAACACTTTGGTAAGACTTCCATTTTTCCAGTTTACAGACAGCTTCCATAAGAATTAGTGGTTTGCTGTTTTTTTTCTGAACAACTTAATTATAAAAAAATGGCTTTTACAAGCAGAGGCTTGAAACAAGATATGAAAAATCTCTAACAAGTCTGTTAAAACAAATGCACAGAAAAGGTCTTTAGTCTGAGAATGGACAAATATAGTTCGTTTTTTGCTTTAAAGTGACTTTGGATAAATGTAGGATCAGAAATGCATTCCTACACAAAATCAAATCAGTTTCCACCGCGTTTACATGTCCATGTCTTTCATTCAGGTATTTGAGGCCCTGACTCCATGTCTGAGCTGCCTTCCCCGTTCTTTATCCTTTAGAGAACGGGGAGCCTGGAGACGTGACATAGTGTGAATGTTTGTAATAGGCAAGTTCATTCATGAGAAGTGGGGGCCGTGTAAACAAAGCGGATCCCATTAGAAATCTGACATTTCCTGTTGGTTATAGTAGACATATAAGACTTTTCCCCTCTTCGATTTCTTCTTGCACTTTATCACTGGATGTGGCAATTTCGGCTTGCGCTGAAAAAACAGCACAAATGAAGGTCATCACCGTGCCTCCGATGGCGGTGTAGAATCCCCACCCCAAAGAGCACTCTCCAGGCTTGTAGGCAGAAGCGTAATGTCCACAGTACGCCACCACCTTCTGAGAACCCCAACCGGCAGGGTACAGAATCAGACCCAGGATAAGGAAAAGACCTGTGAGGGAAACAAACAAAAATATTCCATAAAAATTCATACATATGAACAATGGAATAAGCTATGTCTTAGCAAGAACTAAATATATATATATATACACACACATTATATAAATATAATATTGAGGAAAACAATGTTAATTTGTTAAGCGCTGCAGAATAAGGTGGTGATATATAAATATATAACAATAATAATCTTCGAAAACCAAACACGACACAGCTTGTTAACCACTTAATTGCCAATGACATTCAATGGCGTTTCACACCCGAACTCCAATAAACGTTATGCCAGCATTTTACGTTTCGATCATAGTTTCAGAAGATCTGATTGTGGACGCTGACTGGGATGTCTCACGCTGGAACGGTGATTAAAAATCAGACGTCTAGAACGACATGGTACATCACTGGTGCTTAATGGGTTAATTGGAAGATCACACATGTAACAGCATTACACATGCAGCCTGGGTTACTGGATGAGTGCAGGGCGTTGTGGAGGTGGGAGCAGGGGGGGGTTAAGGGTAAAAATCTTATTGGCCATTAGGCCGCAATCTTTGCACATTGAAAAAGTAATTTACGTATATATAATCCTGATTTTGACACACATGCACACAATCTCATTGCTTTTCTCAGCATGAAGTCAATGCCCATTGGGTAATTTTCCAGCTAAATACTAGCAGTTATGAAATGGCGAGGTTTCTCATAAAATACAGCATCGAATTTCACGTGCGCAGTATCAGTTAGCTTGGAAATGCATTGTAATAGAATTAGACTAAATAAACAAGTGACCAAAAGCTTGTGCTGAGCGAATTAGGAGCATAAA
The DNA here is from genome assembly GCF_036172605.1 of Pelobates fuscus. Classification (NCBI taxonomy): domain Eukaryota; kingdom Metazoa; phylum Chordata; class Amphibia; order Anura; family Pelobatidae; genus Pelobates; species Pelobates fuscus. The sequence continues at coordinate 14,044,558 of NC_086321.1, read as the reverse complement.
TCATTTATTCAATCAACCACAAGAATTATATTGTGGAAATCAAATCAGATATAAACGTCTTACAATGAACTACTAGGCTTTTAGAGGGTATTTGTAGTTATTATTATTTTTTATTTTTTTAATGGACACTATAATTACCAGAACTATTCCCCCCCCCATCCTCCCTCATTTGCAATATAAAAATGCAATTTACTTGCCTTTTAGCCACTGCCGTGACCGTCTCTACGCTTCTGCTCCACCTCCCTGGCTGAAATTATTAAAGGGACACTATAATTACCAGAACAACTACAGCTTTAAGGATCACTATAGTGTCAGGAAAACAAAGCGGATTTCCTGACACTATAGTGCCCTGAGGGTGCCCCTACCCTCAGGGTCCGCCTTCAGCCATTTAGCTTAATCCAGCGCCGGGCTCCCTCGACGCTGGTGACCTCTCCTCCCCATCCGACGTCAGCTCGCTGGTGACCTCTCCTCCCCATCCGACACACAAGCTGTAATCACTATACACACACACACACACTGCATTCACTATACACACAGCATTCACTATACACACACACACACACACTGCGTTCACTATACACACTGCATTCACTATAGACACACACACTGCATTCACTATAGACACACACACACTGCATTCACTATACACACTGCATTCACTATAGACACACACACTGCATTCACTATACACACACACACACTGCATTCACTATACACACTGCATTCACTATACACACACACTGCATTCACTACACACACACACACTGCATTCACTATACACACACACTGCATTCACTATACACACACACACACACACACACATTCTGCATTCATTATATACACACTACACAAACACACACACTGCATTCGATATACACACACACACTGCATTCACTATATACACACATACACACACACACACACACATTCTGCATTCATTATACACACACTACACAAACACACACACACATTCACTATACACACACACTGCATTCACTATACACACACACACTGCATTCACTACACACACACACTGCATTCACTATACACACACACTGCATTCACTACACACACACACACACACTGCATTCACTATACACACACACACACACACACACTGCATTCACTATACACACACACACACACTGCATTCACTATACACACTGCATTCACTATACACACACACTACACACACACACACACACACTGCATTCACTAAACACACACACTGCATTCACTACACACACACACACACACACATTCTGCATTCATTATATACACACTACACAAACACACACACTGCATTCACTATACACACACACTGCATTCACTATACACACACACACACACACACACACATTCTGCATTCATTATATACATACTACACAAACACACACATTCACTATACACACACACACACTGCATTCACTATACACACATACACACACACACACACACACACACATTCTGCATTCATTATATACACACTACACAAACACACACACTGCATTCACTAATCAAATACTTTTACTGCATCCACTACACACACATATTCTTGAAAACATAAAAAATTCTGACTGGCATGTATATTTTGTGCATTTACCTTAATAAAAAAAAAAAAAAGAGGTGCAAAAACTAAGAAATAATAAACATGTTCATAAAACAGTAGATTTGTGTAGAAATAGTTTATTTTTTTTAAATGGTAAATGTACAGAATATCGGTAAGTTATTGGCTATCGGCCTGAAAGTTCACAGATTATCGGTATCGGTTCTAAAAAAATCAATATCGGTCTATCGATAGTCAGTTAGGCAACTTTTTTTATACTCTACTTTCCTAATTAAACCTACGTTTCTATTAAAACTGAAGTTTTTTTTTTTTTGCGGCCCACATGAACTTAGACCTTGTTTATTTGGCCCGTGTTAGCCTTTGACTTTGACATGCAAGAGCTACAGAGTATTTTGGTGCTATATTATTAATTATTTATATCGCGCCAGCAAATTCCATAGCACTGTACAATAGGGGGACTAACAGATTTGCAACAAGTCGAGTTGGATGTGGAGCTCTGTTATACACCCAGACACATTACTGGGAGTATTATTGCTGTGGAGCTCTGTTATACACCCAGACACATTACTGGGAGTATTATTACTGTGGAGCTCTGTTATACAATCAGACACATTACTGGGAGTATTATTGCTGCGGAGCTCTGTTATACACTCAGACACATTACTGGGAGTATTATTGCTGTGGAGCTCTGTTATACACTCAGACACATTACTGGGAGTATTACTACTGTGGAGCTCTGTTATACACCCAGACACAGTACTGGGAGTATTATTGCTGTGGAGCTCTGTTATACAATCAGACACATTACTGGGAGTATTACTACTGTGGAGCTCTGTTATACACCCAGACACATTACTGGGAGTATTATTGCTGTGGAGCTCTGTTATACACCCAGACACATTACTGGGAGTATTATTACTGTGGAGCTCTGTTATACAATCAGACACATTACTGGGAGTATTATTGCTGTGGAGCTCTGTTATACACTCAGACACATTACTGGGAGTATTATTGCTGTGGAGCTCTGTTATACACTCAGACACATTACTGGGAGTATTACTACTGTGGAGCTCTGTTATACACCCAGACACATTACTGGGAGTATTATTGCTGTGGAGCTCTGTTATACACTCAGACACATTACTGGGAGTATTATTGCTGTGGAGCTCTGTTATACAATCAGACACATTACTGGTAGTATTATTGCTGTGGAGCTCTGTTATACACTCAGACACATTACTGGGAGTATTATTCATGTGGAGCTCTGTTATACACTCAGACACATTACTGGGAGTATTATTGCTGTGGAGCTCTGTTATACACTCAGACACATTACTGGGAGTATTAATGCTGTGGAGCTCTGTTATACACTCAGACACACAAACAGTATGGAGCTCCTAGAAAAGAGGGACAGAGGGATTTGGGTCAAAAATAGGGACTGTCCGTACTAAACAGGGACACTTGGCAGTTATGAGAGACAGATCTGCTCTGTTACTTCTCATTGCCATCCCTGATGGAGAAATAATCTTGATTTACACATGAAGTTAAAATGTCAGTAATGTAACGCTTTTCCTGACAAAGTGATCTGTAGTTAAACTGTTGAAGTAGTTTAGTCATATTGCAGCTGGTGAAAGTGGATCTTATAGACACCAGGGGATCTGTAACTTCCCAGGGGGTGACAAATCTGCAGGCAGGAAGTCAGCCCAGACTCTGCTACTGGTACAGAAAGAATCAACGCCTGACATTCTGTACATCTGTCAGGGTCTAACATCTTCCCCAGCGCTGGACACCAATTTCCTACTTAAAAACACTCTATGGACAAAGCGAAAATGTTCCATTATACACAGGGTTACTCAGTACAAAAAACAGATCACTAGAAAAGTAGCTCACGGGCAGGGTCCTCCTTGTTGTATCGGTCTGTTCTTACTGTGTTTGTCTTTTTCCCAACTGTACAGCGCTGCAGCATTTGTTGGCACTTTATAAATATAAAGCAGGATAAGGACAACTTCTAGCTCCTGCGGAACTTCATATGGAGCGTGGCTGGCAGATGGTGTTGGGAGTTGTATTGCAGTTGCATACATGGCCAGCTGTGATCCAATCACTCAGAGGGTGGCCCAAGTGGCTCGTTATGGTCACACACTAAGTGACCACAAGTTCAAGGTCTCTGATTACCAGCAGCTCAGTGTGGCGAAACCAGCTTCGCCACTGTGAACTGGAGAGGCCTGGCTGCTGGCCTCCTGCCCGCTGACTATGGCCCCTGGACGTGTTGCACTTTAGAAACTATATTTGGGCAGGTAATAATTTGTATTGCTGCTGCTGGCCCTTTAAAAGCAGCGATGGACATATTGGAACTTTTGGGACTACTGTACCTTTAAGACTGTGGAACGTAGTACAGTAATCCTGCCTTTAATACTTTAAATGTCATGTATGTATTGTTGTATGCAGTTAACCTGGGTTATATATATATATGCAGCCTTCATCTGATTGTTCGGTAGAATCACTCCATTCATTGTATTGAGGAAACTACCGAACAACCAGACCACCCAGGATTAAGTGTGCCTCCAATTACCGTTTGCAACAATGTTGCAAACGGGTAATTGGCAATCATGTAATGTGTTCTGTGTCCTCTGGGTGGCCGCCATTCAGGAAACCAACACGTGGCGGCGGCCATCTTTAACTACCGAACAGCGGTGTTTTGCCGTCGAGTGTCTGGAACTGAAATCGGACACTTGACTAGGCAAACACCGCTGAGACCTCCATACTTCCAGAAGTTCGTATGGAAACTACCGAATGACCCCCCGTTCGGTAGAAAGAACCCCACAAACAAGGGAATTCATTCAAACCCTCTCCAGGCTCTATAACACAGGCAATTCGTCTGTTTTCATTCCCTTGTTTGTTACCGACCGCAGGGCCAAAATGCATGGAACTGTTTTCGGATACTTTACCCATGCGGTCGGTCAATACTTTAAAGTTCCATAACTCCTGAACCATTTTGGAGGTGTAGCATATGTATTTGGGGTACATCCAGGAATTGGGGAAAAAGGTGTACGGTATAATTGTGTTAAGTGTTAATCTAAGGGGAGGAAATGTGTGGGAGGTACATCCATGTGATTGGTTAATTTCATCCTCCCCCTGGGAGTGTCCTGTATGTACTTGTTGGTAATAAAAGCCAGACTGGGTGTCCCAGTCTTGAGTTCCTGCTTAACCCTCAAAATGAAGTGTCGTCTCGTTCTTGGGGGGGATTGGATTGTAAGCTGACTGCCAAGAGTGTAAGCCGATTGTATGCTTTTCTTGTTCAGCTGTTCCAGTTCGGAGTGTTATTTCGTATCCAGCTCGTGAGTTCTGATGTTCTGCAGTAGCTGTGCCTGTCTATGGAAAAGGGGATTATCGCCTAAACGCATTTTTCCCCTTGTATGCTGAAACGGTCCGTTACAATTGGTGGCAAGCGGCGGGATCGTTCCTACAACCAGAAGGACAGCTACAGAACACCAATTCCTTGGAGTTACAAATTGAGGGCAACGTTAGCATTCGTGCAGCGCCCCTGGCAGCAGAGGTATCCAGCGACTTGGAGCAGACAAGTATGGAAGGCTCTGACGCTGAAGATGATTTTATGGCCAAGGTGAGGCAGCAAGTGGCCCAGTATGGGGGTTATATATCCATGGACACATTCCAGGGGATCTGGAACCAGGTCATGGCTGAGCAAAACTCAAAGATGGACGAAGAGTATGATGAGCAGGAAGAGTGGTACAGCAGCAGAGTAGAGGCTGCATCCGAGGAGGTTAGCCGCCCTCCCCCGAGGCGGCAGGAAGAACCCGAAGTAGGGGTCCTCATAGATTGGTCCTGTGAGGAACCACAACAGGCAGGTGGAGATGGGACCGAGGTCTCTCTACCGGCCCTACAGGGATGCTGGGCAGTCGGCCCAGATCCCCAGCGGCAGTGTGTAACCCAGGGAGCTGATGGTGTCGTCCATCCTCCCCAGCGGCAGAGTAAGTCCCAGGGAGCTAAAGGTGTCGTCCTTCCTCCCCAGCGGCAGATTGTATCTCAGGGAGCTGAAGGTGCCGTCCTTCCTCCCCAGCGGCAGTGTGTGTCCCAGGGAGATGAAGGTGTCGTCCTTCCTCCCCAGCGGCAGGCTGAGTTACAGGGGGCAGAGGTTGTTGTTCCTGCCCCCCAGCAGAAAAGTGATGTGCCAGGAAGGCAGTGTGAAGTAAAGGGAGAGGAGAGCAGCGTCCTCCCTCCCCAGCGGCAGTGTGTGTCTCCGGGAGCTGATGGTGTCGTCCATCCTCCCCAGCGGCAGGCTGAGTTACAGGGGGCAGAGGTTGTTGTTCCTGCCCCCCAGCAGCAAAGTGATGTGCCGGGAGGGCAGTGTGAAGTGAAGGGAGAGGAGAGCAGCGTCCTCCCTCCCCAGCGGCAGTGTGTACCCCAGGGAGATGAAGGTGTCGTCCTTCCTCCCCAGTGGCAGCGTACACCCCAGGGAGATGAAGGTGTCGTCCTTCCTCCCCAGTGGCAGCGTACACCCCAGGGAGATGAAGGTGTCGTCCTTCCTCCCCAGCGGCAGGCTGAGTTACAGGGGGCAGAGGTTGTTGTTCCTGCCCCCCAGCAGCAAAGTGATGTGCCTGGAAGGCAGTGTGAAGTAAAGGGAGAGGAGAGCCGTGTCCTCCCTCCCCAGCGGCAGGGTGTGTCTCAGGGAGCAGAAGGTGCAATCCTTCCTCCCCAGCGGCAGTGTGTACCCCAGGGAGCTGATGGTGTCGTCCTTCCTCCCCAGCGGCAGTGTGTACCCCAGGGAGCAGAAGGTGCCATCCTTTCTCCCCAGCGGCAGTTTGCCATCCAGAGAGAGGAACTTGTTACACCCTCTCTCCCACGGCAACCTAACCCACCAAGGGGAGATGTTAAGCCCCACAACTGTGCAGATGGGACCGTAGTCTCTGCACTTACAGCACAAGGGATAGGGACGGTCGGTCCTGTTCCCCAGCCTCAGTGTGATGGATCCAAAGGGGAGACAGTCGGTCTCCCCCTCCAGCAGTCGAGCTGTGCACCTAAAGGGGAGACAGCCAGTCTCCAGCAACCAGACGCCCACCAGACTACTCCCGTGGTAGTGCTGGCAACAGGACAGAGTACCGCTGGTCTCTGCCCCCTCAGCAACCCACCAAGGCAGCCTACCCGTCTCCCACCCAGCAGTGGTGAAACACCAGAACTTGGACAAAATCCTTCCTCACCCAGATGTAGTAACCGGTTAGTGTGGGTGGGCTGCTCGGTTATTTCTGTTTTGTGGGTGGGTTGCTGGACTAACCAGGGCACTGACCGGCAGAAAGTCAGGTACCCTGTTAGTCTAATTGGCAAAGGGGAGAAATGTGGCGAAACCAGCTTCGCCACTGTGAACTGGAGAGGCCTGGCTGCTGGCCTCCTGCCCGCTGACTATGGCCCCTGGACGTGTTGCACTTTAGAAACTATATTTGGGCAGGTAATAATTTGTATTGCTGCTGCTGGCCCTTTAAAAGCAGCGATGGACATATTGGAACTTTTGGGACTACTGTACCTTTAAGACTGTGGAACGTAGTACAGTAATCCTGCCTTTAATACTTTAAATGTCATGTATGTATTGTTGTATGCAGTTAACCTGGGTTATATATATATATGCAGCCTTCATCTGATTGTTCGGTAGAATCACTCCATTCATTGTATTGAGGAAACTACCGAACAACCAGACCACCCAGGATTAAGTGTGCCTCCAATTACCGTTTGCAACAATGTTGCAAACGGGTAATTGGCAATCATGTAATGTGTTCTGTGTCCTCTGGGTGGCCGCCATTCAGGAAACCAACACGTGGCGGCGGCCATCTTTAACTACCGAACAGCGGTGTTTTGCCGTCGAGTGTCTGGAACTGAAATCGGACACTTGACTAGGCAAACACCGCTGAGACCTCCATACTTCCAGAAGTTCGTATGGAAACTACCGAATGACCCCCCGTTCGGTAGAAAGAACCCCACAAACAAGGGAATTCATTCAAACCCTCTCCAGGCTCTATAACACAGGCAATTCGTCTGTTTTCATTCCCTTGTTTGTTACCGACCGCAGGGCCAAAATGCATGGAACTGTTTTCGGATACTTTACCCATGCGGTCGGTCAATACTTTAAAGTTCCATAACTCCTGAACCATTTTGGAGGTGTAGCATATGTATTTGGGGTACATCCAGGAATTGGGGAAAAAGGTGTACGGTATAATTGTGTTAAGTGTTAATCTAAGGGGAGGAAATGTGTGGGAGGTACATCCATGTGATTGGTTAATTTCATCCTCCCCCTGGGAGTGTCCTGTATGTACTTGTTGGTAATAAAAGCCAGACTGGGTGTCCCAGTCTTGAGTTCCTGCTTAACCCTCAAAATGAAGTGTCGTCTCGTTCTTGGGGGGGATTGGATTGTAAGCTGACTGCCAAGAGTGTAAGCCGATTGTATGCTTTTCTTGTTCAGCTGTTCCAGTTCGGAGTGTTATTTCGTATCCAGCTCGTGAGTTCTGATGTTCTGCAGTAGCTGTGCCTGTCTATGGAAAAGGGGATTATCGCCTAAACGCATTTTTCCCCTTGTATGCTGAAACGGTCCGTTACACTCAGTATGTGTGATTCGTTAATAAATGCCCCTCTCTGTATAACTAAAGCAGGACCACACCAGAGGCTGCCCAATCACATGATCTCAATAGGCGTCTATGGAGGCAGTATGGTGGACCGACACTGTCCAGGACCTTTTATTTCAAAGTGTGAATCCATCCATTCATCACATTCCATTTTCCATCAATGAACGATGCCCAATTAGGAAAATTCAGCACACACAGAGATCACACACCTTGACCTCTCCATCACACAGAACTCAGCAAAGGAGGCTGATGAAGGGGTGAGAAGCTGGGAAATAAAAAGTCTGGGGCTCTTGGGATTTTGCCAGTGAACCATAGTATGATGATTCGGGGAGCTCTGGGGGACAACTAATCCTTCTCCCATAATAGAGTGAGTCAGTTCTGACGAAGCTAATGATCTGGACTACAAAACAGACACACGATTAATGGGGGAAGTCAGAAAAATCCTTTAACAGAACAAAACAGGACTATCTATAGACTGCCCTCCAACTAAGGAGAACGATAATCTCTTTATGGCAAACAATAAGTGAGGGACGGTTTTTATATTGAACCAAACTTTAAATTATTTAAAATATAAGCAAGAGGTTTCCAAGTTTCTTTGAATATGTCACAACTGTAATATGTATGTAACAAGCCCCGAGACACAATCTGTTGATAAAAGAATAAAGAAAACACAGGAGTCTAGCTTTATACCCCTTTCACAATATTGTAATGCGCTGCGGAATAAGTTGGCGCTATATAAATACCATGTCACATACTGCAAATAGGATAATGGATTGGTCCCTGTGATACCGATTAGGCCCCACATGAAGTCGCCTCTGATCTTTAATGAAAATGTAATGAATTTTAGTATTTATTGTTACATTTGTAGAATAAGATAATATTACAGTTTAAGAATGTGCCAACCTAACGAGCTCCATTAAAGGGACACTCCAAGCAGATTACCCACTACATTTTGCAGTCCCAGTAATGGTGCCAGGAGTGCCCGAGCACACTCATGGGGGAGGTAGTTAAACCCCTTACCCGGGGTTTGTCAGACACTGGTTACCACTGATCACATATATAAAGTACGCTATGGTTTGAGTCTGGCTCGTTTGATCTAAAGTTGGAAATGTACTTTTATAACAATTCACGAATCTGTGAAATACCCTGACAGTGCTTAATCTATCCATCTACTGGGGCATGCCAAGCCCTTGTCTATAATGAGTGGGATCAGACGGGCAGACTGGCAGCAAGTGGCATACACAGCTAGTTACTGGCACACACTCCAAGGCCTTTGCTATCACTTTGTATGTGGGTATTGGGCACCAGCTGGGTAAATCCAGGCGTTTGTAATGGATAAAATAATGATAGAATCTGCACATATATTACAAACAGACATCTAGGAAATCCTTGTGAATTTGCGAGGGGGCTTTAGAAAAAACTTAAAATAGCTATGTGTTGGTGGAAAGCTCAGCAGGACAATCTATGTACCTTCTGACTTGGTCCAAGTGTTTGGGCGTCTTTACTAGGTTCCCTACTGGTAACTGCGCCAAGTTTCCGTTTCTGCGTTCTGAATTATACCCTCGATTCTCGTGGTTGTGGTCACTGCTGTCACATAATCAGCATTAGATGAACTCTTACAAAAGGCGTATTAGTCACAGAGCGCGCGTAATTCTCTCCGCAGCCCCAGATGTTATTAGTATGACTACCAATGAAGAAGAAGCTGCCCTCGGCCATGACCTTTCTCAAAATCTGAACAAATGGGAAGGTTGGGTTACTTCCTTATGTGTCATTTATGGCTGCAATCTCACAGGCTTCCAACTGTTCAGGAGACAAACTGTAACTGGCTGCTTTAACCAAGACACTTTGTTAAAATCAATAGACTTCAGCAAATAAATCACAAGTCTGCTTGGGGATTAAAGCAGGGTTTATGAAGAAAATAAATCGTACACACTCTATATATGTGAGACACCGAGATCAGAGGATGATTGCAGCCATCGGCTGAGAACGCGGGAGCTTTTATTTACTTAAACCAGTTTGGAAACAACTCTTTTTGTATCAGTTTGTGTGTACAAATTGTAAAGCTTTCTGGATCAACAACCTTGTCATCTTTTGTATTGGTCTGTGTATACTTTTCCCCCAATTGTACAGCGCCGCGGTAATAATAATAATAGTGTGGTATAGTACTTTAAACTGGTTTATGAGATGTACAGTGATGCACAGTCTGCAGCCTTGACAACAGGGAAAATGTCCACAAAAAAGAGAAACCGTGGCAGACTCAGTCTAAGGCTGTCTATATTTCACATGGTAGCAAAGAACAGGCTGGGAATATCCCTTTAAACATGTCTTACTGCGGCTTTTAATACAACAATGCTGTACATTCATAGAAAACAAGAACAGGAGTACAAAGACCAAAAGAATAAGGAACCAATCCGAATGCCGGATCTAGATTTGTTTTTACAAATCCCTGCGTTACATTCAGAGGGGCTTATCAAATAAATTGCCAATTCTGGCAAATGGAAACATCAAACTGCAATACTTAAAAAGAAAATCTGAAACAGAAGATAAATGAGGAACAGAATGTCTCAAATCCATCTACTCTGATCTAATAAATGGTTAGAAAAGCCCAATTATTATTATTTATAAAGTGCCAACAAACTCCGCAGCGCTGTACAATAGGAGGACTAACAGATTTGCAACAAGTCAAGTTGGATGTAAAGGAACAGAGAATGAGAATGGCCCTGCTCAAAGCGGCTTACATTGTGGGGGGAGTGGGGTAAAGTGACACACAAGGTAATTACTGCACAGTGATTTGAAGTGGTCATGGTGTCTGGGTCTGTATGTGCAGCACTTCACTGCATACACAGAGTTTAACCCCTCTGCTGCCACAGCTGTAACTCTGCCTTCAGCATGTCTCTAAGGGTGTCATCAGCCAACGCAGAGCTAGAGTCTCAGGCTGGCCAATGTCAATTCTGTGACATTTTCACTGCACAGAATGTCAGTCATTGGACGAGAGTGGTCAGCTAACATGTTCAACCATCGAACGGCGATAATCGTGGCCTCTGGCTTCCGCAGCTCTGAATAAGCCAAAGTTGGGTCACCAGACCAGCAGGGAGCATTGGAACGTTGCGGTATCCAGGTAATGGGGCAAACCATTGCTAAATAGGTGGGAATAACCAGGGAGCGTGAAAAACTTGATTTGACTCTTACAGAGTAATTTACTACAGTGAGCATTGCCAGGAATTCAGAGTGAATTTAAATGTAAGGTCGCAAACTCTGCTTCCAGTTCAGTTAATCTGATGTTAAATATGAAATTCCCTTTGAATTCCCAACAATTCTCACTTTGGTGAAAGACTCGGTCAGTCCTCCTGGTATACGTTATGTCCCATAGATTTAAAGGGATAGTATACAAAGCTATATTTCTGGCACCACCAATCCCTCTGCCTCCCCCTCCATCGCACCCCCTCCTACACGTTAAAAAAAGGGTTAAAAGCCCTCTATTTACATACCTGATCCCAGCACCGATGTCCATCGACGCTGGGTCGAAGCTCCGGTCCTCCTCCATCCCGCGACGAGTGGGGTCTAATGCGCCTGCGTGGCAAATGCATTAGACCTCCCCGTAGGAAAGCATTGAATCAATGCTTTCCTATGGGGAAAAGTCTGACGCTGGAGGTCCTCAAGCACAGTGTGGGGACGTCCAGCATCAGATAATGGACCAAAAGTCAGTTTAGATTCCGGAAGCGCCCCGGTGGCTGTCTGGTAGTCAGCCACAGAGGGCAGACTTAGAGCTGCAATATAAACATTACAGTTTCTCTAGAGCTACACTGTTTAACATTGCAGCACTAAGTGCAATAGGGGCACAGCACCCAGACCGCTTCAATGAGCTGAAATGGCCTGGGTGCCTTCAGTGTCCCTTTAATGCAAAAAGATGCTTAGTTCGACCAAATCCAAATTCTTTTATTCACATCATTTATTTCTGCGTGGATTTTGGAAGTCTAATGTCAAACCAAACACTCACCAAACCAAGTGTTTCAAATCCTCTAATTAGAGCCAGAAAAGTGAGCAAAGTCCGTATCAGATCAGCACTTCTGGTACCAAGATGAATCCACACAGAACTGCCCTGATCACATTATCAAACTCTGCATTCTCAAACCTCGATTACTGGGTCATGAAATCCGGATTTACATGGAGCGTCTGCTGCTCTGCCAGCGTCCCAGAAAGGCTCTTTTCCTCCCAGTTTTTCTAAGATCTACACAGAGCAGACCTGGGAATCACAGAGACTACAAACACCATGTAAATAAACACAGCCCACATTACAGCAAAGCTGGCCTTATCGCATTGTAAAAATATTTTAGCAGTGGTAAAATGAAAACCTCAGGCCCTGGGAGACCCCGTCACTTTGATGGTGTTTGTCTTGGCAGAGAAACGCTGGTTGAAGCCGGCACCGTGTGGGGGTAAGTCAGATAAGGGTGGGGGGATGGTGCTTTATGTTTTATTTACAGACACTTTTCATTAGGGGCTGAGTAATACAATAATACAAATTGACCGTTTATTTAACTATGACAAGAGGAGTTTGGGAAACTAGTTATTAAATCTCCTGTAAATCTATACCTCAAACACTGATATCAAAACACATTGTCAGGATTATCTCCTATAAGGAGTCAATAGCACCTTTTAGACCAAAAGGTAGATCCCCAGATGTTGTGAAACTACAACTCCCACTAGGGATGCACCAACGTTTTTGGCTGAAAATGGTGGCATATCTGCCAAAAACAGGCCAGCGGCTTGCCCCGTGTGCGAGGACTCTCCCGTCTGCCTGGGGAGAGAGCCAGGACAGTCTGCAGCTCCGCCGGGTGTGAGCTGCAGACTGTGCTGTATCTCGCGATCTCTGGCCAATTAGAGCGTTGCTGTTGGTTACCACGGCAATGCTCTGACTTCTGGATATCGCGAGATACAGCACAGTCTGCAGCTCACACCCAGCAGAGCTGCAGACTGGAGAGACAGACCACCGGACCACCAGGAAAAAAAACAGTCACCAGTCACCCCCTTCCTCAGTCACTGTGTCACCAGTCACCCCCTCCCTCACTCTGCCACCCCTTCCCTTAGTCACTCTGTCACCAGTCACCCCCTCCCTCAGTCACCAGTCCCCCCGTCCCTCAGTCACCAGTCACCCCCTCCCTCAGTCACTCTGCCACCAGTCACCCCCTCCCTCAGTCACTCTGCCACCAGTCACCCCCTCCCTCAGTCACCAGTCCCCCCGTCCCTCAGTCACCAGTCACCCCCTCCCTCAGTCACTCTGTCACCAGTCCCCCCCTCCCTCAGTCACTCTGCCACCAGTCACCCCCTCCCTCAGTCACTCGGTCACCAGTCACCCCCTCCCTCAGTCACCGTCACCAGTCACCCCCTCCCTCAGCCACTCCGTCACCCCTTTCCTCAGCCACTCTGTCACCAGTCCCTCCCTCCGTCACTCTGCCACCCCCTCCCTTAGTCACTCTGTCACCAGTCCCCCCCCTCCCTCAGTCACTCTGCCACCAGTCACCCCCTCCCTCAGTCACTCGTTCACCAGTCACCCCCTTCCTCAGTCACTCGGTCACCAGTCACCCCCTCCCTCACTCTGCCACCAGTCACCCCCTCTCTCAGTCACCCCCTTCCTCAGTCACTCTGTCACCAGTCCCTCCCTCCGTCACTCTGCCACCCCCTCCCTTAGTCACTCTGTCACCAGTCCCCCCTCCCTCAGTCACTGTCACCAGTCACCCCCTCCCTCAGTCACTCTGCCACCAGTCACCCCCTTCCTCAGTCACTCTGTCACCAGTCCCTCCCTCCGTCACTCTGCCACCCTCTCCCTTAGTCACTCTGTCACCAGTCCCCCCCTCCCTCAGTCACGCTGTCACCAGTCACCCCCTCCCTCCCTCACTCTGTCACCAGTCACCCCCTCACTCTGTCACCAGTCGCCCCCTCCCACACTCTGCCACTAGGTACCCCCTCCCTTACTATGTCACCCCCTCACTCTGCCACAAGTCACCCCCTCCCTCATTTTGCCACCCCCATACTCTGACACCTGTCATCCCCTTTTTCCCTTACCTTGCCACCTGTCACCCCCTCCCTCCCACGCTCTGTCACCTGTCACCCCCTCCTTCTGCCATCCCTATCCCACCCCACACTGTGTCCTACCCATACTACATCCTTATCACTCCACACTATGTACCCTACACCCCTATCACACCCCACACTATATACCCTACACACACTCTACATAACCTACAAAGATACAAACTACATCCCTATCCCACACCAAACCTTGCTCCCTACACACACTATATAACTTACACACAAACACACTACATCCCTTCCCCACACCTCACTATATTCCATACACACACTACATAACCTACACAAATCATTTGGGGAAAAAAAGTCATTTTCAGTTTCGGCCAAGGGCACCCTGAATTTTCGGTTTCGGCCCAGAATTTTAATTTCCGTGCATCCCTAACTCCCATGATGCTTTGCATTCCTTTACAATGCCTTTAGAATGGCAAAGCATCATGGAAGCTGTAGTTTTCTGGGGATCTACCTATTTGGCACCGCTGTTTTAGACCAAAATAGAGCTGGAACACAGTGCAACTAGTGAATTTTTATTGGAGTATTTATATTTTCAGGGCTAAAAGTTGCAATTTCCTGGTAATTCTCCAAAATACCCAGTTTATTGAATAAACACAAGCACGAAATATGTTAACTTTTACCGGACCCAACCTACACTATAGAAAACAGATAGGAAATTAGACTGATCCCCAGATATAGGCTCCACTATGGAGCTCTGATAGTTCAGACTGATCCCCAGATATAGGCTCCACTATGGAGCTCTGATAGGAGGTTGAGCAGTTTCCCAGATATATGCTCCACTATGGAGCTCTGATAGGAGGTTGGCAGTTTCCCAGATATACCCATGCTGTGTATAGTGCTTCATTATTGTGTATCCTAGCAACCAGGATATATTATTTATTTATTGTGTGGAGACCTATTGGGGATTTCAGTTTATTGTGACAGATCTTCCAGGAATGTCTAGAAGGATTACCGTGCATTGAGTTCCCAGGGTTCTTATCAGATCACACTTACTTGCCCCCCAGCAGGAGGGCCCCTTCAAACAACCAAAGATACCAATAGGACCCACACAGTCAGCGAGTGCACCCCATGGACGCCATTACTGAGATCCCGGGCTGCGGGAACAGATGGAGTTTTATATCTACAAAAACTGACACTTTCTAAACATGAATTAAAACTGACAACACTGAGTGCTTTGAGTAAGTGGTTGTCAAGCAGTATCCAGGCAGCTGATGTCGGAGATGCTGAGCGAAGGATACCGGTTGTTGAGGCAGTGTGAGGGCTGGCTGAGCATTATGAGAAGTGTAGCTCACAAACCAGCGCAGAGCCCGGCTATGAATTTAATGCCCAGTACTGGCAGAGTTTGAGGTTTCTCTGAGCTACAGCCCAGATTGTATGGGTGCAGAGCAGGATTAACCATATGGTAACCTTGGTGGCTGCCTGGGGCCCCCAGAACCATGAATGTACTTGGTCCCATTATCAATCCCTGGATGTTAATCCTTCTCTGTGTGTGTGCTAGAGTGACATCAGCCGGGGTGAGCTAACTCAGAAAGCATCCAGCAGTCTCTAAGTACTCCAGGTCGGACACAGTAACCCTCGACACGCCAGCTGCTTTGGACCAAATTTCACTCTAGGCTGGTTGTGGGACATTAACACAGACTCAACTCGCCACATTTATGGACGTAGTTCACAAATGTGATGCAGAATGAAAGGACTTCAATGTTATTACAGCTATTACAGTCCGTCACTTCTGTATTGGTAAACATGTAGCGGTAAGTATTTAATGGTAAACATGTAGTGGTAAGTATGTAACAGTAAGTATGTAATTGTAAACATGTAGCGGTAAGTATGTAACAGTAAGTATGTTATGGTAAACATGTAGCTGTAAGTATTTAATGGTAAACATGTAGCGGTAAGTATGTAACAGTAAGTATGTAATTGTAAACATGTAGCGGTAAGTATGTAACAGTAAGTATGTAATTGTAAACATGTAGCGGTGAGTATGTAACAGTAAGTATGTAATTGTAAACATGTAGCGGTAAGTATGTAACAGTAAGTATGTAATTGTAAACATGTAGCGGTAAGTATGTAACAGTAAGTATGTAATTGTAAACATGTAGCGGTAAGTATGTAACAGTAAGTATGTAATTGTAAACATGTAGCGGTAAGTATGTAATGTGGAATATGAAGCTTTGTAACTCTGTCTCCGTGTTCCAGGACAAAGATGATGAAAACGCTGTAAATCGGGGGTCAATGGGTGATATTGGGTTAAACATTAAACATACTCTGGACTGCGTCTCTACAAACAGATTATAAATGTGATTTTCTTTTCCTGTAAATCGCTCAGACTCAGGATGGGAAGAATGCTGGATTTGTCATAACTACTCCTGTACCCTGTCCTCTGACACATCTGTTAATATCTGCTGTGAGAACGTAACGCAGCAAGACGGAACTCGCTGCTGACGAAATCACCACTTTCTCTGTACGCCCAAGGGTCAGACACCTGATAGAATCACTGCACCTTGGCATCAAACAGCACTTTCATAACATAGGATAAGCCAACATCATCACGTCAACACACTAATACACTCCTAATAGAATTCCAGTAAAGCAAAATCATACATAATGTATCACCTCCCCCCCCCCCAATGAATAGAACCCATACATAACCTGCACACCCTGAATATACCCAATACACAACCCGCACACCCTAAATATACCCAATACATAACACATACACCCTGAATATACCCAATACACAACCCGCACACCCTAAATATACCCAATACATAACACATACACCCTGAATATACCCAATACACAACCCGCACACCCTAAATATACCCAATACATAACACATACACCCTGAATATACCCAATACATAACCCGCACACCCTGAATATACCCACTACATAACACATACACCCTGAATATACCCACTACATAACCCGCACACCCTGAATATACCCAATACATAACACATACACCCTGAATATACCCAATACATAACCTGCACACCCTGAATATACCCACTACATAACCCGCACACCCTGAATATACCCAATACATAACACATACACCCTGAATATACCCAATACATAACACACACACCCTGAATATACCCAATACATAACACACACACCCTGAATATACCCAATACATAACACACACACCCTGAATATACCCAATACACAACCCGCACACCCTAAATATACCCAATACATAACACATACACCCTGAATATACCCAATACATAACCTGCACACCCTGAATATACCCACTACATAACCCGCACACCCTGAATTAAGCCACTACATAACCCGCACACCCTGAATATACCCACTACATAACCCGCACACCCTGAATATACCCACTACATAACACATACACCCTGAATATACCCAATACATAACACATACACCCTGAATATACCCAATACATAACACATACACCCTGAATATACCCAATACATAACACACACACACCCTGAATATACCCAATTCACAACCCGCACACCCTGAATATACCCAATTCACAACCCGCACACCCTGAATATATCCACTACATAACCCGCACACCCTGAATATACCCAATACATAACACATACATAATACACAACCCGCACACCCTGAATATACCCAATACATAACCTTCACACCCTGAATATACCCAATAAATAATCCGCACACCCTGAATATACCCAATACATAACCCGCACACCCTGAATATACCCACTACATAACCCGCACACCCTGAATATACCCAATACATAGCCCGCACACCCTGAATATACCCAATACATAACCCGCACACCCTGAATATACCCAATACATAGCCCGCACACCCTGAATATACCCAATACATAACACATACACCCTGAATATACCCAATACATAACACACACACCCTGAATATACCAAATACATAACACACACCCTGAATATATCCAATTCATAACCCGCACACCCTGAATATACCCAATACACAACCCGCACACCCTGAATATACCCAATACATAACACACACACCCTGAATATACCCAATACATAACACTTACAGCATGAATATACCCAATACACAACCCGCACACCCTGAATATACCCAATACATAACACACACACCCTGAATATACCCACTACATAACCCGCACACCCTGAATATACCCAATACACAACCCGCACACCCTGAATATACTCAATACATAACCTGCACACCCTGAATATACCCAATACATAACCTGCACACCCTGAATACTGAATATACCCAATACATAACCTGCACACTCTGAATATACCCAGTACATAACATGCTGAATATACTCAATCCATATTACAAACACACTATGAATATACCAGATACATAATACTTATCCTGAATGTACCGAATACCTACACACACGCACACACCATGAATATACACAATACACACAACATATAATGTACAGACTGAAATCAATAAGACAAATACAAATTCTGCCTTACAATTCACAGGATCTCATTGGTGATTAAACATAAAGAGGGCAGAATCTATTTAGATATACTCTCAAACTGTCAAAGCATTCTATGAATACATTTCTGTATCTTATTTATTTTTAGAGTATTTTCACAGAAATACACAGAGCTGCACACAATACATACAAGAGGCCATATGTGCCAGGATTTATGTGTTTATCAAGTTACCAACCGGGACCTTAGTGAGCGGATTGCCAGGACTGGCTAAACCGGACACCCCATACATTTCCCATAATGCTAGTTTTCAGGTTTGTACTGGGTGATATTATCCTTTCTGAGACGCCCTCTGCTTATCTGTGATTGTCCTGATAACGGCAGGATGGGATAAGGAACAGTAAACGTTTGACATACAATAGACTAATAACACAACTAGTTAAACCCTCCATACTCCAAGTGAAGTAAATGGCTTTCTCTTTGCATGACATCACGTGTGGAAACAAAATATCAACCAACTCCTGCTCCATCCATTGCTTCCTTCTTGTATTTCCCATTTCAATACCTTTATTTCCCATCAGTAAGAGGAAGTAGACTGAAGATGGGGCATGCACAATGTGTTTCCCATAACCCTGGCGTAGCCGTTTCTATAGTCTCCGCAGACTCTGGAATCGGTTTGTATAAATGAGAGAAACGCGTGTGCGGACATTCACAGCCAGTGAATTCTGTCCAAACACGAGCAGAACGGACATCACCAATTTGGGAGTAACGACTTCCACATTACTAATATCTGAGCAGGAGACTAGACTGGAGGTGCCGGGGGAATCATTTGGTAAACCACTTACCATGGGATGGCACTATAACCACTGTAGTGTGCTGTAGTAATTATGATGCTTAGACTGCCCTTTTACATTCTCCTACAGATAAAGAAAGCTGCGGAGACACATAGCCGCAATAAATCTTAAAAAGGTAATAGAGTGGAGACCTTTGACAGAGAGCACGTAATAGATAAGGTGTTAGTGAGTCAGTAAAGAACTATTTGTTATATTGAACATCTGTGCAAAGTAACTGCCATGCTGACTTATTGCACCAAGCCTCCAAAACCTGCCGATATTGGAAGATTAATTCCTCGTGCAGACACAAATCCCCCCTGCCCTTGCCCGTGCTGTGCTTCTTAGCTCATATACTATACTGTGCATCACGGATCTCACAAATATATCACAACAATGCATTAATACATTATTTTCTGTCAATTCTGTGTTCGTGTTTAAATAACTTTCCATATTACGGAAAGGGCATTCAGTGGGCTAAGTCATTCTCACTACTGATTGAGCCACAGACCGTGGTCCTGGCGCACGCCACACAGCAAATATAACCCAGTTTAGCGATTCATATTGCTGGGCGATATGTACAGCCCCTTTAGTGTAAAACGATTGAAAACGGTTTGGTATAGGAGATAAACTTTGGCACATTGGTGTAAGCTAGCAACAGCTGTAAAAATAGAAGGAATTTCTCACTGTGAATTGAAAATCGATCGTAGTTAAACAAAGTTGTAAAAGTTGAATAGACAGTCTAAGTGAATTTAATGGGATTTAGCCCATTTATCACATGTCCTGTTAAAGAGAAACGGTCACATTTTTGTTTTTTCTTTTCTTCAACCCATCACATTATGGAAGAAAAAATAACTGGGGTTTGGAGTGCCACCATCTTTCTGAGAAGCTCTGTGTGTGTGCATTCTACACATGGGTCCTTTCTGTCTGCAGAGGATCATGGGACTTTTAAATTTGCATAGGATGCCAACCCATCCTTGCATTGGATACAAGTCCAAATACTGTTAGTTTAAAAAAAAATTATTAAAGCATAACTAATTGGTTGAACTAAGGTTAACTCATTGAATGTCCCATTATGATGAATGAGGTGGATCTGTGAA
Organism: Pelobates fuscus; assembly: GCF_036172605.1. NCBI lineage: Eukaryota > Metazoa > Chordata > Amphibia > Anura > Pelobatidae > Pelobates > Pelobates fuscus. The sequence continues at coordinate 14,023,914 of NC_086321.1, read as the reverse complement.
CCAGCCCAGAATGTTATCCACGATGCATTTCACAAGGTCTAAATGGGATGAAATAAAATGTCTACTAACAGCAACCGTTGCAGAGTGTGTTCATTCACCCACTGAAAGAAAACTTGACTCCATAAAGCAGTTCTAAAATTCCCATCAATGTTAGCAGACAGTGCGGCCGACGGCTGCCTGTTATGTGTCTCCCCACAGTTAGATAATGTCAGATCCTGCTCATTTGAGAAGCTAATCTCATTAGTCTGTGACATGTGGTTAGGGTAGCCTAGTGAGGCTGATGCTGATATGAATTGCCACGGACATTCTTCTGAAAACTCAGGAAACCTAGAATAGAACGGCGCTGCTATCACTCAAACACTTCTAGCAACAACAAAGTCGGGCAAAACTAATTTCCTCTCCCTGCTCTTTAACCAGCCTTTAGCACCTGTCTCTACATCAAACACTACATGGGCCTCCAGGACGGCTGGATATCCAACTAGGCCCCCGAGATGGCAGAGTGACAGAGACAGGCGCTCAACCAAAGGAATAAAACAAAAATGTATATAAACGAATAAATCACCTAGTCTTTTCTTGGTTAACCCCTTTAGAAACATAGAAACATAGAATGTGACGGCAGATAAGAACCATTCGGCCCATCTAGTCTTCCCAATTTTCTAAATACTTTCATTAGTCCCTGGCCTTATCTTATAGCTAGGATAGCCTTATGCCAATCCCACGCATGCTTAAACTCCTTTACTGTGTTAACCTCTACCACTTCAGCTGGAAGGCTATTCCATGCATCCACTACCCTCTCAGTAAAGTAATACTTCCTGATATTATTTTTAAACCTTTGCCCCTCTAATTTAAGACTATGTCCTCTTGTTGTGGTAGTTTTTCTTCTTTTAAATATAGTCTCCTCCTTTACTGTGTTGATTCCCTTTATGTATTTAAATGTTTCTATCATATCCCCCCTGTCTTGTCTTTCCTCCAAGCTATACATTTAGGACCAGCGACAATCTACCTGTCTTTCTAATGAAATGTCCTGATTTTTCAGCAGGGTCACTTCATGCTGATATAAGGTGTTCAAGCTGTGAGATATAGAATTGGTTCAGTAGGAGTTAAACACTACAGCATGCAGACTGATGTAATAAGTGTGAGCAGGACGTTTAACACGACGTATGTTAATCTTTCACATGATAACGGGACACAAACAGCTATACGTTACCATGATTCCACTAAACGCCATATAGGATTCTAGAAAAATTAAAGTTTGCCTTCTGGAAATCCTTAACAATTTCCTAAGTAGACATGGTATGTGAAAAGGTCTCTACTTGGAAGCTATTACCTATATTCAGTATTATAGAGCAGGCAGGGGGGATACGGCTTTGTTCACATTATTATTAGTTATATAGCACCAACAAATTCCGCAGCGTTGTACAATGGGTGGACTAACAAACACGTAATATTAACCAGACAAGTTGGATGCACAAGAACAGAGGGGCTGAGAGCTCTGCTTAATGAGCTTACATGCATTATGAGTTTGTCTTGGGAGCTGGGGGATGCTGTAAGTGCCAGGGAAATTCACTTCAACCACCCTGCTGGAAAGCTTCCCCTAAAATCTATCCCTTCCTGCCAGGGGGCAGAGAAACAGGGCATGCCGTCACTATACCGCCAGGGGGACAGAGATTGTCCTCTATCCCGTCCTGCCACGGGTGCAGAGCGTGCCCTCTATCCCGTCCTGCCAAGGGCGCAAAGCATGCCCTCTACCCTGTCCTGCCAGGGGGACCAGACATGCCTTCTATCCCATCCTGCCAGGGGGGCAGAGCGTGCCCTCTATCCCATGCTGCAAGGGGGGCAGAGCGTGCCCTCTATCCCATGCTGCAAGGGGGCAGAGCGTGCCCTCTATCCCATCCTGCCAGGGGGGCAGAGCGTGCCCTCTATCCCATCCTGCCAGGGGGGCAAAGAAAGCCCTCTACCTTGTCCTGCCAGGGGGACCAGACGTGCCCTCTATCCCGTCCTGCCAGGGGGGGCAGAGCGTGCCCTCTATCCCGTCCTGCCAGGGGGGGCAGAGCGTGCCCTCTATCCCGTCCTGCCAGGGGGGGGGCAGAGAGTGCCCTCTATCCCATCCTGCCAGGGGGGCAGAGTGCTCTCTATCCCGTCCTGCTGGGGGGGCAGAGAGTGCCCTCTATCCCGTCCTGCCAGGGGGGCAGAGAGTGCCCTCGATGCCGTCCTGCCAGGGGGGGGGCAGAGAGTGCCCTCTATCCCGTCCTGCCAGGGGGGCAGAGAGTGCCCTCTACCCTGTCCTGCCAGGGGGACCAGATGTGCCCTCTATCCCGTCCTGCCAGGGGGGCAGAGCGTGCCCTCTATCCCGTCCTGCCAGGGGGGCAGAGAGTGCCCTCTATCCCATCCTGCCAGGGGGGCAGAGTGCTCTCTATCCCATCCTGCCAGGGGGGCAGAGTGTTCTCTATCCCGTCCTGCCAGGGGGGCAGAGAGTGGAATAGCCTTCATAAAGAGATGGTTCAGATGAACAAAACTTTTCCAACTCTTTCCCTTCTGTTGCCTAGAGGAACATATTAAATACACACACATTCTGGATACAAAGTTCTCCACAGACTGGAAATAAAAGATTAAATACAGAGCTCCATGTAGAAACTGTATCAGTCTAGGCTGAGAGATGCTGGCTCGTGCCCTTGCACAAGACAAGAAGTTGTGACGGGTCAGGTGCAGACATCCCGCCATTTTGTCAGTGCACCCCCACTGCTGTGTAGCAATGTTCCTACCTGGTGCTCAGGTGTCTCAATGACAAATGACTGGGCGACCTGTGCTAAAGCAGGCATAGTGTGACATCCTGGCCTGTTCATGGGGTCAGAGTACGGGTGACTAAAAGGTGAATCCTGTGCTGTAGAGATACATTTGCATTTTCAACTGTAAAGCAGGGGGTCTTCTTTTTGGTAATCCCTGGATTAGTAGAGCACTTCTTTAACCATGGAAGACAAAATGCCAAAGGCCAATCGCCAGCCATCACTACAGCGCTGGGTGGACGCCTGGAATTCTTATCCGGATTATTTTACCAAGTTCAATAATGCTGAGCACACTTTAGTTTTAGCTGTTGCACGTTTTTTCCCTATTTTAAAAAAATCCAACCAGAACGAGAAGTTAGTACCTGATCGATGAGCCATTTCTGTCATCAGACCATGAATCTAAGTAGGTGATACAATATATTTAAAGGTCATTCAGTTTATTCCTTAGCAACAGTAGCTATGGGAGATGTGCAAGTCAATATTTGCAGCTAATCTCCGTGACACAGTTGTGCTAAGATGGATTCAGACACCATTATCACCGTAGCAGCACAGATGCTTACAGCTGTGAAGGGCTGTCAGAATTCTGGATTGCTAACTTGTTGCTGATTGTTTACTGCGCTCTATCTGTTCCGATATTCCACAATTTTACAATGAGATTCATTTCTAGAATGGTGTATTGGCAATGTTACATGTTCTGCCTCTTTGATACTTGGCATTGTTTATGGGAAACGCCAACTGAGATCAAAGGCCATGGAGATAACGTTGTACGGTGTAGTATGTACAAAGCATTCCCCAGGACACCTATTCACATTCGGACTACAGGATCCGAAACACTGAATAAATAATAATAATAGGTCCCCAGATGGCAGCACCCAATATGAAAAGGAGCCGGTCTGTGGCTGGATGACAATGACTGGATTTAGAGTCCTAAAACAGCTCTGTAGCTATAAAATGACATTCACATATAATCAATGTCAATTGACAGATGTTTATTACTAGATCTCAATAGCAGGGGTTTCTGGGAGAGGTTTAGAAGTCCATCCCCTATGGCCCTTGTTTTGCTGTATATACACTTTCTTTCTATTGGGACTATTGTTTTCCCTTTTTTGTATTTTAATTTTTTTAATTCTCCTTCCTGGTCGGGATTTAAGTTTTGGTTATTTTTGATTTTGCCGCATGAAGTTTAATAACAATATATATATGACATGTTTATGTAAAAGTCCATATTTTTCTATGTTTGCATATTACCCTGTTTTATGGTCACTTCTATATCCGGTCTTCCCTTACCTGTATATTGTATAGTTGATTGGGGTTGGAGTATTTGTTATTGTTTATATATTTTGCTTTTATATTAATAAAAACAACCACTTTTCAACGAAAATATTTGAAAAGACGTTGGAGAAGCTAATTTCGTAGAGGAAACATACAAGTGGTTTTCGGCATCTTTTACCAAGTCATCCAGCTGGCAATGTGCAAGTCTGAGTTCTGATATGTGTCATATCAGCGGTCTTGGACCTATACTAGAGTGTGGAGTCTTGCACCAGTTCTAGACATATACAGCGGGTGCAATCAGAAGAGGTAAGGAGTAACTGCTAACCATGATGGGATGGAACGTGTAGTGTATCCAAGAGTAAGGACAGCTCATATATCTTCACAGTTTAACTGTACAAATGACAAAGGTGTGGGGTTTAACTTACCAATAACATTTACTGCCGCAAGGAACGTGAAGGAAGTGTTGTAAATATAAAGATATTATACTTTTTACATCAAACTGGAAACTAATACATCACATTACCCTGACTGAGTTATGGACTGTGGGTGCTTTACAGATAAACCAGGCTTATTCACTAGAGTAGGAATCCCGATTTCAGATACTAATTACAAACCGGTCAAGGTGTAAGATAGGACAGGGTATAGAACAGGGTGTAACATGGAACTGGGTATAGGACAGTGTATAGGTCAGGGTGTAGGACAGACAGTGTATAGGCCAGGACAGTGTGTAGGTCAGGATGTAGGATGAACAGTGCATAGGTCAGGGTGTAGGACAGGCAGTGTATAGGTCAGAGTGTAGGATGAACAGTGTATAGGTCAGAGTGTAGGATGGACAGTGTATAGGTCAGGGTGTAGGATGGACAGTGTATAGGTCAGGATGTAGGATGAACAGTGTATAGGTCAGGGTGTAGGATGAACAGTGTATAGGTCAGAGTGTAGGATGGACAGTGTATAGGTCAGAGTGTAGGATGGACAGTGTATAGGTCAGAGTGTAGGATGAACAGTGTATAGGTCAGGGTGTAGGATGGACAGTGTATAGGTCAGGGTGTAGGATGAACAGTGTATAGGTCAGGGTGTATGACAGGACAGTGTATAGGCCAGGACAGTGTGTAGGCCAGGACAGTGTATAGGTCAGGGTGTAGGATGGACAGTGTATAGGTCAGGGTGTAGGATGGACAGTGTATAGGTCAGGATGTAGGATGAACAGTGTATAGGTCAGGGTGTAGGATGTACAGTGTATAGGTCAGGGTGTATGACAGGACAGTGTATAGGCCAGAGTGTAGGATGGACAGTGTATAGGTCAGAGTGTAGGATGAACAGTGTATAGGTCAGAGTGTAGGATGTACAGTGTATAGGTCAGGGTGTATGACAGGACAGTGTATAGGCCAGGACAGTGTATAGGCCAGAGTGTAGGATGGACAGTGTATAGGTCAGAGTGTAGGATGGACAGTGTATAGGTCAGGGTGTAGGATGGACAGTGTATAGGTCAGGGTGTAGGATGGACAGTGTATAGGTCAGGGTGTAGGATGGACAGTGTATAGGTCAGGGTGTAGGATGGACAGTGTATAGGTCAGGGTGTATGACAGGACAGTGTATAGGTCAGGGTGTATGACAGGACAGTGTATAGGCCAGGCCAGTGTATAGGCCAGGCCAGTGTATAGGCCAGGACAGTGTGTAGGCCAGGACAGTGTGTAGGCCAGGACAGTGTGTAGGCCAGGACAGTGTGTAGGCCAGGACAGTGTGTAGGCCAGGACAGTGTATAGGTCAGGATGTAGGATGAACAGTGTATAGGTCAGGGTGTAGGATGGACAGTGTATAGGTCAGAGTGTAGGATTGACAGTGTTTGGTCAGGGTGTAGGATGGACAGTGTATAGGTCAGAGTGTAGGATGAACAGTGTATAGGTCAGAGTGTAGGACTGGACAGTGTATAGGTCAGGGTGTAGGATGTACAGTGTATAGGTCAGAGTGTAGGATGTACAGTGTATAGGTCAGAGTGTAGGACTGGACAGTGTATAAATTAGGGTGTAAGATGGAACAGTGTATAGGTCAGAGTGTAGGATGGACATTGTATAGGTCAGGGTGTAGGATGGACAGTGTATAGGTCAGAGTGTAGGATGTACAGTGTATAGGTCAGAGTGTAGGATGGACAGTGTGTAGGTCAGGGTGTAGGATGGACAGTGTATAGGTCAGAGTGTAGGACTGGACAGTGTATAGGTCAGAGTGTAGGATGGACAGTGTATAGGTCAGAGTGTAGGATGTACAGTGTATAGGTCAGAGTTTAGGATGTACAGTGTATAGGTCAGAGTTTAGGATGTACAGTGTATAGGTCAGAGTTTAGGATGTACAGTGTATAGGTCAGATTGTAGGATGTACAGTGTATAGGTCAGAGTGTAGGACTGGACAGTGTATAGGTCAGAGTGTAGGATGGACAGTGTATAGGTCAGGGTGTAGGATGGACAGTGTATAGGTCAGGGTGTAGGATGTACAGTGTATAGGTCAGGGTGTAGGATGGACAGTGTATAGGTCAGGGTGTAGGATGGACAGTGTATAGGTCAGAGTGTAGGATGTACAGTGTATAGGTCAGAGTTTAGGATGGACAGTGTATAGGTCAGGGTGTAGGATGGACAGTGTATAGGTCAGGGTGTAGGATGGACAGTGTTTAGGTCAGGGTGTAGGATGGACAGTGTATAGGTCAGAGTGTAGGATGGACAGTGTATAGGTCAGGGTGTAGGATGGACAGTGTATAGGTCAGGGTGTAGGATGTACAGTGTATAGGTCAGGGTGTAGGATGGACAGTGTATAGGTCAGAGTGTAGGACTGGACAGTGTATAGGTCAGGGTGTAGGATGTACAGTGTATAGGTCAGAGTGTAGGATGGACAGTGTATAGGTCAGGGTGTAGGATGAACAGTGTATAGGTCAGAGTGTAGGATGGACAGTGTATAGGTCAGAGTGTAGGATGGACAGTGTATAGGTCAGAGTGTAGGACTGGACAGTGTATAAATTAGGGTGTAAGATGGAACAGTGTATAGGTCAGAGTGTAGAATGGACAGTGTATAGGTCAGAGTGTAGGAGTGGACAGTGTATAGGTCAGGGTGTAGGATGTACAGTGTATAGGTCAGAGTGTAGGAGTGGACAGTGTATAGGTCAGGGTGTAGGATGGACAGTGTATAGGTCAGGGTGTAGGATGGACAGTGTATAGGTCAGAGTGTAGAATGGACAGTGTATAGGTCAGAGTGTAGGAGTGGACAGTGTATAGGTCAGGGTGTAGGATGGACAGTGTATAGGTCAGGGTGTAGGATGGACAGTGTATAGGTCAGAGTGTAGGATGGACAGTGTATAGGTCAGAGTGTAGGACTGGACAGTGTATAAATTAGGGTGTAAGATGGAACAGTGTATAGGTCAGAGTGTAGGAGTGGACAGTGTATAGGTCAGGGTGTAGGACAGACAGGGTGTTGGACGTAAAGGGTATATATAGGTCATGGTATAGAAGGTATGGCTTTATTTTGCACTACATATTCTTTTAGACTACATACACCAGAGATAGTCAAGGGGAAGGACTACAACCATGACACTTTAACAGGCAGACAAAGCATCACAATAGTTGTGGTCCTACAACAGCTGGAAATCTAATGAGCATCATGGGAAATCTACTTCACCTGGGTTAGTACCAACACTGAGATACAAGTGTCTGATTTATTCAGTCTGGGGTACTAATGTCCGATTCATTCAGTCTGGGGTACTAATGTCCGATTCATTCAGTCTGGGGTACTAATGTCCGATTCATTCAGTCTGGGGTACTAATGTCCGATTCATTCAGTCTGGGGTACTAATGTCCGATTCATTCAGTCTGGGGTACTAATGTCCGATTCATTCAGTCTGGGGTACTAATGTCCGATTCATTCAGTCTGGGGTACTAATGTCCGATTCATTCAGTCTGGGGTACTAATGTCCGATTCATTCAGTCTGGGGTACTAATGTCCGATTCATTCAGTCTGGGGTAATGATGTCCGATTCATTCAGTCTGGGGTACTAATGTCCGATTCATTCAGTCTGGGGTAATGATGTCCGATTCATTCAGTCTGGGGTACTAATGTCCGATTCATTCAGTCTGGGGTACTAATGTCCGATTCATTCAGTCTGGGGTACTATTGTCCGATTCATTCAGTCTGGGGTACTAATGTCCGATTCATTCAGTCTGGGGTACTAATGTCCGATTCATTCAGTCTGGGGTACTAATGTTCGATTCATTCAGTCTGGGGTACTAATGTCCGATTCATTCAGTCTGGGGTACTAATGTCCGATTCATTCAATCTGGGGTACTAATGTCCGATTCATTCAGTCTGGGGTACTAATGTCCGATTCAATCTGAGGCTTTGCGTGAAACATGCTCAGTTGGTCTCAGAGAACACAGTCCATCATCCACTTTAAACAAGCAAGTAAATACAATTATTAGGACATACATACATAGTAGCGAGGATAATGAATGCACCTACCTGCAATTCCTTGTAGCAGCCCGCAGACATTGAATATGCTTTTCTTCATCACACTTTGAATACACATGGTGAAAACAGACACAAATGCCACAATACAGAGAATAGAAATTCCCACAGCTAGGAAGATGGCAGTCGCCTGCCAGAATCCACTAGCGATTTCATTGAAATGCTCTGCGTACGGACCACACAGCGTCGCTCTCCGTGAATCCTGTACGTGAGACAATTTAATACAGCGTCCATAGATGCCCAGTGAGGGACCATTGAATTCCTGCTGTCCCCCAGTCCTGTTGTCCACCTCTGTGTTTTTGGATTTGCCAATCAGCCAGTCCGCACTCATAAAGGCTATGAGCTCGCCAAAAGCCACAACGATGCTCAGTATGGTCCATAGCATCGAGCGGCAAGTTACGATTACATGACACATGGTGGAGTGCGCTGACTGCAGCCCAGTGGGGTCAAACTGGCACACAATGAGAAAGTTCAATGCTTAGCAATGTATTTATTTTGAGGGTAGGCTAAAAAAAAAACGAGAAAAAAAAAAAAACATGCAAAATCCCAAATCAGAAAATAAATCCAGACTCGTAGGGGTTTTTGTCTTTATTCCTCCAGACAGGGATTTGTTCTCAATGGAAAGCCTTTCTCCTCCGTCTGAGGCTGCAGTTAGTTCAGCTCTTGCACAGATACTGTAACATGATTCCAGGGCTGGTTCGGTAGTTCCCAGGCACTGCCCACCAGGCTGACATCACAGGCCTACAGGAGAAACAAGGGAAGAATGGCTAGCTGTGTGATCACATTATCACAGACACAATGTACCCAAATTAACATAACAAACATGTAACAATGGGTCACTCTGCATGCACGATCCCACAGGGCACATCACAGCTACAGCTCACAAACTGACTGTCTTAGGATTCTCATTTTCAAAACATAGGTTATAGGAAGGAATGTCAGAACCCCATCCCTTTTCTCAGTTTGACTCGTGGATGGGAAGCACATGAAGTAACCTGCCCTGGAGTACATAGAAATCATATGCTGCAGAATGCAAATTAAGTAATTGATTAAGGAGGGATTAATTAATGATATTCCAACAGCAGCACAGTTACATTACAGATGGGGAGCACTTTTTATGTCTAGTTAATGAGCATGAAGCAATCAAGGTGTGACTGGTCTCGGCGCAGTAATACAGGATCTAAAGGGAAATATGCCTCTTCCCAATGAGCAAAATACACTGAATTCAGGTCGGCGTGACCATTGTATGGAATCCTTTACACATAGTTGTTACAAAATAATTTGTTAATAAAATACAAACATGTGTTAATTTAGTTCACAAATCCCTATAAAAGCTCAAACCAAATAAAACACAGGTAGAAGAGGCTGGCAGGGGGGGTGCGGTAGATTTATATAACTACATTACTCTTAGTTTACAGAAATGCAGAGTTACTTTGATAAACCCCACTGTCTCTGGAAGCACTGAGAGAGTTAAACACACAGACATTGATTTCGCGAGATTGACTCAGTGTTAACTTTCTGCTTCCCAGAACCACGAGCTGGAGGGGAGAAAACGCAACGCACCCTCTGGCTATCAGAAGGTTAAATTCTGCTCAATTAGGGAGGTGCTAAGCCCTAATTAGAAAATGATTGCTCAACAAAAACACATGTTCAGAAGCCACATTACAGTGAGCTAATCAATACACTGTCACTGTCTGCATACTTTGAAAACCACCACATTAATCTGTTACAGCGGAGAGCGCTTTCTGTGATGGGCCATCCCAGTGCTAAAAAGGTTCACAAAATGCAACATTAACAGGCTTATTCAACAAAGTGAGAAATCCAAGAGAATTTCACATTTCAGGCCAAAGTAGTCAAATTGGAAGCATACCTGACTTAGAGAATATTTCCACTTCAGCTATTTTGGCCTTAAATTTTAAATTCACCTAAAATTCTCCCTCCATTGAATAACCCTATATATGCCTTGAGACGGGGCCCCTGATTTTAAAGTCACTAATAAGTGAATTGTAGTAAATAAAAATCCAAACTGTAAAACCTAGGAACAAGCAGCCACCTAGAAGTGACCTGGTGGAGAGTTTGGCCAATGTGCTATTTTAGTAAATACTGCCATTTGGTGTTCGACAAAGCGTTTAAGAAAACACTGGCTTTGGTTAGAATAATCCCTGCTTGGATACCTTCACGTTTGGCTGAAGAGGATAATGTATACAGAGTGCAGGGCAGTGATATTCACCTAGCATAGGTTTTTATTAACTAACTCCGTTGTTGTGAATTGATAATAAATGTGTAGGCAAAACAAACAAACCAAAACTGCTGCTTGTAACACAGCGGGATGCTTTCAAGTCAGCTATTTTTGCCCAAATGTTGCTTCAATTTCAATCCTCCTAACAGGCGTGCCCAAACGATGGATTCTCAGATGTTTTAAAACTACAGTTTCCATGATGCTTGGTCTTTCTAAAAGCATTCTAAAAACATGCAAAGCATCATGGGAGCTGTAGTTCTACAACATTGGCTGGATCTACCTTTTTGGTTCACCCCTGCTCTACAATTCAGGGAATAAACACTATATGGGTCCAGGAAAAGATGGCGGAATTGGCAAGTCTACCTATCAGGGGAATGTAAATTAATTAATTAAAATCATTACCTCCTCCAACATGTATCGCCCAGTGCGCTGGGAGAAAACAGGCCATAATGTGACAACATATATTAAAGACAATCTGTCAAACTCACCAAGGGGACACAATGACAAAACCTCTCCTAAAGGGCAGCCCACCTTATTTGATTGTAAATTCCTGTCCTAATGTGTTTTACACCCCACCTCCTATAGAATGTAAGCTCGTTTGAGCAGGGTCCTCTTCAACCTATTGTTCCTGTAAGTTTATTTGTAATTGTCCTATTTATAGTTAAATCCCCCTCTCATAATATTGTAAAGCGCTACGGAATCTGTTGGCGCTATATAAATGGCAATAATAAATAATAATAAATAAACACTTAACACTTGCAGTTCCACAGTATCAGTGGCATGCCGTAGATATTCTTTTAAACTAATTGATTAAAGGATTTTAAGGACAGCTAATCTTAGAACATCTGAAATATTTTTTTGTGTATAAAAATGTCCCTTTAATCTTTAAAACCCTATCACTTACAAAAACAAAAACAAAACTATATTTATAAAAAGATTAAAAAAAACAAAGTTTTAAATCATTTAAATGTTGGCCATTCTACTATAGACAAACAATTAACACTAACCAATATCACTGTTAGTTCTAGAATTTGATACACTAACCAATATCACTGCTAGTTCTAGAATGTGATACACTAACCGATATCACTGCTAGTTCTAGAATGTGATACACTAACCGATATCACTGCTAGTTCTAGAATGTGATACACTAACCGATATCACTGCTAGTTCTAGAATTTAATACACTACTAACCGATATCACTGCTAGTTCTAGAATTTGATACACTAACTGATATCACTGTTAGTTCTAGAATTTGATACACTAACCGATATCACTGTTAGTTCTAGAATTTGATACACTAACTGATATCACTGCTAGTTCTAGAATTTAATACACTACTAACCGATATCACTGCTAGTTCTAGAATTTGATACACTAACCGATATCACTGTTAGTTCTAGAATTTGATACACTAACTGATATCACTGCTAGTTCTAGAATTTAATACACTACTAACCGATATCACTGCTAGTTCTAGAATTTGATACACTAACTGATATCACTGTTAGTTCTAGAATTTGATACACTAACTGATATCACTGCTAGTTCTAGAATTTAATACACTACTAACCGATATCACTGCTAGTTCTAGAATTTGATACACTAACCGATATCACTGTTAGTTCTAGAATTTGATACACTAACTGATATCACTGCTAGTTCTAGAATTTAATACACTACTAACCGATATCACTGCTAGTTCTAGAATTTGATACACTAACTGATATCACTGCTAGTTCTAGAATTTGATACACTAACCGATATCACTGCTAGTTCTAGAATTTGATACACTAACCGATATCACTGCTAGTTCTAGAATTTGATACACTAACCAATATCACTGCTAGTTCTAGAATGTGATACACTAACCGATATCACTGCTAGTTCTAGAATTTAATACACTAACCGATATCACTGTTAGTTCTAGAATTTGATACACTAACCGATATCACTGCTAGTTCTAGAATTTGATACACTAACCGATATCACTGCTAGTTCTAGAATTTGATACACTAACCGATATCACTGCTAGTTCTAGAATTTGATACACTAACCGACATCACTGTTAGTTCTAGAATTTGATACACTAACTGATATCACTGCTAGTTCTAGAATTTAATACACTACTAACCGATATCACTGTTAGTTCTAGAATTTGATACACTAACTGATATCACTGCTAGTTCTAGAATTTAATACACTACTAACCGATATCACTGCTAGTTCTAGAATTTGATACACTAACTGATATCACTGTTAGTTCTAGAATTTGATACACTAACCGATATCACTGTTAGTTCTAGAATTTGATACACTAACTGATATCACTGCTAGTTCTAGAATTTAATACACTACTAACCGATATCACTGCTAGTTCTAGAATTTGATACACTAACCGATATCACTGTTAGTTCTAGAATTTGATACACTAACTGATATCACTGCTAGTTCTAGAATTTAATACACTACTAACAGATATCACTGTTAGTTCTAGAATTTGATACACTAACTGATATCACTGTTAGTTCTAGAATTTAATACACTAACCAATATCACTGCTAGTTCTAGAATTTAATACACTAACCGATATCACTATTAGTTCTAGAATTTGATACACTAACCGATATCACTGCTAGTTCTATAATTTGATACACTAACCGATATCACTGCTAGTTCTAGAATTTAATACACTAACTGATATCACTGCTAGTTCTAGAATTTAATACACTAACCGATATCACTATTAGTTCTAGAATTTGATACACTAACCAATATCACTGCTTGTTCTACAATTTGGTAAACTAACCGATATCACTGCTAGTTCGTGAATTTGATACACTAACCGATATCACTGCTAGTTCTAGAATTTAATACACTAACCGATATCACTATTAGTTCTAGAATTTGATACACTAACCGATATCACTGCTTGTTCTACAATTTGGTAAACTAACCGATATCACTGCTAGTTCGTGAATTTGATACACTAACCGATATCACTGCTAGTTCGTGAATTTGATACACTAACCGATATCACTGCTAGTTCTAGAATTTAATACACTAACCGATATCACTGTTAGTTCTAGAATTTGATACACTAACCGATATCACTGCTAGTTCTAGAATTTAATACACTAACCGATATCACTGTTAGTTCTAGAATTTGATACACTAACCAATATCACTGCTAGTTCTTGAATTTGATAAACAAACCGATATCACTGCTAGATCGGGAATTTGCTACACTAACCGATTTTACAGCTAGTTAGAGAATGTGATATGCTAACCCATATCACTGCTAGTTCGAGAATTTGATACACTAACTGATATTATTATTATTATTATTATTGCAATTTATATAGCGCCAACAGATTCCGTAGCGCTTTACAATATTAAGAAGGGGATTTAACTATAAATAGGACAATTACAAATAAACTTACAGGAACAATAGGTTGAAGAGGACCCTGCTCGATCGAGCTTACATTCTATAGGAGGTGGGGTGTAAAACACATTAGGACAGGAATTTGCAATCAAATAAGGTGGACTGCCCTTTAGGAGAGGGCAAGAGACAGGTATGTGAGGTATTGGTTAGTCTTGGAGGCCATAAGCTTTCCTAAAGAGATGGGTTTTAAGGCACTTCTTAAAAGATGCAAGACTAGGGGAGAGTCTGATGGCGGTAGGCAGGCTATTCCATGGGAAGGGAGCCGCCCGCGAGAAGTCCTGCAAGCGTGAGTTGGCCGTACGAGTGCGGACAACGGACAGGAGGTGGTCACGGGTGTAGCGGAATGCAGTGAGCCTGTCCTGCAAAATGCCTGTGTGACTGTGTTCGTATATGTTTTCCCTATGTTGAAATTGCTATTCGTTTGTGTATTATGTGAATTGTATGGTATTCGGTAGTTTCCATCCGTACTATATACTTATGGAAACTACCGAACGGAGGGACCACCCAGAGAGAAGTGTGCCAGCTATTAAAGTTCACATTCTTTCCAACCGCAAGTTAACCGACTCATTAACATTGTATCTGGGTGGCCGCCATTCGGCATGCGTACACGTGGCGGCGGCCATCTTACGCATGAAAATCCCAGCGGTGTTTGGTCGTCGAGTGCCTGGAACTCAAATCGGACACACAAACAACCAAACACCGCTGAGACCTCCAGAGCTCCGTAACTGTCGAACGGAGAAACATAACGAATCCCCATTCGGTAGTAATAAAGTACCGAATGAGGGAATCACTATCTAGGTGAATGTAAATGTGGATGGCAATTATAAATGTCTGTTTTAACTGCCGAACGGAGACCGACCGCAGGGCCCATTCTCATGGAACCCTTTTCGGATACCAACTCGTGCGCGGTCGGTCAAACTTCACCTGCCTGTAACTACCGAACCCCTGGTCCGATCTGGGTGAATTTTGGATATTATATTCACCCAGATCAGGGCTACCTAGCGGTACCCTGATATTAAGGATATGTGATGGTTTAGGGGTACATCCAAGTTTGGGGTAAAGTACTGTACAACTTAAGGGGATTATGACTCACTCTGAGGGGAGGAGATGTGTGGGAGGTAACAAGAATGGTATTGGTTACTGTCCTAATTACTGTAGTTCCCTCCCTTGCATGGGAGCAGGCTTTATAAGAAACCTTGGAATAAACGATTGTCAGTTCTACTCCTGAAACTGTGTGTCGTCCAGTTATTGGGAGTGCTGTGGGGATATTGCTGTACCTTTTTACCTGCTGGAAACTCTGCTGTGGATTTACTAATGACTTGTTCCTGAGCCTTCCTTGGATCTAAAGTGGAGAATAGCTGCGAGAAATCAGCTCTCCGTTACATTGGTGGCAGCGGTGGGATCCAGACTCACAGAGGAACAAGGATTAATGGAGATTGATCTTTCTACGCTAAAGAGAACCACATTGAAAGACCTTCTGGAAGCGAAAGGTGTTTCTGCCAGCAGCAAATCCAAAGCAACGCTTATCACCGAAGTAATGGCAGAGTACAGAGCAGAAGAGGTCCAGGCCACGGAACAAAGACCTGAAACAGAACAGGAGGAGTTCCAAAGGCATTTACAATTCAGACTGGCCTTTTATGGGGAAAACCCACCAACAGAGATCATCTCTAAAACAATGACAGAGGTGCAGGAGTTTGTGATGAGAAACAGGAGACCACAAACACCGGAAAGAAGTGCAGCAGGAGCTGTGGCACAAGAGGGTAAGCCTAAAATCCCCTATCAAGCGTTTAAAACGTATGTGGAAGCAGAGGAGGATATAGATGCCTTCCTCCAAGATTTTGAGAGACTATGTACGCTGCATAATATACCAAGGGAAGAATGGGTACCCATATTGGCAGGACGGCTGTCGGGAAGGGCAGCTGAAGCCTACCTCACTGTGCCTGATATCGAAATTAGGAACTATAGCCGGGTAAAAGAAATTATCCTGGCCCGGTACGCAATAACAGCAGAGGCATACCGGAGGCGCTTCAGAGAATTGAAAAAGGCGGACAAAGATTCGCACGCAGAGTGGGCTTGCCGACTAGAAAGGGCAGCTCTTGGGTGGATGCAGTCGAGTAAAGCACGGTCCATGGAGGACTTGTTACAAATGCTGCTGTTGGAGCAGTTTTATGAGGGGATATCCTCAGAGCTACAGGAATGGGTGAGGGATCGTAACCCCACCACCCTCACCGAGGCTGCCAAAAAGGCAGATGATTTTATGGACGCTCGCAGACAAACCAAAGCAGTGAGTGCCAAACCTGTCATGCGACCACTGGGGGGGAACTCCTTCTCTCCTAACCCTCAACCCCCACCAAGGCAACTTCCTCCACCAGCACCAGCAGCAGCGCAGCAGAGATACCGCACACCTGCTTCTGTGCAATGCCACCGATGCCAGAAGTGGGGACATTACCAGCGAGATTGTCCGCAGTCCAGGGAACGCAACACCTGGATCCGACCAGGACCTCCACCACCACCACCAAGAGCAGCAGCGCATCATTACCAGGACGAGGTACCACTTCCCTACAGCTCTGCCGTTCCAGTCACGACTGTGGAACAGTGGGAAGTGCTGCATGAGGCCAACCCCTTACAGGCACAGGCGGATAACCGCCAGCACCATAGGCAGACCGTATATCTGGAAGGGAAGCCTATGCAGGGGCTCAGAGACTCGGGAGCCACTATCACCCTGGTGCAAAGCCATTTGGTTTCGGACAAGGCCAAACTGAATAAGACTGTGGCTGTCAGGGTTGCAGGGGGAGCCGTGTATCGGCTAGACACAGCCAGGGTACATTTGCATTGGGGTGCGGGGTTCGGGAATGTGGAAGTGGGACTAATGCCGCAATTACCTGCTGAGGTGGTCCTGGGGAATGATCTGGGCAAACTCACCTCCGCATTTGAACCTCAAACTACTGAAGAAGCACACCCAGTAGTCACCAGGCAGCAGGCCCGCACCCAACAAAACAACGCACTGCCGGAGGTCCAGGTAAGAGATTCCTCCCCTTCCCTAGACTGTATCCCTTGGGCCCCTCCTGATGAGTTTGTAGCCGAGGTAGTCACTGACCCTACCTTACAGGTATACCGAGACAAGGTCACCTCTATCCAACCGGGGGCAGAGGGGGAAAGATTTGTATGGGACAGACAGTTATTGTACCGGGAAACAAGTAAACAGATAGGTGGGTCAGACCCCATTGCTACAAGACAGCTGGTGGTACCTCAGAGGTACCGAACCGAATTACTCCGGATAGCGCACGATATTCCGCTATCCGGACATTTGGGGGTCAGCCGTACCAGATATCGATTGACCCAAAGTTTCTTCTGGCCAGGGATTAGCCAGGAGGTACGCAGGTACTGTAATACCTGCGACACGTGCCAGAGGGTGGGAAAGAGGGGGGATAAGCGTAAGGCGAGGCTGCACCCCCTACCCATAATTGAGGAACCCTTTCATAGGGTTGCCGTAGATATTGTAGGCCCCTTCCGGAAACCTAGCCCCTCGGGCAAACGGTACATCCTGACCGTAGTGGACTATGCCACTCGCTACCCCGAGGCGGTAGCTTTAACGAATATACATGCAGAGACGGTGGCTGAGGCGCTGATGCAGATTTTCTCCCGGATGGGGTTACCCAGGGAGATCATCTCGGATCAGGGCACTCAGTTCACGGCAGAGGTTACCCAACAACTCTGGAAGTTCTGTAAAATTAAACCTATAATCAGTGCTCCGTACCACCCCCAGACTAATGGGCTCTGCGAACGGTTCAATGGCACCTTAAAACAGATGCTACGAACCTTCGCCGAGACTCACCGAGACTGGGAAAAATTCCTGCCACACTTACTGTTTGCGTACAGGGAGGTGCCGCAGGAATCTACAGGATTTTCCCCCTTTGAACTGCTATTTGGGAGGAGGGTAAGGGGACCCCTAGACTTGATTAGAGAGCACTGGGAGGGAGACCGTAGCGTGGACGGTACCCCTATTGTACCATATGTGTTGGCCCTCCGAGATCGCCTGGAAGCACTCACCAAGACGGTAAAGGAAAACCTACAGGCAGCTCAGACGCGTCAGCGCACCTGGTACGATAGGGGCGCCAGGGACCGCAGCTTTCAGGTCGGACAGAAAGTTTTAATTTTAAAACCTGTCCGACACGATAAGCTACAGGCCGCCTGGCAAGGCCCTTATAAAGTGGTAGAACAACGATGTGACACCACATATATAATTGGCCACTGCGCAGGGAATGGGGGGCGACGCATGATCCATGTGAACATGCTGAAACCTTACCAGGAACGTTCAGAGGAGGTGACAGCTATCTGCGCCCCCACCTCTGAAGCGAGCGACAGCCTACCCCTCCCCGATCTGTTAGAAGATGGACAGCTGGCTGGGGATTTAGGAGCCGTCGTATTGGGGGATCGGTTGAGCCCACAGGAGCGTATCGAGGTACAACAACTACTGCAGGAAAAGCAGGAGACCTTTTCTAATGTACCTGGATACACCCCTCTGGCTACCCACCGAGTAGACACCCCAGGTCAACTGCCCATGCGTCAGACCCCCTACCGCATCCCTGAAGCGGTCCGGGAGAATATGCGCAAAGAGATTGAGGAGATGATACAGTTAGGAGTGATTGAGCCCTCAGATAGTCCCTGGGCATCTCCAGTGGTCCTCGTACCAAAGCAGGACGGCACGACCCGTTTTTGCGTGGACTACAGGAGACTGAATGAGAAGACCGTATCCGACGCATACCCGATGCCTAGGATCGATGAGTTACTAGACCGGATGGCCAGGGGACAATACCTTACCACGATTGATCTGTGCAAAGGGTATTGGCAGATTCCCTTGGCCCCGGAAGCCATCCCTAAGTCCGCCTTTGTCACCCCATTCGGCCTGTACCAATTTAAGGTCATGCCGTTTGGGATGAAAAACGCGCCGGCTACCTTCCAGCGGATGGTGGACCGCCTCCTAGATGGGTTCCAAGATTATACCTGCGCATATCTCGATGATATTGCCATATTTAGCGATACCTGGCAGGAGCACTTGGCCCATATAGGAGCGGTTCTAGACAGGATCAGGGAGGCTGGTTTGACCCTAAAACCAGCTAAATGTAGTATTGGGATGGCCGAGGTACAGTACCTGGGCCACAGAGTGGGCTGTGGTAAGCAGAAGCCGGAACCCGCCAAAGTAGAGGCAGTATCACAGTGGCCTACCCCGACAACTAAAACCCAGGTGTTAGCCTTCCTAGGGACAGCAGGGTATTACCGGAAATTTGTCCCCAATTATAGTGCCCTGGCCAAACCCCTCACGGACCTGACACGTAAAAACCTTCCCCGCCAAGTAACCTGGACCCCGGAGTGTGAGCAGGCATTCCAACACTTGAAAGATGCACTTGTTAATGCCCCTGTCTTGGCCGCTCCCAATCCAACTAAACGTTTTCTTGTTCACACAGACGCTTCTATGTTTGGATTGGGGGCAGTATTAAGCCAAGTCGGGGCCGATGGCGGAGAACATCCAGTGGCTTACATCAGTCGCAAACTTTTACCCCGGGAAGTAAGCTACGCCGCCATCGAGAAGGAATGCCTGGCTGTGGTGTGGGCCTTGAAGAAATTGCAACCCTATTTGTATGGACAGGCTTTTTCGCTGCTCACGGATCACAACCCGTTAGTCTGGCTGAACCGGGTGGCTGGGGACAATGCCAGGCTGCTGCGCTGGAGTTTGGCGCTGCAGCCTTTTGACTTTAACATTCAATACCGCCCGGGTAAGCAAAATGGAAACGCCGACGGGTTGTCGCGACAAACTGATCTGGAAAAATGATCCGTGAGCACCCCGGTCATCCCCAAGCCGATCCGTGTGGGATCAGACTGTGTATGCCGGCTTGTGGGCAAGGGGGAGCAGTGTAGCGGAATGCAGTGAGCCTGTCCTGCAAAATGCCTGTGTGACTGTGTTCGTATATGTTTTCCCTATGTTGAAATATATATACTTATGGAAACTACCGAACGGAGGGACCACCCAGAGAGAAGTGTGCCAGCTATTAAAGTTCACATTCTTTCCAACCGCAAGTTAACCGACTCATTAACATTGTATCTGGGTGGCCGCCATTCGGCATGCGTACACGTGGCGGCGGCCATCTTACGCATGAAAATCCCAGCGGTGTTTGGTCGTCGAGTGCCTGGAACTCAAATCGGACACACAAACAACCAAACACCGCTGAGACCTCCAGAGCTCCGTAACTGTCGAACGGAGAAACATAACGAATCCCCATTCGGTAGTAATAAAGTACCGAATGAGGGAATCACTATCTAGGTGAATGTAAATGTGGATGGCAATTATAAATGTCTGTTTTAACTGCCGAACGGAGACCGACCGCAGGGCCCATTCTCATGGAACCCTTTTCGGATACCAACTCGTGCGCGGTCGGTCAAACTTCACCTGCCTGTAACTACCGAACCCCTGGTCCGATCTGGGTGAATTTTGGATATTATATTCACCCAGATCAGGGCTACCTAGCGGTACCCTGATATTAAGGATATGTGATGGTTTAGGGGTACATCCAAGTTTGGGGTAAAGTACTGTACAACTTAAGGGGATTATGACTCACTCTGAGGGGAGGAGATGTGTGGGAGGTAACAAGAATGGTATTGGTTACTGTCCTAATTACTGTAGTTCCCTCCCTTGCATGGGAGCAGGCTTTATAAGAAACCTTGGAATAAACGATTGTCAGTTCTACTCCTGAAACTGTGTGTCGTCCAGTTATTGGGAGTGCTGTGGGGATATTGCTGTACCTTTTTACCTGCTGGAAACTCTGCTGTGGATTTACTAATGACTTGTTCCTGAGCCTTCCTTGGATCTAAAGTGGAGAATAGCTGCGAGAAATCAGCTCTCCGTTACAACGGGCAAAGCGGAGAGACCGAGAAGGGACATACCTATGGATCTGTGAGGAGATATAAGAGGGGCTAGAGTTGTTCAGTGCTTTATAGGTGTGCGTAAGTACATTGAATTGACTCCTATAGCATACAGGAAGCCAATGTAAGGACTGGCAGAGGGGTGAGGTGTGAGAGAAACGACTAGAGAGGAAAATCAGTCTAGCAGCAGCGTTCATTACGGACTGTAGGGGTGCAGTACGGCTTTTGGGAAGACCAATCAGGAGAGGGTTACAGTAATCCATGCGGGAAATTACTAGAGCATGGACAAGCTCCTTGGTAGTATCTGGTGCAAGAAAGGGGCGGATGCGGGCTATGTTTTTAAGATGAAATCTACAGGATTTGGCAACATGCTGGATGTGAGGCTCAAAGGTGAGACCAGAGTCAAGTATGACGCCAAGACAGCGCGCTTGCAAGGATGGACTGATGTTGGTACCACAAACTTGAAGGGAGAGCGAAAGAGCAGGATCAGTATTGGGAGGAGGAAAGACAAGGAGCTCAGTTTTTGAGAGATTGAGTTTCAGAAAGCGGGAGGACATCCAGTCAGAGATGGAAGAAAGGCAAGCAGTGACACGTTGCAGGACGGCAGGGGAGAGGTCCGGGGAGGAGAGATATAGCTGGGTGTCATCAGCGTACATAGAAACATAGAATGTGACGGCAGATAAGAACCATTCGGCCCATCTAGTCTGCCCAGTTTTCTAAATACTTTCATTAGTCCCTGGCCTTATCTTATAGTTACAGGTGGTAGTGGAATCCAAAAGAGGTAATAAGTTTGCCAAGAGAGGCAGTATAAAGAGAAAATAGAAGGGGACCAAGGACGGAGCCTTGGGGGACACCAACCGAGACAGGGCGAGGGGAGGAGGTATCATTAGAGAAGGAGACACTGAATGAGCGTTGGGAGAGATAAGAGGAAAACCATGAGAGGACAGAGTCACAGAGACCAAGCGATTGAAGAGTTTGACTGCTAGTGTGAAAAATGGATACACTAAACGATATCACTGCTAGTGTGAAAAATTGATACACTAACTGATATCACTGCTAGTGTGAGCATTTGATATGCTAACTGATATCACTGCTAGTTCTAGAATTTTAAACACAAACCGATATCACTGCTAGTTCTAGAATTTGATACACTTACCGATATCACTGCTAGTTCTAGAATTTGATACACTAACCGATATCACTGTTAGTTCTAGAATTTGATACACTAACCAATATCACTGCTTGTTCTACAATTTGGTAAACTAACCGATATCACTGCTAGTTCGTGAATTTGATACACTAACCGATATCACTGCTAGTTCTAGAATTTGATACACTAACCGATATCACTATTAGTTCTAGAATTTGATACACTAACCGATATCACTGCTAGTGTGAGAATTTGATACACTAACCGATATCACTGCTAGTTCTAGAATTTGATACACTAACCGATATCACTGCTAGTGTGAGAATTTGATACACTAACCGATATCACTGATAGTTTGAGAATTTGATACAGGTACTGTAAACCAAGGTACTGCAACATTTACATGAAAAACATGCAGAACACATGTACAGCAACAACAAAAAATAATCCATAACTGCCTTGATTTGATTTTTCTCCTCCAGCTAATAACTAAAGACCAGCCCCTTTCATGCCCTGCCCATTGGCTAGTAGCAGGGCAATAAGAGAAATCTGGAATCCTAGAGCAACTGATTTGAAAATGCCAGTTTGTGTATTGGGTAACCGCAAACTATTGTAACCTTTTCTGTTTTTGGATGTGACAGGAGCGATCTGTGCGACTCAATGCTTACGTCAAAGGCCGGCTAATGGTAAAAGAGGGATAGTCTGCCTTGGTTTCACAACATACAAGAATAAAAGGTCTGTTTACTTTACTGGGTGGAAGTTACTGATACGCTCACTGTAACAGGACTAGGTTTCACTTAATCAGTGATCCCTGCGTAAATAAACAAATCTGCTAGGATTTGCTGTCCCCCCACTCTGCACTGCAAGGGGGCTGCATAAATAAAGATTAGGGGATGTTAGTATCTCAGAGACAGTACATTGAGAGTTTGCTTTTAAACAAATTATGGTTTGTTTTTAAAGATGTAAGGATACACCAGGTAAAAAACAAAACAACAACAAACAAAACAAATAATACAAAAATGTAAAGTTACCCATGATGTAAAAAGATTTAGGATTTTCAACACTTTAACCCATCCCCCACCTTCAGATCCTAATAGAACAATTAGGGCTGTACATTGGAAGCAGGGTGACCACCCAGACTGCTGGCAAAGAAACAGACAGCACTAATGGTGGTATTTCTTAAAGGGACACTGTAACTGCTTCATCTCATTGAAGTGGTTATAGTGTTAGACACCGTCTTTCCATTCAGTGTTAAAGGGACACTCCAGGCACCCAGACCACTTCTGCCCATTGGAGTGGTCTGGGTGCCAACTCCCACTACTCCTAACCCTGCAAGTGTAATTATTGCAGTTTTCTATAAACTGCAATAATTACCTTGCAGGGTTAACTCCACCTCTAGTGGCTGTCTACTAGACAGCCACTAGAGGGAACTTAGCACAGATTATGCGTGAGGACCTCCAGCGTCGCTCATTCCCCATAGGAAAGCATTGAAAATATTTTTCAATGCTTTCCTATGGGGAGCGCTAATGCTAATGCGGGATCAGTCTCGCCCACCGGCCGACGGAAGCCGTAGGAGGAGCAGCGCAGAGGAGGAGGCAGCGAGTCGCTGCCTCAGGTAAGTGACTGAAGGGGTTTTCACCCCTTCAGTAACCGGGGATTGGGACGTGGGAGGGAGAGGGGACCTGCAGTGCCAGGAAAACAGATTGTTTTCCTGGCACTGGAGATTTCCTTTAAACACTTTTAAAACGAGTCCACAGCATCCCATGCCTTCTGTGCTGCTTGGGCTACTGAGGAAACACTGCTTCAAGCCTATCACAGCACCCATTGCTGGTATGAATGGGTATGACTAGAAGGAAGTGTGTAATCTCTGCCTTAGCCACACCTCCAGTGGGGGCGGAGTTATGGAAGGCCAGGACCCTCATTAAGTGTTTAATTGCTCGAGCACAGTTTAACACAGAATGGAGGGACAACACCTAGTGACTCCAGGCACTATAACAATCTCTATGGGTCTCTCTGAGCCATTGAGTGTAACTCCCATTGAAATTAAAGGGTGATCAGATTAGGAGATCTCATTGACACCAGGAGCCAGGAATAGTTCCTGCATTATGCAACATGTGTTTGCTGATTAAAATAGTAAGACAATACTGTCCAGCCTTGGGCAGTGGGAGGGTGGGTATATGATGATGGAGGGTGAATGGCCACCCTATCCACAAGGAGGCACTGCAGCCCTCTGTAAAGGTTATGGTGTCAGGAGTCCCCTGGCGATGTCCCATGGCATGTAGATAAAACTATTTGTGGCTGGTTTGACACTCACCTGGGTCCCTGGATGCGCAATGTACATGACTGATGTTATGACTACTTCTCATGGGATGGCGTCAGGGAACTCCTGGCACGGAAGCCCATATAGAGAGCTGTAGTGTAGTGTTTATGGTACCTAGAATATTGCAGATTTAGCAAAAACATTGCAAAAAGCAGACAAAAAGAAATCTCCAAACCTAAGTTGAACAGTGCGAGTTTCAGTTGCCTTCAGTAATTATTCAAACTGGAATTCCGCGTATAATATTAAAAGATTCACAGTTTGTGCAATCTATAATGTATTTGTGACTAAGTGAATAACCCTCATTGTTTGCAAATCACAGCTACGTAGCAAGCCCTCTCTGTTACCTCGATGTCTTACACATTATTAATCACAGGGATTTGGAATATGAAACTGGAACGGCTTCCTTGCAGCTCACAGATTGCACCTTGAAGTGCATGTCCATTTGTCCCATTCACCCAATCAATACAGATCCTCCGCTCTCTCCCCAGGAAGCTATGCCTTGTGGAGCAGCACAGCCTGGGGGTCACAGTAACAGTAACTGGTTCGCACACACCGCTCAGGTTTCCTGGAAAGACACACACTCACACTTGCTAGAAGATGATTGAACTTGTCATGGATTGCGGTTACTGAATACAGGAATGGCACAATGTTACATTGTTTGAAAACAAATTATCCTTCAGAATATTTAGCTGGTGGTGTTGATTTGTCTTTAAAGGGACACTCCAGACACCCAGACCACTTCTGCCCATTGGAGTGGTCTGGGTGCCAACTCCCACTACCCTTAACCCTGCAACTGTAATTATTGCAGTTTTTATAAACTGCAATAATTACCTTGCAGGGTTAAGTCCTCCCCTAGTGGCTGTCTACTAGACAGCCACTAGAGGGCACTTCCGGGATCATAGCACAGATTATCTGTGCTATAGCGTCGCTGGACGTCCTCACGCTGTCTGAGGACCTCCAGCGTCACTAAAATCCCCATAGGAAAGCATTGAAAAGCATTTTCAATGCTTTCCTATGGAGAGGTCTAATGCGCATGCGCATTAGGTCTCCTCAGCCGGCGGGCAGGATCAGTCTCCCCCGCCGGCTGAAGTAATGAAGGGGAGGAGCGGCGGTGGAGGAAGAAACAGCGACGTGGGACATGTCGCTGCCTCTGGTAAGTGACTGAAGGGGTTTTAACCCCTTCAGCAACCGGGGATGGGAGGTGGGAGGGAGAGGGGACCTGCAGTGCCAGGAAAACGGATTGTTTTCCTGGCACTGGAGAGTCCCTTTAACCATAAACAGTCTACAATACTCCAGTACGGGAATTACCAAAACATTTTCTTCCAGTGATATATAGCCAATGAAATTACACAGAGCCGAGAACACAACAGCTGTACTACAACTTCCTGCTGAAAAATAATATTACTAGTATGGTGCGCACACACCACTCGGCGAGGGAAACACAGCTTTTACTATGATGTCACACAGACAGCGCTAGGCGAGAGGGAAGCACTGCTTGTATCATGATGTCATACAGACAGCGCTAGGCGAGATGGAAGCACTGCTTGTATCATGATGTCACACAAACAGCGCTAGGCAAGAGGGAAGCACAGCTTGTATCATGATGTCATACAGACAGCGCTAGGCGACAGGGAAGCACAGCTTGTATCATGATGTCACACAGACAGCGCTAGGCGAGATGGAAGCACTGCTTGTATCATGATGTCACACAAACAGCGGTAGGCAAGAGGGAAGCACAGCTTGTATCATGATGTCATACAGACAGCGCTAGGCGACAGGGAAGCACAGCTGATATCATGATGTCACACAGACAGCGCTAGGCGAGAGGGAAGCACAGCTTGTATCATGATGTCACACAGACAGCGCTAGGCGAGATGGAAGCACTGCTTGTATCATGATGTCACACAAACAGCGCTAGGCAAGAGGGAAGCACAGCTTGTATCATGATGTCATACAGACAGCGCTAGGAGACAGGGAAGCACAGCTGATATCATGATGTCACACAGACAGCGCTAGGCGAGAGGGAAGCACAGCTTGTATCATGATGTCATACAGACAGCGCTAGGCGACAGGGAAGCACTGCTTGTATCATGATGTCACACAGACAGCGCTAGGCGAGAGGGAAGCACAGCTTGTGCCATGATGTCACAGACCGCACTAGGCGAGAGGGAAGCACAGCTTGTATCATGATGTCACAGACAGCACTAGGCGAGAGGGAAGCACTGCTTGTACCATGATGTCACAGACCGCACTAGGCGAGAGGGAAGCACTGCTTGTACCATGATGTCACAGACCGCACTAGGCGAGAGGGAAGCACTGCTTGTACCATGATGTCACAGACCGCACTAGGCGAGAGGGAAGCACTGCTTGTACCATGATGTCACATACAGCACTAGGCGAGAGGGAAGCACAGCTTGTATCATGATGTCACAGACAGCACTAGGCGAGAGGGAAGCACTGCTTGTACCATGATGTCACAGACAGCACTAGGCGAGAGGGAAGCACTGCTTGTATCATGATGTCACAGACCGCACTAGGCGAGAGGGAAGCACAGCTTGTATCATGATGTCACAGACAGCACTAGGCGAGAGGGAAGCACTGCTTGTACCATGATGTCACAGACAGCACTAGGCGAGAGGGAAGCACTGCTTGTACCATGATGTCACAGACCGCACTAGGCGAGAGGGAAGCACAGCTTGTATCATGATGTCACACAGACAGCACTAGGCGAGAGGGAAGCACTGCTTGTACCATGATGTCACAGACAGCACTAGGCGAGAGGGAAGCACTGCTTGTACCATGATGTCACAGACCGCACTAGGCGAGAGGGAAGCACAGCGTGTGTCATGATGTCACAGACAGCACTAGGCGAGAGGGAAGCACTGCTTGTACCATGATGTCACAGACAGCACTAGGCGAGAGGGAAGCACTGCTTGTATCATGATGTCACAGACAGCACTAGGCGAGAGGGAAGCACTGCTTGTACCATGATGTCACAGACAGCACTAGGCGAGAGGGAAGCACTGCTTGTACCATGATGTCACAGACCGCACTAGGCGAGAGGGAAGCACAGCTTTTATCATGATGTCACAGACAGCACTAGGCGAGAGGGAAGCACTGCTTGTACCATGATGTCACAGACAGCGCTAGGCGAGAGGGAAGCACAGCTTGTACCATGATGTCACAGACAGCACTAGGCGAGAGGGAAGCACTGCTTGTACCATGATGTCACAGACCGCACTAGGCGAGAGGGAAGCACTGCTTGTTTCATGATGTCACACAGACAGCACTAGGCGAGAGGGAAGCACAGCTTGTACCATGATGTCACAGACAGCACTAGGCGAGAGGGAAGCACTGCTTGTATCATGATGTCACAGACAGCACTAGGCGAGAGGGAAGCACAGCTTGTACCATGATGTCACAGACAGCACTAGGCAAGAGGGAAGCACAGCTTGTACCATGATGTCACAGACAGCACTAGGCGAGAGGGAAGCACAGCTTGTACCATGATGTCACAGACAGCACTAGGCGAGAGGGAAGCACAGCTTGTACCATGATGTCACAGACAGCACTAGGCGAGAGGGAAGCACAGCTTGTACCATGATGTCACAGACAGCACTAGGCGAGAGGGAAGCACAGCTTGTATCATGATGTCACAGACAGCACTAGGCTAGAGGGAAGCACAGCTTGTACCATGATGTCACAGACCGCACTAGGCGAGAGGGAAGCACAGCTTGTATCATGATGTCATGTTGTATTTAACCCTGCAATATAAACATTACAGAATCTACAAAACTACATGTTTTGCATTGCAGGGTTATAGAGACAGGATCATTGCACTTTAAATGTAGCTTATATAAAATGCTCCCTGAATAATTCTTACATGGATATCCACATTAGCGACACAGTTCATATCGAGTAGACATCGAGACTGCACTCACAGTATCGCCCCGCATTTTACAGTAATAAAGGTGCAATGACAGAAATGAAAGGCCAGTCCAACAACATATGTAAAAGCTGGTCTCCTGCCACGTAGGTCGTAGGATGTGTTTATCTTACTGTTATGGCAACCTAACAATCAAAATCTAATTAGAAGAGGGAAAAGCAGAGCTACAATTCAGGAATAACCGTGTCTATAACACAGCCCTCTCCAATGACACAGAAAGCACAGTCAGACACTGGCAACGTAGCACGGCATCAGAGGAACTAACTATAGGTCACTGCATCAACTGGCAGCATTCAGGTGGGTAATGGGTGCCCAAATGCCAGTTTACAGCGAGGAGGCTATTATTGGCATTACTGTTATTAGTTCTACAAACTCCCCACTTACAAAACTTCCCTGTACGCATAGTCCTTATCAGAATGAACTGTATGAAATACGTAGAATACTCAACTAATATTAACTTTCCATGCATATACTATGCAATTTCCTGCTGCTCTGAAGATTGACACAAAGTAGTATTTGCAACAATACAAGATAGGGCAAACAATGTTTTCATTACAATGTAATAGAAGTAAAAGCTTAGTAGACACTTCGGACCCTGGTGCTTTTGGGATGAACAGGTGACCCCCCCTGTCCTAATTCATAAAATTACTGAATTTAACAGAAATCTGCACTTTTATGAATGGGGTTTTGAACGCCTCCAGATGTCAAGCCAACAGCCAGGAGGGCGTCCTGGTTCACTCAACGTTAATGATCCTTAGAGAGATAGTAAGAGCCTTTATAGGGACGCATCAGTCCAACGCTCCCTTCGGAGACACACATTATTGGGCAATCACTGCATAAAAATGGCACATTTAAAGCAACTGGCATTTTCACCAAGAGAGGAAGGGAGACTATCATCACAGAGTCTCATTGGGGGACAGAGCAGAGTACTGGTGAGGGAGAACTCACCGCTGGGGGAAGAAAGTAAATAAACTTTATTTTTAGGTAGTGGGGGTCGAGAGAGGTGAGGGGGAGGGGGTGGGAGTACCTGGTTTCTAAAGGGTTTAAAAACACATTGCAAACATAAAACCAAATATTGTTTATTGTTTTTCAATATTGGGAGTGTTCCTTTAACATTGAGTATCAGTATGATATCATAGCTTTATTTATCTAGAAACTCTCTCGTGTCTAATAATCGTCCAATCCAATGCTTCTCATAGAGGGCCAATCTGGACCACAAGCTGCACTCGATGACGTTCAATGTCCTCAAGCAATGCATGATGTCACACATCACATGACCAAGTAAAACTCCCTCATAGTAGCTGAAGCACCCTCTAGTGGTTGTCAGGAACCCTGCAATGTAAGGGTTAAACGTCTGGGCGCCTTTAGTAGTCCTTTAATTCAAAAGAGAACAGAGCTTCATATGAAAGAAATAAAAAAAAAATATTAACACAAGTTATAGATGATTTTCAAAGTTTGATAACGCCCCTTTGACGGTGCTCTGCTGGCTAGAGACATTTATTTTAATTAAATATTAAATGAGCAGACAATGTACTTGGTGTTGGACTACACTTCAAACAATGCTCTGCCAGATGCTGGCTTGCAGCGGATTATAGGAATTGTAGTTCAATATAAAAGAATAAACCCCTTTCCAGACCGATATGGTCCAAGTTCTGGCGAATATTGATTTATGTGTATAAATACAATAACATATCGCAACCTATAAATGACATCCTGTGTTCACAAGGCTTAGAGCGTGGATGGGGTTCAGTAAATTTGACAACCCTTCAGTATTAAGGCCAAGGTTTAATTTTACAAAGAGCTCGTTTCACATTCCATCTTCCTTGCGCCATATATCAGAATGCGTTAATACTTGCATTCCAAGAAAATGAGATGAGAGCTTTTTAAACTATTAAATTAATTGTATGTTTGTATGTTTAAAAAGGTAACACAATCCTAACTTAATAAAGCAATTAGTGAACAGTTTGTCTTCTAAGGCAGACGGGACTTCCCATGGAATTGCAGTAGGTTGGATTTTACGTACAAAGTCCTAGTGGCGCTATACATGAGTCAGAGAATAACTTTATCAGTAGAATGACAGATTACAGCAGACAGTCTCTGTGGAATGAAATCTTCTAACAGATCAGATGTTACCAATATAATATCATAAAGGGATATCCAGGAAAGGAGAGCCATGACGTAAAGTAAATTACATGACATTTGAGTACCAGCCATGGGCCCAATCCTTTGTGTAATCCCTTGTACTCAAAGGGTTAAAGATACTACATGGTACACCCTCCTTTAGAACAGTGAACAGTGTAAAAATAAGATAAATACAAATCTGGATTCCAGTGATAGATTTCACAGGTGTACACAGGGCTGTAAGAAGAGGAAGCGTAATGGCTCGTTGGTCTAGGGGTATGATTCTCGCTTAGGGTGCGAGAGGTCCCGGGTTCAAATCCCGGACGAGCCCAAGCATTTGGTGTTTTTCTTTTTGGGCAGACTAGATGGGCCGAATGGTTCTTATCTGCTGTCACATTCTATGTTTCTATGTTTCTGTAGTAATGGTGCACAGTGTGTGAATCAAGAAATAGCTCCGCTCAAAAGAAGCAACAGAAAATCCCATCACCCGCTGCCCTATTGTGCCGACCATCCGCTACCACCCAGTGTGTTCTAATCAAAATCTCTTATACCCGCGTCTCTCACCCACCTACATCTCTTATACCCGCGTCTCTCACCCACCTACATCTCTTATACCCGCGTCTCTCACCCACCTACATCTCTTATACCCGCGTCTCTCACCCACCTACATCTCTTATACCCGCGTCTCTCACTCACCTACATCTCTCAAATTCCTGCGTCTCTTACCCACCTACATCTCATATACCCGCGTCTCTCACCCACCTACATCTCTAATCTACCTGCATCTCTCACCCACATAAATCTCTAATCTACCCGCATCTCTAATCTACCCGCATCTCTAATCTACCCGCATCTCTCACCCACCTACATCTTTAATATACCCGCGTCTCTTACCCACCTACATCTCTCATATACCCGCATCTCTTACCCACCTACATCTATCATATACCCGCGTCTCTCACCCACCCGCATCTCTCCTATACCTGCATCTCTCACCCACCTACATCTCTCATACCCGCATCTCTAACCCACCTACATCTTTAATATACCCGCGTCTCTTACCCACCTACATCTTTAATATACTTGCGTCTCTTACCCACCTACATCTTTAATATACCCGTGTCTCTTACCCACCTACATCTCTCATATACACGTGTCTCTTACCCACCTACATCTCTCACCTACCCGCATCTCTTACCCACCTACATCTCTCCTATACCTGCATCTCTTACCCACCTACATCTATCATATACCCGCGTCTCTCACCCACCCGCATCTCTCATATACCCTAGTCTCTCACCCACCTACATCTCTCATATACCTGTGTCTCTTACCCACCTACATCTCTCACCTACCCGCATCTCTCACCCACCTAAATCTCTCAAATTCCCACATCTCTTACCCACCTACATCTCTCATAAACCCGCATCTCTCACCCACCTACATCTCTAAACTA
Source organism: Pelobates fuscus (assembly GCF_036172605.1). Taxonomy (NCBI): domain Eukaryota; kingdom Metazoa; phylum Chordata; class Amphibia; order Anura; family Pelobatidae; genus Pelobates; species Pelobates fuscus. The sequence goes on along the minus strand of NC_086321.1, from coordinate 13,991,763 downwards.
CCCGCGTCTCTTACCCACCTACATCTCTCATCTACCCGCATCTCATACTCACCTACGCGCATCTCTCACTTAACTAAATCTCTAATCTACCCGCATCTCTTACCCACTTACATCTCTCACCTACCTAAATCTCTAATCTACCCGCATCTCATAATCACCTACCCGCATCTCTCACCCACCTACATCGTTTAAATTCCCGCATCTCTCACCCACCTAAATCTCTAATCTACCCACATCTCTCACTCACCTACATCTCTAATCTACCCGCATCTCTCACCCACCTATACCTTTAATCTACCTGCATCTCTTACCCACCTACATCTCTCACCTACCCGCATCTCATACCACCTACATCTCTAATCTATCCGCATTTCTCATCCACCTACATCTCTAATCTATCCACGTCTCTTACCCACCTACATCTCTCACCTACCTGCATCTCTTACCCACTCACATCTATCACCTACCCGCATCTCATACTCACCCACCTACATCTCTCACCCACCTACGTCTCTAAACTACCCACATCTCTCATCCACCTACAGCTCTCAAATACCCGCGTCTCTCACCCACCTACATCTCTCAAATTCCCACATCTCTTACCTACATATATCTTACCTACCCGCATCTCTTACTTACCTACATATTACCTACCTGCTTCTCTTACCCACCTACATATTACCTACCTGCATCTCTTTTCCACCAACATCTTTCACCTACTTGCATCTCTCACCTACCTACATTTCTTACCAACCTACATCTCTCATCTACCTACATTTCTTACCCACCTACATCTCTCATCTACCTTCATCGCTTACTCACCTACATCTCTCACCTACCTGCATTTCTTACCTACATCTCTCAGCTGCTGCTATCAGCAAATGAACAATGTCCAAATAAATAAGAATAAAAATCAATGTTTCTAAAGTGGAACAGGAACGTCTGCTTTATATCCATTAGACCTGATGGACTTTAGGCACCCAAGGAGCCCTGCCCAATATAAACGTTCATGCTGATTCCACAACATCACACCGCTTCTCCCTCACACTTCCCGTAATGTAGAAATGAGTGCAGCCATTGGTGCTAAGTGAACTTCCAGCATTGCTCCTTGAACCTGTTCGGTGTGAGTCAGGTCAGAGGGCACATTATCCTGCTGGAAGTAGAGATTTCAAAATGGCTAAACAAAACGTAGCTATAAAGGGATAAACAAGGACTGGAACAATGTTTAACACTTGGTGACAAGACTTCCACCACTATCACTACAACTCCATAGTGTGGACACCTGACTGATGTTGGTGTTTACCCGCAGGTTGGGCTCTCCTCTCTGGAGTAATGTGTACGGTGTGTTAGTTCACAATGTATGTGCAATCTGGATGATCTTGGAAGTCAAATGAAAAAGTTACATTTCAGATTTGACACTGACGAGACAGGCAGTTTTATGCATAAGAGCATCGGCGTTTACGGTGGTTTGGAGTGCCCTTTACACCTTTGGAGCATGTTTACATCCTTTACATATTGAAATGGGACCATATCTGGACACCATTTGATCACTTTAGGTATACATTCCAATTGACCTAAACAGCCAACAAGTCTACACTTACTACAAACACACAAAGACACAAAAAGATATATCAACGGAATGATTTTTTACTAAAATAAAATATAAAATAAATACACGCATATTAACTAAACTCTGGGCAGCCGAGTTCTCTGTAGCTTTCAGTCGAGGAAACCTGCAGACATTGCACAATACAGAGAGTATGAAAATAATGGAAGTTCCTGAACACACAATATAAACACAAAGGCTGCATTGTAGGGATGTACAGGAAAGGTACCAGCATTAAGAAGGGGTCAGACTGCGCCAATAGCACAAAACGAGCAGCTGCTTTGAATTATATACACTGGTCCTGTTTCCTCCCAAAGTAGAGTAAATGACAGATTCGCTTAATACATGTGCTGGGAGAATATGCAGAAGTTAACTTGGAAAAAAATATGGCTGCTGGTGTAACCCATAACTCATCTGAATAGTGAATTAAAAGGGATCTTATCGGCATCAAAACAACTTTAGCTTAAATGGACACTCCAAATCCCTAAAGCACTTCAACTTGCTGAAAAATGTGTGTGCGCCTTTTTTTCATATCGGAAAAAGTGCAGATTTCAATAGAAAATTAAAATTTTATAAAATGATACTGGTTACACCCCCTGGATTTTCAAGCAGACAACTGGTCCTGGTTTGGTTAGCTTAGTTGCAATGAACTTCAGACACCCGGACCAATTCTGCCCATTGGAGTGGTCTGGGTGCCAACTCCCACTACCCTTAACCCTGCAAGTGTAATTATTGCAGTTTTACTAGACAGCCACTAGAGGGCACTTCCGGGATCATAGCACAGATTATCTGTGCTATAGCGTCGCTGGACGTCCTCACGCTGTGTGAGGACCTCCAGCGTCGTCGCTCAATTCCCCATAGGAAAGCATTGAAAATCTTTTTCAATGCTTTCATATGGGGAGACCTAATACGTATGCGCGGCATTGCCGCGCATGCGCATTAGGTCTTCTGGGCCTGTGGGCGGGATCAGTCTCGCTCACCGACCGACGGAGTCAGAAGGAGGAGCGGCGCGGAGGAGGAGGCTGCTTTCCTTTTAGAGGCAGCAATTGCTCAGAGCACCTGCCTTGCAAATACTTATCATTGATCTGCATTGGAAAGTCTGTGATTGGACAGCAACAGAAAGTCTGGGCAGGGCTAGAAGGGGAGGGCTTGTAAAGGCAACAGTTTTTGCAACGTGTTTTAAGAAAGGAGTCCAATGAAAACAAATGCAAAATTAAATTTGGGGATACATCTACTAAACACTGCGTTTTAGAGAAACTGCAATAATTATATTGCAGGACTACCACTTGTGGCTGTCAGACAACCACTAGAGGCGCTTCCTGCTTGCTAGGCGACATTTGGTCGCCTGACACTAGTCATCCTCAAGCTCTGCATGAGGACATCCAGCGTTCATTAAATTCCCATATGAAAGCATTGAAGCAATGCTTTTCTATGGGGAAGGCCTAATGAGCTTGCCCCGTTGGATGGCGTCTGAGTGCCAACCCAGCATAAAAGGGAGATCGGTGCAGGAATCAGGTTAGTACAGAAAGGGTTTATTAACCCTTTTTATACTAGGTGGGACGGGGAATACAGCTTGGTACCCCTTACACTACAGAATCCCTTTACCAATGCAGGATATAAGAAATTCTAATTTAAAGAGACTGTGCAATAAAGGAAGTGTAAATATTAGATTACTCTTTACAGGAAGTGTTTAGGAAGGCTTTACACTTACATGCAGGGAGGTGTGGCTAGGGCTGCATAAACAAAGTGATTTAATTCCTAAATGGCAGAGAATTGAGCAGTGAGGTTGCATGAGCCATGCTCTATACACCAAAACTGCCTCACTAAGCTAAAGTTGTTTTGGTGATTATAGTGTCCCTTTAATTCCCTAACAGAGTGAGAAAAAAATAAAGCAAATACTTAAATAAATTCCAAGTAGACAGTGTAACACAGACATAAAATAATGCAGACAAAGTTATGGGCAATGTATATACATGGTAAGGCATGGTATAGCAAGCTGCAATCAGCATTAACAGCACAATTGTTTCTAAGGTGATTGTTAAAGGGACAGTAAGCGCCACAACCACTACGTCTTATGATGACTGTTGGGTACATCCTATTATCGCTGTCCACGGTTGGCTGGCTTTGCACGGGTAATGAAGAAGTTAAACGTATGCAGACCCAAAATTGGCAGAAGAGCCAACTTTGGGTTTAAAAGCAGTTATAGTAAAAATAAAAATAAAAAACACCACAAAAACATGAAACAGAACAAACCAAAAACAGAAGGGAAGAAAGACAATAAGCTGTAATGATACAATAAAAGGTGGTATTTCGCCTCTGAAATACACTACTTTTTCTATGATATCTTACAGCCAACGTATTTACCATTTGTTTCTTTTTGGGACAGGATGATCACACGGAATATAAATATAATGTGGGAAGCCAATCACAGATCTGGATTTAATGAAGTGCCCTCCTAATGCCAGCTCTCAGGAGGAAGGATGACAGCGGCATAGAAATGGATTAGGAGAGGCACTCTGTGACTATGTATTTTTTTTAAATAAATTGTTTTGTTTTGTGTTTTTTGTTTCTACCAACAAAAACAGTTTAGTACATGACTGCAACAGTTGATGGTTCCAAACTCCCACTGACTAAATGAGGGCACGTAACAGGACTTAACTACAAACTATGCCACAAATCAACGGCCCCAATGCGCAGTGTGGAAATTGTTAGGTGTTTAAATCTGCTGTCCAGGCAATAAAAAAAAAACCCCATTGTTAATACACATCACAATGGTATCATCCGAGGCTCACGCTGATTTCTCTTAACAAACACCAAAATCAACACTGAGACCAGAAACACACCTAACAATAGAATCCACGGCGTCCGTCTCACTCAATTCGTTTCAGAAGGAATTCTCCAATCCAACATATAATAGGGGGTTTCCTTTGTGAGTGCATGTTATTTTAGGATTATTTCATTATTAGAAAAGATTAAGGTCAGAAACCACTTGTTCCGAAACAGATTTGTCATCACACTTAGCTAGCAGGAGAAGTGGCGAATACATGCCTGTACTCTGTCCGGCAATGGCGCGGGGTACAGCAGAGTACCTAATGCTTTAGGTTTAGTGAGACGTAGGATTTCCATGACATGTCTTCAGCTGTGACCGTAGCACCCATCACTCTCAGACAAGACATCTCTACAAACTCTGCTTCATTGCAATGTTGTCATATTGAATAAAAAAAACTAAAGGAAAAAATACATTATCTATTAAATCCCTTAAACTTACTTTAGTTTTAGAGCTGGGATCTTCACGGCAACCTGAAGTTCTGTGTTCTCACTAGAACGTAATGAGGATACGCACAGCAATCGCCTCAATCATAAAGCATAACAAATCACAGGCTGTACTCTGGCACAGTGACTGTAGTATGTAGATTGTCATCGAGACTGTAGTCCAAAGACTGAAATTTATACATACACTGAACAAAATTATAAACGTAACACTTTTGTTTTTGCCCCCATTTTTCATGAGCTGAACTCATAGATCTAAGACTTTTTCTATGTACACAAAAGGCCTATTTCTCTCAAATATTGTTCACAAATCTGTCTAAATCTGTGTTAGTGAGTACTTCCCCTTTGCCGAAATAATCCATCCACCTCACAGGTGTGGCATATCAAGATGCTATGGGGATCCAGTTTCACCATATAGACATATTCTGTTTAAGCTCACCACTACGTCACAGTACCCCAATACCGGTGGGTCCTGAACTAATTCCAACATGGGAGATTAAATAGTGTTAGTGCTAAATAAGAAAACATGTATTTTAATAATTTGTAGTAAGAGCATTGTGAATATATACAATACAAAACTAATGTGATAAAAGCAATTCAAAAAATTGCAATGTTAAAACTAAACAATTAAAGTGATAGAGCTTTTATGTATATATTCACAATGCAAATTATATATCTGCTCAATGAAAATTATAATACAAGTGGCATTACTATCCAAAACCTCCTCATATATAAACCTTCCTGTAGTCACATCCAAACGGGGCTCTTAAGCTGAATGAAACCACTTGGGTTGCAGAACTACACACCCCACAAACCTAACTTGGTTAGAAGGTGTGCTTCTCCCTATAAACAATGAGACAACTAGGATAGGCTGAAGGGGCAGATTTCTGCTTTTAAGATAGCACACAAATCGTATTCTGTAACGCTCAGACACATCTGGAGGTTTTTTTTTTATTATTATTAAATCTTGAGCATTTTAATAAAAATCTAAGATTTCTCTGTTCTTAATCTGCAAACTCCCGCCGGACACCTGGCTATTTGTTAAGAGTAATTCCATTCTAAACAATGATAGATTCAGAGCTACAAAGCAAACAATTCCAGAATAAATCCCACGCCCCCCTCTCTATCCCACTGGGGAATAAATGTTTCCTTTTCAGATATCAAGCTGAGACATTACATCAGGAGAAAGTAAGCCAATAGGAAGAGGCATATATATCAAAAATTGTTAATTGCAACAATGTGTACTGTTCATTCTAACACCACCTCTCTGGAGAAATAGCACTAAATTTAAGTCATATTAACTGTGTTTAACAAGGGTTATACATGTGCTGTTTAAAGGGATAGTAACGCCAAATTATGTTAAATAGACAGATATAAAAATCAAAGCTAAAATGTCTTCTTATCAGCCGGCATCATGGACTGTCACGCATATTCAATTTGACATTGAGTTAAAATGCAAGACTGCAGGGGTGGCATCTAGGCCCCAAATGCACACCATTACAATAAAGTGATTTTGGTGCTTAGAGTGTCCTCTTAAAGAGGCACTACAGACACTATAGGCGCCCAGACCACTTCATCTCATTGAAGTGGTTTGGGTGTACGGTACCAGTTCCCTTAACCCTGCAATTCAAAACACTGCAGTTCCAAAGAAGCAGCGTCTATATTAAAGGGTTAAGATTGCCACTAGAGGTGCTTCCTGGAGTTTCACGTTGTTTAACTCTGTGAAATGACCCTGGATGTCCTCACGCTGTGCATGAAGAAATCCAGCATCTTGCAAAACCCCATAAAAAAAGCACTGAAGCCATGTATATGCGTTAGGTTACCTCCTATTGCCAATGTCAGAGGAGGCTTAAAGGAACACTATAGCGTATTCTTAACACTTCAGTATCTCTCTGCCCTCAAGTGACTGTCCTACTCTCGCCGGACACCTTAGGACAGTCACTTGAGGGCAGAGAGATACTGAAGTGTTAAGAATACGCTATAGTGTTCCTTTAAGGGTAGCTGCTTCTGACGATGGTGTGATGTCGTTAGCAGAGTTTATGCTACATAAACCGTACTCTGCACATGTAGGTACACTATACACCGTTTAAATGATCATAGATGATTGCATGCAAATTTACACCCTAATGTGCATTTCAATTCTGAATATCTACTATCTACACATTACACTATTAATACATTTGAGGAAATAAATGATAGTTATTGTTACTTTTATTTCATACACCAGTTTTTTTATTGAACTTACCAATCTTTGTATATTTCCTAAATGTCTCGTTAAAAAACACTATAGAGTTAGGAATACACGCCTATATTCCTATCGCTATAATGTCCCAAGCTACACACAGCCCTCCCCCTCCTGCAAAATGTATAAAAAAAAGTCACTTTTTTCCCCCAGTGGTGACACTTCCTTGGCGCTGCTCAACTTTCCACCTCCCAGGATTTTACAGAGGATCCATGGCCTACTCTGCAATGATCACACACAATACTGCTCGTAGGGAAGCACTGGGGATCGAATGCGCATGGACAGTGCGCACCTTCAAGTTTTCCCATAGGAAAGCATTGAATTCAGTGGTTTCCAATGGGCTTCAGTGTCACGTGACAGAGTTTTGCATGGTCAGTATGAGGTGGATTTAACCCTGTAATGTTAACATTTAATTTCTTAAAAAACAAAACAAAAACAAAAAAACAAATTTTTTACATTGTGAAGTTCAAAGGACAAGACCACTGCACCTAAATCCCTTCATTGAGATGAAGTGGTGTGGGTGACTAGTGTCCCTTCAATAATATGTGTATTATATATGACTTTCTATTTTCCATACATAACGGTGCACTGTGTATAGAGACAGGATTCTCACATATACACATTATACATCGTGTTGCTGTTCACGTTGTCTCTCGTGGAAACTGTAATAAACGCCATAATGGTTGCCGTTGGATGAGCCAGCATTGTAATGGCAAAGGGCTGATGTAAGTGTTTTCTGTAGGAAGTTCACATTGGGATGAATAATTGCACTAGAAACCAGATAGCATCCCTCCTGCACAGCCTCCCACTCCTGTTTCTCAGGACCAAGGAATGGAAGCACTAAGAACAAACGGTGTTCAATAGAACAGATGTTTTGGACTCAGTTTAGTTTAAAGTCTCCTCCCTCATTAGATCTATCTAAAACCTGTGAAACGGTCACTTCTCTGAAAGTGCAGACATCTCATTCCAGTAATATCCACAGAACGATTTAATGGGGTGGGAGTACTGGGAGGTACAGCACTTCTGTATCCAGGGCAATGTCATCGCCCCACAATGCTCTGATTGCGTTCGGGAATCAGATGAATGCACACAGCAGTGCCTCCATAGTGCCACAGACGCGCATGCACCCTCACTGCACTATGGGAGCTAAATTAATGTCCATGGTATGCTCTGGGTGTCAGTGTAGGATGTAAATAAAATCATAAATACCATTAAAAGCCCAGAATGTAACTCATTTTTTACTTTAGATATTATTTAGAGCAGAAATCTGAAAAGTGACAGCTCCTTTTGACGCTGTAAAGATGTCCCTCCTTGGGAATGGGATTATTCAGTTCTAGGGCACAGTTCAGCAGCCCCTCTCTGGGCACAATAGGCGTCAGAGCTGGCGAATCTGATTGGCGCAGGTTAAACAAAGGGATTCCTGCTCACTTGCTTGGCTCCCTTCATAATTACCTCCTTAATTACTAGTCTAATTTAGCAATAAGGAGAGCAAATAATAGATAATAAAAGAATTATAGGGAAGCACAATGAAACGGGAGGACAGATTTGCAGAGAATAATAACATTTAACTGTTTAGCAGTAAAATCGGATTCCAGACAACATGTCTACTATGAATACTGAATGAATGGCTAAATATCTTAGAAAGGCCAACTCAAATGCAAAATGGAAACAAAGATGCAACAAAATTCAGTTAATTATGTACTTAAACACCCCAAAAGGCATTGATGTCTGTTCTTAAGGATTTATAGGATACCTCATTTATTTTGGCTGAATAGCACTGGTTTGGAGTTAATCTATGTCAGTAGGTCAGAGAATCCCCTGTACATTAATTACATGATTGATTGAATAGCTCAGACCCGCAGTATATGTATCTGAAAGATTCACAGCCCTGATCCCAACCAGTATATATCGTTTTATTCAAACCAACCTCCAGTATTTACTCTTCCTAGTTCAGTCCCCAAACTGCAACAATTGTTCTTAATCCCTTGCCTTCCAATAGGCAGTACCCCCATTTCATATTAGTTTGCTGACAAGTAGGAACTTTTATAAAAGGCACCCCCTGGCCCTGGGTGCTATGTATAGGGCTGGTTATAGTCTGTTATGTTGGGTGTGTAATATATATATATATTGATAATAGCTAGTTTTTGGAGTCCACTCTTTCTGTATTGCACTGTGAGTAGAAGAGATGTTCAGCATCTCCACGCTCTGCATGGAGGAGTTGTATGCTCCCCATAGAGATGTATTGATTCAGTGCATCTCTTTGAGGAGATGCTGATTGGCCAGCACAGCGTTTTGCTACGCATGAGCGACAGCCTCTCTCTGCCTTCAAGACTTCTGATCTCAGCCTAGTATTAGTTTGGCTGTTTAGATTTCAGGACCCTTGTTTTTGGTTATCCCTTACGTACCTGCAATCCAGCACCAGGGCAGCCTCTTCTAAGCAGCCAGGTCCGCCTCCGCACCAGGCTTGATCACCATGTTGTCCATAGGGAAGCATTGTAGTCTTTATGCGCATGTACTGCAGTCACCGCAATGCGCCAAACACATTAAATCTTTCAATTTTCAGTGTGGAAGCTCCAACTAGTGGTGATCGGAACCCCACAATGAAAACATTGCCACATCTCCCAAATGGCAGCGTTAATACAGCATAGGATAAAACCAGCAGGGCCACTGCACCCAGAACACTTCAATGAGATGATTATGGTGTCTTTATACATTATTCACATCATTCACATAACAGCTGATTGTCCCATTAAATAAGAGAACACAAACACCGATTGTACAATTATTAAAATACGAAATTTGTGAATAAAAAAGTAAAACATAAATCATTAGTAATGCTTCAATGCATTTTGAACTGTAGAGGCTGTGATTTCAGCAAATTCATTCGGAATTCAGACAAACAAGAAACAACTGATTTATGGCCACGGAATAATGGGCTTTCTGAAACTTTGTCAGAAACCTACAGAAACAAAAATATTTTGAAGACTGATGCTTTCCACAACAAACTGATTTTAACTCGTGTTTATTATGCAATACAGGATCGTAGATTTGTGAACAATGAGACATCTCACTCCCACCAGACAGACATGAACCGTTTGATGTCACGAGACAAAGCCTTTTGGGGAATAATTTGCCTTCTGCCCAGACAGACAGTAAGAATAGAAAGATACATTGTTTGAAGAGACAAAAACTGAAACAATAGGCAGGCAGACGCTTCTCCTTGCGTTCTGTCTTGCAAGAAGATCAAGTTCAAGTAAAACAAAACATCGTCAATACGAGGTCGCTTTAAATTTACGTCCCAAGGCATTACTTAAAGAAGAGGAACAATGCCAGGGATGAGGAATGTTTCAGATGTCAAAAGAATATGAACATTAAGATGATGTCATAGAATGGTCACAGACAGTTGGTTTTAATAATGGTCACATGAGACACAGTAACGAAAAGGTAAAAGCTCTGATTTAACAGGTAGTGTCCCATGATCTAATTATGGCAATGTTTGAGGTTTAGTATTTCCCCAATTTTGGTTGATTAAATAATTTCACTTTTTTTTTTTTTTTTTTACCATAAATACATTGTTTCCTGCAATATAAAAAATAGTATTTATCATCTAGTGCTTTGATCAGCAATATCAGACTTTACCTTTTAGATACAATAAGTCCAGTAGAAACAAGACTAGCATCCAGGGTGCAACCCAAACCTTAACGTTTATCTTAAAGGGACACTGTAGGCACCCAGACCACTTCAGCTAATTAAAGTGGTCTGGGTACAGTGATCCTTTTGCACTTAGTTCCAGAGAAAATGCAATGTTTACATTGCAGCTCTAATTCTGCCCACAGTGGCTGTCTACCAGAGGGCTTCCTTTGGTCCGGTATCCAACGCTGGACATCCTCACGCTCTGCAAGAGGACATCCAGCGTCAGATTCTTCCCCATAAGAAAGCATTGATTCAATGATTCAATGCTTTCCTAGAGGGAGGTTGTTGCAGGCAGAGGGGGCAGAGCGTTGACCCAGCACTGAGTGACATCAGTGCTGGGAAAAGGTGAGTAAATATAGGGTTTTTAACCCTTGATTTACTCAGGTGGGGGCGCGAGGGAGGGGGTAGGCTGAGGGAGCTACCGTGTCAGGAATACAGCTTTGTATTCTTGGCACTATTAGCATCCCTTTAAGAGGGAGAGTTACTAGATGCACTTCCGCTGCACCGACCGCGTAAAACTTGACGTGACGTAGAAAGCCATAGGAAATCACTGAATTCAATGCTTTCTTATGAGGAAACTTGAATGTACACATGGCGCACTCAGCACATGCACATCAGGTCCACAATTTCTTAATTTTAATGGCAAACAGGAAGGACCATAATACATTTAGGTTTGTATTCCTAACGCTACAGTGTTGATTTAATTAAGAATTCTGGGCCACCGTGGTAAAATTGGAATAATGAGTAGGAATATTTCATTGGTTTTAATTACAACCACGTTTAATGTAAGTGCTAGCAGTAGCAGAGCTTAAAGCTTTAGTAATATAGAGAGTGCTCTATGCAATGAGACACACAATACGCAGTGGCACGCACACTGCCAGTGTACAGCTGCCAATCACAGCACTGGCACTCACACATTGAGATCGGACGGGGGGAAGTTGCTGCCCAGGAACTCACAGAACGAGATACACATTACAAGCAGCACTGTCACATGACACAAAGTATCAATGGCAAAGTTGGGTCACGCATTTCCAAAACTGGTCATGTGCCCAGCATGACTATCCCAGATCTGTTTTGTAATCTCACACCTGTAAGAATTGTGGAGTGACAGGAAATTGGCGTGGATCCCGGCAAGCGAGACACTCAGGACAACCACGGACAATATGGTGGAATTAACAAAAGCATTTCCGCGTGCAGCTTCGGAATATGAATAAAAATACATTTTAAGTGTGTGTTATATGTTGTGTTCACAGATAAGCGTATTTTACATAAAAAGAGAAAAAGAAAAATGATAATTTTAACTGCTTTACCACTAACTCTTTTATGAATAAATAAAATTGTTCACCAAAGAATTGCTCTAGTAACACTAAGTTTATGGCTTAAGATGTTTTCACGTTTTTCCTCTGTGCTTCTTCAGCACTTTTTATTACATTAAACAGACCCATACGCCCTAGCTCTGCCCGGACACATCACGAAAAGAACAAAAGAAAAAGCTAAAACGCTGAGTGGAAAATTGAAGTCACAGAACAACATGTGACGGGCTATACTGCGCCAAACAAGAAGCTCTCAATATTTCACAACTTCATTTAAATCACTCTCGTGTGAAGCGGAGGATAAAAACTACTTTCCTCTACACCAACATTTCAATGCTGGGGGATATAAACATGGCTCGAGGCATTGACAGAGCCGTAAACTACAAATCCCATGAAGCCTGGGGTGTAGCACAGTTCTAGAGCAAACTGCACTGGAATTAAAGAGGAAAGGATACAAAAAAAAATGTCTGTTTGCAAATGGTCAAACTTTAAAAAGTTACTGGAAACTGAAAGGGTTAAAGACATTCACTCCCTAAATACAAAGTTTGGCTAAATATCAGATCGTGGCTGATACCACTGTTATTGTATCCATCATTTAGGAAACAAACTACCGTACATGGATTCTACATACCAACTATTCAATTAAAACAAAATACAAATAAATGGGTAAAATGTTAAGATATGGCTATTAGAAGTGTATTAGGGTGATCATGGTGGGGTGCTATTCTATCTGGGAATGTCATAAATTAGGACTAAGTGATTAAGGGGCGCAGGGGTTGGGGGGTGTACCAAGACAGTTGAGAAAGCATTGCAGAATAAATCTGGTTTGTGACTGGCTGATTGCAAGACCGCACAAATTAAAAATCGTTCTTAACACAATTTAGAGTGGCTGTCTTAGTGTCACAATATTAACCCTGTAATCTGAACACCAAGAAATTACCTTAACCCTAGCCAACTCCCAATATCCCCAGCCAAGACAAAGTGGCTGCGTCAACATTTCAACCAAAAACCCTAACCCCGACATTTTCATCTGACCTAAACACCTAACATTTCTACTGATTGAGATGGGATCTCATTCTCTACACAACAAAGTGAGATACTTCAGGAAATGAAATCTGTCAAAATCTCAAAAATGACGACAACTAAGAAACAACAAAACCATAGCAACAACATATAAACACACATACAGTATTGTACATTTATAAAGAAATACAGAGTAACAGTCCCACACTGTCCGGAAACACACAAATATATCTCAGTGTGCTGGATGGGGTACACATGGCTATTATGGAGCTTTGTTTACCTTGCCAGGAAAGGTCGCTGAGCGTACACACACACACACACACACACACACTACATGCACAGCCCGGTGCTTTGATATGTCACACACGTATCATTGAGAATGTCTGAGCTAACAATTGTTGAATACAATTCCTGTCATCAGTGTACACAGCACTGTGAAAATAATACACTGATTTATTAAATGTGATTAACTGATCCTCTTAATGCCCCAAACATATCATGTGACAGTGAGCAAGGGGAGCACACGTTCACAGCCATAATTCGACCACAATGCTGGAGATAAGCCAGACTACGGAGTTAATCATAACACACAAGGGATCGGCGCAGCACTTGGCACTGTCCAATGTACGCACTGTCAGTGCCAGCCTGTGCCAAATGCCCTCTGCAAACCTGCTGCCCTACTCATACCCCCATTCTCATTGTATTTGCGGTTAGGAAATGTCTAAGTAAATATTATTTTGAGAGAAATAAAGTAACCACAAACGTTACCTAATAAAACAAACAGAGAATTTGAATTCCCCAAACCTGGAATCTGTGCACCTCTAGCAGTACAATGCATAGGATACCTGATTGAGAGTCAGCTGGACACACCGAAGGATGACCGCCATTACCTTGGTGTCTTCGCAGTGCTAGCGCAGTGGTGCCTTCTTGCCATGTGTTTTAGCACAGGTCCCAATGCGACTTCACCCATAAGAGCTCATGGGAACAAGCTCAAGACTCACTGTAATCAGCAATCACATGCGCTGGCATAGCTGGCACATAGGACCCTCGGCAAGCTCACCAATCTGGCACTAGTTTGCATCAAGACAGTTAGGCTGGACACGCACAAAGAGCAGAAATAGTATTGAAACAGCACTCACTGCACTTTTTTGGAGGAGGACACCAACAACAAAAACAACAAAATAAGAAGGGGTACAGGACAAGGACTCTAAAATCAGGACTGTTCCACTAATTCATGGACACTTTGGAGGTATACCTTTGCCTGTAACTGTATATTATCTATGCCTGTGTTGGGGTGAAAGACATTAGGCATGCCACCAGCCATGTTTTGACAAAGGTCCTACCTTGCCAACATGTCACCTTCTCTTTTGCACCTTATATGAAGGATCTGTGGGTTTAAAGGTTTGTGCTGGGTATTTACATTTTTCTATATTACTGCTGGCTGCGGGCAGAGCCTGGGTCTGTGCACGCTACGTTGAGCAGAATCGTGTTATTTCTACTGTCGAGCCATATTTCAGTAGTAAGAGCATTGTGCAGCTGAAACACACAGCTTATCGGTCATACTCCTTCCCCTCTAGCAAAAGTTAAAGGAACACTCTGGTTACCATAACATCTTCATCAGAATGAAGTTGTTATGGTGCCAGGAGGTCCGTGGCGCAAACTTACCTTTAGGGATTAACCAATCACAAACGGTTAACCACAAAGTGTTGAATCCATCATCGTTTAGCTCTGCCACTGACTGACAGAGCGTTAGCTGATACTTTAAGACAATCAGTAGCTCCCCATTGAAAAACTGCCTTGAGAAACTTGCGTATTTTTCTCAAGCTCGTTCTATGAATGGGAAACTATTGATTGGCATAGAGGAGGAGTACACAACCTTTGGCACTCCTGATGATGTGGACTACATTTCCCATAGTGCAGGCAAACAATCACAGGAGAAGTAGTGCATATTACAGACTGGAGTGCCGAAGGTCGCCTACCTCAATGAAACATAAATGGCAATTATCCAGTTCTAATTTATAGGAACGATAATAAATGTAATAAAATATATCTATTGTTTGTTCTTAGCAGAAATACACTCAATTGGTGATTACAAAGTATTTTGTCTCTTGCAATACTTTATAGATGATGGTACACTTGGCCTACAAAGGAAAATATCAATTTTAAATACATAATAAGCAGGAGACTAAAATATAATTAGTTTTGTCAAATATTCTGCACATGGGTTACTTGCGATTTCTGTGCTGGTGAGTTTAGGAATTGCAGGTATCTAATACATACCAGAAAGCGGTCTGTGTGTGTGAGCAATGTCAACATACAATAAATACTGATACATCGCTGCTAAAACCAGGCATCGATAACAAAAAATATATTGCACATTGCTATTGCACCTTTTAAGCAATCAGCGCTAGCAGAGGGACAGGCACACGGCTTCTTCTTGTGTATTGTATAATTTATAAAGCCAAACAAAACAAAAACAACCCACAACCACAGTTCATCATACACCGTTTCAAAACACTGAGTGAAACCAATAAATTACTTGTAATATAACTGAACACAAACAAACAGTCTCTTACCCGTCACATCACTGAGAAGAATTCTGCAAGTGGCTCTTTAGATGGCACAGACGCAGCCATTGCTGGGAAACAATGAAAAGGAAGAATGGGGGTGTTACATGCTGAAATGTTTTAATGGATGTGTGTACACAAACATATACACAATTATAATACATATCCTCATGGATGGTCTTCATGGGGAACTAGTTACAGTGGTGACTACAGGGCAAAAAATTGGCTATTCTTTAATATGAGGCTGATAAGGTTCCAGACAAGGTTTCAAAGGGTTTATACACTAAATCATAAATTATTACACACTGTTTTATACAGGTCATCACGCTTCCAGGATTGTTCACTAAAATGCGAATTCACAGTAACAGTTAAGGTGAAATAGCTAAGCTGGAAAAATTCCCTAAATCAGCTATGCAATTAGCTCGACTACTCTGGCCTTAAATGTGAAATTCACTTTGAATTGTTACGTTAGTAAATAATCCTGTTAATATTAAAAGATGTGAGGCAAGTCTCGCCTCATTCATATTTACAAAGATCTGAAAATGATTTGATACCCCGCTTCCATTTACAATAAAATGTCAATTTAAAATGCTTTGTTTATTTATTTATTTTTTAAGTAAACACTCACCCAAACAATTAGCAAACATATAGGAGCCAAAAAATAAATACAAATATAGAGCAGTTATAAATATATATATAGATATTATAATTCAAATTGCTCTACATTTGCTTTTTGCTCATATCGCCATTAAATTATAAATAAAAAATATAGTTATTTAATTCTTAAATAATAATGGCTGATAAATGAGCAGATGTCAAAGTCCCCCTAAAAATGTGTGCAATAGCTTTAATGTAGTACATTATTATAGACCTATGATTAAGGTCTAGAGACCTCTCTAGACCTTAATCATAGGTCTATAATAATGTACTACATTAAAGCTATTGCACACATTTTTAGGGGGACTTTGACATCTGCTCATTTATCAGCCATTATGCCCTCGGCCTTTCCTGCTTTTTAAAAGAAATGATGGAATAAATATTTCCTTCCTAACTGAATTACTGTGTTTCAGTGAATATAGAGTACCTCTCCCTATTTCACTGTTTTTATCTTTATTTGCCATCAGGTCTTGGACCCCCTGTGACTATCCAGGTCTCATGTTTAAATCAGAAGCTGCCTTGTAATATCTTACCAGGGATTAGAGGTGGAGAGCTGTGTGGAACAAGACAGTATGCTGGAGAATACGTGGGATTTTATAACAGAAAGCAAATCAGTGTAAAGATCTCTAGAAGCTAAAATGTGACTTAAGGACGTGTTGACTATATAAACAGAAAGAGGGATTTTAAATACAAAAGGATTAAAGAAAGAAAAGAAAAAAAAGAGTTTTAAGTAGGCTTTAGTGACTTTACTGGTTCAAAACAGGTTCACGTTGGGCATGTAGGGGATAAAAGTTTGAAGCGATAAGCTGATCATCGAGCAGATCAATATATTTCATTCAAAGCTGCCATTTAAGACAGACCTTGCCAAAAACCCAGCTAATCTGACAGTAAGTAGAATCTTGTGATTCAGGCTATTTTCGGAGGCATTATGTATTTGAAAACGGCTAATTTGCCACGTATCATGCTGCAATGGTAGGCTGATTATGTTGGGATTACAGAAAATGTCCTGGCATTAGCAAACATCTCATTAAAGAGGTTCAGTTACAATGCTCGGCTGAGCGAATGGAAAAGCCATTTCCTTTTTGACAGCATGTCAGAAGCGCTGCGTAAGGGAACTCCCTTATTTAATCTCTTTCGCGGAAGTGCAAGGTCTCAGTTTGCTTTCAATCTAATAAAAATTAACTCTTCGTTCTTAGAGAATCAGTCGAGGCAGGTGAAGCGAGTTACAATCTTAACAGCGTATATTTTAGCAGGGTTTCGCACTGCGCCTCTTTCACAAAGAGAAAAAAATACACACAGTTTTATGCATATATAAACACAAATATTTATTTTTAAAATTTATTTTATTTTAAGGAGAAAAAAAAAGGCTTCCAAACGTTGTAAAATGCTGAAATGATTTTCATAATGTAATGTTGTATTCTGAATAACTCCCCCCGCTATCAGCAGAGAAAATTATCAAGAGATGTGATAAAATGCTGGGGTGAAAAATAAATAGAATTAAGTAACAGTCCATTCTGATCGACAAAACTGAGGGGAAAATTCCCAAACTAGAAAATGTCTTGAGTTGATCATTTTGCAATAATATTGCAATGTGCCAGTCAGCCTTCTGAATACATATCTAGTGCGTCTTCCTTGTGCTTTGTAATGGCAATCAATTTACCGATATTGTCCAAAAATAGATTGTCCAAAAATAGATTATTTTAGTCCATTAAACACTGCAAGCACCATACCATGACAGAGTACTGTAGTGGTTATAGTGGCAGGACTGACAGGGCACCACGTGCAATGTAAGTAGTCAAACCATCTGACGATCCAGGCAGGGCAGGGCTTAGCTCATTGGCTAAGAGAAATCAGCTGACCTTCAATTGGTCTTGAGTGGTGCTTGGAGTCTTACTGTAAAGAAGGAATTGTTGGGAAATTACACGAAAATTGCAGATGTTTGCCCAAAGTAGCTTAGTTGGAAAAAAAGTCTCCAATTCATCTTACTATTCCTGCTTAACATTATTGGCACCACATACTATGAGTGGTCCATAGTCATCATACCCTCTTGCAGTGAAAGGGTTAAATTCTTAACTCACTGTAAAAAGTGTGTCAATCCTTTCTCTTTACTACTGGTAACGGTGGGCTGCAGTTCCTGTTTGCAACACTAGAGGGAAAGGTTTAGTGTTTATATTACAATAAAGAACAGGCATAGTGGACATTCACCGGTCTATTTACACCTATAACAATATCATATGAGTGTGCTTTAAAAGTATTGTTACTCACGTACGAGTAACTTACTTTATAAAATGGCCCTTTCTAGAGGATTGAAACAAAGTCAAATTGTTTTAAATCATTTATAATAATTAAAGAATAATTTCCAGAAAACTCCCTGTAACTTAGCTCCCTGTACCCCTGGCTCGGTACCACTTCCTAGCTGGAACAGGGGACAAACCGCAGCACCTTTGCCCACAGTCACCGTGGCTTGACTGGGGCCCTGGAATCGCTCTCTACTGGAGCCGAATGGGGAACTCGCTCTAGCAACCCCCAGGCACTGGACGACACTCAGTACTGGGAGCTCTAGTCCTT
Organism: Pelobates fuscus; assembly: GCF_036172605.1. NCBI lineage: Eukaryota > Metazoa > Chordata > Amphibia > Anura > Pelobatidae > Pelobates > Pelobates fuscus. Next base: position 13,972,824 of record NC_086321.1, on the reverse strand, counting down.
ACAAGGACTTTCCCCGTAGAATCCTCCCCACTGGAACAGTGATTCGTACTTAGCCCTTTCCCCTCTCAGTAAATAGACGGCACATAGTTCTGGGAGTACAAGCTGGAATACCTTTAATCTGGCCTGCTTTTATACAGTTGAGAACGCCCATAACACTCCCACAGAAAACAAGATAATTCCTCCCCTATGCCTGGGAGATAGAAGAGTAACAAACTGAACAAAACTCAATTAACTCCAGGCACAAACAACACACATTTCACAAACACCCCAAAAGTACCTTGAAATACATAAAAAAATAAAAAAATTTACACCCCCTGATAGGGTGACCAACATATCCAAAAATCACCCAGATCGGTTAAAGGGTTTGGAAATTTCCTAGAAGTCCTGATTTGACCGACCACACTCGAGGCTTCTGCCCAAAATAGTTCCATAAGATTAGGGCTAGCAGTCGGTCTAGTTTGGTAGTTTAAAAACGAACAAACTACCGAACATAGTCAATATTCTTACCCTGGAGCTTATTTCCTTTCTTTGTGGGAATGGTTCCAATGAACAGTGTCTTCCTAAGTGTTGTAGAACCGAAGTCCAGCGGTGTTCGGGAGTTTCTGTGTCCATTTTCAGTTCCATGAACTCGATGACCAAACACCGCTGCCTGCATTCATGCGAACAAGATGGCAGTCACCTTGTGGTCGTCCATAGGAAATGCGGCCACTTGGACAAACACTTAGAATGCTGCAGTGGAAATTGCTACAAAGTAGCAATTAGGCTTAACAAGCTCCCGGGTGGTCTCCGGTTCCCGAACCATATAGTCCAAATACACGAGGCTGGCAAGCAGGCTCCTCCAGGAGCTCGTGGCAAACTCACGTGAGAAGGGGAGTTTGTCACACTCACTCTTTCGTTGAGCCAGTAATTAATGGGGATATCCACCAAAGACTCAATGCATTGAGTGAGACTGCCAGCCTCTGTGGGTACTAAACAAAGGACCCATGTTCAAGTTAGCCAACTGCCAAACAAGATTCCCACTATAGAAACCACACCTTGTAGTGAGCCAGCTGCCACTGGAAATCTCCAAAGAATTCACACAACAAAGTGAGCCAGCTACCACAAGAGATACCCACCAAAGGATCCACAATTCGAGGTTAGCCAACTAACACAGGAGATATCCACCAAAGAATCCACAGTTAGCCAGCTACTGCAGGAGATTCCCACCAAAGAATCACCAGTCCGAGGTTAGCTAGCTACTGCAGGAGATTCCCACCAAAGGATCCATAGTCCAAGGCTAGCCAGCTACTGCAGGAGATTCCCACCAAATAATCCACAGTCTGAGGTTAGCCAGCTACTGCAGGAGATACCCACCAAAGGATCCATAGTCCAAGGTTAGCCAGCTACTGCAGGAGATTCCCACCAAATAATCCACAGTCTGAGGTTAGAGACACATGCTATAGAAGATACCCACCAAAGGAATCATGCATTAAAGAGAGCGAGATGCCACTGGAAATACCGACCAAAGAATCCACACATCGACGTTAGTCATTCACCACAAAAGATACAATTTTCCCCAAGTATCAGTAAAACTGGATTTAAAGACGTGCTGCCACCCCAAAATTTTATAATGTGATTTTAATAAGCAGAGTGCAAAGGGTTGGCTTAAATTGATCCACATATCTGCTATCTTTGTACATGCTGCAAAAAAAATGTGATTATAATTTATCTATAGAGAATTGCGCTCAATCTTACACATGAAATAACGAGACACCCTGAATGAAGAGCAGCTCGGTAACACTAATAATTTATCTGAACAGCTAATTTTTTTCCTTCTACATTCTACTGGCCCCTCTACCAAATAAAGCAGCTAGACAGCACTTTTATTTAGACCTTATAAAAAGAGACAGTACTGTCTTTTATGACTATTGTCTGTTCTTTTATCTTCGACTTCGCCATGCCAAACACAATAGCACTCAAGATACCAGCAGCTTTCTTTATGAGGAAGATATATAGAATGTCATAAAAACCTCAAAAAAAGTTACATATTAGTCACGCTCTTTTACCAGTGTACGCACAGAAAGTATCACGCATTGCGTCCACCTAAGCCAAATATTGCGTCCATGTCGGTAGTATTTACGATTGCAACTGTTGTTTAAAATCTTCTTTGTCAAAATCTTACCTATTATAAGCCATCTCCCACAATGTAATCATCTAATGAGTTTTACTGAGAGATTACACATGACACTTTCTATTCTGCATTTTTAAAAAGGTATAATTGAACTTGTTTACTAAATAAAACAGCTATTAAATAAAACTCTGCATCTCCTGGGTCAGCAATCTGTGGGTGATAAGCACATTTAGAATGTTTTTATAATTTCTAGATAATTTGCAATTTCAATATTTTTTTTTTTTAAAAACATCTGTGTGCAGGATTTGCAGTGTTTTTGCGTACACTGTGGGGCTGTGCATGAAAAACGCTCCTGGCAGTGCACTGGGAGGATCAACTTACTGTCCACTTGTACTACAAGGGAGAGGCTGGGAGGGCTTCTTGTTGATCTGTAGCAGAAGTAAAGCAATTAAACAGACCACAACACAAAGCCACTTCAAAAATAATGGGGGTGGGGAGGAAAGGAAAACCTTTTCAGTCTCCAGTCTGAGAGCAGAGCGATTTGTGGCTGCACACTGACCTGGCATAAATAAACTTTCTGAGATGCTTTGAGAGAGGCACTCAAACATGAAACATTCAGAGACATATTTCGGAGGGCAGATGTTTTTGGAATGCGGTGTTTCACGGATTGTGATGTAATTGCAATATTCACACAATGCATGATTTGACGGCCTCCGGGTCGCATGGGAACCCCATTTAATGGGCAGCATCATGACATACATGTTGTATGTTCTGTGATTAAAGCAGCCGTGCTCACTACTCTAACACTAAAAGATATACATGTACCATATAAAAGCAGACATCACAACATGCAAAACCTCATTATACCCCCTCAGGGACATGGCATTTTATTATGACAGAACACAACTATTTATTACACAACATATTGCAACTATTTACACACTGGCACATGCACACAGATACACACACACACACACACACACACAGTGGCACACAGATACACACACACAGTGGCACACAGATACACACACTGGCACACTAATATCTGCTGTCCATATATCTGTTGTCCATCTAATTCCAGTTGTGCTATTAGCTTCCTCTTAATGCTGTTCTGCATAGGCCTCAACCCCCTTAACCAAATCATCAAGAAGAGTGGATACGGATACAGATTCAAGAGCGGAGCTACCATTAGCCACCTACTCTACATGGACAACATGAAGCTGTATGCCAAGAATGAGCAGGAAAATGACTCACTGACCCACCTAACTAGGATATACAGCACGGACATCCGAATGTCGTTCAGACTAGATAAGTGTGAGCGGTTGATAGCAAAAAGAGGGAAGATGATCAGGACGGAAGGAGTTCAGATAGGCCAAATAGAAAATCTACATCTTCTATCTTCTACAGGTACCTGGGGCTACCAAAAACACATGACATCCATGAGGAGGAAGAAAGGAGGATAGCAAAATCCAAGCACCTCTACAGAGTCAGACAGGTCTTGAAGTCCCAGCTCAATGGCAAGAACAAGATTCAAGCCATCAACACATATGCCTACCAGTTATCAAGAACCCAGCTACAATAATAACCTGGCCAAGAAAAGAACTGGTCACCAAGGATGTCAAAAAACTGAAACGTTTTACTATGAATGGAGGATTCCACCTGTAATCCAGCACCCAGAGACTGTACACCTGCCGAAAGGAAGGGGGTCAGGGCCTGATGAGTGTCAAGGACACAGTCTTGGATGAAACACAGCATTCACAAGTACATAATGAAGATGGATCCCAAAGATGAATTGCTAAAGGAATGCCTGAAACTTCAACAGATAGAGGATGCAGAAAAGAAGGAGTTTCCATGGCAAGACAGACCTCTCCATGGGGTGCACTGGCAGATAGTGGATGTGGTTCACATGACAAAATCCTACCAGTGGTTGGAAGAGGCAGGACTGAAAGACAGCACTGAGGCACTAATCCTAGCAGCACAGGAACTGGCACTCAGCACCAGATCAATAGAAGCTGGGGTCTACCACACCAGACAAGGTGCACACTGTGCAAAGAGGCCTCTGAGACAACCCAGCACAAAGTCGCTGGCTGGAAGATGTTAGCAGGAACAGCATACACAGATAGACACAACCAAGTTCCTGGGACTGTGTACCAATCTATCTGCTCAGAAAAGGGACTAGACCTGCCTAAGTCCTTTCAGTGCACAGACCATACGTCGTACACTGCATCAAATTGGTCTGCATGGCTGTCGTCCCAGAAGAGGAAGCCTCTTCTAAAGATGATGTACAAGAAAGCCTGCAAACAGTTTACTGAAGACAAGCAGACTAAGGACATGGATTACTGGAACCATGTCCTGTGGTCCGATGAGACCAAGATAAACTTATTTGTTTCAGATGGTGTCAATTGTGTGGGGCGGCAACCAGGTGAGGAGTACAAAGACAAGTGTGTCTTGCCTATAGTCAAGCATGGTGGTGGAATTGTCATGGTCTGGGCCTGCATGAGTGTTGCTGGCACTGGGGAGCTACAGTTCATTGAGGGAACCATAAATGCCGACATGTACAGAGACATACTGAAGCAATGCATATTCCCATCCCTTTGGAGACTGGGCCGCAGGGCAGTATTCCAACACGATAACGACCCCAAACACACCACCAAGACGGCCACTGCCTTGCTAAAGAAGCTGAAAGAAAAGGTGATGAACTGGCCAAAAATGTCTCCAGACCTAAATGCTATTGAGCATCTGTGGGGCATCTTCAAACTGAAGGTGGGGGAGCGCAAGGTCTCTAACATCCACAGTGGTGTCGTCATGGAGGAGTGGAAGAGGACTCTAGTGGCAACCTGTGAAGCTCTGGGGAACTCCATGCCCATGAGGGTTAAGGCGGTGCTGGAAAATAATGGTGGCCACACAAAATTTTGACACTTTGGGCCCAATTTGGACATTTCCACTTAGGGGTGTACTCAATTTTGTTGCCAACGGTTTAGACATTAATGGCTGTGTGTTGAGTTATTTTGAGGGGACAGCAAATTTACACTGTTATACTACTTTACATTGTAGCAGAGTGTAATTTCTTCAGTGTTGTCACATGAAAAGCTATAATAAAATTTTTACAAAAATGTGAGGGGTATACTCACTTTTGTGAGATACTGTATATGTGTACATATATATATTATCAGGGCCGTCTTTAGCGCGGGGCAAACAGGGCAGCTGCCCCGGGCCCAGATGCTCCTGGGGGGCCCCAGAGCAGCTGCCCTGTGGGCCCCGCGATTTGCGCAGCCCCCACGTACCCGGCGGTGCGGCTGCACAGAGCCGCACCGGCCCGCCAACTAAGGAGCCCCCCCCCCCCCGGGTGGCCCATGCACTAAGGGCCACCCGGTAAGCATGTGTGAGCAGGGGCCTGGTCGGGCGCTGTGACGCTTAAACAGCGCGACCGGGCCCCTTCCTGTACCGGCTGGGAGGAAGTGAGTGCCGCGCGTCACTTCCTCCCACCGGAGATAATACCGCACGGGAGGAGAAAGGCAGGAGGAGGGGAGTTCCAGAGGAGAACTCCCATCTGCATCAGCCTGCCACTGGACCCCAGGGAAACCTCCCTCCAGGAAAAGGTAAGAACCTGGAGGGTGGCTAAATGTGTCTGTGTGTGTGTGTCAGTATGTCTGTGTGTGTGTGTCAGTATGTCTGTGTGTGTGTGTCAGTATGTCTGTGTGTGTGTGTGTGTGTGTGTGTATGTCAGTATGTGTGTGTGTGTCAGTATGTCTTTGTGTGTGTGTGTGTGTGTGTGTGTGTGTGTGTGTCTGTATGTCAGTATGTCTGTGTGTGTCAGCATGTTTGTGTGTGTGTGTGTGTGTGTATGTCAGTATGTTTGTGTGTGTTTATGTCAGTATGTCTGTGTGTGTATGTCAGTGTGTGTGTGTGTATGTCAGTATTTCTGTATGCGTGTGTGTGTCAGTATGTTTGTGTGTGTGTGTATGTCAGTATGTCTGTGTGTATGTCAGTGTGTGTGTGTGTGTCAGCATGCCTGTCGGTGTGTATGTTAGTATGCCTGTGTGTGTCAGTATGTCTGTGTGTGTCAGTATCCCTGTGTGTGTGTCAGAATGTCTGTGTGTGTCAATACATCTGTCAGTGTATGTGTCTGTGTGTGTTTCAGTATATCTGTCAGTGTATGTGTCTGTGTGTGTTTGTATGTATGTATGTGTGTGTGTCAGTATGTCTGAATGTATATAAGTATATATTTGTGTGTCAGTGTATGTGTGTCAGTATGTATCTGCAAATGTTTTAATATATCTGTCTGTGTGTGTATGTGTCAGAAGGTCAGTGTGATTGGGGGTTGGGCGTAATTGGGGGTGGGGGGAGGGGCAGGGCCTAGGGGGCCCAAGAAAATGCTTTGCCCAGGGTCCTATTCATATTATAGACGCCCCTGTATTTATATATATAAAAAATATAATATAATATAATCAAGGCTCGACAAATCACAGGTCACCATGGTGATTAGGAATTTTGTTCTGGCGCTTATGTGTTTGTCAGCCCAAGGGAGCATAGAAGCAGCCGGCTGGGGGAGCTTGTAGGCAGCTGGACCCAAGGGAAATGATCCACTCCAGCTCTCCCTAAGGTAAAATAAAAAATAACAACATAATTTGTGGGTGTGTGAGACAATATGTATGTCTGTCTAAGTGTGTGTGTCTATCAGTCAGTGAGTGTGTGTCTGTGAGTGAGTGAGTGAGTGCATGTGTGTTTTTTTCTGTGATTGTGAATTTGTGTGTCTGTCTATCAGTGAGTGACTGTGTCTGTCTGTCGTGAAAAATTACCCTGTACACAGATGGATAGTTTTGCCCCATTCGGTATGTGGTCATTCAGACTTTAGTGATTAAAGGGACTCTATAGTCACCATATAAAAGCAAGAAAGACAGGTCCCCCAGCCTTCCTTCTTGCTTTTATATGTACTTTCATTTATTAAAAATAAAATTCGAGGTGTTTTTATATTAAAAACTTACCTCCGTTCCAGCGCCGAGCTCCCCGCTAGGCCGCGCCCCCTTTTTCGTCAAAATGACTAAATCGCGGGGCCCAATGGGACGGCTTCGCGCTGCACCAATCGCGTTCTTCATAGAGCGGCATTGAATGCCGCCCTATGAAGAACCTGAGCGCTTTACCGCGCATGTGCGCGGAATGCGCGTTCGCGAGCTGAGCTGTCTGACTGACAGCTCAGCTCGCTTTCTAAAATTATCAATAAGGGGGGGGACCTACTGTCCCCCCCCGGCCCCCACCCCTGTGCGGCGGGTGGGGGCCCTAAAATTATCAATAAGGGGGGGACCTACTGTCCCCCCCCCGGCCCCCACCCCTGAGCGGTGGGTGGGGGCCCTAAAATTATCAATAAGGGGGGGACCTACTGTCCCCCCCCGGCCCCCACCCCTGTGCGGCGGGTGGGGGCCCTAAAATTATCAATGAGGGGGGGGACTTACTGCCCCCCCCCGGCCCCCACCCCTGAGCGGCGGGTTGGGGCCCTAAAATGATCAATGAGGGGGGGACCTACTGTCCCCCCCCGGCCCCCACCCCTGAGCGGCGGGTGGGGGCCCTACAATTATCAATAAGGGGGGGACCTACTGTCCCCCCCGGCCCCCACCCCTGTGCGGCGGGTGGGGGCCCTAAAATTATCAATGAGGGGGGGGACTTACTGCCCCCCCCCCCGGCCCCCACCCCTGAGCGGCGGGTGGGGGCCCTACAATTATCAATAAGGGGGGGACCTACTGTCCCCCCCAGCCCCCACCCCTGTGCGGCGGGTGGGGGCCCTAAAATTATCAATGAGGGGGGGGGACTTACTGTCCCCCCCCCCGGCCCCCACCCCTGAGCGGCGGGTGGGGGCCCTAAAATTATCAATAAGGGGGGGGGACCTACTGTCCCGTCCCCCCGGCCCCCACCCCTGAGCGGCGGGTGGGGGCCCTAAAATTATCAATAAGGGGGGGACCTATTGTCCCCCCCGGCCCCCACCCCTGAGCGGTGGGTGGGGGCCCTAAATACAAAGGGGGGGGACCCTAGTTAACCCTCCCCCCCCCAAAAAAAATATCTCCCTACCTACCCCCCTCACCCTAAAAATAATGAGGGGGGACCATTAACTAAAAACCTGTAAAAAAAGAAAAAATGAGATAAAATCAACTTACCATTCGATGTTTTCTTTCTTCTAAAATCTTCTTTCTTCAGCCCCAAAAAAGGCCAAATAAAAATCCATAATAACCAACGCAATTAAAAAAAAAAAAAAAAAAAAACGAGCGCAAAAAAAAATAATCCATCTTCACCCATGGAGGGCTCCGCGCAGACTGAGCTCCGCAGGGCGGGGGAAGGCTTATAAAGCCTTGCCCCGCCCTGCAATTATGCTAAGAACACTCTGATTGGTGGGTTTAAGCCAATCAGAGTGCTCTTTGTCATTTTACAAGCGTGGGAAAGTTCTTTGGAATTTTCCCACGCTTGTAAAATGACACAGAGCACTGTGATTGGATGGATTTAAAGCCATCCAATCACAGTGCTCTGTGTCATTTTACAAGCGTGGGAAAGTTCTTTGGAATTTTCCCACGCTTGTAAAATGACACAGAGCACTGTGATTGGATGGATTTCAAGCCATCCAATCACAGTGCTCTGTCTCATTTTACAAGCGTGGGAAAGTTCTTTGGAATTTTCCCACGCTTGTAAAATGACACAGAGCACTGTGATTGGATGGATTTCAAGCCATCCAATCACAGTGCTCTTTGTCATTTTACAAGCGTGGGAAAGTTCTTTGGAATTTTCCCACGCTTGTAAAATGACACAGAGCACTGTGATTGGATGGCTTGAAATCCATCCAATCACAGTGCTCTTTGTCATTTTACAAGCGTGGGAAAGTTCTTTGGAATTTTCCCACGCTTGTAAAATGACACAGAGCACTGTGATTGGATGCTCTGTGTCATTTTACAAGCGTGGGAAAATTCCAAAGAACTTTCCCACGCTTGTAAAATGACAAAGAGCACTGTGATTGGATGGATTTCAAGCCATCCAATCACAGTGCTCTTTGTCATTTTACAAGCGTGGGAAAGTTCTTTGGAATTTTCCCACGCTTGTAAAATGACAAAGAGCACTCTGATTGGCTTAAACCCACCAATCAGAGTGTTCTTAGCCTAATTGCAGGGCGGGGCAAGGCTTTATAAGCCTTCCCCCGCCCTGCGGAGCTCAGTCTGCGCGGAGCCCTCCATGGGTGAAGATGGATTATTTTTTTTGCGCTCGGGTTTTTTTTTTTTTTTTTTTATTCCGTCGGTTATTATGGATTTTTATTTGGCCTTTTTTGGGGCTGAAGAAAGAAGATTTTAGAAGAAAGAAAACATCGAATGGTAAGTTGTTTTTATCTTATTTTTTTTTTCTTTACAGGTTTTTAGTTAAAGGGTCCCCCCTCATTATTTTTAGGGTGAGGGGGGTAGGTAGGGAGATAAGTTTTTTTTTGGGAGGGGGGGTGGGGGGGAGAGGGATAACTAGGGTCCCCACCCCCTTTGTATTTAGGGCCCCCACCCACCGCTCAGGGGTGGGGGCCGGGGGGGGACAATAGGTCCCCCCCTATTGATAATTTTAGGGCCCCCACCCACCGCTCAGGGGTGGGGGCCGGGGGGGGGGCAGTAGGTCCCCCCCCCTTATTGTGAATTTTAGGGCCCCCACCTGCCGCACAGGGGTGGGGGCCGGGGGGGGGACAGTAGGTCCCCTCCCTATTGTGAATTTTAGGGCCCCCACCCACCGCTCAGGGGTGGGGGCCGGGGGGGGACAGTAGGTCCCCCCCTTATTTTTTATTTTAGGGCCCCCACCCGCCGCACAGGGGTGGGGACAGTAGGTCCCCTCCCTATTGTGAATTTTAGGGCCCCCACCCGCCGCACAGGGGTGGGGGCCGGGGGGGGGACAATAGGTCCCCCCTTATTGATAATTTTAGGGCCCCCACCCGCCGCACAGGGGTGGGGGCCGGGGGGGGGCAGTAGGTCCCCTCCCTATTGTGAATTTTAGGGCCCCCACCCGCCGCACAGGGGTGGGGGCCGGGGGGGGACAATAGGTCCCCCCTTATTGATAATTTTAGGGCCCCCACCCGCCGCACAGGGGTGGGGGCCGGGGGGGCAGTATGTGCCCCCCTTATTTTTAGGGCCCCCACCCACCGCTCAGGGGTGGGGGCCGGGGGGGGGGAGGAGAGTAGGTCCCCCCCCCCCCTTCAACCACTATTGTGGCCGGACAGCATCCCTGTGGGTTCGGGCTTCAGCTGTCAGCTGAAGCCACGCCCACAGCAGTGCTGACAGGCTATCAGCACACAAAGCGCGTTCACAGTGCTTTGTGTGCTGATAGCCCGTCTGATGCATTCACCCAGAATGCATCGGACGAGAGGCCTTTTTAGGGCCTCTGAACTCGGAAGTCCCTCTGGTGGCCGTCTGATTGACTGCAACAAGAGGTGTTCCAAGCTTCTAATGTAAACACTGCATTTTCTCAGAAAATACAGTGCTTACAAGAAAAAGGCTCCGGGTAGCTGTAGCACTCACCTAAACAACCTCATTAAGCTGAAGTTGTTCAGGTGACTATAGTGTCCCTTTAACCCAGACAGATTACAATTACAGATTACAGAGACAATTGTAGCTAAATTCAATATGTGAGAATATTAAAACTTGACAAACCTGATTATTTGTTTAAGTTATGAAATGGGATAAGGTTTTCTTAATATCCATGATGCAACCACTTTCCTGAATTTATAAAACCACAATTATCAATTACGAAAGAAACAGTATGCTTTCTAATGGCTTCCAGATGACTATAAAGGAAGTGGTGTTAAAATCCAATTACCCGTGGAAGGTATCGAGAAGTGTTTGGAAAGAAAGAGTCATAAGATGCTATATCCTTCCTCGACAGGCTTCAGATGTCAAATCTGTGGGCCCCTGCTCAGGGAACCCACCAGAAATTTCTGCTCAGTGGTTCCCAGGGATCCAGCAAATACGTGAAGGCCATCGACAAAGTGAATGCAATGTTTGGAATCAGTAATGATATTTATACTTATGAACATCAACCTTAAAAATGTTGTTTTTCTCGTGATCAAGAATCAGGAATACATTCTGCAATTAAACTTTTGGTCAAATGCAATCTCTGCTTTTGTCCAAATTTTAGTGTTCTCTTACTTCTCATATTTTAGTGTCTCCTGAAGTCCAAAGTGTAATGGAGATGTAGACTCCCTTGCTCACTGTACCTTGAGGGGCATCAACAAAAGGCCACTGGGAGGCCGCAACAATAATCTGAAGTTGCTGTAATTTTTGTGCACAGGGGATTGGCTGGTATTTTGTTCTAGACTATCTGTGAGTGGGATCAGTCTGGTATGCATACCGTGTAGCTTCTTTCTGTAATGGCACAAGTGACCTAAACTTTGTTAGACTCCTCTATGAGGTCAAGCAGTCTTTCACCCTTCCCATGCAGTCTGTCCTCTATAGCCTCGTCAGATCATCTCTCATGCTCCTGGTCAACTCATCTAATGCCGATATGTGTAGGAATTTGACTGCGGGAGGAGTATGGCCAAAAGAGGACTAGGGCTTATCGTCACTGCTAGCACTACAAAAATGGCGGCACATAGAAAAAATAACCGGTGCCGAGAAGAAGAAAATATGAAATCACAGTGACAATGGCAGCCAAGAGGGATAATTAACTAATTGGGGGCACATTGAGGACTAGTTGGGGGTTTACATAAAAAAAAAAAATAAAAAAAAATGGACACAACCATGACCTTAAGATAGTGTTCTTTCTCTGTGTCCTTGCATTAAACTGCAAGAAATTCATGCCATTACCTGCATCAACCTAACGTGTGTGACATCTAAAAGTAGGATAGAGCAAGATGAGGAAGATATTAATTCCATTACAGAGCGCTAACGGTACTCTAGTATTCGTTTAGTAAACTCAAAGGGAATCGCGTCTTGCTACGCATCATATTCAGGATATCAGAACCTCTTCTCTGAAATCCAAATGTACGTTGTGAAGTGCACTGTAAAAAGGTGAGTCTGAAGGTGAGTCATTGACGTTAATGGGACCAAAACTAACCACTCTACATTTTGTCACAAAAAAGCCTACATATACTCTGATATGAAAGAAGGGGAGCTCAACACAGGCTGCTTATTGGACAGGGGAAGGACTCCCACAGAACTTGCTGCAGAAGACAACATAAAGTAGAACCGATTCTCTTTACAATCACTGAGCACGTGGCCTGTACTGCATGTAGCTTTGTCCCCTTGTCTGAAGATACAATTTATGGAATTCAAATATCAATTAACAGAAATAAAATAAAAAATATTAATTTAGAAAGGCTGACAAAAAAAAAAAAAAGACACGTACACAAAGCATCTGCTGGTAACAAATGATAAAACCCAGTCCTAGGCACATGCGGAATGTAAGTCTATACATATATATTTATTTATTTATTTTAAGAAAAGCATGAAAAACTTGAAAAAAATTGGAATGTCTTTGTGCCTCCATCCCATTGTTATTTCATTTTCCACAATTAGTTTCTCTTTATTTTTTTCTAAGAGACTGCGTTTGAGACCATAGATATTATAACGGAAGAAAGGCAGATTCCTAACCCGTCACAAAGCATGTGGCCTTCTCTCCCCATTTACCAAAGCAAAGAGAAACAAATAAAGTGATTAGAGAGAGGACATTAGAGAGATAACACGGCAGCAAAAATACCAACCAAGTTAAAAAGTGTATACAAAAACATAAAGCTGAATCCCGGGACAATGATAAACCGTAACCTAATTACACCATACCTACTTATCCTCTAATTACACCATACCCGCTTATCCTCTAATTACACCATACCCGCTTATCCTCTAATTACATCACACCCACTTATCCTCTAATTACACCATACCCGCTTATCATCTAATTACACCATACCTACTTATCCTCTAATTACACCATACCTACTTATCCTCTAATTACACCATACCTGCTTATCCTCTAATTACACCATACCCGCTTATCCTCTAATTACATCATACCCACTTATTCTCTAATTACACCATACCCGCTTATCCTCTAATTACACCATACCCGCTTATCCTCTAATTACACCATACCTACTTATCCTCTAATTACACCATACCTGCTTATCCTCTAATTACACCATACCTGCTTATCCTCTAATTACACCATACCCACTTATCCTCTAATTACACCATACCCGCTTATCCTCTAATTACACCATACCCGCTTATCCTCTAATTACACCATACCCGCTTATCCTCTAATTACACCATACCCGCTTATCCTCTAATTACACCATACCCGCTTATCCTCTAATTACACCATATCCGCTTATCCTCTAATTACACCATATCCGCTTATCCTCTAATTACACCATACCCGCTTATCCTCTAATTACACCATACCCGCTTATCCTCTAATTACACCATACCCGCTTATCCTCTAATTACATCACACCCACTTATTCTCTTATTACACCATACCCGCTTATCATCTAATTACACCATACCTACTTATCCTCTAATTACACCATACCTACTTATCCTCTAATTACACCATACCTACTTATCCTCTAATTACACCATACCCGCTTATCCTCTAATTACATCATACCCACTTATTCTCTAATTACACCATACCTACTTATCCTCTAATTACACCATACCCGCTTATCCTCTAATTACACCATACCTACTTATCCTCTAATTACACCATACCCGCTTATCCTCTAATTACACCATACCCGCTTATCCTCTAATTACACACTACCCGCTTATCCTCTAATTACACCATACCCGCTTATCCTCTGTCAGGATCGGGGCAGGGATCCAACACGCAGAGTACAAAGTGTAGTAGGTACGTATACCGGACCTTAGAATGGCCGGACTTAACGTAAGGAGTAAGTAGAGAATGGTCAGAGGCAAGCCGAGGTCGAGGGAACGAGAAGACAGGTAAGCGAGAGACAAGCCGGGTCAAAGGATAACAGAGATAAGCAGAGTGATACAAACAAGCCGGGTCAGAACCAAAGAGACAATAGACATACAAGAGCACTGAGTGACTAGACTGGCTAGAACCACGACAGGGCAATGAGCAAATGCGGCAAGCTCTATTAAATACCCCGGTTCTAGGAGGTAATCACACCCCCGACGAGTCCTGGTTTGTGTTCAGGGTTTGAGTGACAGGTCGAGCCGGCTTGGCGTCATGACGTCGGCTACTGAGCGTCACGTCATAAAAGGGCGTGGATCCCTCGCGGCCGGCGTGTAACCGACCGGAGGGACCGCGAGGAACGGAGGAAACAGCCCTTCTGAACGGGAAAACGTCTAAGTCTCTCCTCTTATCAGAGGTAGAGACTACAGGTACCCTGACATCCTCTAATTACATCATACCCACTTATTCTCGAATTACACCATACCCACTTATCCTCTAATTACATCATACCCGCTTATCCTCTAATTACACCATACCCGCTTATCCTCTAATTACACCATACCCACTTATCCTCTAATTACACCATACCCACTTATCCTCTAATTACACCATACCAGCTTATCCTTCTATTACACCATACCCGCTTATCCTCTAATTACATCATACCCACTTATTCTCGAATTACACCATACCCACTTATCCTCTAATTACATCATACCCGCTTATCCTCTAATTACACCATACCCGCTTATCCTCTAATTACACCATACCCACTTATCCTCTAATTACACCATACCCACTTATCCTCTAATAACACCATACCCACTTATCCTCTAATTACATCATACCCGCTTATCCTCTTATTACACCATACCCGCTTATCCTCTAATTACACCATACCCGCTTATCATCTAATTACACCATACCCACTTATCCTCTAATTACACCATACCAGCTTATCCTTCTATTACACCATACCACCTTATTCTCTAATTACATACACACACCGCTCCCCTCACACACTGCCCCCCACCCACACACACACTGCCCCCCCATACACACACTGCACCCTTACGCACACACTGTACCCCTAACACACACTGCCACCCCATACACACTCATTGTACCCGTCAATCACACTCTGCCCCATATACACACACACTGCACCCCATACACACACACACACACTATACCACTCACACCCTGCCCCCCTTACTGCCCCCATACACACGCACTGTACCAGTTAATCACACTCTGCCCCCACAATACACACACACTGCCCCAGCACACATACATACACACTGCCCCCCTGCACCCACACTGCCCCCCTCATGCACACACTGCAGCCTTCAAACACACAGACACAATGCAACCCAGACACACACTACATCCTTCACAAACACACTGCACCCCTTACACACACACACTTAACCCCACACAAATTGCGCCCCTCACACACACCACTGCCCCTATCCTCTACTAA
Source organism: Pelobates fuscus (assembly GCF_036172605.1). Taxonomy (NCBI): domain Eukaryota; kingdom Metazoa; phylum Chordata; class Amphibia; order Anura; family Pelobatidae; genus Pelobates; species Pelobates fuscus. The sequence goes on along the minus strand of NC_086321.1, from coordinate 13,957,309 downwards.
AGCCCCTATCCCAGCAGACCCCAGGTAAGTTGTCAAACTGTTCTTAAACAGTTTGACTACTTACCCTGGGAGGGCATCACAGCACTCCTGGCCCCATAACCACTACAGCGCGCTGTAGTGGTTATCGTGCCTGGATTGTTTCTTTAAATAATATACAAGTGCCACTCCGGAGATTAGGTTCTGGATCCGCCCCTGACAGGGAAATATTTGACTTGGGGCGCCTTGGAAACATATTGAGACATTAAGGGCTCGTTGAACCTAAAAAGTTTGGGAACCACTGAGTTAAACTTACTGTCAGTGTGCTTCAGGACTGAGCAGAGAAATGCATGCACATCTCCCGTTATGTAGCTATATCTAACATACCAAGCAAGGTCTCAGGTCAAGTGGGCATGATAGGAGTGACGCACATATATCCCAAATTACTACGCTGAAATTTCTACCTCGGCGGTGTCTGCATATAGTTAAAAACGTAATTCTTCAACAGTCCCAGGTTAGACAGTACAGTCCCAAATTGGGACCTTGTCCCGCCATCCTGTGTTTTTCTCTTTTCTAGGGACAATGGGGAGTCTTTCCAATAAGCAACAGCATATAAACAGACGTGCTTGCACTGCACAAAGTGCTCCCAAAACATTGAGCACCACGGGCAGAGCTCTTCAGAAATGTTCTGCGCATGAGCAGTCCTAATGCATTGGCTGTCACGCCGGTGTGTCCAAATCCTGCTCAAGAATAGGGCTTCCAGACTGTGTATGATAACAATGATGGAGATGTAATAGGACACATGCTATGTCAGTATATATTTATATATTTGCCTTTTGGTTATCTTGATGTTAACTTTAAGGGTTTCGTAAATTAAGATAATACAGAACTAAGGAAACAAAGTCTCCAATATGTAAGCCATTGTATTTACATTGTTGGAAATCAAATTCTACATCTGCTACTCCATAACTATTGGAAAATTCAGATAAATTATCTCCTGACCATAATCACAGCAGTCTGCGACAGTACAGCTAGCCGCAGGGCAGCTTTCCCCATCACGGCGAATGGCTTCTCACACACTTTTTACATTGCAAGAAATTAAACCTCGTCTTTCATTAAATTTTAGCTAATTTTATTTTTCCAGAGAGGAAATTGACAGCAGATTTGTTTCCTGACACAGAAGATTATTAAAATCCCAGAAGAGGTACAGTTCACAGAAAATGGCAGATTTTTTCAGAAAGGAACGAGGTTATATAACACAAAGACATGGCAAGCCCAATCCATGCCTTATTAAAACAAGCATTATCTAACTGTACATTTAAATAATAAGCAGAACTAAATCAAATTACTACAGTCTCTAGAGTCAGACAAGTTCATTTCCGGCTCGGATACAAGCGTGTGGTGATTTTCTGTTAGTTCAGCGATACCCTGGGACTAACAGGATTATTCACTAACGGGAGAATTCAACGTGAATTTTAAAATCAAGACCAAACTAGCTGAGCTGGAAGAATAGTGTTTCCACTTCGGCTACTTTTACTTTGAATGTGAAATTCACTTTGAATTCTCATTTTAATGGATAAACCTGCAAATGATAGTGAATTGAAAAATATATGTCAAAATATAGTTTTGAAGCTGAGTTCGCTCATTTTTCCAAGTTAGATATTTTGGCCGAAATGTAGCAATTTTAACATTCACTACAACCTGGTTTTTGCCCTCCAGTTACTAAAGAAACACTCTAATCACTATAACCACTTGCCAGTAAGTAGTCAGTAAGTAGTCAGCCCGGCCCCAGCTCACTGGAATGCTAAGGCTCACAGAATAGAAGGAAAAAATGAGGGCAGCGCTACCAACTGCAAATGTACGCCCCAAGTTTTTACATACAGATTTATTGGAAGGACAACAAATACAAATGTTTGGGGTTCTCCCCTTTCTCAATGCATGTCCTTGGGGCGCACATTTGCCATCGGTAGCGCTGCCCTTCTATTCTGTGAGTTGTTATAACCTGCTTGGAGCTGCAGAGGGAGGTGGCAGCAGCACGATAGGAACGGTTTGTTTGTCATTTTTAGATACGTCTGGGTACTGCAGTAACCCTGACCTCATTTTTATTTGTGGAATGCTATTGCTTTACAGTCTGAGTGAAGCCCAGTGCGCTGTAGTGGTTATGGTGCCTGAAGTTTCCGTTTAAGTAAGTGATGACTTTATTGGTAAATACTTGCCTACTTACTTCTTAAAGGAACCATAACAACTACATTCCTATTTATATTCCTTATACTGCGGGCACTGTTCCCACTGAAATGGCTTGACCAGGACAGAGGGAACGGAGCTTACAGCCTGCACACTGCGATGTACAACAAACAGCACAATAAGCTGCACACTGCGATGTACAACAAACAGCACAATAAGCTGCACGCTGTGCCGTACAACAAACAGCACAATAAGCTGCACACTGCGCTGTACAGCAAACAGCACAATAAGCTGCACACTGCGCTATACAGCAAACCGTACAATAAGCTGCACACTGCGCTATACAGCAAACAGCACAATAAGCTGCACACTGTGCCGTACAACAAACCGTACAATAAGCTGCACACTGCGCTATACAGCAAACCGTACAATAAGCTGCACACTGCGCTATACAGCAAACCGTACAATAAGCTGCACACTGCGCTATACAGCAAACCGTACAATAAGCTGCACACTGCGCTGTACAGCAAACCGTACAATAAGCTGCACACTGCGCTGTACAGCAAACCGTACAATAAGTTGCACACTGCGCTATACAGCAAACCGTACAATAAGCTGCACACTGCGCTGTACAGCAAACCGTACAATAAGTTGCACACTGCGCTATACAGCAAACCGTACAATAAGCTGCACACTGTGCTATACAGCAAACCGTACAATAAGCTGTACACTGCACTATACAGCAAACCGTACAATAAGCTGCACACTGCACTATACAGCAAACCGTACAATAAGCTGCACACTGCACTATACAGCAAACCGTACAATAAGCTGCACACTGCGCTATACAGCAAACCGTACAATAAGCTGCACACTGCGCTATACAGCAAACTGTACAATAAGCTGCACACTGCGCTGTACAGCAAACCGTACAATAAGCTGCACACTGCGCTATACAGCAAACCGTACAATAAGCTGCACACTGCGCTGTACAACAAACCGTACAATAAGCTGTACACTGCGCTGTACAGCAAACCGTACAATAAGCTGCACATAGAAACATAGAAACATAGAATGTGACGGCAGATAAGAACCATTCGGCCCATCTAGTCTGCCCAGTTTTCTAAATACTTTCATTAGTCCCTGGCCTTATCTTATAGTTAGGATAGCCTTATGCCTATCCCACGCATGCTTAAACTCCTTTACTGTGTTAACCTCTACCACTTCAGCTGGAAGGCTATTCCATGCATCCACTACCCTCTCAGTAAAGTAATACTTCCTGGTATTATTTTTAAACCTTTGTCCCTTTGCACACTGCACTTTACAATAAGCTGCACACTGAGCCACACATGGGACACATGTAACAGACTGTCTTTGTACTTTGCCACAGAGCATCCTTAATAAAAGGAAGAATGTCTCCCCTCAGGATCAGACTCTGCAATTATCGAGATATTACACAATGTCAAACCTTCATTGTTTCCAAAAAGGACCTTCACATGGAAAGTGAACTAATGGTAAGAACAGCGCAGACTGTCCGTGCGAAGGACACTGGGATTTGCACTCCTGGAGCCACGGACTAAAATAATCTCCTAAAATTTCCTCAACATGATCTTGGATTTCAGAAAACACGACTCAGAGCCGTTGTTTTTGGAGCCAGTCTTCGCATTACAAGGTCATTCAGAGGATCTGAGATTCCAGGGGGATAGTGGCTGCCATTAATGGATGTTCTTCAATCTAAATCTCAGTAAAGGGAAGGGTCTTAAAACATCGATTGTATTTCTTTTATTTTCTTGTTAAAAAAAAGAAAAAGAAAAGTTTATTGAACTTTTAACTCCTTGACCCGAAATGACAAGCAGGGATAGTCACCGTAAAGTGACAGTCTTGGGAGGTCCGTCTTTAATGAGCATGTCACGCTAATAGGCATGCCAGAATGGATACTCAGAGGAACAATATAGCATTAGGAATACAAACAGTGCCCCCCTAACTAATTTAGTGTCCGTCCCCCCCTAAATCCCCATGAGGGTTTGGAAAGTGAGTTCAACTTTTTCTTTTTACTCCACCAGTAAAAAGATGATCTCAGCCCACTGGATGGGCTGAGATCATCAAGACTGAGGATCTCAGCCCATCCAGTGGTTCCCCAAAGGGAATGTGCATGTGTGGCGAATCATAGCACTGCGCCAATCAAATGCAGTGCTTAACGGAGCTAAAGGTTTGTTAACTCTGCAATCGTAACATTGCAGCAACGATTAATATTGCAGGGCTAAAATAAAGTGCCAAATCAAGTGGTGGTTTTTGTGGTCCTTTAAATAGTTACTTAAAGGGACACTCCAGGCATCCAGACCACTTCTGCCCATTGGAGTGGTCTGGGTTCCAACTCCCACTACCCTTAACCCTGCAAGTGTAAATATTGCAGTTTTCAGCAACTAGAGGACACTTCCGGGTTAATAGCACAGACGCTATGTGAGGACCGCCAGCGTTGCTAAATTCCCCATAGGAAAGCATTGAAAGCATTTTTAATGCTTTCCTATGGGGAGGTCTAATGCATTAGGTCGGACCCTGAACCAATGCCGAGGGACATCGGCGCTGGATAAAGGTAAGTCACTGAAGGGGTTTTAACCCCTTCAGCAACCTGGGATGGGGGGTGGGAGGGAGAGGGGACCTGCAGTGCTAGGAAAACGGTTTGTTTTCCTGGCACTGGAGAGTCCCTTTAAAAGGGATACTGAAGTGCTAGGAATACAAAATGTATTCCTAGCACAACAGCTCCCTCGCCCACCCCTCCCCCCGAGCATAGTAAGGGTTAACCCTTACTGTACTTACCCGCCCTCTCAGATGTACAACGAATGCCCCCGACTTATGAACACAAATGCCTCGCGCAGTAAACTAATCTAAAAAAGTATATTAAAGTATATTAAAAGTTATTATATTGGTTGATCTCAGCCACTTCCTGGTTTAGGCGAGAATAAGAGGAGGCATTTCAGATCCCTGGGAAAACCTGCAGAGGGTGTCTGCTACAACTAACTTGTTTATGTATTAAAAATGCACACAATGGTACTTGCAATGTCTCTTTGAATGATCAGCAAGAAACAAAGAAGCATTCCAATTAACCCCTTAAGGACACATGACGGAAATATTCCGTCATGATTCCCTTTTATTCCAGAAGTTGTGTCATTAAGGGGTTAATACAGTAAGAAGGCAGCATTTAGTTACCGTATCCTTTTGTGGACTTAGGACATACTTGAAACTGAGAGAAATCTCAAAGTATCCTTCCTGGTAAAATATTTTATGAAGAAATAAATAAATACCGTATCCTTGACCTTCTAAAGGAAAGAGCACTATAAATTGCCAAGGTTGACTTCCGTAGTTCACGTATTACGGTTAAGTAATGTGTTTACCCGGCACCTTCAAACGGGTCTGTAGCTGGGTGAGTCATCTATACTACCTAGTTTAATAAAAACAAACATTATCCTAGAGGGACGGGGCAGCTTCTCCAGCCCTGGACAATACTAATGGGATTTCCAGCAGTTCCTGTTTTAACTCTAGCAAGCATTCCTGCCTCCAGAGCTTTGTTCCATGTGGCTTTTCTGGGCCGCTGCAGTAGGAGTTTTACTGTGAGAGCTGCACAGCTGTGGAAGACAAGGAGTACTATGATGCTCAGCCGGCCATATCACTGGAACAGCATCATGGGAAATCATTTAAAACAGGACCAAAGATAAGCAATCAGATACCTGCATCTCCACAGATTTATATTTACCTAGAAGGATATTTCATAAAGTGGTTCACCATATGACTGCTGACTGTTTATCGCACAACTATCAAGGCAATTAACGCCTATATTTCACAAACCATTATTCTGCCAGTATTGCTGCTAAAATCATACAATATTATGGTTGTAAAAATACTGTATTGTACCTAAGGAGGATTGAGTCCTTATCCTTGGTGCAAAACCAGACCTGAGGCCTGCAAACCCTATACATTAATAGGAAAATTACACATTTTCTTATGGTCTTAAAAAAAGGCCAAAATAGTGATTTCATTGCTAAAGGAACACTCCGGGCAACACCCAATGGCTCTGTACACGAACCTCCACCACAGTCCGAGGCCTGATTTAGGTAGCTTCAGGAATTGGTTGCCATTATTATTGCTGTGGAGCTCTGTTATACACTCAGACACATTACTGGGAGTATTATTGCTGTGGGGCTCTGTTATAGACTCAGACACATTACTGGGAGTATTATTGCTGTGGAGCTCTGTTATACACTCAGACACATTACTGGGAGTATTATTGCTGTGGAGCTCTGTTATACACTCAGACACATTACTGGGAGTATTATTGCTGTGGAGCTCTGTGATACACTCAGACACATTACTGGGAGTATTATTGCTGTGGAGCTCTGTTATACACTGAGACACATTACTGGGAGTATTAGTGCTATGGAGCTCTGTTATACACTCAGACACATTACTGGGAGTATTATTGCTGTGGATTTCTGTTATACACTCAGACACATTACTGGGAGTATTATTGCTGTGGAGCTCTGTTATACACTCAGACACATTACTGGGAGTATTATTACTGTGGAGCTCTGTTATACACTCAGACACATTACTGGGAGTATTATTACTGTGGGGCTCTGTTATACACTCAGACACATTACTGGGAGTATTATTGCTGTGGAGCTCTGTTATACACTCAGACACATTACTGGGAGTATTATTGCTGTGGAACTCTGTTATACACTCACACATTACTGGGAGTATTATTACTGTGGAGCTCTGTTATACACTCACAAATTATTGGGAGTATTATTGCTGTGGAGCTCTGTTATACACTCAGACACATTACTGGGAGTATTATTGCTGTGGGGCTCTGTTATACACTCAGACACATTACTGGGAGTATTATTGCTGTGGGGCTCTGTTATACACCCAGACACATTACTGGGAGTATTATTGCTGTGGAACTCTGTTATACACTCAGACACATTACTGGGAGTATTATTACTGTGGAGCTCTGTTATACACTCAGACACATTACTGGGAGTATTATTGCTGTGGAGTTCTGTTATACACTCAGACACATTACTGGGAGTATTATTGCTGTGGAGCTCTGTTATATACTCAGACACATTACTGGGAGTATTATTGCTGTGGAGCTCTGTTATACACTCAGACACATTACTGGGCGTATTATTACTGTGGAGCTCTGTTATACATTCAGACACATTACTGGGAGTATTATTGCTGTGGAGCTCTGTTATACACACAGACACATTACTGGGAGTATTATTGCTGTGGAGCTCTGTTATACACTCAGACACATTACTGGGAATATTATTGCTGTGGAGCTCTGTTATACACTCAGACACATTACTGGGAGTATTATTGCTGTGGAGCTCTGTTATATACTGTTAACCCTGTAACTTTCCAAGAGACCCTATGGAGGTACTGTTTTACTCGGTAGACTTTGCTGAACACAAATATTAGTGTTTCAAAACAGTAAAACATATCACAGTGATGATGTCAGTGAAACACTTTTAAAACACTAATATTTGTGTTTAATGAAGTCTCCCGAGTATAACAGTACCCTCCATGTACAGGTTTTATAGTGTTTTTGAAAGTTACAGGGTCAAATATAAAGCCTTTTTTCACATTGGAGCTCATAGAAAAGAAGGCATTAGGAGAGAAAATAGGGACAGAGGGATTTGTACACAAAATAAGGACTGTCCTTTGTAAGTAAGGACACTTGGGATTTATGATAATCCACTGGGGACAGCAGGACAGCTACCGTAACCAATTGTCATTGACAGTTACCTTCTCCTGATGAATACGATGGGTCTGTTCTGTTCCAACCAGCGTGTACCCAGTTTTTTCTCCAGACCAAGAAATAAAAAAAGGTTTCTAGTTGATGATGAGCACAGAGTAGAAGAAGCAAATCCTGGGCTTTCCTACAAAAAAGGACAGGGTGCGCTATTAAAAAAGGATACATCTTTTCTTAAAGCGATTTCGCTCCCCCTACCTTCACTTGCGCTCTGTGCCATGCAACGGAAGCCCAGAGAGTTGCACAAAATTAACTCCAAAAGCGGTGATTACCTCTAACTAGCTGTGTAAGTTGGGAGTTTAGTAAATATGCTTTGTGCCCTTTAATAGTTTAAATTCTCCCTGAAGGAAACCTGAACATCAATTATTTAAAAAGAATAAAATAAATCAATTCGTGAGGCAGATTTAAAAATGATCCACCAGTAGAAAAGGGTTCCGGAATGTGGCGCATCAATGTAGCAGAATAAAGGTACACTTACTTTGAGCAATGTATTTCACATTGTTTTTAACACAGCACTAATTTTTGCTAGGCACCATAGCCATTGCAATTTATTGGATGACTCAGTGCAGTGGTTATGGTGCCTTGAAAGTTGTAGTGGAGAGTTAGTATAAACTGCAATATCTCAGCTGGTAGACGTAATCAGCATACAAATAAAGGGTACTGTAGTAATTCCAATCCCATTCCCCAACAACTGGACAAAACACAGTTTTGGGAGTCAACTGAACTTTTATTGAACCACAGCCGGTTTTATACAAATCCCCATGCAAGGGGTTTCCTTAATGACATTCCAGGGGTTTTTCCCTGGTGGACCTTGTGGAAGACTGGGAACATTTCCCATGATCCTTTTCTGTACTGGGAAGGTAATTGAACAGAACATTAAACAATATTCTAAAAACATCATAACATATAATATTTATCAGAACTCCACTTCACTGAATAGCTGGGATCTGAGCGCTCAATCTGTCGAATTACCGCTCAGATCCGTTCGGTAGAACAGAAAAGCCATTTGAGTGAAGTTTTGGACTGGTCAGCCACGAGGTGGTCACAAATTATTTCCAGGCAATTGGAGGCTTTGACCGGTCTCCTTTCGGGAGTTTCTATGAGTAAACAGGCAAATGTACATATTCATAAACTGGGTAGTCGTGTGTCTGGAGGTCGGTGGTTTCATTTAGTCGAACACCGCTCTGTTTTGATGAACGGAAGTACACGAACGAGATGGAAGTCCAGCGGTGTTTGCGAGGTCGAGTGTCCGTTTTTAGTTCCATGCACTCGATGACCAAACACTGCTGGGCATTCGTGCGCTAAGATGGCCGCGGCCACGTATTCGTTCATATGAACGGCGACCACCCATCCGATCCTTAGGATTTTGCGGTTTCAACATGTTGCCAATTCTTAATTAGAGACACACGACTCCACTGTGTGGTCTCACATTCAGTATTTTGTTCGACTTCACGAACAATATGTCCATGTTCTGTTTGTAAAGTCAAAATAGTCGAACCAACTTAGTCTTTTACAAAAGAAATGGCTAGTTTTGCCACAAAAGTCATTATTTAATTTGTTCTCATTCTCTTAATTTTGATTTTAATCTCAACCCACTTTTCCCTGATTAATGAGTACGAATGTATGTACTATAACCACTACAATAAGCTGTACAATAACCACTACAGTAATCAATACAATAAGTCACACAATAACTGCTATAATAATCCGTACAACAGCTACTACAATGAACTATATACAGACACACAATAAAATACAATAAGCTGTACAATAACCACTACAGTAATCAATACAATAAGTCACACAATAACTTCTATAATAATCCGTACAACAGCTACTACAATGAACCATATACAGACATACAATAAAATAATACAAAAAGCTGCACAATAACCACTACAGTAATCAATAAATCATAAAATAACTATTACTATAAGTCACACAATAACTGCTATAATAATCCGTACAACAGCTACTACAATGAACCATATACAGACACACAATAAAATAATACAATAAGCTGTACAATAACCAGTCCAGTAATCAATAAATCATAAAACAACAATTACTATAAGTCACACAATAACTGCTATAATAATCCGTACAACAACTACTACAATGAACCATATACAGACACACAATAAAATAATACAATAAGCTGTACAATAACCACTACAGTAATCAATACAATAAGTCACACAATAACTGCTATAATAATCCGTACAACAGCTACTACAATGAACCATATACAGACATACAATAAAATAATACAAAAAGCTGCACAATAACCACTCCAGTAATCAATAAATCATAAAACAACAATTACAATAAGTCACACAATAACTGCTATAATAATCCGTACAACAGCTACTACAATGATCCATATACAGACACACAATAAAATAATACAATAAGCTGTACAATAACCACTCCAGTAATCAATAAATCATAAAATAACTATTACAATAAGTCACACAATAACTGCTATAATAATCCGTACAACAGCTACTACAATGATCCATATACAGACACATAAATATACAGACACAATAAAATGCACGTAGAGCCATACAACAAACTGTACAATAAGCATTACAACGAATGAGATAAATCGTACAATAAGTCGCACGGTAAGCTGTACAAGCAGTGATGGTGGATATGGTATTTAAAGTATCACAATAATATGAAGGGTGTTTTAGGAGTTCTCTCTCCCCTGATGCCTTTTCTGTGTCCGAGGTCGTGGGTCTTATATAAAGCCGTGAAGGGTCTGTGTTAATCATCATGAAATACATTTTATTTACGGCAATACATGAGAGCATATGGTTAAAATGGATACAAGAAGCAGGTTAGATCTGACTCTACAATAAAGATCTATTGCCAGAATCAACCCTTCCTTCCCTTCTAATTGAATCACTATATTGTTTACCGCTACACAAATACTTTACATATGTACTTTCCCCAAATTTATGCCGCACCATAAAAGCTTTTAGTCTTTTTGCCAATGATTGATCACACCTACTTCACGAACTGGATGAACCCCAGACTCATGACTTGCACTTCTTGGACCACTCGAAGAAGTAGAGTCAGCGGCTGAGCATTTGTTTCCATTTAAATTATATTCTTGGCTTGCGTTTTATTACTGTTAGCAAACTCTGCCTAGACGAGGCCTGCTCATTGTAACTTTCCACGGATCTTAAAAGGAGAAAGACAACGGTATTAAAGCCTTGAGTGCTATTCAATAAATTGTTAAATCTGGTCCCAGCCATCTCATGTGATATATTACACATTAAACCGATAAAACGGGGCAGAAAATTAAGCAATTATAATAATCTTTATAATCTTTAGCTTTATTAACCCCTTAGTGACCAGACTGCTTTACAATTTTCTTACCATTAAGGACCAGGGCTCTTTTTACATTTCTGCGGTGTTTGTGTTTAGCTGTAATTTTCCTCTTATTCATTTACTGTACCCACACATATTATATACCGTTTTTCTCGCCATTAAATGGTCTTTCTAAAGATACCATAATTTTCATCATATCATATAATTTACTAAAAAAAGAAATATAAAATATGCTGATTTTTTTTTAAAAAAAACACACTTTTTCGAACTTTGACCCCCAAATTATGTTACGCATCACCAACCGCCAAAAAACACCCATGATAAATAGTGTCAAAATGTTGTCCTGCGTTTATAAATACCCAATGTTAGCATGTTCTTAGCTTTTTTTGGAAAGTTATAGGGCTATAAGCACAAGTAGCACTTTGCTATTTCCAAACCATTTTTTTTTTCCAAAATTAACGCAAGTTACATTGTAAAAATGATATTTGTCAGGAATTCCTGAATATCCCTTCACATGTATATATTTTTTAAAAAGAAGACAACCTAAGGTATTAAACTTGGGGCATTTGGACTCTTTTCATGCAGCCATTTTACCACCAATCTATGCCAAATAAAAAATACAAAATTGTAAATAATAATTGGTGATTTTTTTGAGACACATAGCAATTTAAGAATACATTCACTGAGAACTTTATGGGTTACTGCCAAAGAACACCCCAATATGTGTTCAGCAACATCTCCTGAGTGCAGTGATACCCCCCATGTATGGGTGTGTTGGATTCTCTGGTGGATAAAATACCTTATTTGGAGGGTGCGCATTCCAGTTTTCCAACTTGGAATTTTCACAGCGGGTCATCATGCACCCATGTCCTATTTGGGACATTTTTGAAGCCGGCCAATGTAATATACCCCCATCACGCCATATATTTTTGAAAAGTAGACAACCCAGTTTATTCAATATGGGGTATGTCCAGTCTTTTTTAGTAGCCACTTAGTCACAAACACTGGCCAGAGTTAGCATTTATATTTGTTTGTGTGTTAAAAATGCAAAAAACTATTATGAATGCAAACTTTGGCCAGTGCTTGTGACTAAGTGGCTACTAAAAAAGACTGAACATTTGCAATACCTTGGGTTGTCTTCTTTTGCAAATGGTATGCCATCATGGGGGTAATTCTCATTCCTGGGTAACCATACGCTCTCAAAGGCAACATAACCAATCTGGCAAATTGAAATATGTGACCCTGTAACTTTCAAAAACACTATAAAACCTGTACATGGGGGGTACTGTTATACTAATATTTGTGTTCAGCGAAGTCTACCGAGTAAAACAGTACCCTCCATGTAGAGGTTTTAGGGTGTCTTGGAAAGTTACAGGGTTAAATATAGTGCTAGCAAATTAAACTCTCTGGACTTTCGGGCCTGGGATGTCAGGCCGGTCACCCAAATTGCAATCAATAAACTTACTTAATTATGTAAAAATATTACATAATATGCACATAGAATTTAAATAAATATACATATTTATATATTTGAAGTCTACATGTATATTTATGAAATTATTTATGTAATTATGTATATGGACATACCGTATATACTCGAGTATAAGCCGACCCGAATATAAGCCGAGGCCCCTAATTTTACCCCAAAAAACTGGGAAAACGTATTGACTCGAGTATAAGACTAGGGTGGGAAATGCAGCAGCTGCTGGTAAATTTCTAAATAAAATTAGATCCTTAAAAAATTATATTAATTGAATATTTATTTACAGTGTGTGTATATAATGAATGCAGTGTGTGTATGAGAATGCAGTGTGTGTATGAGTGCAGTGTGTATATGAATGCAGTGTGTGTATATGAATGCAGTGTGTGTGTATGAGAATGCTGTGTGTATGAGTGCAGTGTGTGTGTATGAGAATGCTCTGTATGAGTGCAGTGTGTGTATGAGTGCAGTGTGTGTATGAGTGCAGTGTGTGTGTATGAATGCTGTGTGTATGAGTGCAGTGTGTGTGTATGAGAATGCTGTGTGTATGAGTGCAGTGTGTGTGTATGAGAATGCTGTGTGTATGAGTGCAGTGTGTGTGTATGAATGCAGTGTGTGTGTATGAGTGCAGTGTGTGTGTGTATGAGTGCAGTGTGTGTGTGTATGAGTGCAGTGTGTGTGTGTATGAGTGCAGTGTGTGTGTATGAGTGCAGTGTGTATGAGTGCAGTGTGTGTGTATGAATGCAGTGTGTGTATGTGTGTGTGTAATGCAGAGTGTGATGCAGAGCCTTGGTGGGGGGTGGGCATTTTTATTTTTTAATTATTATTTTAATATTTTTTTTGTTTCATTACATTTTTTTATTATTATTATTTTTTTATTTTATTATAATTTTTTATTTAATTATTATTTGAATTTTTTTTTTTTTTATTATTATTGCTATATATACATGCTTGCTAGCTGGCCAGGGAGGGGGGCTCTCCTTCCCTGGTGGTCCAGTGGATGGGCACTGTGTAGGAGGGGGCTGTGGGGGCTGCAGAGAGATGTTACTTACCTTTCCTGCAGCTCCTGTCAGCTCTCTCCTCCTCCGCCGGTCCGTTCAGCACCTCGGTCAGCTCCCAGTGTAAATCTCGCGAGAGCCGCGGCTCTCGCGAGATTTACACTGTGAGCTGACAGAAGAGCTGAACGGACCGGCGGAGGAGGAGAGAGCTGACAGGAGCTGCAGGAAAGGTAAGTAACATCTCTCTGCAGCCCCCACAGCCCCAGTCTGTATTATGGCAATGCAAATTGCCATAATACAGACAATTGACTCGAGTATAAGCCGAGTTGGGCAAAAAAATGTGCTGAAAAACTCGGCTTATACTCGAGTATATACGGTATGTATATTTCGTATTATTTTTATTTATATATACATAGATATATATATATATATATATATATAATTTCATTCTAAGTGTATTTTGATATAAATATATATATATTAATATCAAAATACAGTTAGAATAAAATTACATATATAGAATTTAAAAAAAAATATTTTTACTTATTTACGTATTTATTTTTAATTTGTTTTTTTTAAATAATATATATATATATATATATATATATATATATATATATTATATACACACGTGTGTAATTTTACTCTAAGTGTATTTTTATATCAATATATGTATATATTAAAAAAATACACTTAGTGCAGAGGGGGGCTGTCTGGGCTGTCAGACAGTCCCCCCAAAGAAGAACAACACAGATCGCCGGCGGGGGAACGGCGGTGATCGGGTAAGTACATATGGAGGGAGAGGGAGGGAAGGGGTTAATTAAAAAAAAAAAAAAAAATTAATTTCTCTCCACCGAGTGACTCAGCAGAGGCAGAGCACCGGAAGCCTGCCTGATGGCTTCCGATGCTCTGCACTACACTGCCGGGCGCCACATAGGGCAACCCGGAAGTGATTGCTTTGGGGGAGAGACCACTCAGCGGCCCGGCGGTGAGAGGTGGTATTGCACGATGCCTCGACATCGAGGCATCGCTGCAATAACGTTAGAGCGGCTGGAAGCGATCATGCACGTCCACGGACCTTAAAGACCGTTATTTGTCGGATGTACCTGATACATCCGCAGTCCTAAAGGGGTTAATATACCTGGTTTTCAACTTTTTTTTGAGCCACAAAACAATGAAAATAGTGGAAATGAAAGTAATGAATGTAAACACAAGTCATTGAAATAAACTACAGTGAGTAGTTATTAATGTGTTTCACTGGATGCCGACAGCATTCATTCACAGCAGGTATTGGCTTATTGCAATGGAAAATACTGGCTGTTTATTTCTCATCACGTGAAGAAATTGTGACACTGGCGAGCTTGGGGTTAGCGGCATTTCATAATACTTACAAAGATTACCGAGTATAATCAAACCCTAGATTACACTGAAAGGGTTACTCCAAACATCATATGACTAGTGCCCCCTGTAATGGCTATGATGCCTAGAGTAACCTGGCCCGGTTCCCCAGCAGTGGGGCAAACCATTTAGCAATGGGTCTCTGCTGGGCTCTGAAGCCCCCTAGTGGTCCAGTGATGGTTTATGACCATGGGGTTCCTACCACTGTCGCAGGGGGTCGCAGCTGTGACCAGTCCTGTCACTCCAGAAGGCACAGACGAAGCAGCGACCCCTAGCGACAGGGAGAGCTTTGCAGTGCTGCTCCTCTCCTGTGTGTAGCGTGGCTGAGCGGTCTTACAGGAAGTGCTCACTGAAAGAGCAACTTCTGTCAGTCCTGGTACAGAGCTCGGGCTGGGTAAACAAGTACACAGGGGGGGAGAATGACACACATGGAGGGGCTGGGGAGAGTGAATGACACACATGGAGGGGCCGGGGGGAGAGGGAATGACACACATGGAGGGGCCGGGGGGAGAGGGAATGACACACATGGAGGGGCCGGGGGGAGTGGGAATGACATACATGGAGGGGATGAATGAGATGCATGGAGCAGCTAGGGAGGAATTAAACACAAGGAGGGGCTCAGGGAATGAGACACATGGAGGAGCAGGGGTGAGGGATGAGACACATGGGGGAGCCAGGGCAATTTTAGCCCAGTGATTTCTAGTTAGGCTTCTGCTTGTGGCGTCTTCAAAACTGGGTGTGGGCAGCGAAGCACTTCCTCGCATACGACCAACGCGACATATCAAGACTACTCCACCTGTACCGCCAGGGAGAAATCTTCAAATACAACGAACTTCCCCAAGCGGACACCTTAACCACATCAGACCATTTCCGATATATACAGCTCCGAGACCTGGCGCAACAACCCATGATCAAACAAGCAGGCATCTCACCTCCGACGACATTCGAGAAACAGTGCTTCGACGCACCCCTACAATCGGGACAAATCTCCGCCCTCTACAACACACTGACGACCCATGCCTCGCAAGTCAACCTCACCTACATCGCCGCATGGGAACGGGATCTGGGACCACCAGAAGACCCGAGCGATTGGGCCGAAATCTGGGAAGCGACAAACTCTCTAACGGTCTGCGTCACGCACAAGGAACAGGCATACAAGACGCTGCATCGTTGGTATCCGACACCACACAGACTCTACAAAATGGGCCAAAAACCTGATGATGGGTGCTGGAAAATGTGTGGCACCACCGGCTCCTACCTACATTGCTGGTGGACATGCCCCAAACTCAAACCGCTCTGGGGCCAGGTAAGCAACCTCATTGAAACGATCATAGACAAGCCAGTCACCGCACAACCATGGACCATGCTTCTCAGCAAACCGCTAGACTCGCTAACAAGGAGTGAAAACAAACTAACCGCCCGCATCAACCTAGCGGCGCGGCGAGCGATAGCGGAACTGTGGGCTGACCCAAAAATACCCACGACCTCAACCATAATAAGCAAAAACAAAGAAACCCGCGATCTGGACAAACTAACGGCACAAATAAACGATACGCACAAAGCGTTCCACCGCATGTGGGACCCCTGGGACACAAACCAAACGAAACTGAACGAAAACGCAACGAATTAACGCACAACAGTTCCAATCAGTAGCCACATCGAACCTCGCCCCGAGTCGAACGAACACCGCGGATCCGAACCAATCAGAAGGAGCACCACGGGTGGGCATCCCCTTTCCACTTGAACACCCCCCCCCCTCTTTTTTTTTTCCTTCTTACCCCCCCTCCTACTCTCCTTCTCTCACCGCCCAACGGGAACCCTGCCCGCGCGGGCGAGGAGCGGCGCCTCCCGCCAAGCCACCCTACATAAGACCAACCAAATGCGGAATCCCGCACCCCTCCCCACCCCAACCCCCTAACCACCTTGCCCAAAAGCACACAGGGCCCAGACCCCCGACAGCAACCCTACCCAAGGCATGCAAACAACACCTAACACAAATAAGAGCACCCAGGAGCTACAGGCCTTGCAACCACGGATATGCCCCTAGAACACCCAGCCTTCTGTGACCAACGGCCCACTATACGCCTGCAACAAAGGGCAAGAACACACGCCCCGCACCCTAGAGCGCACTGACACACAGCAGCTACAAACGGATGGTTCCCAACCACCGGAAGGCCGTAACATGAGAAAGAACACATATGGAAACACATGCCAACCCGCCCCCCCCCCCCCTTCTCAGACCTCGGTCACCCACATGGTCGCCTACATAGCAAAAACACAATACAGACCCTACAAGAGGGTGGAGCGGCCTCGGGGGTTGGGGGAGAGGGGTAAGGGGAGCAACCCAATAGGACACCCCTGTCCCCTCCCTTTTATTCTGTACCCCCCGACCCATAGAGCTAGAGTCATAGCAAATGTTACGTACAGAGCAACTTCGAATAAGCAACTACCAAATGATGTAAATGCAGAATGACCGCCAAACAAGAATCACATGCATGACTGTCATAACCTACAAATGTAAAACGAACTCTATGCAAAATGTACCAATACTTGTACTCCCTTGTTGTCTTCTGTACCCTAACCCGAACAAACACGAAATCTTAAAAATAAAGATTTTCCACAAAAAAAAACTGGGTGTGGGGGTGGGACACTAGGTCTCCCCCGTTATATTATAAGAGCCACCACTTGCTGACCACGGGTGGGGGTGGTAAATAAGGATGCCCTCGCCATTTATTTTTTTAAAAAGAACACAATAGACACCCAGACCACTTAATCTCAATGAATAGATCTGGGTGCCATGTGCCCCCCTTTAACCATGCAGCTGATAATATTACCGTTCTGCAAAGATAGCAATGTTTCCTTTGCAGGGTTTACTTGTCTCTAGTGGCTTTCAGACAGGAATGCACACACTAGTCTTCCAATGATTTCCTGTGGGAAAGCATTGGGTAGGCTGAAATCTCTCCAATCCCATTACTTATTTCAAAGTCTCTCGCCCAAAGTGTATGATGTCCTCCCAATGTTAGTTCACCAGCCCCATTACACGGCTGCCCAGTAGCTCGTTTTCAAAGTTTAGTAGACGTAGTAACATGGGGATTTTATTGACCCCCTTATAGACTTTTTAAACTTTTTAATGTGGCACAGCCAAGGTTTATATATCTTTTTTGATTTTAAAACAATTAAGATTTGTTTTAAATCCACGCCCAAAATTTAAGCTTCTGGGCCCAGATTTAGGCCGTCTGGCTGGGTTCTGTCTGACTGAAATTCGGACCAAATTCAGGTCCATTCAGGCCTGAATTGCAAAATTTGGACATTGTTAAATAGTGTGAATGTCCAGATTTTGCAAACTGAATGGCTCCATATAAAGCCGGATGGTTTTGTCAGTACAGGCCATAAAAGTTATAGTAAATAACCCAGACAGAATTTGCATGTTTCTTTCTTTTAGGAGTTTGAAAAATATGCACATCCACTATTTATGTGTTTAGATTTGTGGATATATTGGTGCCAAGTGAGATGTTTTCAGAGAGTTGTGGTTCGTGGCACCACTTATTTACCTGAATCTAAATTGTTATTTGTTAGGATCATACATGTTCGGTCCTAGTTTTGTGTTATCCCTCCCACAATACCTTCAACCTGCGTAAATCCATATGGGATTGACACAACGAGTCATAAAGAAAACTACAAATACAAAACTACAAAAGAAATGATTTGAATGAAAACAAGATGGTGACCTCTATTTAGAAATCCTCTGCCTGTTTGGGGGGCATGTTGACTAATGAGTGGCTATTTACTGTAGGATAATGCAGGACTTCAAAGACATTCCCAAAACAGCTACATTAAATGCAGAATTATAATAACATTGAAAGCATTCATTTGCCTTTTACAAAACGAATTCCTCCACGTTAGGATCTGGTTATGAACACAGCCTGAAGGCATAAATGGCAGCTGGGCTAGCTTGTTGGATTACACAAGCCACGTACCAGTCAAGGCCTTCTTAGCAGTGACTCCCAGATTCAGTTTTCACACAGACTTTCTGGGAAAGAATCGACTGAAGCCACAAAATATGCAATCGGCAATAAATCTATGAATATTTATATTCAAACACATTGTAGGACTATTGGAACTGTCAATTATGTTGTTAAACAGTCAATTCTCAAGACGCCCTCTTTCTCTATACTGCCATATAAGTGATCCTTGTTTGGATGCAACACTTACTTGACCAAAGATTATTCTGGTTTTTCTATCAGAATGTTCACATTGCGATGACATTAGCCACCGTGTCTAGGCGCTCCCTAGAATGTGCTCCAAAGCAGAGCTTCCCATTCACAGAACTACTTGAGAAATGTACATACCGTATTTATTCGAGTATAACGCGCACCCCTAATTTTCAATTAAAAATCAGTATAATTTTTTTTTATATGTTTAATTATTATTATTTATTTTTTGTTGTACCCCCTCCCTGTTTGTTGCCTTGACAGGGAGGGGGGTCCAGTGGCATTGGCTTAGCTGTGAGGGGGGCAGCAAGCGTTTACTCACCTCCCAGCAGCTCCTCCAGCTCCCCAGTGTAAATCTCGCGAGACCCGCGGCCGTCAGAGCTGGCCGCGGGTCTCGCGAGATTTACACTGGGGAGCTGGAGGAGCTGCAGGGAGGTGAGTAAACGCTTGCTGCCCGCCCCCCCAGGACCGCCGGGCTGATTACAAGTTCTGGGAGGTATTATCGGAGCACCCACTCCCTCCCTCTTCTGCTGGGCTAATGCTGGGCTAATGCAGGGATCCACCTCCACTACAGACTGCCTACTCTCTACAGCTGCCCTTACCTGCCGCCGCTTGCCGCCTTTCCTTCTTCCCTCTTTGATTCAGAGTTGGAATGGAGGTAAGTTTTTGCGCTTATTGTACTTATTTATACCGTATTTATTCGAGTATAACGCGCACCCCTAATTTTCGATTAAAAATCGGTACAAAATTTGGCGCGTTATACTCGAATAAATACGGTACATAGTTATTTGGAAATGAATGGGCCAGACAGAAGACTTGAGGTTAAACCATTTGTTAACGGTTTGCCCCTTAAGGTAAGCTGGCACCAGAGACCTATTGGCACCATAACAACTTCATAACTTCATATGGTGTCTGGAGTGTTTCTTTAAATGGTTGCAAGCTGATATATACATTCTGCCTGTCTTAAATTTACATCAATCATTACATCATAGGAAGAAATATCAATAATCATAGTTTTTCAATAAAGTGTGAGTCTTGTAAATTCAGCAGGCAAATATTTCATATATTTAAAATCTGGTAAGGACCATATTCTGGTTCATTCGACGCCTGTTCTGTATCCAGAGTACATACATGCCCTCAAGATAATATAAACGAATCGTGAAATAAATAAAGGATGGTGCATTGACATAAAACTGAATTTCTGTGTTTATAGATAACCCAGGCTTGGAAAGAATAAAATGACAAACCTTTTCTGTCCAGTTTTGTCCAATCCTGGTCCCTCCACCTATAGTGGGACAAGGGTTCACAGAATTCTATGCCAGCATTCTGGGAATTGTAATCTAACATCCCAAGTCCCATGTCTAGATACCCCTGCCCTGGCCCAATGATACAGAAAATCATTTTTCACAAAAGCCATAATAACCACATGACTGGAAAAAAATTATCAAGTACATATTAACTAATGATTAAAGTGCAGAGTTACTCTCACTGATAAATTGTACTTTCCTTAAAATACAAATCATGATGATGAATTATCAACTTAATAGCTACATTTAATTAAATAAATATTAAATAAGACCTGGCTATTGATAAACAGAATGTATCTCCCCAATAGAGTCAAAGCACTGTACACTCATCAAGAGAACCCATCGTATGAGATGACAGAGCATGGTACAGTTAATGGCAGAACCCATCATATGAGATATCAGAGCATTGTACAGTCAATGGCAGAACCCATCGTATGAGATATCAGAGCATGGTACAGTCAATGGCAGAACCCATCATATGATATATCAGAGCATGGTACAATCAATGGCAGAACCCATCATATGAGATATCACAGCCTGGTACAGGCAATGGCAGAACCCATCATATGAGATATCAGAGCATGGTACAGTCAATGGCAGAACCCATCATATGAGATGTCAGAGCATGGTACAGTCAATGGCAGAACCCATCGTATGAGATGTCAGAGCATGGTACAGTCAATGGCAGAACCCATCGTATGAGATGTCAGAGCATGGTACAGTCAATGGCAGAACCCATCGTATGAGATGTGAGAGCATTGTACAGTTAATGGTAGAACCCATCGTATGAGATGTGAGAGCATGGTAAAATCAATGGCAGAACCCATCGTATGAGATGACAGAGCATGGTAAAGTCAATGGCAGAACCCATCGTATAAGATGTGAGAGCATGGTACAGTCAATGGCAGAACCCATCGTATGAGATGACAGAGCATGGTAAAGTCAATGGCAGAACCCATCGTATGAGATGACAGAGCATAGTACAGTCAATGGCAGAACCCATCGTATGAGATGACAGAGCATGGTACAGTCAATGGCAGAACCCATCGTATGAGATGACAGAGCATGGTAAAGTCAATGACAGAACCCATCGTATAAGATGTGAGAGCATGGTACAGTCAATGGCAGAACCCATCATATGAAATGACAGAGCATGGTACAGTCAATGGTAGAACCCATCATATGAGATGACAGAGCATTGTACAGTCAATGGCAGAAACCATTGTATGAGATGACAGAGTATGGTACAGTTAATGGCAGAACCCATTATATTAGATGTCAGAGCATGGCAGAACACACACAATGGCAGAAGTCGTTGCCTGAGATAGCAGTGCACAGTCAAATCCCCACATTAAATGCACAGTGTGGTTCAATCAGTGGTAGAATCTTCGCCCTAAGAGGCAAGGCATAATTTACCTGCTGTTCAACCAAGTCCTTCAGTGCTACCAGCTACCAGCAGGAACAAGCTCTTAAAAAGAGCTTAGAAGTGATTATCCAAGGGAGCATGCAGAGTATAGCAATCCTTGTAGTGATATAGCAATTCCCCCAATAAGAGACAGGACTCTAGATTGAGGGTGAAGAAGAACTGAAGCTTTTAATCAAACACTCTGCTTTTATGCACATTTTGCACACATAGTACTGCCCACAGGGTTTTGCAAAACAACCAATCAACATGTACAATACACTCAGACACTCCCAGCAATTACATACAAAATCCTCCGCTCTGCCTGTGATACAATTATCTCAACACAATAGACTAACTTAATTATCACAGGCAGAAAATATCCAGTTTTTACAAACTATTAATAACATCCAAAATAAACATGCCATTCACATAAAACATACATTTTCAGAATCAGCATACTTTAAACATAAACATACTCAAAAATCATACAAATCCCTCCAGTATTTAAAAAGTTAGCTGGGAGTCCTTTATGACCGACCGCAAGCACATTTTCATGCCCAAAACAGTTCCATTGATTTGGGCTGTGCGGTCGATCTATTTTACACTGAGAAAATGACTAAGTCCCATTCGAACAAGCGTTCGAATCTTCGAACGTAATTAGTCTCCAGCCACAGTGTCGAAGTGGAGGATAAGGTACAGGTCAGTGGTGTTCGTGCAAGTGGGTAGCCGAAAACAGTTCCATAGATTTGTCTGCACACACCGCTGACCTCGTTCGAATTAGTTAAAATGGCCGCCGCCACGTGTTCGTTTGTCGAATGGCGGCCACTTCGACTACTTAGGCTGTATCCAAGTGCCAATGTAAAGTTGCAACAATGCTTCAAATTAATTAAAGGGCCAGAAAAAGCATTATAAAAATCCATTATGCCCAAATCAGTTCTTTAAAGGGCAAAACATCCCAGGGCCATAGTCGCAGGGCAGGAGGCTGGCAAACAGGCCCCTCCAAAAACCAGTGGCCAAGTCACTTTCGCCACAATACACTCACTGACAGACACAAAGCCTCACTGATTTAACGCACTCTGAGAGACACACACATTCCCTGACAAACACACACACTCACTGATTTTCACACACTAATATACACACACATTCACCAATTGACACACTGACAGACATACTCACAGACACACACATCACTGAGACACAGACTTTCACTGTTTTGACACTCACTGACAGACAAACACATTAACGGACTGACAGACACATACACATTCTCTCACAAATTAATATAATTTTTTTAATTTATGTCCACCCAGCCACCCAGAAAAAGCTGGAGTGAATCATGTTCCTGGGGTGGCTGCAGTGACTGCCGGGCCGTTGTGTGCGCAATGAGGCAGCAAGCGAGCTGTGATCTTGCTTTTCTCCCTCGCACAACGCTTAGTGATTCTGCGGCCCGAGTTACATCATATTCTGGATTCTGGATCCTGGCATCACAGCAGGGTGTTTAAGGAAGCAAAGCAAGATTACAGCTCCCTCTTCACCTCCTTTGTACACACCGGCCTCCCTCGGGGGCCCCCCATGACAGGTAAAAGCCGCTGAACACCAGGGGCGGCATTTTTTGCCCCCGCCCCAATAGTGTCACCCAAGCCAAATGCATTGGCTACCAGTTATTCAAAGCGTTAAACAGATTGGTCTTCAAGAAAATCCCTGAATGGTAGAGAACATGTTTTAGTTGGTTGATTTGTGGTGGGTGCCATGCACAGCATTGCCCATTACCAGCATTGTTTCTGATTAGCCATGCAGGCGGTGCAGTGTTAGAACATCCGGGTTCAGGAAAGGATGACAGATGCACAAACCCCAGGATATGGCAATCTTCAGTAACAATGGGTGTAAAACAGAACTGGCTGTCAGAAGTCACTCAACAAACCACTTTAATACTCTATTTAAAGGGTTTTTAGAGATGGGATAGTGTGTAAATTGGTGGACAGAATCTTGGAAAAGAGCAGCGTGAAAGATCAAAGTTTAAATGAATAGATTAACTATATTAAGCTTTGCCTAATAGCATTCCTTTTTAATACAGTGTGCTCCAACATAAAGCCCTAGGGTTTCTACCAGCTCATGGTTTTAAATACCAACCCATGCATGTTTGTCAATGGGGGTCTTCTACGCTCAGGTTACCCCTACGAAGGTCTACAGATATAGAAAGTACCGTATGTCAATGTCTACAAATGTAATCCTACTAAACACCATCATGGCACTTAGTCAAAGGACAGACCTCTTGTTGAGCATTTCCTAAAATTATCAACTACACCTCTTCACTGCAGGTCTCAAGGACATCAATATAACATGACCTGTAATTGGTCAAAGAAAACTATCAAAGAACATTCTGATTTCTATATGCATCAATCCAATGTACTACCAGGAGCTCAAAGAAAGGAAAGAATATATATTTTTGTCCCAATTTTTTCTGTGTTTTTTTTAGGCTCAAGAGACATTTGCAAGAATAGAGTTACTGAAATTTGTGACTCGTAAGACGTATTTGCTTAGTGCATACCAAGGCTTTACACATTTGAGGAGTGACCTGAAGAGAAATCTCTGAAGAAAAGACTTGAGAGTGTGAGGTTTGTACAACCGCGCAAAATGGACGCCTATTTCTCCATGTTGGGGCTCTGAGGAGAAACCAGGGTATCCAGACCAGAGAAAGACCATAAGCCACCCTACTGCTTGCTTGGCCACAGAGGAAGATTATAAGCCACCCTGCTGCTTGCTTGGCCACACAGGAAGATTATAAACCACCCTACTGCTTGCTTGGCCACAGAGGAAGATTATAAGCCACCCTACTGCTTGCTTGGCCACAGAGGAAGATTATAAGCCACCCTACTGCTTGCTTGGCCACAGAGGAAGATTATAAGCCACCCTACTGCTTGCTTGGCCACAGAGGAAGATTATAAGCCACCCTACGGCTTGCTTGGCCACAGAGGAAGATTATAAACCACCCTACTGCTTGCTTGGCCACAGAGGAAGATTATAAACCACCCTACTGCTTGCTTGGCCACAGAGGAAGATTATAAGCCACCCTACTGCTTGCTTGGCCACAGAGGAAGATTATAAGCCACCCTACTGCTTGCTTGGCCACAGAGGAAGATTATAAGCCACCCTACGGCTTGCTTGGCCACACAGGAAGATTATAAACCACCCTACTGCTTGCTTGGCCACAGAGGAAGATTATAAACCACCCTACTGCTTGCTTGGCCACAGAGGAAGATTATAAGCCACCCTACTGCTTGCTTGGCCACAGAGGAAGATTATAAGCCACCCTACTGCAGGACTTTCCTGTATGTTTTAAAGCTGAAAATATATTCAAACAAAGAGATTCATGTTCAAAGCTCACAGCTCCCTCCCTGATTTACCCATCAACTAGCATAACACTATTCAGCAGCCCAGACCTCTTTCATGATAAATAATAAATTGTGTTAATTCATAGCAAGCCGCATCCACAATCATTTGTGTTGATTTGTAGCAAAAGTATTAAACCTGACTGAAAAAAAAAAACCTGGAAGAGAATCTGAAGCTTTAAACTAAAGTGGAGTAATAACTCATTCCTTTCATTTTAATTATCCTCCTAATCTTACACTTGAACTGGCTGGGAGCTTTAAATTATGTTAAAATGGTTTCCCTGAGATTTATTGCAAAACAGGGGCATCATTCTTCAGAAAATGATTATGTGATAATGCCAGGATTTTATTTTTATTTTTATTTTACAGGCGTGTAGAAGGTGTACAAAATGTTTTATAATGGATAATGGACGCAAATAAACAGGAAAAAAAAAAGAATCTTAAATGGTAAAAACAAGGTTATCCAGCCAATAAATCTCATCGTGTGAACATCCATATACATGGACAAAGTGTGCTGTAATAAGATTGTTTGAACAAACAATACAACAGATTTATTTATTTGTATAAAACTTAACTTTTTTTGTACTGCTGACAACAGCTGGCATTGGCTGGAGAATGGTTCAAATTTGGGCCTAGATTTTGCCATTCGGTTCTCAGTTCACAATAATCCAGTGTTTAGTAAATAGACATCTAAAAACACTATTGTTTGTGCTAGATGGGGGAGCTGTTTACTGTTACACCCCTCACTTCCTGTTTGTACTACAACACACTTGACAGCTCTGATTGAAGTGTATGGAGAAAATGCTTCCTCCGGCATTCTGAAAAATACATCATTTTCATTTAGGTCCCAGGGTTTTCTTTCTCAAAGGCCTCAAACACTAAAGATATATTTGTGCAAGTTATGACATTCAGTTTCCTACAGTGAAACAATTACAGTGTAAAAGACACAAATGGAATCTCATTTTAGAATGGCTTTGGGGATGGCACCTGGAAATTATTAAATTCAGCCTTAAAACGTTCCTCATTTCAGCATACCGAACTCAGGAGCCTGGGAAACTCATGACATCACTGGAGACATGCTTCACTAGGACAGCGCGGAAATTGGCCACACATTCTACAACAAAACCAGCCAAAACCATTTACTGCTGGCCAAGATCTCAGAGCCTGCCAAGGTATCGAGTACGCAAGGTGATGAGAGATTTCGACATAAAATTCTGTCCTGAAGTATTTACTAATTCACAGAATTTACCACCAACTTGCAGGGGACTATCCTAACATACTATATATATAAAAAAAGAAATGCAATGGAATCTTGACTACAACGGAGATTTAACACAGAACCTAAAACACTAAATGCTTCACTGGGCAATTCCATGACAGGTCTTGATTACATACCCTCCAAACTAGCCAGGTTTAAAGAGACACTTTAGTCACCAGAACCTCTAAAGAATTGTAGACGCGGCCTATTCTGTGAAAAAAACTGTGTTTTCAATGCTGCCTAGTAACACCTCTGGCAGGTGTCACTCAGACAGCCACTAGAGGAACTTCCTGGACGAAGTTCTGCAAACTTTGTAGGACCTACTTTCAGCATCTTCTCGCTCTGCATGAAGACGCTGAACGCTCTCCAAAAACTAATCTGAGGAGATGCTGACTAGCTCAAGGTGGCGATTTGCTGCATATCCACTTATTAAAATCACTTTGGATAATGATTTTTTTTCTCCTTTGGTGTAGAATTAGAATACATTTTGCCTCCTTTTGTATTCAATCTATAATTTTACATTCAATCTCTTCTTTATCCAGAATCATCAGACATGTTAATGGATTAGATTAGATAATACTTAAAGATAAAATATTTAAAGATAAATGTAACAAACAAGAATAAATGATAGATAATTGCAACAGTTCAACACCATTAATGAAATGGAGAATTAAAGGAGAACTGTCACTTTATGTTTTCTTTTCACTATATTAAACAAATATGTATTTGTGAAGTGTGAAAAATAAGATTCTCTGTAAATGTCATAGAAGTGACAGTTTCCATTTAACTCCTCCGCATGGTTCTAACCCCACAGGGAAAACAGCATAATTTAGCTATTAATGACCTGCTCCTATGTTGCAGCAGTATGTCAAAGCTGGCCTAGCAATAGTTCACAAACGGTTCACACTTCCTAACTGCACAAAACCAATTTTTCCAGAGAATGCTTTTTTAATTCATGTAAAGGAGAAATTGCTGCGCATGCTAACGTAATGTCATAAATGGACAAGTGTTCTGCAGTCCTTACATAGAAAACTAATGGAAAATCAGGGTTATCTGAGTGGGTTCAGCCAAAAACAAAATAATATTTTTTGGCTATAGATGAAGATAACACTAAATTGAATATTCAGTATAAGAAAAGGGGGTGGTTAATCCCACCCAGAGTGTCCCTTTAAAGAAGAATTTCTGCACTGGGATTTTAAACGTGAATAAGGCCCGTGCTCCTAGAGCCAGATTTAGGGCTAAAAGGGTGGATCTGCATCTGTACATTTTATGATGTGTTCTCAGAATTGACATGTAAATCCTTTAAAGAAACCTCTCTCAAAAATACAAAGTGGCATTAGACATTCACTGCTTGGCTGCACTCAGTTTGATAAATACCTGTCAAGACCCACAAACTAATTAACACATTCCTTTGAAATTTAGGACTTGGTAAATAAGCTACTAAAATCTCGACTTCGGTAATCAATCCGGTAAATGTGTGTTTACTGTGTCAGCCCCTCTCTCAGCACTTCAAAGAGGTTAAGGTTAAAGCTCCTTTTAATACATTTGCTAAACCTATAAAAACACACTTAGGATTCAGGGACAGGGTGGGCTGTCTGTGCTGTGAAAGTACATTGCTCAGTACTCAGATCTGCAAAAATCAGTAACATACACTAAAACATAACATTTACTGCTCAGGATTGCTTTGCTCTCTATGGAAAGGTAGCATTTCATTGTCTATTTCTTATTTGCTGATTCAAAAGATAATCTAATTGTAGTCCAGCACCCCATGGCTCGTACAGTTTGGCCCATTTTCCAGATATTTCAGAACTACAGAAAGGATCTCCGGTAATTGTCTTTATTCACCTAACAGAAACTGGGTATTCACTAAATTGTGAATTGTCAGGAATAAAAGCAAAGACACTAAATCATTTGTGGCAAGTTGACGAATTTAACTCAAAACTGCCAAGTTAGAAAAAAAACAAAAAACAAACAAAGCCTAACTCGTTTGCAAGCTTGTTTAGGCATTGTCCTTGTCACCTACTGTTCTATACCCCCCAAGTTTCCATATTTACGAGGGACAGTCCTTGTTTTGTGTCCAAATCCATCTGTCCCTTTTTTGTAACCTATAGTGCCTCTGTTGTAGGAGCTCCAGATAGTTGGTGTGTCTGAGTGTATAATAGAGCTCCACAGCAATAATACTCCCAGTAATGTGTCTGAGTGTATAACAGAGCTCCACAGCAATAATACTCCCAGTAATGTGTCTGAGTGTATAATAGAGCTCCACAGCTATAATACTCCCAGTAATGTGTCTGTGTGTATAACAGAGCTCCACAGTAATAATACTCCCAGTAATGTGTCTGAGTGTATAACAG
Source organism: Pelobates fuscus (assembly GCF_036172605.1). Classification (NCBI taxonomy): domain Eukaryota; kingdom Metazoa; phylum Chordata; class Amphibia; order Anura; family Pelobatidae; genus Pelobates; species Pelobates fuscus. The sequence goes on along the minus strand of NC_086321.1, from coordinate 13,928,186 downwards.
AGCTCCCCAGTAATAATACTCCCAGTAATGTGTCTGAGTGTATAACAGAGCTCCACAGCAATAATACTCCCAGTAATGTGTCTGTGTGTATAACAGAGCTCCACAGTAATAATACTCCCAGTAATGTGTCTGAGTGTATAACAGAGCTCCCCAGTAATAATACTCCCAGTAATGTGTCTGAATGTATAACAGAGCTCCACAGCAATAATACTCCCAGTAATGTGTCTGAGTGTATAACAGAGCTCCACAGCAATAATACTCCCAGTAATGTGTCTGAGTGTATAACAGAGCCCCACAGCAATAATACTCCCAGTAATATGTCTGAGTGTATAACAGAGCTCCACAGCAATAATACTCCCAGTAATGTGTCTGAGTGTATAACAGAGCTCCCCAGCAATAATACTCCCAGTAATGTGTCTGAGTGTATAACAGAGCTCCACAGTAATAATACTCCCAGTAATGTGTCTGGGTGTATAACAGAGCTCCACAGCAATAATACTCCCAGTAATGTGTCTGAGTGTATAACAGAGCTCCCCAGCAATAATACTCCCAGTAATGTGTCTGAGTGTATAACAGAGCTCCACAGTAATAATACTCCCAGTAATGTGTCTGAGTGTATAACAGAGCTCCACAGTAATAATACTCCCAGTAATGTGTCTGAGTGTATAACAGAGCTCCACAGCAATAATACTCCCAGTAATGTGTATGAGTGTATAACAGAGCTCCACAGTAATAATACTCCCAGTAATGTGTCTGGGTGTATAACAGAGCTTCACAGCAATAATACTCCCAGTAATGTGTCTGGGTGTATAACAGAGCTTCACAGCAATAATACTCCCAGTAATGTGTCTGAGTATATAACAGAGCCCCACAGCAATAATACTCCCAGTAATGTGTCTGAGTGTATAACAGAGCTCCCCAGTAATAATACTCCCAGTAATGTGTCTGAGTGTATAACAGAGCTCCACAGTAATAATACTCCCAGTAATGTGTCTGAGTGTATAACAGAGCCCCACAGCAATAATACTCCCAGTAATGTGTCTGGGTGTATAACAGAGCTTCACAGCAATAATACTCCCAGTAATGTGTCTGGGTGTATAACAGAGCTTCACAGCAATAATACTCCCAGTAATGTGTCTGAGTATATAACAGAGCCCCACAGCAATAATACTCCCAGTAATGTGTCTGAGTGTATAACAGAGCTCCCCAGTAATAATACTCCCAGTAATGTGTCTGAGTGTATAACAGAGCTCCCCAGTAATAATACTCCCAGTAATGTGTCTGAGTGTATAACAGAGCTCCACAGTAATAATACTCCCAGTAATGTGTCTGAGTGTATAACAGAGCCCCACAGCAATAATACTCCCAGTAATGTGTCAGAGTATATAACAGAGCCCCACAGCAATAATACTCCCAGTAATGTGTCTGAGTGTATAACAGAGCTCCACAGTAATAATACTCCCAGTAATGTGACTCAGTGTATAACAGAGCCCCACAGCAATAATACTCCCAGTAATGTGTCTGAGTGTATAACAGAGCTCCACAGTAATAATACTCCCAGTAATGTGTCTGAGTGTATAACAGAGCCCCACAGCAATAATACTCCCAGTAATGTGTCTGAGTGTATAACAGAGCCCCACAGCAATAATACTCCCAGTAATGTGTCTGGGTGTATAACAGAGCTCCACAGTAATAATACTCCCAGTAATGTGTCTGAGGGTATAACAGAGCTCCGCAGCAATAATACTCCCAGTAATGTGACATTAAATGTGTTTAGAAATCAGTCTGTGTAAATATGATACATTGCACTTGTTCTAAATTACATTTTAGTTGTATAAATTGTTATTAGTAAGTTGCCTAACATTTCTCAGAACAGCCCCGCCCAAGGCCACACCCTACTCACATTAAAGTGTCCCTCTTTCCCATTTGAAGTGTTGGGCAGTACGCTGTTCCCATATATTATACGGTTTGTCACAATTAAATGTTAGTCTTGTTTCTTATTGTACAGCGCTCTTCAATTTGTTGGTGTTATATAAATAATTGTAATAACCAGTTGCCAAGCCTGCCACTAAGCTGTATTGCATGCATGGCGTCATCTTTATAACATGCTTTCAGTAATCAGATTGTCACCAGTTAGTATCTCCCTGGACTGAAAAGGAAGGGAGGGCATGACTGCAGGCCAGCAGTAAGGGGGGTGTGGCTATACTGTATACATTGTTGCAATGTTAAATATAAAGCAGCGTCAAGGAGGGGCCTTATCAATTGCTCAGTAAAGTGAGGAGTGAGCAATTGATGGGTCCCCGCTAACTCGATATCAGTTCTCAGCTAAGCTGAGGGCGGCTCTATTGGCGGTCGGTGTGGATGTTTCCGGTTACTCGGCTCACTCCTTTCGGATTGGGGCCGCTACTCAAGCAGGCATGTTAGGATTTTCGGAGGCCGCGATTAAGCGTTTGGGCAGGTGGGAGTCGGGGCGCTTCAAGTTATATATTCGTCCGCATCTGTTGTAATTTTCTTTCTTGTAGGTTCCCCTCGTTTTGTATGGATCCTGGGTCACTCCTACATTTATTGGGCAGCACGCAGAGCTGAGGAGAGGTCCTACGGGAGGAACTTAGGCTTTCCCTTTGAAGTGGCCAGGGTTCGGTGGCGAGGCGTTCGGGGTCTCTCCTGGGTGCCAGTTTTTCACAGAATGTGTTCAGTTACGGAGGTGTGTTTCAGGGCCTGTTACGTTAGTGGTTCACGCGGGAGGAAATGATTTGGGTCGCGTCAGGACGGTGGATCTCCTCTTCATGATTAAACAGGATTTGGCCAGATGCATGGAGCTCTTCCGAGACCTCACGCTTATTTGGTCCGAAATGGTTCCGCGCCCCTGTTGGCGGGCATTGCCGCACGCCCGCGGGATTGAGCGGGCTCGGCGAAAACTGAACATGACGGTTGCCAGGTTTGTTCGAAGTCTCGGGGGCATAGTGGTCCGACACATGGAGCTTGAAGGGGATAACAGGAATTTGATGCGGAGGGATGGGGTCCACCTCACTAGTATTGGGCTTGATATTTTTAATTTGGGAATTCAGTCTGGTGTGGAGTTGGCGCTGGCTGTGGGGGGCGCGATGCCGACAGGAGGATCTGTACAGGGTCGACATCGCGGTGGCGGTGTTCCTGGCCAGCGCATTGGAAATTGAAATGAATTGATGAGTCAACTTGGGGAGTCGCAGCCTGCCGAGGGCTGATGGCGGTAGGCAGGCTGATATGAACTCATGGACAAATAAGTGGTATCTGCCTGTTGGGAGGAGTCTCTCAACAGCTGGCAGTTGGATGAAAAGCTGGTCTGTGTCAATAATTAATAAAGCTGTGGCCGTTGCCCTTACCCATAACTATAGTGTAGTGTTATTATTCCCGGGGGCAGCGGGAGTTGGGGGGTTTTGTTCTGGTCCAGCAGTCAAGTGACACAAATCCTTTATAATCACGTGTCGGGGGTCTAAGAGGGTAAAAAAAAGGTTGCTATGCATTTGAATTTATTCTTCCTTATTATTTTAATTGTACAGTTTTAATATTAATAAAATCATAGAAGCATTGCAGACCTATGGTCATGAGGGATAATTGCCACACTCTGTTAATCCATTGCTTCTCTCAAAATAATCAGTAAAATACGGTGTGAACGAGGAAGCGTCTCCTTGTTGGATAAGCAATAGAAGCATGAATTCAGACACTTGTAAACATTGGCATTTTTCAGAATACGTTAAGATGTAGTGGTTATGGTTTACAGTTTCTCTTTAAGAGTTCACTAAACTCAGAATTGGAGCAAATAAAAAAAAACAGATAGAAAGACTGAGGCTAAAATAGCAGATTTTGACATGTTCACCAAGTCTGCTTTAGACACATTTTAGAAGATTTAGCATCCGTTTCGCCATTTGGATTTTAATTTGCTCCAATTCAGAGTTCAGTAAATACCGTAACCCTCTTTAAGTTTTCAATCTCACCAAGAACAGACGGCAGCACATACGCAATATCGCTTGATTGCATTCCCTGTATTCTAGAGCAATTTCAGATGGACGATAACAAAAAGGCCTATTTAGATGTATTATCTGCAAAACCAAGTTTTAAAAAGGGATTGTCATATCAGCACATTTCTATAAATCAAACAGCAGCCACCCTGCCAGTAGCTACGCTCCCCGATTCCAGTTTCCCAATTGCTTGAGGTTCTCAGATAATTTTCATTTCAGATTAAGCGAGTACAAATTTTAGCATGTGCAGCTCAAATGGGGTGTTTATATAAAGCGTACACGCATCCTGGAGAGGAAATGGCAGGCATTGTTGGGGGGAAACAAGCAAATAAAAGAGTACACATCTGGACTCACAAAAGAAAGCTGAGGATCACTAGCAGAGATCATAGGGAATGTGCTAAAAGGTTGTATCACCAACACAGTTTATTTATACACAAAGACAAGCCCTCCCTCCACCGGCAGCACACGATCTGCAGAGGCAATGGGGGAGGGGGCATCAGAGCAATAAAAACAGGACTGTGACCAATAATTTGGTGGTTGAATGCAATCTTCCATCTGCAGAATTAACCAAGTCAAAGCTATGGAGGACCTACGGTAATTTCAGAAACAGATTTCCTGAATTTAGAATGTTGTATCAACCATGATCTTGAAGCATACAAGTTGTCATGGAGAATGGACCAATATTAATGGGGTACATTTGCCCAAAGATCCTCACTTGTAGAATCAAGTACCCACTTGTCCTGCTGGTTGAGCTCAAGTGGCCTAGCAAGCAGGAATTGCCTCTAGTGGCTGTCTGATTGTAATGATTGCAGGACTAAGCTGGACTGGGACACTGCACCCAGACCACTCCAATGAGCCTCTATGTGCCTAGACTGTCCCTTTAAATGCCAACTGCAAGTACACTTTTTAAAAATAGGTTAACATCCGTATAGGAGGCAGTGGTCACTCTAGTCATTACTGGAGTATAACAATAGCTTCTTTTAAAGTGGACTGTTCATCCAGAAAAGGGGTGGAGGGGCAGGTCAGGTCAGCTTTGGGCTGGGATTACAGCTCAATGTACACATTGTACTATGAAAACTTAATGAATGCATAGTTACAAGAAGATTGACCTTTATCCATGTAAGATGTTCGCCCTTGAGGTATCTGGATAGTTCATTCTGATACTAAAGGTACTCTCTCAATTTGTTATGACAGGTGCACGTTATATGGTCACTCATAACCAGTCCGCTCTAGTGATTGTGATGTGAAGAGAGCCCTGGCCCGCTTCTCTGTTGTGGCAAGCCATCTCTTTGAATCTAGGTGCCAGCTGAAAAAGTTAGAAGCCAGTTTTTTGTTTTGTTTGTTTTTTAACTAACAAAGCTTTATTTTTTTTTATTTTTTTTTTTAAATTAAGATGTTTATTAACTAGAGCTCTTATTAAACAAGCTTAACCCCTTAAGGACGCAAGACGGTTCAGGACCGTCATCGGCATTTTTGCGTTGCCGACCGACGACGGTCCTGAACCGTCCTAAATTTAAAATGTACTTACCCGATCGCCGTCGTTCCCCCGGCGGCGATCGGCGTTGCTCCCGTTGTGACAGTCTCCCCATGGCGGATTAGGACCCCTGGGGCCATGTGATCGCCCAACAGGGCGACCAGATGGTCACAATAGGTGTCCTAGTCTCTGCCTGCAGGGGGACTGTCTGTGCTGACAGGCAGTCTCCCTGCAACTGTAAAATCATAAAACAATTTAAAGTGAAAGGTAATAAAAAAAAAATATTATTATATATGTGTATATATATATGATATATAGACATATATTATACCTATATAATATATGTCTATATATCATATATATAATGTCATGCTAAGTGTATTTTTATATTAATATGTACATATATTAATATAAAAATACACTTATAATTAATTTACACACGTATATATATAATATATATAATAACTATATATTGTATATATATATTATTATAAAATACGAATAATAAATAATTTAAATTAAATTAAAAAAATTAAAAATAATAATAAAAATTAAAAAAAAATTATATATCTATACGAAATGTTATTCTAACTGTATTTTGATATTAATATATATATTTATATCAAAATACACTTAGAATGAAATTGTATATATATCTATGTATATATAAATAAATAAAAAGAATACGAACTATTCATATGTCCATATACAAAATGACATAAATAATTATATAAATATACACGTAGACTTCAAATATATAAATATGCATATATATTTAAATTCTACGTGCGTATTTATGTAATATTTTTACATAATTAAGTTATTTTATTGATTGCAATTTAAGGGACCTGCCTGCCAACCCAGGCCAAAAGTCTAGAGAATTTAATTTGCTAGCACTGTATTTTACCCTGTAACGTTCTACGACACCCTAAAACCTGTACATGGGGGGTACTGTTTATTTGGGAGACTTTGCTGAACACAAATATTAGTGATTCAAAACAGTAAAACATATCACAGCGATGATATTGTCAGTGAAAGTGACTTTTTTTGCATTTTTCACACATAAACAGCACGTTTACTGATGATATAATTGTTGTGATACATTTTCCAGTTTTGAAACACTAATATTTGTGTTCAGCAAAGTCTCCTGAGTATAACAGTACCCCCCATGTACAGGTTTTATAGCGTTTTTGAAAGTTACAGGGTCAAATATATGGGTCAAATATTTTTACATTGAAAATGACCAGGTTGGTTACGTTGCCTTTGAGAGCGTATGGTAGCCCAGGAATGAGAATTACCCCCATGATGGCATACCATTTGCGAAAGAAGACAACCCAAGGTATTGCAAATGGGGTATGACCAGTCTTTTTTAGTAACCACTTGGTCACAAACACTGGCCAAAATTAGCGTTCAATTTAGTTTTTTACTTTTTTCACACACAAACAAATATGAACGCTAACTTTGGCCAGTGTTTGCGACTAAGTGGCTACTAAAAAAGTCTGGACATACCCCATATTGAATACCCTGGGTTGTCTACTTTAAAAAAAATATGTACATGTGGGGTGTTATTCAGCGATTTATGACAGATAATAGTGTTACAATGTCACTATTGATACATTTTAAAAATATATGTTTTGAAACCGCAATATCCTACTTGTACTTATAGCCCTATAACATGCAAAAAAATAGCAAAAAGCATGTAAACACTGGGTATTTTTAAACTCAGGACAAAATTTTGAATCTATTTAGCAGTTTTTTTCATTCGCTTTTGTAGATGAATAAAAGATTTTTCACATAAAAGTCAAAAAACATGTATTTTTTTCAATTTTTCATCATATTTTTTCATTTTTTTAAAATTAAATTACATGAGATTATATAAATAATGGTATGTAAAGAAAGCCCCTTTTGTCCTGAAAAAAACAATATATAATTTGTATATGAACAGTAAATGAGAGAGCGGAAAATTACAGCTAAACACAAACACCACAAAAGTGTAAAAAGATGCCTGGTCGCAAATGTACAACATCGCAAAAAAAGTCCAGTCCTTAAGGGGTTAAGAGTGAGTGACAAAGTTGGAAGATGGTGCACACAAAATATAAACCAATGTAGCAGACATCTGACAAATCAATAGTAATACAAATCTGAACACATAACAAGTAATTAAAATGTACTTTATACAGAACATGCTTAAAATAACTTCTGAATAGCTGTTTTATCACCTATCCTGATCATCTTCAAATGCACTTTAACCCCTTAAGGACACATGACATGTGTGACATGCCATGATTCCCTTTTATTCCAGAAGTTTGGTCCTTAAGGGGTTAAACAAATCCCAGCCATTCCAAACCAGTTTAAAACGTCTGCAGGTTCTTCAGTTTGCCATGCGGAATATAGTCTTCAGCTTTTCAACCTAACTTGATTCCATCTCCAAGGAGACATGTTTTAAATTACTATTCCTCCCCAAGCTGTCATCAGTGACGGTATCCATAGCTTCGAGAACTGATGCATACAGGCGTTCCGAGTGTTTCTCTAGTTCTCCCGATTGTTTGGAAATTAATACAAGAGTGTCCTTCAAAACAGAAGAATTGACAGACATATATTTTAGGAGTAATTCTCCATTTTTTACTACAGTTTCAGCCAGTCCCTGATGCTCGGCTATATCCTTCTTAAATTTCAGGTAAAGGCTCAGTGCCGACTGGATACTTTCCACATCAGGCTTTGGAGCAATCCAGTTGTCTACTGTTTCAGCAACACCATAAAGCCACTGGATAAGCTTCTCAAGCTCAAGGCAAAACTTCTGAATGCTTTGAATAAGTGTCTTGGCTCCTTGGACTGTTTGCATTGGGGAACATCCACTTATGTCCGGGAAGGCATGTGGAATGGACGATTCATCAAGTATCAAGCTCTGACCCCTGTAGCTACCATGCTCATATTCTCCACCTTTCTTGGGTTCATGTAAATCTTCAGTATTTCCAAACGACTGCCAATTCTGTCGACTGTCGCCATCTTGCCCATAATCAGAGTATCTATTCTTACCTGCACCTAAAGACATGTCCTTTAAATGGGTGGCCAAGCTCTCCAACTCTTTAAGATTTGACGGTAACCTCATATACTCTTCATCACTGTCAACATCTTTGTGAGGAAGAAGAATTTTAGAAGTAGGAATAAAGCAACTTGATTTCTCAGCATTTCCTCTAGGGACACTGTTTGTAGTAAAGAATGTGGACTCAAACATAGTGTATTTGGGAAGATAATCATACCTAGACTCTTTAACAAGGTCTGATTTACTGGCACATGGAATGTGCTCCTCAAAAGACATTTCATTAGAAGACTCAGATGGATTGTGTAAACGTTGATAAACAGGTGTCTTGAAAGGCGTTGAAAAGGCATATTGTGAACTTAGAAGTTTTGTCCTTGAATATCTCTCTTTTTTGTGTTCTTGGTAAGGCATGCTGGTAGAGTTTAACTTGTTGTCACACGAGATGTTATAGCTGTCAAGATCTATCCCAGAGTCATTAAAAAAGGGATCAGAGTCTGTGTCCTCACTTTGTTTACTAATATGGTACTTTGGATGTATAGGATATGTGTAATCGAGCAAGTCTTGATACTCTTTATTAGGATCCCAGTGTGGAGACTTTCGATCTGGACAAGGTGGAAGAGTGTCTGGAATGGCATATGCCCAGTACTGGTCTTGAAATCTAGATTTCCTCAATGATTGTTCTGATTCTTTGCTCTTGCTGAAACTAGGATATACAGATTTGTGTGCCCCTATGTACGGATTATGATGAATTTGGGATGTTAAAATTCCATGTGAAGTCCATGAGGAATGTAGAAATGTCCTCGGTCTTGCTCTGTCTTCATCAGGGTCATCGAGACTATCACTTGTCCCAGAAAGTGTTGACCTCATGGATAAAGATGGCTGACTTGCGGTATCTATCAAGTAACCAGATGGATGTGGGGAAAATGTAGTCTTCTCTCCTTTTAAATTCATCTTTTAAATCTATTGCATTATGTGTATAATTTATAGCGCTCCTGAGCAATGGGCAGGCAGGCAGAGACTGGTGCTCACCTCCTCACTCAGACATGACAAGACTCTAACAAAGCTTTATTTTTAACAACAGAAAAACAATTCATAATGGGACACTATGGTCACCTGAATCAAGCTTGATTATCTCTGCCATAAAAGCTGGACAGCTGCATCGAGATCGGGGAAAAATGTAAGTTAAAAAACAACCTTTCCCATGCGAATGGAGGGGCCGGTCACCTAAACAGACACACTCACTGACAGGTGCACACACACACTCACTGACAGACAGACACACATACACTCACTGACCCATAGACAGACACACACACTCAGAAATTGTTATTTGTTTTAATTCAATTTACGTCCTCTCAGCCTCCATACCTTTTGGAGAGCTAGAGTGGATTCTTTCCCTGAGGTTCAGTGAGGATTCAGCATGAGGTTTGCACCTCTCTGTCACATGCAGAACAGTAATGGCATCCTTACGATCCGGTGCTCTCTAGTGAGTCAAAGAGCAGTCTCGCTGAGTGCCGAACTGTGAGGTCTGCATCTGCCAGTGGTGCAAACCTCACACTCCCCCGTTGGACCATCAGGGACTCAGGACCCCCAATAAACCACCAGGCAGAGCTAACCCCTGCTGGACCACCAGGGATCATATCCCCCCTTCTGTGAAGAAAGCCAAGCAGGAGGAGGCTATAAAGAGCATGACAATATACATTATATACAGCCACCACAGACACACATATCACACATCACATACAGCCACCACAAACACACACATATATATCATATACAGCCGCCACAAACACATACACATAAAGTCAGATTAAACACAAACACACCACATATAGCTAGCACACACCACACACACACATACACCACATATAGCCAGCACACATATTATATACTGCTTTTTTTTTAGCTGGTTTTATGGTAAAGTTATCTAAAAGACGTGTGTCAGATTTTTGGAAAGGGGCCGTGAGGGGCGCAACTTCAGTGCTCGCCATAGGCACTACCAACAGCAGATACCCCTCTGCATAGTACAGCTTATTTTATGGCACAGTGTACACAGCCTTCATTACTCAAACATTTCTGGTGGGGAGTCAGGAACCATTCTATTGTTTGCAAAACTACAGAGATAAGAAATAGAATTCTGAACCTTGAGATAAGGCACAAACACAGACTGGAGCTATATACACACACAAGGATGCTTTTTGAAAACAAAGTGAATGGCTGCACTTCAGCAGTTTTATACAGTGGTGACATTAGGCTGTAATAGATTCGAGATTTTAATTAAATTACCAGGTAGGAATTTCCAATGAATGCTGAGACACACACAAAAAAAAAAACCATACGAAAAAACACAACAATCCAAAAGGTAATCAGTTTGAGGTACCCCACACTAAACCAGCCCGAATACCCCCAGAATTACAGGACTGTGACATGAATTCTGGTCAAGTTTTGAGTTTGATTAAACCTGCCCTTTAGGGGTGCATAAACATAGGGACCACCACGCTCGAGATGCAGCCGGGAACAAAAGAAATGCAATAACAGACTTTCATTTGGAGTACTGGAACCACAACATGTACTTATTGAATCGAATACTGTCCTAGAGGTGAGCAGCTCACTATGCAGCGTGTGCACACCAGTGGTTAATGTACCAATGATTACACAGCAATGCATTACACACGCTACATCCAACCATGAAGACATGAGGTTTTTATCAAAAAATGATTTCCACTGCTTTCCCGACACTGTTGGCAGCGATATCTTGGCCATTTGGTTTCTTTTCAAGTCTGCCGCATGAAATGATAGCATATATAGCACGAGTTACTTTCATTTTCCGTGATTTGAAGAAATATTGCCACACAGACAGGGCTTGATCCCTTCCCCATCCATCGTCGCAGCGTACTTTATACACACTCTACTGATGTATAAAAGATTGAATCGATATACACATGGCGTATGAGCTAGGATTTTGCTTTTTTAATTCTTTATTTAATGTCTGACAAGTTATAGTTAGTATTATCCAGTAACTATTGGAAAAAGAATTGTAAAATATCACCACGCTCTGCAAACCCGCTATGAGAATACTATTAACATTTTTAAAAATAGAATGAAGTCATTACAAAGTAAATCCTCCCATCTATCCATTATTTTTATATTAATTTAATTTCCCTTGATGATCACATTATTATATATTTGTTTATTTTTCTTGATCCAACTCTTTCATCACCTTCTCTCGTTTTCTTATTATACTTTGAGGGAATTTCCTGTAATATATTAATTGCACTGTGAATTGAGTGATGCTCTACGTTGTTTATTTTTTATTTTTTTTTTAAATATATAAAAAGAGGGAATCAGACAATTGATAGTTAAGGTAAAAAAAAAAAAAAATCAACATAATTCACCAAAGTAGTTAAAGTTTCCCCATTTCCCCTGGGTGGTCCAGGCCCCTCTGTACAGGACTCAGTGAGATCATGAAACATAACACTAATGAGCAAAGTCCTGCAGGGAAACAGGGCTGTGTTTCCACCTGAGGGCCATGCAGCCTGCTTACTGGTTTATTTTTCTATCTGAAGTTACAGATTCTTCCAGATAGAAGATAAAAAGAGCAGTTTTTCCATACTGTCTCCCATGGCCAGCCCCAGGGCTACATGGCTAATTACTCTGCTGCCCCTAGCGGTTACAATGAAATCATGTATTCCAGAATCAGTGGAAGTGAAGAAGAATTGGCATAGATTGAATGTCTCTGTATTTCTAGATAGCCCTTCTGGGAGCTCTGGAGTAATCACTGCCAGCGTTGACATCATGCATTGTACAGCGCTGCAGACTTTGTTGGCACTTTATAAATATTAATAATAATAATAATGGAATCTTAGCTAATGAGATAGTCTCTCACTGAAAGGACAGCAGCAGCAGAGGGTGAATGTAAGGAAACAAACAGATCTCACTGGTAAATAACAAATCAAGCTGCTGTTTAAATGGAAGCAGTCTCCCATTATATAACAGGATGGTTAGTGTCACCCTGGCAGCTCAGAGTAAAGTCATGGGTTAACTCTTTCCTTGCCATGGATTAGCACTGGCCGCAGAATGGGTGAGTGCATTTTAGGTCAGTCTGAATATCACTCCCCCCAGGACACTGCTGATAAATCCATCATCCCAAAGTGATCCAACACCATGAGCAAAGGGAACAGTGAATACATACCCCCCCACCCCACTCACCAAACACAATCCCCCATCATTCACAGCACTCCAATTACTCACAGCACCCCCCACCACTCACAGCACTCCCCATCACTCACAGCACTCCCCATCACTCACAGCACTCCCATCATTCACAGCACTCCCCATCATTCACAGCACTCCCATCATTCACAGCACTCCAATTACTCACAGCACTCCCATCATTCACAGCACTCCCATCATTCACAGCACTCCCATCATTCACAGCACTCCCATCATTCACAGCACTCCAATTACTCACAGCACTCCAATCATTCACAGCACTCCCCATCATTCACAGCACTCCCATCACTCACAGCACTCCCATCATTCACAGCACCTCCATCATTCACAGCACTCCCCATCATTCACAGCACTCCAATTACTCACAGCACTCCCCATCACTCACAGCACTCCCCATCATTCACAGCACTCCCCATCATTCACAGCACTCCCCATCATTCACAGCACTCCAATTACTCACAGCACTCCCATCATTCACAGCACTCCCATCATTCACAGCACTCCAATTACTCACAGCACTCCCCATCATTCACAGCACTCCCCATCACTCACAGCACTCCCCATCACTCACAGCACTCCCGTCATTCACAGAAAACCCCGATCACACACAGCACTCCCCATCACACACAGCACTCCCATCATTCACAGCACTCCCATCATTCACAGCACTCCCATCACTCACAGCACTCCCCATCACTCACAGCACTCCCCATCACTCACAGCACTCCCATCATTCACAGAAACCCCCGATCACACACAGCACTCCCCATCACACACAGCACTCCCATTATTCCCAGCATCCCATGAAGTTGCAATTAATGAATTCCAGGATGGGGACCCTGGTACCCACTTACCCAAGCTGTGTAGCTGGCTCCAGGATGTGGGTGCCCAGACTCCTGTCTATTAATCCATTTATTGCCGGTGTGATGGGGCTGGGGGCTCAGTGCGGGGATCCTGGGCTCCCTTCTCCTCACAGAGCTCCCCCTCCTTCTCACAGAGCTCCCCCTCCTCCTGCTCCTCCTTCCACTTATTGAACTGGGAGCTCAGAGAGCAGCTACAGCATGTGCCCGAGCCCCGCCCATACACGTCACCGGGCCACGCCCACCAGACTGCAACTCAGACAGTCCCTGGGGACAGCTGGGGATCCCTTCTAGTATAATATATATATATAATCCCAACTCAGACAGTCCCTGGGGGGAGCATGGGGACAGCTGGGGATCCCTTCTAGTCTAATATATATATAATCCCAACTCAGACAGCCCCTGGGGGGAGCATGGGGACAGCTGGGAATCCCTTCTAGTATAATATATATATAATCCCAACTCAGACAGTCCCTGGAGGGAGCATGGGGACAGCTGGGGATTCCTTCTAGTATAATATATATATAATCCCAACTCAGACAGTCCCTGGGGGGAGCATGGGGACAGCTGGGAATCCCTTCTAGTATAATATATATATAATCCCAACTCAGACAGCCCCTGGGGGGAGCATGGGGACAGCTGGGAATCCCTTCTAGTATAATATATATATAATCCCAACTCAGACAGTCCCTGGAGGGAGCATGGGGACAGCTGGGGATTCCTTCTAGTATAATATATATATAATCCCAACTCAGACAGTCCCTGGGGGGAGCATGGGGACAGCTGGGAATCCCTTCTAGTATAATATATATATAATCCCAACTCAGACAGTCCCTGGGGGGAGCATGGGGACAGCTGGGGATCCCTTCTAGTCTAATAAATATATAATCCCAACTCAGACAGTCCCTGGGGGGAGCATGGGGACAGCTGGGAATCCCTTCTAGTATAATATATATATAATCCCAACTCAGACAGTCCCTGGGGGGAGCATGGGGACAGCTGGGAATCCCTTCTAGTATAATATATATATATATATAATCCCAACACAGACAGTCCCTGGGGGAAGCATGGGGACAGCTGGGGATCCCTTCTAGTATAATATATATATATAATCCCAACACAGACAGTCCCTGGGGGGAGAATGGGGACAGCTGGGGATCCCTTCTAGTATAATATATATATATAATCCCAACACAGACAGTCCCTGGGGGGAGAATGGGGACAGCTGGGGATCCCTTCTAGTATAATATATATATATATATATATATATATAATCCTAACTCAGACTGTCCCTGGGGGGAGCATGGGGACAGCTGGGGATCCCTTCTAGTATAATATATATATATAATCCCAACACAGACAGTCCCTGGGGGGAGAATGGGGACAGCTGGGGATCCCTTCTAGTATAATATATATATATAATCCCAACACAGACAGTCCCTGGGGGGAGAATGGGGACAGCTGGGGATCCCTTCTAGTATAATATATATATAATCCCAACTCAGACAGTCCCTGGGGGGAGCATGGGGACAGCTGGGGATCCCTTATAGTATAATATATATATATAATCCCAACACAGACAGTCCCTGGGGGGAGAATGGGGACAGCTGGGGATCCCTTCTAGTATAATATGTATATATATATATATATAATCCCAACTCAGACTGTCCCTGGGGGGAGCATGGGGACAGCTGGGGATCCCTTCTAGTATAATATATATATATAATCCCAACACACACAGTCCCTGGGGGGAGAATGGGGACAGCTGGGGATCCCTTCTAGTATAATATATATATATAATCCCAACACAGACAGTCCCTGGGGGGAGAATGGGGACAGCTGGGGATCCCTTCTAGTATAATATATATATAATCCCAACTCAGACAGTCCCTGGGGGGAGCATGGGGACAGCTGGGGATCCCTTATAGTATAATATATATATATATATATATATATATATATATATAATCCCAACTCAGACTGTCCCTGGGGGAAGCATGGGGACAGCTGGGGATCCCTTCTAGTCTAATATATATATATAATCCCAACACAGACAGTCCCTGGGGGGAGAATGGGGACAGCTGGGGATCCCTTCTAGTATAATATGTATATATATATATATAATCCCAACTCAGACTGTCCCTGGGGGGAGCATGGGGACAGCTGGGGATCCCTTCTAGTATAATATATATATATAATCCCAACACAGACAGTCCCTGGGGGGAGAATGGGGACAGCTGGGGATCCCTTCTAGTATAATATATATATATAATCCCAACACAGACAGTCCCTGGGGGGAGAATGGGGACAGCTGGGGATCCCTTCTAGTATAATATATATATAATCCCAACTCAGACAGTCCCTGGGGGGAGCATGGGGACAGCTGGGGATCCCTTATAGTATAATATATATATATATATATATATATATATATATATATATATATATAATCCCAACTCATACAGTCCCTGGGGGGAGCATGGGGACAGCTGGGGATCCCTTATAGTATAATATATATATATATATATATAATCCCAACTCAGACAGTCCCTGGGGGGAGCATGGGGACAGCTGGGGATTCCTTCTAGTATAATATATATATATATATAATCCCAACACAGACAGTCCCTGGGGGGAGCATGGGGACAGCTGGGGATTCCTTCTAGTATAATATATATATATAATCCCAACTCAGACAGTCCCTGGGGGAGCATGGGGACAGCTGGGAATCCCTTCTAGTATAATATATATATATATATAATCCCAACTCAGACTGTCCCTGGGGGGAGCATGGGGACAGCTGGGAATCCCTTCTAGTATAATATATATATAATCCCAACACATACAGTCCCTGGGGGGAGCATGGGGGGAGCTGGGGATCCCTTCTAGTATAATATATATATATAATCCCAACTCAGACAGTCCCTGGGGGGAGCATGGGGACAGCTGGGAATCCCTTCTAGTATAATATATATATAATCCCAACTCAGACAGTCCCTGGGGGGAGCGTGGGGGGAGCTGGGGATCCCTTCTAGTATAATATATATATAATCCCAACACAGACAGTCCCTGGGGGGAGCATGGGGACAGCTGGGGATCCCTTCTAGTATAATATATATGTATATATAATCCCAACTCAGACTGTCCCTGGGGGGAGCATGGGGACAGCTGGGAATCCCTTCTAGTATAATATATATATAATCCCAACACAGACAGTCCCTGGGGGGAGCATGGGGACAGCTGGGGATCCCTTCTAGTATAATATATATATATATATAATCCCAACTCAGACAGTCCCTGGGGGGAGCATGGGGGGAGCTGGGGATCCCTTCTAGTATAATATATATATAATCCCAACACAGACAGTCCCTGGGGGGAGCATGGGGACAGCTGGGGATCCCTTCTAGTATAATATATATGTATATATAATCCCAACTCAGACTGTCCCTGGGGGGAGCATGGGGACAGCTGGGAATCCCTTCTAGTATAATATATATATAATCCCAACTCAGACAGTCCCTGGGGGGAGCATGGGGGGAGCTGGGGATCCCTTCTAGTATAATATATATATAATCCCAACACAGACAGTCCCTGGGGGGAGCATGGGGACAGCTGGGGATCCCTTCTAGTATAATATATATGTATATATAATCCCAACTCAGACTGTCCCTGGGGGGAGCATGGGGACAGCTGGGAATCCCTTCTAGTATAATATATATATAATCCCAACACAGACAGTCCCTGGGGGAGCATGGGGACAGCTGGGGATCCCTTCTAGTATAATCCCAACTCAGACAGTCCCTGGGGCGAGCATGGGGACAGCTGGGGATTCCTTCTAGTATAATATATATATAATCCCAACTCAGACAGTCCCTGGGGGGAGCATGGGGACAGCTGGGAATCCCTTCTAGTATAATATATATATAATCCCAACTCAGACTGTCCCTGGGGGGAGCATGGGGACAGCTGGGGATTCCTTCTAGTATAATATATATATAATCCCAACTCAGACAGCCCCTGGGGGAAGCATGGGGACAGCAGGGATCCCTTCTAGTATAATATATATATAATCCCAACACAGACAGTCCCTGGGGGGAGAATGGGGACAGCTGGGGATCCCTTCTAGTATAATATATATAATCCCAACTCAGACAGTCCCTGGGGGGAGCATGGGGACAGCTGGGGATCCCTTCTAGTATAATATATATATAATCCCAACTCAGACTGTCCCTGGGGGGAGCATGGGGACAGCTGGGAATCCCTTCTAGTATAATATATATATAATCCCAACTCAGACAGTCCCTGGGGGGAGCATGGGGACAGCTGGGGATCCCTTCTAGTATAATATATATATAATCCCAACTCAGACAGTCCCTGGGGGGAGCATGGGGGGAGCTGGAGATCCCTTCTAGTATAATATATATATAATCCCAACTCAGACAGTCCCTGGGGGGAGCATGGGGACAGCTGGGAATCCCTTCTAGTATAATATATATATAATCCCAACACAGACAGTCCCTGGGGGAGCATGGGGACAGCTGGGGATCCCTTCTAGTATAATATATATATAATCCCAACTCAGACAGTCCCTGGGGGAGCATGGGGACAGCTGGGGATCCCTTCTAGTATAATATGTATATATATATATATAATCCCAATTCAGACAGTCCCTGGGGGAGAATGGGGACAGCTGGGGATCCCTTCTAGTATAATATATATATAATCCCAACTCAGACAGTCCCTGGGGGAAGCATGGGGACAGCTGGGGATCCCTTCTAGTATAATATATATATAATCCCAACTCAGACAGTCCCTGGGGGGGAGAATGGGGACAGCTGGGGATCCCTTCTAGTATAATATATATATAATCCCAACACAGACAGTCCCTGGGGGGAGCATGGGGACAGCTGGGGATCCCTTCTAGTATAATATATATATATAATCCCAACTCAGACAGTCCCTGGGGGGAGCATGGGGGGAGCTGGGGATCCCTTCTAGTATAATATATATATAATCCCAACTCAGACAGTCCCTGGGGGGAGCATGGGGACAGCTGGGAATCCCTTCTAGTATAATATATATATATATATAATCCCAACTCAGACTGTCCCTGGGGGAAGCATGGGGACAGCTGGGGATCCCTTCTAGTATAATATATATGTATATATAATCCCAACTCAGACTGTCCCTGGGGGGAGCATGGGGACAGCTGGGAATCCCTTCTAGTATAATATATATATAATCCCAACACAGACAGTCCCTGGGGGAGCATGGGGACAGCTGGGGATCCCTTCTAGTATAATATATATATAATCCCAACACAGACAGTCCCTGGGGGGAGCATGGGGACAGCTGGGGATCCCTTCTAGTATAATATATATATATATAATCCCAACTCAGACTGTCCCTGGGGGGAGCATGGGGACAGCTGGGAATCCCTTCTAGTATAATATATATATAATCCCAACACAGACAGTCCCTGGGGGAGCATGGGGACAGCTGGGGATCCCTTCTAGTATAATATATATATAATCCCAACTCAGACAGTCCCTGGGGGAGCATGGGGACAGCTGGGGATCCCTTCTAGTATAATATGTATATATATATATAATCCCAATTCAGACAGTCCCTGGGGGAGAATGGGGACAGCTGGGGATCCCTTCTAGTATAATATATATATAATCCCAACTCAGACAGTCCCTGGGGGAAGCATGGGGACAGCTGGGGATCCCTTCTAGTATAATATATATATAATCCCAACTCAGACAGTCCCTGGGGGGGAGAATGGGGACAGCTGGGGATCCCTTCTAGTATAATATATATATAATCCCAACACAGACAGTCCCTGGGGGGAGCATGGGGACAGCTGGGGATCCCTTCTAGTATAATATATATATAATCCCAACTCAGACAGTCCCTGGGGGGAGCATGGGGGGAGCTGGGGATCCCTTCTAGTATAATATATATATAATCCCAACTCAGACAGTCCCTGGGGGGAGCATGGGGACAGCTGGGAATCCCTTCTAGTATAATATATATATATATATAATCCCAACTCAGACTGTCCCTGGGGGAAGCATGGGGACAGCTGGGGATCCCTTCTAGTATAATATATATATAATCCCAACACAGACAGTCCCTGGGGGGAGCATGGGGACAGCTGGGGATCCCTTCTAGTATAATACAGGTAGTTCCCGACTTTACAAACTAATTGGTTCCAAAGCGTAGTACATAAAGTGAAAGTTCATAAAGTGAGAACTAATTTCCCATAGACACAATGTAATAAACACGGGTTCTGACCAACAAATTTTACCATTGAAAACCTAAATTATTAAGTACAAATACAACATGAAAGCATAGCAAATACATGTATGTTGTAGGAATATTAAAGGCTTGCATACCATATTGAAATCCTCATCCAATTATCATCAATCCTCATACTATTCAATGAAGAGACATGCTGCACTTGTTGAATGGGGAACCTCTCTTAAACCCTCATACTTATTCATTTTCTTCATTATCAGCTCCCCCCTCTCCTTTATCACTTTTCTGTTACTCCTTTTATATTTACAGCTCTCAAACTTTCTTCCTTCTCCTCTTTCTCGGGCTTTTCATCCCTCCTCCTGCTCCTTACTATTGCTGCCTGCCAAAACATGGCACAATGGCAAGCGCACATACACACATACAGCTATGTCAGACACACACAGACAAATCAAGTCAAATCTATACTCAATAGCACACAGTGCAATAATATTACAGGATCTGTAATGTATGCCCGTGAAAGCACAAAGAGAATACAGTATAATCTAAACCTGTTTTTAGACTTCCCTTTATCTTCAGGAACTGTGTTCCTGATCCTCATCTCTCTTCTTGTCTACTCCTGACCACAAATTCTTCTTCTTCTCTTCTTGTTTGTGCTCCAAAGCACTCTTCTCGGTCCTGTTACGTGGACCACTAACACAAAATGGAGGTGAAACAAAATGGCGGCACATCCAGAAAAAAGTTTATAAAGTCGGAAGTTCATAAAGCGAGAGTTCATAAAGTGAGAAATGCCTGTATGTATATATATATATAATCCCAACTCAGACAGTCCCTGGGGGAAGCATGGGGACAGCTGGGGATCCCTTCTAGTATAATATATATATATAATCCCAACTCAGGCAGTCCCTGGGGCGAGCATGGGGACAGCTGGGGATTCCTTCTAGTATAATATATATATAATCCCAACTCAGACAGTCCCTGGGGGGAGCATGGGGACAGCTGGGAATCCCTTCTAGTATAATATATATATAATCCCAACTCAGACTGTCCCTGGGGGGAGCATGGGGACAGCTGGGGATTCCTTCTAGTATAATATATATATAATCCCAACTCAGACAGCCCCTGGGGGAAGCATGGGGACAGCAGGGATCCCTTCTAGTATAATATATATATAATCCCAACACAGACAGTCCCTGGGGGGAGAATGGGGACAGCTGGGGATCCCTTCTAGTATAATATATATAATCCCAACTCAGACAGTCCCTGGGCGGAGCATGGGGACAGCTGGGGATCCCTTCTAGTATAATATATATATAATCCCAACTCAGACTGTCCCTGGGGGGAGCATGGGGACAGCTGGGGATCCCTTCTAGTATAATATATATATAATCCCAACTCAGACTGTCCCTGGGGCGAGCATGGGGACAGCTGGGGATCCCTTCTAGTATAATATATATATAATCCCAACTCAGACAGTCCCTGGGGGAAGCATGGGGACAGCTGGGGATCCCTTCTAGTATAATATATATATATATAATCCCAACTCAGACAGTCCCTGGGGCGAGCATGGGGACAGCTGGGGATTCCTTCTAGTATAATATATATATAATCCCAACTCAGACAGTCCCTGGGGGGAGCATGGGGACAGCTGGGAATCCCTTCTAGTATAATATATATATAATCCCAACTCAGACTGTCCCTGGGGGGAGCATGGGGACAGCTGGGGATTCCTTCTAGTATAATATATATATAATCCCAACTCAGACAGCCCCTGGGGAAAGCATGGGGACAGCAGGGATCCCTTCTAGTATAATATATATATATAATCCCAACACAGACAGTCCCTGGGGGGAGAATGGGGACAGCTGGGGATCCCTTCTAGTATAATATATATAATCCCAACTCAGACAGTCCCTAGGGGGAGCATGGGGACAGCTGGGGATCCCTTCTAGTATAATATATATATAATCCCAACTCAGACTGTCCCTGGGGGGAGCATGGGGACAGCTGGGGATCCCTTCTAGTATAATATATATATAATCCCAACTCAGACAGCCCCTGGGGGAAGCATGGGGACAGCAGGGATCCCTTCTAGTATAATATATATATAATCCCAACACAGACAGTCCCTGGGGGGAGAATGGGGACAGCTGGGGATCCCTTCTAGTATAATATATATAATCCCAACTCAGACAGTCCCTAGGGGGAGCATGGGGACAGCTGGGGATCCCTTCTAGTATAATATATATATAATCCCAACTCAGACTGTCCCTGGGGGGAGCATGGGGACAGCTGGGGATCCCTTCTAGTATAATATATATATAATCCCAACTCAGACAGCCCCTGGGGGAAGCATGGGGACAGCAGGGATCCCTTCTAGTATAATATATATATAATCCCAACACAGACAGTCCCTGGGGGGAGAATGGGGACAGCTGGGGATCCCTTCTAGTATAATATATATAATCCCAACTCAGACAGTCCCTGGGGGGAGCATGGGGACAGCTGGGGATCCCTTCTAGTATAATATATATATAATCCCAACTCAGACTGTCCCTGGGGGGAGCATGGGGACAGCTGGGAATCCCTTCTAGTATAATATATATATAATCCCAACTCAGACAGTCCCTGGGGGGAGCATGGGGACAGCTGGGGATCCCTTCTAGTATAATATATATATAATCCCAAATCAGACAGTCCCTGGGGGGAGCATGGGGGGAGCTGGGGATCCCTTCTAGTATAATATATATATAATCCCAACTCAGACAGTCCCTGGGGGGAGCATGGGGACAGCTGGGAATCCCTTCTAGTATAATATATATATATATAATCCCAACTCAGACAGTCCCTGGGGGAAGCATGGGGACAGCTGGGGATCCCTTCTAGTATAATATATATATAATCCCAACTCAGACAGTCCCTGGGGGGAGCATGGGGACAGCTGGGAATCCCTTCTAGTATAATATATATATAATCCCAACTCAGACAGTCCCTGGGGGGAGCATGGGGACAGCTGGGGATCCCTTCTAGTATAATATATATATATATATATATATATATAATCCCAACTCAGACAGCCCCTGGGGGGAGCATGGGGACAGCTGGGAATCCCTTCTAGTATAATATATATATATAATCCCAACTCAGACAGCCCCTGGGGGGAGCATGGGGACAGCTGGGGATTCCTTCTAGTATAATATATATATAATCCCAACTCAGACAGTCCCTGGGGGGAGCATGGGGGGAGCTGGGGATCCCTTCTAGTATAATATATATATATAATCCCAACTCAGACAGTCCCTGGGGGGAGCATGGGGGGAGCTGGGGATCCCTTCTAGTATAATATATATACATAATCCCAACTCAGACAGTCCCTGGGGGGAGCATGGGGACAGCTGGGAATCCCTTCTAGTATAATATATATATAATCCCAACTCAGACAGTCCCTGGGGGGAGCATGGGCGGAGCTGGGGATCCCTTCTAGTATAATATATATATATAATCCCAACTCAGACAGTCCCTGGGGGGAGCATGGGGACAGCTGGGAATCCCTTCTAGTATAATATATATATATATAATTCCAACTCAGACAGCCCCTGGGGGGAGCATGGGGACAGCTGGGAATCCCTTCAAGTATAATATGTATATAATCCCAACACAGACAGTCCCTGGGGGGAGCATGGGGACAGCTGGGAATCCCTTCTAGTATAATATATATATATATATAATCCCAATTCAGACAGTCCCTGGGGGAGAATGGGGACAGCTGGGAATCCCTTCTAGTATAATATATATATATATATATATATATATATATATATAATCCCAACTCAGACAGTCCCTGGGGGGAGCATGGGGACAGCTGGGAATCCCTTCTAGTATAATATATATATAATCCCAATTCAGACAGCCCCTGGGGGAAGCATGGGGACAGCTGGGAATCCCTTCTAGTATAATATATATATAATCCCAACTCAGACAGTCCCTGGGGGGAGCATGGGGACAGCTGGGAATCCCTTCTAGTATAATATATATATATAATCCCAATTCAGACAGTCCCTGGCGGAGAATGGGGACAGCTGGGGATCCCTTCTAGTATAATATATATATAATCCCAACTCAGACAGCCCCTGGGGGGAGCATGGGGACAGCTGGGGATCCCTTCTAGTATAATATATATATAATTCCAATTCAGACAGTCCCTGGGGGAGAATGGGGACAGCTGGGGATCCCTTCTAGTATAATATATATATATATATATATATATATATATATAAAAGCGTATCAACTAAACTGTTAATGGCTCCTGACTGATTCCTCTTCTGCAACTGTCACTAGTCTAATACTATCCTTACCTTTTGTGTCATTTTACCCCACTCCCTCTAGCATGTAAGCTCATTGAGCAGGGCCCTCAACCCCTCTGTTCCTGTGTGTCTAACTTGTCTGGTTACAACTACATGTCTGTTCGTCCACCCATTGTAAAGCGCTGCGGAATTTGATGGCGCTCTATAAATAATAACATAATAATAATAATCTAAACATGTTTTTTAGTCTTCCCTTTATCGTCAGAAACTGTGTTCCTGATCCGCATCTCTCTTCTTGTCTACTCCTGACAGGGCCGGCGCTACCATTAAGGCGGACTAGGCAGCCGCCTAGGGCGCCCCTTAGGAAGGGGCGCCGCCAGGAGCGCCGGCCCCCCTAATGCTGCAGCCGCCCGAGCGCTCTGTAGAGAGCCTCAGGCAGCTGCAGCTTCGCCCGGGCTGGTGCGTCCATGATGGCGCACCGCCCGGGCGCAGCATGAAGAGAGGAGCTTACAGGAGGGAAGCGCTCAGCGCTCCCTCCTGTCACTCCCTCACTGTAGCGTGGCCAGCCCTGTATGATCCGCCGGTACAGGGAGCATTTGTCTCCTGTACCCGGACGGACTAACAGGAAGTGAACACTGAGTGTTCACTTCCTTTTAGTCCGGCCGGGTACAGGAAACAAATGCTCCCTGTACCCGCGGACAGTACAGAGCTCGGCCACGCTACAACATAGGTAGGGGAGGGTGGGGGGAATAAAGGGGGGGGGGGGGAAAGAAATAAATGGAGAGGGAGGGGGGGGGGAATAAAGGGAGGGGAGAGAAATAAATGGAGAGGGAGGGAGGGGGAGAGAAATAAATGGAGAGGGAGGGAGGGGGGAAATAAATGGAGAGGGAGGGAGGGGGGGGGGAAATAAATGGAGAGGGAGGGAGGGGGGGAAATAAATGGAGAGGGAGGGGGGGGAATAAATGGAGAGGGAGGGAGGGGGGGGGAATAAATGGAGAGAGAGTGGGGGGGAGGAGAAATAAATGGAGAGGGAGGGAGGGGGGAAATAAATGGAGAGGGAGGGAGGGGGGGGAAATAAATGGAGAGGGAGGGGGGGGAATAAATGGAGAGGGAGGGGGGAGGGAAATAAATGGAGAGAGAGTGGGGGGGGAGGAGAAATAAATGGAGAGGGAGGGGGGAGAAATAAATGGAGAGAGAGGGAGGGGGGGAAATAAATGGAGAGGGAGGGAGGGGGGGAAATAAATGGAGAGGGAGGGGGAGGAGAAATAAATGGAGAGAGTGGGGGGAGGAGAAATAAATGGAGAGGGAGGGGGGAGAAATAAATGGAGAGGGAGGGGGGAGAAATAAATGGACAGGGAGGGGGGGGGAATAAATGGACAGGGAGAATAAATGGACAGGGAGGGGGGGAATAAATGGACAGGGAGGGGGGGAATAAATGGACAGGGAGAATAAATGGACAGGGAGGGGGGGGGAATAAATGGACAGGGGGGAATAAATGGACAGGGAGGGGGGGGGGAAATAAATGGACAGGGAGGGGGGGATAAGTGGACAGGGAGGGGGGGATAAGTGGACAGGGAGGGGGGGATACATGGACAGGGAGGGTGGGGGAATAAATGGACAGGCAGGGTGGGGGAATAAATTGAAAGGGAGGGGAAATAAATTGACAAGGTGGGGGGAAGTAATTGACAGGGAGTGGAATTGACGGGGTTAGGAGGGGGAATGAGAGTGGGGAGGGGAGAAGAGAGTGACAAGGGAGGGGGGAGAAGAGAGGGACACGCAGGGGAGAAGAGAGTGACAAGGGAGGGGGGAGAAGAGAGGGACAAGAGGGTGGAGAAGAGAGGGACAAGAGGGGGGAGAAGAGAGGGACAAGGGGGGAGAAGAGAGGGACAAGGGGGGAGAAGAGAGGGACAAGGGGGGGAGAGAAGAGAGGGACAAGGGGGGAGAGAAGAGAGGGACAAGGGGGGGAGAGAAGAGAGGGACAAGGGGGGGAGAGAAGAGAGGGACAAGGGGGGAGAGAGAAGAGAGTGACGAGGGAGGGAGAGGGGGAGAAGAGAGTGACAAGGGAGGAGGGAGAGATCGACGTCCATCACACACACACAATGCACCCCTTGCACACAGAAAAACACACAATGCATTACACACACAGACACACACACACAAGCAATTCAACCCTTACATACAATGCATCCCTTACACACACAGAAACACACAATGCATTCCTTACACACACTCAATGCACCCCTTACAGACGCACACACTGCATCCCGTACATACACAGAAACACACATTGCAGCCCTTACACATACAAACACAGATTCACACAATGCATTCCTTACACACATATCAGGACATCCCCTACTCCTGTGAACAAACTATTTGGTGGAACATGAAGGTGGACCCTGGGGCCCAGACCATGAGCTGTGTAAAGGGCCTTTAAAAAAAATGGAGCTGCTTTCCGTTCTCCCAGAACACAAACAGCCTCCAGAGAGCCTGTTATACACTAGACGAGTGGAGCCAGACTGCAGCTAGAGCCCATCACCATCCTTATCTGATTGTAAGTAGGCAATCTAGTATATTATTCGTGGCACTAATCTCTAATTTACCTCACATTAAAGGGACACTTTAGTCCCCAGAACCACTGCAGCTTAATGTAGTGGTTCTGGTGTCTATAGCCTGTCCCTGCAGGCCTTTTAATGTAAACACGGCGGCACTGCAGCACTTGCGTTAGTTAACATGGGGCATTGTGATGTCATATGGGGGGGGGGCGGCAAACTTAACTTTTGCCTAGGGCGGCAAAAATCCTTGCACCGGCCCTGACTCCTGACCACAAATTCTTCTTCTCTTCTTGTTTGTGCTCCAAAGCACTCTCCTCGGTCCTGGTCCGTGGACCACTGACACAAAATGGCGGCACATCCAAAAAAAAAGTTCATAAAGGCGGGAGTTCATAAAGTGAGAAATGTCTGTACAAACATGATAAAACAACAATTAGGAAGAAAGATTGTAGAGCACTTTTGTGGTGGAATCTCGGTAAAAATAAATTTAGTAGGCCGAGATTACCACGTGGCATGTGTACGTGCATATGCTGACGTATCGATCAGTTGGTTGCACGAGGCAAGATACGATCAGTAGTGTACGGAGCATGTGCAAGAATACAGGATGTAGTATTCCCCTCCTCCATTGTGCTGGACAGGCCATGCGGTCAAGCAGGAAGTTAATTCTTATTTGTATTGATTGGTCAAGAGAATGTGCGGGTGGAGCTTAATATGGGAGGAGTTATGTGCCTATATAAGGAGCCTGCACTATTGTCCGGGGCTCAGAACTTGCTGTATTTTGGTGACATTAGTCCCTCTGAGTCCCGATCGGTGAACCGAATAAAGAATCTCTTCCTTCCTGAAGAAACCTGTGTCCATCTCTCTGTGCTTGGCTTCCGTCAGTTTCTCCGGTATCATTTGGTGCATTGGCCGGGAAGCTCATCGTTCAACGGTAGCTGAGAAGCAGAGGCGTGAGACGGTCTATCTTTGCCCACGTTCTCTACGGCTGCACCCCTGAACTTCTGCGTGGACCTCCCTTCGTCTCGGCGCCACTGGTCTGTTGTCCAGGAGATCATCGGCCTCTACGTAAGAAGTGCTGGGGTGTCCCCGTCGATGAGTGTGAACTCAGGTTCAGGAACTAGGAGGTAAGACGACCGCTGTTTTAGACGGCGGACCCACTAGGGGTATACCGATTGTGCGGTAGGCCCATAAGGGGTTTAAATCTGTGTATGGAATCTGCCCCCTCTGTCGGAGGGAAGGAGCGAAGGCGCACCGCTCAATCGAACGCTCTTTAGTAAGACCGTTTGATTTGGTTTGGAGTCAGGCGGGGTCCTGTGTAAATAGCCCTAGCCGGACACCGGTGTCTTGTCTAGACTAGCGTTCTAGGGTGTATATTTTGTTTGCTAGGTCGGAGGGACCGGGAGACTAAGCGGCGCCTGTGTAAATTTGGTCCGCTAGATCTCAACCTATCTTGGCTAAGTGGGAAGGCGTGTAAATTTGGAACCCACTAGACTATTGATAGAGTAGAAAGACTAAAAGGGTTCTGTTGTAAATTCCGCCCTCTAGTTCGCTATATGTGGTGCTTGGGCAGTATGGCTAACCAAAACGGATGTAGATAGTTTTAGGTAGTCCATTCAAGGTACTGGCCAATAGTTTAGTTGGGATTGTATATGTGTTAAAGATTGTTAGTAAAGTGTATATCTTGTTAGATAGCGCGAGCTCAGCCGTCTAGCGAGAGTGTTAATAGTGTGTTGCTGTATCATAGTGCACGGTACCATAACCCTGTATATTTACTGACACTGTATATAAGTACTAATCATTGTCGTCTATTGCATGTTTAACACCATAACCACTAATAATTGTATTGTGACCTTAAATTGTGCTTTGACCTATGCTAACCGTACTGTAACCGCTATTTGTAAAAGACGATGTTACTGGGGTGTGTTATAGACGGGTAATTCATATATAGAGAATTATAGCGTGGGTGACTGTATAGTTTCGCCAAAGGGCATAATATTGATTATTTAGTGACTGGTGTAACAGCTGTGTGTGTACGGGAATTCCTTGAGTGTTTATTGTGTTATTGTGTACGTTTCACTTGGTAACCGTACCACGTGGTGCTGTTGCCGGAAGAAACGGGTGTGACTGTTGAATAGAACGTGTGCATAGTATTCGTTGTCAACGACGCTCCATTGATAAGTATGGGCGCGTCGGAGTCAACGATCTTGGATCCCTTAGGTTGTATGGTAAAGAATTTCAAAAAGGGATTTAAAACATGTGATTTTGGGGTTAAAATGTCCCCTGTACGTTTGGTCACTTTGTGCACTAGGGAGTGGCCTACTTTGGTTGCGGCATGGCCGCCACGTGGCAGTTTGGATCCAACTCTGGTACAGCGTGTACACGTGGCTGTATCAGGTAGGCCTGAACTTTACGGACAGTTTCCATATATTGATTGTTGGAGACAGGCCGTAAACGACTCGCCAAGATGGATTCGGATATGCCACGAGGAGCAATGTCGCCTCACGGTGGCCAGGACTTGTTTGTCCACTAGGACTATGGTTAGGCCCATTTTGGACACGCCCCCTGAGTCCGAGATCCCTTTGCCGCCCCCTTACTTCCCTTTAGGAGGAAGTGGTACGAGTACAGGAAGCTCTACACCCCTTCCCCCATTGCCCCCATCCACTTCCGCTTCCTCCTCCAGTGCAGAATCCACCCCCCCTCGTATTAAACCTTCCCTTCCGGAACCTTAGATCTGAATATCCTGATTTGGCGCCACTTCAAACTTCCGGTCAAGCTTCTTCTAGCTCGGCTCGGAATATTCTATTTACCGACCTTTCCCAAAATCAAGCTCTCACATCCTCATGCCTTACCACCCCCCGACTGGAACCTCTAACCGACGCCCCTTCACGTAGCCCTATACTAACCCGACAACTGACCGGTACCCAACGACCTAAACATTACCAGATGCCTCTTCGTCTGAATCCTGGGTCAGCCTATCTCGATGCCGCAGGTCAAATGGTATATGCTGACCCAGTCTTCGTATATGTCCCGTTCACGACTACCGATCTCTTGAATTGGAAGACCCACAATTCCTCGTACACTGAGAAACCACAAGCTATGACCGATCTGTTCACCTCGATAGTTCAGACACATAATCCGACATGGGCTGATTGCCAGCAGTTATTAATGACATTGTTCAATAATGAGGAAAGGACTAGGATTAACCAAGCGGCCATTAAAGCGCTAGAGGATGAAGCCCGTGCTTTAAATCAAGCCAATCCAGCAGCATGGGCCGCAACACATTATCCTAATACCGATCCTGACTGGAATGTTAATGGCGCAGATATGGTTCAACTAAAAGCCTATAGAGACGCTATAATTGCTGGCATGAAAGCCGGAGGGAAGAAAGCCATTAATATGTCGAAGACAGTTGAGGTGATTCAGAAAAGTGATTAAGCGCCCAGTGTCTTTTATGACCGATAATTGGAGGCATACCGCTTGTATACCCCCTTTAAACCGGAAGACGCTGATAATTCCCGAATGGTAAACTCCGCCTTTGTCAGCCAAGCTTACGGAGATATTAAGCGCAAGCTACAAAAGTTAGAAGGGTTTGCAGGTATGTCTATCACCCAACTAATGGAGGTAGCAAATAAGGTGTACATGAACAGGGAAACAGAGACAAAGAAAGAGGAAGAGCGCAAGATGCGTAGAAAGGCAGATATGCTAGCGGTAGCAATCGCAGGCGTAGATAGACGGGGAACAGATAGAGGCGATAGTAGGTGGAATAGGGAGCCCCTGAGTAGGAATCAGTGCGCATATTGCAAGGAAGAAGGGCATTGGAGAAGTGAGTGTCCGCAAAGAGAGCAGTATGAGAGAGACCAACCCAGGGCAGGTTATGGAAACTTTAGAGGCAGAGCGAGAGGTAGAGGAGGCCCCGGAGGGAGCAATGGTAATAGAGGAAGTAATAGGAACAGAGGAAGTGTAAGGGAAGATAGGTACTATCCAGCAGCGCAAAGGTCCCGCGATAGAGAAGGTAGGGACTTTGTGGGATTGGCTGACACGGTCATGGAGGACTATTGATACCGACCGGGCTCCATCCCCCTTGGTCGAGCGGAGCCTATGGTCGATGTATCAATAGGGGTAAAAAGGAGTGCGTTCATGATCGACACTGGTGCTGAACATTCGGTGGTGACTAACCTAGTTGCTCCTCCATCTGGAAGAACTATTACTGTAATAGGAGCAACTGGAAGAAGTGCTGCAAAACCGGTTCTTAAAAGTCGACTCTGTACATTGGGAGGCCACGTAGTAAAACATGAATTCCTTTACATGCCTGAATGTCCAGTCCAATTGCTGGGACGTGATATGCTATCCAAATTACAAGCGCAGATTACGTTCCTACCAAATGGAACAACATCCTTAAAGTTTAATGGACCTTCAGGTATTATGACATTATCCGTACCAAAGGAAGAAGAGTGGCGACTTTATACAGCGTTGACTAGCCAAAACCCTAGGAGTGATGAATCCTTATTCAACATACCAGGAGTTTGGGCAGAGAACAACCCACCAGGACTGGCCCGCAATATTTCACCTATTAAAATTGAACTAAAACTTGGGGTTTATCCAGTGAGCCTACGGCAATATCACATCCCGCAGAAGGCTAAAAAGAACATCCAATCTTATCTGGATAAGTTCATACGGTATGGTATCCTAAAATTCTGTACTTCCCCCTGGAACACCCCATTGCTGCCTGTTCAAAAGCCCGGTACAGATGAGTATCGACCTGTGCAGGACTTGAGAGCAGTCAATGATGCGGTTGTTAGCATACATCCAGTTGTGCACAATCCATATAACCTGCTTGCTTTAATTCCGGGCGGGGCAACTTATTTTACAGTCTTAGACCTCAAAGATGCCTTCTTTTGCCTCCGAATTGCCGCAGAAAGCCAATGTATCTTCGCTTTCCAATGGGAAAACGCTGTGACGGGCTCAAAACGCCAAATGACCTGGACAAGACTGCCCCAAGGGTTTAAAAATTCACCTACCCTATTTGGTTCAGCTCTAAGCCAAGATCTACTGGATTTCGAGTCCATCCCAGGAGAGTGTGTATTGTTACAATATGTAGATGACTTGTTGATAGCAGCAGTTACAAAGGAAATATGTCAGCAAGCAACGCACGATCTACTACACATTCTCTGGAAGGCAGGATACAAGGTGTCTAGAAAGAAGGCTCAGTTGTGTTTGCCAACTGTCAAATATCTGGGATTCCATATCTCTGAAGGTCAAAGAATTATGGGGCCAGAGAGAAAAGAAGCTGTGTGCCAAATACCGAAACCCAAGAATAGAAGACAAGTGCGAGAATTCTTGGGGGCAGCAGGCTTCTGTAGGATATGGATTCCCAGTTACGCGATACTGGCAAAACCTCTGTATGCAGCTATCAAAGGTACAGAGCACGACCCCTTCTTATGGACTCAAGA
The DNA here is from genome assembly GCF_036172605.1 of Pelobates fuscus. NCBI lineage: Eukaryota > Metazoa > Chordata > Amphibia > Anura > Pelobatidae > Pelobates > Pelobates fuscus. The sequence continues at coordinate 13,896,014 of NC_086321.1, read as the reverse complement.
ACAGCAAACGGCATTTGAAGATGTGAAGAGGGCTTTGATGAGTGCCCCAGCATTAGGTCTACCTGATCACACACGACCATTCTACCTGTATGTACATGAGCAAAGAAGAATGGCTGTGGGAGTATTGACACAGTACTTGGGATCATGGCAAAGACCTGTTGCTTACATGTCTAAGCAACTGGATGCGGTGGCCAGCGGACTTCCACCTTGTCTAAGAGCAGTAGCTGCAGCCGCCCTGCTGGTAGCTGAAGCCGATAAACTCACTCTGGGTCAAGAACTTTATGTACGAGTCCCACATGCAGTACAGACGTTGTTGGATTACAAAGGAAATCATTGGTTTAGTAATAGCCGTATGACCAAGTATCAAGCAATGTTGTGTGAAAACCCAAGAGTGCATTTAGAGACTGTAAATACCTTAAACCCAGCTACCCTTTTGCCACAACCTACTGAAAGTCAACATGATTGTTTGGAAGTGATGGATGAAGTATTTTCAAGTAGACCAGATCTTCGTGATTTTCCCATCCAGAACCCCGATGTTCAATATTACACCGACGGCAGTAGTTATGTGAAAGAAGGGATCCGCTATGCAGGATATGCAGTAACAACGATAGATAAGGTAATAGAAGCTCGGCCACTGGCAAAAGGAACATCAGCACAAAAGGCAGAATTGATAGCACTGACACGAGCGTTACAATTGGCTGAAGGTTTAAGAGTGAACATCTACACGGACTCCAAGTATGCGTTTTTAACCACTCATGCCCACGGAGCTTTGTATAAAGAAAGAGGACTATTGAATTCAGAAGGCAAAGAAATCAAGTACGCAGCTGAAATCCTACAACTATTGGAAGCAGTGTGGGAGCCGAAAGAAGTCGGTATTATACATTGTCGAGCGCATCTGAGAGGAGATGGTGATGTAACCAAAGGAAATCGGATGGCAGATAGTGCAGCTAAGCGTGCCGCTGAATCAGAAAGACAGGAATATGTGGAGCATATAGCTGCTCTGATACCAACTCCACTGTCTCAATGGACTCCAGTTTATACAGTTCAAGAAGAGGAGTGGTTAAAGACTGAACCTGGAAAGTATTTGGAGAACAAATGGTATCAGTTAGAAGATGGAAGAATAGTCATTCCAGCATCACTAGCGGTAGAAATTGTCCAAAACTATCATAACGGGACACATTCTGGGAGAGACAGTACAGAAGAATCTCTCAGAAAATATTTCTATATACCAAGATTGTCCAATCTGACTCAGGCCATTGTACGAAGATGTGTAACGTGTGCTAAAAATAATGCAAGGCAAGGACCAGTAAAGCCACCAGGAGTTCAGTTTATGGGGGGACTCCCCATGTCCGATCTACAAATTGACTATACAGTAATGCCTAAATCTGATGGATATCGCTACCTACTGGTAGTTGTGTGTACCTATTCAGGCTGGGTAGAAGCATGTCCTACTCGTACAGAGAAAGCAGGAGAAGTTGTGAGATTCCTGCTACGAGAAATAATACCCCGATATGGACTACCCTGCTCTATAGGATCGGACAATGGTCCAGCTTTTGTTCATCAGTGCCTACAACAACTGACTCATATGCTTGGTATAAAGTGGAGGCTTCATACGGCATATAGACCCCAGAGTTCTGGTAAGGTAGAGAGAATGAATAGAACTATTAAGACTCAGTTGGCTAAAATGTGTCAGGAAACCCAACTTAAGTGGAACGTTCTCTTGCCCATAGCTCTATTGCGAATCCGCAGTACACCTACCAGAAGGATGGGCCTCTCTCCTTTTGAGATCATGTATGGGCGACCACCTCCCGTACTTGGTAACTTAAGGGGGGATTTGAGTCAGTTGGGAGAAGGAATTACCCGGCAGCAGGTTGTAGAGTTGGGTAAGACTATGGAGGAGGTACAGAAATGGGTACAAGATAGATTACCTGTGAATATTTATCCCCCAGTTCATAGTTACCACCCAGGAGACCAAGTGTGGATTAAAGAGTGGAATAATGTACCGTTAGGGCCCAAGTGGAGAGGTCCTTATGTTGTTCTTTTGTCTACCCCTACAGCGATAAAAGTAGCCGAAGTGACTCCGTGGATACATCACTCCAGGGTTAAACCAGCAGCAGTCGATTCTTGGCAAGCTACAGCAGATCCAGAGAATCCCTGCAAGATCCGGTTAAAGCGCACGACTCAGTCGGAGTGACGAGGAACCTTGTGGATTACAAATGTTATTGTTTCAGAGATTGGTAAGTGAGTGAGAAGGCCATAATAAAGCCTGTCCGCTCACCGACGTGTAGTGTATAAGTCAGGAAAAGTCTCGAAGGGACCCCTGTGAAGACGAGCAGAACTCCATTCCCTGCAGCCCTTACATCCTAGAAGCTGAGGTGCCTTCGCACGGACGAAGACTGAGGATGACGACGAAAGATGTGTTTCTAATAATGTTTTTATATGTGTATTTTTATATTCAGGAAGGTAGAGGTACCGACACTCCTAGCTGTGAGGTATGCATTAAGACTACAAGAACAGGTAATCATATTTCCCAGACCCTAATTTGGCATTCGCAATACGAGTGTAAAGGAGATGTATCAAGATGTAGATACTTAAATATAGAATATAGTGTGTGCCATTTAGGGGTAGGAGAACCTAAGGGCTTCAGTCCAGAGTATCAACCCCGTACAATTTGGTTGACTCTCAGGAATGGAGATCCTCAGGGGACCCTAATTAACAAAACGGTATTAGAATCCGTATATTCTTCAGGTGTTCTGCTATTTGATGCGTGTAAAGCGATATCAAGTGGTAGAAAGCCGTGGAATGTATGTGGGGATCTTAGATGGGAGAGAACGTATGGGTCTAACGATAAATATATTTGTCCCAGTAGTAAAAATAAGTATGTGAGTCCTAGATGCCCAAATAGAGATTATAACTTTTGCCCATATTGGTCTTGTGTGGGGTGGGCAACTTGGGGACAGACAGCAGACAAGGACATGATTGTGACTAAGTTGCCTACTAATCCATACTGTAAGTCTATGGAATGCAATCCCATCCATATACCTATAAATAACCCTGACAAGTTCTTAGATAAATATGGTAATTTATTTGGGTTTCAAATATATAGGACGGGTTTAGACCCTGGGACAGTATTGTTTATAGGGATAGAGACTGATACGGTAACCTCCCAGACTCATCAGGTATATCATTCCTTCTATGAAGAAATGAGTATAGATAATAAGATCCCCCATAACGCTAAAAACCTGTTCATTGATTTAGCTGAAAGTATTGCCGGTAGTCTTAATGTTACCAACTGCTATGTGTGTGGAGGTACTAACATGGGAGACCAATGGCCTTGGGAAGCAAAGGAGGTAATGTCCGGTTCTGAGGCAGTTGACCAATTAATATCTTCACAAGCCGATTATCATATGAGTGTTAGAGGTAAATCTGAGTGGAGATTAAAGACCTCCATCATAGGTTATGTTTGCATAGCGAGGAAAGGAATGATGTATAATACTTCTGTAGGAGAATTAACTTGTCTAGGGCAAAAAGCTTATGATGATGATACAAAGAATACAACTTGGTGGTCGGCTTCAAATGTCTCAGAACCATCTAACCCGTTTGCAAGATACGCCAATTTAAAGGATGTGTGGTTTGATCTATCCATCACATCTAATTGGAGAGCCCCAGCAAATTTGTACTGGATCTGTGGTAAGAAAGCCTATTCGGAGTTGCCACAGGACTGAGAAGGGGCATGTGTGTTGGGTATGCTCAAACCATCCTTCTTCTTGTTACCTATCGAAACAGGTGAGACTTTAGGTGTTAAAGTGTATGATGTGAATCATAGGAAGAAAAGGGGACCCATAGAGATAGGCGCCTGGGAAGATGATGAATGGCCTCCCCAGCGTATTATAGATTACTATGGGCCAGCCACGTGGGCAGAGGATGGTACTTTTGGTTATAGAACCCCAATTTATATGCTCAACCGTATTATAAGATTACAGGCAGTGGTTGAGATTATTACTAATGAGACCTCACAAGCGCTCAATCTTCTAGCGAAGCATAATACCAGGATGAGGACAGCAGTATACCAAAATAGATTAGCCTTGGATTACCTATTGGCAGTAGAGGGAGGTGTATGTGGGAAGTTTAACCTGAGCAATTGCTGTCTTCAAATAGATGACGAAGGGCAAGCAATAGCTGAGCTTACTAGCCATATGGTTAAACTAGTGCATGTGCCTACTCAGGTATGGAAAGGGTACAATCCAAGTAGTTGGTTTGGTAGCTGGTATGAGCAGTTTGGAGGGCTTAAGGCATTGGTAGGTGGAGTCCTATTGATTTTAATGTTGTGTCTACTCCTGCCATGTCTTATACCCTTAGTAGTTAGGTCTGTGCAAAGCCTGATAGAAAATATAGCAGAGAGGAAGGCTGCTGCACAGATAATGGCAATTTATAAATATAAGGCTCTAGATCAGGGAGAACCAATGCAGGAAGATGAGTGTTGAAGATTCACATCATAGATAAGTCTGGTCTGGTTCATGGTAACTTGCGGTGTATGCAAACCAAGGTTAAGTGATGCCTCAAGTAATTGTGAAATATCAAGAGGCATCAAAGGGGGGAATGTGGTGGAATCTCGGTAAAAATAAATTTAGTAGGCCGAGATTACCACGTGGCATGTGTACGTGCATATGCTGACGTATTGATCAGTTGGTTGCACGAGGCAAGATACGATCAGTAGTGTACGGAGCATGTGCAAGAATACAGGATGTAGTATTCCCCTCCTCCATTGTGCTGGACAGGCCATGCGGTCAAGCAGGAAGTTAATTCTTATTTGTATTGATTGGTCAAGAGAATGTGCGGGTGGAGCTTAATATGGGAGGAGTTATGTGCCTATATAAGGAGCCTGCACTATTGTCCGGGGCTCAGAACTTGCTGTATTTTGGTGACATTAGTCCCTCTGAGTCCCAATCGGTGAACCGAATAAAGAATCTCTTCCTTCCTGAAGAAACCTGTGTCCATCTCTCTGTGCTTGGCTTCCGTCAGTTTCTCCGGTATCACTTTGGAATATGTTGTTGCTTTAACAATGATATTATTGTTTATGCCCCCTGTATGTTATTTTTTTTGTAAATCTGTTTATTAAGGCATAGTAAATAATACAGAGTTGGCTCGCAGGCCAGATAAACGAGCAAAATTTTCAAAGCAATAGCAAGACATGTATACAAAGTTTTAATATCTAGTAAATTGTGATATAAACAGGAGCAATACGATTAACCTATATCGGATCAGGAGATCCGAGCTTCCTATTGTGGGTCAGTAGCAGGTCCCCAGCTGTCAGGTTCAGATATGTAAATGAGCAGTACCTCAGAACATTCCCAAGGTATTTACATGGGTGCACCAGTGACTATTCTAGGTGTGACGTTGCTTTAGGTTAGGCAGAGATAGTTGGCATGATCTATCCCATGAGAGCAGAGTTAGGAAAATTGGGTCAACCGTTAGCAACGTAGAGGTTTAGAATTCTGGGTCTGTGAAGACGATATAGAGTACTGCCTCATCACTTCACATGCATAACCCCTTTATCTAGTGTATCCCCAGATAAGGCCAATATTCAGGCTCTAAGACTCTGCGGTGGTGGGAGATCATCCCTCCAGACAGTGTGCCACAGCGGAGCTCGAGATATATCCACCGGCTAGTACACCCAACAAATCACTAAACCATTTAAAAAGGGGGTCAGTTGATCGCCCATGTCAAAGGTCACGAGTTCTCAATGCGTAAGTACGTATGGGCACCATCCCGGGGCATTGAGAGGGTGGACTAGAGCGGTGGTCGCCCAAATTTAGTAAGTGTCCAGCGTGACCTAGGTCTCCAGGGTCTCCAAGGGCATCCCCGGAGATCATGGTTTACCATCCGCCATCAAGTCTGAACACCGGAAAATCGTCAGTCGGTAGTCAGGTCAGTCATGTACCGTGAGATGTCAATTATCCGTCCTGTGTATGGTCTAGCCAGTCCCGAGCCCAGGTTCCCTGTGGCCCAGAGATCAGAGAGAAGAGAGTAGGAAAAGAGGTTAGAGAGGGGGGGGCATTGGAGGTTGCGCTGCGCGCCCCTGATAGTCCCCGTGCTGTCGGCAGCTGGCGATATAGAAGAACCATGGTGCCCACATTTCAGTGTGTCTGGCTACCCGGCCCATGATGGTAGCATGGGCTTCTTCTGCCCCCTGAATATCTTCCACTCTTTTAATCCACTCACTTCTGGTCGGTACTATGTCCGTCTTCCAGTGTGCCGGAATGTTAGCTTTTGCGGCGTTAAGCAGGTGTCGTAATATTGATTTCTTGTACACTGGTATGGGTAGAGCAGAGATGTGTAATAAAGCCAGTTCTGCACCCCACGTTGGTAGATCTCTTAGGATGAGCCGAACCGCCTCTCTAATCATATCCCAGTAGGGAATGATAAGCCTGCACTCCCACCAGATATGTATCACTGTACCGAGCTCCTCCTGACATCTCCAGCACGTCGGAGGAGTAGAAGGGAAGATGCGGTGGAGCAGCACCGGTGTCCTATACCATAGGGAGATCAGCTTATAATTTAGCTCCTGATAATAAGAGCTCATAGAGCTCTTATGTTGCCAAAGTAGCGCGGATTCCCATTGTTGGGTGGTGAGATCCTTCCCTAGTTGTCCTTCCCATTGCCGTTTGAATGCCATCCGTGTGGAGGCGCCTCCGGTGAGCAGGTGTAAATATAGAGATGAAATTGCGTGGTCTAGGGTGGTACCTTGATCACAAAGCTGCTCAAACCACGTAAGTTCCCTGTGGAGTCGTGCATTGTGTGGTATGGAGGCCAGAAAATGTTTCAGTTGTAGGTGGCGGAAGTGTGAAAGAAAGGTAGGAGGTCTATCCCCTAGGAGCGATGAGAGATCCCTCAATCGTCCACCACTAAGAACCGTGTATATGGGTACAAATGTACGTTCACTCTCGATAGGCCATGCCTCAGTCGGGAGCCCCCCTCCAACTTCTTCATTGTGAGTAATCGGTAGCAGTGGGCTAGGTGTCGGTGACACCTGTTCTTGTTCCCTCAGGGATTGCCATCCAAGCAGGGTCTGCGAGACCAACCCCTCGCTAGGCGTCAGGGTGGGCCGTCTCCTGGGGGATCCCCATACCCTCGCCTCCAGCGTCGGGCCTATGAGACCTCTATCGAGGGCTACCCATTGTTTAGGTGTCGACGTTGAGTGCCAGTCCAGAACGCGCTGTAGGATAGCAGCTTGATAATACCTTTTGAAATCGGGGAGCGCTAGGCCACCTTGTGTCCTCGGCCGGCATAAGAGGTCATGGCGAAGCCGAGGGCGGCCCCCATGCCAAATATATTTGAGCACTCCTGATTTTAGGGCCGCAAAGAAGCTCACCGGAATGGCCAGGGGTATAGTCTGTAGGAGGTAGAGAACCCTCGGAAGGATGTTCATCTTAAGCACTGCCACTCTACCGTGCCACGTAACGTGTGGATAGGACCATTTGGAAAGGTCCGTTAGGATATTTTTAAGGAGGGGTGAAAAATTGCAGTCGTAAACTTCTTCCGGATTCGTGGTCACCCATACCCCTAAGTATTTCATTTTACTAGATAGCCAATTGAACGCAAACTGTGGTTCCAGAGATCGGTATTCCTCCGGGGGGAGCGTGATGTTTAGCGCCTCACATTTGGAGATGTTAAGTTTAAATCCGGACAATTGTCCGAATTTATCAAGTTCCGAAAGGAGGCAAGGTAGTGTGATCCTGGGATTGCGGACAAAAAAGAGAAGGTCATCAGCATAGGCCGCTACTTTGTGGTGAGTGCCATGCCATTCATAACCCTGGATGTCTGGATTCCGTCTGATCGCTCGGAGAAGTGGCTCTAGGTGGAGTGCGAATAACAGAGGTGAGAGCGGGCATCCCTGTCTGGTACCGTTTCGGATAGCGAAGTCGGCAGTCGTGGCCCCATTGACCCGTACCGTTGCTCGAGGATCAGCGTACAAGGCAGAGATCCACGCGAGGAACCTCTCTCCACACCCCTGCCATTGTAGCATTTCAAGCAGGTATGACCAGTTGACCCGGTCAAATGCCTTCTCCGCATCCGTGGAAAGAAGCATCAGCCGGGTCCCCTGTCTCCGAGCATGGTGTTGAATGGCAAATAGTCTTAGGGTGCTGTCCCTGGCTTCCCTACCCGGGATGAATCCCGTCTGATCAACATGAACCAGTCCGGGTAGAAGGTGTTTGAGGCGATTCGCCAGCACCTTTGTGAATAGCTTGGAATCCACATTAATCAGGGATATCGGGCGGTAACTGCCGCAATGTAGCGGGTCCTTCCCGGGCTTCAGGAGTACAGTGATGGTAGCGGCAACTGACTCCCGGCCCAGAGGACCCCTGTCTCCTATCGCGTTGATGGCGTTGGTGAGCCGAGGTACAAGCAATCCCGAAAACTTTTTATAATATCCTACAGAGAAGCCATCCGGGCCTGGGGCCTTCCCAGTCTTGGACGATTTCAAGGCCATGGCTATTTCATCCACACTAATTGGGGTATTTAGGAGCCCCGTGGAGTCTCGGTCCAGCTTATCCACTTCCACGTCTGACAGATAGGTGCGGATTTTCTCGCGGTGTCTCATGGCTTCGCTCTCCCCGATCGGTGCTTGTAGATTATAAAGTTTCTCATAGTAGAGTCGGAATTCTTCTGCTATCAGCTCCGGGAAGGGAGACACTTCCCCTGAGGTCAGTTTTAGCTGGCGAATTTGTCTGGGCGGCATGGGGCCTTTTAGTAGCCGGGCGAGGTATTTACCACCTTTATTGGCGTGGGCATAATAGAAGCCTTTGGTTCGCTGCACCGCCCTGAGGTGTCGTTTCAGGAGGAGTGCTTTAAGCCGTCTCCGATGCTCCATCAGTTCTCCATAGACAGCATTTAACTGAGAACGTTTATGACTGCGCTCAAGTGTGGAGATAGTGCGATGTAGTTCGGTCATTTCTGCCATGAACGTTTTTCGTTTTTGCGAGGCGATGCGAATAAAGATGCCGCGGATCACGCTTTTATGCGCTTCCCACAGAGAAATCGGGGATATGTCCGGGGTATCATTTTCCCTGAAGTATTGCTCCAACTCCCGGTGCAGCTGATCTTGGACATCCCGATCCAGTAGTAAGGCTTCATTAAGTCTCCAGGTCCAACCAGTCGGCTTGTAGAGAGGGGAGGCCAGTTCCATCTCAACTGATCCGTGGTCCGACCAGGTGGCCGGAAGAATGTTGGCTCCCATCAGGCGAGAGAGTCCTTCTTGGGTGACAAAAAGGTAATCTATCCGCGAATATCGGTTGTGAAGTGCAGAAAAATAGGTGTAATCTTTCACCGTAGGATTCAGCACCCGCCAGCTGTCCACCAATCTCAGAGAGTCCAGCGATTGTCGGATGGACCTGATGTGACGTTGTGGGATACAACTATGACCTGTGGAGGAGTCCAGCATAGGATCCAGCGGGGTATTAAAGTCGCCACCAACAATCAGGGTCCCATCCGAGAAGTCCTCCAATTGTTGAAGTGCATTGCGGAGAAACGGTGCCTGTCTCTTATTAGGAACATATATAGAGGCTATCGTGTAGATCTTATCAGCAATGACTCCTTTAAGGAAGAGGTATCTCCCCAGTGAGTCCTGTGCTCTATCTAGTTCTTCGAATCCCAAGTGAGCTGACAGTAGGATAGCCACACCAGTTTTGTGAGCGGAAGGGTGGTTGCAGAAGTAGTTAGTAGGGAAGTGTCGATCGCGTAACTTGGGGTGAGACTCTCCCCTAAAATGAGTTTCCTGTAGCAGTGCGATCGCAACTTGTTTTCTTTTCAATTCCCTTAATAGGTGCGATCTACGTTCAGGAATGTTGAGTCCTCTGCAGTTCTGCGAGATAACCTTTAGGGGTGCTTTGCGGTAAGCCATGATGCGTAGTGTCACTACGAACAAGGGCTGCCTTGGTGCCGTGTAGAACCCTCAGGGAACGCGACAGTCAGTCCAAAGCTAGGTGAAGAAAAGGGGAGGGGGGGGTAGCGAGTGGTGGGGAGGGGGGGGGGGGAAGATGAGAGAGAAGTTAGAGATAAGAGTAGTGGGTGTAAGGTGGGTCAGCCACAGGAGACCGGGGACCAGGGCCAGGTGTCTGTTAAGAAGTTAAAAGGAGGTATGTATCGGGGGGCGGAACTTCCGGTCGGACGGAGCGGTCGCATGTTGTAAGTGCTCCGTGATCGGAACGGCCTGTTAAGCGGCAAAACACCGGCAAAAGAGCCCGAAACGACCTGCAAAGGTACCCAACGGCAGGACACCCGGCAGCACACAGGATGGCACCCCCGAAATCACAGAGGGCCTCGGATTTCTTCCGACAGGGTAAAGGCGGCAAACAACGCATGGAGCAAGATGGCGGCGGCTCCCACTCACCATCTCATACCTCAGAGGCAGGATCAGACACAGACTCGAGGCCAGCAACCGCTGAGGGCCTCTCTGTGTCGGAAAAACGCCTGGCGTCCATGCTGCAAGACTTGCGCACCTCTATGAAAGCTGACTTCCAAGCTGCAGTCTCTGACATGAGAAAAGACATCCATGAAGTGGGGTCGCGAGTCAATGCACTGGAAGAAAAAACGGACGAGCTCTGCCATGCAAATGATTCCATTGTGGAGAAAATACAAAAAATGGAAGCCGACAACAAGCGCCTTATGGAAAAACTGGCAGATCTGGAGGACCGCTCCCGCCGCAACAATATCCGCGTGCGGGGGGTGCCTGAGACAGTAACACAAGAGGAGTTGCCAGCTTACCTCCAGCGACTTTTCCAGGCAATCCAGCCAAACCTAGAACCGGCGGACCTCCGCCTAGATCGGGCACATCGAGTGCCAAAACCTCAAAACCTTGCACACGACGTCCCAAGGGACATAGTGACAAGACTGCATTACTATAGTGCCAAAGAAGCTGTGCTGGTGGCACAAAGGAAGGCCTCAGCGATGCCGGCCACCTACGAAGGAATCTCACTTTTCGCTGACCTCTCACCGATGACAATGGCCAGGAGACGGGACTTTGTGAACGTCACGAAATGTCTGAGAAACAACAAAATACCCTACAGGTGGGGATTCCCCACTAAACTCCTCGTCTGGCGGAACGGCTCCCTAACGAAGATTGAAGATCCGACTCTGGGAATGGACAAGCTCAAGATATGGGGCCTGTTTCCGGACCATAAAATGACCACTGCACAAGTCTCCCCACGGAAGGTGCCGGCGGACTGGACCAAGGCCTAAGAGATTATACAGCTACCAGAACGGCGATGCCGGATCCAGCCTGTTTCCTACTTTTTCTCACACTCCAAGGGACTCCCTATGATGGTTATCCCCATTCGGGACTTGCTGAGCACGATGGACTTTTGGCACCCACGTGAGTACGGTCACTCAGCCTCCCCCCCCCCTTTTTCCCTCCCCCCCCAAGCCTAGCACACAGAAACTGGCCTCAGCCTCACCACTGAAATGGTTGCCCAACCTGGGCCTCGACATATAGACACTAGGCCTTGAGACTTACCGCTCAGGAGCCCCGAACTGTTACTAATAACAGCGGGCGCAGGCTCTACTTAACCCAGCATGGGCAAGTTGAACACACCCCCTCCCCCCCCCCCCCTTCTCTCACTGCCTCCCAGTTCCACGGGGGAGGCTCATCTTCGTGACCTTCACACGGGACTTTGTAGTGACACGTACCAGTCACCCGTTTCCCTATACCCAGCTCAGAAGGGTCTGGGCTCTGGAAGACGTACAGGCCTCTCCTATTATCGAATACCCCCCCAATACCTTTACCGGACACCACCCGCCGCTGTGACCCCCTCTCAGTGCAGTAGAGGGTGTGAGCGCGGCGGTGGGGTCCTCCACATGATGCTTATTAGCTGTTTGAACTGTATATACTTTGTTTTATTGTATGGTTTTGTTATTATGGTTATACACCAGGTTGTTCCCCTTGTCCCGACCCCCTATCCCCGAGATGCTCCCCCCCCACTACTAGACAAGACAACGGGTGAAACAAGTGACCCGTCCCACCTGATCACTCACGTGTTGACACGGGGCAATGCTTCACCCAAACCACTAGGCCTCACGGCCTCCCCCATTATCTACCCTGATGCCTGACCATAAATTCCGTTTAGTGTCCCTCAATGCCCACGGGCTGAACACCCCCCAAAAACGCAGACTAGCGCTCATCCAAATACGCTCCCTGCGCGCCTCGGTTGCCTGCATACAGGAAACCCACTTTTCGGTTAACAACCCACCGAAATTCTCATCCACGTCCTACCCACAAGCTTACCATGCCACAGCACCTAATAAGACTCGTGGGGTCAGCATCCTCTTTCACTCAGACTGGCAATTTACATGCGAGGTAGAACACAAGAGCCCCGATGGTAGGCTCCTAATACTTGTGGGACTGCTCAACGATGTCCAAGTGACAGTAGCCAACCTGTATGCCCCCAACACCAACCAATATGACTTCATTAAGAAGGCCTTACGACTCATAGACCAGAAAAAGAGAGGGCAGACGCTTATATGTGGGGACTTCAACTGTGTCCTAGACCCCGGACTGGATAGGACCGGCAAACCCGCATCTCATCTGAGATCCACGCAACTGGGGGCAAAGGTAACTACACTCATCCACTCACACGGCCTACACGACACATGGCGCGCAATGTATCCAGCCTCCAGAGATTACACATTTTACTCCAAAGTACACGATCAATATTCCCGGATAGATATGTGTTTGGTGGACGCTAAGGGGTTAGATACTCTGGAGGAGGTTTCTATGGCCCCAATAACTTGGTCGGACCATGCCCCCCTCACATCGGTCTTCACTACGCTCCACCCAGTCCGGGGTCGGGGACAGTGGAGACTGAATGAGTCTCTGATAGACAGGGTAGAGGGAGCGGCTGAGATACGTAGCGCTCTGGCACACTACTTTGTGGATAACCACTACACTGACACGAACGTCGCCATGACGTGGCTTGCCCATAAGGCGGTTACACGCGGTCTGCTCATACGACAGGGGGCAAAATTAAAACGCCAAATTACAGAAAAGAGCAAGACCCTAATGGCAGATCTAAAACAGGCGGAAACACGCCATAAGGCCTCTTCTACACACTCTGACAGGCAAGAGGTGCAAAAAATCAGGGCCACCATAGAAGCACTACAGATGCAACAAGTGGAACGTGCAATCCGAAAACTGAAAACCACTTACTATAGGCAGGGAAACAGAGCAGGCAAGTTATTGGCCTCCCAACTCAAAAAACGGGAATCTCAGGTGAAAATCCCGTACGTAAAGGACAGCACGGGCGCTAAAATCAGAAACCCCAAGGCAATAGTAGATGAATTTGCCCACTTTTACGAAAGATTATATAATCTTTCTGGAGAGGCAACCCAGCACCAACCAAGCCCCCAAGACATTGCTACCTTCCTGGACGGAGTGTCCCTCCCCAGGCTCTCCAGCGAGCAGGCCAACGCATTGACCAACCCAATTGAGGCCTCAGAGATATCCAAAGCTCTGCACGCAACACCTAGACACAAAGCCCCAGGCCCGGACGGTTTCTCCACTCACTACTACAGGGTTTTTGAGGACCAGTTGCTTCCCCACCTCACGGCCTTTTTTAATTACATTCTGAAATCAGGCAGCATACCCCCGGAAATGTTAGAGGCCACTATCATTACACTCCCCAAACCGGGCAAATCCACTGACTCATGCGCGAACTACCGCCCAATATCTCTCCTTAACGCTGACACTAAGTTGTTCGCTAAGGTACTTGCGAACAGACTCCGCCCCATGTTAGCCCAATTAGTCTCTCCAGAACAGTCGGGGTTTGTCCCTGGGCGACAGGTGGAGGACAACACCAGACGGGCCCTAGACATAATGGAAATAATGAACAGGGATGGGTCACAGGGCTTAATGATGGCCTTAGATGCGGAAAAGGCCTTCGACAGACTCCACTGGGGGTATATGTCGGAGGTCCTCCGCAGGTTCAACTTCCCAAAACAATTCTTGACCGGGCTCTTATCCCTATACACTTCCCCCCGAGCCACAGTTATGAACTCCGGTTTCGTCTCCAGACGATTCGCCCTGTCGAATGGCACGAGGCAGGGCTGCCCCTTATCCCCTCTTATTTTTATCCTAGCGTTGGAACCCTTGCTTCTCAAAATCAAAACTGACCCCAGCATTACCGGTACACCCTCCCCGATAGGCCCACAGAAAATAGCGGTATTCGCTGATGACATACTCCTCTTCCTAGCGAACCCACTGGACTCCCTACCTGCTCTCCTGGACCTATTGCGGGAGTACGGCCGAGTTTCTTACTACAAGAACAATGTAGCAAAGACGCAAGTGCTCCCGTTGAATATGCCCAGATCCCAACTCGCGACCCTCCGCACACTTTATCCCTTTGAATGGAGGAAGGACTCCATTTCGTACCTAGGCACACAACTGGCACCTTCTAGACGGCTCCTCATCCAATATAATCATGGGAAGCTCCTAGCGAAAACAAAGCAAGTGCTGGAAGGATGGGAAAACAGTACAAAATACGCATCGTGGTTAGGGCGCATAAATGCCATAAAAATGATTATACTACCGCAAATACTGTTCCTCTTCAGGGCCCTGCCTGTCAGTTTACCAAAATATACTCTCAAAGCGTTCCAACGCCTCCTTAACGCACACATCTGGAGGAAAAAACCACCTAGGGTCTCGTTGGCGAACATCAGTATGGCTATGGGGACAGGCGGGGTGGGTGTGCCACACATAACCAAATATTATTTAGCAACGAATTTATCTCAGACGGCGCGCCTCCTCTCCTCCCCGGATTGCCCACTGTGGCACCACCTGGAGAGCGCGGCCTATGCACCCAACTCCCTCAGGGACCTGATTTGGATCCCAGCCAAAGCCCAACCTCGTCCCACCAGCCTTCTTACAACAACCAAAGTATCCCTACAACTCTGGCTGCGGTGGGCCCCAAAAATGCTCAGTGAGCCGATAGAATACCTAGCCCCGCTTACGAGTCTTCAGCACCACACACATGACCTGGTCCTCAGCGGGTGGGTAAAAAGAGGGATATGGAGAATAGCACACCTATACGGGGCGGGAGGGCTGCTGCCGTTCCCGGATCTCCAGAGCCGGTACCACTTACCAAACAGTGAAATATTTACGTACCTGCGTATAAAACATATTGTAGGAGTTCCCAGCAAGACAACATCACCTTTCCAATCTCAAAACCTCTTTGACTTACTATGCCAAGGCCAAAAAACTCCTAAGAAGCCACTCTCTCTGTGTTACCAGAGATTATTAGACATAGACAGACCTACAAAACAATCATACATGCTCAGATGGGAGAGGGAGCTGAACTGTGACCTAGAGACTGCGAAATGGACAAGGGCCATGACTGTGGTTAAGCGGGCGACACGGTGCTTGGACCACGTAGAATCAGCCTACAAGATATGGATGCAGTGGTATTACACGCCATTTAGGTTGGCCCAAATTTACCCTGGGGTGCAGGGCAACTGTTGGCGCTGCAACCACCAAGTGGGAAACACGAGTCACATATTCTGGTACTGCCAGGCACTTGACCAATACTGGGAAAAAATCCAAGACATAATCCACTCTAAAATAGGTAAACGCATACCACTTAAGCCAGAACACTACCTGCTCCACATGTTGCCCCAAGACCTCAAAGCCTCCGAGGCGGAGCTGGTTACCCACATAACTCTAGCTGCCAAATCGTGCATAGCAGCTCTGTGGAAAACCCAGTCGGTCCCTGAGGTACAGACAGTACTGGCTAGAGTGGACGTTACGAAACAGTACGAGAAGATGGCACATACAATAAGTGGAACACTAGTCCACTATAACAGGACCTGGTCGAAATGGTGATATAGGTAGTGGCACCAACTTGTCTCGATATACCTTATCAAGCTATATAGAGTGAGAGCATCTCAATCTCCCCCCCTCCCCCTCCCACATCTTACCCTCCTCCCAGTTAAACTCCTCCAACCCCCCCCCCCCACACACACAAAAAGGGCTAGCCATGGCGAGCCCCAAAACATGAGATGAAGCGTAAGGCGAATACTCATCCAGCCTACAGGACACACAAATATGCTACAGTAAAATGACAGCGGTACTGCATGCACGCATGATACTTGTCCGACACACCCCAAAGATTCCAGCTTCCATGAGCGGGGCACTATCACCACTCATAACGTAGTCATGAATGTTAACCTCAGTTAATACGTACCGTTACAGCATGAGTATGATGTTTAATACCGCTGAAAGTTGTCCTTACCTTGTATATCGAAGTCATTATGTACCAAACTGTCGATTGTGATAAGCTGATTTGTGTCAATCCACCACTTTTCATCTTAATAAAAATGAAACATTTAAAAAAAAAAAAAGGAGGTATGTATCCTTATCGTCGATACCCTCACAGAATTTGGGGGTAACCAAATCTACGCCCCCCGCCCGAATGGAGGGGGGTATTCCCGTGCAGTGACCGACACTAGAGGTGCTTCGTTCCGGTACCAGCCCAGGAAACCCAAGCACTCTCTATGTGGCCACGACTACAGCACGAGTGTAAGAAAGTGGAGGCACAGCTCGAGCTCCGCTGGAAACTATCTCTCCGAGAGACAATCGGCAACCGCTCCCAACCGTTCCCCCGGGCTACTGTAAAAGGCTATGGAAATTCCCCGGAGAATGACAGCGGGGTCAAGGCTTATGGATGGTAATAGCAAAACAAAAGGGAAAGTAAATACAGAGGAGTCGTGCAGTACGTAACTACCAGAGACAACTGGCAGACCCCGGGCATTACCCCACAGCAGGGCACTCTATCGGAATCCCATACCCGCCCCTCCCTTAGAATCTCGTACGGACAGCATCCTATCTCGTGGCGTAACAGCGGGTGATGTGTACTTATCCTGCCCCCCAGTACCGGAAGGCCCGTGGAACCCCAAGCCCCATCTCCCCTAAAGGGTTACATTTATCAATACCTATATCTCCACATAAATTCAAACAGATAGGTGAACACTAATAACGGCACAAACATTTTCTACCATCGAATCCTGCAGTCATACTTGCATCATAGTTAGGAGGCACACTCCTCTTGGGATGGGCAAGCACGGGCGAGGGAGGGGAAGGGGAGAGGAGAGGAGGCGGCACGATGGGGGGGGAGGGGGAGGGGGGGGGGGAGGGGGGGGGGGGGGGGGGGGGAAGGGTGGACCTCATGTAGAGCAGTACCTATATCAATAGTGAGCTCGTTGAGATTGTCTACATAAAAGCATATGTTCTCTATCTAAAAATGCACAGATGATTGCCATCCTCGAGGACCCACCTTTGAATGAAATATGTGAACACAGCGAACTGGGCGGCGGGTTGCAACGAAAAGGGTTAGATTGGTCGTAACCCGCATATAATCGCTTGTCAAAAAGTGATTGTATAGTACAGTGGGGAGGTTTACACGGCGCAACGTGCCGCACATGCAAGTAACCAAGCAAGGCCCTCGGAGGGTGGCAATGAAACACACAATACTATACAGTATACCGGGCCATCAACATCCGTAATATGCAATAACAATGTGTAGGTGTACTTCCCCAAAGCCCCCCCCCCCCCCCAATCCCGAACCCCCCACCCAAAGCCCCAGCAGAGGGTCCAATGCTCAATCAAATGTCCCAGAACATGGAGAGTTCCGTTGCCAGAGGACAACCCAACTGAAGCGTAGACATCCGCCCCCCCCCCCAACCCCCCGCCCAAACCCCAAAAACTTGCATATGCAGCCTGTTCTCAGCTGAGACATCGAGGAAATTATAGTAGTACATAAAGCAGGTATGGTGAACTTAAGCGTAGGAGTCCCCAAGGAAACCCGACTGGGCCCAATATCCCCCTCCCAAGAGCCAAAAACAGCCCCACAGTACCTTAGAGTATGCAGTGTAGTACGTGCGTCTCACACAGTGGTCGGGGTGAGTCAGCCATCTGAAGCGGAGTTCCGTGGCCCAGATCCTGCGGAGGTGCAGCATCAATCATGAGAGATGGGGTGGTTATTCCTCTGGTGAGGTCGGATCCCGATATCTTCCCGTACGGGGGGCAGAGGGAGCTCTGGATTGTCGTTGCCTGGGTTCCCTCTGAGCTCTCGGCGGTGGACCCAGCGGGCCTAGAATCCAATTAGTAATAGGCTGCGACGGGAGACCCAACTCTCCCATGAAACGTGGGACTTCCTCCGGCCATCGCATAGTGATCCAGCGATTCTGATGTCTTGCCATCAAGGCAAATGGAAAACCCCATTTGTAGACCACATTATGATCCCGTAGCGCAGTCGTGACAGGGCGGAGAGCTCGTCTGGCTTCCAGAGTGATGGGGGACAAATCATTAAAGAGTGTTACTTGGGCTCCTCTGAAGGGCCAAGATTGCCGCTCCCGGGCTTTCGTCATGATGGCATTCTTCACCGGGAATGAGCTGAGGCAGCAAACAAGATCTCTTGGACCGTCATCCGCATTCCTGGGCCGTAGTGCCCTATGTGCCCTCTCAAAGTGGATCTGTGGAGGCGGGGATGATTGCATAATAAGTTGGAAGAGCTCCAAGAGGGTGTCCGCCGCCACCTCGGGGCCCTCAGTTTCTGGGACCCCGCGTACACGTATGTTGC